>NW_027507764.1:293999703-295407203 GCF_037356315.1 Lithobates pipiens
AAGTATCACCGTGGAGGTCAGATCGAGGGCAGTCATTTTAGCAGAAGACTGTAAATCTAAAGTGGTAACCTGTAAAGGCTTTTAAAAAATGATGTAGTTTGTCTCCACTGCATGTTTGTGTGCAATTGTGTGTTTTTTTTCCCCCAAAAATGCGTTTTGAAAAATCGCTGCGCAAATACTGTGTGAAAAAAAAAAAATTAAACACCCAACATTTTAATCTGTAGGGCCTTTGCGTTAAAATAATATATAATGTTTGGGGGTTCAAAGTAATTTTCTTGCAAAAAAATATTTTTTCATGTAAACAAAGTGTCAGAAAGGGCTTTGTCTTCAAATGGTTAGAAAAGTGGGTGATGTGTGACATAAGATTCTAAATGTTGTGCATAAAATGCAAGGACAGTTCAAAACCCCCCCACAAATGACCCCATTTTGGAAAGTAGACACCCAAAGCTATTTGCTGAAAGGCATGTCGAGTCCATGGAATATTTTATATTGTGACACAGTTGTGGGAAAAAGACAATTATTATTTTTTTTTCACAAAGTTGTCACTAAATTATATATTGCTCAAACATGCCATGGGCATATGTGAAATTACACCTCAAAATACACTCTGTTGCTTCTCCTGAGTACGGATACAACATGTGTGAGACTTTTTGGGAGCCTAGCCGCATACGGGACCCCGAAAACCAAGCACCGCCTTCAGGCTTTCTAAGGGTGTCAATTTTTGATTTCACTCTTCACTCTTTTCGGAGGCCATGGAATGCCCAGATGGCACAACCCACCCCCCACCCCCCCGACAAATGACCCCACTTTGGAAAGTAGACACCCAAAGCTATTTGCAGAGATGGTATGGTGAGTATTTTGCAGTTCTTACTTTTTGTCACAAAGTTTTGAAAAAAAAATTTTTTTTCTTTCTTCATTTTCAAAAACAAATGAGAGCTGTAAAATACTCACCATGCCTCTTAGCAAATAGCTTGGGGTGTCTACTTTCCAAAATGGGGTCATGGGGGGGGGGATTGTGACATATGGGCATTTTATGGCCTTCAAAACTGCGATATACGCTTATTGACATTTTTTTTTTTTTTAAACACATGTGGCTGAATACATTTTGGCCTAAATGTATGACTAAAATGGAGTTTATTGGATTTTTTTAATAACAAAAATTAGAAAATGTCTTTTTTTTTTTTCAACATTTTTGGTCTTTTTCCGTTTATATCGCAAAAAATAAAAATCACAGAGGCAATCAAATACCATCAAAAGAAAGCTCTATTTGTGGGGAAAAAAAGGATGCATTTCATTTTTCGAATTTCGTTTGAGTACAGCATTGCATGACTGCACAATTAGCAGTTAAAACAACACAGTGCCTAATTGTAAAAAGTGCTCTGGTCAGGAAGGAGGTAAAACCTTCTGGGGCTGAAGTGGTTAACTGGAGACATCGTCCTTGTAAATTAGACTTTTTAATGGGATGGGCACAGAAATCTACTTTTTGCTCCCTGCCTATAACCTCTTACCATGTATAGCCATGAATTTGAGACCTGTATGTCTAGCTGGAGACACAGTACAAATCTAATATATTCAGTTCTGTCTGCTAGTTGTTATGTGGGTAGGCATTGTTTACATTACATTTTCATTTTTTTTTTCTGTAATGAGTAAAAGACAGGTACAGGTACACCTTTCATGAACCCAAAACTATCTTAGACAGTATTGTATGCTCATGCTAGCACTGTTTAGGTTTAAATTGTGAAAAAGAGAAGTAAAAGAGAACTAAAATACCTAGTGCTATGGCAGCACTGCAGGAACTCTGAGCTGGAAACAGCACACAGAGTTGGGACTTCCCCAAACCAGCCAGAGACTTTAAAGTTTTTTGTTTTGTTTGTTTTATGTTAACAATTTTTTTATAATTTTAAATAATTTTGTCAGATTTATTATTAATTATTTTTGAAATGTTAGTTTTAAAGGCAAGTTACTGTCCTAAAAAGAGTTTGGGGACCTGGATCCTGCCCCAGGGGACATGGATCAATGCAAAAAAAAGTTTTAAAAACTGCAGTTTTTTCGGGAGCAGTGATTTTAATAATGATTAAAGTGAAACAATAAAAGTGTAATATTCCTTTAAATTTCGTACCTGGGGGGTGTGTATGGTATACCTGTGAAGGGGCGCATGTTTCCCGTGCTTAGAACTGTCCCTGCACAAAGTGTCATTTCTGCAGAAAAAAAAAAGTCATTTAAAATCACTCGCGGCTATAATGGATTGTCGGCTCCATAATACAGAAAACACTCATTGAAAGTCATTGATATAAAAAAAAGTGGATTTTAAGGGCAATCCTGCGTCAAATTAAAAAAAAAAATTAACGTGGGGTCCCCCTAAAAAAAGTGACACAAAAACGAAGAAACCCACATGGGGTTCTATCCATACTAGACCCTTTATCCGAAGATGCAACCTGGCAGGCCGCAGGAAAAGAGGGGGGGGTGAGTGCCCCCCCTGAACCGTACCAGGCCACATGCCCTCAAAAGCACCATGTCCCCATGTTGATGGGGACAAGGGCCTCATCCCCACAAACCTGTCCGATGGGGGTCTGCGGGCGGGGGGCTTATCAGAATCTGGAAGCCCCTTTTAACAAGGGGACCCCCATATCCCCCCCTGTTTGAAATGGCAAAAGTACCCCTACCATTTTACAAAGAAAGTGTAAAAAATAGTTAAGACAACACACACTTTTGAAGAATTCCTTTATTAAAAAAAAAAAAGATTTCATTCAGCAGGGGTAATCCACTCTTGCTATCCAGTGACCACTTTAATCATTATTAAAATCACCGCTCCTGAAAAAACGTCCGTTTTTAAAACTTTTTTTGCATTGATCCATGTCCCCTGGGGCAGGACCCAGGCCCCCAAACACTTTTTAGGACAATAGCTTGCATATTAGCCTTTAAAATTAGCACTTTAGATTTTTTATTTTTATTTTTTTATTTTTTATTGAGTTTTTACGAAGTATACAAGTTACAAGAACAATATTGTAACGTGAAATGAAATGAAATATCACTTAAGGAGTACGCAGACTCCATCTCCACCAGCAAAACATAAAGAATAATACAGAGTAAAGTCACCACATAAAAGTTGAAGGAATGTATCAACATTCAAGCACTTTAGATTTTGAACATTCGAGTCCCATAGACTTTAATAGGGTTCTAAAGTTCACACGAAGTTTAGGTCTGTTCGCAGGTTCTGGTGCGAACCGAACCGAGGGGTGTTCGGCTCATCCTTAGCAACCAGTGAGGTAACACTACCCTATTCACTTGCTAGCCATGTAAAAACACCCCTCACCCCAAAAAAAAAAAAAAAAACAAACAAAAAAACACAACACACACACACACACACACACGGCCTCTTCCTGTCTTCATGAATTTAAAGAAGGATCTCACACAAAAACTAAGAAACCCACTTGGGGTTCTATACTAGACCATATTCCAGACAGATTATAGGGGGAACGCCATGAAAAAAAAAAAAATATTCAAGAAAACAAAGAGTGGAGTACCTCTCTAAAAATCACACCCTCAACATGGGGAGTATTTTGCCAGGAGGAACCTTCCTGGCAAAGCACATTGTCCTCAAGTTGATGACGCCAAGTGCCTCTTCATGCCTCTTCTGGTGGCTTGGGGCTTATCAGATTGTGGAAATCCCCTTTAACAATAAGGGGCACCAGGATCCCCGGAGGAATGGGACAGCCCAGGAACCACCATGGGCATAGGTGTAGCAGGGGGAAGGGGGAGTAGCATCTTTGGATCCCTGTAAAAATTATATCTGTTTCTTTTTAATATCCATATATGTAAACGCAGAATATTTTTTTTAGTATGTTTGACGTCATGCTTCACTGTATACAGGTTTCATATGCAAATTAGTTTGTGATGAATCTGTTGCAAAACTTCTTACCTAGAGATTCTGGCAGCAATGGCATTTTGTGTTGCAAGTTGACAATCCCAAGCCACTGCATGCAATTAGCTACAGTGTTGTTAGCCCATCAGGACAGGTAGCCCAACAACAGTCAACTGAAGAAGCACAGACAGGAGGCTGACAAAATAGCTGCTGGTTTTGAGGCAGTGGTTTAGTGATGTCAACGTCAATCTGTCACAGGACATGGTATTTGTAGCAGGATCTCCAGTTAAAAAACTATGCATAGAAAAAAAATATATATACTTTCTGTATATAGTGAGGAATGATGCCAAACATACAGTTTGCTCACTCCACAAGGTTTCGTGAATTTTGATGAATATTGATTTTTATATATTTAGCTTTACTGTATAGCCTCCCTAGCGGTAATCCCGAGTCTGGCTCGGGTTGGGAATTTACTAGCAGGAGCGGTAACCCCGAGCCAGACTCGGGATCGCTTCGCTGGATGCAGGGGAGGACACAGTGAGACTTATTTACCTTGTCCCCTGGATCCAGCGATGTCGCCCGCGCTGTGTGATCGAGCTGTCCGCTCAATTCACAGTGCCGAATGCCGCCGAGCTCCGTTCCCTGCGGCGTTACGGCGCACGGGAGCGAAGAACGGCGGCAAATTCAAAAAAGTAAAAACACACAAAACACACACACAGCACTGTAATCTTACAGATTACAGTACTTTATTAAAAAAATACACACCCCCTTGTCCCTAGTGGTCTGTGCAATTCCCTGCATGCCCTTTTATATTATAAATACAGTTTTTTCTGCCTGGAATTTGGAGATTGTCCATAGCAACAAAAAAGTGTCCCTTTTTCAGTGTTTTAGGATTTGATTACATTATTGAATAATTTTTATTATTCTTTATTATATTATAAACTTTATCATACCCGGGATGTCTGCTAGACTCTGGTTTGAAGAGATTTGAGAGCATTATTCCTAAGAATTACAAAATAAAAACGCCAGATTTCCATGCAAAATAATTGTACCGCTTTCAGCACCTAATTCCAGACTGAATCATACCACCAGGGAGGTTAATAAATACAAAAAAAGTTTAAATTGAAATTAAATGAAATTTAGGAAAGGCAAATAAGGAAAAATTACATGAGATCAAGATTTTTTCTTCAACATTTTATTAAGAACATATTATTTTTTCATTGTACTAGACAACAGAGATTGCTAAAAGAGCATCTAATCACAACAGGACTCATATCCTCCATAATATACAGACTGTACCGCCATTTCACATTTTCACTTTTGAAAATAGATAGTAAACATTTAATACATAATCTCCAGAAATATGATTATTCTACTCGCGGTATTAAGTGTACTGCTTGAGAAGGAGAAAGCTCTACATGTTTTGCGTGTTTGAACACGCTTCTTCTGGAGCGAGAGGTTTGTGTGACTAGTAAACTAACAAAGAAACAAAAAAAATATTATTAATTAATCATACAAAAATATTTGATTATACAACATCATATCCCTAACAGAATAGGAACTAAACAACATAAGTCAACATATGATGCATTGCAGATTAATCACAGGAATGGGGATCACACTGTCAAAACCAGGGGGAGGGCAGCAGCGTATATATAGGTCACCATGGGGACATGTAAAACATAATAACTAGATTTCAATAGTAACAAGAGGTAAAAAAAGAGAAAGACAAAAAACTCACTCAAAAAAGTGGGTTCAAAACGAGGGACCCCAAAAGGCTGGTTCCCAATCCTATAAAAGACTGCTGCAGTTTCAATGTTATAATGGTTGATAGCACCTAAACGCACGCATCAATGCCTCCAGTTCAGGGGAAAGGTTTTTTATTATTTTATCTTGTTTTACTTTTTGGTCACGATATCCTAAGAGTAAGAGAGCCACCAATTATTTAGTAGGTTACAAGGGCAATCATAATAGAAAACAATATATAAATAAAATATGTTATATTAGGAGCACTCACCACACCATAAAGTATGGCCTCTCCTGCAAACATTTAGTGTTTGTAAGCCGGAAATCAGGAGACTGTATAAATCAGTAGTTGTCTCAAACCGTGTGGAACAACCGATTCGGACAAGAAAGTTTCCCTGTGTAGTTGCACCAGAGCCAGTAATCTGTAACAGTGGTGTAATAAGGTTAAAAACTTGGAGGCTCTCTACAGGTATTAAAGAAAAAAAAAATTATAGAGATGTGGCCAGACGCTTACCTCTGCAGACCTCTAAAGGTTTCAACCTAGTGTTTGTTTCCCAGATCGGCTGTGCAAAGTAAGTGCAGAGCATGCTGGTTAATAAACTGTTTTAATTATCTCATCATTCGACAGCTGTGCCGAGCTTTTCACTAGGCTTTTAATACCTTTTGGGGTCCCTCGTTTTGAACCCACTTTTTTGAGTGAGTTTTTTGTCTTTCTCTTTTTTTACCTCTTGTTACTATTGAAATCTAGTTATTATGTTTTACATGTCCCCATGGTGACCTATATATACGCTGCTGCCCTCCCCCTGGTTTTGACAGTGTGATCCCCATTCCTGTTATTAATCTGCAATACATCATATGTTGACTTATGTTGTTTAGTTCCTATTCTGTTAGGGATATGATGTTGTATCATCGAATATTTTTGTATGATTAACCACTTGCAGACCGGACCATTTTGCTGGTCAAAGACCAGACCACTTTTTGCGATTCGGCACTGCGTCGCTTTAACTGACAATTGCGCGGTCGTGCGACGTGGCTCCCAAACAAAATTGACGTCCTTTTTTTCCCACAAATAGAGCTTTCTTTTGGTGGTATTTGATCACTCCTGCGGTTTTTATTTTTTGCGCTATAAACAAAAATAGAGCGACAATTTTGAAAAAAACGCATTATTTTTTACTTTTTGTTATAATAAATATCCCCCAAAAATATATAAAAAAATATTTTTTTCCCTCAGTTTAGGCCGATACGTATTCTTCTACATATTTTTGGTAAAAAAAATCGCAATAAGCAATTATTGATTGGTTTGCGCAAAAGTTATAGCGTTTACAAAATAGGGATAGTTTTATAGCATTTTTATTAATAATTTTTTATTATTTTTTTTTTTACTAGTAATGGCGGCGATCTGCGATTTTTATTGTGACTGCGACATTGTGGGGGACCCATCGGACATTTTTGACACATTTTTGGGACCATTGTCATTTATACAGTAATCACTGCTATATAAATGCAGTGATTCCTGTGTAAATGACACTGGCAGTACAAGGGTTAACCAGTGGGTGGCAGTGTAGGGGTTAAGTGTTCCTAGGGGTGTGTTACTAACTGTGGGGGGGGGGGGTTGGGCTTTCATTTAGTGTACACTGATCTCTGCTCCAATCACATGGAGCAGAGATCAGCGTCACTAGTTGCTAGGCAGAATGGAGAAATGTTGTTTATACAGCATTTCCTCCATTCGGCCGCTCCGTGAGACGATCGCGGGGATGCCCGCGGCGATCGAGTCCGCGGGTCCCGCGACCGGACTCACGGGGGACCCGACCAGCGCGGGAGCGCGCCGCCGCCGGCGCGCTCCCGACGGCACGGCGGCATCGAATATTGGACGTACCTGTACGCCAATATGCCTGCCTGTGCCATTCTGTCAATGTACATCGTCGTGCGCTGGTCGGGAAGTGGTTAATTAATAATAATTTTTTTGTTTCTTTGTTAGTTTACTAGTCACACAAACCTCTCGCTCCAGAAGAAGCGTGTTAAAACACGCGAAACATGTAGAGCTTTTTCCTTCTCAAACAGTACACTTAATACCGTGAGTAGAATAATCATATTTCTGAAGATTATGTATTAAATGTTTACTATCTATTTTCAAAAGTGAAAATGTAAAATGGCGGTACAGTCTGTTTATTATGGAGGATATGAGTCCTGTTGTGATTAGATGCTCTTTTAACAATCTCTGTTGTTTAGTACAATGAAAAAATAATATGTTCTTAATAAAATGTTGATTTTTATCTTTATTCTATGATTGTTATTGTATACATGGTGCCTAAAAAGTCCAGAAGCCCCACCTTTTGTCTTTTTTGTAAAATATTAATTGGGACGTGGCACTTGTTGTACTTCTGTGTATCCACAGCACCACTCTGTGTGAGATGCATTTTTTTGATTAGCATTCAAGATTTTTTTTTCTTTTATAAAAACTATCCTACAAGTTCCATAACAGCAAATCATTTTTTTAAAACAAAAATAATCATTTGCCTGATGAATACATCATTTGTAAATATGCCCAGTAACACAGCTTGCTAGGGCTAGAGCAGACAGGCAATTATATATTAACAATTAACAAATTGCTAACTGCTTCAGCATAATTAGTGTATAACAATTTACTTAGTAATAAGGTCACACAGAGTAAAAACAGGACTATATATTATATATAAGCAAAGCCATAGCCATCAATGTGAATGAAACATGTTGAATATGCTCTTTTATTCTTTTCTTTCTTTATATGAGGTCCATGAGGCTGTTTTAATTGGGCACAAATCTGAAATGCTTTTAAAATTAACAATTCAATAGTGCTTAGACAATTACAGTATTATCTCTGTTGGGTTCATTCTTCTTAGGAGATTTATTGATTGCCACACATTCATGAGGCTGTATTTTTAATAAGTCTATGGCAGAAATCAATTTGTGGCATTTGATGCTTTATGCAGACCTTGCAGGAACCATTTAAGCTGTAGAGAATAGATCTGGGTTAGCATATGCAAGAGTCTATGTTACACAAATGCAAGCCAGTGCAGATAAGTAAAATGATTAACTTTATAAGTACTTTCTCTACTATTCTGTACAGTTCTTGTGCTAAAATTTCCATTAACTTGTAATCAAGGAAAATCTGACTATACATAGCATACATCAGGAGAAATATTCTTGACTAATAAACATGACATTCCCCACACATTTGTAAGTGACCCATGCGCTACATTTATAAAATGTGCTTCACAGGAAAACTCAACTGTACATTAGCTGTATTAAGCAACATTCGCCAATATATACAACATCCTTTCTTCAGTAGGAAGTATTTGTTATATTATACGCGAATGTCATTGAACTTGCCCTTTTATTAACAAAGTGCCCAAATCCTATTGGACATCCACAAAATGTTCAAGCAAGATAAAATATTATTATGGGGACAAAATCATGGATACTTACACTCAGTTCAATACCATCTCTGTGGGTCATTACTTAACCTTTCTTCACATACCAAATACACTTCACCAAGTTGTTGCATTTTCTAAGAGCTAACTGATATCTCTCTAATTGTTATAGCAAATTTACTTATCGGCTTATGTTATCCAAATAACAAGCATTTGCAGCATTCTGTCAGCACTGGCTCACATTGATGCGATTTGGCATTGCCATTTTTGCGGCGCTGCATCGATTCACAAAAGTTGTTTCTGTACTACTTTTGGTGATTTCGGGGTGCAATTTCCATTGATATCTATGCAGAAACAAACACAGATGTCTGTGAAATCTCTCCCGAAGTCAAGACTGACATGCGAGAATGAAATTGTCCAAGTTCAACTGAACTCGTACCATTTCATTACCACAGTCAGTGTGAACCTAGGCTAAAACTTATCACGGGAGAGGCTAGCCTTCATTATAGACAGCTGACTGATTTTAGTAATATAAAAAGAAAAGCTGCATCCCCAGTGCCATTGCATACTGTGTGTAAAATATCTCCCTAAATACATAATTCCCAACTGTCCCTGATTTTGAGGGACTGTCCTTGATTTGGAAAAAAGTCCCTCTGTCCCTCTTTCCTCATAATTTGTCCCTCATTTTGCTCTGATCTGTATAGTTGTATATAAAATACACTATTTATCTCGCAAAAAGTTTCCCAGTGCTAAACTTTTCATCCAATTTCTAAATTGTTGCATTTGTAAATTTCAAAAAGCCAGTATAAAGGAATGATAGTGGAAAAAAGCACTGGTGGGTTTAACTAATAATTTTTTTGTATAATTCTCTACATACTTTTGCTAAAAGGTGTCACTCGTTCCCATCTCAAAAAGTTGGGATGTAAGCTAAATAAGATATTTATTACAGGGAGTGCATCTAGATTTGACTTCAGGATTTGTGCAGATTGTTGGGCAATACAGTGAGGCAATCACATGAACAATTGCATGGGAATTCTAGAAACCAGAGTTGTCATTGTATTTGGTAGCTCAGCTGACTAGTGTGGAGCGAACCCAAACTATAAAGTTCGGGTTCATACCAAACGTTTGGCTTTTTGGGTCCCGAACCCGAACAATAGCCTGTATGTTCTGGTTTGGGTCCGGTGTTCGGCAACGTAAAGGTGCATTTTAAAAAGCCCTGCAGCAGCCAATCAACATTCATTTAACTAGTGTGCCCTTAGAAGCCATCACAGCCATGCCTACTAATGGCATGGCTGTGATTGGCCAGTGTAGCATGTGACCCAGCCTCTATTTAAGCTAGAGGCACACAGCACAGCATGTCACTCTGCTTTAGACAGTGTACGGAAAGGTTCCTGGCTGCTGCTGCTGTTAGGGAGAGAATAACATAGGAGTCCTGATTCTGAAATCTATTCTAATTAGTCAGCGATTTTACACTGCACTGAGAGAAAAGATAGACAGTGTAGGGCAAGGTTCCTGTTGGTGCTTTGAGGGAGAGAGAATTATCTAGGAGTCCAGATTCAGAAATCTATTCTAATAACTCAGCGATCTACACAGATTTACATGGTTGGGTTGCAGTGCACAGTCTTTTTACACTGCCATGAGCACAGTGCAAGAGAAAATACATTCTATGTAATACATTACATTCTGTCTTTTGTCAGTGTAGGGAAAGGACGCTGTGTGGAGCAGGGACAGTCAGTCTAATCACTAGCTAGCTAATTAGCTATTACTATTAGGTCCACAAAAGTCCTTTTAAGGATTGGTATAGGTGTACAGTATATAGGGTTGTAATACACTTATAATATACTTTCTTTCAAATATAGAAATTATATTATGGTGTTTAGAGCAGGGACAGTCTGCAAATCACTAGCTACTAGGTCCACAAAGGTCCTTTTAAGGACTGGTATAGGTGTACAGTATATAGGGTTGTACACGTATAATATACTTTCTTTCAAATATAGAAAGTATATTATGGTGCACTGCTGTGCTGCTGAGTGCTGACCGATTCTGCAGCTGTCTTATCAGTGTAGGGACTGAGGGACAGTTTGGTGTTTGGAGCAAGGACAGTCTGCAATTCACTAGCTACTAGGTCAACAAAGGTCCTTTTAAGGACTGGTATAGGTGTACAGTATGTAAGGTGGTACACGTATAATATACTTTCTTTCAAATATAGAAAGCATATTATACTTCACTGCTGTGCTGCTGAGTGCTGATCCATTCTGCAGCTGTCTTTTATCAGTGTAGGGAGGGACAGTTTGGTTTTTGGAGCAAGGACAGGCTGCAATTCACTAGCTACTAGCTAGCTACTACTAGGTCCACAAAGGTCCTTTTAAGGACTGGTATAGGTGTACAGTATATAGGGTTGTAATACACGTATACAATACTTTCTTTCAAATATAGAAAGCATATTATAGTGCACTGCATACAGTGCTGCTGACCGATTCTGCAGCTGTCGTTTTTTCAGTGTAGGGAGGGAAAGTTTGGTGTTTGGAGTTAGGGACAGTCTGCAATTCACTAGCTACTAGCTAGCTACTACTAGGTCCACAAAGTATAGGTGGTATAGGTGTACTATTTGGTGTGCAGTATATAGGGGTGTAATACACGTATAAAATTCTTGCGAATATAGAAAGCATAGTATAGTGCATTTTACTGTGGAGCGGATACTACAAAGAGTGACAAGCGCAATTAGAAAAAAGTATTATAACTGGTGTGATAGACCAGTGCCCCCCAAAATGACAGATTGAAGCGGGGTGTTATATACCTTCTTCCAAATACATACTGCACTTCTCTAGAGACTTTTGTCACAGGGTCATTTAAAAAATGACAGGCAAGAGCGCATGCGCGTGATCTCGGACGCAGACGTGCTCTGAGAGAGCTCCGCATGATCCGGCCCAAATACAGCTATATTGAGCACAGTCAGCGGGACAGCAGCAACGGAAACGGCAGGGGGAAGTACCGGAGAAGGTAATGAACCGGCGGGCTCAGGGTCAGCCGAAGAGGGGTCAGCGCAAAGCCTTAAAATCCTCCGGAGGGCCCGGGTTCTCCCCTGAACGCAGGCCGCAATCCAAGATGGCACCGGGACGCCGAGACACCCGAGGCCCTGCCTCCGGAGCAGCAGCTTTCCTGCGGGAGGGAGACAGCAGAATCCCCCTGGAACTCCCCAGAGATCCATTCTCTTCACAATCTTCCGGGGACATGGATGAGGACCAGCAGGGTGAGTCCCGTTCACGTCCCTCTTCCCCTGCCATAGATGAGGATGCACAGGAACTTGTGGGCTCCCCCAGATCCTCTATGGATAAAAATATGGCTGAAATGGCGGAGGCCATGTCCAGTCAGCTTAGCTCTGCTACCGTAGCACCACAGCAAGCATATTACTCCGGGGATACAGTGTTACTAGTTCTCCACAATGCTACAACAGGAGCTTTCTAAGGCCTGTACTTTGATTACCACAGATCTTAAGCGGGACATTCATAGTATTGGTGAGAGATTTGACATGGTGGAAGCTAAGGTTGAAGGCACTATCAAAAGGGTTAACCAGAACACCCATATGCTTACAGACCTCCAGGACAGACTAGAGTATGCCCTTACAAAAATTGAGGACTTGGAAAATCGCTCTCGCAGGTACAATGTGCGCATTTGCGGCCTGCCCGAAATGCATACAGATCTGGAAGGGGCTATGAAGGAGCTGATGAAGGAACTGATCCCAGACATTGCTCCACATCACATGGAAATTGACCGCATCCATAGGGCCCTCACTGCCCCTAGATCTGATGGCCTGCCTCGTGATGTAATTGTCAAACCGCACTATTATCAGGCAAAGGAAAAGTTGATGCTTGCTGCTCGCAATCGGCAGGACTTGACTCTTTGTGGGTCATCAATTCAGCTATTTACCGACCTTGCTCCTTCTACGGTGCAAAAGCGCAGGAATCTGAAACCCCTGTTACAACACCTCATCAACAAGCAAATCAGATATAGATGGGCCTTTCCCTTCAGACTATCTTTTACTTATAATGGCAAATCCTATTCATTTTCCACATTGCCGGAGGGCGAAGATCTCCTACTTAGCCTGGGTATTATCACGAGAGACTCACCGGCCTCCTCCCCTTCGACTCAAGCCCACCGCTCTCTCTCCCCGCTTTGGACGGAGCGCAAGCGAAACCCAGCCAGGGGTACCCCCCCCCCGGAAGACCTGAAAGCGCACTTTAGTGCCCTCTATGCAATCCTGGACATACTACATGAAGAAGAAGTGATACTACCATTTTTGACCTGATGGACGCATCTGAGTCCGCCTTTGACTGCGCAATTGCGTAGTTGCCCTGTTAGCACAACCATAGCGCAGTTTCCTATTTTTCGGAATAATTTTTTCCCCGAAATAGTTCTTTCGTAACTGACTTGAAGTTACTGTGTTTTTCTTTTTTCTTTTTGTACATGTTTTTATAGCATTCTCTCTGTTTACTGCCTGAACCTTATTTTTGTTATCCTGAGGGTGCAGAGTCGGTCCTGTCATAGGGCCCGTTAGGGCCCCCACTGGGGGGGCAGACACTGGGGCTGGGGGTGCCATCTCGCCCTGGAGTCATTGCCCTCAGGGAAGGACAGGCTCACACGGCCAGTGTACTACTCAGACCGATAGTATGCGGGACCCGAGCCCTCCCTGCTGGCCTGCTTTGGAGCTAGGGCCATTTGGGCTGGATCGGAAATCCATGCTGCTCTCTTGCAAGACTACCTTCCCTCCGAGGAGTGGGGTACCCTTGCCAAGTCCGGATAGGTTGTCAAATCCGGCAGGGATTATTTCCCACATTGTTATGCGATTTGCACAAGTTAACTGGTATATGTTTGCGGGCCAATGGCCCTTGTCTTTTATGTTGACTAATTCTTTGTTTCTTTTCTTCTTCTTTTCTCTTTCTACCCCCTGTCTTCCCCGAGCTGTGGTCCTGAACCTCACTCATGCATGTTGGTCCTGGAGGTCAAGGGACTGGGAGTCCTATGTATTGGAGGCTCTTTCCACCCCCCCAGTATTGCAAGGTAAGAGTGCTCTGCCCTACCACGATGGCTAGGTCATACTCATCCGACTTTTCGGTGATCACCCATAATGTACATGGCTTTAATTCCCCAGCTAAAAGGACTAAAGCCTTCCAATTCTATCACAAACAGAAAGTAGATATATTGCTATTACAGGAAACACATTTTTCTAAGACGTCAGCCCCAGGTTATCTTAATGTTAAATACCCGCAGTTTTACTTAGCTAACGGACCCGATAAAAAGGAGGGGGTAGCTATTGCTTTTTCTAGACGAACCCTATTTACGCCCATCACCATAATTAAGGATAAGGGAGGCAGATATATCATGGCAGTAGGACGTATCCATGACTAACTCGTTTCCTTTGTGTCTTATTATGCCCCAAATTCAGGACAGGTGGACTTTTTTACAGGGTTATGGTCTAAAGCTTCCCCAGCCCCGTGGCGACTAAATGCCAGTCTGTTAAACGACCCCGTTTTGCACACTGAAATAGAAAAAGAACTACAAAAGTACTTTACTGTTAATAAATCCTCAGATACGTCACCCATGATCAATTGGGCGGCTCATAAGGCCTCGATTAGGGGCATTCTGATACAAATAGGCGCTAGGCAAAAGCGGGCCCGCGAACATGCGTTTCGGCAACTAGAAGCCAATTTAGACCGGCTGATGCAGGAACAACATACTCACCCGCACTGCGACATTAGACATAGGATTGATGACGTCAGACTGGAATTAAACTTGGCTTTGACGACTCAGGCAGAAAAACATATTAGCTGGTCTAAACATAGGTACTATACAATGGGTGACAATCCGAACACCATGTTAGCCAGGAAACTAGTTCCCCGACCCCACACATCTACGTTACCTAAACTAAGGCTCTCCACGGGTCGCTCCACTCAAAACCCCAAACGTATTCTGAAGGAATTTCACAATTTCTACTCCAAACTATATGGTTCACAGACCAAGTATGATCCTCGTCGGGCCGACACCTTTTTCCGTGATGCCCCGCTACCCCAGTTGACACGAGCACACGCAGACCTGATGAATGCTGAATTCACAGACTTAGAGGTCAAAATGGCAATTAAATCGTTACACCCCTCAAAGGCCCCTGGACCAGATGGTTTCACGGGCCATTATTATAGGAAATTCCAGGATATATTGATTCCTCACCTGTGCTCTTATTTTAACGAGCTTCGGAGGGGAAGTAAGATACCCTTACATGAAAATGTAGCATATCTCAGTGTCATCCCGAAGCCCGGCAGGGATCATGGGGACTGTGCAAACTACCGTTCAATCTCCCTGATCAACACAGACCTAAAAATTCTAACTAAAGTTTTGGCGTTTAGACTTAATACCTTCCTGCCGAACTATATTCATCCCGACCAGGCCGGCTTTGTCCCGAACAGACAGTCATCGGATCAAACCCGCAGATTAATCAATCTCATATCAGCAGTGCAGTCGGACTGGGACGGTGAGGGCACTAGACGGGGAATATTGCTATCGTTGGATATTCAGAAAGCGTTTGACTCCCTCTCTTGGGAGTATTTATTCAATGTACTGCACCGATATGGCTTTGGCGAACGCTTTTTGACTCTCCTCAGAACGCTTGATGACACTCCGTCGGCATCGTTGATGCTACGAGGATACTCCTCTCGGCCTCTTCCGATTAGAAGGGGCACAAGACAGGGCTTCCCACTGTCCCTGCTCCTGTTTGTCCTTGCGATAGAGCCACTGGCTATTAGGATCAGGGAGTGTCAGGATGTCCAGGGGATTACGTGTGGAAATAGAGAACATAAATGCTTACTCTTCGCTGACGACCTACTGCTAACACTGACATCACCAGTTACTTCCCTCCCCAATTTGCATGCGATCCTACAACCCTTCTCTGAAATTTCGGGGTTAAAAATTAACTAGTCTAAATCTAAAGCGCTCAATCTCTCATTGTCGGAGGCCACGCGGAAGGCTCTTGAACGCTCATATCAATTTAAATGGGAGCCAGAGGCACTGCCATACCTTGGTATCTATCTGACCCCGACAATTCAGTCGCTGTATAGGAAAAACTATCCCCCACTTTATAAAAAACTGACTGAGGATCTAGCGAAATGGCAGGTTCATCCCCCATCGTGGTTCGGCAGTAGGGATGAGCTTCGAGTTCGAGTCGAACTCATGTTCTACTCGAACATTGCCTGTTCGCCTGTTCAGCGAACAGTGAACAATTTGGGCTGTTCGCAGCAAATTCGAAAAGCCGGAACACCCTATACAAGTCTATGGGAGAAATCTAAAGTGCTCATTTTAAAGGGTAATATGCAGGTTACTGTCCTAAAAAGTGTTTGGGGACCTGGGTCCTGCCCCAGGGGACATGGATCAATGCAAAAAAAAGTTTTAAAAACGGCAGTTTTTTCAGGAGCAGTGATTTTAATAATGATTAAAGTGAAACAATAAAAGTGTAATATTCCTTTAAATTTCGTAGCTGGGGGGTATCTATAGTATGCCTGTGAAGGGGCGCATGTTTCTGGTGCTTAGAACTGTCGCTGCACAAAGTGTCATTTGTGCAGGAAAAAAAGTCTTTTAAAATCACTTGCGGCTAAATTGTGGGGTCTCCGTAATACAGAGAATACTCAATGAGTGTTCTCTGTATTAGCCGACAATTCATTCATTCATTGATTAAAAAAAAAAAAAAAAAGCGTGGGGGTTCCCCTAAATTCAATCAAAAGGCCCTTCTGGTCTGACATGGATATTAAGGGGAACCCCGTGTCAAATTTTAAAAAAAAATTGACGTGGGGGTCCCCCCAAATATCCATACCAGACCCTTCAGGTCTGATATGGATATTAAGGGGAACCCCGCATCAAATTTTAAAAAAAAATTGACGTGGGGGTCCCCCTAAATATCCATACCAGACCCTTTATCCGAGCACGCAACCTGGCAGGCCGCAGGAAAAGAGGGGGGGACGAGAGAGCGGCCCCCCCTCCCTCCTGAACCGTACCAGGCCACATACCCTCAACATTGGGAGGATGCTTTGGGGGTCTGTGACCCCTCAAAGCACCTTGTCCCGATGTTGATAAGGACAAGGGCCTCATCCTCACAACCCTGGCCGTTGGTTGTGAGGGTCTGCGGGCGGGGGGCTTATCAGAATCTGGAAGCCCCCTTTAACAAGGGGACCCCCAGATCCCGGCCCCCCCCCTGTTTGAAATGGTAAGGGGGTACAAAAGTACCCCTACCATTTCACAAAGAAAGTGTCAAAATGGTTAAATAAGACAAACACACTTTTGAAAAATTCCTTTATTAAAAATAAAAAAAAAAAAAAAAAAATTCCAGCGGTGCTAATCCACTCTTGCTATCCAGCGGCGGGTCTCCGGGGTCCAGCGATGGATGATCATATCCAGCGACGGGGGATCTCTCAGTCCAGCGCTGTCCATACCTCCTTCTTCTGTCTCCACTGCGGAGACACTGCAGAGAGCCGAGCGCTGACATTTCTTATATTGGGAGGGCGGGGCCACCCGTCACCTGACCCCGCCCCTCTGACGCAGGAGAGGGAAGCCAGGGGTTCCCCAGTGACGTGTGGGTGACCCCGCCCCCTCTGATGTAACGGAAACCTGCGTTACATCAGAGGGGGCGGGGTCACCCACACGTCACTGGGGAACCCCTGGCTTCCCTCTCCTGCGTCAGAGGGGCGGGGTCAGGTGACGGGTGGCCCCGCCCTCCCAATATAAGAAATGTCAGCGCTCGGCTCTCTGCAGTGTCTCCGCAGTGGAGACAGATGAAGGAGGTATGGACAGCGCTGGACTGAGAGATCCCCCGTCGCTGGATATGATCATCCATCGCTGGACCCCGGAGACCCGTCGCTGGATAGCAAGAGTGGATTAGCACCGCTGGAATTTTATTTTTATTTTTTTTATTTTTAATAAAGGAATTTTTCAAAAGTGTGTTTGTCTTATTTAACCATTTTGACACTTTCTTTGTGAAATGGTAGGGGTACTTTTGTACCCCCTTACCATTTCAAACAGGGGGGGGGGCCGGGATCTGGGGGTCCCCTTGTTAAAGGGGGCTTCCAGATTCTGATAAGCCCCCCGCCCGCAGACCCTCACAACCAACGGCCAGGGTTGTGAGGATGAGGCCCTTGTCCTTATCAACATGGGGACAAGGTGCTTTGAGGGGTCACAGACCCCCAAAGCATCCTCCCAATGTTGAGGGTATGTGGCCTGGTACGGTTCAGGAGGGAGGGGGGGCCGCTCTCTCGTCCCCCCCTCTTTTCCTGCGGCCTGCCAGGTTGCGTGCTCGGATAAAGGGTCTGGTATGGATATTTAGGGGGACCCCCACGTCAATTTTTTTTTAAAATTTGATGCGGGGTTCCCCTTAATATCCATATCAGACCTGAAGGGTCTGGTATGGATATTTGGGGGGACCCCCACGTCAATTTTTTTTTAAAATTTGACACGGGGTTCCCCTTAATATCCATGTCAGACCTGAAGGGCCTTTTGATTGAATTTAGGGGAACCCCCACGCTTTTTTTTTTTTTTTTTTTAATCAATGAATGAATGAATTGTCGGCTAATACAGAGAACACTCATTGAGTGTTCTCTGTATTACGGGACCCGACAATAGCCGCAAGTGATTTTAAAAGACTTTTTTTCCTGCACAAATGACACTTTGTGCAGCGACAGTTCTAAGCACCAGAAACATGCGCCCCTTCACAGGCATACTATAGATACCCCCCAGCTACGAAATTTAAAGGAATATTACACTTTTATTGTTTCACTTTAATCATTATTAAAATCACTGCTCCTGAAAAAACTGCCGTTTTTAAAACTTTTTTTTGCATTGATCCATGTCCCCTGGGGCAGGACCCAGGTCCCCAAACACTTTTTAGGACAGTAACTTTCATATTACCCTTTAAAATGAGCACTTTAGATTGTGAACGTTCGAGTCCCATAGACTTTAATAGGGTTCTAAAGTTCACACGAAGTTTAGGTCTGTTCGCAGGTTCTGGTGCGAACCGAACAGGGGGGTGTTCGGCTCATCCCTATTCGGCAGACTACACTCCATTAAAATGAATGTGTTGCCTAGAATACTATATTTGTTCCGCACTCTACCGGTGGCTCTGCTACGAAGGGATCTTCAATTACTGCAAAATGGAATCCTTTGGTTTATTTGAGGAAATAAGAGGCCCAGGGTGAACAGAAGCACAATGTACACTTTAAAGAAACATGGGGGGCTGAAATACTTTCATGCGGCTCAGCTGGCCCACCTCTCCAGATACCACTCACACCAACCACATGCTATATGGATGGACATGGAATCTTATTCCTGTCGTCCCTCACAGATTTTGCAGATAATGTGGCTTCCAATGAAGGATAGACCACTGATATTGTGTCCCACTCTGTCACTGGCTCTGGCTATATGGGACAGACTGTCAAAAATACATAAATTCAGGTCACCCCACAATCCGCTAGCGCCATTATTGAACAATAAAGAGTTCACCCCGGGCCTCTCTCCTCAACTATTTAGTTGGTGGACAAATAAAGGGCTACTGCGCATCGCTGATTTATGTGACCATAGGGGCATGCTTTCTGAATGAGCTCTGATAGATAAATTTGATATGCCGTCCTCGGAGAAGTTTCGATATGCCCAACTGCGCCATTATGTGCAGGGCGTGGCCCGTAGGGGAGACCTGGGGTCTCTGACTCCCATGGAACAGCTGAGTAGACAATATGACAAAATTAGAGGCCATTTATCGGCCGTATATACAATACTAAGGGGTGCAGCGAAGAAATTGAGTTATATGATCCAATGGGAGCAGGACCTTCAGGAAACCTTTGAATTAGATGATTGGTGTATACTCTCTGAGACGGCATATTGCTCACTCACCAACACATCGGTGATAGAGGCAAACTATAAGGTTTTGTTAAGGTGGTACATGGTCCCAACCAGATTGGCCGCTTTTGTACCAGGGGCAACGTCCCAATGTTTTAGGGGCTGAGGCCAGGTGGGGACCACCTACCATATTTGGTGGTCATGCCCGAAGGTCAGAAGGTTTTGAATTAGAGTGTATAACCTTGTCTATACAATCACAGGCCTGAACCTGAAAAAATCACCTAAGCTGGCCCTCTTGGGGGGTAAGGCGGTAGAGGCCTCCAAGCATCAGCAGAGGCTTCTCACTTTTCTATTTATTTCAGCTAAGATTACCATAGCACGTAACTGGAGGTCTGCCTCATTACCGATAGCCCAGCTCAAACATAAAATGTCATGGTTAATGCTTAACGAGCGGCTATCCGCGCTGTCTCAAGACAGGATGGGAATGTTTCACAGAATATGGGACCCATGGATTGTCTATCTAACTAACGATCCCAGGACAAGCGTTGCTTAATGTTATTATAGTAGTAAGGACTCGAGGATCTAGGACCACGGCTCTCCCCCAATTCTCTTCCTTCCCCACCTTCTCCTATTCTTTACTCCTCTCTCCCCTTCTACTGTTGGGTCTTTCCCCTCTTCTTTTCTGCTCTTTGTTTTCTTCACATCTCTCATTGAGCGGTGCTAGTTGCACGATTAGATACCTATAAAACATAAGAGGTAACAGCATCGGCAGGTGGGGTCATGTATGATCCAGAGTCTTTGGCTATAGGACCTGAGTTGCCACCGACAAAGTGTGTTTTTTTTTTTTAAACATGTTTTTATTGAGAAAAAAATCAACAAAAGACATTAAGACAGGTTACGATCAGACTTTTTCCGGGTAGTACAGCAGTGAAATAAATGAAACAGAGAAAAGGAGAAAAGCACAAAGGGATATCATCAGAGCAGAGCACGTAAGGACAATTAACGGGACTGATGTATAAGCCAAAGAAGTTAAGCACATAGAGGTTTAAATAGCATGAGTAACACAAGAAGACTCCTTTAGTGAGACCAAAGCAGTCTTCTTACGAAAACATAATCAAAACTAAAATACCGTATCTAAGCAAGTAGATTGAGCATAGAAAACTGGATGGATCTGTGTACTAACCACTGAGAAGCAGGAAATGATTGACATGATGGAAAAGGTTTCAACTGGGGAAAACAGGGAGGGCGGGGGGGGGGGGGGGGGGGTGGGATTTGCCAAAGGAAGAAAGGTCCTGATGGAGTAGTCCCAAAGATATGGAATGAGTGTTGAAACGACCGCCAGAGACAGCAATGGGCAGAGAGAAAATGGGTAGGTGCTAATATTCAGAGATCGGCTCATCAAAGGAGAAAGCTAGAGTAGAAAGAGCTCGTTGGTCATCTGAAGAAAGGGCTGAAGAAATAAAAATTTGCCATCGGAGGAGAAAACGGGATCTGGATTTGGCATCTTTAAAGTCCGTGAGGAGACGTTCTCTGTACAGGAGGGCAAGAGATTCATGCTTGAGCTGAGAGATAGTTGGGCTTTGAGGGGAGAGCCAGTTCCTGAGGATAAGGCGTCTAGCGATGAGTAGGCAAATCAGGATCCAATCCCTGTAGGAAGGAAGGACGGCCAGCCTTGTAGGGGCAGAGGCTTTGGAGGAGAGAGACCAGGGCAGCAACACTGGGTCCCAGTAGCCAAAGATCAGTAGGAGGGGGTCCTTGGGCAGTTTCAGTAGGGTGATCTCCAAAATAAAGGCTATAACTTGATCCCAAAAGGAGGAGATGAAGGAACATGACCAAAATCGATGGGATAGAGAGGGTCTAGAAGCCGAGCATAGTGGGCAGAGGGTTCCATCAACCGTGGATTTCGAGGAGAGGAAAGGAACAAACGCCCGGTGAACTATTTTTATCTGGGTTTCTCTCCAGGTCTCATTAGGTGTGAGGCGGAGGACCTCCCGGAGGCCTTGCAGAAGTTTGTCAACTAATCCCGGATCCGAGAAGTCTTTGCGCCAATTGGCAATAGATGTGGACAAGAGCGGTGGAGAGAAGCTCAATAGGAGAGGTTTGTATATATCCGAGATGGAGTACTGTCCAGATTGAAGCAGGCGGTCCAGGAAGCTAGGTTTGAATCTCAGAGATTCGGCTTTACATGTGCTGGAGATGAAACTGGTGCATTGATTGTAGTAGAAAGCGTGTGAGACCGGTAAGGAAAATAGAGATGCCACGGTTGAGAAGGGCAGCGGCTTCCCAGATGAGGGGTTGCATAGTGTGGAAAATTTGGAGAGTCCATGTTGCCCCCATATTTCGTAGGAGTTGTAGTGGAGACCAGGTAGAAAGGCAGGATTTCCTTGAATCGGCAAGTGGCACGAGATGAGAGCCGGGGGCTTGAGGAGTTTTCTGACCTCTCTCCAGGCCAGTGCCGTGTCCCGCAGCAAAGGGTTGTGTTGAAGCGGGAGAGGGACAGTTTTCCATCTGCAATGGAGGAGGGCTACTAAGGAGTAGGAGTGAGCCATAGCGGATTCCAGAGTAAAGTTTGAGTGACGTGATTGTTGGGCAATCCAATCAAGGCTAGTCCTAAGTAAACAAGCAAGGTTATACAGTCTAATATGAGGTAAACCAATACCCCCCTCGCTCCTAGGAAGGTGCAGTTTTTTTAACGCTATACAGAGCTTTTTGCCACGCCATAAGAATTTGGAGATATTCAAATTAAGGGCCGAAACATCTTTATGTTTAAGCAATAAAGGAATAGTTTGCAGAGGGTATAACAGTCTGGCGAAGCTAATCATTTTGACCAAGTGGCACCTTCCCAGGAGCGAGAGGGGGAGATCCATCCAGTTAGACAACTCCTGAGTAAGTTTGGTGAAAAGAGGGGGGAAGTTGAGGTGGTATAGGGAGGAGGGCAATTTCCCTATCTTTATTCCCAAGTAAGTAATGTATGTCGGGGCCACCTGGAAAAGTGATTGATGTGTCCAAGGGGGTGAGGGATGGGTACCAATAGGAAGGATTTCGCTCTTGGCATAGTTGATGCGGAGCCCTGAGCATAACCTGAAGGTGTCAAAGATATTTCTAATATGTAAGATGTCAACATCGGGATTTGAAGTGAAAATGAGGATGTCGTCTGCGAAGAGAGATGTCCGGAGCTCAAAAGATCCAACAGAGATGCCGCTCAAGGGAGCGACCTGGGAGAGATATCTGGAGAGGGGTTCTAGGGCGATATTAAACAGTAAGGGGGACAGGGGGCAGCCTTGCCTAGTGCCCTTGTGGAGACGAAACTCCTCGGAGAGGAGTCCCGCTGCCACCACCCTGGCTGAGGGGGTCGAATACATGGAATTAATGAGATGGCAAAAGGGACCCGAAAAACCCATTTTGGTGAGGGACAGTGAGAGCCAATCAAAGCTGACATTATCAAAGGCTTTTTCAGCATCCAGGGTAATGATGCCATAGTCTCCCTTTGGATCCCGCTTAGCTTGTTCAAGGGCCAAGAGCACCTTCTGTATATTCAGAGTGGGCGTTCGCCCTTTAACAAAACCGGATTGGGCAGGGTGTATGAGGTCAGGAAGGATGTCCGCCAACCTAGTGGCCACGATTTTTGATAGGATTTTAACATCCAGGTTGAGCAGTGAAATGGGCCTGTAGGAACCTGGTTCCAAGGGGTCTTTCCCTTTCTTGGCCAGAAGTTTAATAATGGCTTGGTTACCCGTGGGCAGGTACGGGCCCCCCGACCAGATGCCTGAGAAGACGGAATGCAGCACAGGAGCAGTAATATTAAGGAGGGTTTTGTAGAACTCACCGTTAAACCCGTCAGGGCCAGGGGCTTTGGAAGGGTGAAAATTTTTGATGGTGCGTTCTATTTCGTCTAAGGTGATAGGGGAGTTCAAGGTTTCGAGCTGGGCGGGGGAAATGTGGGGCAAATGAACTTTGTCAAGGAAAGACCGGGCAGTAGGCACATCGATCGGGTCAGGGCCATAGAGAGCAGAGTAGAATTCCAACATGGTCTTGTTAATGGCAGGGGGGGTAGAGTGGATGGTCCCTGATTTATCCCGAAGGGAGGTAATGTGAGTCGGGTGGGTAGGGCCCTTGCATAGTCTGGAGAGGAGCTTTCCAGACTTGTTGCCAAACTTGTGCAGGGTGGCGTCAAAATGTGCTTTTTTAGTGAGCTCAAGGGTAGAGGCCCAAGCGTCAAAGGAGGATTTGGCGGCGGCCCATTCATCTCTGTCCGCAGAGGAGGTAGAGGTGTTAAGGGAGATTTGAGCTTTGTGCAAGCGAGTACTAGCTGATTTAAACTTGACCATGGAATGGCGTTTAAAAGTAGAGGCATAGGAAATGATACGTCCCCTCAGGAATGCTTTCCCAGCATCCCAAAGGAGGTTGGGTTCGCCCAGATGGGGGGAGTTGGCCTGGGAGAATTCCTCCCAGGAACGCTCCATATAGGCCTTGAAGTCAGTGTTGCCGTGCAGGAATGAGGGGAAGCGCCAAATGTTGGGATGAGGCGGGAGATCTAGACGATCCAAAGTGAGAGCTATGGAGGCGTGATCGGAGATAGCAATGTCCCCCACCTCCGAGTCAGAGATCAGGGGAAGAAGATTATCGGAGCCAAAAAATAATCTATCCTGGTCAGGACTTTGTGGGGGTTGGAGTAGAAAGTATATTCCCTATCTATTGGATGGGATAGACGCCAGATGTCTGTGAGGTGTAGTGACTCTATAGTAGAGGCCAAAGGGGAGAGGGTGGCTTGAGAGGGAGTACCGGAAGGGGTCTTCAGGGAGGATCTGTCGACTGCCGGATCCAAAAGGTCGTTAAAATCCCCACCGATTAAATGAGGAACGTGTGAGACAGCAAGGAGCCAAGTGGATAACTGACAATAAAAGGCTTTAGAGGGACTGTTGGGAGCATATACATTGGAGATCTGGAGTTCCTTTGACCCTATTTTTACTCGGGTCGAAAGGAACCGCCCTTGGTCATCTGTGTAAGTGGATAGGACGGAACAGGGGAGGTTCCTGTGAATTAAGAGGAGAACACCCGCTTTGCGTCCAACCGACTCTGAGCCCAATACCGAGCCCACCCACAGTTTCTGCATACGATGAAAATCAGAAGCTGGGAGGTGGGTTTCTTGTAGCAAGGCTATGTCAGTCTTCAATCGTTTAAGGTGACGAAGGATCTTCATCCTCTTATGAGGAGAACGAAGACCCTTCACATTCCAGGAAACTACCCTAAGAGATTACAATAAAGAAGGGAATAAACAGAACGGCCGTGTAAGCAATGTATCAGCAAAAGGAAGGCATATGATGTATTTAGAGTTGGGACTAATGTAGTACAAAGGCAACCAGCCCACAGGCAAAGAGCACCTGGGGGGCGGCAGGGTAGGGAGGATGACATGGGGAGGAAGGACGGAGAGGTCGGGGTAGGAAGGGACATTATACAAAATACAACATTTATTAGTGCAAACTTCACTTTTTTCCGCATGAGAACACTGTGCGAGACGGCTCCCCACACGAGACCCCGTGCAGAAGAATGGTGTCGACATAGCCCGAGTACCCGAGAGCCACTGGGAGGACATAGGAGCTATTGGGACCGGGTCCTCATGATAGGAGATGGCCGGAATAAGGTGCACAGTGGACTCCTGAGGAAAAAGACAAGGCACAAGTCTAGCGTAGATCATAACAACATCTGTATGGCATAACTTAATAAGACGGATACCTTTGAACCAAAAGGGATCCAACAACAAGTACAAATGAAATAGAGTATAGATTATAATGTGGTATGATGGCCAAGGGGCCATGTAATGTGGAGTAGAGATAACAACTGGGTGGGCTACCAAGATTGGTTAGCTACTGACCCCAGGGGGGGGGCCATGCCCGGGGCTAGATAGACCCCTTTAGACCAGCAGGGAGCCGGAGGCTAAAAGTCAGATCTCGGCTGCAGCAGGAGGGCAGCGGAGTCGGGTTAAGATAAGTCAGGCGCTCTGGAAGAAGCAAAAGAGAAAAAAGGGGAAAACACCTGGGAAACAACAACCAAGTCATACGACCTGAGGTAGAGAGGTAGAAGTCCAATGAACGAGCCAGTGGAGATCAGCGCAGGGTGTTGCGGTTCCGATGATCAGGAGCTGAAGGCCTGAAACGTTTAGGAGAATCCTTGCGCGGGCTACGTTGATCCAGGGAGCGGAGGTTGGTTCCAGATTTGGAAGGCGTGTGGGGGTGCAAGTCCGGTCTCAACGTGTTAAGGTAGGATTCCGCTTCCGATGGGTCCTGGAAAGAGAGTTGGTCTCCTTTAGGCGACTTTATCCATAAGGTAGCCGGGAAGGCCAGAGTAAACTTTATTTGCTGCTTGAATAATTCAGAACAAATCGGCTGGAAGGCCTTCCTCCTCTTGGAGACATCAATAGAGTAGTCGGCAAAAAGGAGTATTCTAACCCCATCAATGTAGAGGTCGGGGGACTGTCTGAATTTCTGGAGAATGAGCGACTTGTCAACATAGTTGAGGTATTTCGCAATGATGGGACGAGGGGACTTTCGTTCAGCATTGAAGGAACCCATGCGGTGGGTGCGTTCAACCGTGAAAGGGCCTGGTAGGCCCATGGCTTCTGGAATGCGTTTGGAGCAAAACTCTGATAGGGCAGTTGCAGGGAGCGACTCAGGGACGCCAAAACGCAGGTTGCTCCTTCTGGACCTATTTTCCAGGTCTTCTAATTTTTGGAGGATGAACTGGTTGGTTTTATCTTCGGATTGTTCTGTGGCCTGAGCTTGGTAGAGTTCATCTTCTACCTCTGATACACGGTGTTCCAGTTCGTTAAGTCTGGTGGTGTGTTCAGTAAGTTGTGTTTTCAGCTGTTGCATCCCAGCGTTGACCGCCTTCTCCACGGAGGCTGCTATCATGGGGGTGAGGAGAGCCGCCACGGCCTGTGCAATGCGATGCGTGTGGCCTTCATCCCCGGAGGGACTGTGGGGAAGAGTGACCACTGGTGGGGCCTGGAGTTGAGCCAGAGAAGGGTTCTGTCCCTGGGGAGGAACAGGGTGTGAGGAAGGAAGGGCCTGTGCAGCAGCGCCACTAACCTCCATGTCAGACACCTGCGCGTTCGTTCCAGCATTGGTGTAGGCCGAAGCCGGGGGCTCGATTTGCGGCCTGTCCGCGGATGCTGCCGCGGCCGCTTACGAACGGGTGCCGGTTTTCTCCACAAATCGGTCCATCTGTGCCCGGAGATAAAGAGGGATCACCGGTGGTGATGTCTGGGCTGAGGGGCCACTCAGGCCAAATTTATAGGCCGAATTAGGGAGCCCGGAGCGGGAGCTGAGAGAAGGCGCAGCTAGCACATGCGGCGCCGGAACCGGAAGTCTGACAAAGTGTTTTAAGAAATGACCGGTGAATTACTCAATTGTGCATTGTACTAGATGTAATACTTAGCCGCATTGATGAGACTTTTGTTTGTATTGTACTGAAAATCTTCAATAAACATATTGAAACATAAAAAATGACAGGCAGAGGAAGAGGCAGGCCCTTCCGCAGGGGTGGTAGGGGTAGGGCAGGAGCCACAGGCTTGAGCCAAAGTGGGAAATTGCAGAAGGTGTGTTCGATTACGTCAAAGGACGCACCAGACTTGGTTGAGTGGCTCACTCAGCCTTACTCTTCTGCACCCTCCTCATCCTCTTGATCTGCACCCTCTTCTTCAATCTCTGCTGTGTGCACCCCCAAAGACACTACCACCAACACCACCATCACTATATACCCTCCACTTGAGTCACAGGAATTATTTTCCGATCCATCACAAGACATTGCCGATGTGCAGCCACTCTTGGCATTGGATCAGGAAGAGGAGGTAGCAACAACCGCCACTCAGCAGTCTGAGGACAGTACCCAGATCAACCCAAGGAAGAGGTTGGTCCCTGGTGTTGCTGCCTACTCCGAGATCTCTAATTATAGCGGTGGGGAAGGTGACGTCAATAATGACGTGTCTAGTGATGTCACGCGGGTGCCCATAAGAGAGGAAGAAGAGGGGAGTTCAGAGGGAGATATGGACCAGTAGATAGGGAGGAGAAGCAGGCGGAACTTACATTGCACAGGAGGGACAAACCAGACTGCTAATGTATCAGGAGTGAGGCATCAACCATGTACGGTCACATCTGGCACTCCCAGGACAATGGCACATGGCTTCGCAGTGTGGGCTTTTTTTAACGTGTCCGCTGCTGACAATAGTGTTGCCATCTGCAGCCTTTGCAGTCAACGCATAAGTCGTGGTAAGTCCAACACTCACCTAGGGACAACCGCCTTAAGAAGGCACATGAGCTGCCATCACCGAGTCCAGTAGGAGCAACGGAACCCACAAAGCCACACTCCAGGCTCTCACCATCTATCCTCGTCTTCTTCTCCTTCTCCTCTCTCCTCACAATTGTCCTCCACTCCACCTTCCATCATGCCGTCCTTGCGTTTTTCTGGAAAAGGGCAGGCTTCCATGGGCCAAATTTTCAAGCGTAAAAAAATTATGACACCGGATAACCCTCTTGCCCAACAGTTGACGGCTGGCTTGTCAGAACTGATAGCCCGCCAACTGCTGCCATATAAACTGGTGGACTTGGAGGCCTTTCAAAAATTTGTGGCCATTGGAACACCACAATGTAAGGTCCCAGGAAGGAAGTATTTCTCACAGAAGGGCATCCCAGAGCTATATGGCCATGTTCAGCGGCAAGTGAATGTATCTCTGGCACACAGTGTCAGTGCCAAGATACATCTGACCACAGACACGTGGTCTAGCAAACATGGGCAGGGAAGGAATATAACTTTTACTGCCCACTGGGTGAACCTTCTGATGGCTGTCAAGCATGTAACCCGTGGCATCCATGTAGATTTGGTTTTACCGCCACGGATGGCATGCAGGCCTGCCTCTTCTTCTCCACCTCCTACTCCATCCTCCCTCTCCTCCTTGGCTGACTCCTCCTTTTCCGCTGCTAGCGTCTCTTCCTCTGCGCCGCCCAAGATCCCCAGAACCTATTCGACATGCCAGGTGAGACGTTGCCATGCTGTGCTGCGTCTGTTGTGCCTGGAAGCCAAGAGCCATACTAGCCCTGCACTCTTTTCAGCTTTGCGTTCACAGGCAGATCAGTGGCTAACACCGCTCAATTTGACAGTTGGTAAAGTGGTGTGTACCAACGGTGCCAATCTGCTTAACGCATTGAAACAGGGCAAAATTACACACGTGCAGCGATTCGTTGTCAAATGCCCTGGGGTCCAGGACATCTTGCGGCAGGCAAGGAAAATCTCGGCCCATTTCAGAAGATCTTGCACGGCCATGGCTCCCCTTGTTGACATTCAGCGGCGACACAATCTACCGGTCAGACGTTTTATTTGCGATTGACCGACGCGATGGAACTCAACCTTCTATATGCTTGATAGGCTGCTCCAGCAGAAACATGCAGTTAACGACTACCTGTACGAACCCTGCGCAGCAGGGGGGATCGTGACTGATAAGCGCACTCGCCTAGCTCACAACAGTGTTGACTACCTGACATTTATAAAAATCAATGAGGCATGGATCTTGGAGGAATTCAACACATGTGACCAGTAGACCATGTATATGCATAACTCTATAAACGATTTAATTAATCTAGCACACGCCTTTTTTCTACCTTTGGCTCACTTCCTTGTACAAAAAAAGCACACCGTACTATATGCCCGTACCCTCCTGTTTGAAGAGGTTGAGCGGTGTCATATTTTGGGGTCCCGCAGCGAGTTGCTGGTATCAGTGCTGGTTGTCAGTGCTCTCTATCTCTGTGCTGGTGTGGTGTCAGTGCTCTCTATCATGGTGCTGGTGTCAGTGCTCTCTCTCTATCTTGGTTCTGGTGTCAGTGCTCTCTATCACGGTGCTGGTGTCAGTGCTCTTGATCACGGTGCTGGTGTCAGTGCTCTCTATCTCGGTGCTGGTGTCAGTGCTCTCTATTACGGTGCTGGTGTCAGTGCTCTCTATGACGGGGCTGGTGTCAGTGCTCTCTATCACGGTGCTGGTGTCAGAGCTCTCTATCACAGTGCTGGTGTCAGTGCTCTCTATCATGGTGCTGGTGTCAGTGCTCTCTATCACGGTGCTAGTATCAGTGCTCTCTATCACGGTGCTGGTGTCACTGCTCTCTATCACGGTGCTGGTGTCAGTGCTCTCTATCATGGTGCTGGTGTCACTGCTCTCTATCACAGTGCTGGTGTCAGTGCTCTCACGGTGCTGGTGTCAGTGCCCTCATGGTGCTGGTGTCAGTGGTCTCATGGTGCTGGTGTCAGTGCTCTTTGTCACAGTGCTGGTGTCAGTGCTCTCTATCACGGTGCTGGTGTGGTGTCAGTGCTCTCAATCTCAGTGCTGGTGTCAGTGCTCTCTATCTCAGTGCTGGTGTCAGTGCTCTCTATCTCAGTGCTGGTGTCAGTGCTCTCTATCACGGTGCTGGTGTGGTGTCAGTGTTCTCAATCTCAGTGCTGGTATCAGTGCTCTCTATCTCGGTGATGGTGTCAGTGCTCTCTATCATGGTGCTAGTGTCAGTACTCTCTATCTCGGCGCTGGTGTCAGTGCTCAGTCTCTATCAGGTTTCTGGTGTCAGTGCTCAGTCTCTATTGTGGGGGCTGGTTTCAGACAGTGATAGAGATAGCAGCGGAGAAGCCAATCAGCAGGCAGTGCCAGCACCATGGCTGAGGATCAGCATTGGACTTGCACCTCCGGACAACTGCAGTGGAGTCCTGCATAGGTGGGGGTAAGGGCAGAGGGAGGGGCTCAAGCAGGTTGGCACACTGGGACACTGGCACAGGACTGCGCTGCCCTCACTGTGGCACTGATCATCTCCTGCACCCCCTTCATAGCCTGCCCTGACCTTGCCTCTCCTCCATGGCCCTCATGCACTCCTGAATTGTAAAAATTTCACAGATAAAAAAAAAATGCTTGTCGTTGTCGATCCCAGATTCACTTAATACTTTTGTTATGTCAGAGTCCATGTTGTGGGACTATGTGTGCACAGCTAGTAAGTATTTTGTGGCTGAAAATATGACCTGGAGGTTTTTAATGCTCGCCTGCCATTAAAGTCAATGGGGTTCCGCCGCAGTTCGCAAACTTCCTGTCGGAATTTCATCCATCACTAGCAAAAACACCAATTTTGTGCAAAAAAAACAACAACTTTGCAGTGTTTTCTGCATATGTGGAGGTGCGTGTTACACAATTTATATATATTTCTTCTATTGTGCTATTCAAAAAAAACTTTTTTTAGGGCAAAACATTTTTTTTAGAATGCCATTTGCACCATTTCTGCAGCTCTAAGATACACATTGACATACTCTGAGTGTCTTCTGCTATTGCAAAAACACCCATTTAGTGCAAAAAAAAACTTTGCAGTTTTGTTCTACATATGTGGAGGTGTGTGTTACACAATTTATATATTTTTCTTCTATTGTGCTATTAAAATTTTTTTAGGGCAAAAACTATTTTTTTGAATAGCATTTTCGCCATTTCTGCAGCTCCAAGATACATGTTTACATACTCTGGGTGTATTCTGCTATTGCAAAAATACCCATTTAGGGCAAGATTCTAAATTTGGAAAATATGAGGAGAACGTCAAAGAAGGGATGTGGCTCTGGTCGTGGTGCTGCTGGTGGAGCTCCTGTTGCAGGGAGAGAATGTGGTCAATCTGTGCCAGCTACACGCACAAGTGAAACACCTTCCTCAGGTGCGAGTAGATGACAGAGCCTGCAGCGGTATTTGGTCTGGCCTAATGTGGCTGTACGAATGTTGAGGCCAGGACAAGTACAGGCGATAGTAGATTGGGTGACTGACAGTGCCTCCGGTTCCTTGACATTGTCTCCCACCCAGTCTCCCGATGAAAGATCATAGTTGGCACCTGCAGCCAATGTCCATCAGTCTTTCACATCACCCCCTTGCAAATCAGCCAAGCAGTCTGAGCCCCAAATCATGCAGCAGTCTCTTCTGCTTTTTGATGACCCTGTTAGCAGGGTTTCCCAGGGCCATCCACCTAGCCCTGCCCCAGAAGTGGAAGAGATTGAGTGCACTGATGCCCAACCGCTTATGTCTGAAGATGAGTACATGGGAGGACCATCACAGCACGTCTTGGATGAAGACGAAACACAGGTGCCAACTCCTGCTGCTTTCGCAATTGTGCAGACCGACAAGGAGGGCAGGGGTGAAGACTAGGTGGAAGATGATGTGGAGAACGATGAGGTCCTGGACCCCACATGGAATCAACGTCATGCAGGTGACCAGTGTAGTTTGGAGGAAGAGGCGGTGGTCGCACAGAGACACCAGCACAGCAGAAAAGGGAGCAGGGTGCAAAAGCGGAGCGTCCGTCCCCTAGACATTATGCCTGCTACTGCCCAACACAGCAAGGGACCAAGCAGACCAAAGCCAGGTCCAAGGAGTTCCCTAGCGTGGCAGTTCTTCAGACAATGTGCTGATGACAAGACACGCTGTCCAATCAGAGCCTGAAGCGAGGCATAAACATTCTCAACCTGAGCACAATCTGCATGACCAGGCATCTAAGTGCCAAGCACGAGCTGCAGTGGAGTAGACACCTCAAAAACCAAGAAAGGTCTCTGGCTCCTCCTGCTTCCTCTTCTGCTGCAGTCTCGGCCTCTTCATCCATCTCTGTAGTGACAGTGACACCTGTCAACCCGCAAACAGATGATCTGCCAGCAACACTACCACCTGGGTCACCAACCATCTCCACAATGTCCCATTGAAGCATTCAGCTCTCTATCTCCCAAACACTGGAGCGGAAGAGGAAGTACCCCCCTAGCCACCCGCATTCCCTGGCCCTGAATGCCAGCATTTCAAAATTCCTCGCCTTTGAAATGCTGTCATTCCGTCTGGTGGAGACGCAGAGTTTTAAAAGCCTGATGGCATTGGCTGTCCCACAGTACGTCGTGCCCAGCCACCACTACTTTTCCAGGTGAGCCATCCCTTCCCTGCACAACCAAGTGGGGGACAAAATCAGGTGTACACTGCGCAACGCCATCTGTTGCAAGGTCCACCTAACTACGGATGCGTGGACCAGTAAGCATGGTCAGGGACGTTATATCTCCATAACAGCACACTGGGTAAATGCAGTGGCGGCTGGGCCTAAGGTGGATAGCAGTTTGGCGCATGTCCTTCCACCACTGAGGATACTCCTCCTACTCCGCTTCCTCATCCTCTACTGCCTCCTCATCCAGTCAGCGTAACACCTTCACCACCAACTTCAGCACAGCCACGCAGTTTTAAAACTTTCCTGTTTGGGGGAAAAAACCCACACCGCGCAGGATTGTGGAGGGACATGGAACAACAGACCGATGAGTGGTTGGTGGCAGTGGCCTGGCGGTGTGCGATAATGGGCGAAATCTCATAGCAGCTCTGGGCCTAACCTGTTTGACGCACATCCCTTTCCTGGCGCATGTGCTGAACATGGTGGTCCAGAGGTTCCTTAAAAATTACCCCCATATGCCAAAGCTGCTGCAGAAAGTGCGGGCCATCTATGCACACTTTCGGCATTCTCACCCTGCTGCTGCTCGCCTGTCAGCGCTGCAGCGTAACTTCGGCCTTCCCGCTCACCGCCTCATATGTGACGTGCCCACAAGGTGGAACTCCACCTTGCGCATGATGGCCAGACTGTGTGAGCAGCAGCGGGCGATAGTGGAGTTCCAGCTGCAGCACGCACACGTGAGTCGCTCTGCGGAACAGCACCACTTCACCACCAATAACTGGGCCTCCATGCGAGACCTGTGTGCTGTTTTGAGTACTCCACCAACATGGCCAGTGCCGATGACGCCATTCTCAGCATTACTATCCCAGTTCTATGCCTCCTTGAAAAAACACTTCGGGCGATGATGGAAGAGGATGTGGCACAGGAGGAGGAGGAAGAGGGATCATTTGCAAGGCTTTCAGGGCAGTCATTCACAAGTGGCTATGAGGGTGAGTTCCTGCACCAACAAACGTCAGGTACACGATTGTCCGGCAGCAAGGGCACAGTTTTGGAGGATGACGAGGTGGAGGATGAGGAGGAGGAGATGGAGGAGGAGGAACCATGTTCACAGCAGGGTGGCACCCAGACCAGCTCATGGCTATCACTAGTGCGTGGCTGGGAGGATACAGAGGACACAGACGATACACCTTCCACAGAGGACAGCTTTTCGTTGCCTCTGGGCAGCCTGGCACACATGAGCGATTACATGCTGCAGTGTCTCCGCAACGACCGCCGAGTTGCCCACATTCTAACTGGTGCTGATTACTGGGTGGCCACCCTGCTGGATCCCCATTACAAGGACAACGTATCGTCCTTAATTCCCTCACTGGAGCATGATCGTAAGATGCCCGAGTACAAGCACACGCTGGTAGACGCTCTGCCGGTGGCATTCCCACCTGACAGCGGGGGTACGGTGGAAGCCCAAGCGAAGGCAGAGGAGGAGGAAGAGGTCGCCAACGTAGCCGGGGCACCACCAGCACCTCAGAAGGCAGGGTTAGCATGGCCAAAATGTGGAAAAGCTTTGTCAGCATGCCACAAGAACCAACACCCCCAGCTGAGATGGAACATCTTAGCAGGAGGATGCATTTCACCAACATGGTGGAGCAGTATGTGTGCACACACTTACACGTACTGAATGATGGGTCTGCCCCCTTCAACTTCTGGGTCTCCAAATTGGGCATTTCGCCTGAGCTTGCCCTTTACGCTTGGAGGTGCTGGCCTGCCCTGCAACCAGTGTATTATCTGAACGCGTATTTAGCACGGCAGGGGGCGTCATCACAGACAAGCGCAGCCGCTTGTCCAGAGCCAATGTGGACAAGCTCACGTTCATTAAAATGAACCAGGCATGGATCCCACAGGACTTGTCCGTACCATGTGCAGAATAGACATGTATACCAGTGTTCTGACAAAAACTGTCTGGCCATCGGATAGTGTCCGGCCCGAGGACAAGGAGATTCCCAAAATCTCGAAAGATAAATGGTGCCTGTCCCATGAGTGAAGGTTCAAGCCCCACCATCCAAGTGGACATACAGTAACACATAGTAACAGGGCCCCTCACAGGCTCGCTTCGCTCGCCACACTTCGCTCGCCACGCTTCGGGCACGGCCTCGCTTCGCTCGGCTTTAACCTCGGATGGTGTGGCTTGAACCTGGACTCACCGTGTAGCACCGTTCGTCTTCTGAGATTTTTTAAATCCCCTTGTCCTACATACTGAGCAAATGCAGTACAGGACGGACACTATCTGACGGGGGACAGAATTCGACACATCACCGGCCTTACCCAGCCATTGTTGTATTTTAGAACCAGTGTTGGCTACCTTGTCCTCCTCCACCGTCGCTTCCACCTACACCACCACATCCACCGCCACCTCAACCTCCTACTCCATATGGACCTCATCCTCCTAGGTCAAGATTATAAGTTTTTATTTTAAAGTATTTTATTTTCCCACTAGCTTATGCATTAAATTGAATAATTTTTTCCAGAAAGGGTGTATTCTGGGGCATTCCCACCATATATGTGGCATTGTGCCATTGAGTTTCTGAGGTTCTTAATTACTTCCTGTACCTCTTCTTCTGAGAAGGGGGCCTCCAGCATATATATATATATATATATATATATATATATATATATATATATATATAAAATTTTAAGTTATTTCCCTATCCACATGTGTTTGCAGAGCACTTGCCATGCTCTTAACAGCATTTTGTTGCCATTTGCAGCCCTCTAGCCCTTTCCATTACTTTTTTAGGGTTCGGGGTCAAGTTTGGATCAAGTTCGGTCCCGAACCCAAACTTTTTTACGAAGTTCGGCCGAACCCGTCGAAACCCGAACATCCAGGTGTCCACTCTACAGCTGACATGTCATTTTCCGATACCTGAAGCCCGGCTCTGGTCATTTGGCACAGATCTTAGGTTTCAAAACAAAGCTAAATTTTACTGTAAACATCAATACCCCACTTGCCATCAGATATCAATATTTAGCCTCATCTTTTATATCACAATAAACACTGACTTCCACTTAAATTGAATCCTTAACCATTTCAAAACTGGACTGTTCCACCCCCTTCCACCCCCTTCCTGCCCAGGCCATTTTTCAGCTTTCAGCACTGTAACACTTTAAATCATAAATAATTCAGTCATGCAACACTGTACCCAAATTAATATTAGATCTTTTTTTTTTTTTTTTTTTTTTTTTTTTAGAGCTTCCTTTTGGTGGCATTTGCACACCACTGAGTTTTTCGTTTATATATAGAGCAATAGAAAAAAGACAGTGTCTTGGAAAAAAAGACAAAAAATGTTGAATGAAAGACATTTTTCTTTCTGTTATAACACTTTTAAAATAAATAATTTATCTTTATAAATGTAGAGCAACATGTATTCTGCTACATTCCTTTGGTAAAAATAACCCAAATCAGTGTAAAATATTTAGTCAGGGTGCATGTGCGGAGTTGCCTGAGGTAGACATGTCTGCCTGAGTGCTCCATTCCGACCGAGACAGGAACGGCCGATAACCCAGGTCTTGACTGAAAACCTACCTACATTTGTGACGAGTACCTTGCTAAATACCCCTGGGCATCCTTTGAGATGATGTACAGCAGAAGGAAAGCTAAACTGAAGGCAGGGAAAGCACAATATTCTCTGACTTAATCCATTTAAAAATGGCAGTACCGCTCCCCTCACAAACTCACACACGGAAACAGCTGCAGTCTCCTGCTTCCACACAGCTCTCTGTCAGAATTTGACATAGGGATTATTTCTTATTTTCTACAACAGGCTTCACCTAATTATGAACTAATTTGAGAGGGTCCTACATAAAGTCCTTCAGAATACATCAGACACTATTACAGAAAAATTAACTAGAGAAATTTGTGAGGTAGGACAGCGCACCTCCATTCTAGAACAGAGAACTGATGAACTTGATACGACAATATCTAACCATGCTGATGAATTGGAATGCCTCAGGGAAGAATATTCTTCCCTCCAAAACAGCCTTGAGGACAGGGCCATTTTTAAGGCAGGGCAAAAGGGGCAGCTGCCCTGGGCCCTGTCATTGTTGTGGGGCCCAAAGCAGCTGCCTCATACTTGCCAACCATTCCAGTTTAAATTCCCTTGTCCTTTGAAGTTTTAGTCCTATGCTTTGTCCCGATATCTCAGTGTGAAGTGCTGCTACTAATGCTGCCCAGCTCTGCCCTATTGCTGTGTACAGATGACTCACCTGCAGACCCTGTGTTTACATGTAAATAACATTTATTCACATGTAAATAGAAGCAGCATTCATATGTAAATAGCTGAGGCCGGTGGCATTGATATGCAAATAAAGTTGACATTCATATATATCATGACCCCTGGCAGTGAGGAGAAGACGTGCTGTAACCTATAGAAACCAGTGAGCAGTATTACTGTACAGTCATCTCTAACAACCAATCAACAAGCAGAACTCATGTGCTGTAATCTCTAGCAACTAATCAGTGAGCCGTAATGTGTGCTGTAACCTCTAGCGACCAGTCAGTAAGCAATAATGATATGCTATAACCTCTGGCAACCAATCGCAATCGCTGCCCGATCTGATACAGTAAACTGATTTTAAGTCTAGCTGCTATTTATTCTATGTCTCAGAGAAGGTGGAGAGCGAAATTTCATGGGGGAGGGGGGCCCCAAGAAAAATTTTTCCCCAGGTCCAGTCAATGTTAAAGATGGCCCTGCTTGAGGACTTTGAGAATAAGAACAGAAGATCTAACCTCCCTATTAGAGGAATCCCTGAAAATCTACAGCCACAACACTATTTCAGGAACTGGCCCCCTCTGTTCCAATAGAAAGACTTGAAAAATGGTCCCTCCAGGCATATAATTATTAAATTCCATTATTTCTGAACAAAGGAACAATGTGGCAGAGAAGTACTTACCGAGGCCGAAATGCCGAGAGCAGTTCACCCTTGCGACTAAGTGCAGTTCACCCCCTGGAGGTGATATAGGGAGTGAATGGCACAAAGAGGCACAGGCTGCCCAGTTGGCAGGAGAAGCCTTGTGTGAAGGTTCTTTTAGTGATGAACACCTATGCAGAGACTGGCAGATGGGATAAACTGTTGACATAAAGTCCAGAACCAGGCTGAGGGTCAAACACTTGAAGATCTGTGAAGTCAAGCACAGGCTGAGGTATGGTGTCTGCAAGACACAAGGCAGATCCAGGTCACATATATACAAGTATTATGGCGCTCATAAAAACACCCACCCGCCTATCACTATTTTTCAAGAAATGAAAAACACTTAATAATTACAATATTTAAAAAACATATTTAAAAGGCATAATAATAATGCTGCAAGTAATAATGCTGTAGGTGCAATCAGCACAATAGGGGGAATGAAAAGGGACGGGGGGAATGGGAGTGAAAGGGGCGGAAGTAAGGAGAGGACCCCTTCCTTAACTAAGTCTAAAATCCGACAGTGAAGAGGGGTTAATCACTCTCAGGGGGGTAAAAGTACAGTCCAAACACGGCAGCCATGCAGTGGAAACTGAAACAGGTTCCCAATTAGTACTGTAAAGATAAGAGAGAGAGGCGCCTCTGAGTGTAGACTGTAAAATTCTTATTTAATGCACAGGTGGTTAAAAACACTCACATCGTTAGTCCAAGGCGTGGAACGCACGAGGAACTCCGGGCGACGGGAGATGACGTCACAGGGGATGTGACACATTTCCTGAGCTGGCAAGACTGTGTATGACAGGATGGCTGCGCTCCTTTATCAAGCTGGGCACTTGGAATCAGGGCAGGGATATAATATATATATATTTTTTTTTAAATATTTTTTTTTAAATATTTATCTCTATTTTTATTTTTATTTCCACATCCATCATTTTCATTTCTTATTTCTTTTTCATTCTTATATTTTATATACTTGTAAAACTACTGATGAGTTGCTTTCTACAATTCTGGATCTTCACCTGTCAACACCTGAGGCAACTGCAGAAGGATCCAAATGACTGGCAAACTCTGGTTCCCCACAACATCAAAAGGACACCTCAGAACAACTTGCTCCTTCTAATACTCATAAGAGAAGTTGTTTTGCATCATCTACTCCAGACACTAAACCAATGAATTAATATATATGTTTATACTTATAGTTGTATACACTACACTGGGTGAAGTTTTTTCTCAAATAGTATGAATATAAACAATACTATCCTAAAACACACACCCCTTAGGCAAGTGGCTCTGGATAAAATCCATGTTTGATTATACTTAGCCTGTATACAGAGTATGGATATGTATGGTATATGGTTATTAGTAATCCAGATGTTTTTGAACTTTAACTAATTAATATAAAATACCACATTATCTTTCATATGAGGGGGGATGGTTTACTCCCATCCTATTTCCTATGATATGAACATAGTACTTAATTGTTGTTTATCATATCTGGAATATTGATTTTGTTCCAGATATGGATTATCTGCAACACTGATCTATGAATCTATGAACAAAGTTACCGTTCAAATATAAATTTTCTATTAATACAATTTGCTTCTTCTAAAACTCATAAGTGAAGTCATTTTGCTAACCTATTTCAGACACTAAACCAATGATTTAATATATGTATATTTATACTTATAAATATATATATATAGTTACATAGTTAGTCAGGTTGAAAAAAAACACAAAAACAAAAAAACACAAGTCCATCCAGTTCAATCACAAAAAAAAAAAAATATATATATATATATATATATATATATATATATATATATATATATATATATATATATATATATATATATATATATATAAATAAATATCATACCAGCCCATATACCCAATTCTATACCCACAGTTGATCCAGAGGAAGGGAAAAAACCCCAGCAGAGCATAATCCAATTTGCTAAAGCAGGGGAAAAAATTCCTTCCTGATCCCCCGAGAGGCAATCGGATTTTCCCCGGATCAACTTTACCTATAAATGTTAGTACCCAGTTATATTATGTACACTTAGGAAATAACCCAGGCCTTTCTTAAAGCAATCCACTGAGCTGGCCATAACCACCTCTGCAGGGAGTCTATTCCACATTTTCACAGCTCTTACTGTGAAGAAACCTTTCCGTATTTGGAGATGAAATCTCTTTTCCTCTAGATGTAAAGAGTGCCCCCTTGTCCTCTTTGTTGACTGTAAAGTGAATAACTCGACACCAAGTTCCCTATATGGACCCCTTATATATTTGTACATGTTGATCATATCCCCCCTTAATCTCCTCTTATCAAGAGTGAATAAATTCAGTTCCTCTAATCTTTCCTCATAGCTGAGTTCCTTCATGCCTCTTATCAGTTTAGTTGCCCTTCTCTGCACTTTCTCCAGTTCACTGATATCCTTTTTGAGAACTGGTGCTCAAAACTGAACTGCATATTCCAGATGAGGTCTTACTAATGCTTTGAACAGGGGCAAAATTATATCTCTCTCTCTGGAGTACATACCTCTCTTAATACAGGAAAGGACTTTGCTCGCTTTGGAAACCGCAGCTTGGCATTGCATGCTATTATTGAGCTTATGATCTACCAAAACCAAAATATATGTACTATTCTAGATGAATTTTTCTCTTGATAGTATGAATATAAACAATACTATCCTAAAAAACATACCCCTTAGGCAAGTGGATTTGGATAAAATCCATAATTGAGTCTATAGAGCTTGGATATGTCCAAACCTGCTTATCATTTTACTATTTGAGATCCAATATCTCTTGAAGATATATATCTATGTTTTTATTATTTTATATATGAATTAAGAGATCTAAATCTCTACCTATTTAAATGGAATACGATTATTATAGTAATCAAATTATTTCTACACTCTAACTTACATAAGGTAATACATTATCTTCATAGTAAGTGGAGTAGCTTATTCCCATTCTATTTACTATTCTATGAGCTTAAAGTGGTTGTAAACCCTTACAAACCACTTTGACCTACAGGTAAGCCTAGATTAAGGCTTACCTGTAGGTCCAAGAAATATCTCCTAAACCTATACGGTTTAGGAGATATTTGCCCGAAGACAGGCACCGCTGTCTATGGCGCATGCGCCGTAGACAGCGGCGCGCAGGCGCACTGAGCGCGGCATTTCCAACAATGGAGCTGCCGCGCGTGTCGGCTCCCGTGCGCATGCGTGGGAGTGACGTCATCGCGGCTCCGCCGAATGACAGCGGTGGAGCTGCGAGACCCCACCGAAAAGATAGATGCGCCGGACTACAGGGGACAGCGGTGACATCGCTGGCTCCTGTGTCAGGTAAGTGACACATAATGGGCTACTATGCGATGCATAGTAGTCCATTATGCTTTGCCTTTGCAGGGAATGAAAGAGGAAGTAAACCCATCAGGATTTACTTCCTCTTTAATACCTAATTCCATATCTCCAAATTTAGTTTAAATGTAACACTGTTATATCTTTATAAACAAAGTTCATTCTCATATATGTTCTTTATTAGTACCTCAAACTTTTAGTTATCTAAGCCCTTGTACACACGGTCAGACATTCCGACAACAAAATCCGATTTTGTCCGAAACTTGTGTTGCATACACACGGTCAGACAAAGTTGTCGGAAAATCCGATCCTACGTAACGTGATGACGTTATTTCATTATGACGGGACTACGTTCAGGCTAGTAGCTAATAGCTTTGGTCTAGGAATTTGATCTGAGCATGCATGGCACTTTGCCCGATCGGAATTCTCTACACACAATTGGACAAAGTCCGATCGGATCATGTTATCAGGAAGTTTTAGAGCCCAGCTCTAAAACGTTGTCCGTTGGATATTCCGACGGAAACAGTCCGATGGAGCCCACACACGGTCGGATTATCCGACAACACGGTCCGATCTGACATTTTCCATCGGAATGTCTGACCGTGTGTACAAGGGCTAAGACTTGGTTATTAAATGTTTATTTTCAAATCATTCTATATGATGGCCATCTTAGTCCCAGAGATAGTCATTGCACCTCCAATACTCCCTCAAGTGCCCAACAGACTGTTTGGACACTCTTTGGACTAAGGGTACCCAAGGGTTGGTGTTTACTACCAACCTTTGTATACTTGCTCCTATTAGGAGCATTTTTCTTCCCAGTTAAAGAACAAAGCAAAGCTTCTTAATTTGTTGAATTCATACCAATAGATAGAATATTACCTAACCATTTATTAATCCTTGCTTTATTTTAATACACCCCCTCTCATTACCCCCCCCGCCGCCTATTATTTTCCAGAGAGATATAGATATAACCTATTTGTTACATATATTCTAATTGTACAATGTCTGCTTTAAATATTGTAACCTTTAATGTACAGGGTCTAAACTCACCCCCCAAAAATAACTAAAGCTTTTCGATCTTTCTCAAAACTAAATGCACTCGTGGTCTGTCTTCAAGAGACACAATTTTTCATCCCATTCTTGTCCTAAATTCTTTAGCTATAAATATCCTCAAGTTTATACATCATCAGTAAATACTAAACAAAGAGGTGTTTTAATTGCATTTCATCATACAATGCCATTCACACTTCACACATAACTTAAAGACCCTGAAGGTCGATACATAATATTGACGGACTTATTACAAGATAGCAAAACTACTATAGTTTCATATTATGCCCCAAATAAAAAACCCACTGTCATTCCTCTCCCATTTGTTCTCTGTCAGAGAGAATTATAAATGAGGCACACTTATATTGGGTGGAGACTCTAATCAAGTAATATATCCATACCTAGATAAATACCCAACTTCAATTCACACTCAACACTGTTCCTATCAACAACTATTTAATCAATATTCCCTTTTTGATACATGGAAGGAACAATATCCAATGAGACGGCAATATACTCACTATTCCCATCCCCATAAACAATTCTCTTGCATAGACCATCTTTTTTCAGCATATATCCTAGACTCAGCTATCTTACCATGTACATGGTCTGATCATAATATAGTCCTGACATTCCTTTCCTCATTGATCCCTCATAAATAACGGTTTTCTGGCACAGCTTTCATATAGACAGATCATTGAAAAAGCTATCAAAGATTATATTGCAAACAATAATACCAATTAGACAAATCCTCTAACTTATTGGGAAGCTCTTAAACCGTTTATCAGAGGTGTTTGTATAAGTCAAGCATCTCTTCCATAAACAAAATAGACAGCTTCACAAGAAGTTAGAAACAGCATTCTATGATGCTTCAGAGAAATTCCAATCTGATCTATCCCCGTCAACAAATATGACAAAACGCGTTTAGAATTTGATCTACTTCTGATGGAATCAGCGGAAAAGATTCTCCAAAAATCTAAACACACTTTCTATATGAAGGCTAATAAACCTGATACTTTCCTAGCCCTTTCATTACGGAAGAAAACTTAGTCTGAAACCAACAAGATTGAAACTGACCAAAGATAACTATAATAGTAATCCAATTAACCACTTCAGCCCCGGACCATTTTGCTGGCCAAAGACCAGACCACTTGGCACTGCATCGCTTTAACTGATAATTGCACGGTCATGCGATGTGGCTCCCAAACAAAATTGACGTCCTTTTTTTTCCCACAAATAGAGATTTCTTTTGGTGGTATTTGATCCCCCCTGCGGTTTTTATTTTTTGCGCTATAAACAAAAATAGAGCGACGACTTTGAAAAAAACGCATTATTTTTTACTTTTTGTTATAATAAACATCCCCAAAAAATATATTAAAATTTTTTTTTTCCCTCAGTTTGGGCCGATACGTATTCTTTTACATATTTTTGGTTAAAAAAAAATCGCAATAACTGATTATTGATTGGTTTGCGCATAAGTTATAGCGTTTACAAAATAGTAGATAGTTTTATGGCATTTTTATTCATAGTTTTTTTTTACTAGTAATTGCGGCGATCGGCGATTTTTATTGTGACTGCGACATTATGGCAGACACATCAGACATTTTTGACACATTTTTGGTACCATTGTCATTTATACAGCAATCACTGCTATATAAATGCAGTGATTCCTGTGTAAATGACACTTGCAGTGAAGGGTTTAACCATAACCAGTGGGCTTTCATTTAGTGAACACTGATCTCTGCTTCAATCACATGGAGCAGAGATCAGCGTCACTAGTTGCTAGGCAGAATGGGGAGATGCTGTTTACAATGGCATCTCTCTATTCAGCCACCCCGTGAGATGATCGTGGGTATGCCCACGGCGATCGAGTCAGCGGGACCCGTGACCAGACTCACGGGGGTCCCGACCAGCACTCGAGCGCGCTCGCGATGGAAGGGCAGCATTAAAGATTGGACGTACCTGTACGCCAATATGCCTGCCTGTGCCATTCTGCAGTCGTACATCGGCATGCGCTGGTCGGGAACTGGTTAAAATTCTGCATGAATTCCAAAAAAGACTATTTGAACTTTATAAGGATTCCCATGACTTTTATCAAACTAGACTAAATAACCTCCTATCCTCAATAAACTTACCTTCACTTTCTAATTCTCAACAAGAATCTCTAGATAAACCTATTACCGAACTACAAATACAAACCACAATAAAATCATTAAAACCACGCAAACGCCCAGGTATTGATGGTTTTTCAGCCACTTATTATAAAAGATTTGCTAATTTATTGTCACCACTTATCTTATTGGTCACTCCTTCTGTCCAGAATCCCTCATGGCCTCAATTTCTATGATACCAAAACCAAATACAGACAATACTTCTTGGTCCAATTATAGACCAATATCAATACTTAATATAGACATTAAATTACTGGCTAAAATCATCTCTACCAGACTCCATCCTATTGTAGGCACTTTAATACACCGAGATCCAACTGGATTTATTCCTCCCAGACAAGTAGGAGATAACATACGTCGATCTGCAATATTAACCCACATAGCCCATACTCGAAACATCCCAACTTTCTTCCTCTCAATAGATATTAAAAAGGCATTAAATTCCTTGTCCTGGCCCTATTTAAATTCAATTCTCCATAAATGGGGATTTGGTACACACTTCCTAAAATAGATTTTTGCTCTATATCCAGATCCAAATCCTTTTATATCCTATTCTGTATTCCGCTCAGACTCTTTTACTATTGAAAGAGGAACACGTCAGGGATGTCCCTTATCCCCACTCCTTTTCACTTTAGCAATAGAACCCCTAGCCCAACTTATCCAATCTAATACTGATCAAAGGTTTGGAACTTGGAAGCATTCATCATAAAATATGTCTATTTGAAAACAATGCCCTAATTTTCCTTACTAATCCCCTTTTATCAGCACCGATTCTTCTTAAAATCCTGGCCGAATTTGGACGCCTCAAATTTAATGCACAAAAATCCAAGGCACTAAACGTATCGGTATCGCCTGAACTTCAATTACAACTACACAGCTCGTTCCCATTTACCCGGTCCCTGACTCATATCACCTATTTAGGTATTAATCTCACAGCTAATCCAAGTGATCTTTATATGTTAATTATCCCCCGATGTTAACACAACTATCCAAATGACTTTCCACATGGTCATCTTTACCTCTAGCATAGATGGGTTGGATAACTGTTATCAAAATGTCCATTCTCACAAAGATTCTTTACCTCTTCAGAATACTTCCTATACCAGTTCCCTCACACTTCTTATGCAACCTCCAATAAAAAACCATCCAATATATCTGGAATAAACTTAGACCTGGCCCACAAAAACTAACTCTATATGCTCCCAAAATAAAAAGAGGATTTGGGGTACCAGATTTTACTAAATATTATTATGCAGCACAATTGGCTCAATTGGCAAAATACCATGGCACTAAAAAAAATACCTTTTATGGGTAGCATTAGAATCAGTGGACTGTGATCCCCTTTCCACTGCAAATCTCCTCTGGCTTACCTCCACTCAACTGAAATCTATCACTAATCCCTACACTAAACATAGTCTTGCCATATGGGACAGATTAAAAAATTGATTTGGTTTCCAATCTAAACAAAACCTCTACTCTCTTTCCTTCATAACCCTTCCTTCTATCCGGCCTGGTCCTTCTCAAAATCTTTTTAATTTCAATTGTTTTTATTGAGTTTATCCAAAAGAGAAGTTATAAACATAGTTCAAGATATGATAAACATTGCAATGAAAAGACATGCATTTGAAACGATGCTCACAGAATCTGAATAAAGAATGGTCCAATAGAATAAACATAAGAATAGAAGAACCTGTTATTATTACAGGGGGGGGGGGGCAGATCCCCCCCCGACACCCCTATGGGTACACACTGTGTCATAGATAGGGATTTCCACAACCACACCCGACGTGTCAATGTTGGTTCATACTTAAAACAGGTCAGTAGTAACAAGACAGTTGTAGGAGCATAACCGTTTGCAATCTTTACAACGTAAACTCAGTAATAGTAAAAGAAAGTAGTCCTCCTCAAAATCTTTTTCAGCATGAACTAAAGCAGGTCTGCTAAAAATCCACCAATTCTTTCAATCCTCAAATATAATACCTTTCACAACTTTATGTGAGCGACATAATATACCACAAACAGAAACCTTCAGAAACCTTCAGGTACCTTCAAATTAAGAATTTTCTAACCCCATATAAACAAACTGCCACTACACCTCATAAATTCTCTATTTTTTAACAAAGCTGTATATTAGATCCACATAGAAGAGGACTGAGGGCAGGAGCTGGGTCCCCAAACCCTTTTTAAGACAATAACTTGCATATTAGCCTTTAAAATTATCACTTTTGATTTTGAACGTTCGAGTCCCATAGACTTTAATGGGGTTCTAAAGTTCATACGAATTTTCGGTCTATTCGAAGGTTCTGGTGCGAACCGAACCAGGGGGGGGGTTATCGGCTCATCCCTACCATAGCCAACTCATTCTGGAAGAAAGTATTCAAAAATTCTTTCAACAATATTTAATATTTCTTTAATGCCTGATCCAACTGTAAAAAACTTGAACCTTCGCCAATTTAAACTATTACTATTTATAACAACAGTAGCTAAACAATCCATAGCGAAAGCATGGAAAACTAACTCTCTTTGCATACAAACTGTCAAACAAAGAGTGACACAAGCCATGGCACATGCAAAGACTGAAGCGATTTATCTAGATAAAATCCTCAAATTTGAATCCATATGGAAACCATGGATAGATGATTATCTTCCACCAGGTACAAATAAATCATTGATATAGACACAAAGAAATATGATAAATACTGCACTCCCTTTAAAGCGGTAGTAAACCCGCTAATTATTATTTTTTTTTTTTACCACCTGCAAAGCAAAAGGCATAATGAGCTAGTATGCACCGCATACTAGCTCATTATGAAATACTTACCTTAGAACGAGGCCCCGACATCTGGCCCGATCCACGCCGAGGGAGCTGACATGCTCCCTCTGCGTTTCTTCCCGGTATCGCGGCTCCGGCGCTGTGAGTGGCCGGAGCCGTGATATCGTCACTCCCGCGCATGCACGCGGGAGATTTCATCCCGGCCGGGTCCGGCCACTGCCGGACTTTCAGCCGAGAATCCCCTTGTGCGCATGCGTCGCTGCAGTCAGCGGCGCATACCGAGGGGAATATGTCCTAAACCGTACAGGTTTGGGAGATATTTTTTTTACCTACAGGTAAGCCTTACTATAGGCTTTCCTGTAGGTAAAAGTAAAAAAAATTTGTATACAACCGCTTTAATACGTCATTTATACTATACCACAAAATATTACTCCCTTGAAGGTTTTTTCTTCCTCCCCTTTCCTATCATTAACTTTCCCCTTTACCTACCCCTTTTTATAGTACAAATAGGGGTAGAAAATATGTTCACTTACTTTTACAGGGAATATCAAGCCCTATAGACGGACCTTGGCCCTGATTGTAGTTTATAATCCATTATGGTTTCATAATACCTTATATTATCTTTTAATCATTACCCCCTTTTAGGATTTAGCGTCCATAATTATACCTGACTATTGATATTATATTTGTAATTTAATTTCTATTTTATTTATTTTTTTAATATGAATATTCTAACACAATAAATGATTTATTATATAATCTCTGATATAATTTATCCTTATTTTACTAGCTCTTATTTACACAAGAAGTTTTATTGTATGCTTTGACTTTATCTTGTGAAAGTTGTTTTTTTACAATAATGGCTTAATACTGGTTTATTGTAATTTTATTATAATCTATAAAATTATTCAACAAGAAAATATTTTGTCGGTGTGAACGTTTTTAAGTCAACAAACTATAGTATATATATATATTTGAAAATGGATCAGTCCTGATGGTCTGACTCTTGGTCTGCCTCTTGATAACAGATGTGATGGTATCATACAGCATACAACTGGAACTAGGCTTCACTACACCTGGGAGAACTGTTTGATGACACACTGGAAGTGGCATGCACACTATATAGCTCGCGCTCAGAGGATAGGATTGACACAAATGGCAATTATCCTTCGGTGTGAGGTGTAGCACCACACAATGTGAGTGTAAAAAGGGATAGTGTTTTATGATTAAGTCAAGTCTTTTAAATGGATTTACATTATATCAATCCCCCTTGGATACCCCAGAAATACTATGTCCAGGAGTGCAGTTGTCCACATGGAATTACTGGGACTCTCTCAAGAATGTAGTTAGCAGAGTGTGCATATGGGTCAGTGCAAGTGACAGGCACTAGACATAATCAATAAACAGGCAGAGGACCAGTCCAGACAGCAAGCAGAAACACGGTCAATAAATAGGCCAAGATCGGTACAGGCAGCAGGCAGAGGCAACATTGTACCAGTATGGCAGTGATCAGCTGTTGCTGCTCTTAGAAATCACAGGGACCCCATACAGCCTACCTGACAGGGTCCTTGCAGCTGCTGCATCCCAATAGACATTGATGGAACTGCCTACATGGGAATGTACGTAAAAACCAGTGCATCTCTCTGTATGTAAACACAGCCCTCACATGGGGTATGCGTTGATATGCCCCGTGTAAATGAGACCTGATAGTGACACTGGGAGTGGCGTGGCAGTAATCAGAGACACTAACTTGCTGTACTATTAGGTCTCGTTTACACAAAGTGTACCAAATGTGTACCTTATGTGAGGGCTATGTTTACCTGCGTGAGGATGCACAGGTGTTCCATTCATCCCTATGCAGGCAGTCCCATTCATGTCTATTTTGTACACAAGGACACAGCTGCTGCTCCTAACCTAAACTGACATCTGTGCTAGTGTGTTTCCCAAAACTCACTCTGTTTCTGTTTGGGCCTTGCACCCACACGGATTTCAGATTAGGTACAGCGACTGGGTTCATGTAGCTGCTGTGTAGACATCAAAGGGACAGAATACCTGCATTCCTATACAAGAAAAACATGGTTTTCACATGGAGGTATGCATTGATTTGCCCTAAGTGAATGAGGCCATGTGGTGACATGGGACTGGTGTGGCAGTGTTCCGGGATCCTGTGAATGTCTTCACTGGTGTGGTGAGTGTGTAAAGGCTCATTTACACTTGTATCTGGGGGGCAGTAAAACCCCACAGTTAGACCCCTTTCACTCTGAGGCAGTTTTCAGGTGTTTTAGTGCCAAAAATAGAGCCTGTAAATCACCTGAAAACTGCCTCTCATGCCTCCCCTGGGGTGCTGCGCTTGAGGGATGGGAAAAAAAAGTCCTGAAAAGCAGCATCTTTGGAGACGTGTAGGAGTGCTGTATACAGCACTTCCTCACCGCCCCTGCACATTGGAATGCATAGGCAGTGCTTCCAAAGCGCCTGTAAAGCTTAGGCCGCTAGCGGAGGTTAAAATCGCCCCGCTCTGTGCCGCAAAGTGCCATCAGAAACTATGGTAATGTGCCGTTAATCCTAGCTGCGCTTTACTGCTAACAGGCCCACTGCACTTGGCAGACACTACTATCCATTTAGGTGAATGTGGCTGCTTTGTTTCTGCCCAATGCATATAGTGGTGGTGTGGTAATCTATCTTTTAGAGGATTAAAACAGTTTAATGCTCTCTGAAGAGTGATCTGAACACAAATCACCCTTCAGAAAGCACTGAATGTGTGAATGGGCCCTTAATTGTTTTGTTTTATTTATTTTTTTACATTTTTTTTTTACTTTCTTTAGATAAAACAATTATCACTGTCACCAAAGTGGTGCACTGTCACTATGGCGACATTGTACAGCTCTGGCCAATGACCAGAGACACTCTATGCTGCAATGGCATACTGTATCTCTGATTACTAGCCAGAGCAGTACAATGTCACCATCATGACACTGCTCTGCTCTAGTGACAGTGATTGGTGACAGACCTTTTTATTTTATTTTTTATTTATTTTACTACTTCAATGTGTAGTACAGTGCCCAGCACTGTACTGCACACTCTCCTCTGCTGCAGCATTGCAATTTGTGCTAACATGTGTGATCACTGTGATTGACCACCACAATCATATGATACAGAGCCAATGCAATTTGAGGGGCACAGAAATCAGATTGGGCTGCTGTGTGGCCTCAGGGGCCATGCATGAGGAGCCAGAACAGGAGGAAGTATTTGTAGGTCCTCCCAGATCACCGTTTGTCCCTCCTGACAATGTCTATATACAGTCATGCTCAAAAGTTTTCATACCCTAGCAGAAATTGTGAATTTTTGGCATTATTATTAAAATATGACTGTTCATGTCAAAATACTTTCTTTTATTTAAGGATAGCAATCCCATCAAGCCATTTATTATCACATCGTTTTTTGGATCCTTTTTAAATCCTAATAACAAAAGTTTACACACCCTGGAATGTTTGGCCTTGGTACAGACACAGAAGGTGGCGCACACAGGTTAAAATGGCAATTAAAGGTTAGTATCCCACATTTGTGGCTTTTTTAATCACAATTAGTGTCTGTGTATAAATAGTCAATGAGTTTGTTAGCTCTCACATGGATGCGCTTAGCAGGCTAGACACTGAGCCATAAGGATGTAAAAAAGAAGAGTCAAAAGACCTGCATTTCATTACTATCTTATTGAAGAGCAGCCTGTGTTTCCTTTGTGGTTACCTGTGGGTTTTTCTTTGCATCCTGAGCAATTCTTCCTCCATATTTCTTGGTCTATCTGACCTTGGCTTGGCATCAAAAGAGCCTCTAATTGTCCATTTCCTAATAAGTGATTAAACAATACTGACTGGCATATTCAAGGATTTGGATATCTTTTTTTTTTTCCTTTTTGGATATCTTTTTATTTCCTTTTCCATCTTCGTAAAGTTTCATTACCAAGGTAATGAAACTTTACAAAGATGGAAAAGGAAATAAAAAGATACCCAAAGCCTTGAATATGCCAGTCAGTACTGTTTAATCACTTATTAGGAAGTGGACAATTAGAGGCTCTTTTGATACCAAGCCAAGGTCAGGTAGACTAAGAAATATTTCAGCCAAAACTGGAGGAGGAAATGCTCAGGATTAAGGATGAGCCAAACACCCCCCGGTTCGGTTTGCACCAAAACCTGCGAACAGACCTAAACTTTGTGTGAACTTTAGAACCCTATTAAAGTCTATGGGACTCGAACGTTCAAAAGTGCTAATTTTAAAGGCTAATATTCAAGTTATTGTCCTAAAAAAGTATTTGGGGGCCTGGATCCTGCCCCAGGGGACATGTATCAATGCAAAAAAAAGTTTTAAAAAGTGCATTTTTTTCGGGAGCAGTGATTTTAATAATGCTTGAATGTGAAACAATAAAAGTGTAATATTCCTTTAAATTTTGTACCTGGGGGGTGTCTATAGTATGCCTGTAAAGGGGCGCATGTTTCCCGTGCTGTCCCTGCACAAAGTGTCATTTCTGCAGGAAAAAAAGTACCGTATTTATCGGCGTATAACACGCACTTTTTTCCCCTTAAAAGCAGGGGGAAATCGTGGGTTATACGCAGATCCCCTGAAATTCTGAGCCTCTGGGCGGCTTTCAGCTGCCTTCGGCTCTTCAAGGCGACTTTCGGCCGCCTTCGGCCGTTTTTGGAAGCTTTCAGCCGCCGTGGGTTATACGCAGATCCCCTGAAATTCTGAGCCTCTGGGCGGCTTTCAGCTGCCTTCGGCTCTTTAAGGCGACTTTCGGCCGCCTTCGGCCGTTTTTGGAAGCTTTCAGCCGCCTTCGGCTGTTCTCGGAAGCTTTCGGCTGTTCTCGGAAGCTTTTGGCCGCCTTCGGCTCTTCTCAGCGGCCGCAAGCTTCCGAGAACGGCCGAAGGCGGCCGAAAGCTGCCGAGAAGAGCCGAAGGCGACTGGAGGCCCGCCGAGAGCTACCGCATGCCGCCGAGATACACATCCGGCTCTGTATCTCGGCGGCGGCATTTAAAAAAAATAAAATAGACACGGCTGCAATGGGGGACAAGACTGCAATGGGGGACAAGACTGCATAAGGCTGCAATGGGGGACAAGACTGCATAAGGCTGCAATGGGGGACAAGACTGCACTGGTGGACAAGGCTGCATAAGGCTGCAATGGTGGACAAGGCTGCATAAGGCTGCAATGGTGGACAAGGCTGCAATGGTGGACAAGGCTGCATAAGACTGCAATGGTGGACAAGGCTGCAATGGTGGACAAGGCTGCAGATGACACTGATGGGCATATACATGTAAGTTTTTTTTTCCCTTAAACTTCCCTCCTAAAAGTTTTTTCATTAAAATTCCCTCCTAAACTCGGGGTGCGTGTTATACGCCGGCGCGTGTTATACGCCGATAAATACGGTAATTTAAAATCACTTGCGTCTATAATGAATTGTCGGCTCCCCGTAATACGGAGAACAGTCATTGATAAAAAAAAAAAAAAAAGCGTGGGGTTCCCCCAAATTCAATTACCAGGCCCTTCAGGTCTGGTATAGATATTAATGGGGACCCAGCATCACATTTAAAAAAAAATGACATTGGGTTCCCCCTAAATATCCCTACCAGACCCTTGAGGTCTGGTATGGATTTTAAGGGGAGCTCCACGCCAATTTTTTTTTTTTAAATGGCGTGGAGTTCCCCCTAAAAATCCATACCAGGCCCTTTATCTGAGCACGCAACCTGGCAGGCCTCAGGAAAAGTGGGGGGGACGAGAGAGCACCCCCCTCCTAAACCATACCAGGCCACATGCCCTCAACATTGGGAGGATGCTTTGGGGGTCTGTGACCCCCTCAAAGCATCTTGTCCCCATGTTGATGAGGACAAAGGCCTTATCCCCACAACCCTAGCCGGTGGTTGTGGGGGTCTGCGGGTGGGGGGCTTATCAGAATCTGGAAGCCCCCTTTAACAAGGGGACCCCCAGATCCCGCCCCCCCCTGTTTGAAATGGTAAGTGGGTACAAAAGTACCCCTACCATTTCACAAAGAAAGTGTAAAAGAATGTTAAAAAAGACACACACACCGTTGCAAAAGTCCTTTATTAAAAATATATTTTTTTTTTTAAAAGATTCCAGCGGTGGTAATCCACTCTTGCTATCCAGCAATGGATGATCATCTCTCCGGGGTCCAGCGATGGGTGATCTGATCCAGAAACGGTTGATCTCTCCCTCCAGGACAGTGCATCCATCCTCTGTCTCCCCTGGCAGAGACACTGCTGGGATCCCGGAAGCCTGACATTTCTTATATGAGGAGGGCGGGGCCACCCGTCACTTGACCCCTCTGAAGCAAGTGGGAAAGCCTGGCTTCCCCAATGACGTGTGGGTGACCCCGCCCCCCTCTGATGTAACGGAAACCTGAACAGCTCAGCAAACAAACAAGTCCCAATGCACAGCAACAGACAGGGACAAGGAGGACAATCTCAGCCGCCATCATCCTCCTCCAGCCCAGCAAAAAGCAAGCTGAAAAAACACTTCACGAGAGGTGAATCTGGAGGTAAGCTGTTTTGATTCATCTCTAGATGACACCAGGGAGTTACAAGACTCCATCTCAAAATTCCCCACCACAAACCAGTCAGTTATGGACACCACACTAAAGGAATGTTAGTGTCACTGTGCTTAACCCTACATGCAGATATACTAGCGCTGGCACAACAATTTAAATCAGAAGTCTCTGCAGTAAATAAGAGAGTCTCCCGTATTGAGACACAAATGGAGGAATTTGCATTTACCTTTAACAACTTAGTGGATGCTCATAATGACAGGGATTATAAACTCATGAGGATGAAAACTAAAATGGCAGATTTAAAGGATAGATTGCAATGTAATAACGTCAAAATTCAGGGGATCCCGGAATCTGTAAAGCCTCCAGACCTGAAAGATTATTTCATCATCATGAAAAATGCACTCCCCGATGCACCTTTAGAAGATATCCTCCTAGATCACATTCCTAGGCTGCCAAGACCCAAGCACATACCATCCCGCCTACCCAGTCAGAATTCACTTCTACCACATAAAGCAGTGGTCTCCAAACTGCAGCCCGGGGCCGGATGTGGCCTTTTACTTGCCTTTGAAGCACCATTAATGATGGAGCACCATTCCCTCTACTGACACCATGAATGGGGTAGTATTATTATTAATATTAACAATGGGGGAGCTATTCCTCCCATTAAAACCAATGATGGGGCACTATTCCTCAAACTGATATCAATGATGGAGCACTGATGCTGGGGCATTTTCAATTTCTACTGGTCACAGTCAGGCCCCCTTAATGCCCAAGGGACAGTAAACTGGCCCTTTGTTTAAAAGTTTGGAGATCCCTGACATAAAGGATCAGTTGATGTTGACCACGAGACACCATGAAACCCTGCCTCAAAGTCTGCAAGAACTGTCATTCTTTGCTGACCTATCAGCCTTCACCTTACAACAGCATAGGCAACTTGCTACCATCAAAAAACCTCTGAATAACCACTGTATTGCTGGCTATACTATGCTAAATTACTCGTGACAAAAGATGTGTATCCCACTCTCCTATGGCCCAGGAGATAGCCACATTGTTATTTTTGCATTTGACCCCACAGGTTCTAGCAGTTAATTATCTGCACAGATTCTGCATAGAATCGATAATTTTTTTCTTTGTTTTTTTTTGGTTCATTGTTAACATTTATTTTCTGTAAAGTTCTTCAATTACAGAAGTCCGACTGATCGTCTACATCATCTCTCTGGTAACTTGATTTTCACCTACTGAAGCTCCATCAACAACTACCCTTCCTACATGTACTACATTAATACAGCTTTATCAACAAAAAAAATACCCCTACTGACATCTCCAGTTATATATAATGGCATTTAAAATATCATCTTTAAATGTAAAAGGCTTGAACAGTCCCACCAAGGGGCCTGGAAGGAAGCAGGCCGACTTAAATGTGATATCATATGCTTCCAAGATATACACTTTGATTCCCATAAACCTCAGTTTTTTTAACATTGCAAATTTGCACATGTATTTATGGCTAATGGTCCCTCAAAAAAAAAAAAAAAAGAAGAAGAGGAGTGGCAATTGCCATCAAAAACTCTATTCAATTTACTCAACTAGGGGTACATTTGGGTGAATCAGGCAGATATCTAATCCTTATGTCCAAAATGAGATACACCAAATATACATTGGTCAACTTATACCTTCCCAACACAAAACAAATATCTATCATTAAGTAACGCTGGAAAAAAGTCTTCTCTCTCCATCAGGGACATGTTATCTTATGCGGGGACTTTAATGCAATTGCAGATAAAGACCTGGACCTCTCCAGTGTTATGTCCCATACACACGCTCGGATTTTCCGACAAAAAAGATGTGGATTTTTTTTTCGAAGGCTTTTGTCTCAAACTTGTCTTGCGTAGACATGGTCACACAAATGTTGTCCCAAAATTCTGAACGTGAGAATGTGGTTGAAGTGGATATTCAGGTACTCCAGGTATACACGGACTAGCCAAGGGTTAATACCACAAGACACTTTTGGGTCCCCCAGTACTGGGAGACAATTTCAATAAAGAGAAACTACAACAAAGTTAGTTCAAAGAAAATGTCCAAGCTTTATTTGAGTGGGGGCAGCTTATATACGAAATATCTCTTCCAATCATGATGAGGGAAGGAGTATGTTTAGTTGGAGAATATATGAATATCATTAATAATTAAACAGCGCATCATTATAATGTTATACACACCTATAATGCAGATAACCTCTGAGGCATAGCTGTCATGAGGTTACCAGAATCGAATGCCATCTGGTGATGACCAATACTTGGTTTCCCATCCCGCGGTTGTGTACCCTTAAAAGAGGAAGGTGGGAAAAAAAACACATCTTATTTATATATTATAGCATGCTCATAAATGTTTATGCAAGCAGGTTTATGCATGCTCTTGCGACATATAGCTACATACTGAGATTAACAAACAAAACTCTAGAATAAATTCTTAAGACTGAATTAAAGGCCTATTGCCTTATAGCCAGAACAAGACGAAATCACTATTGTTCAGTCATTTTACTACAGCGGTGACGTACAACGGGATTGTAGAGAGAGATGGAAGTGTGAGAGCTGAGCTCCTCTTCCAACAGACAGACGGCAGCACACAACAACTTTCCAGAGGGGGTTCTCACCCCAAAACGGAGTGATCTGCACACCATAGCATCAGTGACCATGGCCAGGAAAAGAAAAGAACACAGGAAGACCCAGAAACTGACTGATTGTGTTACATGGTAGACACATGGAGGTAGGCAAGATGGCACCGGCCGTACATCCACCCCGGCCTATAACACACACTCCACCCCAGCTAACTCTGCATCTATCAGCAGAAATAGTGGGTCCCCAGGCAGTCAGCAATTCTACCCAAATACCCCTCAGTCTGCAAGCCCAGCTAAAGCCAAATTCCGGATGGATGACTCAGGATGCAGCCCCACAGTTAGTCCCAGCACTGACTCTGGGGAAGACACTAGAGAGCTGCCTGACAGCATTGAGGTGTTCCCAACGAATAATCAGCCAGTTATGGACACAGTACTAAAGGACATGTTACTGCCCCTAAGGAGCTCAATCCAAACTGACATGATGTCCTGCATGCAAAAGTTCAATAAGGAGATACAGGCTGTAGAATCCAGAGTGGGGCACATTGAGAACAAGATGGGGGAGTTCGCAGCCACTGTAAATTATTTAGTAGATGCCCATGATGAAAAAGAGGAGGCAATAGAAGGAATAACTTAAAAATCAGAGGGATCCCAGAGTCTATACAGCAAGGAGACCTGCGTGAGTATACCGCTAGTCTGTTTAAAGAAATCCTTCCTGAACTCAAGGATCTAGATGTGATCATAGACAGGATCCATCACCTGCCTAAACCTTCATACCTCCCCAACCAGATCCCTAGGGATGTAATACTACGGTTAAATTTTTACCACACAAAAGAAAAATGAATGTATGTAATGCGCTCCAAGGAGCATATTCCCCCACAGTATCAAAATCTGCAATTTTTTGCAGATATATAGCAATACACCCTCCAGGAAAGAAGGAGCCTCACCACAACCACCAAAGTCCTCAGGAATCATAAGATCAACTATAGATGAGAATTTCCCACAAAAATCACGATTACCAAAGAGGTCCATACCTTCACCATAGACTCACTGGAAAAAGGTCTATCTCTGCTCAAAGAATGGCAGATATTTCCAGAGGCTGTCAGCAGGCCTAACTCCTCTAGGAGTATTCCTCATGTGGATCCTGAATGGCAAAAGGTCACAGCTAAGAATGCTAAAAGACACTGACCATCTGGAAAGCAAATAAGTATTCTTTTCAGTTCTATTGGCTCACAAACTCTCCCCCTTAAAACCACTTGAACAAAAAATGCTGCATTCGGGTATGAAATACCCATGCTTGGATCACAATGTTCACTTGAAAAGCTTTAAAATGTTATTCAGAGTTCAAGTTTTTGTTCATAGTCAGTTTTGTTTTTCTTCTTACTATATTTTTCTAACACAGTCAGAACTTACAAATTCCTTTACAGCTCTCAACCGGGGGCCACTACTGTTTCTCCCAGATCACACCTCCAAAGAGCCCTCGCCAGCATAGCCAAGCTGATAATAGAATTGGAAAGATGCCTGCACTTCAAAATGTGAGTACAACACTTCTCTGGTGTGCACTAGCATTTAACAAAACAACCTATACCTGTTTTGACCACTTACGGGAGCTTTCCACTAAAAGAACTTATATGTACACAGAATATCAGACAACTAAACCTTCTTTGCCCACATGGGGGTGACATTTCTGTCTTTCTCTCTATAAATACCGAAGGGCTTAATCACCCTGTCAAGTATAAGTCATTATGGAAGGAAGCCTAACAATTCAAAAAGGATGTGCACAGGAAATGCACCTCAATACTTCACCGCCCCAAAATGCCCCAAAATGCACAAATAAGCAGTTCCACCAAAAGCAGACTCAAAAAAAGAGGAGTTCTTATTGCAATAAGGGACACTGTTTTATTCCAACAACATTAAGTGATTGCAGACACACAAGGAGGATTCATAATACTAATTTGCGATATTAACTCAACGTACACTATTGTGAATCTTTACGCCCCGAACTCCAACCAAATACGCTTTATTAACAAAACCTTTTGAAAGATACGGGCCCACCAAAAAGTAGCTCTGGTGATATGTGAGGACTTCATACATACATACTATCATACAAAAAATATACAAACAGCTGTATGCGCATAGTTAATGAACTAGAGGGATCCCAGCAGTGAATGTTGGCAGGCTAATCGCACTTGTTCCCGACATGTTTCGCAATAAGCTTCTTCAAGGGAAGTGTGCAACTGACAACAAATTTAATAAAAAAGAGAAGGTGAAAAATGTATTTCAAATATACAAAAAACAAGATTACTATTGAAAAGCATATTTTGATACCAACAATTAAAAAACTATATAGATATCAATCTACCCAATATGTGTGATCTAATGAAGCGGCGCTTACCCACAGCTGCCTAAAACGCCGCAAACTCGGGATCGACAAACAGTTGGAATAATCTGCACCCTACAAGCCAAACAAAAGGCCCCCAAGGCCTATCGGAGGACACAGATGGGGGTAAGTCAGCGCTAAAAAATACATAGACAAAACGGGAAATAAGTGATGAGTTATTTAAGAAAAATATATCTAATGACCTAAAGGGTAATCTGTAATAATTATAACAATAACCTCATTAATATGAGGAAAGGGGGCAAACGCCTCAATGGAATCAGAATTATATAGTGCCAACAGGCACTACTTAGTAATAGACTTATATGTAGACATAGTGAAATTGTTTACTATGAATGAAAATTTAAACAATGCCAAAAGCATATAGCGAGTAATAATTTTTAGAGCAGAAAATATATAAATAAAAATTAGCTTATACCTTTAGTAATGGATAGCAGATGAGACGTAATACAAAGTCTTCCTATGAAGCCAACTGTGCATATTGTAAAAGCAAATTAGCCAGAAGAGTATGCAGCCTAACAAGCTAAGAAGTGCATGGCTGCACTGCCCCAGAATGATTTCTTTTCCTAGGGACAGACAAAATATTAAGGCTAGGTCAGAAAGATCTAAAAAGTAAACAAAGTATATGTATCAAACCTATGAATAATAAATGTATCCATTACCAGAGAGTAGCGAACTCCGTTGTGCCAGTGGTATGATCAAACATACAGACAGAGCTATGAACTGCGCTTCTTATAAATCCCCCATCCATTGAGCCGGCGTCTGACGTCACCGGCTCGATGAGGACACTATGGGGAAGGCACTGCGCATGTGTAGAGCTAACCGCGCCGTTGCCTGAACTACACTTCCCATAATCCCGCTGGGCTGGCGATTGAAATGGACCGCCGGATGGTAGCTAACGAAAGTTAGCAGCGGAGAGCTGGGACGAGTGTAGACAGGCCGGTGAGCAGGTCAACCCTATTCCCAACAAAGGGATCACAGCCAGAGCCCAAACCATGACGGGCACCCTGAGGGTAATCAGCCCCCGGGGTGCCCTGGGTGTCCGTATGCCCGCCAAAAGAAAAAGTCCAGGGGATCAAGAGTCAAGCCTGAGTGGTGCAGAAAAAATATAATAAAAAATGGATTCTAAAAACGCTGTGAGGGCAGACGGTGGGGCGCCACCTTATGAACCCAAGTCATGGAAAACAACAGAGATCCCAATGTATAAAATCCATGAATTACGAACGCAGATCACACATACTGGGACTAATAGCCATGGAGAGTTAATTTAATATAAACATATAAACAAAATATATATGCAATAATGTATTTACATGAACAATGATATACATTTTTATATTGAAGATAACGTAAGAGTAACCACCGATAATAAAAAAAAAAAAAAAAAACTCCTCTCCTCTCTCCCTCCATCTCAAATCCCCATCGCCGGACAGACCAACAGTGGGGATAGGAGGGGCCAATGACTCAGGAAAATAAATACCCTGACAGAGTTATAAAAATGATCTGTAGCTGATGTTTTCGTTAAATCCCGGGTGCTGGGTAGCCTATCTTTCTCCTTCACTTTATTGTAAGATCTTTTCAGAGATGCATGGCTATATCCGCGCGTTCAAAGTCGTTTATACAAGTCCTTCGCTGCGATTTGAAAATCGTGATTATTGCTGCAATTGCAATTAATTCTCAGATACTGACTGTAGGGAATACTCTGTAGAGGTTCCGGGTGAAAACTGGTGGCGTGCAAAATGGTATTGCCGGCAGTAGGTTTTCTATACAGAGCAGAATGGAGATTGCCTGTAGAGTCAATTTTGATTGTCAGATCTAAAAATTCAATGGATTCTTGACTATATTTGAGTGTGAATTTTAAATTGAAAGAATTTACCGAGAGTAGATCAAAAAAGCGGTTCAGCTCAGATTCCTAGCCCGACCAAAAAATAGGACATCGACGATGTACCTATACCAAGCTATGACGTTGTCCAAAAATGGGGCAAGATCGTCACGCAAAAAAATCTCTTTTTCCCACCCCCCCAGGTACAGGTTGGCATACGATGGGGCACATTTTGTCCCCATCGCAACCCCCTGCACCTGGAGGTATTGGGAATTGTTAAATTGGAATACGTTGTGTCTCAAGATGTAATCTAGTAATTCAATAACAAATTCATTGTACGCAAAAAACGATGAACCCCTCTCTTCCAGGTAGGAACGTATGGTTTGTATGCCTTTATGATGTGGGATAGCATTATACAAGCACTCCACATCAATAGAGACTAACCAAGATTTTTCAGGTAAAGAGATACCCTCAAGTGTTTTTAAAAGGTCAATTGTGTCCTTAACGTAAGAGGAAAGAGAAATAACGTGGGGAGTGAGATAATTGTCAACAAGGCAACTAGCGTTTTCTGTTAAACTTTCACAACTAGAAACGATAGGACGCCCAGGGGGGTCAACTACAGATTTATGCACCTTGGGAGGGGCGTAAAAGGTTGAGAGTTTGGGATCCTTGATGTTAAGAAAATCCCAAGTATTTTTGTCTATAATGCCAGATTGATACACTCTAAGAATGATTTTACGATACTTTAAATCAAAATGAGAAATTAAAGAAGTAGATATGGGCCGATACCAATTAGGGTTGTTAAGAATCTTTAAGCACATGGTAAGGTATTGTGAGATATTCATAACTACAATATTTCCGCCCTTATCTGCAGGCTTGATGACAATGTTAGAGTTTCCTTGGAGTTGTTTTAGTGCCTTCGACTGATCCTGTGTTAAATTGTGTGCTTTAATAGGTGGGAAATTACTTTGTTCAATGGCTTTGCAAACTTGTTGCGTAAAAGCCCAAATATTGGGATTGGTATTGAGAAGAGGAAAATGTTTAGATTTTGGTTTAAAGGTCTGTAAGGGGGGGGGAAGGAAACGGATTTCACAGACAGACCAACAGGGGCAATAGCCCCCTGGTCCTCGGAGAAGCCATGGCCTTCCTCCCAGAGATCCATTAAATTAGATAGAGCCTGTTGCTCAACAGTATTAATATCAATAGAAGGATTGCATGTGCGTGGATCTACTGATATATTGGGTTTATGGAAAATAGTTCTAAATAGTAATTTACGTGCAAACAGATGTATATCTTTAATAAAAGTAAACTTATCAGAATTGGAATCAGGACAAAAGGTCAGTCCTAATTTTAGGACGAGTCTCATTATCAATGAGAGGGTGTGATGACAGGTTAATGATAGACAGTTCCGTACCTGTGTTCAATTGCTGATCAATGGCAGAACCATGGATTAAGCGAGAGACTGGGGAGGGTCCTTCCCTAAAAAAATTGGGGCCAACCGGAGATCCGCCGGTAGGGGAGCACCACTCGGTGAGATGATAATATTTTTGTCAATGCTGGAAATAGGTGGAGGGGGTAGTGCCTGGATAGTGGAAGAGGGAGTGAGGGTAGTGGAAAGGGTAGTGTTGGCAGATATGGGAGTAATGTGCGGTGAAGGTAGTGCTGGGTGATGGAACATCGTGAGGGGGCGGGCCAAAGCCTGTTTGGAAACAGAGTGAGTGCGGGGAGGTAAAGGGGTGCTCAGGTGGTGATCAGGTGCTACCATAGCGGCGGTGTCCGGATCGCCCTTTCTTCTCTTCGGGAGTCTGTCTCCGGTATATTGTTGAATGGCTTGAGGGAAAAGAAGTGGAAGAAGCATTAGACCTAGTTTCATCCTCATTATAACCTCTCATGTTCGAAGGACGTGTTGATCTAGAAAACGTATTTTTGTTTTTACCTTCAGACGGCCATTTGTATGCCATACCATTACAATAAGAATTATTGTCCCGTGTAAATTTCTTTTCTTTCGAACAGATGATTTCAATAGTATAACTTTCAATATGTTTGGATAATTCTAGTTCTTTACGTTTGAATTTTGAAGTAATTATTAGTTTGGCATGTTCTTCATACCATTTACTAATGGACTTATCCACCAAATCAATATCATGGGCATATTAGATGGAAAGCAGGGACATCATTGCCATAGAACATGTCTGTAGATTATCTTCCCATTTTTGTTTAATGAGGTCATTAAGCTTGCTTAAATTTGGAAATATTTGTATTCTTAATCCCCAAGGGACAATTTGTTGGTCTATATACTTAAGGAAGAATTTTCTATGCCAGAATATCCGAACCTTCCGTTCTAAAAGACGTTGTAAATATTGCAAGGCCAACAAATCAAGGTCTTTATCAGATAACTCACTGTTTTTCTGAAGGTCCTGAACTTTATTCATTAGACCCTCCCACGCCTCTCCACTGAAGGCCGCCATGGGTTCAGGAAGGAGGGAGAGAGAGAGAGAGAAAGAGAAAAAAAAAAAAATATTCTATTTATATAAACAAATAATTAGCAAATAATAAAAGAGAATGTTAATACCACAGTTAATGGATATTAAATAATAAACTAGGTGTTGTGTCACAAGGGAATGGACCAGAGAACAATAATGCGTATTGAAAAGCGAAAAGCAATAGAAACAGTTTAGTCCAAACAACCCAGTGACACCATAGCAAGATAGGCACCTCATCCCCTAGTAAATATGAAATTACAAAAACATGAAAGGGAAAGGAAGACGAAGGAAAAAATGAAACAAGGGGGATTTTTCAGCGGTGCAAGATATAACAATACTATACACAAGATATACAAAAAATTCATATTGATTTATTAATATACATTAAAAAGACATTAGAATATCATACAAAAAATATACAAACAGCTGTATGCGCATAGTTAATGAACTAGAGGGATCCCAGCAGTGAATGTTGGCAGGCTAATCGCACTTGTTATCGACATGTTTCGCAATAAGCTTCTTCAAGGGAAGTGTTCAACTGACAACAAATTTAATAAAAAAGAGAAGGTGAAAAATGTATTTCAAATATACAAAAAACAAGATTACTATTGAAAAGCATATTTTGATACCAACAATTAAAAAACTATATAGATATCAATCTACCCAATATGTGTGATCTAATGAAGCGGCGCTTACCCACAGCTGCCTAAAACGCTGCAAACTCGGGATCGACAAACAATTGGAATAATCTGCACCCTACAAGCCAAACAAAAGGCCCCCAAGGCCTATCGGAGGACACAGATGGGGGTAAGACAGCGCTAAAAAATAAATAGACAAAACGGGAAATAAGTGATGAGTTATTTAAGAAAAATATATCTAATGACCTAAAGGGTAATCTGTAATAATTATAACAATAACCTCATTAATATGAGGAAAGGGGGCAAACGCCTCAATGGAATCAGAATTATATAGTGCCAACAGGCACTACTTAGTAATAGACTTATATGTAGACATAGTGAAATTGTTTACTATGAATGAAAATTTAAACAATGCCAAAAGCATATAGCGAGTAATAATTTTTAGAGCAGAAAATATATAAATAAAAATTAGCTTATACCTTTAGTAATGGATAGCAGATGAGACGTAATACAAAGTCTCCCTATGAAGCCAACTGTGCATATTGTAAAAGCAAATTAGCCAGAAGAGTATGCAGCCTAACAAGCTAAGAAGTGCATGGCTGCGCTGCCCCAGAATGATTTCTTTTCCTAGGGACAGACAAAATATTAAGGCTAGGTCAGAAAGATCTAAAAAGTAAACAAAGTATATGTATCAAACCTATGAATAATAAATGTATCCATTTCCAGAGAGTAGCGAACTCCGTTGTGGCAGCCAGTGGTATGATCAAACATACAGACAGAGCTATGAACTGCACTTCTTATAAATCCCCCATCCATCGAGCCGGCGTCTGACGTCACCGGCTCGATGCGGACACTATGGGGAAGGCACTGCGCATGTGTAGGGCTAACTGCGCCGATGCCTGAACTACACTTCCCATAATCCCACTGGGCTGGCGATTGAAATGGACCGCCGGATGGTAGCTAACGAAAGTTAGCAGCGGAGAGCTGGGACGAGTGTAGACAGGCCGGTGAGCAGGTCAACCCTATTCCCAACAAAAGGATCACAGCCAGAGCCCAAACCATGACGGGCGCCCTGAGGGTAATCAGCCCCTGGGGTGCCCTGGGTGTCCGTATGCCCTCCAAAAGAAAAAGGCCAGGGGATCAAGAGTCAAGCCCGAGTGGTGCAGAAAAAATATAATAAAAAATGGATTCTAAAAACGCTGTGAGGGCAGACGGTGGGGCGCCACCTTATGAACCCAAGTCATGGAAAACAACAGAGATCCCAATGTATAAAATCCATGAATTACGAACGCAGATCACACATACTGGGACTAAAATAACCATGGAGAGTTAATTTAATATAAACATATAAACAAAAAATATATATGCAATAATGTATTTACATGAACAATGATATACATTTTTATATTGAAGATAACGTAAGAGTAACCACCGATAATAAAAATAAAATAAAAAAAATAAAAAAAATAAAACATTTTTTTTCTCTTTTTTCCTCTCCCCTTTCCCCCCACCTCTCCCCCCACCTTTCCTCTCCCCTCTCCTCTCCCCTCCCCCTCCATCTCAAATCCCCATCGCCGGAGAGACCAACAGTGGGGATAGGAGGGGCCAATGACTCAGGAAAATAAATACCCTGACAGAGTTATAAAAATGATCTGTAGCTGATGTTTTCGTTAAACCCCGGGTGCTGGGTAGCCTTCAGGATAAAAATCCATTTGGCTTCGGTCTGTAGAAGAAATTTGTCCACAGAACCGCCTCGTGAATTCAAAGGTATGTGTGCCAAAGCAGTAAAGCAAATCCAATTTGTATCAAAAGAATGATAGGTCCCGATATGCCTACTTATGGCCGTAACTATTTTTTTGTTTAAGATAGGTTTAATATGATCTTTGATACGAATTGAGAACAGTCGTTTCGTCTTACCGATGTAGAAGCCTCCACAACGGCATTGCGATAGATATACAATGCCAGGAGTGGAGCACGTGACATGAAATTTAGGGAAAAACCAACTACCATTGGGTAATTTAACTTTACAGGAGTTATTAATATATGGACACATTTCACAATGGCCACATGAGTATGTACCTAATTGTGTGGGTATGGTGGATAATGAACTGTCAATGAAATGACTTTTAACTAAGCGATCTTTGAGGGACTGTGATTTCCTGAAAGTAATTGCTGGCGAGTCACTTATATATTGATGTACAATAGGATCAGCTTGTAATAGAGGCCAGAATTTTTGAACAATGGCCCGAAAATTTTTATGTTGATTTGAGTATTTGGTGACAATACGAACAGTATCTACAGTATTTGGCATTTTGTTAGAAAAAAGAAGGGTAGTTCTATCTTTCTCCTTCACTTTATTGTAAGATCTTTTCAGAGATGCATGGCTATATCCGCGCGTTCAAAGTCGTTTATACAAGTCCTTCGCTGCGATTTGAAAATCGTGATTATTGCTGCAATTGCGTTTAATTCTCAGATACTGACTGTAGGGAATACTCTGTAATAGAGGTTCCGGGTGAAAACTGGTGGCGTGCAAAATGGTATTGCCGGCAGTAGGTTTTCTATACAGAGCAGAATGGAGATTGCCTGTAGAGTCAATTTTGATTGTCAGATCTAAAAATTCAATGGATTCTTGACTATATTTGAGTGTGAATTTTAAATTGAAAGAATTTACCGAGAGTAGATCAAAAAAGCGGTTCAGCTCAGATTCCGAGCCCGACGGTAAATTCTTTCAATTTAAAATTCACACTCAAATATAGTAAATTACGTTATCTTCAATATAAAAATGTATATCATTGTTCATGTAAATACATTATTGCATATATATTTTGTTTATATGTTTATATTAAATTAACTCTCCATGGCTATTTTAGTCCCAGTAAGTGTGATCTGCGTTCGTAATTCATGGATTTTATACATTGGGATCTCTGTTGTTTTCCATGACTTGGGTTCATAAGGTGGCGCCCCACCGTCTGCCCTCACTGCGTTTTTAGAATCCATTTTTTATTATATTTTTTCTGCACCACTTTTGGAGGGCATACGGACACCCAGGGCACCACGGGGGCTGATTACCCTCAGGGCGCCCGTCATGGTTTGGGCTCTGGCTGTGATCCTTTTGTTGGGAATAGGGTTGACCTGCTCACCGGCCTGTCTACACTCGTCCCAGCTCTCCGCTGCTAACTTTCGTTAGCTACCATCCGGCGGTCCGTTTCAATCGCCAGCCCAGCGGGATTATGGGAAGTGTAGTTCAGGCATCGGCGCGGTTAGCTCTACACATGCGCAGTGCCTTCCCCATAGTGTCCGCATCGAGCCGGTGACGTCAGACGCCGGCTCGATGGATGGGGGATTTATAAGCAGCGCAGTTCATAGCTCTGTCTGTATGTTGGTCATACCACTGGCTGCCACAACGGAGTTCGCTACTCTCTGGTAATGGTTACATTTATTATTCATAGGTTTGATACATATACTTTGTTTACTTTTTAGATCTTTCTGACCTAGCCTTAATATTTTGTCTGTCCCTAGGAAAAGAAATCATTCTGGGGCAGCGCAGCCATGCACTTCTTAGCTTGTTAGGCTGCATACTCTTCTGGCTAATTTGCTTTTACAATATGCACAGTTGGCTTCATAGGGAGACTTTGTATTACGTCTCATCTGCTATCCATTACTAAAGGTATAAGCTAATTTTTATTTATATATTTTCTGCTCTAAAAATTATTACTCGCTATATGCTTTTGGCATTGTTTAAATTTTCATTCATAGTAAACAATTTCACTATGTCTACATATAAGTCTATTACTAAGTAGTGCCTGTTGGCACTATATAATTCTGATTCCATTGAGGCGTTTGCCCTCTTTCCTCATATTAATGAGGTTATTGTTATAATTATTACAGATTACCCTTTAGGTCATTAGATATATTTTTCTTAAATAACTCATCACTTATTTCCCGTTTTGTCTATTTATTTTTTAGCACTGACTTACCCCCATCTGTGTCCTCCGATAGGCCTTGGGGGCCTTTTGTTTGGCTTGTAGGGTGCAGATTATTCCAACTGTTTGTCGAGTTTGCGGCGTTTTAGGCAGCTGTGGGTAAGCGCCATTAGATCACACATATTGGGTAGATTGATATCTATATAGTTTTTTAATTGTTGGTATCAAAATATGCTTTTCAATAGTAATCTTGTTTTTTGTATATTTGAAATACATTTTTCACCTTCTCTTTTTTATTAAATTTGTTGTCAGTTGCACACTTCCCTTGAAGAAGCTTATAGCGAAACATGTCGGGAACAAGTGCGATTAGCCTGCCAACATTCACTGCTGGGATCCCTCTAGTTCATTAACTATGGGCATACAGCTGTTTGTATATTTTTTGTATGATATTCTAATGTCTTTTTAATGTATATTAATAAATCAATATGAATATTTAGTATATCTTGTGTATAGTATTGTTATATCTTGCACTGCTGAAAACTCCCCCTTGTTTCATTTTTTCCTTCATCTTCCTTTCCCTTTCATGTTTTTGTAATTTCATATTTACTAGGGGATGAGGTGCCTATCTTGCTAAGGTGTCACTGGGTTGTTTGGACTAAACTGTTTCTATATTGGAACAACATTTATTGCAATATTTTAGTGAAAATTTAGATTTTGTGGATGATAAATTTACACTGTGGAATGCCCATAAGGCAAGGGCAAGGAGGAAGAGGCAGAACCAACAGCAAATACAAGATCTCACAAACAAAATTCACAACTTAGAAATTAGCAACAAACAAAAACCTACACCCTTAATTTCTATACAATTATCCCAATACCGTTAGGATGTCCGATAGCTGTTATTAGGAAAATTTGAAAAGTCTACTAGGCGTCTAAACACGAATTATTATGTAAATGGTAACAAAGTGGGGAAACTCCTAGCACACCGCTTATGGGGCTGCAGGTAAAAAACCAAGATACCATACACCTTACACCCACTCACTAAAGATAAATATCATCACCCACAAAACATAGCCGACACATTTAGCCATTATTATGGATCTCTGTACAACTTGGCAGATGATCCACATACCATTCAACCAACCCCCGGAGGCAATAAATGGCTTTCTGAAGAAAGTGTATCTTCCCCAACTCACCCCAACACAACTAATGCACCTTAACTCTCCCTTCACAATCCAGGAAGTATCTCAAGCTATTAATACGCTACCACTAAACAAGTTCCCAGGTCCTGATGGATATATAGGAGAATACTATAAAACATTCAAGTACATCCTCTCACCCCACCTAACCACTATTTTCAATGCTGCAGCTGCCTCTTCCTCCTTCCCATCAAGCCAAGGAAGGAACTATCTCTTGAACAGAATTTCTGGCCGATATCATCACTTAATAACGTCCTGAAACTATACTAACGCACGGGGATGGAGAACGGCGCAAAATTCAAAAAAGTAAAAACACATTACATATACAGTACACTGTGATCTTACAGATTACAGTACTGTAAAAAAAAAGTTACACATCCCCTTTGTCCCTATAAATACTGTTTTTTCTGCCTGGAATTTGGAGATTGTCCATAGCAACCAAAAAGTGTCCCTTTATGTCAAAAATGGTTCTAGACCAGCTAGAAAACAGCGATAATAAATTAGAATCACTTGCAGACTTGAGTGATAGTGATTTGTGGGGAAATTCATCAGCGAACACTAAATCTAATGACAGCAGCAATTCTGCAACTGAGCAAATTACAGTGTTTTTTGATTTGATTACATTATTGAATCAGTTTTATTATTATTATATTATTATTTGTTACAATTATTTATAGTTATTTATTATATTATAATTTATGATTCATTTTTCAAACTTTATTATACCCGGGATGTCTACTAGACCCTGGTTTGGACAGATTTAAGTGAGTTATTTCTTAGCCCTTGTACACACGGTTGGACATTCCGACGAAGAATGTCCAATCGGACCGTGTTGTCGGATAATCCGACCATATGTGGGCTACATCGGACTATTTCCATCGGAATATTCGACCGACAAAGTTTTAGAGCTGGGCTATAAAACTTTCCGACAACATGATCCGATTGGACTTTGTCCAATCATTTGTAGAGAATTCCGATCGGACAAAGTGCCACGCATGCTCAGTTCAAATTCCTAGACCAAAGCTATTGGCTACTAGCCTGAACGTAGTCCCGTCGTAACGAAATAATGTCATCACGTTACGAACAATCGGATTTTCCGGCAACTTTGTCCGACCGTGTGTAACACCATGATGAGTATTCCTGCTGTGTAGCAAAACCTCAACCAGAAGGGACAGATAAGCTTAGGGCTCCTACACCCGTGCAACCTAACCTGCGACTTGGGACTGCAAGACGCATGAGAAGTCATACACTATGACTTCCAATGAGTACCATTCGTGTCTGCGACTCCAGCAATCCTCAATTCCTGTATCCACAGACCTCAAGATTACACAGGTCGCAGGGAAAAAAAAATAAAAAATAGCAATTTTCAGGTCGAACAAGTTACATAGTTACATAGTTAGTCAGGTTGAAAAAAGACACAAGTCCATCCAGTTCAACCTTAAAAACAAATAAATAAAATAAAAAATAATCGTACAATCCAAATACCCAATTTTATGCCCAGAATTGATCTAGTGAGGGGTCCCCAATGCTGTGACTCCCTGGAAGAGTGCAGCCAACAACCCCCTGCTGTGTATCCCTAAGATGCAGAAAGGTAGATCAATAAGAAACACTGCTCACTGCTGTGCCTGATATACAAACGATAAGGCAGTAAATATAGGACAGACAGGACACAAACATTCAATCTTTGTGTATGTCTGATGTGTAGCAATATACCAATACTGAGCAGAGATGCCCCCATCCTCAATGTGTCTCTCAGCTGAGCAGCAAAAACAAAATCAGAAAAAGACAAGCAACCTTCATTGCTGTGTCCTTTCTGATATGCAGCCAATTAGGCAGTATATGCAAGACATAAAAAAGGACAGACAACCTTCAATCTTGTATATGTCTGATGTGCAACAATATAACAATTATGAATAGAGATGGCACATCCATATTGTAGCGAATTGGCCTTGCGACTCAACATGTCAAATCGCATGGCTAAAATCAGCACGACACCACTTTGTGGTGCTACACGGATTACCAAAGGCAGTATATGTACTACACTGGCAGGGGTTCAATTTGTATTTCTGCTATGTAGCCCAACAAATTCGAACCATCAATTTTGACTGCTGCCTTTCTGATAAGGCAGTAATACAGGACACAAAACCCCACAGACCTTAATCCTGTATATGTCTGATGTGCAGCAATATAACCATTATGAGCAGAGATGTCAGCAGACTCAATGATGTGCATTTCTGCTGTGCAGCACAAAACCAGAAAGTACAGACCACCTTCACTGTTGTATTTTTCTGATCTGTACCCAAACAAAGCAGTACCTTTTGGATATAAAGGACAGCAAACAAGCTTCAGTGCAGTACATTTCTGATGTACAGCAATATAGCCCTTATGAGCAGAGATGTCACAAATCTCAATGTGTATTTCTGCTGTGCCACAAAAACATCCCAGCAAGGACAAACCTTCCCTACTGAGGTCTACTGGTGTGCAGCCAAGGAGGAGTCATGGTCTATCCCTTTATGAAATAACCAACAGGCAATTTATTTCATAGGCATAGCCTGGGCTGTAGATACTAAACCTTTCCAACCAGTGAAGGAACAAATCCTAAAATGGTTGGACACCCTACTATAGTAGTTGTTGTCCTACCTTACCTCCATAGACTGAGCAAACGCTAGCCAGCTCATACCCAGGTGGGGCTAATTAGGAACTAAAGTCTCAATGAGCCCAGCCCTAGAGACCAATTTAAGACAGCCTCTAGAAGAGGTGGTTACCAATTTAGCCTGGGGGTAAATAGCTACTTGCAGGCTTCAAACAAGCAATTATGTAGCTCTTGCATAGGTTTGCATAGAAAATCCTCAATTAAAAGGATGTAAGAAGCGATCTATGGTGAATCGCCTTTAGATCTGCCACTGGGTGGATTGTAGCCCAAACCAACAAAAAAGGTTTTTCTTACCTCCTACACTATAATATAACCACAGTGTAAAGGTGGAGTGGGAGGTTGGAGCTTATGAAAGTTACCTATAGCAAGCAACCCCCAAAAGGAGTATCTGTCACAAGAGAACCCCTACTGTGCCACACAGAAGCTTGTTCCCTGTCCATCCTTGAATGTTAGGTCAGCTTTTAAGCATCATGAAGCAACTTCAGATTCCTAGCAGCTGGGCTAATAGGGCCAGTAACCTAGTGCACCTGCTGACCAGAGGAGCTTCTAAATCCACCAACTACTGCCCAATTAATAACTTGTTCAGTGGTATACATGGCCTATAAGTAACTTTGTATCTACCAGGTCCCCTATGTACGCTATATTCATCCCTACTAATGTACCACAACTGGGCATGTAGGGAGAGGCTGGCAACCTACTGCTGCGATAACCACAGTGTCTCTGCTGTAAGAGGGAGCTGTGGCTGGTGGTTTTAGCAGTGGTGTCTGGGCTATTTGTATCCCGACCCCAGGTTCTGCACTGCACCAGTCAGTATATACATGGGGAAGGGGGAGCAATGGCCTACCTACCTCTTTCCCATCTGAGGTGGTTTAGGCACTCTCGTTCCTCTGTACCACCTGTCCACCATACAGCGTCTCCGATGTAAGAGGGAGCTGCGGCTGGTGTTTTTAGCAGAAGCTTAAGGGCTATTTGAATCCAGACCCCAAGGGGAGACTATCTCAAATGCCCAGAAACCCTCTGGCTGGAGTTGGGGATTTTGCAGCTAAATTACCAAGGCAAAGGAAAGTACTCACCGTTGTTGACCCTTTTTGCCACAGCCAGCAGGCTTGCTTTTCCATCCTTATGGTCCACACGCAAGGAGGATAGCCGCTAAAGTGCCGACCCCAACTGCTGTCCCCATAGGGAGGTGCAAGGTTAGGCTGTGTCCTGCACTGTACCAGTCAGTATATACACATGGGAGGGGTGGGGCAATGCATTCCGTTCCTCATTCCCATCTGAGGTGGTTTAAGGCAGATATCCACCATAGTGAACTGGTGCCTCCTCGCTCTAGTGAAAGGAGGATGTGTGCGCCTGCTCTTGCTGACTCTCAGCCTTCCCTCCTGGGTAAGAACGCCGCCGCCATTTTCCCAAAGTTTTGAAAATGACACGGGTGCTTGTCGCTGCGCCCTCTCTGGCAGCCCACGCAAGCTACCGGGGGCCCAGGAGTCGGGGACACGATCCCCCTGGAAAGAACCGATGGCCAGCACCCCCGTCTGAACAGCCACCTGTACAGGTAAGGAGGGGAGACAGGATAATGGCCCCTGAAGTTCTGGGTACACCACTGTGCCCAGGATCCTTCAGCTCTCAGGGGGGCTCTTCCAATTTCTGCTGCCCCCCCTGAGGATAGGGGAATCCCCCAGGAAGGACAAGAATATCCTACCAGATCCAAATTTGGGCTCCTTCTGCTAATCTCATGTTAGTAGAAGTTTGGTGAGAGACGATTTGCGCTTTTCAGCCTCGTGCTTTTCCGTTCCTTTCCACTTTTCAATTTGTGCTTGTGGGTTCGCATCTGTTCTTCAGTGTTGTCAGTTGATTCCTGTCTTTCAGTGCGTTCTATTTATAGTTCACTTCTGTTTTTCAGTGTGTTCTTCTCTGCTCCTTTCTGATTTTTAGTGCGTTCTGTTAGTGCATTCTGACCAGCCAACCGTTTTCTAGCCATGTTGCGGTTACATTCTTGTCATAGAGCTCGTGCAGTTATTGGGCTTGGTGTTGGAGTTCTTGCTTTGATCCAAGTCCAATCCATGAACAGGGTGAAGAGGAGTTCATGGATGAAGAATTGGTTGCTATAGTGTGACCAATTCTGTCACATACCTTTGCTGCCGGAGATCCAAGAGAATAATCCTGATGATTACAGGAATATCTCTGGAAGACGGACCCCATTTTTCACCGTCTGTTGGCTTTGCTATCCCCTTATATTATGAAGCAGGACACCTGCATGCGGCAAGCCATTACTCCTGAGCTGGGGCTCGTCACCACCTTGTGGTACTTGGCGACAGGGAGAAGTCTCCAGGATATTAAGTTCATGACTGGGATCTCCCCCCGGGCTCTGGGAATCATTATTCCAGAGACCTGTTCTGACATAATTCAGGTCCTGCAGAAGGACACTATATTAAAGGTAAGTTTTATCCTTTAACATCACATTCTATGCATTTAATGTTTGCTAATGTGTTGTATTTATTTAATCATTCCCTAATTATCATGATTGTACTATGCTGTGAATGTCCTCTTTGTCCTCATGCATTCTGTAAGCTTTTAATGCTCCTTTTTTGTCCTCCATGCATATTTTCCTTCACTATCCTCCCCAGCATGCTATCCTGGGCCAATACACACCTTGCCTAGTCACTTAATGTATTCTGTCTGCTCTATTGTAGTGTTTACCCTAAACACCCCTAAAATGTGTCCAAATGTCATTTTTTTCCTTAAATTCACGCAGAGTGCAAGAGGCTTTTTTGGGGGGCCAAAACTCATTTTGAACCCTCCCTCCCCCAAAGCGCTAAGTCAACTAATACCTATCTGCTGACTTTGCCAAACCCATACACACAAAAAATACCTATTTTGTGGTCATGTTCATGGATGAATTCACAAAAGCATGTAGTGCAAGGGCCTGCCTGAATACTTTCAAATGATACTGTTTAAAGTTTTATCCTCCTATTAATGTGCTTCAATTTGTACAATGTGTATTTATATTTTTGGATTATGGCACTTCTTACCTGTCCAGGAGGCTGCCAATAGTGTAAGTAAAGAGGGACTGGCCAAAGTAACACACATTTATGCATTCAGCTCTCAATGAAGTGGAGAGGGTTACCTGTCCAAAACATCCCCCCCAATGGGCCATCAGTGAGTGATGAATCTAATAAGTGGACCTTATACTTTTGACTTTAAATACTCATTTTAATAAATGTTATACTTATGTTGGTCAAGAATGTTTGTGTCTAATCTGCTTGCAATGTTATGTGCAAAAGTACAAATTTTTTTTGTTTGACTCCACAGTTTCCTTCAAACCCACAGGAATGGCAGACTGTGGCTTCCCAGTTTGCCCAGCAGTGGGACTTTCCCAACTGCGGTAGGGCAATAGATGGGAAACACGTCCACACCATCCCACCCCCCAACTCAGGGTCATACTATTATAATTATAAGGGGTATAGTAGTATAGTGTTGTTGGCGGTGGTGTCTGCGAACATATGAATTCCTCTATATGGACCTGGGGAAGAATGGCCGGAAGTCAGATGGTGGAGTCATTGCCCAAATGGAGTTCTACAGAGGGCTCCAAAATGGCAGGTTGGGCTTGTCACCTCCAGAAGACAACATGGCGGGACTCCAATTTGTCTTTGTAGCTGATGAAGCATTTTCACTGGGGGACAATCTTATGCGGCCATTCCCTATGAGTCCTCACACAGGGCCAGAGGGTTTTTAATTATCGACTGGCCAGAGCCAGAAGGGTGGTTGAAAATGCCTTTGACATAAGGGCCAGCCAGTTCCACCTATTCCTAACTGCAATCAATATGGCGGAATATAAACTAAATCACATTGTTTTTTCCTGCTGCATTTTACACAACATTTTACGCAAAAATGCAGCCAACTATGTGGCCTCAGTTGCGACTGAGGCTGGCTTACTAAATCAAACTCTAACAAGACTTGAAGCTGTCCATCCTGGCTCCCCCCCCCCCCCCCCCAAAGCGCCCGTGAAGTACGGCAAAGCTATCTGGAGTACTTTGTGGGTAGGGGGGCCATTGATATGCCAGATAATGTATAACATCTTTTAAATAAATTTGTTGTTAGAAATTGAACTCACATTTCATTTGATTTACTGCTTGTGTTTCTTTTAGCTGTCTCCTAGGTTCTCCAATGGCCATTTTCTTCAATAGAGCAAATGTATTATTTGATACATGAGGTGACAATCTCTTCTTCAGCTAACTATTATGTTGTGCTGTGGGTCTGCTACACACACACATTGTTTTTGTTGGTAATGTATGTAATGCATTAACCACTTGAGGTCCGGGCCATAGCCGAATGACAGCTACAGCGCGGACCGCAATTTCCAGGAGGCTGTCATAGGACGTCCTCCCCTGTGCACGCTCCCTGCACGTGCCCTGCAGGGTGCATGGGGAATGCACTGTGGTCACCGAGTCACTGAGACTAGGGTGATCACCGATCCGAGTAAGGGGCTGGTCCCGGCCCCTTACCATGTGATCAGCTGTCAGCCAATGACAGCTGATCACATGATGTAAACAAAAGCGCGGTAATCGTTTTTTTTTTTCCTCACGCTGGCAGCAGAGGTGATCAAATACCACCAAAAGAAAGATCTATTTGTGGGGAAAATATTATAAAATTTTAATTTGGGTACAGTGATGTATGACCGCGCAATTGTCATTCAAAGTGCAACAGCGCTGAAAGCTGAAAATTGGTCTGGACAGAAGGGGGTTTAAGTGCACAGTAAGCAAGTGGTTAATGATAAAAATAATCATTCTTTTCAACTCCATGAACTAATTGCGTGCAGTCCCTAAAATGGCCTGATTGGGGCAAATTTTAGAACACTGTGGTGGTTATTTACTAAAGGCAAATCCACTTTGCTCTACAAATGCACTGAAACTGCACTTCGAGTGCAAAGTGGATTTGCCTTTATTAAATAACCCCCATTGTCACTGAAAACTACACAAACTTACTCTAAAAACTAGTATGGAGCATTGAAAGAAGAAGCCACACATTGTTGAGTGTAAAGCATTTTACTCCAAGCACATTCACATGTGCGTTATAAAAGTTTTTTGTTAACAAACCCACATGTTTGGTGTATAACATGTATGTGTGACAGTATATAGCCTTTTTTTGTGGCTAAACAGGCATGTTTAAAACCATAACATCCACAACTAAGGAACTTACAAAGTTCAACTTTGATAAAGTAAAGACATTAGTATGTCAAAACTGTGTTGATTTTGCCTTCATCAGATGGGGTGATCTCACACTTGTAAAAGCCAAATTTTGAAGATGCACACAAATTGTGACTCAAAAATGTGGATTTCCATCATGATCCCATGCCTAAAATGTGTGTCTTTTCCCTACATCTGTTTTGATAGATGTAGGGAAAAGACACACAGTGTGCCAACATGTGCTATTTGCCATCATGGGATATCAATGTACGCGTTTTGTAAGTGCAACCCCTTCCTCACCTTCTCTAATTCACAATTGCACGCCATTATTTTGCTGATCAGGATCTGTGCACTTGCACTGTTGAAGTGAGTTTCTTCTTCTACCAAATCCACATGACCTAAAAATAAATATATACACCATGTATTATAAATACGTAGGCATACATCTATTACCTAGGGCTGTGGTCTCAGACATTGACCTGTTGTGGTGACTATTTTGCCCACTTCCTGAACCTCGTAAACTGCATATTCAGAATGTGTGGGGATTTACTCTTCTTCAGGAGGTGAGGGTTTGTGGTGTCCTCAGATGTCCCAATTCTTTTCTCCCCTATGTGATTACAAAAAAGGTATACTTAGCAGACAGATATTTGAGGCAAGAAATAGTAATATGAAACATTGCTTGGAAGTGTTGTCCAGTTGTCTGTTTTGGTAGCGTTCCAAGCTGAAGACATGATTTTTTCCCTTTCCAAAGCTGGAGTACTTACCTGTTAAAGTTTCACACATCGAGAGACCCTTAGTATCTACTGGAGAACCTGGGACACCATAAAAAGTGTGTTCTGGTGTCCCACACTAGTGCTCCTTACACTGAATCAAGTTTGCATTTCAATATAGTTACAAACACATCGGGACAACAATGTACTAAACTTCTTTTCATACAAATAGGCATGAACAAATGTAGTTAACCTGCATCTGCCAAAAATGTCGTATTAGTGGTCAAACGAATTATGTTTAATATGAACGATTATTGTGCACACGAACCTCAAACTTGCCATTTTAAATTGTACAACAGTAAAGAAAAGCACATGGACCAACACTAAAGTACTACTACTACCAATAATAATAATACACAACAAATACTTACTTTTTAGAAGCAGTTTCCTGATCCTTCTATATTGATCGTGCTACCTCAATTTCAGGTCTGACCAGCGTTTCCGCAATTGCTCCTTGGATCGTCGTACGGCAAAATTCTTGTGCAGACTTCTCACAACTTTAGTCATGATCTTGGCCTTTCTCACATTTCGGTTTGGGTAAAGTCCATACTTCCCATCATAGTCGGCCCTCTTCAAGATGTCCATCATCTGTACAAAGGACATATTTGGGGCCCTTAATATCTTGTCCTGGATGTGGAACTGCCTTGTTCTGGGCTTTCCTCCTCATTGCTGCTCTCTGCAGGCACCTACTGTGTCTCCAAAAGAGAAGGGGCGGGGAATACTCAATAAAGAAGGCCTAGACTGCTTAGAGATTGAGGCCTTTATTGGGACAAGATTAGGAGAGTTTAGCCTGACATTAAGGTTTGTGTTGTGTCTTGCAGAGAAAATGGATACATTTCCTGCTAAACTTCATAGACAGGTACAGGGAGCTGCCATGTCTCTGTCAAATCAAAAACAGAGAATAGTCCAACAAGCTAAAGAGGAAGGCAGCGCTGGACAACTGTTGGAATTGGTGAAGCCAGTGACTCCCACGGTAGATATCAACTATTTGAAGGCCAAAATTGGTGGCCTTAGGATCACATATAATGGGGAACGCAAGAAGGTCCAAGATTCCAGGAGATCAGGAGCAGCAGCAGAGGATGTTTATGTCCCCGGGCTGTGGTACTACGACAGACTGCATTTTTTGTCAGACCAGAGTGAACCCAGGCCATTGCTATCTACATTTTCTTTCCACACTTCGTTCCACATCAGATGAAGCTCCTGAAGTCCAACCTGGGCCTTCCACCCAGGAAGATGTGGAGGAGCCCAGCTTGAGCCAGGTATAGCATTGTTCAACATATTTCTCATTAAAAATTGAATGTTGTTAACTAGATGCTATTATTTAACACAAATTTCTGATTTAACAAAGCGGTTTGCATATCAATAGACAATAGTAGCCAAAAATGATTGGGACAAGAATGAAAAATGGTGGGGTCAGAGTGATAGTCTTTTATATTTAGTAACATTCAATTTGCAACAGTCATGAGCTTTAAATTGTGTGTGATTGATGACCAAAAAACTAAAACTATGTACCATTTTCATACACAGGAGGAGGCCGTGGAAAGTCTCAGCCAGGAGGAGGCTGTGGAAAGCAGCCTGACAGAATCCCAGGTTCCTCCCCTCCCCCTTCCAACAAAAAGAACCAGGAAGGTGAGAAACCTGGAGGAGTCAGCCACTATTTTAATTCACCAGGCTACTGCAGTCCTCACAACAACCCCTGGTGGCCCTGAGTCATATGGCTGTCTGACAGCCAGTAAACTGTAACAAATGGAGGAGGGCCAATGCCTCATCTGTGAGGAGATAATACTTCAGGCCCTAAACAAGGGGATGAGGGGCCAACTCACAACTAAAAGCCACAGCAACATCACCACCACCTCCAGCAACACCATCATCACAGCCACCCAACTCACCACAGCAGCCTGGAAGGAAGCGTGGAAGGATTTGTTGAGAGTGATGGCCTGGGTTTGGTGTGGTCTGGCAAAAGATGCAGGCTTTTGTAAGACCACAGCCTCGGAACATATATGTCATCATATATTTGTCATCATATATTTTGCTTCTGCTCCTGATCTCTCAGAGTCCTGGACCATATTGTGCTCCCTATTAAATGGACTCCTCAGGTTACCAATTTGACCTGTCAAATAATTTATGTCTGCCCTGGAGTACAAAGGCTGCACTAATTGCAACTGTTTCTCCAGCGTTGCCTTCCTCTATTTTTTAGGACCCCTAATAAATTTAAAATTTTTGCTTTGACAAATACTTGGCTATGTGTTTTAATTCAAAAAGGACAGTTTGTGAGTAGGCAGGCACATTTCAAAAATACAATGTCAAATTAACAAGGGACACCAACACCAACCAACCTATTTAAGGATAAAAAAAATACAAGATAATAATGGTGTTGTGGTAACTTGACACACAAAAAAAAAAAAAAAAATATTATGGAGATCACTATAAAAAAAAGATTTTTATGGAGATCTTGATAAAAAAAAAGGATTATTCATGAGATACGATGAGATTCATGAGATTCTCAACATGAAAAATAATAAAAAATACATTTGTCAGAACTCTGAATATCTGCAGCAAAACAACTTCATTATTCTAGCATTATAAAGAAGAAGAGAATGCTCTGCATTGAAATATTTCCAAATTTTCAGCGTGACAAATCTGCTATCTCCATTACGAACGCTAGTTTTACAAGACCGACCGCTTCTTTCTCGTACTTGATTCTGAGCATGTGTGAACTTTTGTGTGCAGACTTGTGTACACACGATCGGACTTTCTGACAAAGTTTTGCTGTCGAGAGCTTGCTCTCAAACATTAGTTTGCAGAAATTCTGACGGCAAATATTTGATGGAGCACACACACGATCAGACTTTCTGACAACAAGCTCACATCGAACATTTCCCCGTCGGAAAGCCCAATCGTGTGTATGCGGCAATACACGACACCAGCAGGGCTCATTTTATCTCCACCTCAGGAATGTTCGATGGAGATGTCAACATTTATCAGAACGTGACTTTACCTTTTTCTCCAACATTCACCACACATATTCCTGCATTGATTTATTTTTGGAAGACAAGTTTATGGTAAAGAAGATAACTAAATCAGATATACATTATACTACGTTGATCAGTGTGGGGGAGATTTTTTCCGAGACCAGGGCAAACAGATGGTACAACAATATTTACACCCTATCTCAACGCAAAACAAATTTTAAAATACCTCAAAGAATTTTTTGACCTTAATGCCCCGATGGTCAATGACCCCTTCGCACTGTGGAATTCTCATAAGGTTTTTTATTAGGGGAATACTTATACAACTGAGTGACAAAATAAAAAAGCAACGGACAAAGCGGCTCAACAACTTGTTATCAAATATACAACATCTAGAAAGCATTAACAAGCTACTACACAACCAATCCGTGAGCTACTTTTTATCGCTAGACAGGATTTACACGCGCTTTCAATATCCCAGCTTGATAACCATCTTCGCTCAATGAAAGCCCAATAATACCCATATGGGAATAAAGTTGGGAAACTATTAGCCACTCAATTAAACAAAAAAGTTGTTAAACAAAAAATTCCCTATATCCAAAATCCTAAAACAGGGAACAGAGTCTCCAACCCTGAAGAAATGGTGGAAGCTTTTAGTGACTACTATGAATCACTTTATAACATAAGAAATTATCCTGACACCCATCAACCATCAGCAGAAATGATATCTGAATTCCTGGCAACAGCAACCTTGCCTACACCTTTTCAAATATAATTATCTCAGCTAAATCAACCCTTTTACGGTGTCAGAAATAGAGAAATTAATCAAAAGCTTACCCCAAAACAAATCTCCAGGATCAGATGAATACTCGTCAGAATACTATCAATTATTTAACTCCACACTATCACCATACTTATTACATGTCTTTGATGCCACAATGTTCAGAGCTAGTTTTCTACCTGAAATGCTCACACAGCTACAATTGTGACCCTGCCTAAACCAGGTAAAGAACCTAATATCCCAATTTTAAGCCAATTTTGTTGCTATATGTAGATGTTAAACTGTATGCCAACCTACTTGCCAATAGATTATCAAAAATCTTACTAAACCTAATTAATCACGATCAGGTGGGGTTTGTGCCTGGCTTCCAAACCACAGACACAACCATTATAATAGTCAATCTCATATACCTAGTGGAAAAATCTGGGGAGCCTTCTCTGCTTCTCATGTTAGATGCAGAGAAGGCTTTTAAAAAGAATACACTGGGGCTACTTGGGAAGTGTACTGGAGAAATTTGGTTTGAAAGGTCCAATACAAAATGCTATATATGCTTTCTACTCTTCTCCCTCAACGTATGTTTCCACAGAAGGCATGTTCTCCAAAAATTTCCAAATAATGAATGGGATGAGACAGGTCTGCCCCTTATCCCCACTAATCTTTGCTCTATTATTGGAACCCCTGGCGGAGAAAACTAGATCACACTCAAACATTCGAGGTATTCTCTCACAGGGCAACCAACATGCCATCTCATTATTTGCTGATGACGTTATTTTGACATTAACTAATCCTGCAATTTCTTTACCAGCAGCTCATATGGTGCTCCCCTTATTTAGTAAAATGGCTTACTACAAGGTCAACACCTCTAAATCTAGCATATTGAGTATAGCAATTGATAACACTCTTAAATCATCCCTGCAACACAAACTGCCATATCCATGACTACAGGCTCAATATACTATTAGGGATCCGATTTACCTCCCCACTCCCCACCAAAGCTAATTATATTCCACTCATCACTACCATTCAACTGGAGATGTCTAGAACCCAAAAATACTTTCTTTTCTGGTCAGGCCACCTCACAGCTTACAAAATGCTGCTGCTACCAAAAATAACTTATTACTTTAGAAAACTTCAAATTCTCTTACCCACCTCTTTAAATAATTACACAGGCCACGACTATAGCAGAATATGAAAAGATTCTAGCATGCAGAGATGGAAACATGTCCAAATATGAATCTAACTGGTCTATTTGTAAAATCTTTTCACCCACACCATGGATGGTTTAGACAATTCCACAACATCCCAAAAGCAAATGTTACACTTCATTTGATCATGATGCCCTCCTCAGATACAACACAATCACAAATCAGTGGGCGGTAGGAATAGGTGGTAATACTTGTACTAAACGATTATTATATAGCTGCAGTGCTGGACCAGCTTAAAAACTGTTTTGGAAACGCCACTTCAAATCCTTGGTGCCAATTAGAATTGGATTGAATGCATTCCAAATCACCTTTATCACTCATTATGGCATCTGATCTACTTTACACGGGGATTAGCATAGACAATCCAAGCCGCAATCCAGACATGGTCCTATCTGAGGACAAAAGGGATGATACTATATCATTGTCAGAAACCATGAATCAGACTGAGACAGAAGTACAATTAAATCACACTTGTTTATTAATAAAAATAAAAAGGTAAATAGAAAAAGCATAGTCAAAGCATAGCCAGAGTCCAGTAACCAGATCGGGTAGTCAGCCAGGCCAGAAATCAGGGATCCAAGTAGAGCAACAGCAAGCAGGATAAGGAGCCAGAAGGGATGTCAGCAAGCCAGCCTTTAAACAAACCACAGGAGTTGGTTCCTAGTGATGTGACCAAGGCGAAGGCAGAGGTTAAGTGAGCTGGAAGACTGTAAGTAGGCAGGTCAGACAAGCATCATCAGGAACAGCTGGTAACTGTGGAGAGAGAAGAGAACTGGCAATTAGCCGACAGCTGAGCGGCCAGACCAGAGAAGGAAGGGCTAAGCCAGCCCTGCCAATCATCTATCGATATTCCCATCCCCATCAATATCCCCATCCCCTTCGAATCCCTCAAACATCTCCCTCAACCATTGGATAAGCAAAGACATCCACAACTTAGGGGACCTTCTCGTAGGAAATAAACTAATGTCATTCTCTGACTTAGTTGATAAACTTCAACTTCCAATCCCAAATTCAAATCTCAAGGAAAGAAACATTCACATATAATCAGGTTTCTTCATTTTATCAACAAACAAAGAGTATCCACATACCAATCTCTGAAAAGGTTTGGAAATTTTGGCATACTAATAAAACTATGTTGAAAGGAATTACCATAATATACAGTATCTCACAAAAGTAAGTACACCCATCAAATTTTTTGTAAATATTTTATTATATTTTTTCATGTGACAACATCGAATATAGGACACTTTGCTACAAGCGCACAGCTTATATAACAGTGTATATTTGCTGTCACCTTAAAATAACTCAACACACAGCCATTAATGTCTAAGCCGCTGGCAACAAAATGAGTACACCCTTAAGTGAAAATGTCCAAATTGGACCATGAAGTTTGTTATAGTGGACTGAGATTCCAGCTTCCAGATTATATATATATATATATATATATATATATATATATATATATACACACATAATTACTCTGAATTCAGTGTAGCCTATATATACAGCATAACCTCTATATTTAGTCAATATAGGCAGTGTATTTGAGATTATATATATATATATATATATATATATATATATAGTTTGATATATTCAGTCAATACAGGCAGCATATTTGATATATAGAGATAGATAGATAGATAGATCCTATATATACAGTGCATTCAGCAATGTACAGTTTCAGTGCAGGCGGTGTACACAGTATATAATATAGTATGTACAGTTTCAAATATACTTCAGGCAGTGTACACAGTATATAATACAGTGTTAAAAAAAAAAACACCCTTCATGTCCAGAAGGCCTCCAAGGAGAGGCCGACGCCCACAGGCCACTAAATGAGGGCAAGCAGCCTCTGAAATAATCTTTAACAGCAGGGACTGTTCTTGCACCCAACAAGAGTAACTGTGAGGGGTTACAGTGTTCTGGCACCACCAATACCAAAGGCCCAATGTTTCTGCCCCTGTTTAACAGGGGCATGTAATTACAATTTTTGAAATAATATTTAACAGCAGGGACAGTTCCTACCGCCCCACAAGAGTACATGTTCTGCCACCACCAACACCTAAGGCCCAATTTTTCAGCAGAGTATATAGTGCAATCCGTATAGTGTATATACACTGCAGTTCAGAGTATATAGTTCACTCAGTGTAGTATATATAATACAGTGCAGGGTATATAGTGCAGTGTATAATATATAATATAGTGCATTGAAGTGGTTACAGGGAGCTCTATGACAGAATTAAGAAAAAAAAGTAATGGATTCCCCCCGTACATACCAGGCCCTTTGGGTCTGGTATGGATTGGGGGGGGGGCACTCCATTAAAAAAATATATATTTTGTCGAGTTAACCTTAATATCTATACCAGACTCGAAGGGCCTGATATGGACTGGGGGTGGAAACCCATGCTGTTTTTAAAAAAAAATTGTATGTATATTGCCGGGATCTGACAATACATTACAGCTATGAGCAATTTTGAATTACACTTTTTTCTTTAGAAATGTCATTTTGCTGCTGTACTTTCCGAAACATGGGAAAACATGGGAAAAATAGGCTACTTTACAGGCAGACTAAGGGGACCTCCCAGGCACGATATTTAAAGGGATATGTCATTTTTATTGTTTCACTTTAAGCATTCTTAAAATCACTGCTCCTGAAAGAACAGCCGTTTTAAAACCTTTTTTTTTGCAGTGATACATGCCTGGGGCAGTATCCGGGTCCCCAAACACTTTTCATGGCAATAGCTTGCATATAAACCTTTAAAATGAGCACTTTTAACAGTGTTAGCATGTTCGCACAAATTGTTTGTCTGTTCGCAAGTTCTGGTGCGAACCGAACTGGGGGGGGGGGGGGGGGGTGCTTGGCTCATCCCTATCAACTATTAAAAATTGAAGTCCAGGTTTATGCACTAATTAAAATTGTCTAGGATATTCATCTAGCTTTTGGCTTCTATTCTTTATCCTGACCAACCTTTTTAAAATCATGGATGGCTAAATATATATGTATATATATATATAACACAGTATTTACTCACACTCACACACAGTATATACTCTATGTATAGTAAATATAACCAGGAAATGCATATGAACTATTGAAGCTAGCAGTCACATGTTTGAAAATGATTTTTTTTGTTGATGATTTCTGAATTAAGCCTTATGACAAGTGTGGGGATCCCCTCTTTAACAAAGAACATTTTTTGTTTTATGCCTGTTGCATCAGGCTGATTTGTTCTTAGTGGTAGTGGTGACATCGACATAATTCCTTTTTGTTTGTTACATTAAAAATTCAAAGACACAGGGAGTTTCCATAGACAATAATTTTTGACAGCTCTACCATGCAAACAGTTTGAGGGGATGTCAGGTGCATGGATAGGAAAGGTATCATTCAACATTTTCTTACATAGAGTAAATGTTACAGTGAAAGTGATTTCCTAATAAATAACCTATGTTCAGGAAATATCATTTTCACTGGGTGATCATTGGACAAATGTCTACAAATGTCTACTTGGCAGTATATGCGGACGATCTATTATTGTATATAACAAACCCAATTATAACAATTCCTAATATAATAAAAGAATTAGATCGATTCGGGGAATTAAGTAATTTTAAGGTTAATTATGAGAAATCAGAAATGATGAACATTACAATAAAAGAAGAAATGCAGATACTCTTGCAAAGAGATTTTCCATTTAGATGGCAAAAAGAGGCAATCAAGTATTTGGGAGTTATGATTCCGAAGGATTTGAAGCAGATACAAGAATTAAATCATAATACGATTATACGCAAAATAATAAAACAAATGCAAAAATATGAAAAAATAACATATTCATGGTTGGGTAGAATAAATATAGTAAAAATGGAGATACTGACAAAGATACTATACGTATTCCAAACGTTACCTATTGTCCCATCCAGGAAGATAATGATAGATCTAAGGAAAGCTATAAGTAGTTTTGTATGGGCAAAAAAAAACTGCCGAATAAAAAGAGAAACACTAACCAGAACAAAAGAAAACGGAGGGTTGGCATTGCCCGATTTTGTAAAATATATGCAAGCAGCATCATTGGTTAGAATTATAAATTGGCAACATGATAAGAAAAACAAACAATGGGTAACGTTGGAAGAGGTAATTACGGGAGTACAGCTTAAATTCTTACCTTGGATAAAACCTGAATTAAGAACAAAAAAAAGGAATTGCCAATTTTCGTGAGAGCCACTTTAAAAATCTGGGACGCAGTGCTGAAAAAAGGTAAGTTATCCTCCAGAATTGGACCTCTAACTCCATTGATGTCCAACCCAGAATTTAAGCCAGCTTTGGAAGGGGTAAGTTATTTAAAATGGAACAAGATGGAAAATATAAGACTAGTACAAATCCTGGTGGACGGAAATATGCCAAGTTTACTTGATTTGGGATTGGAAGTTAAAAAAGACTGGCTGCAATATTATCAACTAGAAAAATGTATTGAGTTAAATAAAAATTCAATAAATAGACCATTAACTAAGTTTGAACAGATAATACTGAAGAAGCAAAATCATAAGAATAAGCTATCTAAAATATATGAATTACTGCTACCCACGGGAACATTAGAGATTTAACAGGAATTAGAAAATGGGAAGAAGAATTAGGAGAGATATTTACAGAGATAGAATGGAAACATTTTTTAGGGATAATACATAAAACCCCAACGGCGTTAAAACATCAAGAAAGAAATTATAAAGTGGCACTGAGATGGTACTGGAGTCCAGTGGCATTAAAAATAGTTAATAAAGAAAATACAGAGAAGTGCTGGAGGTGTGGGATAGAAAAAGGAACATTGGAACATATTTGGTATGGATGTAAAAAAGTGAGAAATTTTTGGATACAATTTTTTGAGATATACCAAAAAGTGACTGGAAAAGAATTAACTCCAGATGTAAAGATAGCATTATTTTCCCTTATGACAGATACATTGGATGGGATAATTCAATATATGACAACAGCAGCTAGAACAATAATAGCGCTTAAATGGAAAGAAACAACTAGTCCAACAATATCAGAATGGATAAACGAAATGAACGAGATGTGCTTCATGGAAAAACAAATAAGAGAAGAAGGCTATGTAAAAAGCCAGATACCAATGGTGTGGAAAAAATGGGAAGAGTTTCGGTCCTCAAATGGAATGGTAGAATATTTATAATTTAAAGAAAGGGGGAGGGGAGGAAGAGGAGGGGGGAAGGGAAGGGGAAAGGGGGGATCCTTTTATTTTTATTTTTTTATTTTTTTTGGGTGATATTAAATGAGGAGTAAAATGCTTGAGTTTTATGTATGATGTTGTATGATGATGTTGTAAATGGACATGTATGTTTTATGATTATTATAAAAATAATTAAGAGAAGATTTGAAACAAATGTCTACTTGGCTGGATAGAGAGGGAACATTTTCACCAAAGAATTATGGGGAAAATGCTTGAAAATAGATACTGTGCGTTATGTTTGTACCCTTATTCCCGAGACCTAACAAGATCCTTCCTCCTCTTCCTCCTACCCCCGGGTCTTCTACACTTTTATATCCTGCACTGTCGCAGAAAAGCCCCACTTGGGGTACCCTACCACAAGACTGCATCTACCAGCACTAAACTCAAATCACCCTTAAGTCATGCCATATCATTGTAAACTTGTGCAAACCGCGCACCCCAATCCTCATTTATGTACCTATTACCTTTATGCTCTGTTATGGGCTGGGCCCCTGTCACTGTACAGTATTGTTACATGTTTTGTCCTACTCCTGTCCCTGGGGAATGACTCACATTGTTCTCTTTAATGTGTGTAGCATTGACCCCCAAAGGAGCTGCTGAGTTTGTTTGGGCCGGTACTCTGCTATTAAACCCCCACTGAATTGGCTCAATCCCCTTGACACAGTTGTAGTAAAGGATAACCCCACAATGTGCAGTATGACAATATATATATACCTTTGTTATTACCTGGGTATCCGATGTTCCACCTGCTGGAAAAGGAACAACACTCCACACCAATGGTACTTAAACAAGAAGGTATGTTTACTGAAACCAGTGTATAAAGTAGTAGTAATTACAGTGTTTGTACTATCACACCAACATAGTGTAACAGCACAATAAACATTTACAACAGTTTGTATATTTACAGTTGTCTTTGAAAGATCTCTGAGAATGTGTCTCCAATTGGGACTAATGCTCAGGGTGAATACGCCTTACTCTGGGCACCTTCCCACTTCCAGCACACTCTGGTAACTACAGGAATGCAGGTTTAATAATGAAATACAACGCAATTACTAGGGAGCTCCCCCTACTTTAATAAAGGTGCAAGGCCTTGCACTACAAGATGCAGTCTTTGATCTTCTTTCTTCTGCTAGCTATTTGTGTTTAGAACAATTTGTAATCCAAGTGGAATAACAAGGGTTAACTTGAGATAGATATTGTAATTGTTCTTGTGGTGTGATACACCTGTAATTTCCTTGGGGTAATACAGTGCTAATAGTATTGTGATGAATAGGCTGGAGGCTTGCTTAACTCAGTCTCTTTATTAAGTTCTCTTCCATGGGACTACAGGTCCCTATGACACTGTATTAAAGTCTACGTGTATGAAAGTGCGTAAGAAACTGTGGGCAACAATACTCTCACCAAACTGGGTCTGAAGGAAGGGAACTGCTCCGCTGGTCACAGTCTTGCTTCTCACCGGCCGACTCTGTCACACCACTCTGCAAGATGAACTGGACCCTCTGATGGCTCCAACAGGTGTCTCTGTCTCTCCAGCGATCAGATGAATGGCAGAGTCTTTGGATGTTCCGTTCTGCAGTGGCTGTAGGCCTCGCTCTCTGGAGACCTCCTCACAGGTCCTTAAAGGCAGGCCATGCATCCAGAGGAGAAAGAAAAGGGCCACATGTGTCCTTTTATAGCCTACCCAGCATACAGTTCAGTACAGAGTGATCATGGGTAGGTCACTTGGCATTCTGGGTAGGTAGGTCACAGTAAGATGTAAACAGAACAGTCACTTCCTGTTATCTTTCTAGTGCTTGGAAAAGGAAAACAATTGCTAGCAGCTAGATGGCGCCAAATACTAAGCTATAACATTGTTCATAGAATAACATTGCATTACATTAATAGGAAAAAATGCCAGCCCTACATGTGTAAGTTATGTAAACTTTGTTCCTTTCCTCAATAAAATCTTTGAACAAGAAAATAAATACAGTATTACTATTACTGATTTTTTCTTGTTCAATGCTTATGGAGTCACTGATCCCAAGGAAAAAGATCAGATTACTGGAAAGTGAAAAAAAATGACATTCCTGGAAAAAGTGAGCTGTTTTTAGTGTTTTTGTCTCTAACCACCAAATATTATTATTATTATTATTCAGGATTTATATAGTGCCAACAGTTTGCGCAGTGCTTTACAATATGAGGGCAGACAGTACACTTACAATACAAATCAATACAGGAGGGATCAGAGGGCCCTGCTCGTTAGAGCTTACAATCTAGAAGGGAGGGTCAAGTTGAAACAAAAGGTAATAACTGTGGGGGGATGAGCTGATGGAGAAAATGAAAATACAGTTAGGTGTGGGTAGGGTAGGCTTCTCTGAAGAGAAGTGTTTTCAGGGATCGTCTAAAAGCGAATAAAGTAGGAGATAGGCGGACAGATTGGGGTAGGGCATTCCATAGGATTGGAGAGGCTTTGGAAAAGTCCTGGAGGTGAGTATGGGAGTAGGTGATGAGGGAGCTAGAGAGCAGGAGGTCTTGAGAGGAACGAAGAGAACTAGTAAGTTGGTATTTAGAGACTAAGCTAGTGTTGTAGCTGGGGGCAGAGTTGTGGATGGCTTTGTATGTAGTTGTTAGTATTTTGAATTTAATTCTTTGGCTGAGCGGAGGCTAGTGGAGGGATTGACAGAGAGGAGTAGCAGACACAGAGCGATTGGTAAGGTGGATGAGTCTGGCAGCAGAATTCATGATGGATTGAAGAGGTGATAGACTATGCAGAGGTAAGCCAATGAGAAGGGAGTTGCAGTAGTCGAGGCGAGAGATGACCAGCAAGTGAATTAAGAGCTTGGTTGTGCCATTGGTTAGAAAGGGGCGTATTTTGGAGATGTTGCGGAGGTTGAGGCGGCAGGATTTGGACAGTGATTGGATGTGTTGCTTGAAGGAGAGTTCAGAGTCCAGAGTCCAGGACTACACCTAGAACCTTGGCGTGAGGGGATGAACTTATGGTTGTGCCATCGATTTTGACAGTGAGATCAGGGGAAGTGGCATATGGGGGAGGAAAAATTATAAGTTCGGTTTTGGATAGATTGAGTTTGAGGAAGTGATGTGACATCCAGACTGATATATCTGATAGTAAATTAGTGATACGTGAGGAGACAGAGGGAGTGAGCTGAGGGGTAAAGAAATAGATTTGAGTGTCGTCAGCATAGAGGTGGTATTGGAAGCCGTGGGAGGCTATCAGTTGACCCAGGGAGGAGGTATAGATTGAAAATAGGAGTGGTCCAAGAACAGAACCTTGGGGGACCCCAACAGAGAAGGGAAGAGGAGAGGAGGAAGTAGAGTTGTAAGAAATGCTAAAGGTGCGGTTGGATAAATAGGAAGAGAACCATCGTAGAGTACAGTCACGGAGACCAAAGGTGTGGAGTTTTTTGAGGAGGAGGGGGTGGTCAACCATATCAAAGGCAGCAGAGAGGTCAAGGAGGAGGAGTACAGAATAATGTCGATTGGTTTTGGCCATTAGTAGATCGTTTGTCAGTTTTAGGAGAGCAATTTCTGTGGAGTGTTGAGGACGAAATCCAGACTGAAGGGGATCAAGAAGGCTATTATCAGTGAGGTGGACACTCAGTCGGTTGTAGACCAGACGTTCGAGTAGTTTGGATAAGAAGGGGAGCAAGGAGATGGGCCGTAGGTTGTTAGGATTTGATGGGTCCAGTGAGGGCTTTTTAAGTATGGGTTTGGCAAGTGCATGTTTTAGAGTGTTGGGGAAGATGCCAGAAGAGAGGGAGAGATTGAAGATGTGAGTTAGAGAGTGTAGCATAGAGCCAGAGGGTGAATGTAGCATTTGCAAGGGAACAGGATCCAGAGGGCAGGTGGTAAGGTGGACATTACCAAGTAGTTTAGCAACTTCGTCTATAGTGGTGGGGTTGAAAGAGGGAAGTAATGATTGTGCCTGTGGGCATGATGTGTAAAGCGTGGAGGGTATCAGAACAGTAGAGATCTCTGCGCGAATTGTATCAATCTTCTGTTTGAAGTGATTGGCAATCTCCTGGGCAGTGAGTGAGTTGGCGGATGGAGAACAAAGTAGAGAGTTGAAAGTAAAGAAGAGTTGACGGGGACGGGATGATAGGTTGCTGATGAGAGTGATAAAATAGTTCTGCTTAGCAGAGAGGAGGCTAGAATTGTATTTTTGGAGGGCAGATTTATATTGGTTGAAATCTCTCTGAGACTTGGTCTTGCGCCACAGGCGCTCATGAGCACGACTATGTTTTTTCAGACTTCTAGTGACATCTGTTTGCCAAGGTTGAAGGGGTCGGGGCTTGATTCTGTGTGTAGTGAGGGGGGCCAGTGAGTCCAGAGAGGCTAGAAGTGAAGTGTTGTAGACAGAAGTGGCTAGGTTGGTGCAGGATAGGGGTGAGATTTTGTTGTAGAGGTTGTCGATAGCAGAGTAGAGAAGAGAAGGGTTGAGATGACGTAGGTTTCTGCGGGTAACTTTAATGCGGTTGGAGGGAGAGGAGGTGAAGTAGAAGGAGAGAGTGAAACTAATAAGGTGGTGATCAGAGAGAGGGAATGGATAGTTAGAGAGGTTGCATGGAATGCAAAGGTGAGAGAAAACGAGGTAAAGGATATTGCCTTCGGAGTGAGTAGGATCATGTATCCACTGTTTCAGGTCAAAGGAGGAGGTTTGGCTGAGAAGTTTGGAAGGGGTAGAAGTGTTAGTGTTAATAGGGATGTTGAAGTCCCCGAGAATGATTGTGGGGATTTCAGAAGAAAGAAAGTAGGGTAGCCAGGCAGAGAAGTCATCAAGAAATGTTGATACTGGTCCAGGGGGCCTGTAGATCACCGCTATTCTTAGAGAAATTGGAGTGAAGAGACGAATGCAGTGTGCTTCGAAAGAGGAGAGTGACAGAGAGGGAGGTGGCTGAAGTACCTGAAAGGTGCTATGTGGGGCTAGAAGGATTCCGACACCTCCTCCCTTACGTCCATTGGATCTGGGGGAGTGAGTCCAAAGAAGAGCACCATGGGATAGGGCAGCAGAAGACGCAGTGTCTGATTCGTGGAGCCAGGTTTCGGTGATGGCGAATAGGTAAAGTTAGTTGGCGATAAAGATGTCATGTAGAGAGGTGAGTTTGTTGCAGACAGAGCGGGAGTTCCAAAGGGCAGAAGAGAAAGGGAGTCTGGTCTTGGGAAGAATAGAAATGGGAACTAAATTGTGTTGATTGCGGCTTCTACCAGAGGGTGCAGGGTGATGGGTACAGTTTAATGATGGAGGCCCAGGGTTTGGGGATATATCTCCAGAGGTTAGGAGAAGCAGAAGGGTGAGGGAGGTAATATGGGAGTGGGATTTATATGAAGGGACATGCCCCAGGGTCTTGGAGATTTTTAGTGTGTGTGGATTTAGAATTAGCAGGAGTTGGTGGGTGTAGTAATAAGGAGAGGACAGAAGTGAGGGTGATATATATATATGCTGTGGGGGGAAAAGAGGGGTGGAGTTGAGATAATTTTAGTATAGAGGACAGAGCTGTCAGAAGGAGTGGTAGAGAATGCATGTTATAAGGAGAAAGTGCTAAAGGGTAAAACAAGGTCACCTGGTGTCTGTGCGGTGTTTTTCAAAGTATTTTCTAGTGTACCTTCGCTTTGTGCATTCGCTGAAGTGCAGAGTCAGAAGTGCTTCCACTTATTGAAATCCCCCCACTTGGAGAAAGACCCCCTGTTGCAAGTGTGCCCCCTGCAATAGCTTCCCCCAAAATGAAGCTTATCTTTATACTGATAGGGGTGGGGTGTGGGTGGATTTCAATTTTCACTCAGGAGGTAATAAAGCTTGGCTGGTTAACAGGGCAAAATTCTAACTTCAGAAACAGACTAGCAAGAGGGCACTAAAGTTGGACGGGCCATAATTTTGGGTAAGACAAGGGAGATAATAAAGCATTGTAATGTGGACAGGGCTACAGACTGTTGAGCAAAAACAACATACCAGCATTTTTAAAGATACACGTGAAAAGCAGATAGCAGTGTTTCAGATTTTGGGTGGAGATGGTTCAGTTAGCACATACCAGCATTTTTAAAGACACACATGAAAAGCAGATAGCAGCATTTCAGATTTTGGGTGGAGATGGTTCAGTTAGCACATACCAGCATTTTTAAAGACACACATGAAAAGCAGATGGCAGCGTTTCAAATATAAAATGAATCTCAAATGGTTCTAAAAATGTACACATTAATCTTTGAGTAAAAAAAAGTAACCAAGTCCTGGTCGGGTACAACACTATCTGCTCTTTTATAACAAACAAATTCTGGCATGAGCAGCAATACAAGATTATGCATCAGGCATATATCCCCCACTTAAGGCAAGCTCAATATCCTGACTGTCAATATTGTCCCTTATGCAATGACCTCAGGCCCTCCCTGCTACACAGGCTTTGGTCATGCCCCCTCATCTCATGTTTTTGGGACCAACTAGAGCTATTTGCTGCCACGGTTACTGGACTCCAAACTCGTAAAGGTTACATACTCTCTAATTTTTGGCTCATTGGAAATCTCTTCTCCCGGCCAACCGAGAATGCAAACCAAAATTATTCAACACAACAAAGCATGGCTAACCACATGCTACATGGCAGTCAGAAGAGCCATCCTTAAAAAATGGACTTCATCCTTCCCTCCCACCATCAATGATGTTAAAAATGACCTGCTGAACTTACTGCAGAAAGAAAAACTAGACCTGGTCTTATCTCTTTTCCAAGCAACACTCAAATTCAGTCGTAAGTGGGGCCTATACATAGCTAGAGTGTTATCGGAGCAAAAGAATCAATCTTCAAAGGTTTTTTTCCGACTACCACCACACCCCCAAAAACTCCCTCATCTCCAGAAAATAAAGACACACCAGAATATAAGGAAGACTGCCCTCTTGAACACTATACTCTTCTAATATTAGCCATTTTTCCGTTTCCTTCTCCTTAGGATTTCCAATATTCATGATTGTAATGACACCTTCTACAACATGAAAAAGACAACTTCTCCTTTTTTTTTTCAAAAATCGAATTTAATCTATTACTGCAATGAAATCAGAATTACAATAAGTGAGATGTGTGCTGTTTGTTTTTTGTTTGTTTTTTGTGAGTGGAGCTCTATGACCTTCAGGCCACATGTTTTCAGAAACCTCCACACATATATAGAAAGTGAGCCTCCAGCGAGGAACCATTGCTTGTTTTGGCTCTGAAGAAAGGAGTTATCCCCTGAAACGCGTCAACCGTTTACAGCTGTTTACGTTGGGGTATTCATCAATCAATCTACCTGACATCAGATCTGGATGTGTCGATGTTTGGTGCGATGGATCCATTTGTAATGATCATGCCTTTTATCAATACTCGTTTGTGAGTAGCCATTTTGCAATTTGTTCTGTTCTGAATAAAGCTTTTTTTATGGTAATGCACTAAGTCAGTGCGCCTTCCTTTTTTGTTTTGTTTGACCTTCTACAACATAACATGGATAGATCATCTAAAATAACATCACACTGGAGGCGCATGCGCGGCAGCTCGCAAGATAGCCCCTGGCTGCTAGAGCTCCGCTCCACCACGGCCCCAAATTGATTACCGGAGCCTGCAGAGTGTCCCGTGGAGATCGCTACCAGGACCAGTGGATGGGTGAGACCGCCAGGAACCTCCCGATCTCAGTCTCGGTCAGATGTCCGCGGCGGCTGTTCTGGTCAGTTATGCCAAGATGGCAGCGGCAACTCGGAACACACACAGTGCGGAAATCCCTGAGGAGTCTATTGCTGACCAGGACCTGGCCCCTCCATGCTCCCCAGGTACAGATTTTCCTCCTGTCCCCCAGGCATATTCTCCAGCCTCCACAGAGTCCCTGCTGGGTGGAATGGACAGGGATCCCCCTTCCAACCCCATGCTGGATCCTCACACAGGCATGCTCCTCTTACTAGTTGAGACAGACGCTGCAGCCCCCACTGACTTCCCTTCCATGATGGAAGCTTTTTCACAACTTCTAGCCAAAAGTCTGGCAGTAAATACTGCCCAGATTACTGCATCTATACATGCTGACCTGCAGCAAATAGGAATGAGAATGGACACTATCAAAAAGAAAGCGTACCAAGCAGTGGTGCGGATGAATCAGAATTCGGACAGAATACATGATCTTCAGGATCAGCTTGATAACGCCTATGCAAAAATCAACGATCTCCAAAATAGATTGAGACGTTACAACTTTAGAATCAGGGGGCTCCCCAAATTAGAGAAGGATGTCTCTGCTGCAGTGAAGCTGCTGATTAAGGAGCTCATCCCGAATATTGCAGCGCATTGCTTAGAGCTCGATAGGGCACACAGGGCCCTGCAGCCCCCCTGATCAGATGGTCTCCCTAGAGATATTATTGTTAAACCACACTCCTATTCTGTGAAGGAAGAGGTGATGAAAAAAGTTAGGTTCTCGGAGAACCTCAAACTGTGGGGGCACAAGATTCAAATTTTTGCAAACCTGTAACCATATACGGTGCAGAAAAGACGCTCCCTTAAACCATTACTCCAACTCCTGACGGATAAGCAAATCCCCTACAGATGGTAATTTCCTCTTCACCTCAACTTCTCATATAAGAATAAGAATCACCTCGTTCGTGGATGGTGAGCGACTTATGCTCCAGCTGGGAGTGATCTCTCAGGAACCATCCTCCACGCAGACCGTCAGAGGGACTCCTTCATCTTCCAAGAGACCGCCTCCAGCCAGTCCTCTTCAACCGTCTTGGCTGCAACAGAATTCCAAACGCACCAAAAAAAAAACTCCCGTCCTGATGTGGGGTCGTCTACAAAGGATTGGGGCTCCGATCTGGACTTGTCCATTATCTCCTTTTTGGCCTTCTGTAACCTCCGGGATACCCCAGTGACCCCCACTGCGATTCTCTCCTTTGGTTCCTGACCCATCACCTGAACAATATTTTTATGGGACTTCCCTACTAGGGAACTGGAGTTGTTTTTTAAAAATTTTTATTTTCTATATGATCTTTTGGCTCGTGTGTGGGGATCGGGGGGAATGCGGGGCCTTAGCCCCCTGGGGTGTTCATTGGGAGGTTGGGCGGTGACAGTCATGTTAGTCCAATGTTCTGCAGGGTCCTGGATGAACATCTTCACCCTCCCCTGGGGATCACTTTATAGTCCCCCAATTTACATATGTTGATAGTGGTTCTCTCTGTCATCAGCTTCTACCCCCGGGTGCAGCTGACATGATTTTTGCTGCTGGCTGCTCTTGGGGGTAGCTCCTTTCCGGAGGGGGGACCTGGTGATGTATTGGGCTGTCATCCCCAGTCTTCTGTCCGGCTGGGGATGGCTTGCTCCCTGGGTTTCCGAACTTGAGGGAGGGGGGGTACTGGGGTGGTGGGGCCTATAGGGAGGGCACCCCGGTAGCAACATCAGCTATCAGTTTAATCAGGTTTTTTTTTCTTTACTGGTGTTTTGTATTATTATAGGTTTGTTTTTGTTATCGTAGACGCTCTGCATTTAAGTGTTTTTATGGGCTTTGGTTATAGCCTTCAAATGTCTTGTTCTTCCGGTAACTGGGGCTGTGGGGGACCCAGTGCGCCTCCAACAGGCTTCAAGAGCACTATCAGTACCCTTGTGAGCATATCCGGTTGCCCTGCACTTGGGACAAACCGGACCTCTTAGACTACAGGGGCGGAATGGCTCATTCATTCCGGCCGAGGGGTGGGAAGGGGTCAGGGGACCCCTGTCTTAAAAAGGGTAACGTACTCGGTACTGAATACAATTACAGTAGAACAGGTTTTGTTAACGTCTCTTCTTTCATCCCTTTCTCTTTTCACCTCTTTCCACTGGCTCTTCTCTTCTGCTCAACCTTGCAGCTCGTGGATCCGTGACAGACTGTGGTCTTCCATCCCAGGCCTCAGTGAGTTGGCTCCCACTATGCTCTTGCTCCCCCAAGTGCAACTGACCCGCCGCAAAGGTAAGAAATCCATCTTCAGGCTAGCTCCACCGCACCTATTTCATGGCTAGATCCATAAATACTGCCCATACCCTCAAAATAATTTCACACAACATCCAGGGACTTAACTCCCCAGTCAAACGTAGAAAACTGTTCCAATGTTACCAGTCTATGCATGCGGACATTCTCTTATTACAAGAGACCCACTTCCCCTCTTCATACAAACCTACCTTTCTCCACCAACACTTTCCCTAATTTTTCCTGTCCTTAGTAGCGAACAAAACGAAAGGGGTGGCCATCTGTCTGGTCAAGCATATTAATCTCTCACAACCCAAGACTGTGGCCGACCCTCTAGGGCGATACATTTTGGTTTCAGGAAAGGTTGATGGGGAACTATATACCTTTGTCTCCTATTATGCCCCGGAACAAGGGTCAGAGGGCCTTCTTTGAATCCTTACTATATAAAATTAAACCGCACCTCAAGGGTACAGTTTTTCTTGGTGGGGACTCGAACATTGCTTTTGATTCCTCACTTCACAAATCAGGCAAGGGATTTAAAAAACCCACACATGCTCCTCGACAAAGCGTTAAAATCGCTCAGTTGCTTCCTTCTGCAAGACTGATTGATATCTGGAGGGAGACCATTCCCCATACTAAAGATTACACAAATTTTTCAGCCCCCCATAACTCCTTGGCCAGGATAGACCACATCTTTACTCGACCGCGTCGATCCCTCTTGTCACATGTTCTAAGATTGTTGATACTCCCTTATAGGATCACTCGATGGTAACTCTGTGTGCAAAGAGGCCCATGGGGGTGGGGTCTCCTCCTCGCTGGCGTCTACAGGAATCCATTTTAAGCGACCCTGTCCAGTGTACGGTGCTTGAGGGTGTCATGCAGGAATATTTCCATAACAACACGACGGATGATGTTTCCCTTCTGACAATTTGGGCAGCTCATAAGGTAGTTGTCAGGGGGGAAATTATCAGGATATCGGTGAAACTTAGAGCGGAACGTAAAGCTGACACAATAAAGCTGACTGAAGAATCCTGATCATTAGCAATGGCCCACAAACGTCACCCTACTTCGGATTCCCTTGCCCAACTTGATAAGGCTCAAGCGCTATTGAATTTACACTTAACGACAGCTGCCGAAAGACACCTAGGTGGACAGGTGCTAAATTTTACAGTCAGCGGGACAAGATTGGTTCCAAACTTGCTGTTAAGCTTAGCCCAAAACCTTGCCTTCTAGCCTTTCCTAAAATTAAGCTACCCTCTGGAGAGTTGTCGCAGAACCCGGAGAAAATAATGGAGGCTTTTCTCCAGTTTTACTCTGAACTTTACAAACAGTCACCCCGCCCATCGGGCCTGACTCAGAAAACTTTCCTGGACTCTCTCCTGCTGCCCTCTCTGACCACTGACCACAAAGACCTCTTGGAAAGCCCGTTCACTCAAGAGGAGGTTCTAAACACTATCAACTCCCTGAAAGTAGGCTCATCCCCCGGACCAGATGGTTTCTCCACTGGTTACTATAAGAAATTTGGTCCCACCTTAGTACCACACTTGACCACTCTATTCAACTCCCCTAGGAAAGGGACCCCCTTGAGCACTGACCTTAACTTAACCTATATATATATATATCGGTAATACCCAAACCTGGTCAGGACACCAGCGAGGTGGGCAATTATCGTCCAATATCTCTCAAAAATAACGACATAAAAATTATGACTAAGATACTGGCCAATAGGTTGGCTGGCTTCATCCCCTCATACACCCATAGAGACCAGGTGGCTTCATCCCCGGGAGACAGGGCCTGGACCAGATCAGAAGGTCCAGTGATGTCATCTCACTCCTAAATTCCTGATGGGATGGAGGTCCCCCTCAGGAAGGGTTCCTCCTTTCGATCGATCTACATAAAGCATTCAAATCTATTGACTGGGCTTACTTGTTGGATATCCTAAGTAGATGGGGTTTTGGCCCATGTTTTCTTAACCTAATCAACTCTCTTTACTCTAACCCTTCTGCCCAGGTTCGTTTGATGGGTAGGTACTCAGCCCCATGCCACATAAGAAGAGGTACTAGACAGGGGTGCCCACTCTCCCCCTCCTGTTTGCAGTCGCCATTGAAACCATGGCTATCGCTATCCAAACGAACCCTGACATTCGGAGGGTGGCCTGCGGGGACCAGATACACAAATGTGCTTTATATGCTGATGATCTTCTCCTATATATCACCTCTCCCCTAATCTCTTTACCAATGATTTACAAAGTGTTAGGTAAGTTTAGTGAGATCTCTGGACTTAGGGTAAACATGCATAAATCAATGGCACTAAATATTAATATCCCACCGGACCGCCTTACACAGCTAGTTAGAAACTTTGACTTTGTATGGGCACCTAAAGAGATCTCCTAGGAATCAAACTAACACCTGACATCAAAGACCTTTTTAATGCAAATTATCCCCCTAAGCTAACCAACTGCAGAAGAGATCTTGATCAGTGGTCGAGATGTGGCCTGTCCTGGCTGGGTAGAGTGCATGCTGTAAAAATGACGCTCTTTCCCCGTACCCTGTACTTATTTTGGTCCTTACCCATTCCTGTCCGAAAGCAGTTCTTCTACAAATTACAATCTGAGATCTTACGCTTTGTCTGGGGGAAAAAGGGTTACAGGTGCCCATCAAGACTTCTGCTTCGCTTGAAATCCCAAGGAGGGTTGAGTCTCCCGGATCTCTGGAGCTATTGTCTGGCAGCACAATTGACGCAAATCTCTCTAATCTTCTCCAAGGGCCCAAAACCTGATTGGCTTTCAATGGAACAGAAAGCTGCCCCCCTTAACACGATTGATTTCCTTCTATGGTGTGATCCGAAAGTACGACCGGCCATTATGTCACCCACCCTATCCCACTCCGTAGCGCTTTGCTCGAAGGTATTCACACGTAACACTTTGACCTCCCCCCTGAAACCGCTGGCCCACCTATTTCACAATGCAAACTTCCCCCCGGGTTTAGTATACAGGCTTTTAAATGGTGGACTAACAAAGGTCTTTACCGCATAGGCCACTTCCTTTCTCCTTCGGGTCCCCTGACCCTTTCCTACTGTAGGAAGAAACTGGAAATGCCAGACACATAATTATTCAGATTCTCCCAAATATCAATTTTTTTTAAATCCATTTGGTCTGATCGACAGACACCCCCCACAATCACCCCTTACGAACACTGGTGTGTCAACACTTCAGACCAGAAAGGCGGCATCTCTTTGATTTACACAGCGCTCTTGACGAATGTGGAAAAGCTGACTTATGCTCGGGCCTGGGAGGAAGACACGGGCAGTACATGGTCCACGACCGAGTGGTTCCAGACCTCTACGCGTTCCTTCAAAGGTATTTGTAATATTTCATTAATAATATTATTCCGTTGGTACTATGTCCCATCTAGATTGGCACGGATCTACCCAGGTACTTCACCCCTATGCTTCAAGGGCTGTGAGCTGGAGGGTACAATGATGCATATTTGGTGGACCTATCCTCGCATCCGTTCATATTGGCAGAAAATATTTCGCACTATTAGCATATTAACCAATACCACAGCCCTTCCTAACCCTAATGTGGCTCTCCTTAACCAATACATCCCCAAAATAACCAACAGAAACTAGCTTTCTTTATCTTACTGGGGGCAAAAACCATGATAGCGAAAGCCTGGAAGAAGCCTACAGTCTCATTCCAGTGCTGCAGGAGAAAAGTCTCTTGGATTATGTCTCAGGAACACTTAGTAGCTAAATTGCATGATAAGGTGGAGAGCTTTTATGTTACCTGGGATCCCTGGGCAACTTATTGCAACTTACCCCTTAGACCTGGAATGAAGATTTGATTCTGGATCCACAAGTCCTACCCTCTCTGGCAGTATCCTCCTTTGCACCTCTTTTCTTTCACACGTTTTCTTCTTTCTTCTCTTGAGACGATCTAGTCCCGCCCTCTCTATTCTTTCCACAAAACCTGTAACGGCACCCACACATACTATGTGGTTAGTTGTGGGTCGGAATGTCGAGGGGTTACAGTTCGACCTATTATCTCTTTGAATTAGTTTTATATTTTGTTTATCTTTGCTTTTGGCACATGGGAACCCTGCTGTTCGGACAGGTTCTTCCAGTGGAGAGCAACACTGGTTGAGGGGTCGGGGGGTGGCCCGTGGGATTTCTGGGCTCTCCCACAGTTAGCTCCCAATGGGGTGGGGGAGCCTGGATTCTCTGGGGTCACTCAGAGGCCATATACTGGGTCACCCTCTTAATTTTTATACTTCTTGTCTTCTGAGTCGGGTTGCTCTGGGCTGGAAGGGTTCCACTTTACAGACCAGACCTCAATGTGGGTGTTTAACCACCTTCAGACCGGACCATTTTGCTGGTAAATGACCAGAGGTCTTTTTACAATTTGGCACTGCGCTGCTTTAACTGGTAATTGCGCGGTCATGCAATGTTGTACCCAAACAAAATTTGCGTCCTTTTCTTCTCACAAATAGAGCTTTCTTTTGATGGTATTTGATTGCCTCTGCGATTTTTATTTTTTGCGATATAAACGTAAAAAGACCGCAAATTTTGAAAAAAAATGATATTTTCTACTTTTTGTTATTAGAAAAATCCAATAAACTCAATTTTAGTCATACATTTAGGCCAAAATGTATTCAGCCACATGTCTTTGGTAAAAAAAAAGTCAATAATTGTATATTTATTGGTTTGCGCAAAAGTTGTCACATCTACAAACTAAGGTACGTTTTCTGGAATTTACGCAGCTTTTAGTTTACGACTGCCTATCTCATTTCTTGAGGTGCTAAAATGGCAGGGCAGTACAAAACCCCCCCAAATGACCCCATTTTGGAAAGTAGACACCCTAAGGAAATTGATAAGTGGCATGTTGAGCCCATTGAATATTTTATTTTTTTGCCTCAAGCGATTGAATAATGACAAAAAAATATATATATTTTTTTTTTTACACAAAGTTGTCACTAAATGATATATTGCTCACACATGCTATGGGCATATGTGAAATGACACCCCAAAATAAATTCTGCTGCTTCTCCTGAGTACGGGGATACCACATATGTGGGACTTTTTGGGAGCCTAGCCGCGTACGGGGACCCGAAAACCAAGCACCGCCTTCAGGCTTTCTAAGGGCGTAAATTTTTGATTTCACTTCTCACTACCTATTACAGTTTTGAAGGCCATAAAATGCCAAGATGGCACAAAACCCCCACAAATGACCCCATTTTATAAAGTAGACACCCCAAGCTATTTGCTGAGAGGCATTTTGAGTCCATGGAATATTTTATATTTTGCCACAAGTTGCGGGAAAATTACAAACTTTAATTTTTTTTTTTTTTTTTTTTCACAAAGTTGTCACTAAATGATATATTGCTCACACATGCTATGGGCATATGTGAAATGACACCCCAAAATAAATTCTGCTGCTTCTCCTGAGTACGGGGATACCACATATGTGGGACTTTTTGGGAGCCTAGCCACGTACGGGGCCCCGAAAACCAAGAACCGCCTTCAGGTTTTCTAAGGGCGTAAATATTTGACTTCACTCCTCACTACCTATTACAGTTTTGAAGGCCATAAAATGCCAAGATGGCACAAAACCCCCACAAATGACCCCATTTAAGAAAGTAGACACCCCAAGCTATTTGCTGAGAGGCATGTTGAGTCCATGGACTATTTTATATTTTGCCACAAGTTGCGGGAAAATTACAAACTTTTTTTTTTTTTTTCACAAAGTTGTCACTAAATGATATATTGCTCACGCATGCCATGGGCATATGTGAAATGACACCCCAAAATAAATTCTGCTGCTTCTCCTGAGTACGGGGATACCACATATGTGGGACTTTTTGGGAGCCTAGCCGCGTACGGGGCCCCGAAAACCAAGCACCGCCTTCAGGCTTTCTAAGGGCGTTACAGTTTTGAAGGCCATAAAATGCCAAGATGGCACAAACCCCCCCAAATGACCCCATTTTGGAAAGTAGACACCCCTAAATTTAGGGGTACACTAGTGAGACTAGGTAATAAATGGCGGGTGCCCTGAAACTATAAAAAAAATAACTAACCAACCAGCGTCACCTGTAACAGTTATATGGTGATCACTGGTGAAAGGGTTAACTAGGGGGCAATCAGGGGGCTTTATGCGGTAGTATATGGGGGTCCCTGGCGCTATAAAAAGCTGCGGCGAACCTAAATACCTACCTGCCTAACTAGCGTCACCTGTGACACTAATACAGTGATCAGAAAAACGATCGCTTATTAGGCTGGGTTCACACTGGAGCGATGCGGGAACGCCACGAATCCGCGGCGGGTTCCCGCATCACATGCCTCCCGGCGGCAGTTCACACTGTCCTATGCGAACTGCTGGGAGTGTCAGTGAAATGTTAATGACACCCCCAGATCAGTTCGATCTGCAAACTCGGATCGCATGGTGTGAACACCCATGCGATCCGATTCTGCTGCGGACCAAAAAAAGGGTCCCGTGCGAGTTTGCGGCGGGTGCGGCGGGTGCGACACGAATTCAGCCATACTATCTGTATGGCTGAACTCGAATCGCACAGAGATCGGATGTGATTTGCACTGCAGTGCGGTGCGAATCACATCCGTTCTCATAAACCGCTGCAATGTGAACCCAGCCTTAGTGACACTGGCGACGGGGGGTGATCACGGGGTTAAACCTTTATTGGGGGGGTTAGGGGGGTACCTTAGAACTAAAGGGGGCTAACCCTAACTGCCCTAACAGTTATTACAGTCACAAATGACACCCGCCGGGTGATCAGGGGGTTAAACCTTTATTAGGTAATAAATGGCGGGTGCCCTGAAACTATAAAAAAATAACTAACCAACCAGCGTCACCTGTAACAGTTATATGGTGATCACTGGTAAAAGGGTTAACTAGGGGGCAATCAGGGGGCTTTATGCGGTAGTATATGGGGGTCCCTGGCGCTATAAAAAGCTGCGGCGAACCTAAATACCTATCTGCCTAACTAGCGTCACCTGTGACACTAATACAGCGATCAGAAAAACTATCGCTTATTAGGCTGGGTTCACACTGGAGCGATGCGGGAACGCCATGAATCCGCGGCGGGTTCCCGCATCGCATGCCTCCCGGCGGCAGTTCACACTGCCCTATGCGAACTGCTGGGAGTGTCAGTGAAATGTTAATGACACCCCCAGATCAGTTCGCATATCGCAGTGCGATCTGCAAACTCGGATCGCATGGTGTGAACACCCATGCGATCCGATTCTGCTGCGGGCCAAAAAAAGGGTCCCGTGCAAATTTGCGGCGGGTGCGGCGGGTGCGACACGAATTCAGCCATACTATCTGTATGGCTGAACTCGAATCGCACAGAGATCGGATGTGATTTGCACTGCAGTGCGGTGCGAATCACATTCGTTCTCATAAACCGCTGCAATGTGAACCCAGCCTTAGTGACACTGGCGACGTGGGGTGATCACGGGGTTAAACCTTTATTGGGGGGGTTAGGGGGGCACATTAGAACTAAAGGGGGCTAACCCTAACTGCCCTAACAGTTATTACAGTCACAAATGACACCAATGCAAAAAAAAAAAAAAACAAAAAAGCAATTGGTGTCACTGTGACTGGGGGGGGGCAGGGGTAATTGGGGGGTGATCGGGGGGTAAAGGGGGGGTGTGAGTGTGCCTGGCATGTTCTACTGTATGTGTGGTGTGTTGGTGCAACTCACCGATCCTCTCTCCTCGGTGCCGGAACGAAAAATACCGACACAGAGGAGAGAATACATCACTTCCTCTCCTGTGTTTACATTACAGGAGAGGAAATGATGTCACGGGACATTTTCATTCGTCGGGAGCGATCGTGAGGGGGTGGCCATGAATGAATGGCCGTCCCCTCGTCCGGGATCGCTCCCGAACGAATACCGACCGGCGGGCAGGCAAGGACGTACATGTAAGCCCTTATGCCTGCCCGTGCCATTCTGTCGACGTACATCGTCGTGCGGCGGTCGGGAAGTGGTTAATAACAATTTTTATCCACTGTGACTGTCTGGATCACTGTGATCTTTATGTATAACTAGCACTATCTGCTCCTGAATGGATGTGCATTTGTACCGGTTGACTTTTTGTTATATGATACATCATTTTATTCGATTCATTGTTCTCCTGTATAACTTCAAAAATTCAATAAAATAATCTTACAAATAAAGAATCCAATTAAATATTACTTGCTGTAAAATAACATCACACTTCCATATGATCACCTCATGTTTTGCATGTTCTATGGCTGTCAGACATATCTGAGCTAAGTGTTAGTTCAATTCCTGGAAAAACATAGCTTGGATTATCGCCCCCGTCCGCCACCATCCTAATTCCTTTCGTTCCCACTCCACCACCCCTCTCCTAGCCTACCACATTTAGTTCAATGACTTGTTATAATGCAAATGTTTTTTTTTTTTTTTACCTCTGTTTAATTATTTTCTTTTGGCTTTATATAACTAAGAGACATACCAATAAATTATCTTTTGAAAATGAAAAAAAAGTATGTAAACCACCTTAAAACTTACGTTTGCTGCTCTCATGAATATGGAGAAATATATTACATATTTTCACCTTATTATACACCTATGTTCAAAAATTGACTTTAAGTGACCAGTGATATGTTTTACATAAGCCTTAAAGCATGCCCATTTTCTTGATTGCTGTGTAAAGAAATTTAAAAAATTAAAGAAACCATTAAAAAAAAGCAATAGGTGAGGTGGGAATATTATTTTAATATGGATACATGCCTTTGCAATGCAGTCATTTAAATGCAATAATGTAAAAGGGTTCTTAAAGGTTTTGTTACTCAGCTGGCTGTTATCTCTCTCTGTTGTGTAGTTCTCTTCATATGGAAGATTTATTGAATCATTTATATTTTCAGTTATCTAGTCAGAAATCTTTCCTTCCAATAAAACTAATTAAATCTAAAGTCTAACACATTCACTTCTGTTCTGCTTTTTCATAAGTTTAATTATATGAGTTTATATACTGTTGTGTTATAAAGGCTAAAGTCTATAGCTGGATGTGCATTCACAGTTTAAAACACGTCAATGAGTTGAAATAAGCATTAACATCACACATTTTAAGGAACATCATTCAAGACAACATTAGAAAAGGATATGACTTAAGTAAGATATTGAATGTTTTCTGCCATTCTGATGTCCATGGAAATTAAACCGTATTTAGTGATTTGTAGGTAGCCTTGGGGTCAATTCATGAATATAAATTGTTTAGCAGTTTGAGAGTCACTGCAGTTCTACTGGTACAACAGCAAACTGGCCATTGTTATATACATTTCCATGGCAACAGAACAGTAGAAGGTGAAAAAATCTAGACAAAAATCCAATGCAAACATATCAGTCTGTATTTTAATGTCAATTAAAACATTTCATGGCTAATGATCCCCAGCAAACGACAGGAGTCAGAAAATGTCTCTTAGCTTATAGAAGAAAGAAGAGGATTGACCAGAAGAAAAATGAAAAAACAGGCATTGTGCCAAACTATGACTCTATTGGTAAAGAGGAAAAGACAAATTAGAAGACTGGTACTCTCTCTGCTAAAACAAGATCTATTTTACTAGCTGGAGAATAAAGCACTGAAGCATTAAATTGCCCAGTCATTTCTCCAAAGAACATGTTGCTAGTGGGTTTTCATTCACGTCTGCCAAAAAATTCACAGCGACTTCTAAAAGTTGCAACCAAAGGCAAAACTTTTTCTGCTTCACTGTAACTTTTCAAAGTCAGGAGACTAAAAAAACATGTCAGACACAGTAAATTATTGCCATAAAGTAAAAGCTGTCAGGTAATAATATACAATACAATATACAGAACCTAATAACCCTATAACCAGTAGTGTATATTATTTGTAAATAATACTTTAACCACTACTAGGGTCATTTGTATATTTGGGACCTGGTATAATGAGCATATATGATGGTTTTATTCAAAAAAATTTATTCAAAAAATTAAAAAAAAAAAAAATATATATATATATATATAAATATAATGGGACATATTGCATATTAATATTTTTCGATTATCTTGTGAACCAATGAGTGATGTTTTAGGTTCCTTTTCACATTTAAAAATTTACAGTTTGCAAAGTGAAATTTAGCATACAAGTGAATGACTCCTCACCAGTGACTCATCCATTAATGGAAGAGGGTTTTTAGTTTTTATAAGGGATTCGGCGCCACTGTAAATCGGCTCCAATGGAGTGTGTATATAAACTGCAAGTACACGCCCACCACTAGCCTTCAAGAAACCACAATAGGTATCAGGTAGGTAAAAACCTGTCCAGAGGGGTATGTATATAGATAAATGGCAAAGGAGGAGAAGGGAGGTATATATAAATCAACTCTCAAGCTGACTTCTACTACTGAAAGGAAAAAAACCACCAATAATATGCTCCCGTCCCTGTGATCAACCTATAAGGTGCCCCAGGTAGTTGGCTATGCGTACATAAGTCTTAGCTAAGCATACACAGAACTAAACGCATGCGTGAACATCAAGAGTTATTAGTATGGTACATAAGATACAATTAAATGCATATCGTGCAAAAAATTATAAATAGTGCGATAGTGGTGCACTATATAAGTAAGTGTGTAATAGGATTACCACATTAAAGTTAATTGGAGCTAAAAATAAAATAACATATCATTTTTGTCACACATTCACTTGAGGGCATATTGGACTGTGTCTCACTGTATGTCTTCTGGATTTTTATTATTTTTTGTTATTTTATTTTTCCTATTACACACTTACTTATATAGTGCACCACTATCGCACTATTTATCATTTTTTGCACGATATGCATTTAATTGTATGTTATGTACCATACTAATAACTCTTGATGTTCACGCATGCGTTTAGTTCTGTGTATGCTTAGCTAAGACTTATGTACGCATAGCCAACTACCTGGGGCACCTTATAGGTTGATTACAGGGACGGGAGCATATTATTGGTGTTTTTTTTCCTTTCAGTAGTAGAAGTCAGCTTGAGAGTTGATTTATATATACCTCCCTTCTCCTCCTTTGCCATTTATTTATATACATACCCCTCTGGACAGGTTTTTACCTACCTGATACCTATTGTGGTTTCTTGAAGGCTAGTGGTGGGCGTGTACTTGCAGTTTATATACACACTCCATTGGAGCCGATTTACAGTGGCGCCGAACCCCTTATAAAAACTAAAAACCCTCTGATACTGGTTGCACCCCTCCGGGACTGCGACTTTTAGGGGTGGCGACATTGGTTGTGAGTCCTTCTATTTGTGCCTGAACCTCACTATAGCCTCCGCAGCGTGGCCTGGGATCTGCAAGATCCGAGCACTTTTCTAATCCATTAATGGAAATCTCAGTCTAAAGTTTTTGAAAGGGTGCTTCTGCTGTTCTGTCTGTTTGGATAACCCATATTGCCCAGTGTCTCACTTTAAAATGTATTGAATGCCTAATTTCAAATATGGGTTTTATTATTTACTCTAATAGTCGTTTAAGAAGCTTAAAGTGATTGTAAACACACTTAGTCATTTTCAGGCAATCTCTTGTCTTCCATAATGCTATGTGCCCCTGTGTTCCCAGTGCCGCTCGAAGCTCACATGGTCGCCCATTTTCCCTCTCTTGGTCTGACTGGGGTTGAGAAACCCCCGCTGACATCAGTCGGGAGGAGGGGAGGAAAAGAGGAGAGCAGCAGCCGTCAAGCGCTGAAATATAGTATAGCAGTGGCGTCACTAGGGGGTGGCTTTTGGGGCTATAACCCCGAATCTGGGGCCCATAGCCCCGAGTCTCTGCTGGGGTCCCCAAGGGGAGGGGATGCTCTCTGGGGACCCTGATGAAAGGGGGAGGCTCTCTGGGGACCCTGATATTAAGGGAGAGGCTCTCTGGGGCCCCAGATTTAAGGGGAAGGCTCTCCGGGACCCTAATGTAAGGTGGGCTCTTTGGGAACCCTGATGTAAGTAGTGAGGCTTTCTGGGGACTCTGATGTAAGGAAGAGGCTCTCTGGGGACTCTGATGTAAGGAAGAGGCTCTCTGGGGATCCTGATGTATGGGGGGGCTCTTTGGGGGCCCTGGTGTAAGTGGGGGCTCTCTGGGGATATATACACACACACATGTATATTACTGTATATACATGTGTATGTCCGTCCAAGCGCATGACTTTCTTTACTACGCTGTTCTTTTGCAGACCTAGCAATGTCCCTGAGTATGGCATTAGTTTTATGTCTGCGGCAATGGTGCTCGCCAATTCGGTACCTCAAATGGTTCCACATTTAAGAAAGCAAATCATTTTGGGAGGTCAGTATATAATTGTAAGGTAAATGTTAGCAGGCCCTTCCTTATTGCTACTGCCAAAGGATACTTTCATCTATACTTGCCTCCCTCTTTCCATACACTGTCTAACACGGGACAAAGCAGAGCTCTACTTCGCAGTGTTGCTCGAGATAGATCCGGGAATATCTTCACCACAGTCCCTTCTATTTCAATAGTACCTGCCTCCCATGCCCTCCAGAGCAGGATCTCCCTATGTGTATATCAGTGGAGGCGGCAAATAATGTCTTGGGGTCTTTGAGGGTCTGACAATCTGGGGCCCATCATCCTATGTACCCTATACAAGTCCATGTTGGCCGGGATTTTACCCTCTAATATTTTATGGAAAATACCCATTACCTTTATTTGTAGCAGGTTAGAGTTAAATATGTGACTTACCTTTATAAGGAACGTGGTGATGTGCTGGTGTACAGAACTCAATTCTGTGTTACACTCTTTATCCTAAAGAGAGAATGACCAGCAGCCATTGCTCTATTTATACAATAATAGGGCGTGGCACACTAGAGTGGTCGTGCCATGCATAATTGTGCACATGGACATATGGCCATTTGCTCATCCTTTCCGTTTGCAGTTGCTATGGCGCAGGAGCAAGAACAGGCAATGGTGGATCTTTTGGTGGATTCTCTAGATCCATTAAATTATGCAGATGTTGTTCGATTGGGAATTTGTTTGGTTTCCAGAGCTATAATGGATGAGTTACTGCAGGAAGAGGAAGCAGACCATGCTGTGGCTCTTCTACCCCAACCACGGCTCTTTATGCCACGGGCCTTTTTGGGAGACACACAGGATTCTGAGCTCCAGACCAGATTCCGGTTGACTAGAGGAGAAATTCTCTACCTCTATGGCCTTCTAGAGGATAAACTAGTGCCAGCTACATCCCAAAGCCATGCAGTGACTGGGATGGTCAAGTTGCTGACCACACTCTATATTTTGGGCCGTGGCAGTTTCCAAACCACTTCTGCCCTTATATTGGGAATCAGCCAACCCACTGTGTCCAGAGTGTTTATGCAGGCCATTAATGCCATTCTTGACCTTGTGCCCCAATTTATCCACTGGTCACAAACTGAAGATGAGTGGACCAATGTGAAGGTGGCTTTCTACCAGCGTGCACACTTTCCACAGATCCTGGGGGCCATTGATTGCACTCATATTGCAATCAGGCCCCCCGGAGATTTGAAGTGGACTATAGAAACCGTAAGCAGTACCACTCTCTCAATGTGCAAGTTGTGTGAGATGCCAGACAACTTATCATGAGTGCAAAAATGGGTTTTCCAGGGTCATGTCATGATGTCATGATGCTTTCATTCTGCGACAGACTGCACTATATGAGAAGTTTGAGAGTAGCCAAATGCCCTCAGGATGGTGTCTTGGTAACGTGTTGAAAAATATTTGTTTGCTTACATTTTTGTAAAAATTAAATCAGCTGTGCATGTTATTTGTAGAACAGATCACATAACAACATGTCATTGGAAGTAACCCTGGCCCAGCTTTAGGAAAAAAAACCCTATCTGTCTGTTCCAGGTCTAGTTTTAATTACAGGTACTCCCAAATCCAGACAGAGCACTAGGGATGAGCTTGGTGTTCGAGTCAAATGCATGTACAACTCGAACACTGGCTTTTCACCCATTCGGCGAAGTCAGAACTCCGTGGGCAGCTCGCGTCATATTCGTGTGTCGCTCATGGCCCACAATGCACTGTAATAAAAAAGATGGGCCTTCGCGCTACTACGTGAAAAATGCAAATAAGGTATATAAATACCTCTTCAACTAATATATAAATAAATATATATAAATAAATAATCACAAAGTGCATGTGCAAATATATAGTGAAAAAAATGCAGCAAGACAAAATACACAAAGAACACAAACTATCCTATAAGGTGATAAAAGAGAAAAAGTCCTGCGCAAAATATGCCAAAAACGTATATATATATATAAATAGTCCTAAAACTGCTAAGTGCAAACCAACGTGTAAATAAATCAATATAAGTATAAATAAAAAGTCCATATAATGATAAGCACCAGCGATGAAAATATGATGAACAAACGGTGGTACAAAAACCAAAAGGTAAGGGCTATCCTGAGACACCTAGAAGGTATGATCCACCTTATAATGATCAGTATGCCACACCTGTACCATACTATAATCAAACAAATGGGGGTAACCATACACAACAAACCCCAAAGAAAGGTTGGAAGAAGCCTTTCAAAAAATTCAAGAAATCCTATAATAATAATTGGCATCATAATCAGAGAGATAATAGAAGATCCTCACATCAGTATGACCACCAAGGAAGGAGGGACAGAAGTCCCATACCCACATATAATAGGTATGAGCCTATTAGAAATTATCCGGAGCAAAATTACCATGAGCAACCTTATGATCAATATGTTAACGAGACACACAGGATTATTTTTTAGACCGAGACGGGAGAGATCACTCTCCCAGAAGACCTCAGGAGACATATCGAAGGAGAGAATCTCCCTTAAGGAGACCTCCACAAGAATCATATCACTCCCCTGTAAGAAGAATGGAGAACGACAGAGTGCGAGACAGCCCAGAAAGAAGAGAGGCTGCAGAGCGGGAAAGAGAATCCAAATGCAAAAGATAGTGATCGGTGAGGGAGTCATCAATTTGAGTGGCACCTCTATCTCCCCTGAGGAGCTTGCTGTTCTTGATAAGGGCCTAAAACATGCTCCTATAAAAAATCTTAATAAGTTTGACACATATATAGGTATTCAAAAATATATTAGGAAGATTAACGTCAAAAAATATATTATGAATAACCCAATTAAGTCCACTAACAGGATATCTAGTGAACAAAACCCTGTACAACATAGTACATTACGTAATAACTCTGTATTTAATCCGCAGTTGGCCAATAATCAACATGTTGAAGTTTTAAAAAAACTGGTGTTGGATGATTTGGAAGCTCTGCGGATTAAAAAAGTGTTTGATCCAGGACATATTAGGAAGGGCATTAAATTATTAACGCAGAGAAATTATATCGTTATTCGGCCGGCAGATAAGGGAGGAGCAGTTGTCGTACAATCCAAGGAAGCATATTTATGTGAACTGGATCGACAATTGCAGGATGGAAATACATATATTAAGTCATTAGGTAATCCTACCCTGAAATATAAAAAGGAATTGGAGCAATTGGTTCATTTAGGAAGTAAGATGGCTATTCTCAGTAAGAAAGAAAGCAAATATCTTATTCCTGAATCATGTAGAACACCTATTATCTACACTATCCCGAAGATTCATAAGAATAGAGATAACCCGCCAGATAGACCAATTGTCAATAGCATCGAATCACTCACATCCAGAATGGGAGAATATTTAGATTTTTTCATTCAACCAGCAATACAGAAAACCAATGCATATTTGAAGGATACAAAGCACACATTACAATTATTGGAAACCGTCACAGTATTGGAAGGAAGAACGTTTCTCGCCACTGCAGATGTGTCATCTTTATACACTATTGTAGCACATCATGAAGCATGCACAGCTATAAAATGGCTTCTGAAAACCTTTACGACACTGGAATGCAAACAAAGAAAGTTCCTGATCAAGTGCCTTGATTTTTGTTTGAAACACAACTTTTTTTGGCACAATCAAACGTACTAAGATAAGCTATTGGGATAGCTATGGGTGCAAAATTTGCGCCTAGTGTGGCGAACACCTTTATGGCCCATTGGGAAGAGGAGGCGGTGTATAAAAATATGCCTGCAGAGTTGACTCTTTATAAAAGATATATTGATGATATTATTATAGTTTGGAATGGTAGCTTTGAGGCATTGGAAAAATATCTGGTCAGTTTGAATAATAATGATAAAAATATCCATTTAGAATGGAAAATAGATGGAAAAGCAATCAATTTCCTGGATTTAAATGTTTCCCTTGACAGAAATGCAGTCATTACTAAAACGCATTTTAAAAGTGTCGATGCTAATAGTTATATCTCTATTAATAGTTGTCATTTTAAGCCGTGGTTGTACAATATACCCAAAGGGCAATTGGTTAGAATAAGGAGAAACTGTACTAAGATAGACGACTATTTGGAACAGGCTAATCTTGTTGCTACTAGATTCAGAGAAAAGGGATATGAAGATTCCCAGATAAGAATGGAAATTGAACAAGTGAAACGCATGGATAGACACATGATGCTCCAACAGAATAATAATAAAAGAAACCGGTTTGATTATGAGGTCCCTTCCATAATATTGGAATATAATGTACAGCATAAAGAGATATCTAGATTAATTAGTCGACATTGGCATGTCCTAAAAAAAGATAGGGATCTGGGAAAAATCTTACCACATAAGCCTAATGTTGTTTACAAGAGGGCCCCTACCTTGAGAGACATCATTGCTAAATCTGTGGTGGAGCCACCACCCAGAAAGGATTATACCTTTTTTACGGGGAAAGGTTTTTATCCATGTAAAAATTGTTTTGCATGTCGACAATCTAAAAAATTTCAGAATAAAAGGAGTGAATTTGTAAGCATTACTACTGGACAAACATATACCATACAGGATTTTATAGGATGCCATACTGAAGGCGTTGTATATTGCTTACAATGTAGTTGCAATTTACAATATATAGGGAGAACAAAAAGAGCATTGAAAGTCAGACTTAAAGAACATATACAAAACATCCTTAAAGGTTTCCCTAAACATAGTGTCTCTAGACATTTTGACCAGGTACATAACAGGGATCTTTCCCATTTACTATTTTGGGGTATCGAAAGATATAATCCATCGTGGAGGGGTAGTCATAAAATTAGGACGATTTGCCAAAAAGAATCCAGGTGGATTTTTACTATGAGATCTTTTCACCCCGATGGTCTCAATGTAGATTTTTGATCTTAACTGTTTTTTAAGTAATTTTTAACATTATCAGTACATATATGGATCTGGATGTTCTTGTATTTCATTTTCATTATTTATTTTTATTTTTTATTTTTATATGCCAGATTTTATTGGCTTTATGATATTGTTTTTAAAATTAGACATGTGGATATATATATATATATATATATATATATATATATATATATATATATATATATATATATATATATATATATATATATATATATATATATCTTATATGTAAGGTCCTACTCTATTTCCGGTATGCGACTTTACTTATGCATTTTTATGATGGTAATTTTTAAATTTCTCTCCTTTTTTTAGTTACATTTTATTCCATGGTACATTTGTGGCAGTTCATATCACTTTTGGATGATATGGGTGGATTAGTATTTTATTTTATTTTCCTTTTGAGCTATTGTCCAATAAATATATATTTTTGTAGTTGATATTCTATTTTGATATTATATGCCATGTATATTGTTATTGATTTTTATATAGTGGCGTTTTTTTGTTTATTATTATTATTATTATTCTTTGTAGATGCGCCTGGGGTATGCCATCCTTTTGCCCTCTATTGTCCTCTTGTCAAATATTTGATATTTCTGATTTTTCAGGCGCTGTTTTTCTTATCAGATAGTTCCGTTTTTGCTATTACTATTATGAGCACCAAGATGGCGGTGCTTAAACTTCCGTTTATGTTACTTTGGAGTAGCAAGATGGCGGAATTTACTCATCCGGTCCACAGTTATTTACTTTCTTAATACCATAACTAAAATGGCCGATTGGACACTTCCGGTTCCGGTTTTCGGTATATATAATAAATGATACAGCGGCCAATCATTATCCCCATGAAGAAGTCACATGGTCTGACAGAACACGTAGGGAGTGGCAGTAGGACGCACCGGAAGTAGAGTAGGACTGGCGGAAGACGCCACGCCATCATTTTTATCTCTCTTGCTGTGTTTTCTCTTTTGAAATGTGAGAGTCCGATTTTACATGAATAAATTGATTATATTACTTTTTAAATACTACACTATTGGAGCCTCCTTTCTCTCTCTCCCCCCCCCCCCCTCTTGTTTTGAGCCATACACTACGGAAAATATCCTCTGGATTAACATTATAAGCACTTGTGCTACTAATGGCCCTCTAGTGGCTGAATATAGAAATCTGCATCTCTAATCTGGATCCTTCTGATGGCTGAATATGAGGAATGAAGTGGGACAACCCCTGTGTTTGTGATGGGCCTGTTTTCTCTGTCTTAAGGTGAGAGTTCTGGGAGCCCTTACCTTTTGGTTTTTGTACCACCGTTTGTTCATCATATTTTCATCGCTGGTGCTTATCATTATATGGACTTTTTATTTATACTTATATTGATTTATTTACACGTTGGTTTGCACTTAGCAGTTTTAGGACTATTTATATATATATATACGTTTTTGGCATATTTTGCGCAGGACTTTTTCTCTTTTACCACAATGCACTGTGCCATCGCAGTGCATTGCTGGCTGATTATTGCCCAAGCATGCACTGTGACATGGCATGCTTGGCCAATCAGAGTGCCGGCAGCGAGGAGAGCCATAATTATAGCTCAGAGGTTTAGTACACGCCCCACACTATATAAGGCCGCCAGCGTGGCGGCCTTGTGTAGTGTGTTGCGGCGTTCAGGGAGAAAGCAGGATAGGCAGGGACAGTGTGTTCTTTTCTTGTGAACCTAGCACTGTTAAAGTGGGTGTTGTGTGCCTCCAGCACAATATACAGCTGAAGCTACCCTTTATTGCTGGTGTTCTGTAATACAGGCATCTGCAGGAGTTACAGTGGGTGCTGTGTGCCTCCAGCACAGTATACACCTGAAGACACCCCTTCTTGCTGGTGTTCTGTAATACAGGCATCTGCAGGAGTTACAGTGGGTGCTGTGTGCCTCCAGCACAGTATACACCTGAAGACACCCCTTCTTGCTGGTGTTCTGTAATATAGGCATCTGCAATAGTTAAAGTGGGTGTTGTGTGCCTCCAGCACACTATACACCTGAAGATACCCCTTATTGCCACTGTTCTGTAAGCCCTTGTACACACGTTCGGACATTCCGACAACAAAATCCGTCGGACTGGTGTTGCATACACACGGTCGGACAAAGTTGTCGGAAAATCCGATCGTTCGGAACGTGATGATGTTCGTTATTTACGACGGTACTACGTTCAGGCTAGTAACCAATAGCTTTGATCTTGTAATTTGATCTTAGCATGCGTGACACTTTGTCCGATCGGAATTCTGTGCAAACGATTGGACACAGTCCGATCGGATAATGTTGTCGGAAAATTTTATATCCAGCTCTCAGACTTTGTTGGTCAAGCATTCCGACAGAAAAAGTCAGATGTAGCCCACACACGGTCGGATTATCTGACAACATGGTCCGATTGGACCTTTTCCGTCGGAATTTCCGACTGTATGTACAGGAGCTAATACAGGCATCTGCAGCAGTTAAAGTGGGTGTTGTGTGCCTCCAGCACAGTATACACCTGAAGATACCCCTTATTGCTGGTCTTCTGTAATACAGGCATCTGCAGCAGTTAAAGTGGGTGTTGTGTGCCTCCAGCACAGTATACACCTGAAGCTACCCTTTATGGCTGGTGTTCTGTAATACAGGCATCTGCAGCAGTTAAATTGGTGTTGTGTGCCTCCAGCACGGTATACATCTGAAGATACCCCTTATTGCTGATGTTCTGTAATACAGGCATCTGCAGCATTTACAGTGGGTGTTTTGTATCTCCTGCACAGTATACACCTGAAGCTGCACCTTATTGCTGGTGTTTTTTCTGTTTCTGTAACACAGGCAGGCAGCTGCAGTAATTACAGTCGGTGTACTGTGTCATCTGCTTAGTGTGCACCTAAAGCTAACCAATTTCTGGTTTTCCCATCTCCCTGCAGGCCATTACTATGTCTGGAAGGTCAACAAGGAGAGGCAGACAGTCACGAGCCAATAAAAGAGGGCAAGCAGGCTATGTGTCTAGAGACAACAGTGCTGGTCATGGACAAGGTGCATCGTCATCAGCACGTGGCCATGGGACACGCTTGTCCTTATTTACGGCAGCTGGATGTGTTGAGCCAAATCATTCCGAAGACTTGGTAGAGTGGATGACTAAGTCCTCCTCATCTCCCTCATCCTCTCTCACCCAGGCTCAGGGTACTAGCAAAGCAGCTGCCAATGCGTCCTCTACTCTCATCTCAATGTCATCAGTCACTCCTTCCCTAGACCCACCATGTCCTCCTGAGGAGTCCCCTGACCTGTTTGAGCACAGTGTTGGATACATACTCCAGGAGAATGCCCAGCATTTTGAAGGCTCTGATGATGATACCCCGATAGATGAAGGCAGTAGCGTGAGTGCAGAGAGAGGGGATGCTCAAAAAGGACAACAATCTGGCAGTCATGTTCCACCAGCTGCAACATACTTCCACGTTTGCTCCAGTGATGAAGAGGGAGGGGATGATGAGGTCACTGACTCTACGTGGGTGCCTGACAGGAGAGAGGAGGAGGAGGAGGCACATCTCCAACGAGGCAGGATGCCCTCTGGGGGCCAGCTTAGGGGCAGCACACTGACTGAATCACACCGCAGAGCTCCGCCTGTGTAGGCCGCTGCCTCTGCAGATTATTACAAATGTTCTTCAGTGTGGGCATTTTTTGAGACGAGTGCATCAGGTCACACCGCTGCTATCTGCAACATATGTCTCAAGCGATCTCGCGTGGCCAAAAAATCAGCCGCTTGGGCACCACATGCTTGACCAGATATATGTTGACCTGCCATGCAGCTCGTTGGCAAGCATACCTTAAAGATCCACACCAAAGAACAAAGCAGACCTCTCCTTGCTCCTCATCAGCTGGGATCTCCAACCCCACTAGACATTCAGTCCTCTCTGAAACCTGCACTGAGAAGAATGAAGGTGTAGAATTAGGTGTGTCACAGCCAAGTACTTGCGGGCACTCTGCTAGCAGTACACAACGTCCGATTATAGCAGGCAAATTTCCCTGCCCAAGCTGATGGACCGTCGAAAGAAGTTCACTCCCAGCCATCCACATGCCCAGCAGTTGAATGCTAGCTTGGTTAAATTGCTAGCACTTCAGCTTCTGCCTTTTCAGTTGGTAGACTCTGCCCCCTTTCGTGAGTTTGTGCAATGTGCGGTTCCTCAGTGGCAGGTTCCCAAAAGCCACTTTTTCTCACGGAAGGCGATTCCGGCTCTCTACCTGCATGTGGAAGGCAATATCCATGCCTCGCTGGACAGGGCGGTCAGTGGTAAGGTGTATATTACCGCTGACTCATGGCCGGCAGGCATGGACAGGGACATTACCTATCTTTCACGGCCCATTGGGTCACTCTTCTGGAAGCTGGAAAGGATGCAGGACAAGGTACAGTAGTGTTGGAGGTTGTTCCGCCACCACACCTCCAAAATGCTACTACTGGTTGTGACACACCTCTCTCCTCCACCCCCTCCTCTTCTTCTTCCCCCATGGCCTCTTCCAGTGCTTTGTCCTCGGAACCAGCAGTGCTCCATAGGCATTCAAGGGACTGAGAAAGTATGTAGGCAAAAAGATGCCATGCCGTGCTTGCGCTGGTTTGTTTGGGGGACAGGAGCCATACCGGGGCAGATATTCTGTCAGCTCTGCAGGGGCATGCCGAGAGGTGGTTGACACCACGCCAGCTTAAGCCAATGGGGCATGATCAGGGATGCATGCACTGTCCTCTCACCATTTGAGGAGGCCACGAGGATGGTGAGCAGTGACAGTGCATGCAACACTGTACCTCTTGTCCACCTGTTGGAGCAAACGCTGCATGGAATAATGGACAGGGCACTTGAGGCAGAACAGAGGCAGGAAGAGGAGGACTTCCTTGCCTCTCAAGGCCTCCTTTATCCAGACAGTGTTCCTGCTGTCCCACCCATCACACAGGAAGAGGACGAGGAGGAGGAGGCTTGTGTCAGCATGGAGGTGGAGCCTGGCACTCAGCATCAGCAGCAGCAGTCTTTTAGGGATGATTTACAGTCCCAAGAAACCCGTGGACTTGTACGTGGCTGGGAGGAGGTGACTGCAGATCATGTTGTCCTTAGTGACCCAGAGGACTCCGGACCGAATGCCTCAGCTAACCTACGGTGCATGGCATCCCTAATCCTGCAAAGCCTACACAGTCCCTGTCTTGTGTCCTGTATACTGCTGTTCTGAGTATATAGGGCCTGGGGGCCCCACGCCTTTCCTTTTTTTAACCACTTGCTTACTGGGCACTTAAACCCCCCTCAGTCCCAGACCAATTTTCAGCTTTCAGCGCTGATGCACTTTGAATGACAATTGCGCGGGCATACAACACTGTACCCAAATGAAATTTTTATCATTTTTTTCCCACAAATAGAGCTTTCTTTTGGTGGTATTTAGTTACAGCTGGGAGTTTTATTTTTTGCTAAACAAACAAAAAAAGATGCAAAAAAAAAAAAATCATGTTTTAATAGTTTGTTATAACATTTTGCAAACGGGTCATTTTTCTCCTTCATTGAAGTGCGCTGATTAGGCGGCACTGATAGGCTGCATTGGTGGGCACTGATGGGATGCATTGGTGGGCACTGATAGGCTGCATTGGTGGGCACTGATAGGCTGCACTGGTGGGCACTGATAGGCATAGTCAAGGCGGCACTAATAGGCACAGATAAGGCGGCACCGATGGGCACAGATAAGGCGGCACTGATGGGCAAAGATGGGCACAGATAAGATGGCACGGATGGGTGGCACGGATGGGCGGCACGGATGGGCACTGATAGGTACCACTGATAGATGGGACTGATGGGCACTGATAGGTGGCACTGATAGGTGGCACTGCTGGGCACTGATGGGCGGCACTGCTGGGCACTGATGGGCGGCACTGCTGGGCACTGATGGGCGGCATTGGGTGCAGCACCTTTGAGGCAGATTGTGGGCACTGTGGGTGGCACTGCTGGGTGGCACTGTGGGTGGCACTGTGGGCACTGCTGGGTGGCACTGTGGGCACTGCTGGGTGGCACTATGGGCACTGCTGGGTGGCACTGACGGGGGCACTAACTTTTTATTAGGGTGGCACTGCAGGGGGCAGGTGGGCACTGGCAGGGGGCAGGTGGGCGCTTGCATTGCTGGCCGTGATTGGGACTGATGTCCCGATCATGGCCGCCGGTGATCGGCTTTTTTTTTTCTCCTCGCGCTGACAGGAATACTAGCCGATTACCGGCTCCGTTATGTCACCTGATCAGCTGTCATTGGCTGACAGCTGATCACGTGATAAGGGGTCGGGATCGACCCCTTGCACGGATCGGTGATCAGGCGAGTCTCATGGACTCGCCGATCACAGAGCGCGCCGCACGCGCCCCTCAGGGCGCGCAGGCCGCTCGTACACGGGACGACGTCAATAGGTCCCGGAAAAGGAGATCCGCGCTGTAGCCGTCAATTGACTATAGCGCGGATCTCAAGTGGTTAATTTGGGTAAGGGGTTCCCCTTAATATCCATACAAGACCCAAAGGGGCTGATAATGGGCGGGGGGCTACCCATGCCATTTTTTCTCAATGATTTTCATCCGTATTGCCGAAACCAGATATTACATTAAAACCACAAGCAGCTTTAAATTACTTTTTTTCCGTTAAATGTCATTTTGTGAAGGGACTGTTCTAAACACGGGAAACACGTGCCACTTCACAGGCATACTATAGACCCCCCCAGGCACGATATTTAAAGGAATATTTAACTTTTTTTACTTTAATCGTCATTAAAATCAGTGCTCCCGAAAAAACAGCCCTTTTAAAAAATAAAATTGCCATTGATCCATGTCCCCTGGGGCAGGAGCCGTGTCCCCAAACCCGTTTTAGGACAATATCTTGCATATTATCCATTAAAATTAGCACTTTTAATTTCGAATGTTCGAGTCCCATAGACTTCAATGGGGTTCTAAAGTTCGTAAGAATTTTCGGTCCGTTCGAAAGTTCTGGTGCGAACCGAACTTGGGGGTGTTCGACTCATCCCTACAGAGCACCTGTACAACAAGGCACACCAAAGAACAAGGGGGTTGATTTACTAAAACTGGAGAGTGCAAAATCTGGTGCAGTTGTGCATGGCAGCCAATCAGCGAATTTGTTATTAGCGTGGCTTCTTCTTTCCTTTGTTCTTTTGTGTATATCTCACATTAAGCTGCTGCTCATTTGATTTTGATTTTAGCGATTAATTTTTAAGTTGATACATCTGCGCAGTTTTTTTCCCCTTTACAGTCAGAAAGCATGCTGGATGCAGGGCAGCCGATACTAGGAAAGTTCTGGCCAGTGGATCGTCGACGGGAAAGCTCTCCATTTCTGTTTTTGCCTTAGATAAACTCCTCTTTAAGGTGTCCTCAGGAGATTGAGGCCGCGTACACACGCGGGGACTGTTCGCCCAACTTTGTCCGTCAAACAGTTTCGGCAAACAGTCCGCTCAAAATTAGCATGGACGGACATGGCCACACACGACGGACGAACAGTTTGCTGAAACCGTGCGCGATGACGTGAACGGCACGTACGACGGGACGAAAAATACGACGTCCTATACACTGCATTATAACTTTCGGCGTGTAAATCCTTTCTGAGCATGCGCGGAACTTAGTTTGACGAACAAGCCTACACACGAGGGGACTGTTCGCTGAAACAAGGTTTCAGCGGACAGTTTTTCGGAATTTCCGAAAAACCTTGTTCAGCGGACTGTTCGCTGAAACTGTCCGCTGAAAGCCCACACACGAGCGGACTGTCCGCTGAAACTTGGTTTCAGCGGACAGTTTCAGCGAACAGTCCCCGCGTGTGTACGCGGCCTTAATCTTCTGCACTCTCTGTGGGGACGGAATGAGTTCTGAGACTTTCCCCTTGTAACAGTGGTTAAGGAGGGCTGCAAACCAATAGTGATCCTTCTCCTTTATGCCACATATTCTTGGGTCCTTTCGCAGGCTTTGAAGCATGAGGGAGTCCATGCACTGCAAATTTGCGGAGGCATGATAAGCAGACTCCTCAAGGTCACCGAGCATTACAGTATCTGGAACTGCCTCCTCCCAGCCATGTACCACTCCCAAGGGTTCTGGGGATGGAAAATCCTCTGTTACTGTTTGACTATGTCTTCCTCTGCTTCAATTCCTAAAAACTGCCAGAATCCTCCTCCTCCTCCCTCTCCTCTTGTGTGTTCTGTGGTGTAGGAACGATGGTGTCTGCATAAAGTGGGCCTTGAGAGGAAAGGAAGTCCTTCTCTTCCTCCCGCTGCTCTGCCTCAAGTGCCCTGTCCATAATGGCATGCAGAGTCTGCTCCAGCAGGAACACAACAGGGATTGTGTCACTGATGCATACATTGTCACGGCTCAACATTCCTTGTGGCCTCCTCAAATGTACAGTGCATGCATCCTTTATGAGCAGCCATTGGCATGGGGAAAAAAAGCCGAGCTGTTGGGGTTGTGCCTCACCTTCCCTTTTCTCTTCTGCTCTATCTGGCACTCAAGTCGTGTCAGTGACCTCATTATCATCATCTCCTCCATCCTCATTACCACTGGAGCCCACTTGGCAATACGCTATGACTGGGGGAACATGATTGCCAATTTGTGTACCAGTGTCTGTAGGCTCATGTTCCTACCTTGCTCAACCTCAGAACCAATATCTGAATCAAGTAATGGATGTGCATTGTCAAGGAGCAAATGGCCGCCTCTGTGTTGAAATAACTCAACTGACTCCTCTATGCCTCATGCTGGGACTATGGCAGGAATAGTGGGGACAAGGGGACATGTTTAGCCACTCTGGTAGCTGAAGGAGACTGCACATCAGTCTCTGCTTAGTTAATGGAGCATGAGGAGGATGAGGATGGTTTAATAAGCCAATTCACCATGCATGCTGTGGCTGGATAGCACAGGCAACATCACTAAACAAAGGAAATTATGCCTTGCCTGAGGACTGACCATGTCCACCTGTGAACACATACACTGCTGGTCCCCTTACAGTGACATGGGAACATCTGTCTACCCTTGCTATCTTCCCAGACATGATGGAATGGGTTGCTTATTAACAAAATGTAATAGAGGTTAGGAAATGTGTATGTGGATGCACTTTAATCAATGGAAAGTGGTGTTTGGTGCACTTTAACTTGAGTACTCACTACACCGTCACACTCCAGAAATGTACTGTGTTAAACGGCACGTAACAGCATTACATATAAACCGTTACACTTGCAGTAACGTATTGAATTATACTGCGTTAAATGGAAGCTAATGCACTGAAATATACAACGTTAAACTTGCTGAAACGCACTGAAATATACTGCGTTAAACTTGCAGTAACACACTTAAATATACTGCGTTAAGCATACACTAACGCACAGAAATATATTGCGTTAAAAAACGCGTAACATTAGACCATACGGCATTAAACTTGCAGTAACACACTGAACTATATTGCATTAAATGGAAAGTAACGCATTGAAATATACGCTGTTAAAATTGCAGTAATGCACTGAAATAAACAGAGTTAAGCTTGCAGTAACACACTATAATAAACTGTGTTAAACTGCAGGTAGCGCACTGAAATATACAGCATTAAACTTGCAGTAAAGCAATGAAATATACTGCGTTAAACGGTCACTACACTCACACTGAATGAACTATCCCTAGATTCACACCAATGTAAAGATGAATGGTGGTCACATTACAGTCACACTGACCAAACTATCTCTAGATTCACACTAAACTGATATTCTACACTGCCAATAGAATCACAAAAGCACACAATAGCACACTAGCTGTCTTTTAGCACTGAATCAAGCCCTATTCTATCTCTCTCCACACTGATATCACACTAAAAATTGCCGCTATTGAAAGAATACTTTTATAGTGTGGGGCGGGACTAAGAGCAATGGTCCATGATGGGACAGAGTAATCATAACAGCATCCAATCATGGCTCTAAAAGTGCTCTGTGCCCTGATTGGCCAAATCATTCATTGCTTCAGCCAATCAGGGCTTTCAATACACTGTGCGGTGGCTCAGTGCATTGTGGTCATTCGGCGAGCCGAACATGCGGTCGAATGCCCCGATAATTTGGGTGTTTGGCAAACCCGTGAACAGCCAATGTTCGGCCCAAACTCATGCTCGGGCTGAATCGTTCGTCCATCCCTACTATGGAGCAATTTACTTGCATAAGCTTTTATTACTTTTGCTTTCTTGGTCAAAAAAACAAACAAACAAATCTAACAGCAATAGGGTTTTGCAGACATGTGCGGAATAAAAAAAATGTTTTGTTTAAATTCCTTATTTACATAAATTTGTTTAGCTATATTTGTTTAATTCATTTTTGGAATTACTTTTGTTCATTCGAATTCAAATCAATTAGAATTTTCCGAATTTAGTCAGCTTTACCTCATTTGGATTGAATTTGGAAAATTCTAATTGATTTTAATTCAAATTTAATTCAATTCAAATTACATTCAAAATCAACTTTATTCTGTTTGAAATTTGAATTTGGGAAGATAGCTATATTCTTATATTCTATTGTTTTTTATTCTATTCTATTCTGTTCTAGTTAATTATATATATATTTTTTTTTCTATTCTATTCAAATTTTAACGTATTCTATTAGAATTTTGGGAAATGGTTAGATTCTTTCTATTCTATTCTTTTTTAATAATATTATATTTAATTTCAGAAGAAGGTTATATTATTTCTATTTTATTTTATTCTTCTCTTTTTCTCTATTCTATTCTATTATTTTTTATATTCAAATTCAAAAGTATTTTATTTGAAATTTGAATTTCAGAAGATGATGATATCCTTTTCATTTTATTCTATTCTTTGCTATTCTATTTTGTATTCTATTCCTTTATTTTCTATTCTATTTTATTTTGTTCTTTTATTTTCTATTCTATTTTCTTCTGTTTTACTATATTATATTATATTATTTTAAACATTTTTAAAGTTGGATGAGCACTGGGATGAATAATGTATTATTACACCTTTCACACTTGTTGATGCTTCATTTAACTTACAGATTTGACTGGTTAAATCAATCTTTTCTAGCAGTGGGTCAAGCATATCATTTTCATCAGCTCATGACACAATTATACATGAATTTATCCATCCCTGGAGTGCCTATTTAACAGCACATGTTGACTCTTATACCATTGAATAAGGCACCATAAAGCAACACACTTCACTTATATCACACAATTAATTTATTTGATGACAACTATGAATTTGACTGCTTATGTCAACTGCTAATTTGTAGAAGAAGCTACAGTACAATAAATATAATTTTATGACAAGGGATATTGTTGGTATTTTTTAAGATAATATTGTGTATTGTCTTGTTGAGTACCTGTGTATTGTATTGTTGAGTATTAGTGTCAGGAAGCTAGTTGTTAGGTAATTTGGACAGGGTACAATCCCCAATCCTCAGTAAATTAGTAGGTACAATGCCGGGTGGGTATGGAGATGTGACCCAGTGTACATCTTGCAGCATGTATGCGCAAAATGTAAGAACATTGTTTCCCTGGAAGCCTGGGTTCTGAATCTAGGGAAGCAACTGTCAGCACTGAGAAGACCCTCCATACTAAAGGAGAGCCAAGAATGTACCCTGCATGTGCTGGCAGGGGCCAGCACAGAGACAGGTGGAGACAAAAAAGACACAGGCTCTAGAAATGAGTAGATGGGTGATAGTGAGGAAGGATAGAGAGGGAAGTGCCAGGGAGGCTGATCCTGGGCTGGAGCATCCCAATAAGTACGCTCCATTGAATGACAGCACTCAGGGACCAGCACTGCTGGAGCTGAGGGACCCTCCTAGTTGCCAGGAGAAGAACTCCTCCGGGGGAGAAGCGAAGGGAAAGGATAGACAGATTCTGGTGGTAGGGGACTCCATTCTTAGAAGGACAGAGAGGCAATCTGTGACAAAGACCTGAAGCGTATAACTGTATGCTGTCTACCGGGTGTTTTGGTTTGGTGCATCATGGATCTGGTGGACAGATTACTGGGAGGGACTGGGGAAGACTCAGCTGTCATTGTGCACGTTGGCACCAATGACAAAGTTAGAGACAGATGGAGTGTCCTAAACAACAATTTTAGGGACTTAGGAGCTGAAAGGAGGAAAAGGACCTCCAAGGTAGTATTCTCAGGAATACTACTGGTACCACGAGCCACACAAGAAAAGCAAAGGAAGATTAGGGAAGTAAACAAGTGGCTGAGGAGCTGGTGTCATAAGGAGGGGTTTAGGTTCCTGGAGAACTAGGCCGACTTCTCCGTCAGTCACCAGTTCTATAGAAGGGGTGGACTGCACCTAAATGAGGAGGGTGCAGATCTGCTGGGAGTGAAGATGGCTGAAAAGTTTGAGGGGTTTTTAAATTAGGTGATGGGGGGAAAATCCAGGGGTAGAGATAGTCAGCAATGAACATATTTCAGAGGGTAGTATTGGGGGCATTAGTGGTAGGTTGACTAAAGCACATAAACCCAAGGTAAGTATAGTAACAAGTCCTATTTGAAATCTTGGAACACCCAATAAGAGGACAGTATGCGACCAGTCTAAACTATTTGGCATGTTCATCAATGCCAGGAATCTTACGGCCAATATGGGTGAACTAGAGATACTGTTGAATGAGGAGGATTTTGCTTTTGTGGGAATTTCAAAGACGTTGATTGGCTCTCACGATTGGCTGGCAACCATTCAAGGGTATTCTCATAAAAAAACAGGTGCTACCGGCGCAAAAAATCAACTTAAATGTACATTAGTTTGCTGCAATCAAAAAAATATATACCACCCCGTGAATGGAATAGTTAGAAAATATAAAAATATGTGGATTGCACTAACTACTACCACTCTCAAATATACAAGTCAACATGTCCTCCTATGCCGACTAATCCTCCTGTGCCAGCTTATCTAGATGCTTGCTTCCCAATGCAATGTAACAAAATTACTGATTCCTAGAAAGTGCAAGTGCCACACATAAATCAAAAAAATAAATTATATATATATATATATATATATATATATATATATATATATATATATATATATACAAAAAATGAACAATTGTGAAATTTCTAAAAGAAAACCTAAAAAAATTATGTATGTATAGATCCAAATTTAACGATATAAAAAAAATCACAGTACAATGAATGTCCTCAGTGAGTGATCACTTTTGTACGGTAACAGCTGTTCCTTCTGTGTTAAGTGCTTCTATATCCACCAATTTAAAACGTGACTTCACAACCACCTAGTGCAATGGCCACTCACCAGATAAACCAGAATATGTGCCTTTGGTTCATTTAGGATAACCACTCCGTTATTTGATGGGTCCACTAGCAGCCTTTCCAAACAGTATGTTAACTGCCTCTTGCTCTAGTATTTCTCATAAAGACATATGGATAGCCATCATGCTCTAGTATGTAATTATTATTTATTTATTTAAATAGGTTTAAAAAAATATATATAGTTCAACTCACATGCTCCAGTGCCTATATGCCGGCACCAAGCTCATCCAGCCGTGTGTATGGAAGAGGGATTCCAATTTGTTCCCTGGGTTGTCCCTGTGTCTCCCTGTAGCGGCGTGCATTCAAAACAGTGGCGTGTGTTCTGGGCCTCTCTTTCGATAGGCCGTAAGTGACTAACAAGGTTTCCCAGCAGCCTCTACGCATTTCGCAGTGTAATTTGCATTATCAGGAAGCCTCCTGATGATAAATCCCACTGGGTATACACATGTCATGGGTATAAAGTGTCATTGGCTGACAGCTGATCACATGGTAAGGAGTCGGGATCGACCCCTTACTCAGATCTGTGATCTGGCGAATCTCACAAACTCCCTGATCACAGAGCACACTGCGCGTGCCGCGCAGGTCGCTCATGCACGGGACGACATATATGGACGCCCTCCCCGGCAAATTAAGTCGACACTGTAGCCATCTTTCAGCATCGATAGTTTAAAAAAAACGATTAGATAAGCACCTGAATGACCACAACATACAGGGATCTACAATGTAATACTGACATATAATCACACACATAGGTTAGACTTGATGGGCGTGTGTCTTTTTTTCAACCTCCCCTACTATGTAACTATGTAATGTTTTAAAAAAAAGCCTTGCTGGAGGTAAATGTCTTTTTTGCATATGTGCGTTGTAATATTTTGTTCTGTTGTATGGTCTTATGCTTATGGCTACCCCATCTTTAATGCATCTTTTAGGGTGTGCCCTCCAAACATCTTTTTTGTCTATTGTATGGATTCTGACCAAATCCTTTTAGCGTCCACCTGTGTCATGGGTGGAGACCTCTAGTTCTCACATATAGAGGAGTGTATTGCTCCCATGGTTTAGAGAAGCAGGATCTCGCAGTCTGTGGATAGTGTAGGACCCCCTAATTATGGGGTACTTTGTCGCAGTAAGTGGGCTTAGGCACCATATAACAATATGGTGTGACCAAATCCCCATATTTTTTTATAATGTTTTTTGGAAAATGTCTAGGTGTTTTAAATAAGCCTTGCTGGAGGTAAATGTCTTTTTTGCATGTGTATGCTGTAATATTTTGTTCTATTGTATGGTCTTATGGCTGCACAATCTTTAATGCATCTTTTAGGGTGTGCCCCCCCAAATATCTTTTTAGTTTATGTAATGTTTTAATCACAAATGATAACACAAATAGTAATACGTTACAGTGCAGCATGCCAGCAAGTCTGAATTACAAATATAATTTATTAAGCACCAGGTCAAAGTATACTGCTAAGGTAATGCTTCATATTCTGTGCAAATAAAGCTTTATTGTCCCATATAATTAGTCATATAATATGTTAACACATATAATATTTTCTGTTGACAGGAAGGGCAAAAAACAACATGGAAATAATACAAAACAAACTGTTTATAGAGCATACTTTAGAATAATTTATATCTGCTCTTGCAATCAATAATGCATACGGAGACATTGTCCATACAAAGTAGAAACAGAGGTAAAGTCATAAATCCAACTTGCAGGCAGCTGTTTCAACCTTTTAAATCTGATCAGTGTAAGATATGGATTAATGACTTCTTCAGAACAAAGCTTTGTACAGTACCTAGACAGATCATCTATTAAAGTTATGATAGCCTACAGGGACCCTAATATCTATCTGATCGTTCATGATGCAGTAAAATACTGTATGTTCAATATGTATATTCCATATATGCCACAGTGATTTTTTTTGCCTACAGCATTCTTGCATCTGAACAACAACGATTATATTTTCCCACTGAAAATGTTTAAACTTTAGATCTTAGCCTACGCATTGCCCAATATATAGTCACTGTCTGATGGATTGCCATTTTGGTGGAATAACACATTCATTAAGATGTTCTGCAGTACTTAAAGATGACCACAGTCATTTGATTATTTGATATTTAGCTCCTATTTACTAATTTTATCTACAAGAAATGTAAAAAATATGCACATGTGGCAAGCATTAACCACTTCATTCTTGGGCCAATTCTGACACTGCCCGCAAACATGTACAAATCTAATTTTTTTTGCTAGAAATTTACTTTGAACCTCCAAACACTATAGAAGAAAGATAATGGGCGTTGCAATTGTTTATGTCACACAGTATTTGTGCAGCGGCTTTTCAAAGGCAATTTTTTTGGGGAAAAAACACACTTTAACCACCACAGCCCGTAAAGATTTGCACTCTTAAAGTGGGGTTCCACCCTAGATTGGAACTTCCACTCATCGGAACTCTCCCCCCTCCAGTATCACAGTTGGCACCTTTCAGGGGGGTGCAGATACCTGTCTAAGACAGATATTTGCACCCACTTCCAGGCATAGACTCCCATGGGAGTCTATGCTGTTTCCTGTCCCGGCACGCTGTCTGCTGGGACAAACACGGGACAGCGCGGACCATTCCCATTGCGCTGCATGACTCACGCATGCGCAGTAGGGAACTGGGAAGTGAAGCCGCAACACTTCACTTCCTGATTCCCTCACCGAGAATGGCAGCGGCAGCAACTGAGAGCCGAGCGTTCGATCGGCCTTGGCTGCCGACATCTCTGGACCCTGGGACAGGTGAGTGTCCATTTATTAAAAGTAAGCAGCTGTAGTATTTATAACTGCTGGCTTTTAATAATTTTTTTTCCAGTGGAATCCCTCTTTAATGACCAGAACATTTTTTACAATTTAGCACTGCGCTGCTTTAACTGGTTACTGTGCGGTTATGCAATGCTGTTCCCAAACAAAATTTGTGTCCTTTTTTTCCCACAAATAGAGCTTTCTTTCGGTGGTACTTGATCACCTCTACGGTTTATATTTTTTGCGAAGTAAATGGAAAAAAGACCAAAAATTTTGAAAAGAAATTATATTTTCTACTTTTTGTTATAAAAAAAATACAATAAACTCAATTTTAGTCATACATTTTCGCCAAAATGCATTCAGCCACATCTCTTGGGTAAAAAAAAAAATCAATCAAACGTGTATAGCGTCTACAAACTAGGGTACATTTTCTGTAATTTACGCAGCTTTTAGACTGCCTATCTCATTTCTTGAGGCGCTATAATGGAAGAGCAGTACAAAACCCCCCCCCCCCAAAAGGACCCAATTTTGGAAAGTAGAGACCCCAAGGAATTTGCTGAGAGGCATGTTGAGCACCTTGAATATTTTATTTTTTGTCACAAGCAATTGAAAAATTACAAAAATAAAAAATACTATTTTTTTACACTGAAATTATATATTGCTCACACATGTCATGGGCATACAGTATGTGAAATTGCACCCCAAAATACATTCTACTGCTTATACCACATGTGTGAAACTTTTTGGAAGCCTAGCCACATGCAGGACCCCAAAAACCAATCACTGCCTTCAGGCTTTCTAAGGGCGTACATTTTTGATTTTTACTCCTCATTACCTATCACAGTTTCGGAGGCCATGAAATACACCCCAAACTAATATATATACATTTTTAAAATCCTTTAAAAGCCTTTACAGGTTGCTACTTTAGATGTACAGAGGAGGTCTACTGCTAGAATTACTGCCCTCGATATCACATTTACGGTGACACCTTACATGCATGGTGCAATTGCAGTTTACATATGGCATGACACTGACGCTTGTATTCACCTTTGCGTGCGTGCATAGGGGGACAGGGGTGCTTTATTTTTATTTATTTTTTTTTAATTATTCATTTTTATTTTATTTTTACACTGTCCCTTTCATTTTTTAATAATTTGTATTGTTATTGCAGGGAATTTAAATATCCCCTATGATAGCAATATGTAGTGACAGGTACTCTTTTTTAAAAAAAAATTTGGGGTCTATTAGACTCTAGATCTCTTCTCAGTCCTTAAAGCACCTGATCACACCAAGATTGGTATGATAAGATGCTTTCCCAATTTCCCAGAGGCGCTGTTTATATTCAGCGAAACCTAAGTAATGAAATGCTCGTAGCTTCTAGTTTCTTTTCAGTTACCAGATACAGTATCTCCCAGAGGAAGTCACAAGCTGTGATGAAACCAGTAGGAGGAGTCTGGCTGACTGATGCACAAGGAACTAGGAAGAGCTGTGGAGAAAATAGGACAGGGGACTGCACACCAGAATACAGGAAACACCTGCCCGCTGATCATCATTTGAAAAGGAGCGCCATCTGGGTACCAACTACACAGCAAGGAGGTGGAAGTATTCGATACAGGGCGTACACAGGCGGAGATACTACATGCCCGTAACCCCTTAGGGGTAGAGGAATCTGGTGAGTGGGGACCCAAAGGGGCACAAGCACAGAAGTCACTGGATTTATGTGAACACAAAAGTCACCTTTGCTCCCCTTTTTTTGAGGCATCCGGATCTTCATGAGACATTTATTGAACTTTATATATACAGCTTTCACTGAGCACTTTTTGGGACATTACTGTTGTATATTTTAGCAAACTTTATAATCTTTGCACTTGATTATTGTGGATTGCTGTTTAGTATAGACAACCTAATATGGTTGTCTGTACGGTCTAAAATATTGTTGCAATCATCGTTTTTTCTGCACTGTAGCTTTTATATTTTTTTGCATGGGTCTAGTGTATATTTTTTCTGATGTTTTTTGCTGCATCAAGATTTTTTAGCACTATTTTCACCTTGAGGACACTTTATTCGTTTATAATATTTTCTAATGGCGTTGGATTCTATAGTATCTGTGAGATAAGGATCTGGAGTTTGTACTACATCAGATACAATATAATGTTCATGTGGACATTACCTAGATCCTTCCTGTAAGAAGGATACACTAAACACGTATAGTTATTTGTTTATTGGGATCTTCTATTTTCATAATTTTTTATTTTTCACATTTCACCACTTATATTTCAAGGAATACTTATTTAGTTTATGCCCATTACCCACCTCGTTGAGCCTCCTTCCCCTTCCTTTTCTTCTTTTTTGGGTTGCTATCTCCTTTACAATAGTACAGTGCATATATGACTGGTAACGTGGTGTGTGGATAAGCTAATTCCATTGTTTATACACTGGCACGAGCACTGGGAAATATAACCTGGGTATTATATTATAGATAAATTAGTCATTCTGGTATAGGTAGCGCCATAAGCCCTATAAAAACATTATAAATAGCAATTTTCCCCTATGTCCACCCCTGGCCCTATTCTTTGGCATATATGCTCTTTTTTAACTGTGTTTTACGTATTATAAGAGCAAACACTGTTGCTGTCAAGATAAATAAATCAGTGTTGTAGCTGAATGGCTTACCTGCAAAGAAAATAATTGTTAACAATAAGGCCTCATACACACGGACGTTTTAAAAGTGGCTTTTTTGAGCTTTTTTTTGCTGCTTAACCACTTCAGCCCGGACCAATTGTCAGCTTAAGGACCAGAGGTCTTTTTACAATTTCGCACTGCACTGCTTTCTTTTGATGGTACTTGATTGCCTTGATTGCGATATTTATTTTTTACGATATAAAAGGAAAAAGACTGAAAATAAAAAGAAAAAACAAAGATATTTTCTACTTTTTGTTATAAGAAAAATCGAATAAACTAAATTTTAGTCATACATTTAGGCCAAAGTGTATTCAGCCACATGTCTTTAGTAAAAAAAATGTCAAAACGCGTATATTTATTGGTTTGCGCAAAAGTTATAGCGTCTACAAACTAGAGTACATTTTCTGGAATTTACATATACCTATCTCATTTCTTGAGGTGCTAAAATGGCAGGGCAGTACAAACCCCCCCCAAATGACCCCATTTTGGAAAGTAGACACCCCAAGGAAATTTCTGAGGGGCATGTTGAGCCCATTGAATATTTTTTTTTGTCCCAAGTGATTGAATAATGACACAAAAAAAAAAAAGTTTACAAAAAGTTGTCACTAAATGATATATTGCTCACACATGCCATAGTTTTATGTGGAATTGCCACCCAAAATATATTCTGCTGCTTTTCCTGAGTACGGGGATACCACATATGTGGGACTTTTTGGGAGCCTAGCCGCGTACGGCACTCCGAAAACCAATCACTGCCTTCAGGATTTCTAAGGGTGCAAATTTTTGATTTCACTCCTCACTACCTATCACAGTTTCGAAGGCCATAAAATGCCAAAATAGCACAACCCCCCCACCCCCCCATGATCCCATTTTAGAAAGTAGACACCCCAAGCTATTTACTGAGAGGCATGTTGAGTCCATTAAAACTCCATGTTATTCAATGGGCTCATACACACAATGGCGTTTTTAAGCAGTAACAGGCATGGTCGTTTCTGAGCTCCAAAAAAAAACAAGGACCAGCGCCTTCAGAGGCTCCAGCACTAGAGCTGTTTTGACCCCGACGCCGGAAAAAGCTAAAAAACGCTCATTAGCGCGGTATTCGACGTTTTTCGTGTCAGCGTTATTAAGCTGTAAAAATGTTTATTATATGATTGGTCACTGAATGTAATGAAAAACAGGAAATTCATGTCTGATTACCCAAAAGTCCCTTGTACACCTGGGGGATTGTGGGAAATATTAGGAGGAGCAACAAGCATGGCCAGCACTGTGTCTCAACCAGCACTCATCACTGCTGTGGAGGCCCATCCTGAGCTGTGGGACCTTGCTCTCCCACAGCATGGAGACCACATATTAAAAAAAACATGTGTGGATGGAGATCAGTGCAGTAATCACCCCAGGGTGGGAAGATATGTCGCATGGTACCCAAAAACAAACAAGTAAGTCTGGAATGCATGATCTGTTTGTTCTGTAATGTAATGAATGTAGAATGCATAATTAACCTCTTCCTTTCCACATATTGTCCACTAGGGAAAGTCCTTCAGCGCCGATGGAATTCCCTCCATGATCGTGTCAGGAGGGACCTCACTGAAGATGAGAAGTCAGCATGATCCGCAGCCCCAGCCCCCAAAAGGAAGCAGCATGTGTATTATCAAAACCTGGCCTTTGTACGGCAAGCCATGATAAACAGCTCCAGAGAGTAAGTAATGTTTTTTTTTTATATATATAATTAACCCTGTGAATTCAATTAAACCTGTGCATTTCTTTGCAGGCAATATGCATGTTCTATGTATAATGTCAACTAACTATTTAATTCTATTCTTTGTAGGACGACATCAAATATTGCCGAGAGAGTAGAGGAGGCAGGGGAAGTTCGGGCAGTGGATAGACCCACCCCCAGTGCCACGGACAGCTCAGCCCACACATCTCCCTGTGACAGTAGTGGGGAAAGCCACGCTGAGGAGACCGCACATGAGGTAACTGTCCATCCATTATGTCAGCCTGTCTATGTCTGTCTGTCTATCTACCTACATGCCTGCCAATTTATATATATATTTTCTTTTGCAGGAATCCAGCGGCAGCCAACACGGGGAGGTGATTGGTCGTAGAGGTGTCTGTGGCCCTGGGCGTGGATGTGGGCGTAACCAGCGGCAGAGGGTGGGGGAGTTTATTACTGAGACAGAGAACAGGGTGCTTGCACTGCTGCAGGAAGTGTGGCAGGAGAGGTGCAGCTTTGATGCCTTCATGGACCCAAGCAACAAGCACACCTGCTTCTGCCGTCACATGTACAACCTAAAGGAGGACATGGGTGGAAACCTTGTAATACAGTGCATGGATCGATTGAACACCATCTGTGTTCAATACGGACAGTCGAAATACAGTGGTGTGCCACCTCCATACACTGTATCTCTGGATCCCCCAATGGCCCCCGGGACCTCAGCAGTACAAGCACATCCCTCTCTGTATCAGCCCCCTCCTCTCGGCCAGACGCCACCCACCATGCCCCAGACCACATTCTACCCCTCACCCACCTACGAAGAATTCACACCGCCATCTTACATGCAGAGGCGCCATCCCCATTCCTTCCCCCATCCACAATCCCACATTCCCAAGGTGACCAGGCATCCCAGCAAACCTATCGCCAGTTATAAATCTTTTCACCGTCAAAAAAAAATCTTTTTGCTTGACAAATTCTGTCTTTTTTTTTATAGCATGCACAACACCAGTCATTTACACTCTGCTTGAGACAAACGCATGCAGAGCCATAATAGGCCAAGCATGTGTGTGTCCCAAGCAAATTGAAAAGAGCACTTTGCACTATGCTTGAGACAAAGGCATGCAGAGCATGTGTTTGTCCCAAGCAAATTGAAAAGAGCACTTTGCACTATGCTTGAGACAAACGCATGCAGAGCATGTGTTTGTCCAAAGCAAATTGAAAAGAGTACTTTGCACTATGTTTGAGACAAACACATGCAGAGCATGTGTTTGTCCCAAGCAAATTGAAAAGAGCACTTTGCACTATGCTTGAGACAAACGCATGCAGAGTCATAATAGGCCAAGCATATGAAGCACGCAGCATGACAGGACCTCCTTGATTGCATTCTCCACATCCAGTTGCATGGAGAACAGCAAAACCCTCCATTTGGCAGTCAAGACACCAAACGAGCACTCAACCACACAGCCTGCACAGCTCAGCCTATAATTGAAAATATGGCCTCATAAGGTTTTCGGCCAATCCAAAAGCCTCATCTACAACCATCACCAACGGCAAACTTGGTTCATCAGTGGAGGGTAGAGGCCTACTGGCTGGTATGTTGAGGCGTCCCTCATGCAGACGACATCCGAAAGATGACTCTCTAAATATGCGGGAGTCACCTTGGCTGCCGTAAGCTCCCACATCCACGGCAAGGAATTTTAGATGGGCATCAGTCAATGCCAGGAGTACCACGGAAAAATATTTCTTGTAATTGAAATAAGATGATCCAGAGTGGGGAGGCTTCCTCACCCTGATGTGCTTACCATCCAGGGCACTGATGCAATTTTAAAATTGAGTTTTTTCCCAAAATCCATCCACAACAGACTCCCAGATTTCTTTGATCGGCTCCGGCATGACTGAGTCATGTAGCTCCTCCCAAATTGCAACACATGTTGACCTTGTTACTACAGAGACAGTTGCGACACAGTGGTGTAGTGGTTAGCACTCTCACCTAGCAGTAAAAAGGGTTGCTGGTTTGTATCCCAACCACGACACTACCTGCCTGGAGTTTGCATGTTCTCCCTGTGCCTGCGTGGGTTTCCTCCGGGTACTCCGGTTTCCTCCCACACTCCAAAGACATGCAGCTAGGTTAATTGGCTTCTGTCCAAAATTGGCCCTAGTATATGAATGGGAACTTTGGATTGTGGGCTCCTTGAGGGTAGGGACCAATGTGAGTTTGCAATGTACAGGGATAGGAGTAGACACTGACTTAGGTTGAACTGGATGGACTGGTGTCTTTATTCAACCTTACTGACTATGAAACTATGAAACTATGACACCAAGGAGGAAATAATGGTGTAGGGACACAAAACTTTGTCCAGTGGCAAGGAACCTAATTTAGAAATTTTAAAATATTTAATTAAAACAGCATACAAATAAAAATTCCTACCCCCTAACCTCAACCGACTATTCTAAAACCTACTTTAATCCCTTACACCCTAACCCCAAACTTCTATTGCCTAAACCCTACCTTGTAACCCATAAACCCTAACCCTATCCCATATGAGTACTTATTTCACTTGCCTCAGTGTCACTAGCAGCCGTTCCTACCGTGACACAGAGCGACGCATAGCATTGTCCATCCTGGTCAATCATGGCCGGAGTCTCTCCAAGAGCTCATCAAAGAGTGTCACAGACAGCCTAGTAAAGTTGTAAAACTTTTCAGAGTGTATGTGCAGTTCTGCATAGATCTGGGTGTAGTACCCCACTGACAGCTGCTGGGATATCAGTGGATGGGTCCAGAAGCAACATTGTCTATGGCTTCTATCCTCCTCCAACTGTCTTCTTCTACGAATCCGCATCAAGATAATAAGCAGGATTGCTTCATCGATCTTTTGCACAGCAGGATCCATAATGCAAAAATCCAATGAAAACACATGCAAAATAGCAAAAACACACACAGACTAGCTCATCTCTCTCTCCAATGAAAATGGCCACCTGCAATGATATCACACGTTGTTTATTCATTTTTCTTGGCAATCTGGGAAATTTGGGAGTGGAAAATAGCAAAGGGATGTTTTTTTTTTTAAACGTGCCTTAGCAAAACGCTTATAAAAATCGCTTTTTAAACACTGCTTTTTTCCAGGCATTGTTCCTAGCTTTACAGCCCGTTTTTTAAAACGTCAGTGTGTATGAGCACTAAAACACAGTAAACAGTAAAGTATAAAAGAATTACATAACTGCAAAGAAAACATGATAAAACATAGTAACTGCAAACTTTTGGTTGAAGTGGTTTCTGATGGGCCAAATTTTGTAGAGCCGATCAAATCCAGGATCACCCCAAGGATGACAGAGTTCATTGTCATTGAAATGCATTATCTGTTTGTATCTAGTACTGGCCATGGAAGCAGAGAACACGGGCATATGATGAATTGGGTCAGTGGACCAATATGACTGCAACTCACTTTTTTTAGTTATGCCCATAAGGAGGGATAGGCCCAGAAAGGTTTTAAATTCGGAAACTGTAATTGTTAGGATGTTGATAGTCTAGGGGTAGAATGACCATCAATACCTCTGAATAAGGTGTTTTACAGGAACTTGAAAGTAACTTATAAGAAACTATACTAGAAACTTGCAAACAAAATGTGTGCATAACTGTTTTAAAATTGATGCTAGAAAGACAACAAAATGGAAACTGATTATTATAAAATAGATGCAGTTAAGCTAAATATCCCTCCAATCCCCTCTTAGATCATATAAAATGATCTCTACATTCTATGTTGTGTTTTAATACTTCTTTGGGATTGTGGCATAGATTGTCTGATGATTTGTCATGTATGTCATGTAGTACAGAACCTTATCATCAGGAGATTGAAGGCATGCAATTATACAGGTAAAACACTTAAAACAGAGGTAAAGATTCAGAGCAAGGATAAATATCATAACAATGCAAGGACAATGTCTTTTAACCATGAAAATACCCCTCCAAGCCCAAATCCTACATTGTCAAATGGACTCCATGTTTTAGCTTCCTGCTGGAGCTGGCCTATTTCTTTTCGGTGTTGTACAATAATGTTATAGTAGTCAGGCACCTTGACACTTATGTTAGAGATCCAGGTACAGCACTCATAGTTCTCAGATACTTCACACAGGCCTGTGAGTGCTGCACTTATACATTCTATGGCAAGATCATGTAATTCTAGCTGTTTTCTGATTGCTCTTGTTTCTATGTTTAACATGGCAATGTCATCTGAATTCCTTTCCATTATCTTATCTAGTATACCTGAATAGTTATTCAACCTTTTCATTGCATCTATACCCCACCCTGTCCAAGAAGGGAGCCGTGACCAGCCCATATCTTGTTTATAGAACAATTCCATTTTGTTGCAATGTTTGAGGGGGTATCTGGGATACATGCTAGCCTCAAGTGGGTGTCCTCCCTTGTTATCGCCTACTACACTCATGACAGGAACCAGGGATGCCAGAACACCATAACACCATCCCTTAACATGAAGGGGAACCCAAGGATAACATATCTTCCTGCAACACACATAAACATTTTTGCCTAGTGCAAGGGGTTTCTTAGCAACAAGCCCATGAGTGTACTTATCCTGTGTTGCAATAATGAATTGGTATAATATATTGCGTACATTTTCAGAAAGGGAAGAGAAGTTATGCAAAGTATGGTTTAGCGCTGGGTCAGATACGCGAAACAGTGAGCAGGTAGGAGCAGAGTCTTTGGATTCACACATGGAGATGTTAAATATTGACCTGATGAAGGTGGAAGGGTTAGTTTGTGTCTCATTCCCTAAATTAAAACACCAATCAGGGGAATGAATCTTACCATTAATGGTGAAAGTGAGAGTATCATTTGGGAACATTCTTGTGACATTTGCAAGGACAATAGAAGAGGTGCCATTGATGGAGGGAGTGATATTTAGGGGTACCGCTATCAAGGGTATTCTGGCATTACTGGGATGTTGCTACATAGCCAACATTTTTCCTACCCTGATTTTTGAGCATAAGCATACTTAAATTTAGCAAAAGCATCTTATCAGTACAACTATCTCCAATCTCTCTCTTGATTCTAGCTTGTGACAATGCAATGTTCTCGTGTGTGTGTGTGTTGCCACAAATACTTTTACTTTCACCCAAATCTTCAGGGTGGTTGTCAGGGAAATAGGCGTAATCTCACGAGGTACGTTCGTGTTAGCGCGCGTCGGCGCCTACGGAAGCGCAAGGTAGTTTCAAGACGAACGGCCGACGCTACGTCTAACCAGGCGGGCATACGCGGTGATGTTACGAACACACAACATACTCGACGTAGCCGAACGATCGCCCCGACGCGCTCACGACGTGACCTGGGTACCTCGCCTATTTAACCACTACAATACAGGGCACTTTCACCCCCTTCCTTCCCAGCCCAATTTTCAGCTTTCAGCGCTCTAGCGCTTTCAGTGACAATTGCGCGGTCATGCTACACTGTACCCAAATGAAATTGTTATCATTTTGTTCGCACAAATAGAGCTTTATTTTGGTGTTATTTATTCACGACTCCGTTTTTTTTTTTTGCGATATAAGTGCAAAAATAGCGGAAATTTGGAAAAAAAACAATATTTTATTTTTTCTATTTGAAAAGAAATCCAATAAAATCTAATTTTGTCATAAATTTAAGCCAAAATGTATTCTGCTACATGTTTTTGGTAAAAAAAATTCGTTAAGTGTATAATAATTGGTTTGTGTGATCACGGACATATGTACGCAAATGATCATGTACATATGTGTGCAGGTGATCACGTACATATGTGTGCAGATAATCATTGGGACATGTGATTTTAGTGGGACATATGTGGGGGACATGTTTTTATTATTAGGGACATGTGTTTTTATTATTTGGGGACATGTATGTTTTGGGGACATGTGTGTTTTGGGGACATATGTGGGGACTGTGTTTGTACTGTGTGGTGTGTTGTGTGTTTACACTACACTGATGATCAGTGAGTAAAAATCTGTAAAAAGCAGCCCATACTCACTGATCATCAGCCGGCTGCAGCGTTCTGCTCTCCTCTCCTCAGCGGTGACTTCCGTGTGAGGAGAGGAGAGCCGATTGCCTAGCAACCGGCTGTTTGTTTACATCACATGACGGCCGTGATTGGACACGGCCGTCATGTGATCAGGAGGGCCAATCACAGAGCCCTCCTGCCGATCTGAGATGTGCCGTGTCCGGGTGACACGAGCACATCGGGATCGCGCCGCTGCGCGGGCGCGTGCGCGCGCGATCCCGCTACTCCTGAAGGACGTTCCTGAACGTCCTATCAGGAGTAGACGGCTCCCACCCGGCCGTATATATGCATTGGCCGGGTGGGAAGTGGTTAAACGTTCGCCTGACAGTGCTGCATCGCTGGATTATCATCAGCTCTCCTGTGAACCTGTACCCGCGTTTCCTGCTATCCGATCTCCTGTGTACCGACCCGGCTTGCTCAACCTACTCCTGTTATTCTCCTGGCTCTGACTCCTGGCTTGTACCCGACGTTCCTGGTCTGCTCCCTGCACCCGATCCCGGCTTGTCTTGACCACTCTCTGGACTTCTGCTGCCCACTCTTGGACTTCCTAGCACGGTTGCCCTTAGAGACTTGTTTACCCGGCACCTGACCTCTGCTGCTGCTACCTGGCAACCTGTGCTACTGTGGGCACTGCATCCCTGTGTCAACTTCAGGGTTGTGCTGCACTCGGCCGCAAGGGGAGCCCTCTCAGCATCTCGGCCTCACTCCTGACCGTGACAGTATAATCCAGCCATGTCAGAGGTCGACAGAGGTGACTCCCCAATGGAGGCCATTTTACAAGAACTTACGGCCCTTACTCCAGCTATTCAGGAGCTCCAAGAGAGATATCACTGGCTGAAGGAACGCCTGCAACACCCTCCTGAACCGCCCACCTCCTCTGGTCAAGTTCCTGCTTTTACAACCTCAGCCGCTCCAGAACCACGAGTCCCAGCCCCGGAACGCTTTTTTGGGGACCGAAGGAAATTCAGATCCTTCAAGAATTCATGTTTTCTCTATTTCTCCCTGCAACCTCAGACCTTTTCTTCAGAAGCGACCAAGGTGGGGTTCACCATTTCACTGCTGAGGGACGATACCCAGACGTGGGCCCATGGCCTGCTGGAACAATGCAGCCCTTACATGGATACTTTGGATCTGTTCTTCAAGGCCATGGCACGCTTGTATGATGACCCTTTTCGGACAGCTACAGCTGAAGCAACCTTGTACGCCCTTCGCCAGGGCGAGCGACCTGCAGAGGACTATACAGTAGAATTCCGTACCTGGAGCTCTGATTCCGGCTGGAACGAAGCCGCACTAAAATATCAATATCGGGTGGGGTTGTCTGAAGCTCTCAAAGACGAGTTAGCCAGATTAGAGATTCCCACTACCCTTGAGGATCTCATCTTACTCACTATCCAGCTCGACAGGTGTCTACGGGAGCGCCAGTCTGAACGTGCTCGGACTTCTTGTTCTACCCAGGCTCCACCTTCAGCTCGCCCAGCAGTAGCTCCCGTTCTGAGGGGCATGCCCCGTCCCGCTTTAACCTCCGAAGAGAGACTTCATCGCCGACAGGCACACCTTTGTTTTTATTGTGGGGAATCGGGACATTTCATTAACAACTGCCCCACAAGACCAAGTAAACCAGTCCTATGCACTCCATTTCATCTTCAGGTAGCGAAGTCAGCTTCCGCCCACATCACTCTTCCGGTCACATTGATGGTGGCAGGTAGAGGAGTTCCTCTACAGGCGATAATTGACTCCGGAGCCTGTAGCTGCTTCCTGGACTTAACCCTGGCTAAGAGTCTGGCTCTCCCACTTAAACTCAAGGAACGGAGATTGACTGTCCATTTGGCCGACGGCTCCTTACCCAGTTCTGGCCATGTCACCAAGGAAACTATTCCCATCCTGGCGATCACCGATTCAGGTCATCGGGAATTCCTTAAATTTGATGTTCTGAGTTCTCCGATGTTCCCCGTTATCCTAGGGATTCCTTGGCTACAGGCTCACAATCCCCGGATCGATTGGCCCAAAAAGGTGGTATCCTTCACATCTGCCTATTGCCAACAGCATTGCTTAGATTCCGTACCCCATAACTTGCCCAGTTGTCTGACTGTACAACCCGTACCCAGTCCAGTTCCTCACATACCAGCAGTTTACCAGGAATTTAGAGATGTGTTTGATAAGAAGAAAGCCGATACCCCACCTCCACACCGCCCCTATGACTGCCCCATTGAATTATTACCCGGGGCCCCCATTCCTTTTGGCCGGATATTTCCCCTTTCTGAGACTGAACTTGAGGCTCTGAGACAATACATTGATGAGAACCTGGCCAAAGGATTCATTCGTCCCTCTTCATCCCCTGCCGGTGCAGGCATCTTTTTTGTGGAAAAAAAAGACAAGACTCTAAGACCATGTGTGGACTATAGGGAATTAAATAATATTACCCTTAAAAACCGCTACCCACTTCCGCTCATCCCTGAACTCTTCCAAAGATTCCACACCTCACGTATCTTTACCAAACTCGATCTACGTGGGGTCTACGTTGTAAACCTTGTCCGTATCTGGGAGGGGGACGAGTGGAAGACCGCCTTCAGAACAAGATTTGGGCATTTCGAGTACTTAGTCATGCCCTTTGGACTATGTAATGCCCCGGCAACCTTTCAGCATTTCATTAATGACATCTTCCGGGAGCATTTAGACCACTTTGTTGTCGCTTACCTTGACGACATTCAGATTTTTTCAACTTCGCTAGAGCTTCACAGGGTACATGTTAAGAAGGTACTATGTATTCTTAGAACACATGGATTATATGTCAAAGCCGAGAAGTGTGATTTCGAGAAGGAATCCATTCATTTCTTGGGACTCATCATTACCACAGGTGGAATTGCCATGGACCCGCAAAAAGTGAAATCTATCCTGGATTGGCCCGCTCCTTCTGACAAAAGGAGTGTACAGAGATTCATCGGATTCGCAAACTTTTACCGAAGATTCATAAGGGGCTTCTCCACCATTGTAGCCCCCATCACTCAGACCACTCACCAACACACCAAGTTCCACTGGTCCCCAGCAGCTCAGTCCGCCTTTGACCAGCTCAAGACCTTCTTTACCACTGCGCCCATCCTGCAGCATCCAGATCCCGCCTTGCCCTACGTGCTATAAGTTGATGCCTCGGAGGTGGCCACAGGGGCGATCTTATCCCAACGTCAAGGTTCCAAAGCCTTACTGCATCCTGTAGCCTTTTTCTCTCGAAAGATGAGTTCCCCAGAGAGGAACTACGATGTAGGGGATCGGGAACTTCTAGCGATCAAAACCGCTCTTGAAGAATGGAGGTATCTCCTGGAAGGTGCCGCTCACCCCATTCTAATTTTTACTGACCATAAGAACTTAGAGTATCTCCGCACAGCCAAACGTCTGAGACCCCGACAGGCCCGATGGGCTTTGTTCTTTTCAGGATTCAATTTCCACATAACCTATCACCCAGGATCTAAGAACAGCAAAGCGGATGCTTTATCCCGGATGTTTCCTGATACCCCGGAAGGAGTCCCACCCATTACAATTTTGTCCCCCCAAAATTTCTTACTGATCCAACCGGATCTAAGGTCTTCAATCGAGCTGGCCACTAGGCAGTGTACAGAAACTGAAGTTTCTTCCCTGAGAAGCCAAGGAGGGCTTCTATGGCATCGGGACAAGATTTTTGTTCCCCGGCAAGCCAGGTTACTGGTATTAAAGACTTTCCAAGACCACCAACTTGCAGGCCACTTTGGAGTCCAGAAGACGACTGACCTTGTACAGCGGTCCCTATGGTGGCCTACTTGAAGGGCTGACTGTAAAGTATACGTTGACTCCTGTACCATCTGCCAACGTAACAAGGGATCTAACACCAGACCCTGGGGTCTGTTAAGGCCACTGCCAGTCCCGGAGAAACCATGGAAAGAAATTTCCATGGATTTTATTGTAGAACTACCTCCCTCTGAAGGGTTTACGACCATTTTGGTGGTAGTAGACCGCCTGTCCAAGATGGCGCATTTTTTGCCGTTAAGAGGGACTCCCTCTGCCCTGGATACGGCAAAAACTTTTATAAAAGAAATTGTCCGATTACACGGGGTACCTGACAGCATTGTATCGGACAGAGGGGTACAATTCACCTCCAAATTTTGGAAAGAACTGTGTAAACTACTCTCAATTAGAATATGTTTGTCCTCTGCCTATCACCCACAGAGCAACGGTCAAACTGAAAGAACCAACCAAACGTTGGAACAGTACCTGCGATGCTTCTGTTCCTTTTCCCAGGATGATTGGGTTTCCTTGTTACCTTGTGCAGAATTCGCCTATAACAACTCAGTGCATGCCTCTACCAACCAGTCACCTTTCTGGGCAAACTACGGATTCCACCCCTCATTTCTGCCCAATACCATTCCTGAATCTTCTGTCCCGGCAGTTCAAGACAGAGTAAACCTCATTCACACAATAAGGTGTGATGCGCTAATTTCAAAAAATTAAAAATAGCCACAATAAAAACCAATAGTGTGCAAATACATTCAAGGTTGGAAAAAATTATTTAAAGTGCAACCATGCATAAATATATCAAAAGGTGACTTTGTGCATCATATATAAGGATATGCTTAAATAAATCAAAATTATGCTGCAGTAAATCGCAAAGTGACTATGTGCACAAAAGATCTCTCGCTGAATTCTCCTCCCACCTGGAAGCACACATAGTTATAGCGGCCATCAGGAGGAGAGAAAGGACGAGGGGGGGGCGGAAAAACAGGATTAGTTCCAACATTCCAAGGGGCTGCCGGTATAATATCAACCACCAAAACATGGCTGCCTACATAGTTCTAAATTAACTCCGACAAAATGGCCGCCGGGCGTGCTCTATCGACTTTAAATATCTTTTTCGATAGACATTATGTTTATAAGTTCAACGCTGCGCTATTTGCAGCCGACGTAATGTATTATCATTGTTTTCGACAGCCCCTTGGAATGTTGGAACTAATCCTGTTTTTCCGCCCCCCCCTCGTCCTTTCTCTCCTCCTGATGGCCGCTATAACTATGTGTGCTTCCAGGTGGGAGGAGAATTCAGCTAGAGATACGCCCGTCCATTCTAATTGGCCTGTCTCCGCCAGCACTAGTAGTCTTACACAGCGGCGGTATGCTAATTGGAGGGCGGCGTAGTCCGCCCAGTACACCTATAAATCACTTCCGGTACCCTTTGTAAATATCCCAGTTGAAGTCTTGACGACGTAACGCGTAGGAACCCGGAAGTGACGTCCATATCCGGTCTATTGCTGTTTGTCAATGTGTACATTCCTACCTCTCTTGTGAGTAGTTTTAAATTTTCAATAAATTTTACATGCTTAAAAATACTACACTATGGCGGTTCTCTTTGGTTCATTCCTCTGAGCTTATCCACCATCCACCACATGTGAGGAAGTTAGAGAAGTCTCCAAAAGAGCCTGTTGTACAGCCATCCCTGTGATCATCCCTTGCTACCTGGGCGTCCAGTACTATTTTCGCTGTTTACCTACAGCGGTGAGGTAATTGCATAGCATTAGCATCATTTGCACGGATCATCACGGAAGGATTGTTGGCCCAGCACGTTGCACGTTTAATTCAGTGTGTTTACCGAATTGCACTATTTGATCTGATTGTGTATGGGACACTTTATTGCGATTCACGGTTGTCACTTGGATCAAGAGTTTGTTTTATTGTTCACAGTATCATCTGTCACTATATGGTTTAATTTTTACACATTTAATTATGTTTACACGTTTTTGCATATGAATTTTGATATTTATGGTAAATTTATGATTCTTTTGTGCACATAGTCACTTTGCGATTTACTGCAGCATAATTTTGATTTATTTAAGCATATCCTTATATATGATGCACAAAGTCACCTTTTGATATATTTATGCATGGTTGCACTTTAAATAATTTTTTCCAACCTTGAATGTATTTGCACACTATTGGTTTTTATTGTGGCTATTTTTAATTTTTTGAAATTAGCGCATCACACCTTTTTTATTTTGCTTCTATCAGTGAGAGTCAACTCATTTAGTGATTGCTGCTTTCTTCACTCGCTGCTCTCGCCCTCTTCTATTTTACCCATAGAGCGCAGGAGTCTTTAGTTATACATACTACTCATTCACACAAACTACCAAATACTTCAAGATACCATGAAGAGGGCTCAGGAGGAGTACAAAAAACAGTACGATAAGAGGAAGAGAGTTAACCCTACCTTCAAGGCAGGAGATAAGGTGTGGCTTTCAGCAGCAAATCTTAAACTGCCATGTCCATCCCGGAAATTGGGACCTAAATTCCTGGGTCCTTTTGAGATTAAACGGGAGATTAATCCCGTAGCTTTTGAACTTGTTTTGCCTGAATCGTTTAAGATCCATCCTGTATCTCATGTTTCCCTTCTTAAACGTGTTACCTTTAGTCCTTTTTCCAGGAAGAGAAGAAGTGCCCCCGCCTCCAGTTCAGGTTGGTGAAGAAACCGAATACGAAGTTGAGTCTATCCTTGACTGTCGTAGGTAGGTAGGACTATCCAGTTTTTAATCAAATGGAAGGGGTATTCTGCTGAAGAGAACTCTTGGGAACCTGCCAGTCACGTACATGCTCCTAAGCTTATACACGGGTTCCGCAGCCGCTATCCTGAAAAATGGGCTCGGTTGGGCATCCGGAGGCTGCCCCTTGGGGGAGGCACTGTCAGGGAAATAGGCGTAATCTCACGAGGTACGTTCGTGTTAGCGCGCGTCGGCGCCTACGGAAGCGCAAGGTAGTTTCAAGACGAACGGCCGACGCTACGTCTAACCAGGCGGGCATACACGGTGATGTTACGAACACACAACGTACTCGACGTAGCCGTACGATCGCCCCGACGCGCTCACGACGTGACCTGGGTACCTCGCCTATTTAAACGTTCGCCTGACAGTGCTGCATCGCTGGATTATCGTCAGCTCTCCTGTGAACCTGTACCCGCGTTTCCTGCTATCCGATCTCCTGTGTACCGACCCGGCTTGCTCAACCTACTCCTGTTATTCTCCTGGCTCTGACTCCTGGATTGTACCCGACGTTCCTGGTCTGCTCCCTGCACCCGATCCCGGCTTGTCTTGACCACTCTCTGGACTTCTGCTGCCCACTCTTGGACTTCCTAGCACAGTTGCCCTTAGAGACTTGTTTACCCGGCACCTGACATCTGCTGCTGCTACCTGGCAACCTGTGCTACTGTGAGCACTGCATCCCTGTGTCAACTTCAGGGTTGTGCTGCACTCGGCCGCAAGGGGAGCCCTCTCAGCATCTCGGCCTCGCTCCTGACCGTGACAGTGGTAGATACAGTTAGTGATGATCCAGGTGGGCAGGAAAACTATCACAGAGACCAGGATCAGGAGGCAGAATGCTTTGCCAGAAGTCTGTGGTGAAATAAGCGAGGTCATCTTTTTCAGAGACTTGACCACCTATCTCATTCACTGTTTGAGGTCTTATATCACCTGCTTTGCCTCTCTGTTCTTTGTCTTTGCTTTTGTCTTTGTCTTGCTTCTTAGGGTCCTGGTTGACCTGCTTTACCCGACTGGCATGGATCCAGGATTGGCAGTTGTCCATTAGGATGGTTGTTCTGGTCACTGCAACCACTGTGGTAGGAGGTCCAAAGAGATACTCTTGCTTCTTATTTCTGTTCAGCTGCTGGACTACCACAGTGTCTCCCACCTTAAAGGGGTGATTAGCTTCCTGTTAAGAAAAAGGAGAGGTGCAAGCAACATTTCTATCAACTGTATCCAATGTTTCAATCAACTTCCTGACGTACTCTTCCTGTATCAAATCTAAATCTCCCTTTTCTATCATTGAAGGTGCTCTGGCCCATGGGGAAATGTCGACCCATCAAGACTTCAAAAAGGTGAATACTCTGTTGTCTTGGAAGGGGTCATTCTTATTTCTGCCAGAACTGCTGGGAGAACCGTCTTCCAGTTGGCAAAGGTTCCTCCTGTGGCCTTTCTTATTTTGTCTTTTATAGTTTTGTTCATTTTTTCAACTATCCCTGAGCTTTGAGGGTGATAGGGAATGTGAAATTTTCATTCTATCTTGGTTTTTACCAAGTCCTGGCAGACCCTTGTTACAAATGCAGGTCCATTGTCTGAGTTTATATGAAGTGGGCATCCCCATCGAGGAATGATTTCCTTAGTAAGGATCCTCACTATTGTTTGTGCATCTTCTTTTGTGGTTATGAAAAGTTCAACCCATCTTGAGAACATATCCACAATTACCAAAAGATATTCCTGTCTTTTGCCTAGTTTGGGCACGTGTGTGAATTCAATTTGCAAATGTGTAAAAGGAGTTGTTGCAAATGTGTAAAAGGAGTTGTTGGATATATCAAGTGTTCATGTTTGGCTTTGTGTGGGTTGTTTGGGTTGTTCCTGATACATGTGATGTATCTTTATACATAATATTTGGTCAGCCAGGGAAGTTCTGTAATGTAAAAGTCTTTCTCCAATAGTTCACAAGTAGCTTTCCAGCCTCTGTGCCCTACTCCATGGTACTGGAAAATAAAAGTGATGCACTAGCTACTGGTTTACATGGCTTGCCCTCTTTGCCGAGAAGTCCAGTCTTTGGATCTTTCTGCACACCTATTTTGTCCCAATCTCTGAGATCAGCTTCTTCTGCACATCCCTGCAAATCTGAAAGACCTGATAAAGAAAGGGCAATCCTAATGCTAGCATGGCCATTTGGATCTGTGCATTTTGTGAAGTAGCAGCTTGTTTAGCAGCTAAATCAGCTAGAGCATTTACCTTGGCTATCTCCGTTTGTTGGCCTGTGTGTGCTCTGAAGTGTACTATGGCCAGTGTTCTAGGTAGCTGGATAGCTCTTAACAGTGAGATTACCAGAGAAGAATGTGAAATGTTCTTTCCATCTGCTGCCACAAAGCCACGCCTATGCCATATCACACCAAAGTCATGTACTAGACTGTACCCATACTCCGAGTCAGTGTAAATGTTTATATCTTAACTTTCAAAGAGCTGGCATGCTCTAGTGAGTGCAATCAGCTCTGCAGCTTGTGCTGATTGATATGGGATAGGCTTGGCCTCAAGTATGACATCTGGAAGTTGTACAACTGCATACCCTGCATGGTATTTGTGATCATTTGGCCTAGAGCAAGAACCATCCACAAAAACATTCTGTGTGTTTGGCAGTGCTGTGGGAGATAAATCAGACCTTGGTGATGTGTCTTGGCGAATGAGGTTCAGGCAATCATGTTGTGGCACAACCTCATCCTGTTCTCCTTTTAATCCTAAAAGGGCATTTAAGATTGGTGCTGGTCCTGCAGTGGGAGAAGCATATTTGATGCAATTTTGGATTAGACAGCAAGATCACCTCATTAGCCGCTCAACCTCTGAGCAGACATGTGCTGTGTATGTACATTTTTCAACAGGATTGATACATTGGGGGTGGTGTGAAGTGTGGTGTCGTACCCCAGAGTGAAAGAAGTGGCCATCTCAACCTCCATCACACAGGTTGCTAAAGCTCTGAGACACGCAGACATGCCTTGAACCTGCCTTGAACCTGCACCGTCACCATCTTTGAAAAAAAGCAATAGGGAGCAACTTGCCTCCATGCTCTTGAGCGAGGACACTTGCCAAAGTTTTACAATTTTCCCTTGCAAACAAATGAAACATCTTTCCATAGTTAGCGAGGCCAAACCCTGGAGCCGTTACCATAGCATTTTTCAAATACACAAAACGTTGCACATTTCATCTGACCATTTTATACAGTCTGGCATGTCTGAACCTGCGGCTTGTCTCAGAAGATTGTCATAGTAGGAACAGTCATTGGTGGCAGTAACCAATCATACCAATAAAGTTGAGCATATCTTTCTTAGTAAGTGGGTGGGGCAGACCCACAAGAGCCACAGCTCTTTTGTGACCGACTTTCCTTTCTCCTTTTGAGAGTACAAAACCATGATATTCCACCATTTCCTGACACCATTGACACTTTGTGACCACTTTCAAAAAGACATTTCAAAAGATCTCTCCCATCCTCCAGGGCGGCCACCCAATTAGAACTGCAGAGGAGGAGATCATCTACATAATGCAGCAGGGATGAACAGTGTCTTGGTATCCAAGTTCTGAGAGTAGTTTGGAGGACAATGGAATAGACTGCAGGGGAGTCTGTAACCATGTTCTTCACATGGTTCTACACCATGTTAGTTGGTGGTTTTTAAAACAGAAAGCAAAGATTGGCTGTGTCTCCTCATCCACAGGGATGGAAAAAAATGCATTTGATAAATCAATCAAAGTAAAATAATCTGCATCGGATGGTATGGCGGTAAGTATTGATGGCACATCAGGCACTATTGGGGCAATCGGTACCACTAGGCTATTGATGGCCCTTAGATCTTGTACAAACCAATAGTCACCATTTGTCTTCTTTACCGGGTTAAGGGGAGTATTGTAGCACAATACAATTTCCCTTAAGATCCCTTTCCTTAAGAAATCCTAGACTATTGGCTGTAACTCATTACTGCTTCTCAGAGCAGTTAACCCTTACTGCTTCTCGGAGCAGTTTAATTTATCGAGGTCTAAAACAATTTCTGCACAAATTACAGGCCCCTTTAAAGGAATCAATCTCTAAATAGAGGTCATGGCAAGAGAAAATTCATATAAATTCAACTAACCAGACATAAAGTGATTGATCCAGAGACGATCACCAAAACCATTAGGATGTTTATAGTCTAGGGGTAGAATGACCCTCAATACCTCTGAATAAGGTGAGACACTGACACAAAACAATGGCAAGGTCTCTCTGAGCAATCTAAAAGTTTATTCTTTCTGTGTGAATATAAAAAGGGTAATTTCAGAAGGTTAAACCTTTCGTATGTCATACAGATTATCCAATGAAACACAGAGACAAAGTCTATGACAAAAATTAAACTCAGCAAAAATAACAGACAACTTAATTTCCAGGAAATAACGTTTTACAAGAACTTGAAAGTAACTTATGAGAAACAAAGCTAGAAACTTGCAAACAAAACGTGTGCATAACTGTTTTACAATGGATGCTAGAAAGACAACAAAATTGAAAATGATTAATATAAAATAGATGCAGTTAAGCTAAATATCCCTTCAGTAATAGATTTTCATTCTCTGGCAAGGGTCAAATGGGTACTGTATTAGCGGCGATGAATTGACAAGCATACAAATTGATTTGGTCTACAAGAGATCTATAGAAATCTTTTGTGTAAAACAGTGAATAAAAATCAAGTGAAGGAAAATAAACTGTTTCCACCTGAATTCCGGGTTGGCCAGTGCATGGGGGAAGTATGGGCACTGCAGAAGTGGTGGGCTGCAAATCAGGGTTAGCATATGCAGCATGAAGGACACTATGGGCTCTACGGGCCTGTATTCAAACTCTTTGTGGCTACAGGTCTAGCCACCTCAACAGCTTGAACTGTAATTATGGGACTCGCCACATCAGCAAGTGTTACTGCAGTGCTGGTTTGTCTATGACCAGGATGTACTAGGCCGCTGGTACTAACCAGTTCACCAGAAGAATGAGCAGCACTAGTACCGGCTCTCTGCTCCATACGAGAGCCCTGTGGTTCTTGCACCTCAACAACAGAACAGGGTTGGGTACCCCTGACCTTAGCAGGGACCACTTCTGCCAGGGTGCCGCTGCTCTCTACTGGTTCTTATACGGAGCCTGAATCTGACAGTGGAGCTTCCTCATTGCTCTCATCTGTTATTCACAGCAACGTGTAGGCCTCTTCACTAGTGTACCTCTTTTTGGACATTGTGGCCACTAAATTTACTAGGTACTGCTAGTGTGACTCACAGGCAAAAGAACATCTGGTTGTCAGAGCCTGCTTCAATTGCTACCAAAAAAATTAACTGTTGTTATGTCGCTTACACACAAGTGGGATGTCTGACAAAAAAAGTCAGACGGGAGTTTTTCATCATATATTCCGGTCGTGTGTATGCACCATCTGACTTTTTACATCGAAAATTCTGACGGACCTAGAAATGGAACATGTTCTAAATATTTTCGACTGAACCAATTCCTATTGGGAAAACTGCTCATCTGTATGCTGTTCCAACAGACCAAAAATGACGCATGCTCTGAAGCAAGTACAAGACGGAAGCTATTAGCTACTGGCTATTGAACTTCCTTTTTCTAGTCCTGCGGTATGCGTTGTATGTCACCGCGTCCTTGATGTTCGGACTTTGGTGTGATCGTGTGTACGCAAGACCATTTCAGCGGAGTTCCGTCGGAACTCTGTGTACAGGGCATTAGTGTTTGCAGGGATCAGGCGTGACTCTGCGAATCCTACAGTTATGCGTGTTGTGTTTTTTTAAGTGACAATGATCTACTGATACTGCACTTGGGTTAGTCAGTCGGAGGGGCTAAACGCAGGTGCTAGGTTTCGGGGATGATCCCGTTAACGCATCATTTTTGGGAACACTAAACTACTAGGGAAGCTAATATATTTCTGATCAGATCAAAGATATTTATCCGTTCAGACACTATACTAGTAAAAGGAGCTATCTAGTGTGTATGTGAGTGTTAGAGTACCTGCATTAATCTGGCCCTGCCTGGGATTTACGCTGACCCTAACTGATGTCCCCCTGCCGGGGAAATAAACCTTTATTAGGTAATATACAGCGGGTAAAAAGAGAAACACAGGTGCCTCTAGGTTAGAACTGTAAACATTTTAATGAGATACAGGTGCATTATCCACTTACATGGAGGTTAAGGAAGTAATGCATGAGTCCATCCACATTGGCGTGGCATTCACTGCAGAGCGGCGTTCTGAATCAACTATTCAGAACACCGTTCTGCATTGAGCGCCATGCCAGTGTGGATGGACTCATGCCTTAATTCCTTAACCTCCAGGATAATGCACCTGTATCTCATTAAAATGTTTACAGTTCGGGGGCGCATGCACAGCTCAAAGCAGGACAGAAGCAGGGGGATAAGAGCTCCACGAGAACTGGAGACAAATGTTGACCCCAGGGCTACTAAGCAGCTAAACAAGCCTCAAAATACCCCCCACCCCTGCGAAACACACAGCGCATGCCAGGCTCAAAGAACCGCCGTGGCAAACTGGCCAAAAGATCCCTAACAAACTATTTACTCCACGTGCGATAGCAAAGAAGGATGTCCCAAGATGGCGCCCAGCTGGACACAGCTCCAGCATGCACACAGACCACGGCCTCATTTACAGAGCACTCTACAGGGCACAGTGAGTATAAAGTATAGCTCACAAAAGCAGATTTGGAGGACAGCCTCACCTGTATTTATGACAAGCTAGCAAGGAAATTCCAATCCAAATGCTTAAGTTAACAAACACCCTGTCCCTGGAGATAGCTGCCCTGGGCACTAGAACAGATCTGCTAGAGACCAAGCACAATGAGCTTAGCCTCACTCACTCAGACCTCAGAAAGGATCATGAGATCCTCACTGAAATGGTGCAGCTCCTACAAGCCCACCTTGAGGACTTGGACAATAGAAATAGGAGGAATAATCAGAGAGTGAGAGGAGTCCCAGAAATTGTGACAGACCTGCTCCCAGCCATACAGAAATTGTTCCAGTCACTTTTTCCTGAAACACCTGCAGCGTCCTTCACATGTGACAGAATACACAGAGCCCTACGCCCAAAACCTCCCTTGGACATACCACCCAGGGATATTGTGCTGTGCCTGAAGGATTTTTTAATCAAAGAGGAGATCCTTAGAGCCTCACGCAATGCACCTCATATCCAACTAGAGGGAATCACGATCCAAATATACCCGGTGTGACAGTAGGAGATGCTGTCACAGTAAAATTGGTAGTTTGGGGGACACAGGGTGTGCACATTTGCTTTGTGCAAGACTGCAGAGCATAGATGTGGACTGTAGAAAACTGCTTCCACAGCTTTCTCCAGGTTTTGGTATTCCGTCATGTGGCTCTGTAGTTTGGAGTTTCCACAGTGTCTTGGGTGGGATGGGATCTCCAACTCTGTGTCCAGATTTTTCAGGTGACCAGCAGGGTGTGTGCTCAGGTGAGCACATCCCTTATAATGAGTTTATGGGAATACCTAAGGGCTCCCATTTGGAGACTGCTCCACACCAAGACAGGAGGTATCCAGGAGTCAGAGAAGCTGCAGGAGGCAGCCAGAACATGTGTGACTGCAAGAGGCAGTGAAACGGCTTGAGGACTAAGGCCAGAGTGGAGCTGTGGGTGCTAAAGTAAAGCCGTCCACACTGAAGGATCCAGTGGTCTGTGTAACCAGGATAAAGAGCAGAAGTACTGCTACAGAAAGCCAGGTGGGCTAGCATTTTCTGTTGTGTGTATTTGCTGGAGAAGAACCCCTGTGTGGAAAACCATTATGTTATGGACTTTTATTTTGCCTTTTTAATAAAAATGGGCTACCATGCCCTAAAATATAGTTCCTGACTGGTTTGAATCAGTGGCAAAAGCATCTACTACGATAGCTAAACAACCCCCAAATTTACACTAGATATATCACCCACCACCCTTGACAAGCACAGGATGAAGGAGATATCAATGGTACTTCAGGCAGCCAGTATTAGATACTGCTGGGGTTTCCTCTTCAAGGTACAAGTCCCCTACAATGGCACCACCTACACCAGAGATATGCAATTAGCGGACCTCCAGCTGTTGCACAACTACAAGTCCCATGAGGCATAGCAAGACTCTGACAGCCACAAGCATGAAACCCAGAGGCAGAGGCATGATGGGACTTGTAGTTTTGCAACAGCTGGGGGTCCGCTAATTACATATCCCTGACCTACACGGTCACCATGATCCCGGAAGGAAAAGACCTTTTAGTGACGCTTGGTATTATGGATGCTGCTGATCACCCAAGAATGCTATCCATCCCACACCCGTCTGCTATATGGGCTACACCTTCTCCCAGGAGGGATCTCTGCAACCAACACTAGGGATGAGCCGAACACCCGCCGGTTCAGTTCGCACCAGAACTTTCGAACAGACCCCAAATTCGTACGAACGTTAGAACCCCATTGAAGTCTATGGGACTTTAACGTTCGAAATTAAAAGTGCTAATTTTAACGGCTAATATGCAAGATACTGTCCTAAAAAGGGTTTGGGGACATGGCTTCTGCCCCAGGGGACATGGGTCAATGCAAATTTTTTTTTTAAAAAATGGCCGTTTTGGCGGGAGCACTGATTTTAATGATGATTAAAGTGAAAAAAAAGGTGAAATATTCCTTTAAATATCGTGCCTGGGGGGTGTCTATAGTATGCCTGTGAAGTGCCACGTGTTTCTCGTATTTAGAACAGTCCCTGCACAAAATGACATTAAACGAAAATAACGTCATTTCAAACTGCTTGCGGTTTTAATGTTATATCTGGTTCCTGCAATATGGTTGAAAATCATTGAGAAAAATGGCATGGGTAGCCCTCCCTGCCCATTACCAGCCTATTTGGGTCTTGTACGGATATTAAGGGGAACCCCGTACCCATATTAAAAAAAGGAAATACGTGTGGCCCCCAGGCCCTATATACTCAGAACAGCAGTATACAGGCGGTGCAAACAAGACAGGGACTGTGTAGGTTTGTTGTGTTAAGTTGAATCTGTTTGTAATTTTCAACTGGTACATTTTTAAAGTGTAGCTCCAGTCAAAAAAAACTATTTTTAAGCTTTTTGGAAAACATGGGAAGGGTTATCACCCCTGTATAATTTGTTTTGCCGTCTGTCTTTTTTCATCTCACTTGCTGTTGTCTCCTTCCGTTTGCAGTAGGAGAGGTTTGTAAGTTGGATGTTTGAAAGTAGGGGCCTGCCCTATATGCTCTGCAGAAATGGCGGAACAAGGTGTTGGTTTTGCCACAACATTGTAAGCCCTCAAAGTGACTCTTGGTGGGCGCTGGAGCACCCTGCTGTGAACGATTATATCAAGGATTGTAATTACATGCCATTGTTGAACAGTGGTAGAAAAATTGACTTTTGGTGGTTGTGGTGCTGGTGCCACAACACTATAAGTCCTCACAGTTACTCTGGGTGGGCACAGGAACGGGCCCTCCTATGAAATATTATATCAAGAATTGTAATTACATGTCCCTGTTAAACAGGGGCAGAAAAATTGGGCCTTAGGCACTGGTGCTGGTGCCACGACACTGCAACCTCTCCCATATACTCTAGTTTTAGTGCAGGAATTAGCCCTGCTGCAAACATTCCATCAAAAATTGTAATTAAACACCCCTGTTAAACAGGGGCAGAAAAATTGGGCTGGTGGCATCACCCAGAACCAAAAATGTTCTTTCAACATATTAGCGGAGGAGGAAGAGGATAGACAATCAACATAACAGGACAGTCCCTCAGCATCAGCATAGGCAGTCTTGAAGGGATGTGATATTTCCAAAAAAAATTATTCGGTTACATCAGCTTCAGGTGCTTGGTAGCTGTGGGTGATCCAAGACTGATTCATCTTGATGAAGGTCAGCCGATCAACTGATTCGGTGGACAGGCGCACCCTGTGATCGGTAACAAAGCCAGCAGCAGCACTGAAGGTGCGTTCCGAAAGAACGCTGGATGCAGGACAGGCCAGTAGCTCAATTGCATACTGTGCAAGCTCTGGCCAGTGATCCATCCTCAAGACCCAGTGATCTATCCTCTGGCCAGTGATCCATCCTCAAGAAAAGCCAGAGGATTTTTGGTGGGAAAGGTGTCCAAGTCTGACCTTGCCCCTAGGTATTCCTGCACCATGTAAATCAGACGCTGGCGATGGTTGCTGGAACCGATCATACCTTGGGGCTGCGGACTAAAAAATTGCCTGAAAACATTGGTCAGACGGCCACCTTCTCCACCGCTCCTTCTGACTGATGCCTCAGCAACACGTTGTCCAGGACCAGGAGTTTGTAACCTCCCAGTCTCTGGAAACGCATTGCACAGACCTTTCTGCAAAGCCTCCCGGAGATGTCTCATCCTCTGCTCCCTCTGCGACGGCAAGATAAGGTCGGCAACCTTACCCTTGTACCGTGGATCAAGCAGAGTGGCCAGCCAGAAATGGTCCCTCTCCTTGATCCGAAGAGGATACTTCCGCAGGCTTTGCAGGATCAGGGAGGCCATGCAGCGTAGGTTAGCTGAGGCATTCGGTCCGGAGTCCTCTGGGTCACTAAGGACAACATGATCCGCAGTTACCTCCTCCCAGCCACGTACAAGTCCACGGGTTTCTTGGGACTGTAAATCATCTCCCTACAAGACTGCTGCTGCTGCTGATGCTGATGCTGAGTGCCAGCCTCCACCTCCATGCTGACACAATCATCCTCCTCCTCCTCCTCCTCCTCTTCCTCATCCTCTTCCTGTGTGATGGGTGGCACAGCAGGAACACTGTCTGGATAAAGGGGGCCTTGAGAGGCAAGGAAGTCCTCCTCTTCCTGCCTCTGTTCTGCCTCAAGTGCCCTGTCCATTATTCCACGCAGCGTATGCTTCAAGAGGTGGACAAGAGGTGGACAAGAGGTACAGTGTCACTGATGCATGCATTGTCACTGCTCACCATCCTTGTGGCCTCCTCAAACGGTGACTGGACAGTGCATGCATCCCTGATCATGCCCCACTGGCGTGGTGAGAAAAAAACGAGCTCCCCTGACCCTGTCCTGGTGCAGTAGTCGCACAGGTACTCATTGATGGCCAACGTTGAGTTCCACCTGGGGGGCATGTCACATATAAGGCGGTTCTTGGGCAGGTTCAACTCCTTTTGGAGCTCAGCCAGCCGAGCACAGGCATTAAATGATCGGCGGAAAAGCACACAGACTTTCCTGGCCTGCTTCAGGACATCCTGTAAGCCCGGGTATCTGCCCAAGAACCGCTGCACCACCAGGTTAAGGACGTGAGCTACACAGGGCACATGGGTCAGTTGTCCCTGTCGGAGGGGGGAGAGGAGGTTGGCGCCATTGTCACAAACCACCATTCCAGGCTTAAGCTGGCGTGGCGTCAACCACCACTCAGCCTGCCCCTGCAGAGCTGACAAAACATCCGCCCCAGTGTGGCTCCTGTCCCCCAAACAAACCAGCGCAAGCACGGCATGGCATTGTTTTTGCCTGCGTACTTGCGTAGCCCCTGGAATGCCTACGGAGCACCGCTGGTTCTGAGGACAGAGCACTGGAAGAGGCCATGGAGGAAGAAGAAGAGGAGGGGATGGAGGAGAGAGGTGTGTCACAACCAATAGTAGCATTTTGGAGGCGTGGTGGCGAAACAACCTCTAACACTACTGCACCTTGTCCTGCATCCTTCCCAGCTGCCAGAAGAGTGACCCAATGGGCCGTGAAAGAAAGGTAACGTCCCTGTCCATGCCTGCTGGACCATGAGTCAGCGATAATTTGCCCCTTACTGCTGACCGCCCTGTCCAGCGAGGCAAGGACATTGCTTTCCACATGCCGGTAGAGAGCCGGAATCGGCTTCCGTGAGAAAAAGTGGCGTTTGGGGACCTGCCACTGAGGAACCGCACATTGTACAAACTCACGGAAGGGGGCCGAGTCTACCAACTGAAAAGGAAGCAGTTGAAGTGCTAGCAATTTAGCCAAGCTAGCATTCAACCGCTGGGCATGTGGATGGCTGGGAGTGAACTTCTTTCGCCGGTCCAGCAGCTGGGGCAGGGACATTTGCCTGCTATAATCGGACGTGGGTGTACTGCTAGCAGAGTGCCCGGAAGCACTTGGGTGTGTCACACCTAATTGTACACCTTCATTCCTCTCAGAGCAGGTTTCAGAGAGGACTGAAGGTCTAGTGGGGTTGGAGATCCCAGTTGATGAGGAGCAAGGAGAGGTCCGCTTTGTTCTTTGGTGTGGGTCTTTGAGGTACGCTTGCCAACGAGCTGCATGGCAGGTCAACATATGTCTGGTCAAACATGTGGTGCCCAAGCGGCTGATGTTTTGGCCACGCGAGATACGTTTGAGACATATGTTGCAAATAGCAGCGGTGCGATCTGATGCACTCGTCTCAAAAAAGGCCCACACCAAAGAACTTTTAGAATAACGCGCAGAGGCAGCGCCCTGCACAGGCGGAGCTCTGCGGTGTGATTCAGTCGGTGTGCTGCCCCTAAGCTGGCCCCCGGAGGGAATCCTGCCTCGTTGGACATGTGCCTCCTCCTCCTCCTCCTCCTCTCTCCTACCAGGCACCCACGTGGAGTCAGTGCCCTCATCATCCCCTCCCTCTTCATCGCTGGAGCAAACCTGGCAGTATGCTGCAGCTTGTGGAACATGACTGTCAGATTGCTGTCCTTCTTGAGCATCCCCTCTCTCTGCATTGACGCTACTGCCTTCCTCTAGCATCATCCAGTATCATCATCAGAGCCTACAAAACGCTGGGCATCCTCCTGGAGCATGCACCCAACACTGTGCTCAAAGAGTTCAGGAGACTCCTCAGGAGGACGTGGTGGGTCTAGGGAAGGAGTCACTGATGATGACATTGAGAGGAGGGAAGACGATACGTTGGCAGCTGCTTTGCTAGTACCCTGAGCCTGGCTGAGAGAGGATGAGGAGGATGAAGAGGGCTTGGTCATCCACTCTACCAAGTCATTGGCATGTTGCGGCTCAACATGTCCAGCTGCCGAAAAGAAGGACAAGCGTGTCCCATGGCCACGTGCTGATGATGACGTTGCACCGCGTCCACGACCAGCGCTGTTGTCTCTAGACACAGAGCCTGCTTGCCCTCTTTTATCGGCTCCCGCCTGTCTGCCTCTCCTTGCTGGCCTTCCAGACATGGTAATTAGGGATGAGCCGAACACCCCCCGGTTCGGTTCGCACCAGAACTTGCGAACGACCCCCGCGTTCGGTACGAACGTTAGAACCCCATTGAAGTCTATGGGACTCGAACGTTCGAATTGGAAAGTGCTCATTTTAACGGCTAATATGCAAGATAGTGTCCTAAAAAGGGTTTGGCGACCTGCCTCCTGCCTCAGGGGACATGGGTCACTGCAAAAAAAAGTTTTAAAAACTACCGTTTTGGCGGGAGCACTGATTTTAATGACGATTAAAGTGAAAAAAAAAAAGTGAAATATTCCTTTAAATATGGTGCCTGCGGGGTGTCTGTAGTATGCCTGTGAAGTGCCACGTGTTTCCCGTGTTTAGAACAGTCCCTGCACAAAATGACATTAAACGGAAATAACACCATTTAAAACTGCTTGCGGTTTTAATGTTATATCTGGTTCCTGCAATATGGTTGAAAATCATTGAGAAACATGGCATGGGTAGCCCTCCCTGCCCATTACCAGCCTATTTGGGTCTTGTACGCATATTAAGGGGAACCCCGTACCCATATTAAAAAAAGGAAATGCGTGTGGCCCCCAGGCCCTATATACTCAGAACAGCAGTATACAGGCGGTGCAAACAAGACAGGGACTGTGTAGGTTTGTTGTGTTAAGTTGAATCTGTTTGTCATTTTCAACCGGTACATTTTTAAAGTGTAGCTCCAGTCAAAAAAACTATCTTTAAGCTTTTTGGAAAACATAGGGAAGGGTTATCACCCCTGTATAATTTGTTTTGTCGTCCATCTTTTTTCATCTCACTTGCTGCTGTCTCCTTGCGTTTGCAAGTAGGAGATGTTTGTAAGTTGGATGTTTGAAAGTAGGGGCCTGCCCTATATTATAGCGGTATGTACTGGGTACAGAGCACGCAGACAGCACGCACTATCTCCTAACACTACTGACTGCAAGCTCTATTATTAACCACTTGTTAGCCCAATGTTTGCATAAAGTGAAAGATGAAGTTATGCTGAGTAAATAGATATCAAACATGTCACTCTTCAAAATTGCACATGCCCGTTGAATGGCGCCAAACGTCGCTACTTAAAAAATCCCCATAGGCGACGCTTTAAATATTTTTTTACTGGTTACATGTTTTGAGTTGCAGAGGAGGTCTAGGACTAGAATTATTGCTCTCGCTCTAACATTCTCGGCGATACCTCACATGTGTGGCACATGCGAGCACATGGGGACATGGGCGCTTTCATTTTTTTTTTTTTTTTTTATTGTTCATTTTACTTTATTTATTTTAGTTTGATATTTTTTTTCCCAAAAATATATTTTTGATCACTTTTATTCCTATTACAAGAAATGTAAACATCCCTTGTAATAGGAATATGGGGTGACAGGTCCTCTTTACAGTGAAATCTGGGGGGTCAATATGACCCCACATCTCACCTCTAGGCTGGGAAGCCTGAAATAAAAAATAAAAAAAAGATTCTGGCTTTGATCGTACTGGCGAGTTGGTAGAAGCACCGGAGGGCGGTGAGGGGTGGGGGGCGTCTATGGCTGGGTATTTCAGGGTATCACCGAGTATGGCTGGGTATCTCTGAGTATGGCTGGGTATGGCAATTTATGGCAGGGTATTACAGAGTATTGGCGGGGTATTGGCGGGGTACTACAGAGTAATAGCAGGGTACTGCACTGCAGAGTAATGGCAGGGTACTGCACTGCAGAGTAATGGCGGGGTACTGCACTGCAGAGTAATGGCAGGGTACTGCACTGCAGAGTAATGGCGGGGTACTGCAGAGTAATGGCGGGGTACTGCACTGCAGAGTAATGGCAGGGTACTGCACTGCAGAGTAATGGCGGGGTACTGCACTGCAGAGTAATGGCGGGGTACTGCAGAGTAATGGCGGGGTACTGCACTGCAGAGTAATGGCAGGGTACTGCACTGCAGAGTAATGGCAGGGTACTGCACTGCAGAGTAATGGCGGGGTACTGCAGAGTAATGGCGGGGTACTGCACTGCAGAGTAATGGCAGGGTACTGCACTGCAGAGTAATGGCAGGGTACTGCACTGCAGAGTAATGGCGGGGTACTGCAGAGTAATGGCGGGGTACTGCAGAGTAATGGCGGGGTACTGCAGAGTAATGGCGGGGTACTGCACTGCAGAGTAATGGCGGGGTACTGCACTGCAGAGTAATGGCGGGGTACTGCACTGCAGAGTAATGGCGGGGTACTACAGAGTAATGGCAGGGTACTGCACTGCAGAGTAATGGCAGGGTGCTGCACTGCAGAGTAATGGCGGGGTACTGCAGAGTAATGGCGGGGTACTGCAGAGTAATGGCAGGGTACTGCAGAGTATGCACTGGTATTGCAGAGTATTGGCAGGGAATTGAGGGGTTAAATTCGGTGAGCAGCGATGTGGGCACTGCAGATGCAGCCCACATCGCTGCTGACACCGATCTCTTTCCCCTCCGCTGTACCGATCGGTACAGAAAGGGGAGGGAGGAACAGGCGTCATAACATGACGCCGGTTTGTTTCCAAGTGATCACTCCGTCATTTGACGGAGCAATCACGTTGTAAACGGCCGCTATGAGCGGCCGTTTACCGTGATGCGCCGGGTCCTATGGACCCGGCGGTCACAGATGCTCTCGAGTGCGCACACCTCGGGGCACGCGAGAGCAGAATTCTGGGAGGCCGTTAATTAACGGCCTCTCTGAGTTAAACAACCGCCCTGAAGCCGTTAATCGGCAATGGGCAGTTGTTAAGTGGTTAAAGTTAGATCACTAGCTATATAGGTGAGGTGAATATAGTGGTGTATACTGCAGTCAGGGCACAGACAACAACCACTACACAGCAGCAAGATAGGAAATCAGCCAAAAACGATTGGTGTGTACTGTGTTGAAGGTACACAGAACACCCACTGCTTCAGATGCAAAGTAACACACTACAGGAGGCCGCCTTAAAGGCGGCCTTATATAGTGTGGGGCGTGCACTACACAGCCTGAGCTATGATTGGCCACAGGCAGGATGCCTGTGGCCAATCATGGCTCTCCTCGCTGCCGGCGCTGCGATTGGCCAAGCATGCGGGGTCACAGTGCATGCTTGGCCAATCATCGGGCAGCAATGCACTGCGCCAACGCAGTGCATTGTGGTCCGCGCGCGCGTCACTCGAATTTTGACGCGAACGGCCAAAACGTTCGGAATTCGCCGAACGGCCGAACGGCCAATGTTCGAGTCGAACGTACGTTCGACTCGAACACGAAGCTCATCCCTAATGGTAATGGTCTGAAAGGAGTTGGGAAAACCAGCAATTGGGTAGTGTATATTGTGCTGGAGGCACACACAACTTCCACTAACTCCTGCAGATTGCAGATGGCTCAAATAGAGAAGAGCTATGTAGGTGGATATAGCGGTGTATACTGGGTTCAGAGCACGCAAACAGCACGCACAATCTCCTAACACTGACTGCAAGCTCTATTTAAAACGAGCAAGATAGTTAGCTAGATAGGTGGATATAGCAGTGTATACTGGGTTCAGAGCACGCAGAATCTCCCAACACTGACTGCAAGCTCTATTTAAAACGAGCAAGATAGTTAGCTATATAGGTGAATATAGCGGTGTATACTGCGGTCAGGGCACGCAGACAACAACCACTACAGAAGAGCAAGAACGAAAAATCAGCCGATAACGATCGGTGTATACTGTGTTGAAGGTACACAGAACACCCACTAATTGCTACAGACGCCAACACACGACACAAGGCCGCCGCGCTGGCGGCCTTATATAGTGTGCGGCGTGTACTACACAGCCTGAGCTATGATTGGCCACAGGCATCCTGCCGTATGTTCGATTCAAACACGAAGCTCGTCCCTAACCAACACTAAGCCCCATTGGGCCCACACAGGCTGGTATAGTCATTATATTGCTTGCATGTACAGTAACCTTAAATCAGTCTCCACCCCAGGCGGAAGTTCTCTGGTGCCCTTTTGATCGTCCCCCACTCCAATCAAGTTGGATCATGCATTTGGACACATTGGATCATGCATTTTGGACACATCTGATTTCTGGATCTGTCTCCCCCCGGTTTCTTTGGGACCGAACCCACTGCAGTCATCTGACTGCTAAGACAGTCTTTGCCACTTGATTGCAGTTTTGGACCATTTGGCCCATGTTATGATAATTCTTTGGTCAGGGTGAAGGTTTCTCCCCTGACTCCGTTGGCTAAAAAGCTGCTCTTTGCAGACATGGTAGGTATAGAAAAATATTCCTGCGCCTAATCAGGATAAGAGAAGGGCTGTACTGCTGCACACACTGGAGTGGGGTACCTGAACCCCAGAAAGAAGAACTAATAAACAGGAGGTAGTGGTGCGCTATACTATGGCAGGGATGGTCCAGCCTCAAGGGGTGGTGGACTGTGTGGGTACTTAAATAATATTATAAACTGGGAGGTTATTCAGATGCTAATTTGACGTCACATAAAAGACTGCTTGTAAAACATGCGGAACGTATATGTAAATCAGTATATGCTCTTATAGGGAATAGCGCAATCCCTCAAGACACTGACATTCATTACAAATAAATGACAAACACTGGAATATAAATAAAACAAGATGAGAATAAAAAATTCAAAGTGTCCTAAAACGTGTAAAACAAATAACTCCAAATGCGATTTGTTAAAACTGGCGAAAAAAATCGCATAAAGTGCCATTGCTAAAGAATATAATGCAAGTGAATAATCCCTCTAAACCATAATACAATGTTGAAAAAATGCAAATAAAACCAAAAATAAAAATGACAAAATGTCCGTTACACTCTGCAAAATGTGGCGATTACATCCCAAAAAATTGCATAAAGTGCCAGTGCTTAAATATAGCAGGTGCAAATAGTGGTGAACGAAATGCAATCAATGGTGATGCCGGTGATGGTGGGTATATCTCTCGTGATCCTGTGTGATCTGGTTATGGGTGTCCCCTTACCTTACAGCTGTAAGGTAACAGCATGTGACATGTATATCCTCAGGGTCCTTGGTGCTCTTTGCCTTTAAGGTCCCGCTGTGGTGTCCCCAATTCCTGGCGTTAGTGTCCTGCCTATTGTGCTGTATGGCCCCTTTAAATGGTAGCTCAGAAGTATTCAGCGTGGGGGTTCCCTCAGCGATTGGTATATGTGTAGGGTTAAAGAGATATAGAGGAAGGATGCCCCATAGTGTAGTAGTTTCAACAATTAACGTTTATTAAAAAAAGTTAATAAAGTACACAAACATACGTTTTTAAAGCGCTGTACAAACGAGCAACGAGCTCGGTATGCATAATTTCCGGTAGCTCTCGTCCCGACGCGTGTTCGTCACGAGTCACGTGACTTCATCAGGGGATGAATAGTGCTATTGGAAGTGTCTTTAAATAGAAGGAGCAATGCATTCTATAGCGGCCATTTTGGTGAAAACCCGGAAGTACCTCGGCGGCCATTTTATAGTCTATCTGGTCGCCGGAAGTGTGCGTGTGGCCATTTTCTTGGTTATCTGACCGCATCTAGTTAACCCGATGGCCGGAAATAAATGTGTGGCTATTTTAAGTGTCACCAACAAACAACGTCCGTTTTTTTAACACCCGGAAATGTCGTCGCCCCTTTCTCATTGGTTGTTATGGCTACCGTGCGGGTACCCCGCTATTAGCAAGCCTTATTAAACTGATCAGGAAAGAGGGGGGGAAATAGTGAAAAAAAACAGGTAGTGTGCCAAAAATTAGAGAAAAGTTGGAAAAAAGGGGGAAAGACCGAAGCCATAGTAACTGCGATGTGTGACACAAAATGTGGAAAATTATAAATATTCCGGCACAGGGACAGGTAATTAAAGGGAAAGAATGGGGAATAGGGAAAAAACGGGGAATAGGGAAAAAAACAAAACAATATAGAAACCAAGAATGGGAATGCCAATGATGGTAGGCATAGACATGAAGGATCAAAAAATGATACTAAATACATGATCAATGATGGATAATAAATGAAGTATAAAAAGATGTGAAAAAAGTTTAATAAAGCTAGTAAAAACTAGTCAAAGTTACTAGTAAAGAATAAAACTGTATTAAAAGCACAGAAAAAATTATTTTATATATATATATATATATATATATATATATATATATATATATATATATATATATATATATATATATATATATAAATAAACGTATTGCGAGAGAACACGACCAATTGCTGCCGGAAATGACGTATAGGACCATGCCATATAAAACATGCATCAAAATTGATAAAATTAAAATATATACAGAATATATATATATTACAGGTCAATACCAGAGCAAAGGTCCCTATGGAAAATCAGAGATTCCTAAACATATGCCAGGGAGTATAGGGGATAAAAAGATATAGAGTAGTCCTATACTCGGGGGGCCATTTGTTATGTCAGAGGGAGAGCAAGAGAAGGGTACCCTGAATGAGGGTGGAGAAATGTTATATTTCTCGGGGGGGCTAATACTCATACAATGTCAATGGTTTAGGGTCACCCAACCTGGACTATAGTCTGATGTGTATTGCCTAGTATAGGGATCAGGGGAGATACCTTAGGTGCACGGGGAGATAGTTCAGTCTTCTTTTTCTTCAGCTTAGGGAGGGCTGGTTTGCAACATATCATGTAGAATAAGTGGGATATATGGTGCGAAGTAGACACAAAAGATCTATATTGGGCTATGGTATGATGTAGATAGCGGAACAAGGGGATTACAGGGGACAAAAAGGGTCTATGGTTGTCGCATAGTTCCCACATAAGTATATTAAAACTATATTAAAATCAGCGGAGGGGTGGGGGAGGTTAAAAGTCACTGATAAAACAATTCAAGTCGAATTCAACATTGAGACCCTTTGGCATGAGTGTGTCTAGTGTGAATATCCATTTGGACTCAAGCTGGCTGAGAGTTCTTACTTTGTGTCCCCCTCGCCTATGTTTTACGTAGGGCTCAATCCCCCAAAATTTCAGTTGGGATGGATCTTTGTTGTGATGTAACGCAACATGTCTTGATAAGTTGTGCTTGTCGAACCCCTTTATTATGTTTTGTACGTGTTCTTTCACACGTACCCTGAGTGGTCTCTTGGTACGGCCTATATATTGGAGGCCACAGCTACATTCTAACGCGTATACGGCTCCGACAGTATTGCAACAAATAAATTCTTTGATATCATAAGTGTTGCCTGTACTGGTTGAGGTGAATTCTTTTTTCCTTTCGTTGGGGCGTTTTGTTCTGGTACAGGCATAGCATCTTACAGGGAAAGAACCTTTTTCCCGTAAAGAAAGACAATCCTCTACCTGGCGGGTCTGGGATACTTTTCACTATTTTGTCCCTGATAGTGGGAGCTCGCCTATAGACGAATTTTGGACAGATAGATAGAATGTCCTTTAGGCGTGTGTCTGCTCGTAATATATTCCAATTCCGTCTAATGATCTTTTCTATCTGTTTATATTGCACATTGAAATCCAAAATAATCAGGACATTGTCTTGTAATGTTTTGTTGCGAGGTTTGCTTTTCTTCTTTTTGGAGTTCAGGTACCCCACTCCACTTAATATTAAATTATTGTGGGAAATAAGCAACAAGTCAATCACTTTCTTGGACTTGGAAATAACACAAGACAATAAAAGACTTTTCTCCAAAACACATTTTAAAAGCGTAGACCGTAATAGTTACCTACCTTGCCATCACAAAAACTGGCTATATAACATACCGAAAGGCCAACTAATGCGCCTGAGACGCAATTGCACACAGGAAGAACAGTACTTTGATCAGGCTAGAAACATGCAACAGAGATTTATGGAAAAAGGCTACGAAAAAGAGTTCATTAATAAAAGGATATCAGAAGTAGCAGAGATGAACCGCAAAGACCTTATCAAAAGCAAACCTCGCAACAAAACATTACAAGACAATGTCCCGATTATTTTGGATTTCAATGTGCAATATAAACAGATAGAAAAGATCATTAGACGGAATTGGAATATATTACGAGCAGACACACGCCTAAAGTATAACGTATAAAACATAATAAAGCACAACGTATAAAGACATTTTGCGTTACATCACAACAAAGATCCATCCCAACTGAAATTTTGGGGGATTGAGCCCTACGTAAAACATTGGCGAGGGGGACACAAAGTAAGAACTCTCAGCCAGCTTGAGTCCAAATGGATATTCACACTAGACACACTCATGCCAAAGGGTCTCAATGTTGAATTCGACTTGAATTGTTTTATCAGTGACTTTTAACCTCCCCCACCCCTCCGCTGATTTTAATATAGTTTTAATATACATATGTGGGAACTATGCGACAACCATAGACCCCTTTGTCCCCTGCAATCCCCTTGTTCCGCTATATACATCATACCATAGCCCAATATAGATCTTTTGTGTCTACTTTGCACCATATATCCCACTTATCCTACATGATATGTTGCAAACCAGCCCTCCCTAATCTGAAGAAAAAGAAGACTGAACCATCTCCCCTGATCCCTATACTAGGCAATACACATCAGACTATAGTCCAGGTTGGGTGTTGACCCTAAACCATTGACATTGTATGAGTATTAGCCCCCCGAGAAATATAACATTTCTCCACCCTTATTCAGGGTACCCTTCTCTTGCTCTCCCTCTGACATAACAAATGGCCCCCCGAGTATAGGACTACTCTATATCTTTTCATCCCCTATACTCCCTGGCATATGTTTAGGAATCTCTATTTTTCCGTTTTTTCCATAGGGACCTTTGCTCTGGTATTGACCTGTCATACATACATACATTCTCTATATATTTAAATTTTATCAATTTTGATGCATGTTTTATATGGTATGGTCCTATACGTCATTTCCGGCAGCAATTGGTCGTGTTCTCTCGCAATACGTTTTTTATATATATATATATATATATATATATATATATATATATATATATATATATATATATATATATATAATTTTTTTTGTGCTTTTAATACACAGTTTTATTCTTTACTAGTAACTTTGACTAGTTTTTACTAGCTTTATTAACTTTTTTTTACATATTTTTATACTTCATTTATTATCCATCATTGATCATGTATTTAGTATAGTTTTTTCATCTTTTTAATCCTTCATGTCTATGCCTACCATCATTGGCATTCCCATTCTTGGTTTCTATATTGTTTTGTTTTTTCCCTATTCCCCGTTCTTTCCCTTTAATTACCTGTCCCTGTTATTTTCCACATTTTGTGTCACACATCGCAGTTACTATAGCTTCGGTCTTTCCCCCTTTTTTCCAACTTTTCTCGAATTTTTGGCACACTACCTGTTTTTTTTCACTATTCCCCCCCCCTCTTTCCTGATCGGTTTAATAAGGCTTGCTAATAGCGGGGTACTACACTTCATATTGATTTCAGCACTCTAGTCAGAAAATTTATTGGATGTAAATAGATTTTAGCTCTATATAACACTCTCAATGCTGATTAATGTTCACTTTGTATTTTTTCAATAAAAACTTTTGTAAACAAAAAAAAAAACATGTTTACAGTTCTAACCTAGAGGCGCCTGTCTTTCTCTTCTCATTTGCATATCTGAAGTCTGCTTTCAACTCCCCCTCAAAGGCTGCCAAGGTTGTTTTGGACTGCTAAAGTAATCTATACAGGTCTCCCCTCTTCACCTTTCCCCCTCCACATATACTGAGTATCCATTTCAAGGATTTATTGATGGACTAAAGTATTAACTCTCATACTATTTAGCAGCTCTACTACCCACTTTTTTGAATATACAGCAGGTACCCTGATGCTATAAAAAACTAACTAGCATCACCCGTTAACCTAATGCGGTGATCCCTGGTGATAGGGAAGGAAAGGGTTTACTAGGGGTGATCAGAAAATAGATCTGTACAATAAACTAGTGACACTGGAGACAGGGGGCAAAAGGGTTAACTGGGGGATCAAAGGGTTAAACCTTTATTAGAAGATTAATGAGGGAGTACCCTAGACCTACCTGGGCCTACTACTAACTGCCCTAATGCTGTTTAGTGTCACAAGTGACACCAGAACAGTGTTCAGTGAAAAATCTGAAAAACTCTGTCTCTTCCCTTTGACAGCTGCTATATAGGCAAGGGCGGGGGCCATCCGTTGACTTAACCAGATGATCCCTTCCTCTCTGATGACACATGAAGTCAGAAGGATCGGGGTCACACATTTACATCCCCTTGTAGCAATACCCTTGCCTATATAATAGCTGTCACAGCCAAGAGATAGCAGTTTCCGGGAGGCCTCCCATCGAGATGGAGCTTTCTTTTCTATTTTTCAGGTGGCATGATTGAAGATGAATGGACATTGTGGGACACTTTTTTTTTAAATAAAGGAATTGTCAAAAACTGTCTATAGTGGTTTTTACTTTTTGACATTTTTTTTGGTGAAAGGGTAGGGTACAATATATCCAATACCCATTCACATGGGGGGCGGGATCTGGGGGGCCCCTTGTTAAAGGGGGCTTCCAGATTCTGATAAGCCTCCCGCCCACAGACCCCCGACAACCAATGGCCAGGGTTGTTTGGAGGAGGCCCTTGTCCCTATCAACATGGGGACAAGGTCCTTTGGGGAGGACCCCAAAGTGCCTTCTTCATGTTGAGGGCAAGTGGTCTGGTATGGTTCGGGTGGAAGGCGCTCGCTCATCCTCCCCTTTCTGGGCCTGTTAGGCTGCTTGCTCAGATAAGGGTCTGGTATGGATAATGGGGGGGACTCCATGCCGATTTTTTTTTTAAAAATTGGTGTGGAGTTTACCTTAAACTGTATGCCAGACCCAAAGAGCCTGGTATGCATTTTGGGGGAACCCCATACTGTTTCTTTTTTTAATTTTGGCGTGGAGTTCCCCTTAGGGCCTGGTACGGATTTTGGGGAGACCCGTGCCATTTTTTAAATTAATTCTGTCATAGTGTTCCCCTAAACCACTTCAATACACTATATTATATACTCTGCACTGCACTATATGCCCTGCATTGTATTATATATACTACACCGACTGCACTATATACTCTGAACTGCAGTATATATACTATACAAACTGCAGTATGTACTGTGCAGAAAAATTGGGCCTTAGGTGTTGGTGGTGCCAGAACACTGTAACCCCTCACAGTTACTATTTTTGGGTGCAGGAATGGGCCTTACTGTTAAATATTATTTCAAAAATTGTAATTACATGCCCCAGTCAAACAGGTGCAGAAAAACTGGTCCATCTTCAAAACTGTCCCATCGCACGTTAGAGTACTCTAGGATGTGATTGGGAAGTATACACACACATCCCCGAGCACCGGTGATATAAGGTTCACCGTGCTAACTAGAGATTAGTATGTTGTATGAGGTGAATAAAGCATACAACGTTTGTGCCACAAGGACACCAGAACCCACAAGGATTGGCATAAATGGAGATGAACCTGGCACAAAAATGATATTCATATAAGAAAAATTTCAAAAAAAGGGGGCATAAAAGGGGGGTTATATCTGTGTAAGGGAATGATAATGCATGCATCAGCATGCCATGCGAGTGCATGTGTGCAGATGAACGCACAGGGAGGCTGTCAAGGTATAAGACTCATAGTCATAGCACATCCTGATAGTAATGTGGACAATGAAAAGCAGAGTTAAAAAAATTAAACTTACTTTGGACTGCTGTTGAGGTAGGATTTCCCTTATCTGGGGAGTTGTGTGATCCTGACTGTGCAGCAACCAACTAATGCAGGTGCCTGTTTATGTTGACAGAGAGGTCAGTTTAGTACACGCCCCCACGTGCCAGGGAGCTCCGGTGAAGAAGAAAGGTGGCAGAACTAGTAGTGGTGATCATCAGACAAGTCTCCAAAAAACTGTGCGAGAGGACATGAGTTGAGGAGATAAAGCAAAACGTGGACAATGGAAAAACAGAAAAACAATGAGAATATTATTGATAATGTAATAAAAGTACATATACAAATAAAAAAAAAAATCACTTATGCTGTATATTGTACATAAGACACACAACTAAATACATACACAGAACAAGAGTGGTCAAGATATATAAATCACAGCAGGGGGATAAGGTACAGCAGAGAAAACCCCAGAGGATGATGAAACATGGAGTTGACACAGATGAATAGATAAACTATGGTTGTACCACAGGGAAAACCCCAGGAGATGATGAGGATAGGGATAACATAAGTGGATGAATAGACAAGGGCCTTAACAGTATGATCCCACCACCCATCATATTTGGAACAGATTCCAATTCCAATTCATATGTATAGATAAGCATATTAGTAAATGTATCTTAAGGTACGAGTGAGACACGTGACAATAAACCACATGATCACATGTCTCTCTCAAAACCTCCAGATGAAAAGCCCTGAAAAAAAGGGCTTGAAGTTGAAGGCTTCATTTAGGCCAGGTGGTGAGGTGGCATTCAAGTCAGAGATCCATCTTAGCTCTCGTTGTAGGAGGAGCTTGTTGAGGTCTCTTCCCTGTGAGCTTGGATGCACTCGGCCCAGCACCAGAAAGGACACTTTGGGGAAATGGCCATTATAAACATGTTTCACATGCCTCCCTAGAGGGAGGTCAGGGTTGCTGCCTGCATGGCCAGGATGTGACGATAAATTCTTTGCCATAGTTTTTGTATGGTTTTGCCTATGTAGTAACAACCGCAGCCACACTGCAGGAGGTACACAACTGCTGTTAAATATTATTTAAAAAATTGTAATCACATGCCCCAGTCAAACGGGTGCAGAACAATTGGACCTTGGGTGTTGGTGGTGCCAGAACACTAACCCCTCACAGTTAGTCTTGTTGGGCTCAGAAACAAGCCCTGCTGTTAAATATCATTTCAAAAATTGTAATTACATACCCCAGTCAAACAGGTACAGAAAAATTGGGCCTTGGGTGTTGGTGGTGCCAGAACACTGAACCCCCTCACAGTTACTCTTGTTGGGTGCAGGAATGGGTCCCTCCCTCAGCTCACCTCCCCTTGCATGTCCTGTGAGCAGAATAGCTGTGCTCCTCCTCTGGGTCCTCTCATCATATGGCAACAAACCAAGAAATTGTGTGTTTCAAAAACAGTCTTTCAGCTAATTTTTGTGTACTTGGTGTTTTTGTGTAAACAGGCATGTATCAAAGCGTAACATACAGAACACAGGAACTTACAAAGTTCAACTTTTAAAAGTGAAGACAATATCAGACATGAGTATGTACAAACTGGGCTGATATTGCCTTCATCACATGGGGTGTCACCCCTGGAAAATTTGGAAGATACACACAGTGTGTCCACATGTGCTATCTCCCATCATGGGGGATCAATGTACATGTTTTGGGGCTGCAACCCTTTCATCTCAGCCACTTTACACAAAACACGTACATTGATCCCCCATGATGGGAGATAGCGCATGTTTACACACTCTGTGCATCTTCCAAATTTGGATTTTCTAAAAATACAAAAAGTTGTGGTTTAAAATAGAAAGACTAAAAGCCTAGCTAGTTTGGACTGTTTCACACTCTCCCCAAAACATCAATGATGTTCTTCATTTTATTTTTCACATCATTGATGTTTTGCTATTGTAGGAAAAATAGGGTGGGACTTTGAATGAAGCATAGCTGCAAGGTAGGTATGTAAGGACATATCTGAAATTCATTGGCTAGGTATAAGATTTGAGGGTAAACGATAATAACATGGGTAACAATAATATGAATTGATTATATTTCATATATGTGTATACACAAGTACATATTATAACAAGATTTACAATGATAATCAACATCTCAAAAAAATGCATGATTAAAAAAGACAGAAATAATCTTCAATAGATTGAAGCATGAGACATTATAAAAAAAAAAAATCAGGGAGAATTTCGACACATGCTTGCAAATGGTAGCATAAAAGCGCTCTACGCATTTCGTGGAGTTCATCCACTCATCAGGAGCAGTTCCAAGGTTAAAATTATCTACAAAGAGATAAGTGAATGCATGAAGATCAGACAAAATCAGCACAAAGGGCAAAGGAACAGAGAGAGGGAGGGAGACTCAGCTCCCCCTAACACTCTTACTTACAAGAAGATTATTTCTTAGGAAAGAAACTGTTGACAAATAGAGGCGCTGTGAAAAACAAATCTCCACTGGAGCTGAGGCAAAAATCTAAACGACCACAGCGCACCACAGTTGATTGGGAGTGACACATCTAGGGCCCTGTAATCCCAGAATAACCATATATAAAAAGTTTTTCCAAAGAACCTCTGTAGAGGAATAGATTAAATAAGTGTATAATTATATCTGTACAGGGACAAGTGAAATGAAGTTACAGTCCAAGAGGTAGTGAAGCCAGTGAATAAAATCTATTTGTCAACAGTTTCTTTCCTAAGAAATAATCTTATTGTAAGTAAAAGTGTTTGGGGGAGCTGAGTCTCCCTCCCTCTGTTCCTTTGCCCTTTGTGCTGATTTTGTTTGATCTTCATGCATTCACTTATCTCTTTGTAGATAATTTTAACCTTGGAACTGCTCCTGATGAGTGGATGAACTCCACAAAACGCGTAGAGCGCTTTTATGCTACCATTTGCAAGCATGTGTCTGAAATTCTCCCTCACTTTATTTATAATGTCTCATGCTTCAATCTATTGAAGATTATTTCTGTCTTTTTTAATCATGCATTTTTTCAGATGTTGATTATCATTGTAAATCTTGTTATAATATGTACTTGTGTATACACATATATGAAATATAATCAATTCACATTATTGTTACCCATGTTATTATCGTTTACCCTCAAATCTTATACCTAGCCAATGAATTTCAGATATGTCCTTACATACCTACCTTGCAGCTATGCTTCATTCAAAGTCCCACCCTGTTTTTCCTACAATACTTGATCAGGGATGGAGGTAGATGAATCTATACATTCTTTGCCTCATATAAAGTCCCAATTTCCCCTCCCCCCCCCTCTTTATGTCTAGATATTAGGGATGGAAGCATAATACTGCAGTAGCATTCAATTATTACCTTTAGTATTTTTGACTGCATTTGTGATCGGGTCAGCACCATGGGTTTTTTATTGTATACATTATATACTTTTTTCTGTTTTGGCTGCTGATGTACATCTCTAGTTCCGGAGCTGTGATGCGCCCTGGGGCCCTCCCTCTTCCCTCCACCCTTTTGGATGCAGCGTCGGGGGCGGGTCCTCCATCGCATCAACGCCACGCCCCGTGCGCATGACGTCACTTGTTGACGCCATGTGGCGGCTTGCTGAGTGTCCATCTGCGTTCATTAGGAGGTGGTTTGGGCGCCGGCTGCCGGACGCTATCAGCTGTTCGGATGCTGACACCGCCACCCCTCAGATCTTGCAGCGTGACGTAGGTGGTCTCTGCGGCTATACCGTACCACTAGTTGACACACGCCGGTTGAACCATGTTCCTCACAATTTTAATGTATCCTGTTTGACACTCACTCACCTCAGTTATGGTAATTATAGATTTTTGGGATTATTTTTTGTTTTTTCACTGTTCACACTATATATCTCTTTATTCATCATTCACACCAATTATGTCCAACCTACTTGGCTTAGCTATATGCCTCCTTTCATCTTAATGATTTTATTCACTGGCTTCACTACCTCTTGGACTGTAACTTCATTTCACTTGTCCCTGTACAGATATAATTATACACTTATTTAATCTATTCCTATACAGAGGTTCTTTGGAAAAAACTTTTTATATATGGTTATTCTGCGATTACAGGGCCCTAGATGTGTCACTTCCAATCAACTGTGGTGCGCTGTGGTCGTTTAGATTTTTTCCTCAGCTCCGGTGGATATTTGTTTTTCACATCGCCTCTATTTGTCAACAGTTTCTTTCCTAAGAAATAATCTTATGCCGTGTACACGCGATCAAACAAGCGGCTGGAAAAGTCCGGCAAACTCAAGTCCGCCAGACAATCCCCCCATATGTAGCCTCCGGCATACTTTTTTGACCCGAAAGTACGGCGGACTTAGAATGCCGTGTTGCACTCCAATCTTCCCGCCAGACTCGCATTTCGGCGGACAATCCGGCCGTGTGTATGCCAGTCCGCCGTACTTTTGAAATGAGCGGACTTTTCCCGCCCAGAGAAAAGTCCGCTCATTTCGAGCGGGTCTCCAGGTAGGCGGGGCCCGCGAAGGAGACGTCGCTGGCCCCGCCGCCTGGTATGGACTTAAAGGGGAACCCCAACGCCAAAAAAAAAATAAAAAATCGGCGTGGGGGTCCCCCTTAAGTCCACAACAGACCCTTGTCCGAGCACGCTACCCGGCCGGCCAGGAAAGGGGGGGGCGAGCGAGCGCCCCCCCTTCCTGAGCCGTATCAGGCCGCGTGCCTTCAACATGGGGGGTGCCTTGGGGAAGGGGGGCCGCGCAGCCCCCCCCACCCCAAAGCACCTTGTCCCTATGTTGATGAGGACAAGGGCCTCTTCCCGACAACCCTGGCCGTTGGTTGTCAGGGTCTGCGGGCGGGGGGCTTATCGGAATCCGGGAGCCCCCTTTAATAAGGGGCCCCCCGGATACCGGCCCCCCACCCTATGTGAATGAGTATGGGGTACAATGTACCCCTACCCCTTCACCTGTAAAATAAAAGTACAAAAAAAACACAACACACGAGATAAAATACTTTATTGCACAGCTCCGGGGGTCTTCCGTCTTCGGGGGTCTTCTCGCCGGACTCCTCCGCTATCTTCTTGTAGCTATTTTGCTAGCGGAGGAGTCCGGCTTTCTTCCTCGCCGCCGGCCTCTTCTTCCGACTTCGGGGGTCTTGTCCCCCTCTTCGGTTCTTCGGCCGGGCCACCGCGCCTTCTTATAGCTCTTTTACAGGCGGTGGCCCGGTCTTCTGTCGCCGCCGCCTTCCGTTCTTCTTCTCCAGGAGATGTTGACTCGACGATCTCTCCGGCTGCAATGCCAGGGACACGCTGCGCTGCCACTTATATAGGAACAAGGGGCGGTGTACCCCTACCCCTTCACCTGTAAAATAAAAGTACAAAAAAAACACAACACACGAGATAAAATACTTTATTACACAGCTCCGGGGGTCTTCCGTCTTCGGGGGTCTTCTCGCCGGACTCCTCCGCTATCTTCTTGTAGCTCTTTTGCTAGCGGAGGAGTCCGGCGAGAAGACCCCCGAAGACGGAAGACCCCCGGAGCTGTGTAATAAAGTATTTTATCTCGTGTGTTGTGTTTTTTTTGTACTTTTATTTTACAGGTGAAGGGGTAGGGGTACATTGTACCCCATACTCATTCACATAGGGTGGGGGGCCGGTATCCGGGGGCCCCCTTATTAAAGGGGGCTCCCGGATTCTGATAAGCCCCCCGCCCGCAGACCCTGACAACCAACGGCCAGGGTTGTCGGGAAGAGGCCCTTGTCCTCATCAACATGGGGACAAGGTGCTTTGGGGTGGGGGGGCCGCGCGGCCCCCCCTTCCACAAGGCACCCCCCATGTTGAGGGCACGCGGCCTGGTACGGCTCAAGAGGGGGGGGCACTCGCTCGTCCCCCTTTCCTTGCCGGCCGGGTAGCGTGCTCGGACAAGGGTCTGTTGTGGACTTGGGGGGGACCCCACGCCGATTTTTTTCGGCATTGGGGTTCCCCTTTAAGTCCATACCAGGCGGCGGGGCCAGCGACGTCTCCTTCGCGGGCCCCGCCTACCTGGAGACGCGCTCGAAATGAGCGGACTTTCCTCCGCGTGTGTGGGCGAGTCCGTTCATTTCAAAAGTAGGGCGGATAGTACGGCGGACTTAGTACGCCGTATTAGTCCTCTGAAAAAGTGCCGTGTGTGGGCAAGTAGCCCGTTCGGAAAGTCCGACGGACAGTCTGGCGGGAAGTCCGCCAGACTAAGTACGTCGGACAGACGGCTACGTGTGTGCGCGGCTTTATTGTAAGTAAGAGTGTTTGGGGGAGCTGAGTCTCCCTCCCTCTCTCTGTTCCTTTGACCTTTGTGCTGATTTTGTCTGATCAGCATGCATTCACTTATCTCTTTGTAGATAATTTTAACCTTGAAACTGCTCCTGATGAGTGGATGAACTCCACGAAACGCGTAGAGCGCTTTTATGCTACCATTTGCAAGCATGTGTCTGAAATTCTCCCTGACTTTATTTATAATGTCTCATGCTTCAATCTATTGAAGATTATTTCTGTCTTTTTTAATCATGCATTTTTTTGAGATGTTGATTATCATTGTAAATCTTGTTATAATATGTACTTGTGTATACACATATATGAAATATAATCAATTCATATTAATGTTACCCATGTTATTATCGTTTACCCTCAAATCTTATACCTAGCCAATGAATTTCAGATATGTCTTTACATACCTACCTTGCAGCTATGCTTCATTCAAAGTCCCACCCTATTTTTCCTACAATACTTGATCAGGGATGGAGGTAGATGAATCTATACATTCTTTGCCTCATATAAAGTCCCAATTTCCCCTTCCCCCCTCTTTATGCATTGATGTTTTGCTGTATATTTTCAAAATCCCGATTGCACCCCATTATCTCCCCAATAAGGATCTGGGCACTTTCACTGGTAAAATGGGATTCTTCTTCCACGTCACCTACAAAACAAATCAAAAAAACACACCATGTATTAAAAATATGGTGATATAGATTGATGAGCTTACCGGAAGCTGTGTTCTCCAACACTCACCTGTTGTGGTGACAATTTGTCCAACTTCAACGATCTCTCCTTCCTCCTCCTCCTGCTCCTCTGCTTCTGGTTTTGGAATTTGGCCTTCTTTGGGAGGGGTGGGGTCCCTGGTGTCCTCATACTTGCCGAGTCTTCTCTCACCTATGAGAATGCAAAAAAAGAATAATTAGCACACAGAGGGCAGAATTAGGAATATGAAACATTGTTTGGAAGTGTCGTACAATTGTTTATTTTGGCGGAGCTCCAAGGTCAGAACATTATTGGGGACACTGTGTTCAGCTGGAATACTTCCCTGCAGAACAATGTTTCCTACGAACGAATGAAACCATGAACTTGAAAGTGGCCATTTTAAAATGCACAACATGAAATCAAAGCACATGGAGCAGTATGCAAGCAAGAATAATCATATGAACACACGACAACTACTTACTTTTTTCAAGAACACGCTTGATCCTTATGTACTGCTCGTGTTTCAGGTCTGACCAGCGTTTTCTCAGTTGATCCATGGATCGGCGTACCCCAAAATTCTTCTGAGGACTCTTCACAACTTTAGTTATGATCTTGGCCTTTTTGATATTTGAGTTTGGGTAAGGTCCATACTTCCGATCATAGTCGGTCCTGTTCAATATGTCCACCATCTCCAACATCTCTCCAAAAGACATATTTGAGGCCTTAAATCTTCTCTTCCTGTATTGGGACATTTCAGGCTCCGGGCTTTCCTCACCCTCGTCCTCGTTAGTGGAACTATTATTAGTGCGCACCTGCGTTCTCTCCACCATGTGCTCTCCCCACTGCGCCGAAAGTGAAGGGGCGGGGAATAGTCTAGAAAGAACGTCAGGGGAGTTTCACGCATGTGCACTGTATAGAAAACGCAACACACGTGTGTCGTCCGTACGATCTGTGAACAGAGGGAGAAGCTGAGGCGACGAACGTGCAAACAAAGGTAACATTTTGAACTTGGTACATCACTAGGCTATACTGCTTCTAGATTGAGGCCTGCATTAGTGGAGTTTAGCCTGACATTAAGGTTTGTCTTGTGTTGTGTCTTGCAGACATTATGGATGGCTTCAACGATCATAGCTTCCTCCCTCTGTTCATCGATAAATACAGAGACATGCCCTGCCTGTGGCAACCAACACACCCTCAATATAGTAACAGACAAAAGAGGTAGGCAGCAATGTTGAAACTGGTTGAGTTTGTGAAGCCGGTGGTCCCCAAGGCAGATGTCAACTATTTAAAAAAGAAAATTGGTGGCCTCAGGAGTACATATCTGAGGGAGAGGACCAAGGTGCTGAAGTCCATGCAGTCTGGAGCTGCAGCAGATGACGTTTATGTCCCCAGCCTGTGGTATTATGACAGGATGCAGTTTCTGTCAGACCAGGCTGAGGTCAGAGAATCACTCTACTCTTCCTTCCACGTGTCCTATGCTACATTCCACCCCTGCTGAGTCTTCCGACGCCCAACCTGGGCCTTCCACTCAGGAAGAACTGGGGGAGCCCAGCTTAAGCCAGGTATAGTATTGTTGTACATATTTTGGGAGTATAAATGAATGATGTTAACTTGATTTTTGCTCACTAATTCCTGAGTTTAGAAAGTGTTTCACATATCCCAAAGGTTTTGGCCACTACTGTCTATTGATAAGAAAGAAAAATGCTGGGCACAGAATGATAGTCTTTTCTATTGGTTAACAGTTTGCAACAGTGTTGATGTGAAAATTGTGTGTGTTTGATGAACCAAAAACTAAAACTATGTCCCTTTTTCATACACAGGAAGACCTCAGCCAGGAACAGGAGGGTGTGGAATGCAGCAGCCAGGAGGTGGCTGTGGAAAGTGGCAGCCAGGAGGAGGCGGGGGTAAGCGGCAGCCAGGCGGTGGGCGGGCAAAGGACCCTCACTGAATGCCAGGTCCCTCCCCTCCGCCTTCCACACAAAAGGGCGAGAAAGGGGGGGGGAATGTGGAGGAGTCGGCCCTGAGGCTGATTGGTGAGGCATCAGCGGCCCTCCAAGCAAAACCCACCTACCAAGAGGCCTTTGCCGCCTTGGTTGCGTGCAAGCTTGAGAAAATGGAGCAGGGGCAAGAGCTCTTGTGTGAGGAGGTTATTACACAAACCCTCAACAAGGGTCTGTTGGGCCAAATGACACAAGAAACACACTTGTGTGGTTTGGCCCATGCCCCTCCTCCTCCTCCTCCTTCTGCCACACCTCCAGCACCACAGCCACAGTCTGGAAGGAAGACCAGAGAGTGATCACCTGGGTTCAGTCTGGTCTGACAGAACATGCAGCCTGTTGTAGTACCACAGCCTGGGAACATAGATGTCATCTGCTGCTGTTCTGGGTTTCATGGACATCAGGACCAGACATGTATTCCTCAGGCCACCAAGCTTTGTGTTTAAATAGTTGATGTGTGCCCTGGGGGCCAAAGGCTTCGCTAATCTCCCCAGTTTCTACATCGCTGCCTCCCTCTTTATCTGTTACTGACACCTAAATAAAGGTTTTTTTTGTTTTAAGAAATACTTGCGTATGGGTTTTACTTCCAAAAGGCCAGTTTATTTGTGAGCAGGCAGGTACATTTCAAATAGGGATGAGCCGGACACCCCCCTGTTCGGTTCGCACAAGAACCTGCGAACAGACCTAAACTTTGTGTGAACTTTAGAACCCTATTAAAGTCTATGGGACTCAAACGTTCACAATCTAAAGTGCTCATTTTAAAGGGTAATATGCAAGTTACTGTCCTAAAAAGTGTTTGGGGACCTGGGTCCTGCCCCAGGGGACAAGGATCAATGCAAAAAAAAGTTTTAAAAACGGCCGTTTTTTCAGGAGCAGTGATTTTAATAATGATTAAAGTGAAACAATAAAAGTGTAATATTCCTTTAAATTTCGTAGCTGGGGGGGTATCTAAAGTATGCCTGTGAAGGGGCGCATGTTTCTGGTGCTTAGAACTGTCCCTGCACAAAGTGTCATTTGTGCAGGAAAAAAAGTATTTTAAAATCACTTGCGGCTAAATTGTCGGCTCCCGTAATACAGAGAACACTCAATGAGTGTTCTCTGTATTAGCTGACAATTCATTCATTGATAAAAAAATAAAAAATAAATAAAAGCGTGGGGGTTCCCCTTAATTCAATTACCAGGCCCTTCAGGTCTACCATGGATATTAAGGGGAACCCCGTGTCAAATTAAAAAAAAATTTTGACGTGGGGTCCCCCTAAAAATCCATACAGACCCTTTATTTGAGCACGCAACCTGGCAGGCCGCAGGAAAAGAGGGGGGGGACGAGAGAGCGGCCCCCCTCCCTCCTGAACTGTACCAGGCCACATACCCTCAACATTGGGAGGATGCTTTGGGGGTCTGTGACCCCCCTCAAAGCACCTTGTACCCATGTTGATGAGGACAAGGGCCTCATCCTCACAACCCTGGCCGGTAGTTGTGAGGGTCTGCGGGCGGGGGGCTTATCAGAATCTGGAAGCCCCCTTTAACAAGGGGACCCCCAGATCCCGCCCCCCCTGTTTGAAATGGTAAGGGGGTACAAAAGTACCCCTACCATTTCACAAAGAAAGTGTCAAAATGGTTAAATAAGACAAACACACTTTTGAAAAATTCCTTTATTAAAAATAAAAAAAATATATAAAAAAGATTCCAGTGGTGCTAATCCACTCTTGCTATCCAGCGACGGATCTCAGGGGTCCAGCGATGGATGATCATATCCAGCGACGGGGGATCTCTCAGTCCAGCGCTGTCCATACATCCTTCTTCTGTCTCCACTGCGGAGATCCCAGCGCTGACGTTTCTTATATTAGGAGGGCGGGGCCACCCATCACCTGACCCCGCCCCTCTGATGCCCCTCTGACGCTGGAGAGGGAAGCCAGGGGTTCCCCAGTGACGTGTGGGTGACCCCGCCCCCCCTGATGTAACAGAAACCTGCGTTACATCAGAGGGGGCGGGGTCACCCACACGTCACTGGGGAACCCCTTTTCTTCCCTCTCCAGCGTCAGAGGGGCGGGGTCAGGTGACGGGTGGCCCCGCCCTCCTAATATAAGAAACGTCAGCACTGGGATCTCCGCAGTCTCCGCAGTGGAGACAGAAGAAGGATGTATGGACAGCGCTGGACTGAGAGATCCCCCGTCGCTGGATATGATCATCCATCGCTGGACCCCGGAGATCCGTCGCTGGATAGCAAGAGTGGATTAGCACCGCTGGAATCTTTTTTTTGTTTTTTTATTTTTAATAAATGAATTTTTCAAAAGTGTGTTTGTCTTATTTAACCATTTTGACACTTTCTTTGTGAAATGGTAGGGGTACTTTTGTACCCCCTTACCATTTCAAACAGGGGGGGTGGGATCTGGGGGTCCCCTTGTTAAAGGGGGCTTCCAGATTCTGATAAGCCCCCCCGCCCGCAGACCCTCACAACCACCGGCCAGGGTTGTGAGGATGAGGCCCTTGTCCTCATCAACATGGGGACAAGGTGCTTTGAGGGGGGTCACAGACCCCCAAAGCATCCTCCCAATGTTGAGGGTATGTGGCCTGGTATGGTTCAGGAGGGAGGGGGGGCGCTCTCTCGTCCCCCCCTCTTTTCCTGCGGCCTGCCAGGTTGCGTGCTCGGATAAAGGGTCTGGTATGGATTTTTAGGGGGATCCCCACGTCAATTTTTTTTTAATTTGATGCGGGGTTCCCCTTAATATCCATATCAGACCTGAAGGGTCTGGTATGGATATTTAGGGGGACCCGCACGTCAATTTTTTTTTTATTTGACACGGGGTTCCCCTTAATATCCATGTCAGACCTGAAGGGCCTGGTAATTGAATTTAGGGGAACCCCCACGCTTTTTTTTTTTATCAATGAATGAATTGTCGGCTAATACAGAGAACACTCATTGAGTTAAAATGAGCACTTTAGATTTCTCCCATAGACTTGTATAGGGTGTTCCGGCTTTTCGAATTTGCTGCGAACAGCCCAAATTGTTCACTGTTCGCTGAACAGGCGAACAGGCAATGTTCGAGTCGAACATGAGTTCGACTCGAAGCTCATCCCTAATTTCAAAAAAACAAAGTGACATGAATAACAAGGGGTACCAACACTAAACAACCTCCTGTAGATTAAAAAAGAAAAACAAAATATAAAAAATACAATAATGTTGTATTTAGTTTACACACAAAACACACCCCAAAAAATTGAAAAATTTGTAAACTGTCAAAAAAGGAGATGTTTAGGAAAAAAAATAAAAAAAATGCAGCCAAAAAGAAATAACAAATATAAAATTGTGTAGATGTGACGTAATCAAAAATTGTATTGCCGAAATGGTTAAAAAATAGTCAGGAAATACGTTCGGGAGAAGTGTGTGTGACTATGAGCATCAAAAGAAGTTCCTTCTTGCAGCATTGTAAAGAACAAGAGAATGCGCTTCATGAAAGAATTTTTAACATTACAGCGTGACGAATGTGCTATATCGATTACGAGCAGTAGTTTTACCTGAATGAGCGCTTCCGTGTCGAAATTTGAATGTGAGCATGCGTGGCACCTTGTCCGTCGGAGTAGGCTACACATGATCGGAATATCCGACAAAACGCTCCGATCGGACACATTCCGACGGAATCTCCGACCGTGTGTACAAGGGCTAAGCCTTCATGATAGCAACAGTTTGGATGATGTTACTACTATAAAAAAGTTTTCTATGGAGAAGCTGTCAAGTTGCCAAATTATATTTTTTATGGACTCTGTGAACGCAATTATCCAGAGCACCGACCACTCTGCACACTAAATTGCACTATACAGAGGTAGAGCTTGGGTCTCTTCTCTTGCTACTCAGATATAAATAGTTCTGGTAGGAACTATTTCTGGTAGGAATCCAATAGGGGTCATCATGGGCATGTAAAACGGAAAATTTATATCAAATACTTACCGTAATTTTCCTTTCCTGATAGGCTCCATGGCAGCATACGTGTGGGTAGCCCCGCCTCTACGATTACCCAATAGGACCCAACTCCCATCAATCTTTGCTCCCGGCTACTATCAGTGTTCCGTAACTAGCCTACTCCAGACATTTGGGAGGGAACTCCTGCTGCCATGGAGTCTATCAGGAAAGGAAAATTACGGTAAGTATTTGATATAAGCTTTCCGTTTTCCTGAAAGGCTCCATGGCAGCATACGTGTGGGAAATAACTCACCAAACACACCCGGGTGGGCAAAATCTAGAGCAAAGAACAAAAGTTTATTTTAGCATTGTCAACCGACAAAACTTGCAAACCAAAATTAACAGAAGACAGAGCCGCTGGCTCTATACAATAATGAGAAACAAAAAGGTAATAATGGAAGACCAAGAGGTCACTCTGCAAATAACTTCAGGCGCAACATGTCGAGAAGCTGCCCACGATGTTGAGATACTCCGTGTTGAATGAGCCGTTAATGCCTCAGGAGGAGCCAAGCCCTTTGCTCTGTATACCCTCTGAATGATCCAGGTAGAGATAGATCTAGCCGAAGCTCGCAATCCTTTATTCTTGCCATGAGGGAGAACAAAAAGAAATTTTGTTTGCCTAAAAGGAGCTGTGACTTCCAAATATTGCTTTAGCGTGTGTCCTACGTCCAGAGGATGAACATCCTGACTCTCTGAATTTTTGAAAGTGGGAAGCACAATTTCCTGATTCTCATGGAAGACCGAGGTTACTTTGGGATTCGATCCCAACATGGGAATAAATACTGCCCTGTCTGGAAAGAAAGTCAGAAAAGGTTCCTCCGAACCTAGATTCCTAATCTCAGAAACGCTCTTGGCTGAGGTTATAGCTACCAAGAAGATGGTCTTGAGAGTGAGATCCCTTACGGACAGAGGCTCTGTAGGATCCTTTCCAAGGTTCGAAAGAAAATCCAGCACTAAAGGGAGGTCCCATTTAGGAAACCTTGGTTTTCTTTGGGGTCTGAGCCCGATAGCTCCCTTGAAGAATTGTCGTACCAGTGCATGGTTTGCCAAGGAAATACCCGTAAAGGCTGAATTAGCCGACACTTGGACTCTTAATGAACTGATAGCTAAAGGTAAATCAAGGCCTGTTTGGAGAAAGCTTAGTATGTCTTGTACTGATGGAGAACTGCACAAATTTTCTCTGGAGGACATACGGGCTGAAAACTTGGACCATATGCGCTCATATACCCTGTTAGTACTCCCTCGTCTGGAATTGAGAAGGGTTGGAATAGCTTCTTCAGGACAACCAAGAGCTTCTAGCCTTTCTCTTTCAAAAACCATACCTTGAGTTGCAGACATGATGGTCATGGATGTAACCTTGTGCCTTGAGATAGCAAATCTGGCCTGAGAGGTAGGGGAACTGGCTCTTGATAACTGAGGAGCAGCAGTAGAGGGAACCAAGCCCTGTTGGGCCAGAATGGAATCACTGCAAGAATCTCCACCTTCTGTCCTGAGCCTCCTAAGGAATTGCAGAATCACCGGAACTGGAGGGAAGGCATAAGCTGTCTGAAACTTCCAATGTTCTGTGAGGGCATCTATCCCATATGCCTGAGGATCCCTGAACCTTGAGTAATATTTCGGAAGCTTACGATTGCACGGGGAAGCGAACAAGTCGACTTCCAGGGACAATCCTAAGGTCAGGAGCCAATCGAATACTTCCCTGTGTAGGGACCATTCGTTGTTGTCCAACTCGACACGCCATAGGAAGTCCGCCTGAACATTCTGCACCCCTGGGATGTAGACCGCAGAAAGGTTGGACAAATTCTTCTGAGCCCAATTCATTATCGGCTCCACCTCCTGTAACAGAGACCAGCTGCGAGTTCCCCCTTGCTTCTTTACGTAAGCCACCGCGGTTGTGTTGTCCAACCTTAACATGACTAAGGCATTTGCTATCAGATGGTGGAATGACCGATGCGCCTGTAAGGCCGCCCTCAACTCCAGAACATTGGAGACGACTCTTTGTGATGGAAATGTCCACCTGCCCTGAGTGACATCCGAAAGGCAGTGAGCACCCCATCCTCGGTTGCTGGCATCTGAAGTTACCGTGACCCATGAGATAGGAATGATCGAATGGTGGTTGCGCAGGTTCTTCCCCTGCAGCCACCAAAGAAGAGACGTCATCATCGCTGGAGTGAGGAATATCTGCTGTGTCTGGCTGGATAAGTCCCACTGTTGTAGAAACCCTTTCTGAAAGGGACGAGTGTGCCACTGGGCCCACTTTACCATGGGAATGGTGGCTGACATTGTGCCAATCACCTTCAGACATTGGAGAGCCGAGAGATGGAATGACGCAAGGGCTGCATGAATCCTGTCTCGTATGACTCCAACCTTTTCTTCTGGAAGGGCGATAGTACCTTCCACTGTGTTGAACTGTGCCCCTAGAAAAACAAGAGACTGAGTTGGATCTAGGTGACTCTTTTCTAGGTTCAGAAGCCACCCGAACTCCTGCAGAGTGGAGATGACTAGGTCTTTGTGCTCCAAGAGCTGCTCTCTGTTCTGGGATAGCAGAAGTAGGTCGTCGAGATAGTGGTGGAGACGAACACCTTTGACTCTGAGAAAGGCCACAACTGCCAAAAGAACTTTGGAGAAGACCCGTGGGGACGTTGTTAACCCAAAAGGGAAGGCATGTAAATTGAAGATGTTGATTGCCTACCGCAAAGCGGAGGTACTGTTGAAACTCCTTTGCCACGGGGACATGGAAGTAAGCATCCTTCAAGTCGACTGATATCATCCAGTCCCCCAGATGCACTGACTGCTGGATGGTAAGCAGAGATTCCATCTTGAACTTCTCTTTGTGAATGAAGGAATTGAGATGGGTCAAATCTATTACCGGCCTCCATGTGCCGTTTTTCTTTTGCACCAAAAACAGAGGGGAATACATGCCCTCTCCACGTTCTTCTGGAACGGGAACGGCTGCGCCTTGATCCAGTAAAGAGTTCACGTAGGTCAATAGGACTTGTTTCTTCTCTTCTGATTCTGGAAGATTCGTGGGAATAAATCTTAGCCTTGGGGTGCTGATAAAACCCCACTTGTGACCTGAGGAAACTGTTTTTACTGTCCAAAAATCCTGAATTGAGGCCGCCCAAACATGCCTGAAGTGGAGAAGACGAGCCCCCACCTGACAAGTTTGAGCAGGCCCAATTTCAAAAGGATTTCGCGGAATCCTGCTTGCCGGACGAACCCCCTTTTGAGGTATTTTTGAAGGAAGACTGCCTGGATCTCCATGATCTTGAGAATTCTCGACCAGGTCTATAGCTCCGCGCCTCCCTGGCACGATCAGGGCCTTGTCTTCTAGGAAATGGATGCTTTTGATTTTGAAGACATCTGTCCTGGGGAAGAAACCCAGATTTCCCACCTGTAGCCCGGGATATGGCAGTATCCAGCTTGTTACCAAACAAAGATGTCCCCTCAAAAGGAATACGGCACCAGGCCTGTTTGGATGCTGGATCCGCCAGCCATGGACGGAGCCATAACGCATGGCGTGCTGAGACCGCTGCTAACATATCCCGAGATATCAGGCGAATAACATCAATAGATGCCTCCCCCAAAAAGGCAGATGCCATCCTGATTTCTTGAATGGGGAGTCTTTGGCTGTTTCAATAGAAATACCCCTCAGGAATTCTTCTACGGAATCAGCCCAGGATTCTATGGCCTTAGATACCGCTACCATTGCAAGCACTGGTTTGCAAGCCATTCCAGAAGTCAGGTAGATCCTTTTTAGGTCTGAGTCGATCCGCCTTTCCAAAGGATCTTTAAAAGATACAGTATCCTCTAAAGGTAGGGTTACATATCTCACCAAAGGCATGAGCGCTGCATCCACCAGTGGAGCCGACTCCAGGTGTTTCACATCCTCTTCTTTAAAAGGGTATAACTTCAGGATTTTTGACTGCATGGAACCCTTTTTTATCCATCTTGCTCCATTCCTCGGTGATAATGTCACCCAACTCTGAAAGGAAAGGAAAATATTGTCGCTCCTTATTGAGCTGTTTAAAGAATTTTCTCTGCTTTGGTGGGGAAGTAATAGGGTCTTCCCACTTCAGAGCCTCTCTCACTGCTTTGACCAATGAAGGCACCAGTCCATAGTCAAATCCTAAACCAGGATCCTCACAGTCAGATTCACTGTCTGAGATGGGAGCAGATAGGCGACTTGGTTGAGAGGATTCCCATGTCTCCTGCAGTGGGTTCTCTCCGGTTGGAGGAGCCAATAATTCTGACGGGGATTCACACAACTGAAGAGCATCCCTCTCCTGCAGAGATTCCTTCACAACCCGTCTTACTAATGACTCCAAACGCTGGTCTGCACCATCCCTTTCATCTGCAGCTTTGGAGAAGCAGTGATCGCATAGGGATTTGTCTGATGAAACAGGCATCCTGCACCCCCAGCATGATTTTTCCGTATGCCTGCTGGAGTGAGCAGCAGGGGGGTGAGAATAATTCTTGTCACGCTGTTCAGACCTTGACCTTGAGGAGGATTTATGGCGGTGTGATCTTGATGATCCACTGCGTCTAGAAGTATTAAGTTATGGATCAGACCCAGAAGGGCTGTAAAGACAAACAGACAGAGAGAGAAAAGGATACACAGTCAATCCTACCTATGCAAAACTCTCTCTATTATAATACCATAAATGCTAGCAACCTACCTAACATGAGCGGGCTGGCCACTAGGAGGCATATCCAAACAAACCAACAGATCAAAGAAGTACTGCAAACCAAAGAGAAATAAAAATGCAATTTTTTTTTAAAGCATTTCCCTAGCCTAAGGGGCATGCTTTTACCTTAAACCACCGAACTGTCAGCCCCGGGAAGTCGCTGCGACCACTGCAAACATTCCCAGGGTTCTGACAGCTTCCAAAGACTTTTAAAAGTGGCGCCCGTGACGTCATTGCCGACGTCAGACGTGAGGCGCTCACGCCCATGCGCGGGAACCAAGCCTCGGTTTCACACCGAGTTCGCACATGCGCAGAACGCCTGCATAACCCGGAAGTAGGAGAGAGAGGTTTGCTGGAACGTGGAAGCGACCGCAAACAGCATAGAGGAGACCGCTAGACAAAACAGAAAAGGAGAAAAATACACACAAATACATTGCTGCCATGGATGGACAAAAGGCTCACCACTCCACCAACGATCACCTGGCCGAACGGACTGGGACACACACGCCGTACCTCCAAGCAGATAATGGTCACCCATAGCAACGGGACACAGACCGTACGCACTCAGGTAGGGAATCCTTTCTTCAGCGCTACTCTGCAAATACACTCCATACCCTGCTTAACAGTCAGGGCCTATCGGAGGAAAAATTCTCAGTCAATCAGCCAATCGATCGTCGTGAAGTTTTGTTTCCAGGAAAGAAACCATCTGGTCCTACTGGGGAGGACAAAAAAAGGAACACTGATAGTAGCCGGGAGCAAAGATTTATGGCAGTTGGGTCCTATTGGGTAATCGTGGAGGCGGGGCTACCCACACGTATGCTGCCATGGAGCCTTTCAGGAAATATGTACATCAGCTGGTTCGGTAAACAGTTAAAAGGCTTCTGTTGTTTGGACTTTTACTTCTCCAAACCTCATGATGGTATTGTCCCCTAAAAACAAATGGTGCTAAGTGAGTCTGCTTTTGGCATCCATTGCAATAAGGCAACACTGTTAGATAGTAAAAAACCTGCCTCCATAGCTGTTCACAGGGCTGGTCCATAATGGGTTTCAGCTGCTGGTCATAGTTGAAGAGGAGAAGAAACTGTAAAAAAAAAAAAAAAAACACACACACATGCACATTTTTTCTCCAGTCCATAATTATTTTTATTTACAGCTAAAATGGTTAAATAGGTAAAACAATATGCAGGAATAAATTAATGGGGGGTAAATTACATTTCTCAGTATTTTAGAGCAGTGTTCCCTAACTTATTATTCTAAAGTATGCATATGCTTACAAGTATTGCAGAGAGCAAACTGGAATAGGAAACATGTCCATGGACATGCTGTTTAACAATTGGCGTGAAATTGCAATCATAATGACTATTGCCGTATAAGGAGTTTTGTTGGACAATGTCTTTGGTCAGTTTTTTCCTTTTTTTTTTTATTTACAATTTTATAAGTTGATATTTTATATTATTTTTTTATAATATGTGTAATTCTTTATTATACAATAAATAAAACATTCATAAATGAAAGTGGTTAAAAACTCGAATGCCTTGTACACATGGTCGGAAATTCCTGACGGAAAAGGTCCGATTGGATTATATTGTCGGAAAATCCGATCGTGTGTGGGCTCTATCGAACTTTTTTCGTCAGAAATTCAGACGGAAAAAATTTGAGAGCAGGATCTCAAATTTTCAGACAAAAAATCCGATCAGAATTTTTTCAATTGTTTGTAGAGAATTCCGATCGGACAAAGTGCAACGCATGCGCAGATCAATTTACAAGTCCAAAGCTATTGGCTACTACCCTTAACGTAGTCCCGTCGTAACGAACGAACGTCATCACGTTCTGAACGATCGGATTTTCCGACAGCTTTGTCTGACCGTGTGTATGCAACACCAGTTTCAGGGCCGTCTTTAATTTTGATTGGGCCCTGGGCAAACATTTTCTTGGGCCCCCCCCCCCCTCCATTCTGAGACATAAAAAAAATAGCAGGTAAACTCAAAATCAGTTTACTGCAGCAGATCGTGCAGTGATTGCAATTGTTTGTCAGAGATTACAGCCTATCCTTACTGCTCACTGGCTGGTTGCTAGAGGTTACAACACATAATTTCTGCTCGCCGATTGGTTGCTAGAGGTTAATGCACATCATTACCACTTACTGATTGGCTGCTAGAGATTAAAGCAGATCACTATGGTTCGCTGATTGGTTGCTACAGGTTAATGCACATCATTACCTCTCACTGAGCAGTGGAGCAATCCTAAATAATTGAGCAAGTAGGGGCACATTAATACACATACTACAGGAAAGTGTCAGAGAGTGCAAACATACTACAGGAGAGGTTCAGAGACTTCAGACATACTGCAGGAGACAATCAAAGACTGGGGACATACTGCAGGAGACAATCAGAGACTGGGGACATACTGCAGGAGACAATCAGAGACTGCAGACATACTACAGGAGACAATCAGAGACTGCGGACATACTGCAGGAGACAATCAGAGACTGCGGACATACTGCAGGAGACAATCAGAGACTGCGGACATACTGCAGGAGACAATAAGAGACTGCGGACATACTGCAGGAGACAATCAGAGACTGCGGACATACTGCAGGAGACAATCAGAGACTGCGGACATACTGCAGGAGACAATCAGAGACTGCGGACATACTGCAGGAGACAATAAGAGACTGCGGACATACTGCAGGAGACAATCAGAGACTGCGGACATACTGCAGGATACAATCAGAGACTGCGGACCTACTGCAGGAGACAATCAGAGACTGCGGAGCTACTGCAGGAGACAATCAGAGACTGCGGACCTACTGCAGGAGACAATCAGAGACTGCGGACATACTGCAGGAGACAATCAGAGACTGCGGACATACTGCAGGAGACAATCAGAGACTGCGGACATACTGCAGGAGACAATCAGAGACTGCGGAACTACTGCAGGAGACAATCAGAGACTGCGGACATACTGCAGGAGACAATCAGAGACTGCGGACATACTGCAGGAGACAATCAGAGACTGCGGACATACTGCAGGAGACAATCAAAGACTGCGGACATACTGCAGGAGACAATCAGAGACTGCAGACATACTACAGATGATGGTCAGAGAACTTTCAGCAACGCACAGCTTGACAGGTGAATAACACAGCTCAGGGTTTAAGCAGTCAGGCATTTTATGGGTGCAAGGACATACCTGGGCAGCCAAACTCACTACATACATTTAGAGGTATGTGGGCGGGGCTTCCATTCTCTGATCTCACTACAACAGCCGGGAGCTCCACTGATGCTTTGTAGGGGGGCCCCGTTACCCGCGAATTGGGGCCCCGATGAAGGTTTTGCAGAGTGCGCAGAGGACATGGGAGGCTGTATTCGCGCGCTAGCCAGCTGAGAGGGGGCGGGGCCGGGAGCTCCACTGACGCTCTGACTTAGCCCCCGTGCAGCCTGTATGCTCGGAACAGAGTGGCTGTAGTAAGAGCCAGTGATCGGAGTGGGAGTGTCAGTGGAGCTCCCGGCCCTGCCCCCTCTATACTGGCTGGAGAATAGAGGTCCGGGGGCGGGGCCGGGAGCTCCACTGACACTCCCACTCCGATCACTGCTCTAACTACAGCCGCTCTGTTCCGAGCATACAGGCTGCACGGGGGCGTGGTCAGAGCGTCAGTGGAGTTCCCGGCCCGCCCCCTCTCAGCTGGCTAGCACGGGAATACAGCCTCCCATGTCCTCTGCGCACTCTGCAAAAACCTTCATTGGGGCCCCAATTCACAGGTAGCAGTGCGCCCCCCTACAAACATTGGGCCCAGGGCAGGTGCCCCGTTTGCCCTGCGCTAAAGACGGCCCTGACCAGTTTACGACAAAATCTGACGGATTTTGTTGTCGGAATGTCCGACCATGTGTACAAGGCATTACAAATACTCAGTGAAGTGACTTGCATCAAATGATACACAAAAATTACATAATTTCTCCTACATGTGTTCTACCTGTTTATCTGCAGATCTCTCTTCTCTACAGCCTTCCAAAACATACACTATATTGTCAAAAGTATTGGGACACCTACCTTTAAATGAACCTTAATGGCATCCCAGTCTTACACCTCGTACACATGGTACGATTGTTGGCCAACCAAGCATCTGATATTTGTCAAAAGAGAGTGTGCCAGGATCTTGTCTTGCATACTAATTGTACACAATTGTTGTGCCACAAACACGAAAGTAGTGACATACTACGAGGAATTTTAGCTCTTGAGCACCACCCTTTGGGCCCCTTCTGCTAATTTTGTGTTTGGTGAGCACTGATTCTGAGCATGCATGTTTTTACTTTTGACTTTTGTGTGATGGATTTGTGTACTGACCATACGAAAATCTGGCATCAAACCACTGTCCGCCGAAAATGTACTAGCCTGTCATCCAACATTTGTTGGCGGAAAATCTAGCAACAATTGCCAAAAGAAGTGTACTAACGGTAAGATTTTAGGACAACGGTCTGTCAACAGACAATCCCCTGCCAACAATTGTTCCATGTATTTGAGGCTTTAGTCCATAGGGTTCAATATTAAGTTGGTCCAGCCTTTGCAGCCTTTAACAGCTACAATTCTACTGGGAAAGCTGTCCACAAGTTTAGGAGTATGTCTATGGGAATATTTAACCATTCTTCCAGACACGCATCTGTGAGGTCAGGCACTGATTTTGGATGAGAACTCTAATCATAAATCTTCATCCCAAAGGTGTTCTATCAGGTTGAGATGCAAGTCAAGTTCTTCCTCCCCAAACATGGTCATCCATGTCCTTATGGACCTTGCTTTGTGCACTGGTGCACAGTCATGTTGGAACAGGAAGAAACCATCCCTAAACTGTTTACACAAAGTTGGGAGCATGAAATTATCCAAAATATCTTGGTATGCTGATGCCTTAAGAGTTCCCTTCACTGGGACTAAGGGACCAAGCTTAACCCCTGAAAAACAACCCCACACCATAATCCCCCCTCCACCAAGTTATTTGGTTCAGTGAACAAAGTCAGGTCCATAAACACATGGATGAGCGAGTTTGGGGTGGAAGAACTTGACTGGCCTGCATAGCGCCCTGACCTCAATCCAATAGAACACCTTTCGGATTAATTAGAGTGGAGACTGCGAGCCAGGCCTTTTCATCCAACATCAGTGCCTGACCTCACAAATGCACATCTGGAAGAATGGTCAAACATTCCCATAGACACATTCCTAAACCTTGTAAACAGCCTTCCCAGAAGAGTTGAAGCTGTTATAACTGCAAAGGGTGGGCCAACCCAATATTGAACCCTATGGACTAAGACTGGGATGCCATTAAAGTTCATGTGTGTGTAAAGGCAGGTGTCATGATACTTTTGACAATATAGTGTCCAATTTACATAGCATCTCCCAGCTCTGGAGCAGAGAGCAGGGATCTGAAGTCGCCCACTGCAGTGCTCTGCGAGGAGAGGCCTGAGCCCTGATTGGAAAGAAGGGACACAACCTGCTCCTCACAGTACATGGGGAACATGCACAGCTAAGCTCTCCTCCGCTATAACAGATCATCTCTTGGAATTGGGAAAAGCAATAACAGTGGAAAGAGACAGCAATGGGAAATCACACAAAGTACATTGGATAGAGAGTACACACTATAGACTAATGTGCTTTTTTTCATATTTGAAGTTTACAACCACTTTAATCTTTGTTTGCAAAGAATGTTGAGCTTTCTAATAAAAAAGCCCAACACTATTTATTCTCTTGTAGTTGTTTTAAACCATTCCTTTAAGTGATTCCAGATTTGCTTATTTTCTACCAGTATGAAATGGTATGTGTTCCTCCTCTGGTTCATTCAGATCTCTAATTAGCAGAACAGTTGTACCCTGATTTCTTTTATATTATTTTTGTTTAGTTTTTTTTTTGTCAAAGCTTAACTGAGCAAGCTGAAGGTAGAAGCTGATTGGCTACCAAGTGCAGCTGCACCAGATTTTGCACTTTCCGTTTCTAGTAAATCAACCCCTATGCAGGAACATTTTAGTACAGAAAATAAATAAACAAGCCTTATAAAGATCCTCTTTTATACCTTTTGCTTTGTCACACATTTTGTATTTCTATTTGTCATGCATCAAACAACCATATGATGCATAATGTGACAGTTGTATCAAGAAGAAGAAAAGCTACCTTTAGTAACCACTGTTTCCGGGGCTGTGGCCATTGCAAGGACATCTTACACATATGATGGACTGGTCCACGATTGATAGGGCTTTGGTCCAGAGTCTTAAATAGGGATGAGCTTCGTGTTCGAGTCGAACATACGTTCGACTCGAACATTGGCTGTTCGCCCGTTCGGCGAATTCCGAACGTTATGGGCCGTTCGCGCCAAATTCATGTGGCGCTCACGGTCCACAATGCACTGCGTCATCGCAGTGCATTGCTGGCTCATGATTGGCCAAGCAAGCACTGTGACCCCGCATGCTTGGCCAATCACAGCGCCAGGAGCGAGGAGAGCCATGATTGGCCACAGGCTGGATGCCACCAGCACTACAACCACCAAAGGTCAATTTTTCTACCACTGTTCAACAATGGCATGTAATTACAATTCTTGATATAATCGTTCACAGCAGGGCGCTCCAGCACCCACCAAGAGTCACTTTGAGGGCTTACAATGTTGTGGCAAAACCAACACCTTGTTCCGCCATTTCTGCAGAGCATATAGGGCAGGCCCCTACTTTCAAACATCCAACTTACAAACATCTCCTACTTGGAAACGGAAGGAGACAACAGCAAGTGAGATGAAAAAAGATAGACGACAAAACAAATTATACAGGGGTGATAACCCTTCCCTATGTTTTCCAAAAAGCTTAAAAATAGTTTTTTTGACTGGAGCTACACTTTAAAAATGTACCAGTTGAAAATTACAAACAGATTCAACTTAACACAACAAACCTATACAGTCCCTGTCTTGTTTGCACCGCCTGTATACTGCTGTTCTGAGTATACAGTGGTGTGAAAAAGTGTTTGCCCCTTCCTCATTTCCTGTTCCTTTGCATGTTTGTCACACTTAAGTGTTTCAGAACATCAAACCAATTTAAACAATAGTCAAGGACAACACAAGTAAACACAAAATGCAATTTGTAAATGAAGGTGTTTATTATTAAAGGTGAAAAAAAATCCAAACCATCATGGCCCTGTGTGAAAAAGTGATTGCCCCCCTTGTTAAAACATACTATAACTGTGGTTGTCCACACCTGAGTTCAATTTCTATAGCCACACCCAGGCCTGATTATTGCCACACCTGTTCACAATCAAGGCATCACTTAAATAGGAGCTGCTTGACACAGTAAGGTCCACCAGAAGATCCTTAAAAGCTACACATCATGCCGAGACCCAAAGAAATTCAGGAACAATTGAGAAAGAAAGTAATTGAGATCTATCAGTCTGGAAAGGGTTATAAAGCCATTTCCAAAGCTTTGGGAATCCAGCGAACCACAGTGAGAGCCATTATCCACAAATGGCGAAGACATGGAACAGTGGTGAACCTTCCCAGGAGTGGCCAGCCGCCCAAAATTACCCCAAGAGCGCAGCGACGACTCATCCAAGAGGTCACAAAAGACCCCACAACAACGTCCAAGGAACTGCAGGCCTCACTTGCCTCAGTTAAGGTCAGCGTTCATGCCTCCACCATCAGGAAAAGACTGGGCGAAAATGGCCTGCATGGCAGAGTTCCAAGGAGAAAACCACTGCTGAGCAAAAAGAACATCAAAGCTCGTCTCAATTTCTCCACAACACATCTTGATGATCCCCAAGACTTTTGGGACAACATTCTGTGGACCGATGAGACAAAAGTGGAACTCTTTGGAAGGTGTTTGTCCAAGTATATCTGGCGTAGAAGGAACACTGCATTTCATAAAAAGAACATTATACAAACAGTAAAATATGGTGGTGGTAGTGTGATGGTCTGGGGCTGTTTTGCTGCTTCAGGACCTGGAAGACTTGCCGTGATAAAAGGAACTATGAATTCTGCTGTCTACCAAGAGATCCTGAAGGAGAATGTCCGACCATCTGTTCGTGTACTCAAGCTGAAACGAACTTGGGTTCTGCAGCAGGACAATGATCCTAAACACACCAGCAAGTCCACCACCGAATGGCTGAAGAAAAACAAAATGAAGACTTTGGAGTGGCCTAGCCAAAGTCCTGACCTGAATCCTATTGAGATGTTGTGGTATGACCTTAAAAAGGCCGTTCATGCTCGAAAACCCTCCAATGTAACTGAATTAGGACAATTCTGCAAAGATGAGTGGGCCAAAATTCCTCCAGGACGCTGTAAAAGCCTCATTGCACGTTATCGCAAACGCTTGGTTGCAGTTGTTGCTGCTAAGGGTGGCCCAACCAGTTATTAGGTTTAGGGGGCAATCACTTTTTCACACAGGGCCATGATGGTTTGGATTTTTTTTCACCTTTAATAATAAACACCTTCATTTACAAATTGCATTTTGTGTTTACTTGTGTTGTCCTTGACTATTGTTTAAATTGGTTTGATGTTCTGAAACACTTAAGTGTGACAAACATGCAAAGGAACAGGAAATGAGGAAGGGGGCAAACACTTTTTCACACCACTGTATAGGGCCTGGGGGCCACACGCATTTCCTTTTTTTAATATGGGTACGGGGTTCCCATTAATATGCGTACAAGACCTAAATGGGCTGGTAATGGGCAGGGAGGGCTACCCATGCCATTTTTCTCAATGATTTTCAACCATAATGCAGGAACCAGATATAACATTAAAACCGCAAGCAGTTTTAAATGATGTTATTTCCGTTTAATGTCATTTTGTGCAGGGACTGTTCTAAACACGTGGAACTTCACAGGCATACTACAGACACCCCCCAGGCAGCATATTTAAAGGAATATTTTTTTTTCCCTTTAATCGTCATTAAAATCAGTGCTCCCACCAAAACGGCCATTTTTAAAAACATTTTAGGCATTGACCCATGTCCCCTGGGGCAGGAGCCAGGTCTCCAAACCCTTTTTAGGACAGTATCTTGCATATTAGCCGTTAAAATTAGCACTTTTAATTTCGAACGTTCGAGTCCCATAGACTTCAATGGGGTTCTAAAGTTCGTATGAATTTGGGGTCCGTTCGAAAGTTCTGGTGCGAACCGAACCGGGGGGTGTTCGGCTCATCCCTAGTCTTAAACCTGTTACATACTCTATTTCATCTGCCTATCTGAAAGGATTCAAAATTAGTTCTGCTGCACTGCCCCATCCAGTGCCTCTAGGCTCTTGAGCAAAAGTTGACAACTTACTTATTTTTGTCTGCCAAGAGGACAATTGCCCACGCCTGGTTCCCTTTCAGGGTGTTAGAGATCATATGACGGCTTTAATGCTCTATGAACAGATGCTTAACATTCTCAAGAATGCTCACTAAAAAAATGTATAACATTTTGGGAACCTTGGATCCAATACGCCTTCCCCTCACTTCTTCCAGCTAGTATCGGACACCTGTGACTGACCCACCTGAGGATCCCGGATCCATATTTCCGCTTTGCTCTCAATCTTCTTCTTTTTTTCTGTTGGCTTCCCTCTTGTTCTCCTCATTCCTTTCTCTTTAATTTTGTCCTCTTTTTCTTCTTCTTCCTCCTGGGGCTCGTGTCCACCTCCTTTTCTTTGTGGTAACTTGAGTGCGTAATTATATTGCATTACTCTCAGGCTGTTTCACACATGTGGGACTGCAGATTCATGCCTGGGGTCCAGTGCATTCCTGTACACCGGTTCAAGTGCAATTCGGGTCTGAATTTTAGCCTGAATTTGCACCTGAACCAGACCCAAAGATGCACCGGAGCCTTTTTCAATCCAAACCATAGCTGCCCCTGACATGAGTGGACCTTTCACACTTGCCTGTCCTGCGAATTGGATGCTGGGAAACCTGCATCCAATTTGCATAAGTGTGAACCCAGTCTCAGGAATTTAGTCTGTCCAAGTTTGAAATTGACATCCTGCAGATTTTCCTGGACCTTGCTTCAACTTTCTAGGTTTTGTATATAACCAATGCCACTGTTTTCTTTTATTTGGTTGACAGTACTGGATGTGAAGTGTTCCTCTGAGTTATACTGCTACTCAAAGCCCCTGCCTGTGTAGTCTGGATGTTTCTTTGTTATTCTATATAACTCTCCAAAACTGTTGAGTGCAAAATCAGGCAACGACACGGTGAAACTGTAGAAATAAAAGCAATTGTGCTAAAACACTAGCCACATGTAAATAGTGTACACATCCATTATTGTGTTTGTATAGTAGTAGATTCATTGCATTTATCCCTCTAACACATCTATAATCACCATTGTTTTAGAAAATTGGATGAAATAATGAAAATTATTATTATTATTTTTTAATAATGCATTAAACCCTAGGCTTTAGAAATTTTTAGGCAAAGCTTTATACTTAAATTTCCATGAACAAAAAACGTACAAAATATAACGAATGCTGTTAAGGAATGATGAAAGTTACTAGTTTATATTCAGCTTTATATGGGCAGTAGAGTTGTATATCTGACTCAACATATTATTTTAAAGAATTTTCATTAACCTTGTTGCAATATTTGCATGCTTCTTATCAAAATCAATAAACAGTACTTTCTGGTCTTTTTTACTTTGACATTGTCCAGCTTTGTAACTGTAAAAATATTTCTAAACATCTAAGTTGCGCCTGACACAACAAACCCTGAATAGCTGTGTGATCTCGGATACTCCTGCTGAGCACCTCTGCCAGACCTGTGTCTCCTGTCCTTCAAACGCACCTGCAGCCTGCAGACTCGCCATAACCAGCCCTTAACCCCTCAATAACGGGACAAAACACAGGTGTTGAGAGTTAAACATCCAGAGCATAAACTGTTTATTAAGTATCAAACATACACTTTTAAATACAGTTAGGGACACTCCTGTATATGTCTTTATCAGCTAAAAGTAAATTGTTTGTGAAATAAAAGTATATATTTAGGCCAGAGGGGCCAATAGGTAGCCAGGATGGCTCCACAAGCCCAGCCACAGATACCGCATTCACCTGGTTGCGATGAACTGGCGACTCTGGACACAAATGTCTGGAGGTGGCATCTTCTCCAGGTGGTGGAAGACGGCAAATAGCCCTCCAAATCTCACGTTCTCTGCTGGGCCATAGTCTGTGGATAGGAGGTGAGCCCAAACCCTCCTCCAAAACACATAGTGACAGTGGGTTCTGTCACAAGCTGTCAAATCTGCAAATCTTAATTTGCTGCTGCCAAAATATGAAGTTTACAAATTGGGCTAGGTCTATGGTTTACACACATGCAATGATCGGTCTTTCGATAGATAGCTGTAAGTATACTGTAGGTCTGATTCTTATAGTTATCTTTTTTTTTTTTTTATGTAGCTGTGATCAAAATCTGCCCAGCTAATTTTTAATTGAAACTTACTAGAGCATTGGTCACACAGAATGCAGAGATATATAGAGTACATTAAAACAGAGCATAGAGTAAAGAGAATCCCAGAGCCTACATAACTTTTGATGGTATTTTATCAGCTTCGATATTTCAAACCTGGAGCCCACAGGAGTGTTCAATGAATCCCATAAAGTTACAGTGTTTGACAACATTTTGGTAATTAAAAGGTTTTTGAAACAAATAGATTAATACATACAGAATGCATATTGTATATCTTCTTTAACCCCTCTATCAACAACATGATTGCTACAGCAGCAGGAGGAATGTCTTAGAGAGTCAAAGATTTGGAATCCCTTAAAAAAAGAAAATGTGCCCTGTAAGAATACTTCTTCAAGGGGGCTTTTTTAATGTAAGGAACCCATTCTATAACCAGACTTACCTCCTAGACTTTTACCATTCCGATAATGCATTTGGGTGGAAAAATATTAATGAAATCTACTTATTGGGGGGAATCTAGGATGGAAAAGGACCTGGGGATCCTAGTAGATGACAGGCATATCATTGGCATGCAATGCCAAGCTGCTGCTAGCAAAGCAAACAGAATATTGGCATGCTTTAAAAAGGGGATTAACTCCAGAGACAAAACGATAATTCTCAAACTCTACAAGACTCTGGTCCACACCTAGAGTATGCTGTCCAGTTCTGGGCACCAGTCCTCGTGAAGGATGTGCTGGAACTGGAGAGAGTCCAGAGAAGGGCAACAAAGCCAATAAAGGGACTGTAGGACATTAGTTATGAGGAAAGGTTATGAGCACTGAACTTGTTCTCTCCGCTTGAGAGGGAATATGATTTCAATGTACAAATACCATACTGGTGACCCCACAACAGGGATAAACTTTTATGCATAAGGGAGTTTAATAAGAAACTTGGCCATTTACTAAAATAAGAAGAAAAGCAGTTTAACCTTAAATTGCATAGAGGGTTCTTTACTCTAAGGCCGCGTACACACGCGGGGACTGTTCGCTCAACTTTGTCCACTGAACAGTGTTTCGGCGGACAGTCCGCTCGTGTGTGGGCTTCAGCGGACAGTTTCAGCGGACAGTCTGACGAACAAAGTTTTTCGGAAATTCCGTAAAACTGTCCGCTGAAACTTGGTTTGAGCGGACAGTCCGCCCGTGTGTAGGCTTGTTCATCAAACTAAGTTCCGCGCATGCTCAGAAAGGATTTACACGGCGAAGGTTGCATTGCAGTGTATAGGACGTCGTATTTCTAGTCCCGTCGTACATGCCGTTCACGTCATCGCGCAAGTTTCAGCGGACTGTTCGTTCGTCGTGTGTGGCCAAGTCTGTCCATGCTAATTTTGAGCGGACTGTCCGCTCAAACTGTTTGACGAACAAAGTTGGGCGAACAGTCCCCGCGTGTGTACGTGGCCTAAGAGTGGTAAGGATGTGGAATTCTCTTCCACAGACAATATTTTCAGCAAAGAGCATTGATAATTAAAAAAAAAACATTAGATAAGCACCTGAACAAGCACAATATACAGGGATAGATGGACTTGTGTCTTTTTTCAACCTTATGTAACTATGGAACTGTTCTCTTTGCTGACTACCTCTATAGTTTGATAGTTGTTGCTTGTCTTTTTTTTAGAAAGTAAGAAGGATCTACCATTCATTCCTGAAAGCCATAGGTTTCTAATTGCATGTATTTCATAGCTGGGTATCAAATGTTCATTTTAGGATGGAAGGAGACATTAAATGTAAATATAATTGTTTATATAAAAGTTATAGCATCTACAATCTATGGCAGCCTTTCTCAAGGTTTTCAACACAGAGGAACCCTTGAAATAGTTCTCCGGTCTCAGGGAACCCCTGCTAAAAATTTGAAATCTACAATTCATGATACATTATTTTGATGGTCATTGGGAAGAATGGTCCTTACACTTGTGGTCATTGGGAAGACCTCTTTACAGATAGCAAAAAAAGATCAATGGGATCTTGGGAACAGTGGGAACTTATCTGAGAGGCAGAATTTGCTCAATCCTTGCAACCTCTGGAGGAACCCTGGTTGAGAATCACTGATCTATGGTATATATACTGGAATTTATGCAGCTTTTACTTTCTGGCTGCCTATTTCATTTGAGATGCTACAATGGAAGGACAGTATGACCCCCCCCCCCCCAATTACCCCTTTTTGGAAAGTGGACACCTCAAGGAATTTGCTGAGAGGCATGTTGAAAATCTTTTTTTTTGTCACAAGTTTCTTGAAAATTACAACTTTTCTTTTTTTTTCTATACACAAAGTTGTCACTAAATTATATATTGCTCACACATGCCCCCCCAAATGATCCTTTTTCGGAAGGTAGACACCCCAAGATATTTTCTGAGAGGCATGGTGAGTATTTTGCAGATCTCACTTTCTGTCACAAAGTTATAAAATAAAATACAAAATATATTTTCCTTCTTTCTTCATTTTCCAAAAAAGTGTGGCAATAATTGAGATCTGCAAAATACTCACCATGTCTCTTAGCAAATACCTAGGGGTGTCCACTTTCCGTAAAGGGGTTATTTAGGGAGGGTTGTGCTATATTGACATTTCAGGGCCTCCGAAACTGTGATAAGTAGTGAGGAAGTGAAATTAGCAATTTATGCCCTTAGAAAGCCTGAAGACAGTGAAAGTGACAGTGACAGCAGAATTTATTTTGTGGTGTGATTCCTCATATACCCATAGCGTGTGTGAGCAATATATCATTTAACTTTGTGTAAAAGAAAATAATTTATAATTTTCCAGAAAATTGTGGCAAAACATAAAATATTCTATGGACTCAACATGCTTCTCAGAAATATATTGGGGTGTCTAATTTCCAAAAAGGGGTAATTTGAGAGGTGTTTGAACTGTCCTGGCATTTTATGCCCAACGTTAGAAGCTTATGCCACACATCACCCACTTTTCTAACCACTTGAAGACCAAGCCTTTTCTGACACGTTTTGTTTGCATGAAAAAATGTAATTGCTACTTTGAATATTATATATATTTTTTAAAGCAGAGGCTCTACAGAATAAAATGGTGGGCATTGCAATTTTTTTGTCACACAGTGATTTTCCAAGCTCAAAACACTTTTTTTTATTTGAATGCACAAAACCACAATATAGTGCCCAATTGTTTGGTAGAATATAAAATATGATCTTATGCCGAGTACATAGATACCAAACATGAGATGATTTAAAATTGTGCACACCCGTGCAGTGGCAACAAACTACGTACATTTTTAAAAGCCTTTTAACGCCTTTACAGGTTACCACTAGATGTACAGAGGAGGTCTACTGCTAGAAATACTGCCCTTCAATATAACATTTGCGGTGATACCTCCCATGCATGGTGCAATTGCTGTTTACATATGACATGAGATGGATACGTGCATTCGCCTTTGTGCGTGAGCACGGCAGGACAGGGGTGCTTTCAATTTATCTATTTATTTTATTATTTATCTTATATCTTGCTTTTTTTATTTTATTCTTACACCATCCCTTTCATTTTTTTATATCACTTTTATTGTTATCACAGGGAATGTAAATATCCCCCATGAAAGCAAGAGGTAGTGACACTCGTTTTTAAAACATTTGGGGTCTATTAGACTTTAGATATCTTCTTTGCCCTCAAAGCATCTGACCACACCAAGATTGATGTGATTAGATGCTTTCCCAGTTTAAAAAGGCGCTGTTTATACCCGCAAAATCGAAGTGAGGAAATACTCTAAACTTTCGGCCTGTGGGCTGAACGAAAAAAGAGAACCTAGCATATTCCTTCATTCACATAGATTGATGTGTATGAAGAAATCTCTGGCAAAAAAAGTGTGTGGTATGCCTACTAGGGATGAGCCTGAAGTTTGCCTTGTAGCCGAATAGCGAACAATTTGGGGTCTTCGTGGCAAATTTCAAATGAATACCCTTTAAAAGTCTATGGGAAAAATCAAAAGTGCTAATTTTAAAGGCTTATATGTTTGATATTGTCATAAAAAGTATTTGGGGACCAGGGTCCTGCCCCAGGGGACATGTATCAATGCAAAAAAAAAGTTTTATTGTTTCACTTTAAGCATTATTAAAATCACTGCTCCCGAAAAAACTGCAGTTTTTAAAACTTTTTTTTGCATTCATACATACTAGGGCAGGACCCAGGTCTCCAAACACTTTTTATGACAATACCATGCATATAAGCCTTTAAAATTAGCACTTTTCATTTCTCCCATTGACAATTCATTATAGCCACGAGTAGTTTTAAGTTACTTTTTAGTATTGATACATGTCCCCTGGGGCAGGACCCAGATCCCCAAACACTTTTTACGTAAACGGGTAACCCTGCCCCCCCCCCCGACATCACGGATGGGGAAAGCCATAGGGAAGTCTCCGTGCATCAGAGGGGTAGGGGTCACCGGGTGGCCCTGCCTTCCGTTATATAAGAAGTGTCAGAAGAACAGAAGCGTCACATGGCGGAAGACTCCCACTGAGGCAGATCATGCAGACGGAGCAGAGAAGAAGCCGGAGCAAGATGCGGGACAAGAAGAGCAGAGGAAGAAGAAGATGAAGAAGAAGATGGAGAAGAAGAAGATGGAGGAAGAAGAAGAACACCGAAGGAAGACCAGAATAAAGAAGATGGAAGAAGAAGCGGAAAGAAAGAGAAAGGACTTGTCAAAAACCATCTCTATAGACACCCCCCAGGTACAAATTTAAAGGAATATTACACTTTTATTGTTTCCCTTTAAGCATTATTAAAATCCCTGCTCTCGGAAAAACTGCCTTTTTTAAAACTTTCTGTGCATTGATACATGTCCCCTGGGGCAGGACCCAGGTCCCCAAACACTTTTTATGACAATACTATGCATATAAGCTTTTAAAATTAGCACTTTTGATTATTCACATTCATGTCCCATAGACTTTAACGCTGTTCGCATGTTTGAACAAATTTTTTGCCTGTTGACATGTTCTGGATGCGAACCGAACAGGGGTGTTTGGCTCATCCCTACTGGGAAGTATGACAAGAGGGGGGCAGTGTTATGAGGGAACACTGTGAAAGGAAGGGGGCTGTGTAACAAGAGGGGGGGTAGTGTGACAGTGGGGGTAAATATGACAGAAGGGGCAGTGTGACGGGGGCAGAATGATGGAGGGCAGTGTTACAGGAGGGGGGCAGTATGACAGGAGGGTATTGTGCCAAGGGGGCAGTGTGTCAAGGGACAGTGAGACAGGTGGGGGCAGTATGACAGGTGGGGGGTAGTGTGATGGGGAAATAGTATGACGTGGGCAGTGTGATAAAAGAGTGGGCTATGTGACAGGTGGGGGGGCAGTGTGACAGGTGGGGGGGCAGTGTCACAGGTGACAAGTGGGGGGCCAGTGTCACAGGTGGGGGCCAGTGTCACAGGTGGGGGGCAGTGTAACAGGAGACAGATGGGGGGTCAGTGTCACAGGTAACAGGTGGGGGCCCGTGTCACAGGTGGGGGGCCAGTGTCACAGGAGACAGATGGGACCAGTGTCACAGGTGGGGGGCAGTGTCACAGGTGACAGATGGGGGGCCAGTGTCGCAGGTGGGGGGCCAGTGTCACAGACAGTGCACCAGTGTGACAGGTAGGGAGGCAGTGTGACAGGTGGGGGGCCAGTGTCACAGGTGGGGGCCAGGGTAACAGGAGATAGGTGGGGGTCAGTGGGACATGTGACAGGTGGGGGGCCAGTGTCACAGGAAACAGGTGGGGGCCAGTGTCACAGGTGGGGGGCCAGTGTCACAGGTGACAGGTGGGGGCCAGTGTCACAGGTGGGGGGCCAGTGTCACAGGTAACAGGTGGGGGGCAGTGTCACAGGTGGGGGGCCAGTGTCACAGGTGACAGGTGGGGGACCAGTGTCACAGGTGACAGGTGGGGGGCTAGTTTCACAGGAGACAGGTGGGAGCCAGTGTCACAGGTGGGGGGCCAGTGTCACAGGTGACAGGTGGGGGACCAGTGTCACAGGTGACAGGTGGGGGGCTAGTGTCACAGGAGACAGGTGGGGGCCAGTGTCACAGAAGACAGGTGAGGGGCTAGTGTGACAGGTGGGGGCCAGTGTCACAGGTAACAGGTGGGCGCCAGTGTCACAGGTGGGGGGCCAGTGTGACAGGGGACAGGTAGGGGGGCCAGTGTCACAAGAGACAGGTGAGGGGCCAGTTTCACAAGAGACATGTGGGGGGCCAGTGTGACAGGTGGGGGGCCAGTGTCACAAGAGACAGGTGGGGGCCAGTGTCACAGGAGACAGGTGGGGGGCCAGTGGGACAGGTGGGGGGCCAGTGTCACAGGTAACAGGTGGGCGCCAGTGTCACAGGTGGGGGGCCAGTGTGACAGGAGACAGGTGGGGGGGCCAGTGTCACAAGAGACAGGTGAGGGGCCGGTTTCACAGGAGACATGTGGGGGGCCAGTGTGACAGGTGGGGGGCCAGTGTCACAGGAGACAGGTGGGGGCCAGTGTCACAGGTGGGGGGGCAGTGTCACAGGTGACAGGTGGGGCCAGTGTCACAGGTGGGGGGCCAGTGTCACAGGTAACAGGTGGGGGCCAGTGTCACAGGTGGGGGGCCAGTGTCACAGGTGACAGGTGGGGGACCAGTGTCACAGGTGGGGGGCCAGTGTCACAGGTGACAGGTGGGGGACCAGTGTCACAGGTGACAGGTGGGGGGCTAGTTTCACAGGAGACAGGTGGGAGCCAGTGTCACAGGTGGGGGGCCAGTGTCACAGGTGACAGGTGGGGGACCAGTGTCACAGGTGACAGGTGGGGGGCTAGTGTCACAGGAGACAGGTGGGGGCCAGTGTCACAGAAGACAGGTGAGGGGCTAGTGTGACAGGTGGGGGCCAGTGTCACAGGTAACAGGTGGGCGCCAGTGTCACAGGTGGGGGGCCAGTGTGACAGGAGACAGGTGGGGGGGCCAGTGTCACAAGAGACAGGTGAGGGGCCGGTTTCACAGGAGACATGTGGGGGGCCAGTGTGACAGGTGGGGGGCCAGTGTCACAAGAGACAGGTGGGGGCCAGTGTCACAGGAGACAGGTGGGGGCCAGTGAGACAGATGGGGGAAGTGTCACAGGAGACAGGTGGGGGGCCAGTGGGACAGGTGGGTGGCCAGTGTCGGGCGTACCTTACATGAGAAGCCCAAATGAAAGAAGCAGCATGCTTCCTTGTGATGTCTGTGGGATTTCCCTCCAGTGAGCACAGTTCACTACCCGAGTGTCAGTGTATACAATGGAGAGAGGAGGGGCCTCTGACCAAACATGTATCAGCAAGACCCAGAGTGTACAAGCAGAGGGACAAACTTGCACACTGAATTTGGTGCCCTCCCCTTTCCATTAAGGATAAGCCGAACACCCCCTGGTTCGGTTCACACCAGAACATTAAAGGCTTATATGCAAGTTATTGTCATTAAAAGTGTAAAAAAGTAAAAAAGAAAAAAGTTTTTCCATGTTTTATGCTCGGGCTGAACCGTTCGCCAATCCCTACTCTCCATTGTATACACTGAAACTCGGAAAGTGAATTGTGATGGCTTGAGGAACATCCAATCTAAATCACATACAGTAGCTGCCGATCGCCCCCTCCCCTGTATAGTTAGATGCCAGCCAGAGGTACAGTAGGAGGCGTGGGGTCATGAGCCCCCCACACTGGTGGAATGCCAGGGCCCAGTCGCAAGTGCAACTGTTGCGACCCTGTTAATTCCACCACTGACGTGTATTGAAAAAGGCAAAATGCACATTCAATATGCAAACTGCAACCTGCACAAGTGTGAATCAGGCCTTAAACACAGTAACAATAAAACATTACAATATACCAGTATAGTATAGTATAAAGTACAATAAAACCGTAAGAACAATAAAATAAAACGACAACTATTTTTGGCTTTTTTATCTATTTATTTATTTAAAATTGTTATGTTTTTTCTTTTTTTTTACACTTTTTTTGTAACTGTAATACTTGAGGTGATAGTAGCCGTTTTAGTGCAATTGTGACAGAGAAAATACTCACATTTTTTCACAATTGCACTAAAACTGTCCATGATACTTTTTTTATTTGCACTAGCATATCATTTTTCATGGACGTGCTTTTGGGGTATATCCCCTTCTTCAAGGTCCAAGCAGTACTGATTCATAAAAGTTTTAGCAGAGGGTAAAATGTTAAATGGTAAAATGAGAAAAAGGAAAAAGAAAAACAAACACATACAAATCAATGGGGGTTATTTACGAATGGCAAATCCACACTGCACTGCAGTGCACTTGGAAGTGCAGTTGCGCTAAATCTAAGGGGTACATCTGAAATGAGGGGATTTTATCATCCAATCATGTGCAAGCTAAAATGCCGTTTTTTATTTTCCTTGCATGTCCCCCTCTGATTTTCAGCGACTTTACTTCCAAGTGCATTTTCAGTGCACTTTCAAGTGCACTTGCAGTGCAAAGTGGATTTTCCTTTCGTAAATAACCCCCAATGTGTAGGGCAATGGTAATAATGCTATCAGCAAGTGAGATAAGACAGAGGGAAAGTTATAGACTGGAGGGGGTGATAGTCACAGAGGGGGTCATGAAACTGTAGTATAATCTTAGGCCATTGTTTTCCTTTCCTGGATAGTTCTGAAATTCCCTTTAAGAACTAAAACATTGAAATCTTCTAGTGTGGTCCGGTTGTGAGAAATGATGTCCCACAGTTGTGCAGAAACTGTCTTGCTTATGTTCGTTGATGGTATGTCTGTGCAAATTCATCCTCACTTGCAACTTCTGTCCTGTTTCACCAACATAAGATCCTTCGCTACACCTGTTGCATTGGATGAGGTACACCACATTACTGGAGGTACAGCTGTATGATATTGAAAGTCCCATTTGTGTGTGACACTTTTGGATAGATTGATTTATTTGCAGTTTGCAGCGTGTTTTATTGCAGGGTTTGCTTCCATTATTTGTGACTTTATAATCAGAGTGACGTTTCCTGCTGATTAGTTTATGTCTGAGGTTGGGTGGTTGTCTGAAAGCCAATAATGGGGGTTGTTGGAATATTTTTTTCAGAGTGTCATCCTCTGTTATAATGGGTTGTAAATTTTTTATTATCTTTTTAATCCCTTCTTGTGTTGGGTTGTATTTGGTGACTAGAGGTACTCGGTTGTTTTTGTTTTTTCTCTGTGTATTGGAGGAGATTTTCTGTTTATTCTGTTAATGATTGTTTTGTCTTTGTAACCTTTCTTATGGAAGGAGTCTGCCAGTGTTCTAAGATGTTTATCTCTGTCTTCTGGGTCTGAACATATTCAGTGGTATCTGATGGCCTGGCTGTGTATGATGGCTCATTTGGTGTGTTGGGAGTGAAAAAAAGATAATCAAAGATTTTTTACTGTTTTTTTTTTGTATTTGCTTTGCAGGTATGGTATGTCTTATGCCGCATACACACGATCGGACACTACAACAACAAAATCCATGGGATTTTTTCCAACGAATGTTGGCTCAAGATTGTCTTGCATACACACGGTCACACAATGTTGACGGAAATTCCGAATGTCTAGAATGCGGTGACGTATGACGAGCAGAGAAAATTGCAGTTCAATAGCCAGTGCGGCTCTTCTGCTTGATTCCGAGCATGCGTAGAACTTTGTGCTTCGGAATTGTGTACACATGATCGGAATTTCCGACAACGGATTTTGTTGTTGGAAAATTTGAGATCCAGATTACAAATTTTGTGTGTCGGAAATTCCGATGGAAAATGTCCAATGGAGCCTGCACACGGTCAGAATTTCCAACAACAAGCTCCCATTGAACATTTTCCATCGGAAAATCAGACGGCATTACTGTTATACGGTAATGTTACTTTTTTTTATTGTTAACCATTATTTGCTTAAAAGGTACGCCATTCAGTTGCAGCGCAGATTTATTTATCTTGATAGCAACAGCGTTTACTCCCATGATACATAAAGCCGTGACTCCAACGCTGTAGGAGGTGATTTCACCACCACAGTTAAAAACATGTATGCCCATCATTAGAAGTGGGTGGATGAAGGGAGGTATTCTAATGGTGGGCATACCCATGATCAATCTCTTTCTTTGTTCAGCCCACAGGCTGCATGAAAAAAAAAGATTACAATATATGTCCAACAAGGACCCAAGCCTGTGGGTTTTGGTATCATCTTGGTATCATTCATTTCAGCCAGCGGTCAGCGGTCGGCTTTCATATAAAAGCAATTCTAGCAGCTAATTAGCCTCTAGACCAGAATGGCTCCAATCATCTCTATGGCCTAAGAAAGCGGAAGCTATGAGCATTTCATGACTTAGATTTTGCCATATATAAACAGCGCCATTGGGAAAGCATTTTATCACATCAATCTTGGTGTGGTCAGATGCTTTGAGGGCAGAGGAGAGATCTAGGGTCTAACATTTTTTACAAAAAAGAGTACCTGTCACTAACTATTGCTATCATATGGGATATTCACTGATAAAAAAATGAAAGGAACAGTTTACAAATAAAATAAAAAAGTAAGATAGATAATTAAAAAAAAATACACCCCTGTCTCTCCCTGTTCTCGCGCAAAGGCGAACGCAAGTGTCGGTCTGGCGTCATATGTAAACAGCAATTGCATCATGCATGTGAAGTATCACTGCGAAGGTCAAATCAGGGGCAGAAATTTTAGCAGTAGACCTCCTCTGTAAAACTAAAGTCGTAACCTGTAAAGGCTGTACCTGTAAATGTATGCAGTTTGTCACTGCTGCACGTTTGTGCGCAATTTTGAAGCATGTCGTGTTTGGTATCCATGTACTAACCTGAAATCATCTTTTTTATTTCATCAAACATTTGGGCAATATAGTGTGTTTTAGTGCATTAAAACTAAAAAAAAGTATGTTTTTTCCCAAAAAAAATGCATTGAGCAAATACTGTGTGAAAAAATTCAACACCCAACATTTTAATCCATAGGGCATTTGCTTTAAAAAATATATAATGTTTGGGTGTTCAAAGTAATTTTTTCTTGCAAATTTTTTTTTTTTTTTTTCATGTAAACAAAAAGTGTCAGATATTTGTCTTCAAGTGGTTAGAAGAGTGGGTGATGTGTGACATAAGCTTCCAAATGTTGTGCATAAAATGCCAGGACAGTTCAGCCCCCCCAAATGACCCCATTTTGGAAAGTAAACACCCCAAGATACTTGCTGAGAGGCATGTCGAATCCATGGAATATTTTATATTTTTACACCCCAAGATACATTCTGCTGCTTCTCCTGAGTATGGGCATACCACATGTGTGAGACTTTTTGGGAGCCTAGCCACGTACAGGACCCTGAAAACCAATCTCTGCCTTCAGGCTTTCCCCGGGAGTATCCCTGTACTCAGGAGAAGCAGAAGAATGTATTTTGGGGTGTAATTCCACATATAACGTGTGAGCAATATATCATTTAGTTTTTTTTTTGTCATTTTTCAATCACTTGGGACAAAAAATTAAATATTCAATGGGCTCAGCATGCCTCTCAGCAATTTACTTGGGGTGTTTACTTTCCAAAATTTGGTCATTTGGGGGCAGTTTGTTCTGCCCTGCCATTTTAGCACCTCAAGAAATGAGATAGGCAGGCACTAAAAGCTGTGCAAATTCCAGAAAATGTACCCTAGTTTGTAGACGCTATAACTTTTGCGTAAACCAATAAATATACATTTATTTAAATTTTTTTTTTTACCATGTGCCTGAATACATTTTGGCATAAATGTATGACTAAAATTGAGTTTATTGGATTTTTCTTACAACAAAAAGTAGAAAATATCATTTGTTTTCAAAATTTAAGCTTTTTCCATTTATATTGCAAAAAATAAAAACCGCAGAGGCAATCAAATACCATAAAAAGAAAGCTCTATTTGTGGGGAAAAAAGGACGCAAATTTTGTTTGGGAACAACATTGCTTGATCGTGCAATTACCAGTTAAAGCAGCACAGTGGCAAATTGTAAAAAGTCCTCTGGTCTTTAGGCAGCCAAATGGTCAGAGGCTGAAGTGGTTAATTCCATCCAGGTTCCCATACACATTCAAAGAGTTGATTGATTATAGGTCTTCATATTTAATAAATTAATCTTCACGTTCTTTCCTGAGGAAGCCATATGCCGAAACATGTAGAAAACATGAACGTGATGAAAATATGAATGTCATTACAGTAAATCATTGTCATTAATATGGATGTTTGCGCACACCTATGGCTATGATTGTATTTTATGCATCGGTTTTATGATAGTGTTCATTTGATATATATTTGGTATATATTTTTACATACACTCTTGAGTGATATCTACACTGTAATGCACCCATAGTCCCATATCTCCTAAATTTTTTAATTCTACAAGTTATGAGATACATAATAGCTGATCTTGCAATTAATAAAAGTTTTAATGGTAAACGTCCTATTTCTAGTTGGAAATTTCACCACTTCCATTTTTAATACGTGAGGACAGCAATAGTATCTATTTGAGTGAGTACATTGATTTTGAATTTGCTTAGAGGGATGACGCTTATGCCAGGAATCCTATGTTGTGTATCTGCATAGATATTGAGATTTTTTGAGGATTGCATACTTCAATAGCTAAAGCTAGTCTTGCATGGCCTGCTGAGTATCCTCAGTATCTGTCAAAGCCTCACAGTTGTTGCTAATTTGGGGGGCAAACTGGATCAGGATTTTTTTTTTTTTTTTTTTTTTACAATGTATGCAACTTCTGTTTTTAAAATATAATTAAAGATAAAAACTTTTTTTTGCCCATGCCCACAAGCGGTCCATAAGGGACACCAGAGGAGCACTTACATCTCTACATTAAATTATTTCAATCTGGGATTTACCATGCCCTGTAATCCAATTATTTCCTTTTCTAATTGTTTGATTTTGATTAAGGAAGGTAGTACAGTATAAAGTATATAATACTAAGTACAAGTAAGTATAAGTACTTACCTTACTTTGTCATGTACTGGAAATCCACAGTCAGAAATACAATCTTACATTTTAATAAAGCACATCATGCTCCCTTAATTAAATCCATTCCGTATAGTCAATATTTGTACATTTAACACAATTGTTCAGAAAACAAAGATTTTCAAAGACATGCATATGCACTTAGGCAGATATTTTATGTCTGCAATGTATATTGTCAAGAATTGGGAATTCTAAGGATATCGGGGCAATTGCTGAGCCTGCTCCCTTGATAGCCACACCCAAAAATGTTTGTTGAGGGGACTATTGCGGTACTAAATAAATAATTCATAGAAGACTTAATTATAAAAAATTACAAATAATTGAATAAGGGAAAAAAATGTAATCCATCAAAACTTCCATATTGCTAAAATCATATGCACCACAATTTAATAAACTACCAACGGGTAGCCCCATAAGGTTTCTATTGAAGAGGGGTATAGAAACGTTTCCTCTACCAGTTTTACGGCGAACCGCTTCTTCAGGAGGATAGTCTACAAAATAAATAAAAATATTTGCAAATAATCAAATAGCAGCGAATCATATAATGACATAACAGAAGATTTACATTAATTTAAATAGTGAGGGGGATCAGCTCACCCACAAAGGAGGAAGCAGTAGATCACAGGACCCATCGGTTTCCTCCCACGGCAGATGCGGGGGATTGTAAAGGACTCATCAAATTTAAACAGATATATATGATATGAGAGTTAAAGTGAGATGAGACATTAACCTATACACACCTAAAGAGCGATATATAGGTGTAAAATAGACTGTGTGCATAGGGGCTGTAAAAAGAGCCTATAAAAATTAGGTGTTTAATTGTGCATCCTAAAGTGTCCTAAACATACAAAAAATTACCAAAGAAATGAACCAAATTGGGAAGAAAAGGAAAAAGAAATAAAGAGTCTGTGGAAAGAGGGAAACCAACACAAGGGATAGGGTAAAAAGGATATAAGTGAAACAAGTGTGAAAGTGAAAGCCAAACATACCGTTTGGACTATATTATCCAGTGTACACCACCCATGTTCATAGTGGGAGATCGAACAGGGCAACACCATAGTAGCCAAAAAATACAAATGTATAGTGTGCAGGGCAGGTATCACCTACTATATATATATATATATATATATATATATATATATATATATATATATATATATATATAATACACTCACCATAGAGAGGAACTGGTAAGCATGTATGCACAGGTTGCTGTTGTAGATGGACACCACAGGTGTATTGCAGGTTAGCACACCAGGTAATAATGATAATTGATATGGTAATTCATTAGCCAGGAAACAAACATGAACCTGGGCATTGATCGCCATCTGTGGGGGTACACACAGAGCAATCACCTTAAGCACATATGAAAAAGGCATAAAGTAAGATAAGACTAGGAGACCTAGGGTACTAGAGGTCCTGGTACAAAAACAGTAATACACTAACCTGTATAAACATGTCCAACAGCACAACCCGGCATGTGGAGTCCTGAAAACTGCTCAACAGTGGTCTAACACAGACCACTATTTAAGCCCCCAACCCTTTCGGCATCAGCGCATGGCGCTAAACGGCGGCGTCTGACATCACGGGGGGTCCGCCCGCCCACACCGCGTGCTCGCACGGCCATGCACCATCGCTAATGCGCACGCATTGTGCATGTGCATGGACGTGCGCACAGCGCATGTGCGTGCCGGAGGGGCCCATGGACCAAAAGGTCCAGGCGCATCCAGCACAAGAAGGACCCAAAATAAGGGACCCACCAGGGCGAGCGCACATCTGCCAGACAGGAGAACACAACAAAGGATCCAAGAAAAGACCCAAGCTTCCCCCTGGGGGGAGCAGAATTCCTTTACAGCAACACTATTCACAAAATACAAAAATAATTATAACAATAATATTACAGACACCCTATAATCAAGGTAATAATGTAATAAACAAAGCATGGGAATAACCATACTTCAGTGTCACCAACGACATAAGGAATGACAATCCCACTAGATATCGTGGTGAAAAAAATTAAATAATGTATATCTAGTAGACATGTGCATTCGTTTTCGTCCGAATGCAATTTCGTCCGAATTTCAGCTATTTTCGTTTTCGTTTTGACAAACGATAACGAAAGCACAAAATCCGAAAAACGAAAGATCCGACATAAATAAATGCTTTATTTTCGTTTTCATTGTTACAACAGTTCGATATAGAATAGGAGATTCGACATGACTCTGACAACAATCTGTGTCTATAGAACCTGTGTTCGAATGTGCCTAACCTTACCTCTATTAGTCCAAGATTATATAGAGAAAATATTCGACAGAGAAAAAAGATTTGACAGAGAGAAAAGATTCTGCAAGATACTGTCCTAAAAAGTGTTTGGGGACCCGGGTCCTACCCCAGGGGACATGGATCAATGCAAAAAAAAGTTTTAAAAACGGCCGTTTTTTCGGGAGCAGTGATTTTAATAATGATTAAAGTGAAACAATAAAAGTGTAATATTCCTTTAAATTTCGTAGGGGGGGGTTGTCTATAGTATGCCTGTGAAGGGGCGCATGTTTCCTGTGCTTAGAATTGTCCCTGCACATAGTGTCATTTATGCAGGAAAAAAAGTCCTTTAAAATCACTCGCAGCTATAATGAATTGTCGGCTCCGTAATACAGAGAACACTCATTGAAAGTCATTGATAAAAAAATAAATAAATAAATTAAAAAAAAAGCGTGGGGGTCCCCCAAATTCAATTACCAGGCCCTTCAGGTCTGGTATGGATATTAAGGGGAACCCTGCCTCAAATTTAAGAAAAAATTTGACGTGAGGTTCCCCCTAAATATCCATAACCAGACCCTTCAGGTCTGGTATGGATATTAAGGGGAACCCCGCGTCAAATGTAAAAATTTTTTTACATGGGGTTCCCCCTAAAAATCCATACCAGACCCTTTATCCGAGCAAGCAACCTGGCAGGCCGCAGGAAAAGAGGGGGGGACGAGAGAGCGCCCCCCCCCTCCTGAACCGTACCAGGCCACATGCCCTCAACATTGGGAGGATGCTTTGGGGGTCTGTGACCCCTCAAAGCACCTTGTCCCCATGTTGATGAAGACAAGGGCCTCATCCCCACAACCCTGGCCGGTGGTAGTGGAGGTCTCCGGGCGGGGGGCTTATCAGAATCTGGAAGCCCCCTTTAACAAGGGGACCCCCAGATCCCGGCCCCCCCCTGTTTGAAATGGTAAGGGGGTACAAAAGTACCCCTACCATTTCACAAAGAAAGTGTAAAAAATGGTTAAATAAAACAAACACACTTTTGAAAAATTCCTTTATTAAAAATAAAAAAATAAAAAAAAGATTCCAGCGGCGGTAATCCACTCTTGCTATCCAGCGACGGACGGTCATCTCTCCAGCGATGGCTCATCTCATCCAGCGCAGCGAATCCATCCTTCTGTCTCCGTGTAGGAGACACTGCAGGCATTCCGGCGGCTGACGTTTCTTATATACGGAGGGCGGGGCCACCCGTCACCTGACCCCGCCCCCCCTGACGCAAGGGGAAACCCGGGGTTCCCTGTGACGTATGGGTGACCCCGCACCCCTCTGATGTAACACAGGCAGGTTTCCGTTACATCAGAGGGGGGCGGGGTCACCTATACGTCACGGGGAACACCGGGTTTCCCCTTGCGTCAGAGGAGGGCGGGGTCAGGTGACGGGTGGCCCCGCCCTCCGTATATAAGAAACGTCAGCCGCCGGAATCCTTGCAGTGTCTCCTCCACGGAGACAGAAGAAGGATGGATCGCTGCGCTGGATGAGATGAGACATCGCTGGAGAGATGATCGTCCATCGCTGGATAGCAAGAGTGGATTACCGCCGCTGGAATCTTTTTTTTATTTTTTTATTTTTAATAAAGGAATTTTTCAAAAGTGTGTTTGTTTTATTTAACCATTTTTTACACTTTCTTTGTGAAATGGTAGGGGTACTTTTGTACCCCCTTACCATTTCAAACAGGGGGGGGGCGGGATCTGGGGGTCCCCTTGTTAAAGGGGGCTTCCAGATTCTGATAAGCCCCCCGCCCGCAGACCTCCACAACCACCGGCCAGGGTTGTGGGGATGAGGCCCTTGTCCTCATCAACATGGGGACAAGGTGCTTTGAGGGGTCACAGACCCCCAAAGCATCCTCCCAATGTTGAGGGCATGTGGCCTGGTACGGTTCAGGAGGGAGGGGGGCCGCCCTCTCGCCCCCCCCTCTTTTCCTGCGGCCTGCCAGGTTGCTTGCTCGGATAAAGGGTCTGGTATGGATTTTTAGGGGGAACCCCAGGTCAATTTTTTTTTAAATTTGACGCGGGGTTCCCCTTAATATCCAAACCAGACCTGAAGGGTCTGGTTATGGATATTTAGGGGGAACCCCACGTCAAATTTTTTCTTAAATTTGAGGCAGGGTTCCCCTTAATATCCATACCAGACCTGAAGGGCCTGGTAATTGAATTTGGGGGACCCCCACGCTTTTTTTTTAAATTTTTTAAATTTTTTTTTTATCAATGACTTTCAATGAGTGTTCTCTGTATTACGGGAGCCGACAATTCATAATAGCTGCGAGTGATTTTAAAGGACTTTTTTTCCTGCATAAATGACACTTTGTGCAGGGACAGTTCTAAGCACGGGAAACATGCGCCCCTTCACAGGCATACTATAGACAACCCCCCCCCCCCTACGAAATTTAAAGGAATATTACACTTTTATTGTTTCACTTTAATCATTATTAAAATCACTGCTCCCGAAAAAACGGGCGTTTTTAAAACTTTTTTTTGCATTGATCCATGTCCCCTGGGGCAGGACCCAGGTCCCCAAACACTTTTTAGGACAGTAACTTGCAAATTAGCCTTTAAAATGAGCACTTTAGATTTTGAACGTTGGAGTCCCATAGACTTTAATAGGGTTCTAAAGTATGCTATATACTAGCTCCGTCGAATCCTCTTTATACATTCGACAGACACCATAAGCCTTCAAAGACAGATTCGACCGTGATTCATGTGGATTTTCGGACGAATGCAATTTTTGAACGAAAAATGAAATAAATAAAAACGAATTTCGGGAGTAACTAAATAAATTAAGTTTTCAGACGAAAACAAAATTCCGAAACGAAATATTTTACTCTGCACATGTCTAATATCTAGATACAAAAAATAGAGGCACTCAAAAAAAGAGACACCCACCACTGTTGCTGTTGAGAGGTTGGTGCCTCTTAAAAACGGGTGTGTTATCCACCCTAGGTGTGTTATCCATCCCATGAATATAGCCATAGACTGAGTATAGCCTCACATACAAAATATGCGTAATACATATAACAGTACCATCATCCCAATTGATAATTGTCAAGAATTGGGAATTCTAAGGATATCGGGGCAGTTGCTGAGGCTGCTCCCTTGATATCCACACCCAAAAATGTTTGTTGAAGGGACTATTGCGGTACTAAATAAATAATTCAAAGAAGACTTAGTTATAAAAAAATTACAAATAATTTAATAAGGGCAAAAAAATTAAAGCCATCAAAACTTCCATATTGCTAAAATCATATACACCACAATTTAATAAACTACCGACGGGTAGCCCCGCAAGGTTTCTATTGAAGAGGGGTATAGAAACGTTTCCTCTACCGGTTTCGCGGCGAACCGCTTCTTCAGCAGGATAGTCTACAAAATAAATAAAAATATTTGCAAATAATCAAATAGCAGCGAATCATAAAATGACATAACAGAAGATTTACAGTAATTTAAATAGTGAGGGGATCAGCTCACCCACAAAGGAGGAAGCAGTAGATCACAGGACCCATTGGTTGTGCTGATGCCGGAAGGGTTGGGGGCTTAAATAGTGGTCTGTGTTAGACCACTGTTGAGCAGTTTTCAGGACTCCACATGCCGGGTTGTGCTGTTGGACATGTTTTTACAGGTTAGTGTATTGCTGTTTTTGTACCCAATGACTAGGACCTCTAGTACCTTAGGTCTCCTAGTCTTATCTTACTTTATGCCTTTTTTCATATGTGCTTAAGGTGATTGCTCTGTGTGTACCCCCCACAGATGGCGATCAATGCCCAGGTTCATGTTTGTTTCCTGGCTAATGAAGTACAATATCAATTATCATTATTACCTGGTGTGCTAACCTGCAATACACCTGTGGTGCCTATCTACAACAGCAACCTGTGCATACATGCTTACCAATTCCTCTCTTTGGTGAGTGTATTATATAATATATATAGGGATGAGCCGAACACCCCCCGGTTCGGTTCGCACCAGAACTTTCGAGCGGACCCCAAATTCGTACGAAGTTTAGAACCCCATTGAAGTCTATGGGACTCGAACGCTCGAAATTAAAAGTGCTAATTTTAATGGCTAATTTGCAAGATACTGTCCTAAAAAGGGTTTGGGGACCTGGCTCCTGCCCCAGGGGACATGGGTCAATGCCTAAAATGTTTTTAAAAATGTCCGTTTTGGCGGGAGCACTGATTTTAATGACGATTAAAGTGAAAAAAAAGTGAAATATTCCTTTAAATATGGTGCCTGGGGGGTGTCTGTAGTATGCCTGTGAAGTGCCACGTGTTTCCCGTGTTTAGAACAGTCCCTGCACAAAATGACATTAAACGGCTTGCGGTTTTAATGTTATATCTGGTTCCTGCAATATGGTTGAAAATCATTGAGAAAAATGGCATGGGTAGCCCTCCCTGCCCATTACCAGCCCCTTTGGGTCTTGTACGCATATTAAGAGGAACCCAGTACCCATATAAAAAAAAAAGGAAATGCGTGTGGCCCCCAGGCCCTATATACTCAGAACAGCAGTATATAGGCGGTGCAAACAAGACAAGGACTGTGTAGGTTTGTTGTGTTAAGTTGAATCTGTTTGTAATTTTCAACTGGTACATTTTTAAAGTGTAGCTCCAGTCAAAAAAACTATTTTTAAGCTTTTTGGAAAACTTAGGGAAGGGTTATCACCACTGTATAATTTGTTTTGTCGTACATCTTTTTTCATCTCACTTGCTGTTGTCTCCTTCCGTTTGCAAGTAGGAGATGTTTGTAAGTTGGATGTTTGAAAGTAGGGGCCTGCCCTATATGCTCTGCAGAAATGGCAGAACAAGGTGTTGGTTTTGCGACAACATTGTAAGCCCTCAAAGTGACTCTTGGTGGGCGCTGGAGCGCCCTGCTGTGAACGATTATATCAAGAATTGTAATTACATGCCATTGTCGAACAGTGGTAGAAAAATTGACCTTTGGTGGTTGTGGTGCTGGTGCCACAACACTATAAGTCCTCACAGTTACTCTGGGTGGGCACAGGAACGGGCCCTCTGTGAAATATTATATCAAGAATTGTAATTACATGTCCCTGTTAAACAGGGGCAGAAAAATTGGGCCTTAGGCACTAGTGCTGGAGCCACGACACTGCAACCTCTCCCATATACTCTAGTTTTATTGCAAGAATTAGCCCTGCTGCAAAGCATTGCATCAAAATTGTAATTAAATGCCCCTGTTAAACAGGGGCAGAAAAATTGGGCCTTAGGCACTGGTGCTGGTGCCACCACACTGCAACCTCTCCCATATACTCTAGTTTTATTGCAGGAATTAGCCCTGCTGCAAAGCATTGCATCAAAAATTGTAATTAAACGCCCCTGTTAAACAGGGGCAGAAAAATTGGGCCTTAGGCACTGGTGCTGGTGCCACCACACTGCAACCTCTCCCATATACTCTAGTTTTATTGCAGGAATTAGCCCTGCTGCAAAGCATTGCATCAAAAATTGTAATTAAACGCCCCTGTTAAACAGGGGCAGAAAAATTGGGCCTTAGGCACTGGTGCTGGTGCCACCACACTGCAACGTCTCCCATATACTCTAGTTTTATTGCAGGAATTAGCCCTGCTGCAAAGCATTGCGTCAAAAATTGTAATTAAACGCCCCTGTTAAACAGGGGCCAAAAAATTGGGCCTTAGGCACTGGTACTGGTGCCAACACACTGCAACCTCTCCCATATACTTTAGTTTTATTGCAGGAATTAGCCCTGCTGCAAAGCATTGCATCAAAAATTGTAATTAAATGCCCCTGTTAAACAGCGGCAGAAGAATTGGGCCTTAGGCACTGGTGCTGGTGCCACCACACTGCAACCTCTCCCATATACTCTAGTTTTATTGCAGGAATTAGCCCTGCTGCAAAGCATTGCATCAAAAATTGTAATTAAACGCCCCTGTTAAACAGGGGCAGAAAAATTGGGCCTTAGGCACTGGTGCTGGTGCCACCACACTGCAACCTCTCCCATATACTCTAGTTTTATTGCAGGAATTAGCCCTGCTGCAAAGCATTGCATCAAAAATTGTAATTAAATGCCCCTGTTAAACAGGGGCAGAAAAATTAGGCCTTAGGCACTGGTGCTGGTGCCACCACACTGCAACCTCTCCCATATACTCTAGTTTTATTGCAGGAATTAGCCCTGCTGCAAAGCATTGCATCAAAAATTGTAATTAAACGCCCCTGTTAAACAGGGGCAGAAAAATTGGGCCTTAGGCACTGGTGCTGGTGCCACCACACTGCAACCTCTTCCATATACTCTAGTTTTATTGCAGGAATTAGCCCTGCTGCAAAGCATTGCATCAAAAATTGTAATTAAACGCCCCTGTTAAACAGGGGCAGAAAAATTGGGCCTTAGGCACTGGTGCTGGTGCCACCACACTGCAACCTCTCCCATATACTCTAGTTTTATTGCAGGAATTAGCCCTGCTGCAAAGCATTGCATCAAAAATTGTAATTAAACGCCCCTGTTAAACAGGGGCAGAAAAATTGGGCCTTAGGCACTGGTGCTGGTGCCACCACACTGCAACCTCTCCCATATACTCTAGTTTTATTGCAGGATTTAGCCCTGTCAAAAAAACTATTTTTAAGCTTTTTGGAAAACATAGGGAAGGGTTATCACCCCTGTATAATTTGTTTTGTCGTACATCTTTTTTCATCTCACTTGCTGTTGTCTCCTTCCGTTTGCAAGTAGGAGATGTTTGTAAGTTGGATGTTTAAAAGTAGGGGCCTGCCCTATATGCTCTGCAGAAATGGCAGAACAAGGTGTTGGTTTTGCCACAACATTGTAAGCCCTCAAAGTGACTCTTGGTTCTGCTGTGAACGATTATATCAAGAATTGTAATTACATGCCATTGTTGAACAGTGGTAGAAAAATTGACCTTTGGTGGCTGATGGCATCACCCAGAACCAGAAATGTTCTTCCAACATATCAGCGGAGGAGGAAGAGGATAGACAATCAACATAACAGGACAGTCACTCAGCAACAGCATAGGCAGTCTTGAAGGGATGTGATATTTCAAAAAACATTTTTCGGTTACATCAGCTTCAGGTGCTTGGTAGCTGTGGGTGATCCAAGACTGATTCATCTTGATGAAGGTCAGTCGATCAACTGATTCGGTGATCAGGCGCACCCTGTGATCGGTAACAAAGCCACCAGCAGCACTGAAGGTGCATTCCGAAAGAACGCTGGATGCAGGACAGGCCAGTAGCTCAATTGCATACTGTGCAAGCTCTGGCCAGTGATCCATCCTCAAGACCCAGTAAGCCAGAGGATTTTCGGTGGGAAAGGTGTCCAAGTCTGACCTTGCCCCTAGGTATTCCTGCACCATGTAAATCAGACGCTGGCGATGGTTGCTGGAACCGATCATACCTTGACTAAAAAATTGTCTGAAAGCATCAGTCAGACGGCCACCTTCTCCACCGCTCCTTCTGACCGATGCCTCAGCAACACGTTGTCCAGGACCAGGAGTTTGTAACCTCCCAGTCTCTGGGAACGCATTGCACAGACCTTTCTGCAAGGCCTCCCGGAGATGTCTCATCCTCTGCTCCCTCTGCGATGGCAAGATAAGGTCGGCAACCTTACCCTTGTACCGTGGATCAAGGGGAGTGGCCAGCCAGTAATGGTCCCTCTCCTTGATCCGAAGAATACGAGGATCCTTCCGCAGGCTTTGCAGGATCAGGGAGGCCATGCAGCGTAGGTTAGCTGAGGCATTCGGTCCGGAGTCCTCTGGGTCACTAAGGACAACATGATCCGCAGCTACCTCCTCCCAGCCACGTACAAGTCCACGTGTTTCTTGGGACTGTAAATCATCCCTACAAGACTGCTGCTGCTTCTGATGCTGAGTGCCAGCCTCCACCTCCATACTGACACAATCATCCTCCTCTTCCTCCTCCTCATCCTCTTCCTGTGTGATGGGTGGCACAGCAGGAACACTGTCTGGATAAAGGGGGCCTTGAGAGGCAAGGAAGTCCACCTCTTCCTGCCTCTGTTCTGCCTCAAGTGCCCTGTCCATTATTCCACGCAGCGTATGCTCCAAGAGGTGGACAAGAGGTACAGTGTCACTGATGCATGCACTGTCACTGCTCACCATCCTTGTGGCCTCCTCAAACGGTGACAGGACAGTGCATGCATCCCTGATCATGCCCCACTGGCGTGGTGAGAAAAAACCGAGCTCCCCTGACCCTGTCCTGGTGCCGTAGTCGCACAGGTACTCATTGATGGCCCTCTGCTGCGTGTGCAGCCGCTGCAGCATGGCCAACGTCGAGTTCCACCTGGTGGGCATGTCACATATAAGACGGTTCTTGGGCAGGTTCAACTCCTTTTGGAGCTCAGCCAGCCAAGCACAGGCATTAAATGATCGGCGGAAATGCACACAGACTTTCCTGGCCTGCTTCAGGACATCCTGTAAGCCCGGGTACCTGCCCAAGAACTGCTGCACCACCAGGTTAAGGACGTGAGCTACACATGGGTCAGTTGTCCCTGTCGGAGGGCGGAGAGGAGGTTGGTGCCATTGTCACAAACCACCATTCCTGGCTTAAGCTGGCATGGCGTCAACCACCTCTCAGCCTGCCTCTGCAGAGCTGACAAAACATGCGCCCCAGTGTGGCTCCTGTCCCCCAAACAAACCAGCGCAAGCACGGCATGGCATCGTTTTGCCTGCGTACTTGCGTAGCCCCTGGAACGCCTACGGAGCACTGCTGGTTCTGAGGACAGAGCACTGGAAGAGGCCATGGAGGAAGAAGAAGAGGAGGGGGTGGAGGAGAGAGGTGTGTCACAACCAATAGTAGCATTTTGGAGGTGTAGTGGCGGAACAACCTCCAACACTACTGCACCTTGTCCTGCATCCTTCCCAGCTGCCAGAAGAGTGACCCAATGGGCCGTGAAAGACAGGTAACGTCCCTGTCCATGCCTGCTGGACCATGAGTCAGCGGTAATATGCACCTTACCGCTGACCGCCCTGTCCAGCGAGGCAAGGACATTGCCTTCCACATGCCAGTAGAGAGCCGGAATCGCCGTTTGGGGCGTTTGGGGACCTGCCCTGAGGAACCGCACATTGTACAAACTCACAGAAGGGGGCCGAGTCTACCAACTGAAAAGGCAGCAGTTGAAGTGCTAGCAATTTAGCCAAGCTAGCATTCAACCGCTGGGCATGTGGATGGCTGGGAGTGAACTTCTTTCGCCGGTCCAGCAGCTGGGGCAGGGACATTTGCCTGCTATAATCGGACGTGGGTGTACTGCTAGAGTGCCCGGAAGCACTTGGCTGTGACACATCTAATTCTACACCTTCATTCCTCTCAGAGCAGGTTTCAGAGAGGACTGAAGTGGGGTTGGAGATGCCAGCTGATGAGGAGCAAGGAGAGGTCCGCTTTGTTCTTTGGTGTGGGTCTTTGAGGTACGCTTGCCAACGAGCTGCATGGCAGGTCAAAATATGTCTGGTCAAGCATGTGGTGCCCAAGCGGCTGATGTTTTGGCCACGCAAGACATGCTTGAGACATATGTTGCAAATAGCAGCGGTGCCATCTGATGCACTCGTCTCAAAAAAGGCCCACACCAAAGAACTTTTAGAATAACGCACAGGCGGAGCTCTGCGGTGTGATTCAGTCGTGTGCTGCCCCTAAGCTGGCCCCCGGAGGGCATCCTGCCTCGTTGGACATGTGCCTCCTCCTCCTCCTCCTCTCTCCTACCAGGCACCCAAGTGGAGTCAGTGCCCTCATCATCCCCTCCCTCTTCATCGTTGTAGCAAACCTGGCAGTATGCTGCAGCTTGTGGAACATGACTGCCAGATTGCTGTCCTTCTTGAGCATCCCCTCTCTCTGCATTCACACTACTGCCTTCCTCTAGCTGAGTGTCATCATCAGAGCCTACAAAACACTGGGCATCCTCCTGGAGCATGTACCCAACACTGTGCTCAAAGAGTTCAGGAGACTCCTCAGGAGGACGTGGTGGGTCTAGGGAAGGAGTCACTGATGATGAGACGAGGGAAGACGATGCGTTGGCAACTGCTTTGCTAGTACCCTGAGACTGGGTGAGAGAGGATGAGGAGGATGAAGAGGGCTTGGTCATCCACTCTACCAAGTCGTTGGCATGTTGCGGTTCAACATGTCCAGCTGCCGAAAAGAAGGACAAGCGTGTCCCATGGCCACGTGCTGATGACAATGCATGGCAGATGGCTCAAATAGAGAAGAGCTATGTAGGTGGATATAGCGGTGTGTACTGGGTACAGAGCACGCAGACAGCACGCACAAGCTCCTAACACTACTGACTGCAAGCTCTATTATAAAAGATAGATATATCGCTAGCTATATAGGTGAGGTGAATATAGCGGTGTATACTGCGGTCAGGGCACGCAGACAACAACCACTACAGAAGAGCAAGATCGAAAAATTGGCAGATAACGATCGGTGTATACTGTGTTGAAGGTACACAGAATACCCACTAACTGCTTCAAACGCCAACACACTACACAAGGCCGCCGCGCAGGAGGCCTTATATACAGCCTGAGCTATGATTGGCCACAGGCATCCTGACTGTGGCCAATCATGGCTCTCCTCGCTGCTGGCGCTGTGATTGGCCAAGCATGCGGGGTCACAGTGCATGCTTGGCCAATCATGAGCCAGCAATGCACTGCGATGGCGCAGTGCATTGTGGGCCGTGAGCGCCACACGAATTTGGCGCAAATGGCCCATAATGTTCGGAATTCGCCGAACGGGCGAACAGCCGATGTTCGAGCCGAACGTATGTTCGACTCAAACACGAAGCTCATCCCTATATATATATATATATATATATATATATATAGTAGGTGATACCTGCCCTGCACACTATACATTTGTATTCTTTGGCTACTATGGTGTTGCCCTGTTCGATCTCCTTCTATGAACATGGGTGGTGTACACTGGATAATATAGTCCAAACGGTATGTTTGGCTTTCACTTTCACACTTGTTTCACTTATATCCTTTTTACCCTATCCCTTGTGTTGGTTTCCCTCTTTCCACAGACTCTTTATTTCTTTTTCCTTTTCTTCCCAATTTGGTTCATTTCTTTGGTAATTTTTTGTATGTTTAGGACACTTTAGGATGCACAATTAAACACCTCCTTTTTATAGGCTCTTTTTACAGCCCCTATGCACGCAGTCTATTTTCCACCTATATATCGCTCTTTAGGTGTGTATAGGTTAATGTCTCATCTCACTTTAACTCTCATATCATATATATCTGTTTAAATTTGAAGAGTCCTTTACAATCCCCCGCATCTGCCGTGGGAGGAAACCGATGGGTCCTGTGATCTACTGCTTCCTCCTTTGTGGATGAGCTGATCCCCTCACTATTTAAATTATTGTAAATCTTCTGTTATGTCATTTTATGATTCGCTGCTATTTGATTATTTGCAAATATTTTTATTTATTTTGTAGACTATCCTCCTGAAGAAGCGGTTCACTGCGAAACCGGTAGAGGAAACGTTTCTATACCCCTCTTCAATAGAAACCTTATGGGGCTACCCGTCTGTAGTTTATTGAATTGTGGTGTATATGATTTTAGCAATATTGAAGTTTTGATGGCTTTAATTTTTTTGCCCTTATTAAATTATTTGTAATTTTTTATAACTATACTATAGTATATACTATAACTTCTATGAATTATTTATTTAGTACCGCAATCGTCCCCTCAACAAACATTTTTGGGTGTGGATATCAAGGGAGCAGCCTCAGCAACTGCCCCGATATCCTTAGAATTCCCAATTCTTGACAATTATCAATTGGGAAGATGGTACTGTTATATGTATTACGTATATTTTGTATTTGAGGCTATACTCAGTCTATGGCTATCTGCAATGTATAGCAAAATTACTAAAAATGACATCTTATAAGGCTACATTAAAATCTTGACATTCCTTCCTTTTCGGTAAGAATCCTAATACTACAACCATAGAGACAGCCAAATGTATTACTAGATATACATGTCTTAATAAAAAGATTAGGAAAATAATGAAAATGTATTGGTGTTTGCTAGGACAGACCCTCTAGTCATTACATTCATTAAACCAGCTCCTGAATTGGTCTTTAGAAAGGCTAAATCTATCAAGGACAATTTTTTTCGGTTCAGCCACTAAGATAATAAAATGTGAATTCATGTACTATTAAAGGACCTAGAAATGTGGCAGTTGTTGGCACTGTCAATACATTATTGACTAAAGGTTGATCACTCTTCACAATGGCAAAATGTATACTCCCAAACATTTTGTAATTGCAAAAGGGGATTATCTCCATGATTACCTATGAATCAGGTGCCTACTATATAGGCAAGGCAAAACTTGAGTTTTGAAGCAGGATATATGATTAAGTATAGGCATACCTGCAGGGCTGGTGCAAGGATTTTTGACACCCTAGGCGAAACCTAATTTTGACGCTCATATTGGCTCCACCCCTGACTCCACCCCCTTTGCCTTGCCCCTGTATACCCCATATTTTTAATGAAGCCCCCATCAATTGCAGCCTACCAGCATCCATCAAATGCAGCCTCACCAGTGCCCATCAAATACAACCTCACCAGCACCCATCAAATACAACCTCACCAGCACCCATCAAATGCAGCCTCTCCAGCACCCATCAAATGCAGCCTCTCCAGCACCCATCAAATGCAGCCTCTCCAGAGCCCATCAAATGCAGCCTCACTGACACCCATCAAATGCAGCCTACCAATGAATGTTTGCTTGCTTCCATTCATTCAGGAATTGGGACACAGACACAGTCCTCTGCTGCCACTGTGCCTCTGACACTATGTGTGAACGGAGCAGCAGATGCCTGCTGGTGCTGAGATTTTGTTGCTTGCTGCAGAGAGAAAAGAGTAGGAACATCAATGGCCGGGCGCCCTATGCAACGATGCGCCCTGAGTGGCCGCCTAGTTTGCCTAATGGTAGCACCGGCCCTGCATACCTGGGACCTTTTGAAAATCCAGAGAAAGGCAAAAAACACCTTTTAAAGTAATTTGTTCCAAAAGGGAAAAGAAAATCCTTCTTGATCTCCCAAATGGCTATTCCCTAGCTCAACCCTTCCTAGTGTTATTAACTTATTTTTTTACATTTATTTTTTTATTTGTTGATATAGTGTGTGGATTTTGTGAACTTTTTCTAGGGTATGTTTTGTTCTACACTCACATATATACATATATGTTTTGTTTCATGATGGATGCCCTAAATATTGTTACACTCTACATACTATATATGTTCTGTCCATTTGATTGGGCTCTCAAGTTGCTTCCATGTTGGATTGCTGGAGCGTGAACTCTTTTTGTTTTTCCCCCCTCTGGGCCATCCCTCTATGGATGTTTTGGATATATTATATCTTTAATTCTACTTGGGGGTTTTTCCACCATCCTCTTGCTTTTTATTTTAACCGTGGAAACATTTGCATATATTATTAGCAAGTTGATTACTTCTCTCTATGTGAGGTGCTGCTACAGTTACACATAGACCCTTTTTTTTTTGGCATGTGTACATGTTCTTGTTTTTGTTCCAGTATTATTTATGCATATTTAACCACTTGCAGACCGGACCATTTTGCTGGTCAAAGACCAGACCACTTTTTGCAAATCGGCACTGCGTCGCTTTAACTGACAATTGCGCGGTCGTGCGACATGGCTCCCAAACAAAATTGACGTCCTTTTTTTCCCACAAATAGAGCTTTCTTTTGGTGGTATTTGATCACCCCTGCGGATTTTATTTTTTGCACTATAAACAAAAATAGAGCGACAATTTAGAAAAAAACGCATTATTTTTTACTTTTCGTTATAATAAATATCCCCCAAAAATATATAAGAAAACATTTTTTTCCCTCAGTTTAGGCCGATACGTATTCTTCTACATATTTTTGGTAAAAAAAATCGCAATAAGCGATTATTGATTGGTTTGCGCAAAAGTTATAGCGTTTACAAAATAGGGATAGTTTTATAGCATTTTTATTAATAATTTTTTATTATTTTTTTTTACTAGTAATGGCAGCGTTCAGCGATTTTTATTGTGACTGCAACATTGTGGGGGACACATCGGACATTTTTGACACATTTTTGGGACCATTGTCATTTATACAGTAATCACTGCTATATAAATGCAGTGATTCCTGTCTAAATGACACTGGCAGTGAAGGGGTTACCCAGTGGGTGGCAGTGTAGGGGTTAAGTGTTCCTAGGGGTGTGTTACTAACTGTGGGGGGGTTGGGCTTTCATTTAGTGAACACTGATCACTGCTCCAATCACATGGAGCAGAGATCAGCGTCACTAGTTGCTAGGCAGAATGGAGAAATGCTGTTTACTCGGCATTTCCTCCATTCGGCCGCTCCGTGAGATCTGCGGGTCCCGCGACCGGACTCACGGGGGTCCCGACCAGCGCGGGAGTGCGCGGCCGGCGGCGCGCTCCCGATGGCAGGGCGGCATTGAATATTGGACGTACCTGTACGCCAATATGCCTGCCTGTGCCATTCTGTCGACGTACATCGTCGTGCGCTGGTCGGGAAGTGGTTAAAATGTTTCTTTTATGTTATTATATTATTTGCACATTGTTCACTGTGTACATTCCCTTGGTTGAGATACTGTTTTGATGGGATTGATTTAACTTATTGATTACATATGCAGCCTTGGGAATGTAAGGAAGTGCACAATCTTGGGGTATTAGGCAATGATTAAGCACAGCAGTGTGAAATGTGTTTGCTGATTTGTTTGGGAGCTGTATGTAGACTGTATGTTTCTGTTTTTATTGGATCTACAATAAAGGACTGATTTTTATTGCTGGAAGTGCCGCCAGTTCTTTTCTTTTTCCTTCACTTTTGCTAATCCCCCAATTATTACATCATGTAGAGCCACATATTAGCAGGCAAATAACAATTTGATTGTACTGACTCCACTCTGAAGCTCAAGCGTAAAAAAAAAAAAAAAAAAAAAAAATACTAGATTTTCTAAACTGAGGATGGTCCCACCTGGGAATTAGAAGATAGACATTCAATATGAATACCTTTATTGTATGTTTTTTTTTTTTTTTTTTCATTGCTTTCCAGTTTCACAATTGTATTTAAAGTATACTTTAACACTCCTTTTGTGTTTTGTTTACATTTGAACAGAACAGGTTTATCTGTCAAGTCATAGTTAATATGCCTATTTGTGATTGGAGGTCTATTTCCCCAAATATTGCACAGCCATTGCAAATAATTCTTTTAACGTGTCCAAAATGTGTCTCCTATGATTTTCAGCTCCATTTAGTGGTCATAATGCAGTATTCTTCCAACTGCAGTATTTCTGGAAAATACTGTATTATGGGCACTAGATGGAGCGAATGATAACAGGAAATATACATATTAGACACATTACGTGCAACAAAGGTTGTGTGTATGTCAAGGCATTAGTGCATCTTTATACTGTATATAGACCCATAAGTGTGTTCTATTTTTCATATCGAAATTTTATAAAGATCTTGTACTGTAAGGTGTTAAAGGGGATTTTTGACTTCTGATTCAGCAGACTTTTTATTAATCACTAGGGATGAGCTTCGTGTTCGAGTTGAACATACGTTCGACTTGAACATCGGCTGTTCGCCCATTCGGCGAATACCAAATGTTATGGGCCGTTCGTGCCAAATTCGTGCGGCGCTCACAGCCCACAATGCACTGCCTTGTGTAGTGCGTTGGCGTCTGTAGGAGTTAGTGGGTGTTCTCTGTGTACCTTCAACACAGTATACACCGTTCGTTATCGGCCAATTTAGCATTCTTGCTCTTCTGTAATTGAGCTTTTAGCAGTCTGCAGGAGTTTGTGGGTGTTGTCTGCGTGCCCTGAGTGCAGTATACACCATTATATCCACCTATATAGCTAGCTATATTGCTCTTCTGCAATAGATCTTGCAGTCAGTTGTAGGAGATTGTGCGTGTTCTCTGCGTGCCCTGACTGCACTATACACCATTATATCCACCTATATAGCTAGCTATATTGCTCTTCTGCAATAGAGCTTTCAGTCAGCTGTAGGAGATTGTGGGTGTTGTCTGTGTGCCCTGACCGCAGTATACACCATTATCCACCTATATAGCTCTTCTCTAATTGAGCCATCTGCCATCTGCAGGAGTTAGTTGGTGTTGTGTGCCTCCAGCACAGCACAGTATACACCAGTATCTACCCTTTAATTCCTGTTCTATAATAAAGGCATCTGCAGGAGTTAGTGGGTGTTGTGTGCCTCCAGCACAATATACACTACCCAATTGCTGGTTCTCTCATCTCCCTTCAGGCCATTACCATGTCTGGAAGGCCAACAAGGAGAGGCAGACAGGCGCGAGCCGATAAAACAGGACAAGCAGGCTCTGTGTCTAGAGACAACAGTGCTGGTCATGGACGCGGTGCATTGTCATCATCAGCACGTGGCCATGGGACAAGCTTGTCCTTCTTTTTGGCAGCCGGACGCGTTGACCTGCATCATGCCAAAGACTTGGTAGAGTGGATGACCAAGCCCTCTTCATCCTCCTCATCCTCTCTCACCCAGGCTCAGAGAACTAGCAAAGCAGCTGCCAACGCATCGTCTTCCCTCGTCTCAATGTCATCATCAGTGACTCCTTCCCTAGACCCACCACGTCCTCCTGAGGAGTCCCCTGAACTCTTCCAGCACAGTGCTGGGTACATGTTCCAGGAGGATGCCCAGTGTTTTGTAGGCTCTGATAATGATATTCAGCCAGAGGAAGGCAGTAGTGTGAGTGCAGAGAGAGGGGATGCTCAAGAAGGACAGCAATCTGGCAGTCATGTTCCACAAGCTGCAGCATACTGCCAGGTTTGCTCCAGCGATGAAGAGGGAGGGGATGATGAGGGCACTGACTCCACATGGGTGCCTGGTAGGAGAGAAGAGGAGGAGGAGGCACATGTCCAAAGAGGCAGGATTCCCTCCGGGAGCCAGCTTAGGGGCAGCACACTGACTGAATCACACCGCAGAGCTCCGCCTGTGCAGGGCGCTGCCTCTGTGCGTTATTCTAAAAATTCTTTGGTGTGGGCCTTTTTTGAGATGAATGCATCAGATCGCACCACTGCTATTTGCAACATATGTCTCAAGCGTATCTCGCATGGCCAAAACATCAGCCGCTTGGGCACTAAATGTTTGACCAGACATATGTTGACCTCAAATGCAGCTCGTTGGCAAGCGTACCTCAAAGACTCACAACAAAGAACAAAGCGGACCTCTCCTTGCTCCTCATCAGCTGGGATCTCCAACCCCACTAGACCTTCAGTCCTCTCTGAAACCTGCTCTGAGAGGAATGAAGGTGTAGAATTGGGTGTGTCACAGCCAAGTGCTTCTGGGCACTCTGCTAGCAGTACACCCACGTCCGATTATAGCAGGCAAATTTCCATGCCCCAGCTGCTGGACCGTCGAAAGAAGTTCACTCCCAGCCATCCACATGCCCAGCGGTTGAATGCTAGCTTGGCTAAATTACTAGCACTTCAACTGCTGCCTTTTCAGTTGGTAGACTCGGCCCCCTTCTGTGAGTTTGTACAATGTGCGGTTCCTCAGTGGCAGGTCCCCAAACTACTGGTTGTGACACACCTCTCTCCTCCACCCCCTCCTCTTCTTCTTCCTCCATGGCCTCTTCCAGGGCTCTGTCCTCAGAACCAGCGGTGCTCCATAGGCGTTCAAGGGGCTACGCAAGTATGCAGGCAAAACTATGCCATGCCGTGCTTGTGCTGGTTTTTTTGGGGGACAGGAGCCACACTGGGGCAGATATTTTGTCAGCTCTGCAGATGCAGGCCGAGATGTGGTTGACGCCACGCCAGCTTAAGCAAGGAATGGTGGTTTGTGACAATGGCACCAACCTCCTCTCCTCCCTCCGACAGGGACAACTGACCCATGTGCCCTGTGTGGCTCACGTCCTTAACCTGGTGGTGCAGCAGTTCTTGGGCAGGTACCCTGGCTTACAGGATGTCCTGAAGCAGGCCAGGAAAGTCTGTGTGCATTTCCGCCGATCATTTAATGCCTGTGCTCGGCTGGCTGAGCTCCAAAAGGAGTTGAACCTGCCCAAGAACCGCCTTATATGTGACATGCCCACCAGGTGGAACTCAATGTTGGCCATGCTGCAGCGGCTGCACACGCAGCAGAGGGCCATCAATGAGTACCTGTGTGACTACGGCAGCAGGACAGGGTCAGGGGAGCTCAGTTTTTTCTCACCACACCAGTGGGGCATCATCAGGGATGCATGCACTGTCCTGTCACCGTTTGAGGAGGCCACAAGGATGGTGAGCAGTGACAGTGCATGCATCAGTGACACTGTACCTCTTGTCCACCTCTTGGAGCATACGCTGCATGGAATAATGCACAGGGCACTTGAGGCAGAACAGAGGCAGGAAGAGGAGAACTTCCTTGCCTCTCAATACCCCCTTTATCCAGACAGTGTTCCTGCTGTCCCACCCATCACACAGGAAGAGGAGGAGGAGGAGGAGGATGATTGTGTCAGCATGGAGGTGGAGGCTGGCACTCAGCATCAGCAGCAGCAGCAGCAGCAGCAGTCTAGTAGGGATGATTTGCAGTCCGAAGAAACCCGTGGACTTGTACGTGGCTGGGAGGAGGTAGCTGCGGATCATGTTGTCCTCAGTGACCCAGAGGACTCCGGACCGAATGTCTCAGCTAACCTACGCTGCATGGCCTTCCTGATCCTGCAAAGCCTGCGGAAGGATCCTCGTATTCTTCTAATCAAGGAGAGGGACCATTACTGGCTGGCCACTCTCCTTGATCCACGGTACAAGGTTAAGTTTGGAGCAGAGGATGAGACATCTCCGGGAGGCCTTGCAGAAAGGTCTGTGCAACCCATTCCCAGAGACTGGGAGGTTACAAACTCCTGGTCCTGGACAACGTGTTGCTGAAGCATCGGTCAGAAGGAGCGGTGGAGAAGGTGGCCATCTGACCGATGCGTTCAGACAATTTTTTAGTCCACAACCCCAAGGTATGATCGGTTCCAGCAACCATCGCCAGCGTCTGATTTACATGGTGCAGGAATACCTAGGGGCAAGGTCAGACTTGGACACCTTTCCCACTGAAAATCCTCTGGCTTACTGGGTCTTGAGGATGGATCACTGGGCAGAGCTTGCACAGTATGCAATTGAGCTACTGGCCTGTCCTGCGTCCAGCGTTCTTTCGGAACGCACCTTCAGTGCTGCTTATTAATCACACCACATATTATTGTCTTTTTTACCATGTAAAAATGGAAAAGGTATTAAAATGCGTTTTTTTATTTTATTTACAAACTTTTTTTGAATAAAGAATTGGAGAATTAACACAGAAGATACAGCATTTGTACAGACGAGAAAATGGGTACTGTACATAACATATGCACTAGCTGTGAGAACAGACACTAAATTAAAAAATAAACATATAAAAGAAAAGCATAAATCACAAAAAACAAAGCAGTACAATAATAGAGCACATGTATAAGAAATGATATCGTACAAGTTACAAAATGTGTATAGAAAAAAAGGTGGTGCATAAGAAAAATGAATGTTATTTATGAATTAGATAGGAACCATCATAAACGGTAGTTTATGATAGAGTGTTGGATATATGAAGGATCGTTTCGATCAACGTAGTGGAATCTAACCTAGCAATTACTTACGAAAAGTCAACCACTGGTGATTTCCAGTTAAGTGCATCTGCCCTTTGTGTAGTCACACAAAGTATGTGAATAAGCTTCTGAGAAGGATATGGCAAATCAGGGATACAAGTAAATAAAATATACATTTGCTATAGTTAGAGTAACATGTGTACCAAAGTAGAAAGATTACCTACCTCTTGCCAGATCGGAAGCCAATTGTTCACAAGGCCAAAGTATATGAACAAAGGAGCCAGGCGAGGAGCAGCCACAGAAGCAAGGTCGAGAAACCTGCATATAAACTGAGTGTAGTATAAGCGGAGTATAATACCTCATATTGAAAAGTTTAGGTGCCATTTCTGTAATCGTTAGTGACTTTATACATTTCTTCGAAAGGTATCACATGACTTCCCAATCCTGATTTGTGTACTGCATCTCACTTTCATCCTAAAAGCAAAGCATATAGGGAAATTTAGTATCATAGAAGATTTTTTCCTAGGCATTGCATGAAGTATTCGGGGAGAGTGCATATGCTGCAGTGTAACCTGCAAATATTTAGAAGCTGGGACATATTTCAAAAGTTGAAGCCAAGGGAAGGTTACGAAAGTAGAATTTTCCTGAAAGCCTAAAAAGGTGGTCGGATTGTGAGATTTCCACCAATGGGAGTCTTCAAACTGAAAAAAAAGGTTGCCACAAACCTAGGATTGCCTAAATAAGAGGTCCATGGAGACATTTCAGAAGCCATGGAGAACTTGCTTTTGTAAAAAGTCCAAAGCTCAAGAGATTGGGTGACTAAAAGATTACGAAATTCTATGTCTTTGAAAGGAACAGAAATAGACCAAAGTAAACCTGGAGGAACAAATTGAGTTATATAAGCACTCTCAACTCTAAGCCAAGGAACCTTAGAGCCCACTATGTTCCCTTGATCTAATTGCGAGAAACTAAAAGCTAAGTAATAGAACTACATCTGAGGTATGCCCAGGCAAGCTTTAATGTGAGAGCAATACAAAGTTGGCTTAGCAAATCTAAGTGTTTTGCTTTGCCATACAAATGTTTTCTGAGTAGACATTGGACCTGAGCTACAGTATCTCACAAAGTATGTACACCCCTTACATTTTTGTACATATTTTAATATATCTTTTCATGTGACAATACTGAAGAAATTACACTTTGCTACGATGTAAAGTAGTGAGTGTACAGCTTGTATAACAGTGTACATTTTCTGTCTCCTCAAAATAATTCAACATATAGTCATTCATGTCTAAACCACTGGCAACAAAAGTGAATACACCCCTAAGTGAAAATGTCAAAATTGGGCCCAATTAGCCCTTTTCCCTGCCCACTGTCATGTGACTTGTTAGTTTTACAAGGTCTCAGGTGTGAATGGGCAGCAGGTGTTTTAAATTTGGTGTTATCGCTCTCACTCATACTGGTCACTGGAAGTTCAACATGGCACCTCATGGCAAAGAACTCTCTGAGGATCTGAAAAAAAAGAACTATTGCTCTACATAAAGATGTCCTAGGCTATAAGAAGATTTCCTAGACCCTGAAACTGAGCTGCAGCATGGTGACCAAGACTAGTGATGGACGAACTTCCGATGGGACATTTCGCGAACGCGGCCAAAAGTTCGCGAAGCGCAAAGTTCGCGGCGGACCCCATTGACTTTAATGACAGGCGAACCTTAAAAACCTACAGGTCATATTTTCAGCCACAAAATACCTACTAGCTGTGCACACATAGCCCCACCACATGGACACTGACATAACAAAAGTATTAAGTGAATCTGTGATTGACAACGACAAGCATTCTTTTTTTATCTGTGAAATTTTGACAATTCAAGAGCGCATGAAGGTCATGGAGGAGAGGAAAGGTCAGGGCAGGCTATGAAGAGGGTGCAGGAGATGATCACCAGCACCGTGATAGAGAGCACTGACATCAGCACCGTGATAGAGAGCACTGAACCAGCACCGAGATAGAGAGCACTGACACCACACCAGCACCGAGCTAGAGAGAGAGCTTTGACACCAGCACCATGACAGAGAGCACTGACACCAGCACTGAGATAGAGAGCACTGACACCAGCACTGAGTTCGAGAGCACTGAAACCCACACCAGCACCATGATAGAGAGCACTGAGACCACACCAGCACCGTGATAGAGAACACAGACACCACACCAGCACAGAGATAGAGAGCACTGCCACCAGCATCGAGTTAGAGAGCACTGAGACCACACCAGCACCATGATAGAGAGCACTGAGACCACACCAGCACCATGATAGAGAGCACTGGCACCACACCAGCACCGTGATAGTGAGCACTGAAACCAGCACCGAGATAGAGAGCACTGACACCAGCACCGAGATAGAGAGCACTGACACCAGCACTGAGTTAGAGAGCACTGACACCACACCAGCACCGAGATAGAGAGAGAGCTTTGACACATGCACCGTGATAGAGATCACTGACACCAGCACCGAGACAGAGAACACTGACACCAGCAACGAGTTAGAGAGCACTGGCACCACACCAGCACTGTGACAGAGAGCACTGACACCAAACCAGCACATGATAGAGAGCACTGACACCAGCACTGAGATAGAGAGCACTGACACCAGCACCGAGATAGAGAGCACTGGCACCAGCACCAAGTTAGAGAGCACTGATACCACACCAGCACCGTGATAGAGAGCACTGAGACCACACCAGCACAGAGATAGAGAGCACTGACACCACACCAGCACCGAGATAGAGAGCACTGACACCAGCACCGAGATAGAGAGCACTGACACCAGCACCGAGATAGAGAGCACTGGCACCAGCACCGAGTTAGAGAGCACTGATACCACACCAGCACCGAGATAGAGAGCACTGACACCACACCAGCACCATGATAGAGAGCACTGACACCAGCACCGAGATAGAGAGCATTGACACCAGCACCGAGATAGAGATCACTGACACCAGCACTGAGATAGAGAGCACTGACACCAGCACTGAGATAGAGAGCACTGACACCACACCAGCACCATGATAGAGATCACTGAGACCACACCAGCACCAAGATAGAGAGCACTGACACCACACCAGCACCGTGATAGAGAGCACTGACACCAGCACCGAGATAGAAAGTACTGACAACAGCACCGAGATAGAGAGCACTGACACCACACCAGCACCATGATAGAGATCACTGAGACCACACCAGCACCAAGATAGAGAGCACTGACACCACACCAGCACCGTGATAGAGAGCACTGACACCAGCACCGAGATAGAAAGCACTGACACCAGCACCGAGATAGAGAGCAGTGACACCAGCATCGAGTTAGAGAGCACTGGCACCACACCAGCACCGTGATAGAGAGCACTGACACCAGCACTGAGATAGAGAGCCCTGACACACGCACCGAGTTAGAGAGCACTAACACCACACCAGCACCAAGATAGAGAGCACTGACACCACACCAGCACCATAATAGAGAGCACTGAGACCACACCAGCACTGAGATAGAGAGCACTGACACCACACCATTACCATAATAGAGAGCACTGAGACCCCACCAGCACCGTGATAGAGAGCACTGAGACCACACCAGCACCGAGATAGAGAGCACTGACACCAGCACCGAGATAGAGAGCACTGAGACCACACCAGCACCGTGATAGAGAGCACTGACACCAGCACCGAGTTAGAGAGCACTGACACCACACCAGCACCGTGATAGAGAGCACTGAGACCCCACCAGCACCGTGATAGAGAGCACTGAGACCACACCAGCACCGAGATAGAGAGCACTGACACCACACCAGCACCATAATAGAGAGCACTGAGACCACACCAGCACTGAGATAGAGAGCACTGACACCACACCAGCACCGTGATAGAGAGCACTGACACCGGCACCGAGATAAAGAGCACTGACACCGGCACCGAGATAGAGAGCACTGACACCAGCACCGAGATAGAGAGCACTGACACCACACCAGCACCGTGATAGAGAGCACTGACACCAGCACCGAGATAAAGAGCACTGACACCGGCACCGAGATAGAGAGCACTGACGCCAGCACCGAGATAGAGAGCACTGACACCACACCAGCACCGAGTTAGAGAGCACTGACACCAGCACCAGCACCGTGATAGAGAGCACTGACACCAGCACCGAGATAGAGAGCACTGACACCACACCAGCATCATGATAGAGAGCACTGACACCAGCACCGAGTTAGAGAGCACTGACACCCCATCAGCACCATGATAGAGAGCACTGAGACCACACCAGCACTGAGATAGAGAGCACTGACACCACATCAGCACCGTGATAGAGAGCACTGACACCAGCACCATGATAGAGAGCACTGACACCAGCACTGATACCAGCAACTCGCTGCGGGACCCAAAAATATGACACCGCTCAACCTCTTCAAACAGGAGGGTACGGGCATATAGTACGGTGTGCTTTTTTTGTACAAGGAAATGAGCCAAAGGTAGAAAAAAGGTCTGTGTGCTCGATTAAATAAATCGTTTATAGAGTTATGCATATACATGGTCTAATAGTCACATGTGTTGAATTCCTCTGAGATCCATGCCTCATTCATTTTTATAAATATCAGGTAGTCAACACTGTTGGGAGCTAGGCGAGTGTGCTTATCGGTCACGTTTCCCCCTGCTGCACTGAACGTCCTTTCGGACAGGACACTGGACGAGGGGCAAGCCAACAGTTCCATTGCAAATTGGGCAAACTCTGGCCAGAGGTCAAGCCTGCCCACCCAGTAGTCCAGGGGTTCATCACCCCTCAGAACGTCCACATCGGCCGTTAACCCGATGTAGTCTGAAACCTGTCGGTCTAGGTGTTCTCTGATGCTGGATCCAGATGACACCTATCGATGGGTTGGCTGAAAGAATGACCTCATATCAGAAGTCACCAACACATCTTCAAACCACCCTCTTCTTGCAGGTGCTGTTGGATTGGTATCCGCAACTCTTTCTCTGGAGTGGGAATTCCTCCTCTGCCAGCATACGCAAAAGCAGAATGCAGCAGTTGTCGAAGCAAGGTCTGTAAGTGCTCCATTCTGACAGCCCTCTGTGATGGTGGTAACATTTCCACCATTTTGTGTTTGTACCGGGGGTCTAAGTACGTTGCCACCCAGTACTGGTCCTTGACCATTATGCTTTTTATACGGGGATCCCTGTTAAAACACTGGAGCATGAAGGCCCCCATTTGCACTAAACTGGAAGCGGTGTGGTGGCCTGGCTCCTGCTCATCATCCAGGATAATGTCGTCCTTCTTGTTCTCCTCTCCCCATCCACGCACAACATCAGGGATGCCAGAAACGTTTAAAGCATGCTCTTCTTGCTCCTCCTCATCCGCCCCAGTACCATCCTCCTCTGACTCCTCTTCAGACTCCTGTTGTTGACTTGTCTCAGATAGAGTAGCCCCCCCTGGGAATTCATCCAGCATTGCGACTTCCCCATCTTCCTGCTCCTTCACGGCTTGATCATTGACACGATGCAATGCACGCTCCATAAAGAAGGCATAAGGTACCATGTCACTGATGGCACCATGGCTGCGACTGACCAGTTTGGTGATCTCATCAAATGGCAGCAGAAGTCTGCATGCGTCGCACATGAGCAGCCACTGGCGCGGTGAAAAAAAAAACAGAATCTGTTCTGCCGCAGCATTCGTACAGGTAGTCGTTAACTGCACATTTCTGCTGGAGCAGCCTATCAAGCATATAGAAGGTTGAGTTCCATTGCATCGGGCAACCCCAAATAAGACGTCTGACCGGCAGATTGTGTCACCGCTGAATGTCAGCAAGGCGAGCCATGGGCGTGTAAGATCTTCTGAAATGGGCCGAGATTTTCCTTGCCTGCCACAAGATGTCCTGGACCCCAGGGTATTTGACAATGAATCGCTGCACGACCAAGTTTAAGACGGGTGCCATGCATGGCACGTGCATTATTTTACCCTGTTTCAATGCGCTAAGCAGATTGGCACCGTTGTCACACACCCCTTTACCAACTGTCAAATTGAGCGGTGTTAGCCACTGATCTGCCTGTGAACGCAAAGCTGAAAGGAGTGCAGGGCCAGTGTGGCTCTTGGCTTCCAGGCACAACAGACGCAGCACGGCATTGCAACGTCTCACCTGGCATGTCGAATAGGTTCTGGGGAGTTTGGGTGGTGCAGAGGAAGAGACGCTAGCAGCAGAAAAGGAGGAGTCAGCCGAGGAGGAGAGGGAGGAGGATGGAGTAGGAGGAGGAGAAGAAGAGCCAGACCTGCATGCCATCCATGGCGGTAAAACAAAATCTACTTGGGTGCCAAGGGTTACATGCTTGACGGCCGTCAGAAGCTCCACCCAGCGGGCAGTAAAAGTGATATACCTTCCCTGCCGTGTTTGTCAGATGTATCTTGGCACCGACACTGTGTGCCAGAGATACATTCATTTGCCGCTGAACATGGCCATATAGCTCTGGGATGCCCTTCTGTAAGAAATACTTCCTTCCTGGGACCTTCCATTGTGGTGTTCCAATGGCCACAAATTTTCTAAAGGCCTCCGAGTCCATCAGTTTATATGGCAGTAGTTGGCAGGCTATCAGTTCTGACAAGCCAGCCATCAACCGTTGGGCAAGAGGGTTATCCGGCATCATCATTTTTTTTTTTACACTCGAACATTTGGCCCACGGAAGCCTGCCTTTTTCCAGAAAAACTTGAGGATGGCATGATGGAAGGTGGAGTGGAGGACAATTGTGAGGAGAGAGGAGAAGGAGAAGTAGAAGACGAGGCTGGACAGTGAGAGCCTGGAGTGTGGCTTTGTGGGTTCCGTTGCTCCCACTGGGCTCAGTGATGGCAGCTCATGTGCCTTCTTAAGGCGGTCATCCCTAGGTGAGTGTTGGGCTTACCGCGACTTATGTGCAGATGGCAACACTATTGTCAGCAGCGGACACGTTAAAAAAAGCCCACACTGCGGAGCCATGTGCCGGCGTCCTGGGAGCGCCAGATGTGACCATACATGGTGTTGATGCCTCGCTCCTGATACATTAGCAGTCTGCTTTGTCCCTCCTGTGCAATCTAAGTTTCACCTGCTTCTCCTCCCTATCTGCTGGTCCATATCTCCCTCTGAACTCCCCTCCTCTTCCTCTCTTGTGGGCACCCACGTGACATCACTAGACACGTCATCATCGACGTCACCTTCCCCACCGCTATAATTAGAGATCTCGGAGTAGGACCAACCTCCTCCTTGGGCTGATCTGGGTACTGTCGTCAGACTGCTGAGTGGCGGTTCTTGCTACTTCCTCTTCCTGATCCAATGCCAAGAGTGGCTGCGCATCGGAAATGTCTTGATATGGATCGGAAAATAATTCCTGTGACTCAAGCGGAAAGTATATGGTGGTGGTAGTGTTGGTGGTAGTGTCTTTGGGGGTGCACACAGCAGAGAGTGAAGAGGGTGCAGATCAACAGGATGAGGAGGGTGCAGAAGAGTAAGGCTGAGTGAGCCACTCAACCAAGTCTGGTGTGTCCTTTGACGTAATCGCACGCACCTTCTGCAATTTGCCACTCTGGCTCAAGTCTGTTGCTCTTGCCCTACCCCTACCACCCCTGTGGAAGGGCCTGCCTCTTCCTCTGCCTGTCATTTTTTAAATGGCCCTGTGACAAAAGTCTCTAGAGAAGTGCAGTATGTATTAGGAAGAAGGTATATAACACCCTGCTTCAATCTGTCGTTTTTGGGGGCCACTGATCTATCACACCAGTTATTATACTTTTTTTTTATTGCGTTTGTCACTCTTTGTAGTATCGCTGCAGAACTACTCAGCAGTCACAATGCTGCACAGTGGAAGTGCACTAAACTATGCTTTCTATATGTGCAAGTATTTTATAAGTGTATTACACACCTATATACTGCACACCAAATAGTACACCTATACCAGTCCTTAAAAGGACCTTTGTGGACCTAGTAGCTAGTGATTTGCAGACTGTCCCTCAGTCCCTACACTGATAAAAGACAGCTGCAGAATCGGTTAGCAGTCAACTATAATATTCTTTCTATATTTGAAAGAAAGTAGATTATACGTGTACAACCCTATATGCTGTACACCTATACCAGTCCTTAAAAGGACCTTTGTGGACCTAGTAGCTAGTGATTTGCAGATTGTCCCTCAGTCCCTACACTGATAAAAGACAACTGCAGAATCGGGCAGCAATCAACAGCACAGCAGTCAGCAGCAGTGCACCACAGCCCTATATATTGTACACCTATACCAGTCCTTAAAAGGACCTTTGTGGACCTAGTAACTAGTGATTTGCAGACTGTCCCTCTGTCCCTCTGTCCCTACACTGATAAAAGACAGCTGCAGAATCGGTCAGCAGTCAAGTATAATATTATTTCTATATTTGAAAGAAAGTAGATTATACGTGTACAACCCTGTATACTGTACACCTATACCAGTCCTTAAAAGGACCTTTATGGACCTAGTAGCTAGTGATTTGAAGACTGTCCCTTAGTCCCTATGCTGACAAAATACAACTGCAGAATCGGTCAGCAGTGCACTCAGCAATCACCAGCACAGCAGTCAACAGCAGTGCACCGAACCCTATATACTGTACTACACATATACTAGTCCTTAAAAGGACTTGTGTGGACCTAATAGCTAGGGATTTGTGTCACTACAGTCTCTCCCTGCTCCACACAGCGTCCTGTCCCTACACTGACATAAGACAGAATGTAAAATGGCCGCCAGATCAGGTCTATTTATAAGGTAGGGGGGATGTCCAATTGTCCATGTGCTGAAATGTCTCAATTGGCTGTCCTGTACCCCATGATGGATGTGTCATCATGGGTCAAAGTTCTTTCACAATGTAAACGCATATGTCCACCGGGCGAAAAGCGTCAGAGTCCGCCAGTTTGGCAAATTGCGAACCGACCGCTGGGCAAACCGCAAGGCCATCTCTAACCAAGACCATACAGTGGTTTAACAGGACAGATTCCAGTCAGAACAGGCCTCACCATGGTTGACCAAAGAAGTTAAGTGAAAGTGCTCAGTGTCATATCCAGAGGTTCTCTTTGGAAAATAGATGTATGAGTGCAGCCAGCATTGCTGCAGAGGTTGAAGGGGTGGGGGGGGGTCATCCTGTCAGTGCGCAGACCAAATGCTGCACACTGCATCAAATTGGTCTGCTTGGCTCTAATTCCAGAATAAAGCCTCTTCTAAAGATGAAGCACAAGAAAGCCCACAAACAGTTTGCTGAAGACAAGCAGACTAAGGATATGGATTACTGGAATCATGTCCTGTGGTCTGATGAGTCCAAGATAAACTTATTTGGTTCAGATGGTGTACAAAGACAAGTGTGTCTTGCCTACAGTCAAGCATGGTGGTGGGAGTGTCATGATCTGGGACTGGGAAGCTACAGATCATTGAGGGAACCATGAATGCCAAAATGTACTGTGACTGAAGCAGAGCATAATCCCCCCCCTTCAGAGACTGGGCCGCAGGGCAGTTTTCCAACATGATAATGACCCCAAATACACCACAAAAACAACCATTGGCTTGCTAAAGAAGCTGGGGGAGAAGGTGATGAACTGGCCAAGCATGTCTCCAGACCTAAACCCTATTGAGCATCTGTGGAACATCCTCAAATGGAAGGTGGAGGTGCTCAAGGTCTAACATCCACCAGCTCTGTGATGTCATTATGGAGGAGTGGAAGAGGACTCCATTGGCAACCTGTAAAGCTCTGGTGAACATGCCCAAGAGGGTTTAGGCAGTGCTGGAAAACAATGGTGGCCACATAAAATATTGACATTCTGGGCCAAATTTGGACATTTTCACTTAGGGGTGTACTCAATTTGTTGCCAGCGGTTTAGACATTAATGGCTGTGTGTTGAGTTATTTTGAGAGAACAGAAAATGTACACTGTTATACACGTTGTACATTCACTACTTTACATTTTGGCAAAGTTTAATTTCTTCAGTGTTGTCAAATAAAAAGATATAATAAAATATTTACATAAATATGAGAGGTGTACTCACTTTTGTGAGATACTGTATATATATCACTAAGTATTGGACGGTGGGTAATCTTAGATTTAGAAAATATGTAAAGATCTATAAATCAAGCCTTGCACACAACTCCATAATCTACACTTACCTCCGCCGAGCTGGTCGAGTCATGTGTGCAGCACTATGACTGGGAGTTGGACCGGGAGATCCGAATGTGATGATCTACAAGGCGGCGGGATGGGAGGACTACACCAAGTCACTGGACAGATTACAGGAGCTGGGGGACATGTGTATGCCGGCTTCCTGGAGTATGGACCCGGTGAACTGTTCGTGGATCCATACTCCAGCTATCTGTGCATGTCAAATAAATTAGCTTTAATGCAATAAAATCAGTTAGATATCTATAATCTATTGGACAATATAATTCTGGCTTCTTAACAAAAATATGACTACAACAGTTTTAGTATATAACTGTTAACATCCCAATGATTGTTAAAACCACAGCTTGATAAGAAAAGTACATTTACCATGTGTAATGCCCCCCAGAGGCATTAAACACCGCATACAGTCTGTCATATAAGTAATATGGTGTCCCATACCGGAAGGAAGAGAAAGAGAAGCAGATAAAAGAAGAGAAGACAGACAGTACCTTTTTATGTTACCTGCTTAAAGCGTTACTAAACCCACAACAGTAAAATCAGTCTGTATATGCACCATAGCATGCTTGTTATACTTAACCTCCCTGGCAGTATGCTTATTTCTGATTTTAGGTGCTGAAAGCGGTACCATTATTTTGCATGGAAATTTGGAGTTTTATATTCTAGGACTGCAATTCTTAGGAATAACTCATCCCGGGTATGATAGTAGTTTTGAAACACAAAATCATAAATTATAATATAATAAATAACTATAAATAATTATAACAAATAATAACTGTATTTATAATATAAAACTACATGCAGGACACTGGACAGACCACTAGGGACAAAGGGGGTCTGTAATTTTTTTTTATACAGTACTGTAATCTGTAAGAGTTTAAAGTGTTTAAAGTAGTAATGGGAAATGTGGCCAACCAAATGTATACCTTGTCTTGGGAACCATTGACCAGCTTTATAAATAATAACATTTCCTTTGAGCTATTTGCCATAGCCCTCATTTTTTCACAAGGATTGAGCAAAGACCAGTAACATATGGCAACCAAACAGATTTTAAATTTCTGCAGTAAAAGCTCTTAGGAGATGATTACCTATACTGAATGTTATGAATTGCTGTGCATTGAAATTTTTTGCTTGAATGGTCTTCATGTAAACCCAGCTTTTAAAAATAAGGTGAACCTCCATTGAGTAAAATACCAGTAAAGTACCAGCATTACATAACAAAAGCTGTCAGCACATACCTCCTTTACATATTATTTCCCACTGCTCCCCTGGCAAATCATTAAACCTTGTTAAGAATTGCTTTATTTTTTATGAATACATCTAAAACACATATGGATATGATAAGAACAGAAACTAAACTAATTTCAATGTAGCATGCCTTTATTTCAACTGTTGTAAATGGTTGATCTGATATAGTTTAACATATGGAGAACCAATAAATGTGCATGTTGAAGAACAGGACACATTTCTTCCATGAATAAAATGTGCCTATAATCACATAGATGTCTTAGTCATTTGCAACAGGATATCTTTTAGAGATAAAAATACCTTTCTGCAATATAACAGTCTTTTGTGCCAATGTTTTGTTGACTGGATTATCCTTATAAAATGGGACCCAACTGTAGTGTGGGTTAGTTGGAACTGACATGCTAAGAAACACTGCCAATATCAGTTTTTCCATCCTTTTTTATATAGATCAGATCATCCTTATTAATAGTAAAATATTCATAAATATGAATAAAATAATAATTTTTTATATATGTATATAGGGGGTTATTTACGAAAGGCAAATCCCCTTTGCACTGCAAGTGCACTTCTAAGTGCACTTAAAGTACACTTGGAAGTGCAGTCACTCTAAATCTAAGGGGTAGATCTGAAATGAGTGGAAGCTCTGCTGATTTTATCATCCAATCATGTGCAAGCTAAAATGCTGTTTTTTATTTTCCTTGCATTTCCCCCTCGGATCTACAGAAACTTTCAGTGCACTTTCAAGTACACTTGCAATGCAAAGTGGATTTTCCTTTAGTAAATAACCCCCGTAGTGTATGTACCTGTAGGTACCTGAACAGTTCTAATTATTTTGACCTCAAATTACTTACCCTACATAATATGTACATTTTAAATGTTAATACCTTGAGAGGGTGCATGAGCAACTAAGAGCAGGATAGCAACCTAATGTGGGGTGCACGCTAGTCAAAAATTGGGCGTAATTTTTTGTCCAAGGAATGATCGTCTGATTTTCGACTAGTGTGTACACAATTTTTCCCTGTTCCAGGGAACAGAAAAAAAAGGGAGGGACAAACAGCAAAACATTTGTCGTCCGTCAACAGCACAACTGATTTTCGTTTAATGTGTACACAATTCATAGGATAAAACATGGATACCAAAGTCCACCCATGATCAGAGGTCGCTGACGACCTGGAAGAATATCACAATTAAATTTAAAAAAGTGGAATAATCGTAACTATAATTGTATTGTCATCCAAGTATAAGCAGAACTTCCCTCTTTGACAAAACATTATACATACATATACACATCTATCTCTATATAGATAGATAGCGGTTTGTTTATAAAGATATATATGAATATATATATATATATATATAGAAAGGCCAGTATGGTGGCCTGGAATTATGGGAGGAGCCCGGTGGAGTATATAACCAGCCCGTTCGCCTATCTTCCTCGTCGGTTCCGGCGCGCGATACCTGATACGTCAGATATCAAGGGCCGACTATCCTAGACCAGACGCAGTGAGCCCGTTCATGAGTTCCCGCGTTGTTCGTCTCCGTCTTGACCGTCTTCCCGCTCATCAGCATCCGTGGGTTTCGCCGTCGGAGTGTCGTCTTACCCATCGAATTTGTCGTTACACGTCGGGCCGGCTGTCGCAGGTAGGGCTTCGGCACCCCCTTTTCGGTTCATGTATTACAATGTCCCATCAACATTCCCTGAACTCACGAACCGCTCGAATGTTTTACTGTGGCTCTCGTACTCATGTCACTGTTTCTACTTTCGGTGTAGTCGTTATCACCTTCGGTCGATCACGCCACGTCAGGCGATTCATTCGCAGGTACGACATTCGAAACCATTCGACTCCCCGAGCATTTCTATTAGTATCGGTCGAATCGTTCGACTCACAGCCGACTGCTTGTTACGACAAAGCAAGCAGTCCGCACGTATCGGTTGGTCTGCTCCAGTTCGAATATATCTCATCATTCATGCAGTTGTGTTATGCATCTCATTTCATCTCATTTCAAGTCATTTCAGTCCCACTCATTTCTACCGTTTCAAATCATTTCTGTCACTAGCCGCGCTCCGGCGCGAATCCTGTCGCACCTCTGGTGCACCGATTTGCTTTGAAGTGCCCCAGGGTTCGGCCTAATTTCTGTACATGCTCCAGAGACTGAGTCACTCGCAGGTTCACGCACGGTCCCTGATTCTTGTCTTTGTCATGGCATACCATTTCTGTCACTTATTACGCTCCAATTCGAATCCTGTCGCATTCTTCTATGCACCGATTCGTCCTGGTGTGCCCAGCTGCTACGCCTCATTTCGGTACATGCTCCAGAGACGGATTCTTTTTTCGTAACCTGCAGTCCAGTCGTTGAATCCTGTCTCTGTCATGGGATATCATTTCTGTCACTTATTACACTCCAATTCGAATCCTGTCGCATTCTTTTATGCACCGATTCGTTCTGGTGTGCCCAGCTGCTACGCCTCATTTCAGTACATGCTCCAGAGACGGATTCTTTGTTGTAACCATCAGTCCAGTCGTTGAATCTTGTCTCTGTCATGGCATATCATTTCTGTCACTTATTACGCTCCAATTCGAATCCTGTCGCATTCCTTATGCACCGATTTGTTCTGGTGTGCCCAGCTGCTACGCCTCATTTCAGTACATGCTCCAGAGACGGATTCTTTGTTGTAACTATCAGTCCAGTCGTTGAATCTTATCTCTGTCATGGCATATCATTTCTGTCACTTATTACGCTCCGATTCGAATCCTGTTGCATTTATTTATGCACCGATTCGTTCCGGTGCGCCCAGCTGTTACACCTCATTTCAGTACATGCTCCAAAGACAGGATTCATCTGTTTGGTTCAAGGGCTCGTCCTCTGATTCTTGTCTTTGTCATGGGTTTTCATTTCATTTCACCTATCACGTTCCGCTTCGAATAGTCACATCTGTGTACCAAATTCGTCTCGGCGTGCCCCAGGAATGGCCTCATTTCAGTACATGCTCCAGAATCCGTTTTGTGCTCGGTCGCAAGTTGTGGCATGGCGATCCGGATCTCTGTCATGGCAGGTTCTCTCATTTCACTGTCACATACCGCTCCCCGGTTGGGGTCCAGTTGATTTTTCAAGGTTTGGATGCCTACCAGGGGGCCTTGCTCCTCGGCCTCATTTCATTATAAAGTTGCCTCAAAAGGGAAGAACACAGCTTCGTTTAGGCGTGTCTCGTTGTTTTCTCCACATACAAGCGTAGACTTCGTGCAATCGTCGTAAATACACATCCAAGCGTAGACTTCTTGCAATCATTGCAAGCACGCATCCAGATATAGTCTAATCGCAATCATTGCAAGCACACATTCGAGCATAGTCCTCTCGCACTCTTTGCAAGCACGCATTCAAGCATAGACCTCTTGCGATCATTGCAAGCACGCATTCGAGCATAGACCTCTTGCACTCGTTACAAGCACGTATTCGAGCATAGACCTCTTGCACTCATTACAAGCACGCGTTCGAGCATAGACCTCTTGCAGTCGTTGCAAGCACGCATTCGAGCATAAACCTCTTGCAATCATTGCAAGCACGCATTCGAGCATAGACCTCTTGCAATCGTTGCAAGCACGCATTCGAGCATAGACCTTTTACGATCATTGCAAGCACGCATTCGAGCATAGACCTCTTGCAATCATGGCAAGCACGCATTCAAGCATAGACTTCTGGCAATCATTGCAAGCTGATGTCCAGGCACAACTTATGGCAATCATTGCTGCCAGGCACTTCAGGCTGCTCAATAGATTGCTTTGGGGAAAGCCTGGATACCTTCCTAAATGTTCGTCGTATTACAGGGTACTTATACTTATAGGTATAGTTGATCCAGGGAAAATCCGATTGCCTCTCGAGGGGTCAGGAAGGAATTTTTTCCCCTGCTGTAGCAAATTGGGCTATGCTCTGTCGGGGTTTTTTTTGCCTTCCTCTGGATCAGCTGCGGGCGTAGAATTGGGTGTGTCGGGTTGTGTGATACCTTATTTATTTTGATTTGTGGTTGGACCGGATGGACTTCTGTCTTTTCCGGCCTGGCTACCCATGAAGCCTAATGTAATTCCTTGCAATCGTTGCAGGCACGCATCCTAGCATAACATCTTGCAATCATAGCAAGCACGCATCCTGGGTAACATCTTGCAATCATCGCAAGCACGCGTCCAAACATACATTCAAGCACAACTCCTGCAGACTTCGCAGTGCTCATGCGGTAACGCGAATTGCTCACAGTCACTACGTACACATCTCCTGTGACAAACTCCCGGGCAATTGTCGCAAGCACACGTTTAAACACAACTTTTAGTCATGCCAAGGCTCGCGACTTAGCATGACTTCTTGCAATCATTCGTTGCAAGCACGTTCTCAGTGGCACGCTAACTGGCTACACGTCATTTTCAGCAGCACTTAATTGGCCACTCGTCTCCTGTGGCTTTTCTTACAAACCACTCACTGTTGCCTGTCTATCCGTCTCTTCCTTAGGACAGTTGAGTTCAACTTCCGTTCCGCACCAGGATCATGTTGACACACGCAACTGGCTTCTTCCAGTAGCACGCCCAGGCTATTTCTAGCCAGCGTTCAACATTTCTTATCCTTACAGTGCACGAAGAGCCATCTGTCGTTACGGCCCATTCAGCAAGATCCCCACTACGAGGCATCCAGAGGCATCAGCCCATAGCCATCGGCTAACACTCGCCCATTACAACTGCCATCTTTAGGGGCATATAATATCCTCGCATATTCCCCAGTTTAGTCATCTAAAAGACACCTACAGTCCCTTCACGGCATGTCGAGTTTCGCTATGCACATCATCCCTCAGGGGTCGCGCCTTTGTGTCACGCCTGTTGGTCTTACTGTCCCTCTCACAGGATCCAGAGCAAGTCCTCAGCCTGGATCCCGCGGCAATAGCAGTCCTTGCTATGCGGGAGGAATTCCTATCATCTAGGAATAGCGTCTCCCTGTTCATTCCCTCCGTGTCTTCCCTTACACCCAGGTGATGACCGACGCAGCGGCCTCCACGGGCTTGCGGCTGTTTTGGCCACCTCTGGCTCGCAGCTCCCTGGCCTCCCCAGTTACTGGCAATTCCTGGCTGCGCCTAGGCGTCCTCCCTGTTGATTATGTCCTTCCTACGTCAACTGGTCCAGCTCTTGTTGTTCTTTCAGTTCAACGTCCATTGTTCCTTTATCCCAGGTAAATTCAATCAGGCAGCGGACGCCCTCTCCCGCTTTAACCTTGTCTCGTTTTTCGATCAGGTACCCGGAGCCGGACCAACATCAGCAGCTATCCTGGACTGGTCTCAACTGACCCTGGATTAGCCCCTCACTTCCTAGCGGCTACCCAACTCATCGATCACTCCCTTTCCCGCAATACCCTCAAGGCCTGTCAATCAGCCTGGAGGGCCTTTAACCGCTTCATCACGTGTCACAGCACAGAGACGTCCTGTGTCAAGCAATTCATAGCCTTCATTTCCTACTGCCACTCGCAGTTGGCGTTATCCTTTAATACGATCCGGCTATACTTGACCGGTGTACAACATTTCACGTCCCTCCAGGACCCTACCGTACCCTCCTTATTTTCTTACCACGCCGTTCAGGCTGTTATGAGCGGTATCCAGAATCGCCAGCCGATGGCCAGCACCAAACCACTGCCTATCACAGGAGACGTTTTAGAAATATGTCAGACATCCTGGCCACTTCACCTTTCGGTCTCCACATTAGTGTAATTTACAAGCAACCATACACCTAGCCTTCTACGGCTTCTTACGGCCAAACGAGTTTACTTGTAGTAGCCTCACAGCACGCATGCTGTGCAAGCATCACCTGGTCCGATACGAAGACCATTTCGTCTTACACTTAGCAGTCTCCAAGACGCAGCTTGGCTCGGGTATGGACATACACTTCTATAAGTCCAACAACCGCTGGTGCCCGGTCGCCATTCTCACCCGCTTGTTGACCCCTTTTTGGCTGATCAACCAGGAACTAGTCCACTGCGGCCATTTCGCACTAAACCTCTGAACGCTGCCCGCTTTATGGAACATGTCAGGATGCTCCTGGGTATCCTTCACCTCTACCTTACTCACTACTCCGGACATTCCTTCCGTATCGGAGCATCTCCAACAGCATCCCGCCAAGGGGTCCCGGACCACATTGTCAAGAAGTTGGGCAGGTAGAGGTCCACCTGTTTCGCCCGCCACATACCCAATCCAGAAGTGGAGATGGCCCAGGCCTTTGTCAAGCTCACCCGGTAGCAAACTTGAATCAATTAAATGCAACCCCTACCTGAATGTTTTTGCCCCCTTATTTTGGTATACCGTACGTTAGACCAGGGCACACTTTCAGGTCCATTTCAAGTAAGCGACTTTATGTTAACCTTGTTTGTCATCCTTATCCGTATCGGTCAGAGGGCTCTGGACCATAAATAGAAAGGCCAGTATGGTGGCCTGGAATTATGGGAGGAGCCCGGTGGAGTATATAACCAGCCCGTTCGCCTATCTTCCTCGTCGGTTCCGGCGCGCGATACCCACCCGCACATCCCCTTTATCAGGGCATTTCTCAAGCATTATACTCTTCACGAGAGTACTCATTTCACTCCATTTCATATTCATTTCATTTTATCACCCATTTCTCTATCTAAGGTATGCCCCCTTATTTTGGTATACCGTACGTTAGACCAGGGCACACTTTCAGGTCCATTTCAAGTAAGCGACTTTATGTTAACCTTGTTTGTCATCCTTATCCGTATCGGTCAGAGGGCTCTGGACCATAAATATATATATATATATATGGGATGCATGAATAGCATTTATTTAACACTGGTGGTGTTTCTCCCCCTTCCATGCTTTGATTTGAATGGGCGGCCAAGGAGAGGCTGGGTGAATGGCACAGGCTCAGGGAGCAGTCCAGCCTCTCCATGTCCTCCCATTCAATTAATTAACTAAGCTGACCCACACCCCTCCTACCGATGCCACTCACCACCCTCAAGCTGGTGTCACTTCCGGTATAAATATCATTAACATGTTATTATGTTCGCTACATAAACCACATATGAGTTTTAGAAAACTCAACAGAAATTGTATCTTTTATTTTTTTGGCTACAAGCCAAACTATAGCTAAAGCCTGGAGAACTCCATCCCTGAATGTTATACAATACAAAACAATCAAATACAAAACAACATATCTGTATAACCATGCTTCTATATTTTATTTTAGTCTTCTTCTTAAAAAAACAATATAACCAAAAAGAGGGCAAAAAATAGAGCAAAATGAAGATACTGTTTATCAGGCCTACGAGAACAACAATGAAAAAACACATTGAAACAAAAATAAACTACAAATTTATTAACGACAGTCATGGGGCCATGATGGGTTTGGTCCATCAGGTGCGGGGTGATGCCAATTTGTTGTGTGGTGATGTCTTGGTGGTGATGGAGGTGGAGGTGGATTTGGAACAGGAGCTGGGTGTTCTGAAATGCAGGTGTTGCCAGTAATCTCACCTCTGACACCTTTATTTAGTACCTCTACCAACAGGCATTCCACCATTTGTCTCTGCTCTACAGACATAATACGCAATTTATTAGCGGTTATTCCCAATCCATCACGCTCATCATGTGTTTTTTTTTCATTGATTCAGGAGCCTATACTAAAAATTATGCAGTAGCTTCCTCCATATTCCTTCTTTTGCCATGTCTAGCCGCAGGCAATCTTGATGGGGACATCAATGTTTAATTTTCCTACTGATAATAATGAAAAATGACATAAGTAAACATTAATTAATATATATATGAGTTATACATTTCATGTAGACAAGTACCGTTGTTACTGAGAGCTCCTGGGTCACTGATGGGTCTTGTGCGAGTCCAAGCTCTTCTCCACACAGATCTGGTGAGAAGTCCTTAGTTGGTGTTGATGGCAGAGTAGACTATGAAGGCCTGCAGTCGCAATGATCCATCAGAAAGCGCAAGCTTTCAAAATACCACAGTCTGGGCACATTTATGTCTTCTGCTGCAGCTCCAGAATGTTCTGATCCCTTTATGTTATTTAACTCCTTTTTGAAAACAATACAGAGATTTGCAATTTTGTACATAAGTGAGGTTAGCGTTTAGAGATAGTCTTGCACATCTCCAATAGCTTGCATAAAGCCTCATGTTACTTATCCCTTGGACTTTACCCTCCATAAACATGACATTTGCCTATATTGGTCAATAAATTGAGGTAAGAAGGAAGGCGAGGTAAATTTGTCTGCCATGTCTCCTGCAAAATACAAAAATAATAAAAAAACAGCATTACTTTTAGTATCATCCTACAAATAATATTCTGGCCTAAAAAAGAATCCATAGCAAAGTTTACCTTATTTCCAGCGATGAAAATTCTGTGGTTTGAAACATTTGTAAAGAGGAAATTCCCTGTGTTCCCTCGTTAACAGCCATTCGGTAGAACACGCTGACCGTTCATGCATTCATTACGGAGCTCCGCCTCTGTCTGACATGTAACACTGTAGTGTATAAGTGCACGCCAGCCATCGTCTGTGATGCTAAGACACAGCAGGTCTGAAAATCACAATGGAGGAGAACACAAAGGAAGGCACAAAAGCAGGCAAAGTCAAGGCCACAGCCATGACCATGGATGAGATGGTGGAGCTGGTATTTCTGCTAGAGAAATATGATAAATATGTAAAACCCAATGCAAGGAAAGACCAGATTTTACAGAAAGTTATTAGAGTGCTGCAGAAGAAATTTGGAGTGGAAAGATTCAAAGATCAAGCGAGAAAGAGTTGTTCTGATCTCAAACATAGAGAACCTGAAAAGTTTGGCCGCATTCATCATATTATCATATTATCAAAAAAAGTTATTCATTATTGAGCTATATTGTTTTCTGACTGTTGGAACTTTGCATCTTTTATTTATATATATATATATATATATATATATATATATATATATATATATATATATATATTTCAGGAAAACTAAAGAAAAAGCTTGCCAAAAGAAGATCATATAAGAAAACATGTCGGGATAGCACAGCAACAAATATTGAGTAGTGTGCAATTAATGAAACATCAAAAGTGGACTTGGACATCTTTTTCAGCAGTAAAGGTAAGTACACATCATTTCTTTATTTGGGGTAATCCAGTACATGAAGCAAATATATGTGCATTGCATACTATGCAATTATAACTTCACCAAGTGATTTTAAAGTGGTGCAAAAAAATAGCGTATTTAGCACATCTGTCACACAGGGCTGGTCATTGTTTTTTACACCACAACCCCCCAAGAAAAATATTATGTGGCATATAACAACACCACACCAAAACTGTAGGAGTGGTCATAATTCATCAATATTTGTACTTTATTAAAGGACCATAATCGTTAATGCCTGTGCAACAAGCAAGTATGTAGCGGATAGAAATCTCAGTGCACTCGAATTTTAGAAAAACTATTATTATTATTATTTTCTTTATTTTTTTTTTATAACAAACATATTATAATTATCTGCTATAGCGGTTTTGCACAGAGCAGCTTGGATCATTCTCTTCCTGGGTCCCTCGCTGGAACCCCTAGCCCCTCCCTCTTTCAGGGTGACCCCACAGCAGGCAGCTTGCTATGGGGGCACCCAAGCAGGTGCACTCCCGAATAATGGCTCTGTGTGTCCATTCACACATCAAACCATGGATTGCCACCTCCGTCATCGGATTGGCTCACTGGCTATGATTGACAGCAATAGGAGCCAATCGCTCTGACATAAACAGCCAATCAGCATTGTGAGTTCCCGGAGAGTCAAGGCTCTTGTGGTCAGTGTACATGCCTCCGTCATCTGCACCTCTCCTTTGACTTCCACTCTCTTCCTCTTCCTGCCTGTCAGTTCAGTGTCAGGGCCTACTGTTTCCCTCTTGCTGTTGAAATTACTTGTATAATTCCATAGTATGGTGCCTCGGGGTGTGTGCTTTATAATAATAAAAGATCATTTCATAAATTATTGCAGAGCACAACTTGGCTCTCACGTGACTATCTGCCTCTCCCCTCCTCTACCACACTCACCCCCTTAATTTAAATACCACCAAAAGAAAGCTCTGTTTGTGAGAAAAAAATTATAAAAATGTTGTTTGGGTACAGTTTAGCAAGATTGAGTAATTATCATTCAAAGTGAGAGTGCGCTAAAAGATAAAAATTGGTCTAGGCATGAAGGGTATATAAATGCCCTGTATTGAAGTGGTTAAAATAGTATATGTAGTTGAGACAACTTTGTCTGGCACTTTGGGTGGGTAATGGGAATGGCCTATGGCAATGGATGTCATCACCTCAAAGGGTTCTTGGACCTGAGCATGAGTGTTCTCTGCTTTGGTTGGATCATGATCAAATTTATTAACAGAAATGTACTTATCTTTATGTCTTCTGAGGAAATTATGAAGAATGCAGCAGCAAAGGACTAGATTGTACATTTTATATAAGGCAAGATTGATAGTTGCAAGAAAGATTCTAAACCCATTTGCCATGATGCCAAAAGTGTTCTCCACCACATGCTTAGACCAAGAGAGTTGATAATCATAAACATGTTGCTCCCTTGTCAGATTTCACATTGGGAATGGCTTCAAAACATTTTCAGAGACCGCAGAGGCATCATCTGCTATGAATACAAAGTTGAGATTTTCAACATTCTCGTCACAGTTGGGCAAGTTTAGGGTTCCATTCACAAACCTTCTATGAAATTTTGTCTGATTAATTATGCCACCATCAGAATTACGGTCATTCTTTCCAATATCCAGAAAAAATATATTCATAGTTTGCACTTACCACTACCATCAGGATAATGCTGAAGAAGCCCTTGTAGTTATACAAATAGGACCCTGATTTGGGAGGGTGCTTATTCTTATGTGTTTCCCATCTATTGCTCCTCCGCAATTAGGAAAATTGCACTGTTCGTAAAACTTTTGTGCAATTTCCTTCCACTCCTCAGCATTTTTTTAAACAAATGTAGAAAGAAGAATATATTTTATTCTGTGCAAAGGTTACTTCAACACTGATCAATTTTGGTTAACATATATGCACTGTACCTTGATGTAGTCTTTCTGTAGGACTTGAATGATGTCTCAACAGGTTTCAGATATGGCCTGTAGTAAATTTTAAATCCTGTAGACTTACGCAATGTAGCAATCAATCTTTGCTCCGCAGTGATTGATTCTGGTAGGATGGTATTTTTCTTTATAATGTATGGCTGCACTGCATTCAGTAGTATATTAAAAATTATGTTGGCCATTCTTAAATAATTCTTGAAGTCATCAGGATTATTTTCCTGTAATTCCCTCAGAAGTGTCATATGTGAGAACTGGCCACGGTTCTGCAGCCATTTCTTCCACTAGGTTCTCCTCTTTCACTTCGTTTTAAGATGTGGATAGCCAACATTCCAAGGGCAACTATGGTAAGTACCGCTGAAGTTTCCATGTCCATCTTGAAAATCGTACCGTCACGGAAAATGAGACAGATAGACGTTAATCCATGGTGCAAAGATACAAATTTTTTGAAGATGGAGAATGCACGTCACTTCAGAAACAAAATGGAGCAAAGGAATGGCTACGGGGTCACACGTAAATTACATCACAGCTTATAATCTATGAGATAACATCTCGATATCACAAAATCAGATGAGAAAATTCATACAACATAGAATTCTACCAAATAAAAAAATGGTTATGACCATTGAGCTATGGTGAGAAATAACGGACCATTTTTCAGCTGATTTTCATACAGTCTGTACGGGGCATACTCATACCTGTAGCTTGTAGCTCCGCTTCACACTCAGACACAGTATCTACCACTCGCTAGGGCATATAGTCTGCTGTCAATGGTTTATTTAATGTAACCCTCATATTGACAGCCCTGTGTATGCTTACATTCCACATTAAAACCCGCAGCAATGCTCAGAAGTCCCTCTCACACTACTTGCCGAGGGCGAGGAAGAGCACCAAGCATGGCTCAAGATGGTGCTGACTCTCTTTTCACAAGCAGCAGCCAGCCCCCCTCTGTCTCTCCTCAGAAAAGTGAGGACACTGCACCACTAACCAAACAGTTTGGAGGCCATGTACAGTTAGCTGTTTCAAACAGGCCTGCATAAAACCACTAACACTCTACCTAAGGAACTTGCTGCCCTAGAGAGCCATACTGATAAATAAAAATGAAGCATGATGAGCTCAGTATTACCTACAGTGACCTCAGTAAAGAGCATAAGTCTCTTTTCAATGATTTTAGACAAGTCTAATTACAGTTCGAAGATCTTGACAACAATACACGCAACAATATTAGAATCAAGGGGATCCAAGAATCTGTCACAGATTTAATGTCTTCTACTCTTAGGTTATTTAAATCTCTATTGCTTGATCACAAACAAGCTTTTACATGTGACCGGATTCATTGTGCAGTGCATCCCAAACCCCCGGGACCTTTGGGTTTCTGGTGATGAAGGACTTCCTTGTATGTTCTAGTTATAGTTCAGCAATATGAGGTTCCTCGACTGGGAGTAACTGATGAAATTAATGTTTTTTTTAATGGAACTCCCCTGATGTATATCTGTCCCATGGGCTTTCAGGTTTTTTTTGAGGAACTAACTTTTATTCGGGACTTCCTTGGGGATAATAGTTTTTTCCTTTTTAATTTTTTTATCTCAAGGATGTTCACCAATTTCATAAAAACCACAAGTAACAGCGCTCAGGACCTCTAATCAGTCCAATGTCAATAAGGAATTGACAAAGAGTACATTCTGAAATGAGCCCAAAGAGCTTCCAACTGCTGTCCAAATCACATTTATTATCTAGTAGCAGCCAGCACAACACTTGGATGGTTTTTCCGACGGAATTCCACTAAAGCTTGGCTGGCATACACACAGCCACACAAAAGTTCTCTGAACTTTCGACCGTCAGGAAGGTAGTGACGTACCACACTACGATGAGCCGATAAAACTAAGTTCAATGCTTCAGAGCATGCGTCAAATTGTTTCTGACCATGTGTTGGGGATTTTGCGCATTGGAATTGGTACAGACGATCAGAATTTACAATCAGAACTTTTTACGACCGAAAAATGGAGAACCTGCTCTCAATATTTTGCTGGCGGGAATTCCGCCAGAAAAAGTCCAATGGAGCATAAACATGGGGCATACACATTTCTGACCAAAAGCTCACATCAGACTTTTTCTGATGGAATTTCCAATCGTGTGTAGGGGCATAAGACAAGTGTAAGTCAAGGAATAAGAAAAAAGTGAAATTATGTGCAGCGCTCAAAACATGGAAATACATATGTATACAAACTAAATGTACACTGTGTTTTTTTGTCATAAATGGTGAAAACAAATTGTGTAACTAGAAGTGGGATGCCACGTGACATCAATGTTGAGATGAGAACACAGAAAATAGAACCACAACCAGTTAGTGAGGAGGCTTACTGAAGTGAGAGTACTCAAATGAGCATATGCTCTGTGAGTCAACAAGGTTTATGATGCAACCACCAAAATATGGGACCTCCACGTCTGGGTTCCAGATCAAGTTGTAAAGCAATCCAAATGGTCAAGAGTTTTGAAAGTTTCAGTATCAGAACAGTTCAGATGCAATCTTAGAAATTGGCTGCGTGGAACTGAGAGAAGCCATGATCTATGGTGGCAACTGTCCACAGGGATAAAACCGTTGCGGTCAGTTGGTTTAAAGTGGGTTTTAAATATGAATCGACCACCAACGATCTCAATGTCCAAATCTCAGAAGGATATCTCATGACTAGACTCATATGTCAAAGAAATCCCCCTATTGTTGTCATTGAGAGAGGTAAAAATGAATCGAGAGAATCAGAACTGCCATTCCACACGAGGAGGATGTCATCTATGTATCTTGCCCACACAACCAATTGAAGCCGCTGTTGGTGATACTGCTGTCCATCAGTATATGAGGCTTAGTTCATGTCCATGTCCTCATGAGATACTCTGTGTGTCAGCTGATCCGGTTACTTCATATGTGGATCACTGTGAGGCTTGACTCACAAAAGCCCACCTCCTCACATGTCAGTGGATTTTACAACTCTATCTAGAGTGAGACTTGGAATGCAAGCCGCTGCACCATTTTGTTTAAACTGGGAAGTGCAGTGTCCACATGCAGGAAGCATCAATTATGATCACAGCTTGGTAATTTTACTATTGGGCCTCATAACATATATCTGCTTCAGCCTCGGAAGATTTCACCCTTTCCTGACCAGAGAACTTTTTGCAATTCAGCACTGCGTCACTTTAACTGACAATTGCGTGGTCGTATGACATTGCACCCAAATAAAATTGGCATCCTTTTTTCCCCACAAATAGAGCTTTCTTTTGGTGGTATTTGATCACCTCTGTGTTTTTTATTTTTTGCGCTATAAACAAAAAAAGGGTGACAATTTTGAAAAAAATTCTATATTTTTTACTTTTTGCTACAATAAATATCCACCAAAAATATATAAAAAAAATATTTTTTTCCTCAGTGTAGGCCAATATTCTTCTACATATTTTTGGTAAATAAATATAGCAATAAGTGTATATTGATTGATTTGCGTAAAAGTTATAGCGTCTACAAAATAGGGGATAGTTTTATGGCATTTTTATTATTATGGCGGTGATCTGCCATTTTTTCATCGGGACTGTGACATTATGGCAGACACGCCAGACAATTTTTGGGACCATTGGCATTTTTACAATGATCAGTGCTATAAAAATGCATTGATTACTGTAAAAATGTTACTGGCAGGGAAGGGGTTAACACTAGGAGGTGATCCAGGGGTTAATGTGTTCCCTAGCGTGTGTTCTAACTGAAGGGGGAGTGGACTGTGTACAACTGCGGAAGCTGGTCGGCAAGTGGCTACAGCAGGCGCATACCCCAAATGATGTCTCTTTAGGTGAAACGCATCCTGCTGATGTCATTGCATTACCCACAAACTTCACTTTTAAGGGCTTGATTCACTTTCTAAATGTGAGTTTTTCCAATTTTCTTTTAATAAATTTTACATTTATATGGATTCACACTATGTGGAGTATTTTCTTTTTTGGTCATGCTATTTTGAACACTTGAGAGGATTTGGTCTGACAAGTTGGCTGCTTCTGAAGACTGCTTATTGGTGACATCTCTTGACCAATTGGATTGCTTTACAACTTGATCTGGAACCCAGACGTGGAGGTCCCATATTTTGGTGGTTGCACCATAAACCTTTTGACTCACTGAGCATATGCCCATTTGAGTCCTCTCACTTCAGTAAGCCTTCTCACTAACCAGTGGTTTTCACCGTTTATTTAAAGACTGCTATGTTTATGTTTTAAAACAACTTTTGTATGATAACACATGGACTTTAGTTTGGGTGTGAATTTCACATCTCATTTTCATTATTATTAGTTTTTTTGGTCATTGCACAGTGTACATTAGTTTGTATACATATGTAGTTCCATGTTTTGAGTGCTGCACATAATTTCACTTTTTGCTGTGACAATGTGTTTTGTGCACAAGCTCTTTGTTAAGTCACCAATTTCATGCAGCACTAATTTATATTTTGTGGTCTTTCTTGCAGTCATACCATGTTAATATCTTACCTATGCACAGAGTTAATTACATTGTCATTGGGCATTGCCCCTCTGTGTCGATGCAATGTTCCCCAACTCAGTCAACGTTGTGCTCGTAGCCTTGTTTTTTTCTATATGGGCAATGTTACATTGTTTTCCAATGTATTTTTTTTTTATTTCTTTATTTAATTTTATAAATTTTCAACATACAAAAGGTGAAGAATAATTAAAATGACATAAAATCTTTATTCAAATGCCCTTTTTCCCTTCCCTCCCCCGAACCCCCCGTGAAAGTCACCGCATTGTAATATTTTTCATAATCTAGCACCGCTAGGCCCCCCTGCTTTTTTCTCTCGGTTTAATACCGTGGCAGAAATTCAAGGTTTTTTATTTCGGTATATAAAACTAGATATTATACCTTTTATAGTTCTAAAAATTGATTAAGGGACTGCTAAGGAGAGCATCTGAAATTTGTAGAGGATTTTGGGGGTTACCATAATTTTTACAGCATTTATTCGCCCAAACCATGAAAGGGTGCAAGTTGTAATTTTTTTCGTTTCCCTTCTTATCTCGTCTAATAAGGGTATATAATTTATCAGCTAGATTTTCCTAAGGGTGTCAGTCAGTCTCACTCCTAAATACTTTATGTCTTTTCTCCATGAGAAGTGAAATTCTTTTGAGAGTTTTTCTTCCTCTAATTTGTTTATATTTATGTTTAATATTTCTGACTTATTAGGGTTTATTTTAAGATTTGAGAATTCTCCATATTTTTTTAAAACATTTAACAAATTTGGGATCGTTGTCCTGGGGTTTGTAATAAAGAAGAGCACATCATCAGCAAAGGCTGCAATTTTGTGCTCCTCGTCTCCCAACCTTATCCCTTTAATATCTATATTACTTCTGATAGAAGCCAATAAGGGCTCCAATGATAATACAAACAATAAAGGGGACAGAGGGCACCCCTTTCTAGTTCCATTTTTCATTGAGAACGGGGGGGAGGACACTTCATTCACTTTTACTGATGTTTGAGGGTCATTGTATAATACTTTTATCCAACTGATCATCCTAGAGCCAACTCCCATGGCCTCCACAGTATTCAGCATATAGCCCCAGTCTACCCTGTCAAAGGTCTTTTCAGCATCGATCGACAGGAGTACACTGGGATCCCCACTAATCTTGGTTGCTTGCAGAAGCTATAGAGGTCAGACTCCATTTTCCCTTCCTTCTCTGCCAGATATGAATCTGACCTGATCCCGGTGGACCAGTTCGGTCATCTTCTCCTTCAATCTTTTGACACAAAAACGGCAAGTTATATTAATGTTACCAAAAATAATGTTATATTCACCAAATATATTGGTTTGTTGTAAAAACCCTTTTATAAACGCAAATTTGAATGTGCTTTGAGTAAAAAGTTTAATTATCAACAATGTGTGGCTTTCTTTTTCAATGAGCAAAAGCAGTATTTGTAGTAAAGTTGTTGTTTCCACTTTGCACTCCAAGTGCAGTTTCAGGTGCACTTTTGCAGTGCACTTGTAGTGCATAGTGGATTTGCCTTTAGTAAGCACCTTCAGTGCTTTTTAATTTGCCCCAATCATGCCATTTTCATGACACAACAAGCCACAACACAACAAATACATTAACAACAAAAACAAGTTGTGTGTAGCAGACCCACAACATAATAATATTATTATCTGAAGAAGAGACTGTCACCTCATCTCACACAGAAATTGGGTTTGCACTGTTGAAGAAAAAAGCCCAAAATAAAACAAAAAAAAAAAAAATAGGAGACAGCTAAAACAAACCCAAGCAGTAAATGAAAACAAATATTATTGCAGTTTGAGCCAGAGCCTCATCCAGCATATTCTACCAAACCACCGAAAGGAACAAAACAATAATACTCAGCATGAACACATCCCCTTAGGAATCCGACAAACTATTCCCGGGAAAGCCAACTTACAACCCAGATTACGATAGAGTCCAAAACCTAACACCCCCATCTAAATGCTACTATATGATATTATGTCACCACAGTTGAGGTGCTTATTTCCTTATTGAGGAAAGATGTAAAGTCTGTTTATCTCTTAAAACCGTTGGATATATGTACCTACTGTCTTGCTTGGACAAATAAAAATGTTATGGAAATAATTATTGCAGTTTGAAAGAGAAATGTATTAAAAAAAAATGCCTCTCAGACATTGTCTGGTATATCAATGGCCCCATTACCCACAAAGTACTCCATATATCTGTTTCGGACCTTGCAGGCGCTTTGGGGGGGCAAGCCAGGACAGCCGGATTTAAGGGCCATCAGGTTGGCATATTCAGGTAAGTCTGCATCAGGCCCAACTGAGGCCACATAGTTCTGTGAGTATTTCTTCAAAAAATTGTGCAGAATGCAGCATTAAAGCATAATATGATTGAGTTTATATTCTGCCATGTGGAATCGGCTGGTCGTTATCCCGAAAGTGTTCTCCACTACTCTTCTGGCTCTGGTCAGCCGGAAATTAAAGACCCTCTGGTCCGGGGTGAGGGTCCTCATCGGGAAAGGCCGTCTCAGATGGTTTGCCAGCGCAAACGCTTCCTCCGAGACAAAGACAAAAGGGAGTCCATCCAAATTATCCCCTGGAGGTGGCAAGCCCAGACTGCCACTCTGGAGATGCCAGTAGAGTGCTGTCTGTGCGATCACTCCACCATCCGACATCCAGCCTTTTTTTCCCACGTCCACATACAGGAAGTCATAGGTCGCTAACACCACCTCCAACATCACGATACTATTATACCCCTTGTAATTATAATAGTAGGACCTCGAGTTGGATGGGGGGGGGGGGGTGGGATTGTCACAGTCTGCCATTCCTGTGGCATTGAAGGAAACTGTGGAGTCAAACAAGAAAAAATAATTAGTGATTTTGCACATCAACATTGCAAGCAGATTAGACACAAACATTCTTGGCCAAGATCAGTATAACATTTTTGAAAATGAGTATTTAAAGCCAAAAGTATAAGGTCCCCTTATCAGATTCCGCACTCCCCCCCCCCCCCCCATTCACCCCATCTGATGGCCCATTACAAAAAATTAGGGGGGGATATTTTTGACAGGTAACCCTCTCCGCTTCATTGAGAGCTGAATGCATAAATAATGTGTGATACTTTGGCCAGACCCTCCTTACTTACACTATTGGCAGCCCACCAGACAGGTAAGAAGTGTCATAATGCAAAAAAAAAGAATGAACAAATGGAAGCACATTTTTACATTCTGCTATTACCTATCAAGATAATGTTAGGAGAAACAACTTAAAACAGTAGCATTTGAAAGTATTGAGGCAGGCCCTTACACTATATGCTTTGGTGAATTCATCCATAAATCTGACCACAAAATAAGTAGGTATAGTGTGTATTGGGTTTGGTAAAGTCAGCAGATAGAGGATTGCTATCAACTGACCTAGCAGTTGTGGGAAGGGGGTTCCTAATGAGTTTGGCCCACCAAAAAAAAAAAACCTCTGGCATGCTGCATGAATTTTAGCACACACATAACATGTGTACACATTTTAGGGGGTGTTTAGGGGAAAGCAATACTATGGAGCTGACTAAATATGTTGCTAAGTGACTAGGCTAGAGGTGTATGGGCCCAGAAGAGTATGCTGGGGGTTAGTGAAGGCAAATATGCATGAAGGACAAAAAAGAAAGTTTAAAAGCTTCCAGAATACATGAGGACGAAGGGGCACACCATATAAATTACAGCATATTGCAATCATGGTAATTAGGGAATGATGAAAGAAATACAATACATTAGCAAACCTTAAATACATAGAATGTGATGTTAAAGGATAAAACTTACCTTAATATAGTCCTTCTGCAGGACCTGTATGATGGCAGAACAGGTCTCTGGAATAATGATCCCCAGAGCCTGGGGGGAGATGCCTGTGGAGAACTTAAGGTCCTGAAGATTTCTCCCTGTCGCCGAGTACCGCAACATGGCAACTAGCCTCTGCTCCGGAGTGATGGCTTGCCACATGCAGGTATCCTGCATGCTGATATAAGGGGACATCAAAGACAGCAGATGGTGAAAAACGGGGGCCGTCATCCGGAGATAATTCCTGAAAACATCAGGATCATTCTCCAGGATCTCATGAAGCAAAGGCATGTGCGAGAATTGGTCACACTGGAGCAAACAATTCTTGCTCCATGAACTCCTCCTCGCCCTGTTCATGAACTGGGCTTGTGTCAAAGCTAAAAGCCCAACACCAAGCCCCTGCACAGCACAAACTCTACGACGAGTACGTACATGAGACACGGCTTCAAAACGGTCGGCTGGTCAGAACGGACTAACAGAATGCACCGATAAACAGCCTTGAAAGATCGAACTGAAAAAACTAGCTGACAATAAGCACTGAAAATCAAAGTGTACTATATACAATATAGGCCGCAATGACAAACAAATGCAAACTGACTACACGCACTGATAAGCAGATATGCACCCACAAACAAAAACTGTAGAGCAGTAACGATCTGAATCACAAGTCTGAAAAGTGAATTGTCTCTAACCAAACTTCTACTAACACACGATAAACACAAGATCAGCAGAAGGAGCCCAAAGGGTGCCGCACGTGGTGATGAAATTCCCTTTTATAGTCCCGTTGTACGCGGTTTACGTCACCACATTCTTGACGACCGAAAATCCCGACAACTTTGTCCGACCGCGTGTAGGCAACACCATTTCTGGACAAAATCCGTCGGATAATATCCGACGGATTTGGTGATCAGAATGTCCGACAGTGTGTATGGGGCTTAGTCTGAACACATGAGGAACGGTAAGCAGACAAAGAATGATTACTGAATAACCATGACATATGGTTACTGGTGCTTCTTAGTCAAACACCCCAGTAATAAGTGGTTTCTATGCTTGGAGTGGGTTATATACATTGAAGACCTCCCTCCCCCTCACACCCTTTCTTCCAACCATTCTTCATCCCATGATGGGATGACATTAGCTAATTCTTAGGCAGATGTTTTTCTAATATATTTGATGTTACAGAATGTGTATTCCATTGACATTGTGTTAAACTAATCCTTTAGGACTGAAATATTTTTAACATCACTTTAACATCCTTGTTTTATTGTATTACGATATGTGTCTTTCCATTAAACAATTGTCTATCATCGTTATCAAAAAATTATCTTTGTTTTCCCCCACATCTAGACATGATAGTATCACACATTCTCCTAGCTGCTAGGTTAGTGATCACCAGACACTGGAAGTCAAAATTGGCCCTAACCCCTCTGAGATAATTGAATTGGTTAGGACCAATTGCTCCTTTGATAAAATTGCTTGCTTTCAGATCTGACAAATATCCAATATGGGATAAAGCTTGGAAACCATGGTACCTGTGGTTAGGTAATGCAAGTGATAATGAATAAATCTTTGATACTTTTGTATTGCCAATGGACCCTTAGGTGCTTTCTTATATCTTTCTTTTTTTCTATGTTTGTGATGTTTCTGCACTCTTTTGTTGTCTATGCCAGCCTTTATCCAGCAGACATGGTTTGTTATCTCTTATGGAAAAATCCAATAAAACGTTTAAGAAAAAAGAAACCATGGTATCTGCGGTTAGGTAATGCAAGTGATAATGAATAATACATCCACTTCTTTGTTACTTTTGCCTTGCCAATGGACCCTTATGTGCTGTATTATATCTTCTTTTCTATTTGTGTGATGTTTCTGCACTCTTTTGCTGTCTATGCTTGCCTTTACCTGACAGACATTGTTTTTTATCTCTTATCCAATAGAAATTTTCTAAATCCAATACAAAATTTTTGAAAAAAAAATTCTCTTCAATACATATTTATTTAAAAAAAAATAGATTCTCAGTCATCCAGATTTGCCAAGGCATATTAACGATGGGTCATAGTATATCTATTGGAATCTGGTTGCACCCTGAAGGCTAAAAGTCATTCTTTTTTTTCTGGAAATGTCTTTCAAGGGTGTAGAAAACTATTTCCTCATGGCTGGCCTTTGTTAGGTGTATTCCTGATGAGGTTGTAGCTTGCTATTCATTGGCCATTGTAATGTGACTTGGACAACCTGAAGGCCAAAGGGAATTATTTTGTTCCAGGATTCTCCCTCTGGGGTGGAGAAAGCTGATTTATCCTGTGGTATCTATCAATATCCTTTTGTAAGGTCCAAAATGATAATGGATAAGGCCAGAGCTTCTCTTACAGTGAACTTATCAACCTGGGGGCATGGGATAGCATCAAATTTGGATACTTCATGAACCTTTCAGAAATCATTGCAAAATTGTTTTGGGAACAAATACAATTTGACCTCAATTGGCAATTTTGGGCTCAACTACTTACTCTGATTCTTCAATTATTCCCAACTACAATATTTTCTTCACCTCATTCAAGAGAGCCTCATCATAGGCATGCACATGGGGTGTGCCGATTGGGCCTGGGCACACCCTAATCATCTGTGTCGGCTGTCTCCCAAGATCTGCCTGTGGGACTGCTGTGAAAGGCTGCATCCAGTGAGTGTGCAGTCCGTGCTGCCTGTGAGACAGTGAGCCGGTATTGACACTTGCCAGAGCCGCTGAGTGTGTGAAACTGACATGTAACTGAATGCAGAGAGAGACCAGCTGTCAAAATTGAGCGTTGATGTCAGGGGTGGGCACGACCCAGCAGCTATAAAACACCAGCCAATGATTGGGCTGCTTAAGAAAGGAGGCGGGGCTATATACACATAGCGGTCCACTCAGTTGATGTTGGGGTGGGTGGGATGGGTGGGACCCAGCAGCTATCAAACACCAGCCAATAGGATGGGAGCTGAGCAGACCGATATGTGTATATAGCCCCGCCCCCTTTCTTAAGCAGCCCAATCATTGGCTGGTGTTTGATAGCTGCTAGGTCCTGCCCACCCCTGACATCACCACTGAATTTTGACAGCTGGTCCCTCTTTACATGCAGTTACATTACATGTCAGTTTCACACACAGTTTCACTAAGCGTCAATATTGGCTTAGTGTGAAACTGTCTTTCCTCTGTCAGTGCCAGTAAGTGCCACCTGTCAGTGCCAATCAGTGCCACCTACCAGTGCCAATCTGTGTCAATCAGTACCACCTGCCAGTTCCAATCAGTGCCACCTTTCAGTGCCAATCAGTGCCACCTGTCAGTGCCAATCAGTATTTCCAATCAGTGCCACCTGTCAGTGCCAATCAGTACCATCTGTCAGGGCCAATCAGTGTTTCCAATCAGTGTCACCTGTCAGTGCCAATCAGTGCCACCCAGTGCCATCTGCCAGTGCCTAACAATGGCACCTGTCGGTGCCAGTCAGTGCTAATCAGTGTTTCCAATCAGTGCCACCTGTCAGTGTCAATCAGTGCTGCCTAATATCTTTGCCAACCAATTATACCTATTGGTGGCAATCAGTGTTTCTTATCAGTGCCACTTACAAGGGCCAATCATTGCCAGTGCTTTCTATCAGTGTCCATCAGTGCCACCTATTAGTGTCTCCTATTCATGCCCATCAGTTCTGCCAATCAATGCCCATGAGTGCCACCTATCAGCGCCCATTAGTGCTGACTATCAGTGCTGCCAAATAGTGCCCATCAGTGCTGCCAATCAGTGCCACTAAATGCTACTAATCAGTGGTGCCTATTAGTGCCAATCAGTGCTGCCTATTAGTGCCAATCAGTGCCACCTATCAGTGCCAATCAAGGCCCATCAGTGCTGCATATCAGTGTCAATCAGTGCTTTCTGTTAGTGACAATCACTGCTGCCTATCAGTGCCAATCATTGTTGCCTGTCAGTGCTGCCAATCAGTGCCAATCAGTGCACTAAGTGCAGGGATGGGGCAATGAACATAGCAGCCAGGCACATTGTTCATAGGGGGCCGTCTTGGTAGGACATGACTGAAATCTGTTGATGTTTAATAATTCCACATGCCAATCTTTAGTATAATAGGTAATAATCATACTACTATTTACAATAAACTACTGGATGTAAAATTAAAAAAAAGTCAGCAAAAGGGTTGCCACTAAGCCCTGTTATGTGTTCTCACACCACAAAAAAAAGTGCAGTGCTAACTTACTGATCAATAACTAAATAATAATGGTGGAATCCTCTAATGTATGGACATTTCAAAAGGCTTCAATTTTACGACAATACTGGTCTCTGATACACAACTTCACATATAATACACATCAAACTGAAAATAAAACATACTGTATAAATTGAAACTTAGCAGGGATGGTGGAAACCCCTCCTATAGATATTTGCCATATAGAGTAACCTCAAGTGCAACAACATTTTAGTTGGGAGGTTCACATCATTATAGTACTTTGTAATTTTTATTTTTTAGATTGTTACACTTAATTTTATATGTTTTAGTTGCTATTATAATGAGAATTTTTGCACTTGAAGTACATTTTCCACTAACCTTGCTAATAGGGATGAGCTTCGAGTTCGAGTCGAACTCATGTTCTACTCGAACATTGCCTGTTCGCCTGTTCAGCGAACAGTGAACAATTTGGGCTGTTCGCAGCAAATTCGAAAAGCCGGAACACCCTATACAAGTCTATGGGAGAAATCTAAAGTGCTAATTTTAAAGGGTAATATGCAGGTTACTGTCCTAAAAAGTGTTTGGGGACCCGGGACCTGCCCCAGGGGACATGGATCAATGCAAAAAAAAGTTTTAAAAACGGATGTTTTTTCAGGAGCAGTGATTTTAATAATGATTAAAGTGAAACAATAAAAGTGTAATATTCCTTTAAATTTCGTAGCTGGGGGGTATCTATAGTATGCCTGTGAAGGGGCGCATGTTTCTGGTGCTTAGAACTGTCCCTGCACAAAGTGTCATTTGTGCAGGAAAAAAAGTCTTTTAAAATCACTTGCGGCTATTGTCGGGTCCCGTAATACAGAGAACACAATGAGTGTTCTCTGCATTAGCCGACAATTCATTCATTCATTGATAAAAAAGAAAGAAAAAAAAAAAGCGTGGGGGTTCCCCTAAATTCAATTACCAGGCCCTTCAGGTCTGACATGGATATTAAGGGGAACCCCGTGTCAAATTTTAAAAAAAAAATTACGTGGGGGTCCCCCTAAATATCCATAACCAGACCCTTCAGGTCTGATATGGATATTAAGGGGAACCCCGCATCAAATTTAAAAAAAAATTGACGTGGGGGTCCCCCTAAAAATCCATATCAGACCCTTTATCCGAGCACGCAACCTGGCAGGCCGCAGGAAAAGAGGGGGGACGAGAGAGCGCCCCCCCTCCCTCCTGAACCGTACCAGGCCACATATCCTCAACATTGGGAGGATTCTTTGGGGGTCTGTGACCCCTCAAAGCACCTTGTCCCCATGTTGATGAGGACAAGGGCCTCATCCTCACAACCCTGGCCGTTGGTTGTGAGGGTCTGCGGGCGGGGGGCTTATCAGAATCTGGAAGCCCCCTTTAACAAGGGGACCCCCAGATCCCGGCCCCCTCCCTGTTTGAAATGGTAAGGGGGTACAAAAGTACCCCTACCATTTCACAAAGAAAGTGTCAAAATGGTTAAATAAGACAAACACACTTTTGAAAAATTCCTTTATTAAAAATAAAAAAAATTAAAAAAAAGATTCCAGCGGTGCTAATCCACTCTTGCTATCCAGCGACGGGTCTCCGGGGGCCAGCGATGGATGATCATATCCAGCGACGGGGGATCTCTCAGTCCAGCGCTGTCCATACATCCTTCTTCTGTCTCCACTGCGGAGACTGCGGAGATCCCAGCGCTGACGTTTCTTATATTAGGAGGGCGGGGCCACTCGTCACCTGACCCCGCCCCTCTGACGCTGGTGAAGGAAGCCAGGGGTTCCCCAGTGACGTGTGGGTGACCCCGCCCCCTCTGATGTAGATTCTTGACCTCAATCCGATAGAACACCTTTGGGACGAATTAGAGTCAGGCCTTCTTGTTCCACATCAGTTCCTGACCTTACAAATGGAAGAATGGTCAAACATTTCCATAGACACACTCCTAAACTTTGTGGACAGCCTTGCCAGAAGAGTTTAAGCTGGTATAGCTGCAAAGGGTGGGCTAACTCAATATTAAACCCTACAAACTAAGACTGCGATGTCATTAAAGTTAATGTGTGTGTAAAGGTGTCCCAATACGTTTGACAATATAGCATATATACAGTTTCTCACAAAAGTGAGTACACCTCTCACATTTTTGTAAATATTTTATTACCGGTATATCGTTTCATGTGACAACATTGAAGAAATTATACTTTGCTACAATGTAAAGTAGTGAGTGTACAGCTTGTATAACAGTGTACATTTGCTGTCCCCGCAAAGTAACTCAACACACAGCCATTAATGTCTAAATCGCTGGCAACAAAAATGAGTACACCCCTAAGTGAAAATGTCCAAATTTGGCCCAATCAGCCATTTTTCCTTCCTGGAGTCATGTGACTCATTAGTGTCACAAGGTCTCAAGTGTGAATGGGGAGCAGGTGTGTTAAATTTGGCTTTATCACTCTCACTCTCTCATACTGGTTACTGGAAGTTTAACATGGCAGGATCTGAAAAAAAAGGAATTCTTGTTCTACATAAAGATGGCCTAGGCTATAAAAAGATTGCCAAGACTCTGAAACTGAGCTGTAACATGACGGCCAAGACCATACAGCACTTTAACAGGACAGGTTCCACCCAAAACAGGCCTCGCCATGGTCGACCAAAGAAGTGGAGTGCACATGCTCAGCGTCATATCCAGAGGTTGTCTTCGGGAAACGTATGTAAGTGCTGCCAGCATTACTGCAAAGATTGAAGGGGTGGGGGTCAGCCTGTCAGTGCTCAGACCATATGCTGCACAATGCATCAAATTGGACTGCATGGCTGTTGTCCCATTCTTCTATACTCTGAACTGCAGTATATATACTATACGGACTGCACTACATACTCTGAACTGCATTATCAATGCTATACATTTCATACTCTGAACTGCCTTATATATATACACTGTGTTATATACTCTGTCCTACACTGTACTATATACTCCGCAGTACACTGTGCTATATACTCTGCCCTGCACTGTGCTATATACTTTGCAGTACACTGTTATATACTCTGCCCTACACTGTTGTCAGCTCCATTGTATTGCTTACCCTAAATACCCCCCAAAATGTGTCCAAATGTTACTGTCGGCCTTTAATTCAGGTGTAAGGGGCTTTTTTGGGGGGGGCTCAATCTCATTTGTGACCCTCCCCCAACCGCTAATGCCATGTACACACGATCAGACTATCCGGCAGACTTAGTCCGGCGGACAATCCACCAGACTTTGCAGTGGAGGTCCGCTGGACTTTCCGAACAAGCAGACTTGCCCACACATGCCCACACACGACTGGACTTTTCCGGAGGAGTAGGTCCGGTGGACAATCCGCCGGATAGTCCGATCGTGTTTACGCGGCATAAGTCAACCAATACCAATACTCTATCTGCTGACTTTGCCAAACCCATACACACTATACCTACCTCTTTTGTGGTCATATTTATGTATGAATTCACCAAAGCATGTAGTGCAAGGGCCTGCCTGAATACTTTCAAATGGTACTGTATACAGTTTTGTACTCCTATTATCTTGATAGGTAATTGCAGAATGTAAAAATGTGCTTCAATTTGTACAGCGTTTATTCATATTTTTGGAATATGACACTTCTTATCTGTCCAGTGGGCTGCCAATAGTGTAAGTAAAGAGGGACTGGCCAAAGTAACACACGTTGTTTATGCATTCATCTCTCAATGAAGTGGAGACGGTTACCTGTCCAAAACATTCCCCCCCCCCCAAATATTTTTACAATGAACCATCATAGGGGATGAGGAAACTGATAAGTAGACCTTATTATACTTTTGTTTTTAAATACTCATTTAAATAAATGTTATACTTATGTTGGTCTGAAAGAATGTTTGTGTATAATCTGCTTGCAATGTTATGTGCAAAAGTACTTATTTATTTTTTGTTTGACTCCACAGTTTCCTTCAAACCCACAGGAATGGCAGACTGTGGCCTCCCAGTTTGCCCAGCCCACTGGGACTTCCCCAACTGCGGTGGAGCAATCAGTGGGAAACACGTCTGCATCGTCCCATCCCCCAACCCAGGGTCATACTATTATAATTATAAGGGGTATAGTGTTGTTGGCGGTGGTGTTGGTGACGTACAAGTTTTTGTATGTGAACGTGGGGAAAAATGGGCGGATGTCGGAGTGGGGGAGTCATCTCCCAGACAGAGTCTTACAGACGGCTCCAGAATGGCAGCTTGAAGTTGCCACCTCTGGAAGATAATGTGACGGGACTCCCATTCGTCTTCATAGTGGATGAAGCATTTGCGCTGGGGGACGATCTTCTGTGGCCATTCCCGATGAGGACCCTCACCCCGGATCAGAGGGTTTTTAATTATCTGGCCAGAGCCAGAAGAGTGGTGTAGAATACCTTTGGAATAATGGTTGCACCTATTCCTCACAGCTATTAATATGGCGGAATATAAACTCAATCACATAATTCTATGCTGATGCATTTTACATAACTTTTTGCCCAAAAATGCAGCCAACTATGCGGCCTCAGTTTGGATTGAAGCTGCCTTATTACCAGATCCAACAACTCTGATAGCTCTTGAACCTGGCCGTCCTGGCTTGCCCCCTAAAGTGCCCGCAAAGTATGCCAAAAGTATCTAGAGTACTTTGCGGGTAGGGGGGGCCATTAATATGCCAGAGAATGTCTAAACATGCTTTAAAAAAATTGATTATAAAATGAACTAATTTCATTCGATTTACTGCTTGTGTTTCTTTTAGCAGTCTCCTAGGTTCTCCAATGGCCTTTTTTTGGCCATTTTCTTCAATAGTGCAAACGTAACTTATTGGATACATGAAGTGGAAATCTCTTCTTCAGCTAACCATTATGTTGTGCTATTTGTCTGCTACATACACACCTTGTTTCTGTTGTTAGTGTATGTAATGCATTAATGATAAACATAATCATCCTTTTCAGCTCCATGAATTTTAGAGCACTGTGGGGGTTATTTACTAAAGGCAAATCCACTTGTAGTGCAAAGTGGATTTGCCTTTAGTAAATACCCCCATTGTCACTGTAAATACACCAACTTACGCCAAAAACTGGCATTGGGTATTGAAAGAAGAAGTCACACATTGTTGAGTGTAAAACATTTTACTCCAAGCACATTCACATGTGCATTATAATAAAAGGGTTTTTTAACAAACCAACATTGGTTTTGTAATATTTATGTTTGGACTTATTTGGCTAAACAGGTATGTTTAAAACCATAACATACTCAACTCAGGAACTTACAAAGTTCAAATTGAAGTGAAAGACATATGAGACATTAGTATGTCAAAACTGTGTTGATCTTCATCAGATGAAAGTGATGTTACCCCTGTAAAAGTCAAATTTTGAAGATGCACACAAATTGGGAGTCAAAATGTGGACTTCCCTCCTGATCTCATGCCTAATGTCAACATGTGCTAGCTTCCATCACAGGGGATCAATGGATGTGTTTAGGGGGTGCAACGCCTTCCTCTCATCTACTTTAGTTTGGAGGAAGGGGTTGCACCCACAAAATGCATACATTTATATCCCATGATGGCAGATAGCACATGTTGACACACTGTGTGCATCTTCAAAATTTGGCTTCCAAATTACTTTAAAACTTTAGCAAAAAAAAAAATTCAATGAGCAACTTTTCAATTTTTGGGGGTTTTAGATTCTGCCTAAAACATCTATGATGTTCAGGATCTGTGCCCTTGCACTGCTGAAATTTGTTTCTTCTTCCACAACATCCACATCACCTAAAAATAAAAAAAAACAGACTATGTATTATAAATATGCAGGCAAACATCTATTACCTGAAGCTGTGGTCTCAGACACTGACCTTTTGTGGTCAGTGTCTGAGACCACAGCCCACTTCATGAACCTCTCCCTCCACATCTTCTTCATGGTGTGTGAGGATTTCCCCCTCTTCATGAGTCGTGGGGTTCCTAGTGTTCCCATTTCTTTTCTTCCCAATATGAATACAAAAAAGGTATACTTAGCACACAGACAGGACCACTATCAGGGGGTACAGGCATTACACCTGTAAGGGGGCCGCATATTGAAAGGGGCCCGGCCGTCGGCACCCCCCACTTATCAAGTGTGAAGTGAAAAAGTGTCAGTGTCCTGCAGCGCCAGCAGCAAACCCCCCACCCCCACCCCCAGGCTTAACAAGTGAGGAGAGGAGAGAAAGAATAGTGTCTCCAGCAGTGCCAACACCCCCCCTTAACAAGTGAGGAGAGGAGAGAAGAGAAAGATTTGTGTGTGTCTCCAGCAGTGCCAGCACCCCCCCCCCCCCTTAACAAGTGAGGAGAGGAGATAAGAGAAAGATTTGCGTGTGTCTCCAGCAGTGCAAGCACCCCCCTCCCTAACAAGTGAGCTACTGGAGGGGGGAAGAGATTGCAGTCACACTCACTATGACTAATGGTCTCTTGTTAACACCCTCCCTGCAGAGCCAGAGCCTAAGGATTACCTCGGCATGTTATTGGGCACGATAACCAATAACAGATAGGAGAGTGCTGATTGGAGGGTAAGCCAAATATTTAATTTGTGCTACTGACTGTGCCCCCATGTGCTGCTTGTACATTAGTGTAGGACTTTATTTATCTCCTTCTTCTTGGATGGGACACCCGTAATGTGTGCTGTAACTTCTAGCAACCAGTCAGTAAGCAGTAATGACATGCTGTAACTGCTGGCAACCAATCACAATTGCTGCCTGATCTGATACAATAAACTGATTTTAAGTTGTGCTTCTATTTATTGTATGTCTCAGAGCAGGTGGAGAGTGAAATTGCATGGGGGGAGCCCCCCAAGAAAATTTTTGCCTGGGGTCCAATCAATATTAAAGACGGCCCTGCAGGATGCTAAAAAAAGTCCTGTTAGCAGAACCTTTGGAGCGGTGAAGGAGCGCTGTGTACATTGCTCCTCCACCGCTCCTGCCCATTGAAATGAATGGAGCAGCATGGCTATACCGCCGGCATAGCGCTGCTGCAGCAGTGCTTTGCGGTGGATTTAACCCTTTCTCAGCTGCTAGCGGGGGGTAAAAGTGACCTGCTAGCGGCCGAATAGCGCAGTGAATTTGACGGTAAAGCATCGCTAAAAATAGCAGCGATTTGGCACCGACGCACTCATCCCCCCAGTGTAAAAGGGGCCTTACTGTTAAATATTAAACGCACTAATGACTTTTAATACACTTTTCATATATTAAGGTGTAAGGGTGTTAAAATAAAAGTAGGTGCACTGAAGAACATGGTGGGATGGTCAATAGGCCGATTCAGTGGGACGACCAGTGGGCAGTGGGCGGGCCCTGGAGAATGTTGGGAGTCGGGCCCCAGGGGGCCCAGGCCTAAAGATGTGTAAGGGGCTGCTCTGCACACAGATATTTGAGGTAAGAAATATTAATATGCAACATTGCTTGGAAGTTTGGAGTGTTTTTTTTTCCCTTTTCAGAGCTGGAATACTTCCCTTTATTGTTAAGGTTTCACACATGGAGAGACCCCTAGTATCCACTGGAGCACCTGCGTGGAACACCCTAAAATGGTTGTTCTGGTATCCAACACTAGTGCTCCTGCGTCCAGATGTGTAAACAGCTGCTGAGTGTCCACTCCTTATACTTCAAGTTTGTTACTTCTTTTAATACAAATAGGCATGAACAAATGTAGTTAACCTGCATCTGCCAAAACATCATATTAGTGGGCGAATGAACGATGTTTACTACGAGCGTTTACTGTGCCCACGAACCTGAAACTTGCCATTTTAAACTGTACAACAATAAAGAAAAGCACATGGAGCAGCACTAAAGTAATAATAAAAATAGAAACACACAACAAATACTTACCTTTTAGCAGCACTTTATTGATCCTTTTGTACTAATCGTGCTCCCTTAATTTCAGGTCTGACCATTGTTTCCTCAATTGCTCCTTGGATCGTCGTACCCCAAAATTCCTGTGCCGACTTCTCACAACTTTAGTCTTGGCCTTGATCTTGGCCTTTCTCACATTTGGGTTGCTGTACAGTCCATACTTCCCATCATAGTCGGGCCTCTTCAAGGGGTCCACCATCTCCAGCATCTCTACAAAGGACATATTTGAGGCCTTATATCTCGTCCTGGATCAGGATGTTTCTTGCTTCGGGCTTTCCTCCTTGTTACTGCTCTCTGCATGCACCTGTTGTCTCTTCTCCGCCATGTGTTCCCACTGCGCTGAAAGAGAAGGGGCAGAGAATACACTAGAAAGAAGGTCAGGGGGTGGAGTTTCACGCATGCTCAGTGTATATAAAGCATAATACGCATGCATCGTATATACGATCTATGAGCGGAGGACGGAGTATCGTAAGCGCCGATCGTGCAAACGAAGGTACAATTGTAACTTGGGGCATCAGTGGTTAGTGGCCTATACTGCTTATAGATTGAGGCCTATATTGGGACAAGATTAGGACAGTTTAGCCTGACATTAGAGTTTGTTTTGTGTCTTACAGATGGATGAATACATTTACTGACCCAGACTTCCTGCCAAACTTCATAGACATGTACAGGGATAACACAAAAAAGTAAAATCACATACAGCAGGCAGCAACATCTGAGCAAATCCTCTCGTGTCCACATTTTCTTTGGGATCACACATCTTTTCAAGGGCTGAAGTAAGTTTTTAAAAATGTTCACTCACTGGCTTCACATCTTAATGAGCACTTCATCTTGTTTGGGAAAGTCTTTTCACTGTCACACCTAAATTCTCCATCAGCAATTCCCAACGATGTTTAGAAACACTCATTCCTTAAACTCAGCAGACATGAACTCTGCACCATCATCAGACAAAGAGTGAGTGTGAGTTTCCTAAATACTTTTTATTACATTAAAATATGAGGCTACAAGAAACTAGGGCTGCATTCAATTATTAGTCTACAACAACATGGTTCATGGCAACTCCTAAGGATGGACCATAGCATAAATGTATCATGTCAGGTGGATTATCAAAAAACACACTCATTTAATAATTTTAGCAGTGTTTTCCACACAATATCTGAGAATTGCAAAGATAAGAAAGAACCTCAGATAAGTTGTTATTTCACCCTGAGGACACTGCTAAGACAAACAGCTAAAGGCTTTAACTTTCAAGCTCACCTTTCCAGGGTCATAGACAATTAATAGAAAAGTTAAATAAAGCAAGCACCGTAGAATTACTTGAGGTTGATAGGTTTCAAATAGTTCAAAAAAAGTGGTAGTCCATTATTATAGCAAAACTTCTGCCATAAAAGTACTAATGGAATTTCTTACCTGCAATGGCAAAAGCCTTCTCATGCAGTTGAGCAATGTTTCACATTGTTATGCTCATAGAGCAGTAAGCAGTGCAGATTTATGGTCTTCCAATTACAGTTAAATGTAGAAAAGAGCTTTCGTCATGTGGAAAGGCATCATTGTAAGGTTGAACAATTCCTCTACATAATAATCCACTAATACATTGTATGCGAGCAAAATATCCTTTGCATACTTAAAAGGTTTGTCAGGGATCTCTAATAACTTCCAAAACAAATGATATACAACAGTCTACAATGTGCCTCATGCCACGTACACACGTAGCCGACTATCCGGCGGACTTAGTCTGGCGGATTTCCCGACGAACTGTCCGTCCGACTTTCTGAACGGGCTACTTGCCCACACATGGCACTTTTTCAGCGGACTAATACAGCGTACTAAGTCCGCCGTACTATCCGCCGTACTTTTGAAATGAACGGACTCGCCCACACACGCAAAGGAAAGTCCGCTCATTTGGAGCGCGTCTCCAGGTAGGCGGGGCCCACGAAGGAGACGTCGCTGGCCCCACCACCTGGTATGGACTTAAAGGGGAACCCCAACGCTGAAAAAAATCCCCCAGACCGGGAGAAGAACCGAAGAGGGGGACAAGACCCCCAAAGTAGGAGGAAGAAAGCCGGGCTCCTCCGCTAGTAAAAGAGCTAGCAGAAGATAGCGGAGGAGTCCGGCGAGAAGACCCCCGAAACCGGAAGACCCCCGGAGATCACATAATGTGGTAGGTAGAGGGTTTAAAAGATATCAATCTTTTATTGTTACCTCTGAAACTTTAGCCTTTTTTAGATTTTACTACAAAAAATTAGAATGCATGGAAGAGGCATTGGTTTAAAAAAAATTTATTTAATCCTAGTATTCTAGTTTTGTCTTTTTCTACTCTATCAACTTTATGAGTTACTGTACATGTAGTGTACATGTTTAATTGCTTGTTCCTGATTCATACACTTTCTGGATATGAATATGTTTGTTAAAATAGTGAAATAATGCGTTCTGTAAATTGACTCTATAATATCCATGAGTTCCCCAACATCTAGGGGTTTAGGTTGTCACCTTATAACCAGGTTGGTCTTTTTGTATAAATTCTAAACTGCTGTTTCTGTACCAGACAACCCATAGAATTCAGAAAAATAATGAATACATTTATTTGGTAATTGATTCCTTGTGTTTAAAAACAACACCTTACAATTGAAAAAAGGTAAAAGGGAACTTTTCAAAATATAATTTTCTCAAATGACATTACACAAATTAATGAAATTAAAATAAATTAAAACAAAAAATCTAGACCCTATAACACGTTGAAGTACTGCGTGGTTCTCAATAGGAGTATACTTTTGGTTTGCCATTACCATGAGTTCAAGTTGAATCCAGTGGGTTCAAGATTCATGCTCACTGTGAATTTATGTGCCAAGGGGAATTTTGTAAGGTATAATACAGTGCCTTGAAAAAATATTCATACCCCTTGACATTTCTCACATTTTGTCATATTACAACCAAAAACGTAAATGTATTTTTTTTTTTTTTTTTTTTTTTTTAAGTTTAAATTTTTTATTGAAGTATAGCAAATAATACATGAACTTAACTCCCTCGCAGGGGATTACAATGACGGTGTTGCAAGACAGGATTGAAAGCTCGGAGAGCAAAAAGACAAACCTAAGAAAAACACTGAGAGACCTAAGGAGGAGATATGGACCCCTCCCAATAAGGAGGGGGTTCCCCGCCCGACACCAACAGTATCATCCGAATATTAAATTTCGGTGTTCTAAGTAAACATCAATACGTGAGAAAATAGAAAAAAATAAAAAGAAACCTCCAGTCAGCATAAAAAAAAAACAAAAAAAAAAAAACAATAAAAGGCCGCATAAAAAACATGAACAGCCGGAAACGACCTCTGGGAGGATCAAGGCCCCGACACCCCGACAGGGATCACGCTGTGTCGGGGTCTCGAAACCCCCCTAACCTGCTGATATAACTGGAGGACTATATGCCTAACATTAGCAAAAATTGACTGAGATAAGTAATGGATCAAGAGAACGTACAGTGAACTAGGTGCAGGCCTCTGAGAGTCCCAACTATTAACATAGCTACCATCAGCTTATGAAGAAAAGGCCCAGGAGTAGTGGGACCAACAGTGCGAAGCTAGTGAATCTAAGGCCACATGATGATAGAACAATAAAAATAAAATAAAATAAATAAGTAAAAAACTGCTATGACCTGTCCTGAGTCCCAAAAATCACCAAAACCCGGCTGAGCAGGGCATGGAGAGGGAGAGGATGTGGACAGGGTAGAGAAAGGAAAGAGTAGAAAGGAATAGGAAAGAGAAAGGGGAAAAAAGAGAGAGAGATAGGTGTACAGAGAGGTGTGCCTGGACCAAGGAGAGACCGTGGATAACATGATATAATATGGAACTGGGGGCTAAACAATAACCGAGCCCTGAGACTGGTCTTAAAGAAGGATCCCAATAAAGTTGGCCCAAGGTTCCCACACCCGCTTAAATTTGTCTATTTTGTCCAAAATTGAGTGAGAAGTTTTTTCGTTGAACATAATCCAAGTAATTTTTTGTTTAAATAATGGGAAGGAGACCCTGGGGGACTTCCAAGACCTGGCTATCGTCAGTTTAGCACCGATAAAGAAAAAATGAATCAGAACTCGGCTATGCTTAGTGGTTAGGGGTATCGCTTGATTCAGAAGGGCAATTGCAGGGGATTGCGGGATAACAAGACCAGTGACCCTACGAATAAGGCCAAAGGTCTTGTTCCAGAAGCTTCTAATCCTGGGGCACTCCCATAGGATATGGAGGAGCGACCCAAGATGGCCGCAGCCCCTAAAACACAGGGGCGAGGATTGGGGGTAAAATTTGGCCAGACGAGTCGGGACCAGATACCAGCGCGAGAAGACTTTGACGTCTGCCTCCATCAGAGAAATGTTAAGGATCCCCCTGAAGGCACTCGAGAAACAGGAGTGCCAAGTGTCCAGGTCCCATTCAATATCTAGGTCGCGTTCCCAGCTCAGCATGTAACTCGCCTTTTCCTTTGGATCGACCAAAGCAGAGTAGATCAGGGAAATGCCCCCCCTCACGTCCATGGCTGACGAGCACCAAAGTTCATAAGGGGAAATAGAAAGGGGGAGGGGATGATGGGAAATCAGAGTGTGTAGGAAGTGGGAAATTTGGCGGAATCGAAATCTTTCTGAATCTGGCATCTCCAGTTTAGATATGCAATGCCCGAGTTTGAGTGGCCCAGACTGGTTGAGAAAGTGCCCTATTCTATAAAGGCCTTTATCTATCCACCACTGGAATGCTCTAACATCTCTCCCAGGTGGGAATGAGGGGTTATTGAAGAGATGTGTAAGAGGTCGCCAATCTGAGGTGAGAATGTTGGTCTTGAAAAGCGTGTCGCAAAGCGCAAAGGAATGGGAGAGGGTAGGGGTCATGATCGGGGGTCTCGATTTCGGGGGGCGCCACAACAGGTAATCAATAGTGTGTTTGGGGGTAGCTTGTCTTTCCATTAGGAGCCAGTCAGGCTTTGGACCTCTGGAAAATACAGTAGAAATCTGGCAGAGTTGTGCCGCTTGGTAGTAACACCAGAGGTTAGGCAGCCCAAGCCCGCCTTTCCGTCTAGGTCTAAATAGCGTTGTCTTGGGGAGTCTGTGGTTAGATTTGCCCCAGGTGAATCTAATGATCGCTGACTGTAGGGTTTGGATGTGGGATTTGGGGACAGGTATCGGCAATGATCGGAAGAGATATAAAAGTCTAGGGAGAAGAGTCATCTTGACTGCATTGATCCTCCCAAACCATGACAGCTTGTGGAGAGACCACTGCTCTAGGTCCTGTTTGAGTTTCTTAAACATGGGTGGGTAGTTATGTTTATACAAGTGTTCGATGGTGTGCGTAAGCTGGACACCTAGATAGGTAATGGACGGGTTGCTCCAGGAGAAAGGGAAATGCTCCTTGAGCCTGTTAACAAGGTCTGAGGGGATAGAAACATTGAGGGCTGTCGATTTGGCCATATTAACTTGCAACCCGGATACCTCCCCAAATTTTCGGAGGAGTTGGAGAATGTTAGGAGTCGAGGTGAGGGGGGAGGTTATAAAGAGGAGGATATCGTCCGCAAACAGAGCGCATTTATGTGTTACCGTTCCGCATTTAACTCCCTGAATGTCTGGGTGGTTCCTAATGGAGATAGCTAAGGTTTCAATGCCGATGGCGAAGAGGAGGGGGGAGAGCGGGCACCCCTGTCTAGTACCTTTCCGAATCAGAAAGGGTTCGGAAAGGTGGCCCTGAAGTCTGATTCTAGCCTTAGGTTGGGAATAAAGGGCTCCCAGGAGATGGAGGAAATGTGGGCCGAAGCCCCATCTTTCTAGAACACTAAAAAGGTATGGCCAAGTGATAGTATCGAAAGCCTTTTGTAAATCTATTGAGAGGAGGAAGCCTTCCTGTGAGGGTCCCCCGTCCCAACCTGACTTAAGTAGAGAAATAATATCAACCGCCCTTCTTATCTGGTCCGGACCCTGCCTTCCTGGAATGAAGCCAACTTGGTCCTTATGGACATATGCTCTAATAAAGGAGCCCAAACGGTTCGAGAGAATTTTAGTCATTATCTTTAGGTCGTTATTAATCAACGAGATAGGCCTGAAATTGCTGACCAGGCTCTGGTCTTTCCCCGGTTTTGGTATGACCGAAATGTACGCCAAGTTGGCTTCAGGGTCCAAGGGTGACGCTTTGTTCAGGGAATTAGAGAACCGGGCCAGATAAGGGGACAGAATCTCAGAGTAGGTCTTGTAATAAGAAGTGGAGAACCCATCAGGACCAGGGGCGGAGTTGTTCTTAAGAGTCTTAATGACTGCTTTAATTTCAGCTTCAGAGATGGGGGCTTCCATCATTGTGCGGTGTGCTTCTGAAATCTTGGGGAGGGGAATGTTATCCATAAAGGTGTTAGATGACTGAGTGTTGTCCGGGACAGGGCAGGAATAGAGCTTCGAATAGAATGCATGGAACGCATTCAAAATATGTTTTGGGTTTTGTGTGAGCGAGCCTGAAAGAGATTTGATTTTAGGGAGGGCCTGGGTTCTAAATTTAGGGGACAGCTTTGCTGCAAGGAGAGGACCAAATTTGTCGGAATTAAGATAAAATCTGCCCTGCGTCCAATGCAAATGTTTTTCGGCGCTAGAGGTAAGTGCAGTGTTGAGGGCAATTTTGGCTGTATCCAGCATTGCCAGGGAAGAGGCCGTGGGATGCTGCTTGTGTGCTTTACTTAAGGCCCGGAAATTTTTCTCTAGGTTAAGAATGTCGATGTGTTTTTCCCGCTTAAGACGCGAGGCAAGTTGTATAAACTTGCCCCTCATAACCGCTTTATGTGCCCCCCATAACACCCCGGGGGATATGTCTTCAGTATCGTTGGTGTGAAAGTATTCCTTGATGTCACATTCAAGGGCAGTACGATGAGCAGAGTTGGAAAGCAATGTTTCCTTCAGCCGCCATTGTGGAGTATGCGATTGGGAGAGGCAGCCCGAGATTTTCAGGATAACCAAGGAATGATCCGACCAAGGCACATCAACAATAGTAGCGTGAAGCGCATGGTGGATATCTGAGGAGTGTAGGAAGATATGGTCTATACGTGCGAATGTCCTATGTGGAGCAGAATAGTGGGTGTAGTCCTGGGACGAGGGATTGAGTTCCCTCCAGGAGTCGATCATGCCCAAGGCATGAAAGAGTCTAGCAATGCGGAGACTCTGTTTGGGAGGTCTTTTCAGGAGAGCTTTATTAGGGGCAGACTTGTCTAACACATGATCAAAGGCGACGTTAGAGTCGCCACCCATGAGAACCTTTCCTTCCAAATGAGGGGAAAGAAAGGTTAGCATGGAGGAAAAGAATTGAGATTGACCCTTGTTGGGAGCATAATAAGACACAAAAGAGAAGAGGGATCCATTGATATGTCCCTTGACTAAAATATATCTTCCCTCCCCATCCCTAATAACCTGGGACAGTGTGAAAGGGGTGCGTTTTGAAATTAGGATAGCTACTCCCCTCTTCTTGTCATCTGCATTGGCCAGAAAAAAGGTAGGGTAGTTACGGTGCAGGAAGGAGGGATTAAAGCATTTAGGAAAATGCGTCTCTTGAATGAGGACGACATCCAGGCTCTTGGAATGGTAGCTGTGCAGAGCTTTGCGCCTTTTCATGGGAGAGTTTAGGCCCTGTGTATTATGAGATGCGATCCTTAGTGGTTGTGGTTTGGGATCATCATCAGCCATGGGTGTGAGGGAAAAAGTGCGAGTGCATGCCGGCTTTGCTTACCCGAACCAGGCGATCAATAGTCCCGACTTGTGAGATCCGATGATGACCCAGTATCCTAAAGGGTGTAAACCAGCTCGCTCTCCTTGGAGGCACCTGAGAGGGAAGAGAACCGTAAGTACCAGGAAGAAGGAAGGGACAGAGGAAAAGAGAGAAGAGAAAAAAGAAGAGAGATGGAGAGTCCAGACGGAAAAGCTGTCTGGATTCCCCAGGAGAGGTAGGGGGGGGTTGCAGGTCCGAACCTGCTCCAAATCCCTCTGAGTGGCAGGGATCGGAAGGAGGGCAACCCGCAGCTGGGTTGCGGTCCCGGTGTCACCAAGGGGGGGTTAGGCCCCAGGGTAACAGCAGGTGGAGTGGCAAGCAGGCCCGCTCCGGCCGCGCGGCACTCGTCAAAAAAAAAGAAAAACAATAAAATGACACCTATAACAGGAAAAAAGGCACAACGTTATAAACATTAACAACTGGAATAACATGTAGGTGTGACAATTTTAACATACACTTAGAAAACCTAGTGTAGGGGAAGGCCCCTAGGAAAGAGACACTCATACCCTGCGGGCATAATGAAGAACACTAACAGTGAGACTTTGTTGCAAAACAGGCATTCAGGGGCCTGAGGACAACCTCTGTGGAAGGGAAGGGGGGGGGGGGGTAGAAGGAGGGGGGTGGCGTGGGCCAGGTAGGGGCACTGTGGCCCTTCAGGAGAAATAGGTTGGGGGGGACCCCCAAGTCCACCTGGCCTGTAATATAAAAAGAAAGTTATCCATAAAAAAAACAAAAAACAGGAGGGGGGAGGGGGGGGGGAAGTGGAATAAGTCAGTCCGAGGTGACTCAAAAGTCAAGGACGTGAGGACATCACTTCCAAAGGATCCGGATAGGATATAAAGAAGCAAGCAGACCCTTAAGGGTCAGAGGTGGAAGACGTTCATCTTGGGGGGACCGTGTCACGCTGTCTCTTAGGTTGCTGCTTGACCCAGAGGGGGGTCAGAGGGCTCGATGGAGGAGGTCTTTTGGAAGAGGCCGGGCGTGTTTCCATTTGTTCGGAAGAAGAGTCCTGGGAGATGAGTCCTAAGTGGAGGAGCAAGCGTTCGCCACTCTGGAAATCTGTGAAGCTGTGCGACTTTTCCTTATAATGAAATTGTAGGCGGAAGGGGAAGGCCCATCTGTATTTAATCATCTTCTGGGAGAGAACATCAAGTAAAGGTTTTAGAGCCCTCCTTTTTTGGATTGTTGTGGGGGAAATGTCTGCAAAGATTTGGATTTTGACGCCATTAAAAAAGATATCTTCCTTGTTGCGAGACCTTTTCATTATTTCCTCCTTGACCCCATAGTAGTGTGGTTTGACCACAATGTCCCGAGGAAGGCCGTCTTTACGGGGAAGTTGCAGGACTCTGTGAGCTCTGTCTAATTCCAGCCTCTGGTCCGGGATGTCAGGGATAAGGATTTTAATCAAGGATTTAACAGTTTCAGGTATATCCTCTTGCGATTCTGGGATCCCTCTGATGCGAAAGTTATAACGTCTGCTCCTGTTCTCTAAATCGTCGATTTTCGAGAGGGCAGTGTCTAATTGATCTTGTAGTGTCTGGATACAAGCAGAATTCTGATTGGTGCGGGCTGCATTGTCATCCATTGTCTGCTCAATTAAGTAAATTCTGCTCCCCAAGCTCTGGATGTCAGCCTTAATAGCTGCTGTAATCTGAGCAGCATTTTGGGCCAGACCCACTGCCAGCATGTCAGAGAAACTGTTCAAGAGCTGAGACACATCAGGGGGATAGTTGGGCTGAATAGGGGTAGCTTGAGGAGACTCAGCCATGCAGCTGGGAGGGTTGGAAAGCGGGGAGAAAGGGTTTTCCGACTGCAGCCTGCCCAGGAGAGATTCTGTGGATGCAGGAGAGGGGGAGAGATGCTGGGGGTTACTCACTGGAGCAGAAGGAGATGTCCCCAAGGTTGTTCCAGGTGGGGGGATTGCGGCCTCGCCGCGTGTTGCTATAGCCGCCGCCATCTTGGGAGGCTGAGTGTCCGTCAGGCCGAAGAGAAGTTTGCGGCTTACGTCTTTCCTAGACGCTTTCCCCGGCATTCAGAAAGTCGCCCCAACTGTTCCGGAGCACGGGGATGGTCTCCCCGAAGGTGTCCGCTAAAGAGAGCGCCGGGAAAGTGCCGCGGAAGGCCGGAGCGGTGCGGAGCTCCCGTTCAGAGCGTCTTCCCGGAAGTCCCGCGCATGCGCACTCGCCACGTAAATGTATTTTATTGGTATTTTATGTGATAGACCAACACAAAGTGGAACATCATTGTGAAGTGGAATGGAAATTAAAAATGGCTTTTAATTCAATACTTTGTAGAACCACCTTTCGCTGCAATTATAGCTGCAAGTCTTTTTGGGGATGTCTCTACCAGCTTTGCAGATCTTGAGAGTGACATTTTTGCCCATTCTTCAGATTGGATGGAGAGCATCTGTAAACAGCAGTTTTCAAGTCTTGCCACAGATTCTCAATTAGATTTAGGTCTGGACTTTGACTGGGCCATTCTAACATGTGATTATGCTTTGATCTAAATCATTCTATTGTAGCTTTGGCTTTATGTTTAGGGTTGTTGTCCTGCTGGAAGGTAAACCTCCGCCCCAGTCTCAAGTCTTTTGCAGACTCTAACAAGTTTTCTTCTAAGATTGCCCTGCATTTGGTCCCATCCATCTTCCCTTTCCATTCATCTTCCCTTCAACTCTGACCAGCTTCCCTGCTAAAGAACAGCATCCCCATAACATGATGTTACCACCACCATGTTTCACGGTGGGGATGGTGTGTTCAGGGTGATGTGATGTGTTAGTTTCCTGCCGCACGTAGCATTTTGCTTTTAGGCCAAAAAGTTGAATTTTGGTCTTATCTGACCAGAACACCTTCTTTCACATATTTGTTGTGTCCCCCACATGGCTTCTCGCAAACGCTTTATGTTAGCAATGCTTTTTTCTTGCCACTCTTCCATAAAAGCCAGATTTGTGGAGGGCATGAATATTAGTTGTCATGTGGACAGATTCTCCCACCTGAACTGTGGATCACCTCAGCTCCTTCAGAGTTACCATGGGCCTATTGGCTGCATCTCTGATTAATGCTCTCCTTGCCCAGCCTGTCAGTTTAGCTGGACGGCCATGTCTTGGTAGGTTTGCAGTTGCGCCATTTCCATTTTTGGATGATGGATTGAACAATGCCCTGTGAGATGTTCAAAGCTTGGGATATTTTTTTATATCCTAACCCCGTTTTAACCACTTCAGCCCCAGAAGATTAGGCTGCTCTATGACCAAAGCACTTTTTACAATTTGGCACTGCGTTACTTTAACTGCTAATTGCACAATCTTGCAATGTTGTACCCAAATTAAACTTCTGTATTTTTTTCCCCACAAATAGAGATTTATTTTGCTGGTATTTGGTTGCCTCTGCAATTTTTATTTTTTACCATATGAACGGAAAAAGACCGAAAATTTTGAAAGAAAATTATATTTTCTACTTTTTGTTATAGGAAAAATACAATAAACTCAATTTTAGTCATACATTTAGGCCAAAATGTATTCAGCCACATGTCTTTGGTAAAAAAAATGTCAATAAGCGTATTTTTTTTTAATTATTTCAGCAAAAGTTATAGCATTTACAAACTAGGGTATATTTTCTGGAATTTACACAGCTTTTAGTTTACTGCACATTCTGTTGCTTCTCAAGAGTATGGGGATACCACATGTGTGACTTTTTGGGAGCCTAGCCGCGTACAGGACCCCGAAAATCAAGCACCACCTTCAGGATTTCTAAGGGTGTACATTTTTGATTTCACTCCTCACTACCAAACACAAGGCCATACAATGCCAAGATAGCACCCCCCCCCCCCCCCCAAAATGGAAAGTAGACACCCCAAGCTTTTTGCTGAGAGGCATGTTGAATCCATGGAATATTTTATATTTTGCCCCAAGTTTCAGGAAAATAAAAAATAAGTTTTGCACAAAGTTGTCACTAAATGATATATTGCTCAAACATGCCGTGGTTATTGTGGAATTAAACCCCAAAATACATTCTGCTGCTTCTCCTGAGTATGGGGATACCACATGTGTGGGACTTTTTGGGAGTCTAGCAATGTACAGGACCCCAAAATCCAATCACCGCCTTCATGCTTTCTTTTTTTTTTTTTTTAAAACACAATTTTATTTTAAAGAAAGCACAAAAATACAGAGGAACAGACATCTCCAACAACTGGTTAAATAAAATACCAGCGAAGTTTCAGAGTAAACAGAGAACACATTGCATATAAACATTCTTAAATTCACATGTCCATACAGACTTGTGCAATAATCCAGCTAAGTGCTTGTCAGGTTGGTAAGCAGAGTGAGAGCTGCCTGGTATGGTTCGCAACGTATTACTCTGGAGGCCACTGCCCCAGGGTCTATGAAGAGGTCGGTTTGAGGGAGGGTATAGGGACTAACAATATGGAATGGTGATTCAGCCCTCATATGATCATGGAGCGGGCGGTGAGTAATTTTTAGTGTCTAACTTAGCGGGTCGGAACAGGGGAGTCCCAGCAGGGATTCCACCGAAGATGGTGAAGGTTATGTGTTTTTGGGAACATGTGGTTTTAAGGTAAAATGGCGTGTGCGCACGTCTAGTCTGGGATGTTATGTTACCAGAATAGGTCAGAGGAAAGGGACCGGGGGGAGAAAGAAAAAAAAAGGGGGGGTGGGGGGGACCATAGCAGGGGGGGTCCCCTTTCCCGTGACCCCCCTGCCTTCATGCTTTCTAAGGCCGCAGACACACGGGCGGACTGTCTGGCCAACTAAGTCCGTCAGACAATCCGACAGACAGTCCGTCCTACTTTCGAATGAACGGACTTGACCACACACCATGAACAGACAGTCCGCCGAAAGCTTGCGCGATGACGTACGGCACGTACGACGGGACTAGAAATAGGAAGTCCAAGACACAGCAAAGCACCCTTTGGGCTCCTTCTGCTGACTTTGCGTTAGTAGAAGTTTGGTTAGAGACGATTCGCGCTTTTCAGACTTCAGCTTAATTTGTCTGTTTACTGCGGCGCAGTCTACCTGTGAGGTTTGTATCTGTCTTTCAGTATGCGTGGATCAGTTGTACCTGTTGTTAGGCGCTTCTAGTCCGCTCGTTTCTGGGTTTCAGGTCGTTCTTCATAGGTCTGGCTGTTCTTCAGTGCGTTCAGTTGAGCTTGTTTGTCCAGCCGACCGTTTCAAAGCCATGGAGAGTGGACGTACTCGGGAACGAGTTCGTGCTATATTGGGGCTTGGTGTTGGGGTTAATACTTTGACCCGAGCCCTGTGAACAGGGTGAGGAGGAGTTCATGGACAAAGAATTGGTTGCGCCAGCGTGACCAATTCTTGCATATGCCTTTACTCCGTGAGATCAGTGAGAATAATCCTGATGATTTCAGGAATTATCTCAGGATGACGGACCCCGTTTTTCACCGTCTGCTGGCTTTGCTGACCCCTTATATCAGCAGGCAGGATACCTGCATGCGGCAAGCCATCACTCCGGAGCAGAGGCTCGTCGCCACGTTGCGCTACTTGGCGACAGGGAGAAGCCTTCAGGACCTCAAGTTCTCGACAGGCATCTCCCCCCAGGCTCTGGGGATCATTATTCCAGAGACCTGTTCTGCCATTATTCGGGTCCTGCAGAAGGAATATATGAAGGTAAGTTTGTTCTTTTAATATTGCATTATATGCATTGTATGTTTGTATTCATTTCATCATGACTTTTAATATCCATGACAGGAATATGATGTGAATGTCCCCTTTATATGAATGCATGCATTTTTTTTTTTTTTTTTTTTTTTATGTTTTTTTTTTTTTTTGTGTCATTTTTTTTTAGCTTTTTACCTTTTTGTGTCCCACGTGCATATTTGCTTTCACTAACGTCCTCAGCATTCAATCCTGGGCCCCTATACACCCACAGCCGAGACTGTTTTTCTCTATAATTCATATTGTCAGCTCCATTGTACTATTTTACTGCCCCCCCACCCTTTGTATACTCTTTGTATACACCCTTTGTGTGTATGTGTGTGTATATATATATATATATATATATATATATATATATATATATATATATATATGGATTGTCAACTCATTAATTAGTCCCCCCACCCCACTCAAATTGGTTGCAGGTATTGTCTACTCATTAATTAGTCCCCCCACCCCACTCAAATTGGTTGCAGGTATTGTCTACTCATTAATTAGTCCCCCCACCCCACTCAAATTGGTTGCAGGTATTGTCTACTCATTAATTAGTCCCCCCACCCCACTCAAATTGGTTGCAGGTATTGTCTACTCATTAATTAGTCCCCCCACCCCACTCACCCACCTAACTTATGTCCCCTGGTCCATCAGAGGGCTGAGTAATCTGTGAATTGGGCCGTCTATTTTTTTTTTTTGGCAGAATTTTTTTTTCAATATTTCTGTTTAACTGTTGTTCCAAAATGTTTTTGAGTTTTATTTGTTATGAATTGTTTTGATTTAATGACTAATTTTTTTTTTCCTGTGTTTGACTCCCCAGTTTCCTTCCACGCCACAGGAATGGCAGACTGTGGCTTCCCAATTCGCTGCCCGTTGGGACTTTCCCAACTGTGGAGGGGCGATAGACGGGAAACATGTGAGGATTGTGCCCCCACCCCATTCGGGGTCCTACTATTGGAATTATAAGGGGTTCCATAGTGTGGTGCTAATGGCGGTGGTGTCAGCACAATGTGACTTTCTTTACGTGGATGTGGGGAAGAACAGCCGGATGTCTGACGGAGGAGTCTTTAGGCAGACCGAGTTCTGCCACCGTCTCATCACTGGTGGCCTGGACTTGCCACCAGATGCCGAGAATGTGGAGGGTCTACCGTTTGTGTTTCTAGCTGATGAAGCGTTCGGTCTGAGTGACCATCTGATGAAACCCTTCCCCCAAAGGACCTTCACCCCGGAGAGGAGTGTTTTTAATTACCGGCTGGCCAGAGCAAGAAGGGTTGTGGAGAGTGCCTTTGGCATTATGGCCAGCCGGTTCCGTCTGTTACTGACAGCGATCAACCTAGCAGAGTATAAACTGAACTATGTGATTCTTTGCTGCTGCATTTTGCACAATTTTTTCCGCAAACTTTCAGGGAACCAGTACCTGCAACCTATTGGGCCTGAGGCCGGACTAATATTACCAGAACTCACAGGGCTGGACCATGCCCTTCCTGGCTTAGCCCCCCAAACAGCACGTGAGGTGCGTGACCGGTATGTCAGCTATTTTAATGGTAGGGGGGCTATTCCAATGCCAGCTGACCAATAAAAATTTATTTTTCTTGAAATATGTATTGTCTGGTCAAATTTTTAAGTTTGGTTCTTGTTTGCTTTTCACGGTGCTTGTCTCCTACATTCTCCTAATTCAGGGATATGCAATTGGCCAACCTCCAGCTGGTGCAAAACTACAAGTTATGGCGGCACAGTGGTGTAGTGGTTAGCACTCTCACCTAGCAGTAAAAAAGGGTTGCTGGTTCGAATCCCAACCATGACACTACCTGCCTGGAGTTTGCATGTTCTCCCTGTGCCTGTGTGGGTTTCCTCCGGGTACTCCGGTTTCCTCCCGCACTCCAAAGACATGCAGGTAGGTTAATTGGCTTCTGTCCAAAATTGGCCTTAGTATATGAATGGACCTTAGATTGTGGGCTCCTTGAGGGTAGGGACCAATGTGAGTGCAATGTACAGGGATAGGGGTAGACACTCACTCAGGTTGAACTGGATGGACTGGTGTCTTTATTCAACCTTACTAACTATGAAAACTATGAAAACTATGAAGTCAATCATGCCTCTGGGTCTCAGGCTTGTGTCTGTCAGTCTTGCTATGCTTCATGGGACTTGTAGTTCTGCAACAGCTGGATTTCCACTAATTGCATATTCCTGTCCTAGTGCATTTGTATGGCAAAGTGGTTTTTGCCAATAGTAAATAAGGCCCTTTGTGACAGAAAACACAAAATGACTTCCCAAACTGGTATTGAGTAGGGATGAGCTTCGTGTTCGACTCGAACATTGGCTGTTTGTCCGTTCGGCGAAATCCGAACACTTGGTCCGTTCGCGTCAAAATTCGTGTGGCGCTCACGGCCCACAATGCACTGCGATGGCGCAGTGCATTGCTGGCTCATGATTGGCCAAGCATGCACTGTGACCCCGCATGCTTGGCCAATCACAGCGCCAGCAGTGAGGAGAGCCATGATTGGCCACAGGCAGGATGCCTGTGGCCAATCATAGCTCAGGCTGTGTAGTGCACGCCCCACACTATATAAGGCCGCCATTGAGGCGGCCTCGTGTAGTATGTTGGCATCTGAAGCAGTGGGTGTTCTGTGTACCTTCACACCGATCGTTTTTGGCTGATTTCCTATCTTGCTGTTGTGTAGTGGTTATTGTCTGTGCCCTGACCGCAGTATACACCACTATATTCACCTCACCTATATAGCTAGTGATCTATCTTTAATAATAGAGCTTGCAGTCAGTAGTGTTAGGAGATAGTGCGTGCTGTCTGCGTGCTCTGTACCCAGTACACACCGCTATATCCACCTACATAGCTGTTCTCTATTTGAGCCCAATTGCCATCTGCAGGAGTTATTGGAAGTTGTGTGTGCCTCCAGCACAGCACAGTATACATCTGTATATACCCCTTTATCTCTGCTGTTTTCTGGTTATTGTCTGCGTGCCCTGACCGCAGTATACACCGCAATATTCACCTCACCTACATAGCTAGTGATCTATCTTTAATAATAGAGCTTGCAGTCAGTAGTGTTAGGAGATAGTGCGTGCTGTCTGCGTGCTCTGTACCCAGTACATACCGCTATAATCCACCTACATAGCTGTTCTCTATTTGAGCCCAATTGCCATCTGCAGGAGTTATTGGAAGTTGTGTGTGACTCCAGCACAGCACAGTATACATCTGTATATACCCCTTTATCTCTGGTGTTCTATAAAAAAAGGCATCTGCAGGAGTTAGTGGGTGTTGTGTGCCTCCAGCACAATATAAACTACCCAACTGCTGTTTTACCCAACTCCCTTCAGGCCATTACCATGTCTGGAAGGCCAGCAAGGAGAGGCAGACAGGCACGAGCCGATAAAAGAGGGCAAGCAGGCTCTGTGTCTAGAGACAACAGTGCTGGTCGTGGACGCGGTGCATTGTCATCAGCGCGTGGCCATGGGACATGCTTCTCCTTCTTTTCGGCAGCTGGACATGTTGAACCGCAACATGCCAACGACTTGGTAGAGTGGATGACCAAGCCCTCTTCATCCTCCTCATCCTCTCTCACCCAGTCTCAGGGTAGTAGCAAAGCCGCTGCCAACGCATCGTCTTCCCTCCTCTCAATGTCATCATCAGTGACTCCTTCCCTAGACCCACCACGTCCTCCTGAGGAGTCTCCTGAACTCTTTGAGCACAGTGTTGGGTACATGCTCCAGGAGGATGCCCAGTGTTTGGTGGGCTCTGATGATGACACTCAGCTAGAGGAAGGCAGTAGCGTGAGCGCAGAGAGAGGGGATGCTCAAGAAGGACAGCAATCTGGCAGTCATGTTCCACAAGCTGAAGCATACTGCCAGGTTTGCTACAGTGATGAAGAGGGAGGGGATGATGAGGGCACTGACTCCACGTGGGTGCCTGGAAGGAGGGAGGAGGAGGCACATGTCCAACGAGGCAGGATGCCCTCCGGGGGCCAGCTTAGGGGCAGCACACCGACTGAATCGCACCGCAGAGCTCCGCCTGTGCAGGGCGCTGCCTCTGCGCGTTATTCTAAAAGTTCTTTGGTGTGGGCCTTTTTTGAGACGAGTGCATCAGATCGCACCGCTGCTATTTGCAACATATGTCTCAAGCGTATCTCACGTGGCCAAAACATCAGGCGCTTGGGCACCACATGCTTGACCAGACATATGTTGACCTGCCATGCAGCTCGTTGGCAAGCGTACCTCAAAGACCCACACCAAAGAACAAAGCGGACCTCTCCTTGCTCCTCATCAGCTGGCATCTCCAACCCCACTAGACCTTCAGTCCTCTCTGCAACCTGCTCTGAGAGGAATGAAGGTGTAGAATTAGGTGTGTCACAGCCAAGTGCTTCCGGGAACTCTGCTAGTAGTACACCCACGTCCGATTATAGCAGGCAAATGTCCCTGCCCCAGCTGCTGGACCGGCGGAAGAAGTTTACTCCCAGCCATCCACATGCCCAGCGGTTGAATGCTAGCTTGGCTAAATTGCTAGCACTTCAACTGCTGCCTTTTCAGTTGGTAGACTCGGCCCCCTTCCGTGAGTTTGTACAATGTGCGGTTCCTCAGTGGCAGGTCCCCAAACGCCACTTTTTCTCACGGAAGGCGATTCCGGCTCTCTACCGGCATATGGAAGGCAATGTCCTTGCCTCGCTGGACAGGGCGGTCAGCGGTAAGGTGCATATTACCGCTGACTCATGGTCCAGCAGGCATGGACAGGGACGTTACCTGTCTTTCACGGCCCATTGGGTCACTCTTCTGGCTGCTGGGAAGGATGCAGGACAAGGTGCAGTAGTGTTGGAGGTTGTTCCACCACCACGCCTCCAAAATGCTACTATTGGTTGTGACACACCTCTCTCCTCCACCCCCTCCTCTTCTTCTTCCTCCATGGCCTCTTCCAGTGCTCTGTCCTCAGAACCAGCGGTGCTCCGTAGGCGTTCCAGGGGCTACGCAAGTACGCAGGCAAAACGATGCCATGCCGTGCTTGCGCTGGTTTGTTTGGGGGACAGGAGCCACACTGGGGCGGATGTTTTGTCAGCTCTGCAGGGGCAGGCCGAGAGGTGGTTGACGCCACGCCAGCTTAAGCCAGGAATGGTGGTTTGCGACAATGGCACCAACCTCCTCTCCGCCCTCCGACAGGGACAACTGACCCATGTGCCCTGTGTAGCTCACGTCCTTAACCTGGTGGTGCAGCGGTTCTTGGGCAGGTACCCCGGCTTACAGGATGTCCTGAAGCAGGCCAGGAAAGTCTGTGTGCATTTCCGCCAATCATTTAATGCCTGTGCTCGGCTGGCTGAGCTCCAAAAGGAGTTGAACCTGCCCAAGAACCGCCTTATATGTGACATGCCCACCAGATGGAACTCAACATTGGCCATGCTGCAGTGGCTGCACACGCAGCAGAGGGCCATCAATGAGTACCTGTGCGACTACGGCACCAGGACAGGGTCAGGGGAGCTTGGTTTTTTCTCACCACGCCAGTGGGGCATGATCAGGGATGCATGCACTGTCCTGTCACCGTTTGAGGAGGCCACAAGGATGGTGAGCAGTGACAGTGCATGCATCAGTGACACTGTACCTCTTGTCCACCTCTTGGAGCATACGCTGCGTGGAATAATGGACAGGGCACTTGAGGCAGAACAGAGGCAGGAAGAGGAGGACTTCCTTGCCTCTCAAGGCCCCCTTTATCCAGACAGTGTTCCTGCTGTGCCACCCATCACACAGGAAGAGGATGAGGAGGAGGAAGAGGAGGAGGAGGATGATTGTGTCAGCATGGAGGTGGAGGCTGGCACTCAGCATCAGCATCAGCATCAGCATCAGCAGCAGCAGCAGCAGCAGTCTTATAGGGATGATTTACAGTCCCAAGAAACACGTGGACTTGTACGTGGCTGGGAGGAGGTAGCTGCGGATCATGTTGTCCTTAGTGACCCAGAGGACTCCGGACCGAATGCCTCAGCTAACCTACGCTGCATGGCCTCCCTGATCCTGAAAAGCCTGCGGAAGGATCCTCGTATTCTTCGGATCAAGGAGAGGGACCATTACTGGCTGGCCACTCTCCTTTATCCACGGTACAAGGGTAAGGTTGCCGACCTTATCTTGCCATCGCAGAGGGAGCAGAGGATGAGACATCTCCAGGAGGCCTTGCAGAAAGGTCTGTGCAACGCGTTCCCAGAGACTGGGAGGTTACAAACTCCTGGTCCTGGACAACGTGTTGCTGAGGCATCGGTCAGAAGGAGCAGTGGAGAAGGTGGCCGTCTGACTGATGCTTTCAGACAATTTTTTAGTCCGCAGCCTCAAGGTATGATTGGTTCCAGCACCCATCACCAGCGTCTGATTTACATGGTGCAGGAATACCTAGGGGCAAGGTCAGACTTGGACACCTTTCCCACCGAAAATCTTCTGGCTTACTGGGTCTTGAGGATGGATCACTGGCCAGAGCTTGCACAGTATGCAATTGAGCTACTGGCCTGTCCTGCATCCAGCGTTCTTTCGGAACGCACCTTCAGTGCTGCTGGTGGCTTTGTTACCGATCACAGGGTGCGCCTGTCCACCGAATCAGTTGATCGACTGACCTTCATCAAGATGAATCAGTCTTGGATCACCCACAGCTACCAAGCACCTGAAGCTGATGTAACCGAATAATTTTTTTTGAAATACCACATCCCTTCAAGACTGCCTATGCTGATGCTGAGTGACTGTCCTGTTATGTTGATTGTCTATCCTCTTCCTCCTCCGCTGATATGTTGGAAGAACATTTTTGGTTCTGGGTGATGCCAGCAGCCCAATTTTTCTGCCCCTGTTTAACAGGGGCGTTTAATTAAAATTTTTGATGCAATGCTTTGCAGCAGGGCTAATTCCTGCAATAAAACTAGAGTATATGGCAGAGGTTGCAGTGTGGTGGCACCAGCACCAGTGCCTAAGGCCCAATTTTTCTGCCCCTGTTTAACAGGGGCGTTTAAGTACAATTTTTGATGCAATGCTTTGCAGCAGGGCTAATTCCTGCAATAAAACTAGAGTATATGGCAGAGGTTGCAGTGTGGTGGCACCAGCACCAGTGCCTAAGGCCCAATTTTTCTGCCCCTGTTTAACAGGGGCGTTTAAGTACAATTTTTGATGCAATGCTTTGCAGCAGGGCTAATTCCTGCAATAAAACTAGAGTATATGGAAGAGGTTGCAGTGTGGTGGCACCAGCAGCAGTGCCTAAGGCCAAATTTTTCTGCCCCTGTTTAACAGGGACATGTAATTACAATTCTTGATATAATATTTCACAGGAGGGCCCCTTCCTGTGCCCACCCAGAGTAACGGTGAGGACTTATAGTGTTGTGGCACCAGCACCACAACCACCAAAGGTCAATTTTTCTACCACTGTTCAACAATGGCTTGTAATTACAATTCTTGATATAATCGTTCACAGCAGGGCGCTCCAGCGCCCACCAAGAGTCACTTTGAGGGCTTACAATGTTGTGGCAAAACCAACACCTTGTTCCGCCATTTCTGCAGAGCATATAGGGCAGGCCCCTACTTTCAAACATCCAACTCAGAAACATCTCCTACTTGCAAACGCAAGGAGACAGCAGCAAGTGAGATGAAAAAAGATGGACGACAAAACAAATTATACAGGGGTGATAACCCTTCCCTATGTTTTCCAAAAAGCTTAAAACTAGTTTTTTTTGACTGGAGCTACACTTTAAAAATGTACCAGTTGAAAATTACAAACAGATTCAACTTAACACAACAAACCTACACAGTCCCTGTCTTGTTTGCACCGCCTGTATACTGCTGTTCTGAGTATATAGGGCCTGGGGGCCACAGGCATTTCCTTTTTTTAATATGGGTACAGGGTTCCCCTTAATATGCGTACAAGACCCAAATAGGCTGGTAATGGGCAGGGAGGGCTACCCATGCCATTTTTCTCAATGATTTTCAACCATATTGCAGGAACCAGATATAACATTAAAACCGCAAGCAGTTTTAAATGGTGTTATTTCCGTTTAATGTCATTTTGTGCAGGGACTGTTCTAAACACGAGAAACACGTGGCACTTCACAGGCATACTACAGACACCCCCCAAGCACCATATTTAAAGGAATATTTCACTTTTTTTTTCACTTTAATCGTCAGTAAAATCAGTGCTCCCGCCAAAACGGCCATTTTTAAAAACATTTTAGGCATTGACCCATGTCCCCTGGGGCAGGAGCCAGGTCCCCAAACCCTTTTTAGGACAGTATCTTCCATATTAGCCATTAAAATTAGCACTTTCCATTTCGAACGTTCGAGTCCCATTGACTTCAATGGGGTTCTAACGTTCGCAACGAACGTGGGGTCCGTTCGAAAGTTCTGGTGCAAACCGAACCGGGGGGTGTTCGGCTCATCCCTATTATTGAGTATTGAAAGAAGTAGACACACACACACACACATCTTTTTTTTGGAATTTTTAATAGTGCACATTCCAACCAGTGCCTCTTTTTTAGATATTTTTCTTTTTTGTTTTGTTTTTTTTTGTAATTTTTTTTTTGGGAAACATATAAATATATAGATATATCTATATCTATATATATATATAAAATAAAATTATAAAAAAAAATTCATAAAATCTAATTTTTTACTATTTACAGAAAACAAGGGGTAAAGCCAAATTTTGAAGATGCACACCAAAAATTGGTAATGTCAACATGTGCTATGTACCATCATGAGTGATCAATGGACGTGTTTGGTGGGTGCAATCCCTTCCTCTCACATACTAGAATGAGGAAGGGTTTGCAAACACCAAATGCGTACATTGCGATCCTCTGATGGCACATAGCACATGTTGACACACCGTGTGCACCTTCAAGATTTGGCCTCTAAAAACAATGTTATAAAAACATTAAAAAATTTTTGGCAAGGAAATGAAGAACATGATCTTTCGTTTTAGGGAAAAGGGGCTTAGATTCTCCCTAAAACATCGATCATGTTCTTCATTTCCTGCCTCATAGTGTCCAGTTGTTGTTGCATGGCATGGATTTGTTGTTGCATGGCATGGATGTTGTTCTCCATCAAATCAATCCTGCCATTCCAGGCCATGATCTGCCCAATCAGCCTCTGGGCACTGTCGGTCGTAAATGGCTCCGCGGCTTGTCCTTCCACAACCAGATCATCACCTAAAAACATGTGTAGATAAAAAATTGGTTAACATATACAGCCATTAATTGTTTACCTTAAGCTGGGTTGTCAGACACTCACTTTGTAGGGTGTGTATCTCCACCACCTCTTCCTCCTCCACATCTAGCCCTGGGCTGGGCTGATCCAGCTCGGACACTGGGCTTGGCTGCTCCCTCACGGACACGGGGCTGGGCAGCTCCATCACGGACACGGGGCTTGGGCTAACTGCCCAATCAGGCTGGTGAGGTCAGGGGGTCCTGGGCTGCTCCGCCTCTTGTCTGAGTCTTTGTTCCCCTATGAGAATGAAAAAACAAAAAAAAAGGTATACTTTTAAGCATAGTGATATTTGAGTTCAGAAATTGGAATATGAAACATTGGTTTGAAGTGGTGTACAATTATTAGCTGGTTATTACAAGCTCCTAGTTTAATACATCATTAAAATGACATTTTTTTAGTTAGGCTGTGTTCAGACTGCTGCGATGTGCGAACGCTGCAAATCTACTGTGGTTTCACGCATCGCATGCCTCCCGGAGGCAGTTCACACTGCGCTATGTGACCTGCTGGGAGTGTCAGTGTAAAGTTTTATTGACACCTCCAAATTATTTCTCATATCACAGTGCAATCTTTAAACTCGGACAGGAATCGGACCACATGGTGTGAACACCCATGTGATCCGATTCTGCTGTGGACTAAAAAAAGGGCCATGTACAAGTTTGGGCCGGATGCGATGCGAATTCAGCCATACTATATGTATGGCTGAAATCGCATCACACAGAGATCACATGTGATTTGCACTACATTTGATCTCGTACATTGCAGCAATGTGAACCTAGCCTTTAACCAAACTGTGATACTTTATATCTTTTGTCCAAGTTTCACAGACGGACACACTCGAATCATCCCCTGGAGTACCTGTGTGTGATTATGTCAAAAAATGTTCTATGATGTCCCAAACTACACTAAATGATTCCCAGTCCAGATGTTGAACCAGCATTTTATCTATCTATCTATCTATCTATCTATCTATCTATCTATCTATCTATCTATCTATCTATCTATCTATCTATCTCATTTTTTTATTGAGACTACATTACACTGAATAAATTTATGAAACTTTATTAAAAATTTATATTAAATCTAATCAAACACCAGATAAATTTACACCATATACAAATCCATGCTATTTACGTCCACATATACGAACAAGCATATTCGCTCATTACATGAACTATTAACCACACGAACGATCAAATGCGCCAGATTTACAAATATATCGTATACCTATACGAACGATTATGTCCGACAGTCACGATAAACGCGGAGTTTACTCACTTTTTTTCAGGGCCTTTTTGATTCGATGGTATTGGTCCGGCTCCCTGGATTTGATGTCGGACCATCGTTTCTGGAGCTGATCCTTGCCTCTGTCAAAATGATAGCCTTTTGTATTTCAAGACAAATGTATTTGCAAGTGAGAACTGTAAAATTGTTAGTGATTGATGATTGATGATTTCAAAATATAGACATATTTTATTTATTGATTTCTTTGTTTTTTACACAGGATGAGCTCACCCAGGAGGAGGCCGGGACCAGTGGTATGGAGGAGGAGGCCGGGACCAGCCACACACAGGAGCTAGCTGGGCCCAGCAGGAGTCGGACCGAAAGCCAGGTCCCTCCCCTCCGCCTAGCCAGCAAAAGGCCCAGGAGGATGACACGGACAGAGGAGGAGTCCTTGGCACTTATACGCCAAGCCACCCAAGTGCTGAGCAAACCCCCCAATCCTGAGGAGGCCTACGGTACTTATTTGGCAAGCAAGTTGCTAGAAATGGAGAAGGCACAGCGCAACTTGTGCGAAGCAATTTTTTTGATGCGATTCAACGGGGTCTGAAGGGTGAGCTAACACCGACCACCAAACTGTATAACACAGACCCTACTGCCCCTCCTCCTCCTCCTCCTCCTCCTCCTCCTCCTACCACAAGTCCACCACCAGAGGCACAGCCTCCAGCGAAGCGTGGAGGGAAGGCTAGACGGAAGAGTCGGAAGTGACTGCCTGGCTTCAGTCTGCTCTGAAAGAAGACGCAGGCTGTTGTGGTACCACAGTCTGGGGACATAGATCTCATCTGCTGCTGTTCCTGGTCTTTGGGATTCTAGGACCATGTTGTGCTCCCTATTTACATGTTACACAGGTTCTGAATTTTGGTGGCCACTCACTTGATGTGTGCCTGGGGGACAAAAGGCTTCACAAACTTCAAAATTGTCTCCAGTGTTGCCTCCCTCTTGATTTAGTTTTGTTCTGACGAAAAATAAATATTTATTATTTCCAAAATATTGTATGTTTTTTTTTGTTATTTTGGCTTAAAAAACAGAGTTTATTTGTGAGTAGGCAGGTACATGTCAAAAGACTCTGGGGGTTATTTACAAAACACACTTTCATGTTAATTTAAATATGCTAACTTCAAGTGCAATTTTTAAAGCACTGCAAGTGCACTTGGAAGTGCAGTCGCTGTAAATTTGAGGCTTAACATTTGAAATGAGGGGAAGCTCTGCTGATTTTGAACATGCAATCATGTGTAAGCTAAAATGCTGGTTTGGGTATCTATCTATCTATCTATCTATCTATCTATCTATCTATCTATCTATCTATCTATCTATCTCTCTATCTATCTCTACTTACATAGTCCTGCTTGGCCAAAAAAAATGCAAGTCCATCTTGTTTCAACCCCCCCCCCCCCCCCCACACAAAAAATAAAATAAAATAAAAAATAATTTTTAACTGACAATAGTAGTTCCAAAAATATATATATATTTTTTTTTTAATATATATATATTTTTTGTTTTATATATATATATATGTTGAAAGGCCAGTATGGTGGCCTGTATTTATGGGAGGAGCCCGGAGGAGTAATTGATCAGCCCGTTCAGCTGTGTTCCTTATCAGCCAGTACGGTGGCCGGAATTTATGGGAGGAGCCCGGAGGGGTATTTAATCAGCCCATTCTGCTGTGTTCCTTTTCGGTTCCTGTGTGCAATACCCACCCTCCCATCCCCTTTTTAGGGCAATTCTCAAGGCCTCATACTCCTCACAGAGTACTCATTTCACTTCATTTCATGTTCACTTCATTTAATCCTCATTTCTTATCTAGGGTATGCCCCCTTATTTTGGTATACCGTACGTTAGACCAGGGCACACCCTCAGGTCTATTTCAAGTGGTAAGTTTATGTTAACCCTGTTTGTCATCGTTATACGTATCGGACATAGGGCTCTGAACCATAAATATATATATATATATATATATATATATATATATATATATATATATATATATATATATATATATATATATATATATATATATATATATATTTTTTTTTTTGGATATTTTTTTTTGTTTTTTTTATTTATTTTTTAAAATATTTTTCTAAAATTGGAAGATTAATCATAGGATGAGGATGAATAAAAACATTTGGTATAACTCTGTGTGAATATAGGCAGCAAAGCTACTTCACTTTTCTTGCATTATGAAGAAGAAAAGAATGGGCTATATTAAAAAACCACAAAATTAGCAGCATGACGAATATGCTAGCTTCAATACGAACACTAGTTTTACAAGACCGAGCGCTTCCGCCCTGTCCGCCCTGTAAATCCTTTCTGGGCATGCGTCATACTTAGTCCGTCCAACTTGCCTACTCACGAGCGGACTGTCCGCTGAAAACAAAGTTGGACGGACAATATTACGGAAATTCCGAAAGACTTAGTCCGCCAGACTGTCCGCTGAAAAAGTCCGCTGAAACCCACACACGAGCGGACTGTCCGCTGAAACACGTTTCAGCGGACTAAGTTGGCCAGACAGTCCGCCCGTGTGTACGCGGCCTAAGGGTGTAAAACAGTGATTTTACTCCTCACTACCGATAACAGTTTTGGAGGCCCTGAAATGTCTAGATAGCACAAACCCCCCAAATGACCCCATTTTGGAAAAAAGACACTTCAAGCTATTTGCTGAGAGGCATGTTGAGTCCATGGAATAATTTATACTTTGCCACAAGTTTCGGGGAAAAAAAATAATAATAATTATATATATATATATAATATATATATATACAGTGGTGTGAAAAAGTGTTTGCCCCCTTCCTCATTTCCTGTTCCTTTGCATGTTTGTCACACTTAAGTGTTTCGGAACATCAAACCAATTTAAACAATAGTCAAGGACAACACAAGTAAACACAAAATGCAATTTGTAAATGAAGGTGTTTATTATTAAAGGTGAAAAAAAATCCAAACCATCATGGCCCTGTGTGAAAAAGTGATTGCCCCCTAAACCTAATAACTGGTTGGGCCACCCTTAGCAGCAACAACTGCAACCAAGCATTTGCGATAACGTGCAATAAGGCTTTTACAGCGTCCTGGAGGAATTTTGGCCCACTCATCTTTGCAGAATTGTCCTAATTCAGTTACATTAGAGGGTTTTCGAGCATGAACGGCCTTTTTAAGGTCATACCACAACATCTCAATAGGATTCAGGTCAGGACTTTGGCTAGGCCACTCCAAAGTCTTCATTTTGTTTTTCTTCAGCCATTCGGTGGTGGACTTGCTGGTGTGTTTAGGATCATTCTCCTGCTGCAGAACCCAAGTTCATTTCAGCTTGAGTACACGAACAGATGGTCGGACATTCTCCTTCAGGATCTCTTGGTAGACAGCAGAATTCATAGTTCCTTTTATCACGGCAAGTCTTCCAGGTCCTGAAGCAGCAAAACAGCCCCAGACCATCACACTACCACCATCATATTTTACTGTTGGTATAATGTTCTTTATATGAAATGCAGTGTTCCTTCTACGCCAGATATACTTGGACACACACCTTCCAAAGAGTTCCACTTTTGTCTCATCGGTCCACAGAATGTTGTCCCAAAAGTCTTGGGGATCATCAAGATGTGTTGTGGAGAAATTGAGACGAACTTTGATGTTCTTTTTGCTCAGCAGTGGTTTTCTCCTTGGAACTCTGCCATGCAGGCCATTTTTGCCCAGTCTTTTCCTGATGGTGGAGGCATGAACGCTGACCTTAACTGAGGCAAGTGAGGCCTGCAGTTCCTTGGACGTTGTTGTGGGGTCTTTTGTGACCTCTTGGATGAGTCGTCGCTGCGCTCTTGGGGTAATTTTGGGCAGCCAGCCACTCCTGGGAAGGTTCACCACTGTTCCATGTCTCCGCCATTTGTGGATAATGGCTCTCACTGTGGTTCACTGGATTCCCAAAGCTTTGGAAATGGCTTTATAACTCTTTCCAGACTGATAGATCTCAATTACTTTCTTTCTCAATTGTTCCTGAATTTCTTTGGGTCTCGGCATGATGTGTAGCTTTTAAGGATCTTCTGGTGGACCATACTGTGTCAAGCAGCTCCTATTTAAGTGATGCCTTGATTGTGAACAGGTGTGGCAATAATCAGGCCTGGGTGTGGCTAGAGAAATTGAACTCAGGTGTGGACAACCACAGTTATAGTATGTTTTAACAAGGGAGGCAATCACTTTTTCACACAGGGCCATGATATATATATATATTGGGGTGTTTACTTTCCAAAAAGGGGTCATTTGGGGTGGGGGGGTTGAACTGTCCTGGCATTTTATGCACAACATTTAGAAGCTTATGTCACACATCACCCAATCTTCTAACCACTTGAAGACAAAGCCCTTTCTGACACTTTTTTTGCAAGAAAATTACTTTGAACCCCCAAACATTTTTTTTAAAGCAAAGGCCCTACAGATTAAAATGGTCTGTGCTGCATTTTTTTTTACACAGTGTTTGAGCAGCTATTTTTTAAACACACTGGGAAAAAAAACACTTTTTAAAATTTTAACGCAATAAAACACACTATATTGCCAAATTGTTTGATGAAATAAAAAAGATGATCTTATGCCAAGTATATGGATACCAAACACAATATGCTTTAAAATTGCGCACAAACGTACAGCAGCGACAAACTACATACATTTTTTAAATAATTTAAAAGCCTTTACAGGTTAGCACTTTAGATTTACAGAGGAGGTCTAATGCCAAAATTATTGCCCTCGATCTGACCTTCGTGGGGATACCTCACATGCATGGTGCAATTTCTGTTTACATATGACACCAGACCGATGCTAGGGTTCACCTTTGCACCAATGCACGGGGGAATAGGGGTGCTGTATTATTATTATTTATTTTCCTTTTTTTTTTTTTTTAACTGTTCCTTTAATTTTTATTTTTTTTTATCATTTTTATTGTTATCTTAGGGAATGTAAATATCCTCTATGATAACAATAGTTAGTGACAGGCAGGGGTGGACTGACAACTCATGGGGCAATAGAAGATAATGGTGCCCCCAGGCAATCAGAGATTATGGGGCCACACAGTATACACAAACACACACACACACACACAGTATACAATCACACAGTATACACAGACATGTTTGTATTGGCGCTAAAGAGGTGGGGCAGCTATAATCTCTGGATTTTTAGACCAAAGGGATGTCAGTAAGGGACATTTCAGAGACAGATGTAAAAAAAACACAAATTTTTACATACTGTGCCTGGTTTTACTGAGGCTGGCAACCCTGATGGGGCCACCTAGTGGCATGGGGCCCTCGGGCAGTGCCTGAGTGGCTCAATGGTCAGTCTGCCCCTGGTGACAGGTACTCGTTTTTTGAAAAAATTGGGTCTATTAGGTCCTCTCCTCTGCCCTCAAATCATCTGACGACACCAAGATTGGTGTAAAATGTAAAAAGAGATTGATTGGTGGGTATGCCCACCATTAGAATACTGCCCTTCATCCACCACTTCCAATGATGGGCATGCATGCACCATTTTTTTTAACTGTGGTGGTGAAATCACCTGTGACCCTGCCTCCCTCTGATGCTACGGGAAAGCCATAGGGATGTCCCCGTTATTCAGAGGGGGATGGGGTCACTCGGAGACGTCATCGTGTGGCCCCGCCCTCAGTTAGAAAAGAGACGTCACCTGAGAGCTGTCATTACGGTGGGTGTCTCCCATGGAGGCAGATTGGTGGCGGTGTGCAGCTTTTTTTTCTTTTTCTTTTTCGGTCCGTTGGATCAAGAGAAGAAGAAGATGAATGGACATCGTGGGACACTTTTATTTTATTTTTTTAAGGAATTGTCCCAAGCCGTGTCTTGTGTTTTTTTACCATTGTCACACTTTTTTTTGTGAAATGGAAGGGCTACATTTGTACCCCGTTACCATGTCACGCGGGGTAGGCCAGGATCTGGGGGTCCCCTTGTTAAATAAGCCCCCCGCCTGCAGAACCCCACAAACACCGGGTAAGGGTTGTGGGGATAAGGCCCTTGTCCCCATCAACATGGGGACAAGGTGCTTTGGGGGGCCGCTATGTTGAGGGCATGTGAGGGCATGTTAAGGGTATGTGGCCTGAAACGGTTCAGGAGGGGGGACTCTCTCTCGTCCCCCCTCTTTTCCTGCAGACTGCCAGGTTGTGAGCTCGGATAAGGGTCTGGTATGGAGTTTGATGGGGACCCCACGCTATTTTAAAAATAAATGTTGGCGTGGGGTTCCCCTTAATATCCATACCAGACCTGAAGGGCCTGGTATGGAATTTGGGGGACCCCCACACATTTTTCTTTTATAATTTTGGTTCGGGGTTCCCCTGTGGGGAAATCCCATGCCGTTTTTTTCAATGACTTTTATGTGTATTGACGAGACCGACAATTCATATAGCCACGAGTACTTTTAAATTACTTTTTTTCCTTTAGAAATGTCATTTTGTGCAGGGACTGTTGTAAACACGGGAAACATGTGCCACTTTACAGGCATACGGTAGACACCCCCCAGGTATGAAATTTAAAGGAATATTTCACTTTTATTCTTTCACTTTAAGCATTATTAAAATCACTGCTCCCAAAAAAACTTCAGTTTTTTAAAACCTTTTTTGCATTGATACATGTCCCCTGGCCCAGGTCCCCAAACACTTTTTATGACAATAACTTGAATATGAGCCTTTAAAATTAGCACTTTTGAATTTTCATGTTCGTGTCCCATAGACTTTAACGGTGTTCGTGTGTTCAAACTCATTTTTTGCCTGTTCGCATGTTCTGCTGCGAACCAAGGGTGTTCGGCTCATCCCTACTCATCAATGCAGACAACTTGATCGGGAGTAAACAAAGCTGCAAACTGTTGGTTGAAGTGGTTTACAAGGGGCCGAATTTTGTAGAGCCAATCAAATTCAGGGTCGCCCGAGGACGACAGAGTTCATTATGATCGCAGTGCATGAACCACAAGATCTGCTCATATCGTGTCTTGGTCATGGTCTGGAAGCAGAGAACACGGACATATGGTGAATTGAGTCAGCGGACCAATATGACCGCAACTCCAATGTATAGCTACAATGCTTCACCCAACCAGGCCAACCTGCCGCAGTATAATTGCGGCAGCTGGTCCCGAACTGGTTAAACTTCTCCACAAATTTTTTCCTGTCCTGTTTGGTGTGTTCTTTGCCAAAATTTTCTTGCCCCCCCCCCCCACCCCCATGCAATTTCGCTCTCCACCTGCTCTGAGACATACAATAAATAGCAGCTAGAATCAGTTTACTGTATGAGATCAGGCAGTGATTGTGATTGGTTGCCAGAGGTTACAGCATATCATTTACTCTTACTAACTGGTTTCTAGAGGTTACAGCACACATTAAGGCTCACTGATTAGTTGCTAAAGGTTACAGCATATGATTACTGCTTGTTGATTGGTTACTAGAGATTACTTTAGAGTAATACTGCTCACTGATTGGTTGCTATAGGTTACATCACATCTTCTCCTCACTGCAGGGGGGCATGACATACATATGAATGGCGCCTTTATTTATATATCAATGTTGACAGGCTCAGCTTTTTACATATGAATGACAGTTATTTACATGTAAACACAGGGTCTGCAGGTGAGTCATCTGTACACAATATGGTAGAGCTGGGCAGCATTAGTAGCAGCACTTCACACTGAGATATCGGGACACAGCACAGGACTAAAAATTCAAGAGATAAGGGAATTTAAACTGGGATAGTTGGCAAGTATGAGGCAGCTGTTTTGGGCCCCAGAACAATGACAGGGCCCAGGGCAGCTGCCCTTTTTGCCCTGCCTTAAAGACGGCTCTGGGGGTTTCCTCCAAATATCCATACCAGACATACCAGACCCTTCAGGTCTGGTATGGATTTTAAGAGGAACCCCAAGCCAAATTAAAAAAAAAATGTCGTGGAGTTCCCCCCATAAATCCATACCAGACCCTTTATCCGAGCACGCAACCTGGCAGGCCGCAGGAAAAGAAGGGGGGGCGAGAGAGCGCCCCCCCCTCCTGAACCATACCAGGCCACATGCCCTCAACATTGGGAGGATGCTTTGGGGTCCCTGCCAAAGCACCTTGTCCCCATGTTGATGAGGACAAGGGCCTCATCCTCACAACCCTGGCCGGTGGCTGTGGGGGTCTTATCAGAATCTGGAAGCCCCCTTTAACAAGGGGACCCCTAGATCATGCCCCCCGTTTGAAATGGTAAGGGGGTACAAAAGTACGGAAACCTGCGTTACATTAGAGAGGGTGGGGTCACCCATACATCACTGGGGAAGCCCAGATTTCCCCTTGCGTCAGAGGGGACGGGGTCAGGTGATGGGTGGCCCCGCCCTCCTCAGCTAAGGAGTGTCAGGCTGCTGGGATTCCCACAGTGTCTCCGGTGAAGACAGGATGGATGCGCTGTGCTGGAAGGAGAGATCACCCATCGCTGGATCAGATCACCCATCGCTGGACCCCGGAGAGATGATCATCCATCGCTGGATAGCAAGAGTGGATTACCACAGCGAGAATCTTTTTTTTTTTTTTTAATAAAGGACTTTTCCCAACGGTGTGTGTGTTTTTTAACTTTTTTTACACTTTCTTTGGTAGGTTTGTACCCCCTTACCATTTCAAATGAGGGGGATCTGGGGGCCCCTTGTTAAAGGGGGCTTCCAGATTCTGATAAGCCCCCCGCCCGCACACCCCCACAACCACCGGCCAGGGTTGTGGGGATGAGGCCCTTGTCCTCATCAACATGAAGACAAGGTGCTTTGGGGAGACCCCAAAACATCCTCCCAATGTTGAGGGCATGTGGCCTGGTACGGTTCAGGAGGGGGGAGTGCTCTCTCATCCCCCTTGTTTTCCTGCAGCCTGCCAGGTTGCGGGCTCGGATAAAGGGTCTGGTGTGGTTTTTTTGAGGGGAACTCCACAGCATTTTTTTAAATTTGGCGTGGAGTTCCCCTTAAAATCCATACCAGACCTCATCTGGTATGGAAATTTGGGTGGGAACCCCATGTAATTTTTTTAATTTGATGCTGGGTTCCCCTTAATATCCATACCAAACCTGAAGGGCCTGGTAATTGAATTTGGGGGAATCTCACGCTTTTTTTTTTATCAATGACTTTCAATGACTGTTATCTGTATTACAGGGAGCCGACAATTCATTATAACCCTGAGTGCTTTTAAATTACTTTTTTCCTGCAGAAATGACACTTTGTGCAGGGACAGTTCTAAGCACGGGAAACATGCACCCCTTTACAGGCATACTATAGACACCCCCAGGTACAAAATTTAAAGGAATATTACACTTTTATTGATTCACTTTAAGCATTATTAAAATCACTGCTCCCGAAAAAACTGCCATTTTTAAAACGTTTTTTTGCATTGATACATGTCCCCTGGGGCAGGACCCAGGTCCCCAAACACTTTTTATGACAATAACTTGCATATAAGCCTTTAAAATGAGCACTTTAGATTTCTCCCATAGACTTGTACAGGGCTTTTTGAATTTGCCGCGAACACCCCAAATTGTTCGCTGTTCGGTGAACAGGCGAACAGGCAATGTTCGAGTCGAACATGAGTTTGACTCGAACTCGAAGCTCATCCCTAGTGTTCAGTCATTTCATCTGGAAGAATGTTTTTGGTATAGGTTTCATGGGCACAATTAACACCCAAAGACTAATTCTTACATATCATTGCAATTTTTTACAGCAAGGCCAATTCATGCTTTCATCAAGAGTACCCCTATAGGGTTACAGTGGAAAGGCACTACCAATACCCAAAGACCAATTTTTCAGCACTTGTTTGACAGGTATATATCATTGCAATTTTGTACAGCAAGGTCAATTCTTGCTTTCACCAAGAGCACCCCTATATGGTTATGATGGGAAGGCACTACCAACACCCAAAGACCAATTATTCAGCACCTGTTTGACAGGTGCATATCATTTAATTTTTTTACAGCAAGGCCAATTTTTGTTTTCATCAAGATTGCTTCTATAGGGTTATGGTGGGAAGGCGCCACTGACACCCAAAGACCAATTTTTATGCACCCGTTACTTCTATCCAAAGTCAAAGTGACACCAGAATGTATCCCAAAAAATTCTAATCTTGTTCCCAGTGCACTATATTGTGGCCTCATCATACACATTATTTTCCTCAGCAACAGCTGGGGAGCCAAAGGCAGCTCTCAAGGAAATTTTTTTTTTTGGCTTTATAAATGCAATTATTGCTGCAGCAGATTATAGACATGGTACAGCTCCACCACTTTACAGGTAGACTAAGGGGACCCCCCAGACACTATATTGGAAGTAATTTTTTATTTTTATGCTTTCACTTTACAAATACAAAAATCACTGCTAATTTTATAATGACGTTTTTCACAAACTTTTTTTTATTGATACATGTCCCCCAGGGGAGGACCCGGACCCTTATAACCATTGTATGCCCAATTACTTGCATATATGCCTTCAAAATGGGCACTTTTGATGTTCGGATCCCATTGACTTTAATGGGGTTCATTATTTGGGGGTCCGAACTTTCTTGGTGTTTTCGAAAGTTCTGGTGTGAACCGAACAGGAGTCTGTTGGGCCCATTTCTAGTTATTGATAGGTACAGTGCTTTCTCTAGTGCTGTACAGTAAAAAGCTTGTTATGTTTGACAACAGAGTTTGCAATGTTGACCATTTGTCACAATAACGCAAATAAAGGGCAAATAAAGGGCTTCTGGACACTTATTTTTCTAATTACAAAGTAATGGAACGTTACACTACTGAACCCACATGGATGAAGCCCTTCAAATCCCACCCCACAAAATTGCCACTGTACTGGAAAGATGCACTCTAGAACATTAGTAAAGTAGTATGATCCACTCCTGGCTCTAAAGCTTCACACCAAACACTCTTGACTTTTGTTGCACAGTGACTTTCCCTACTAGGTCCAGCCACGTGACTGCTAGGACCATTGTAATCTTCCTGCTTTCTAATGGATATTGTAGTGTAAGCAATGAAAAAATTAGCTTATAAATGCACCAAATAGATTTGGTTTATTTTATAATTTATCTTCTCTGCAATTAATGGTAATTACTGCATTGAGGATAACAATTATTTACTATAGCTCTGTAAAAATGCCAAGCATTTAAAAAAATCTATAAGAATTGTAAATTTTAACATTACTTGGTTAGTCTTATTGAAAAATGTATAATCCTTTCTGATGATGTTCCGATTTTTCAGCTGCTGTATTAACATACTGCAGATGCCAAATCCATAGTTAATCTCTAGACAATTATTCACTCATACATTGCTGCATATGAAATGACAAGTTGTTCTGTGCTTTAAACACGTGAAAGTTAAGCAAGTGTGTGCCAAAACTGTAAATGTTACACAGCTAATTTACTCAGCTGATGTTTGCCTAGTGTGTACATCATGAAGGTATATTGACTGCACTGTTAGTCATGCACAATTAAAACCTGGGCCTTCTTCCAGGTTTTCAGAAAAAACTATGGGGGATGATGAATTCAATAGATCCTACAATACTAAAATAAAAAAATGCTCTTTAGCATTTTACATCTACCCATCTTGTTCTTAAAGGGAAATTTAAGTTAGTTAAATTACATTTTTTTTATTAGGCCATTGGTGATTTAATAATATTTTCTAGATATTCAGATAAACATATTTTAGCAATAAGGATACATCTGCCAGTCCATAAGAAACATAATATATCCATATCCCAACTATTAACACAGTTTACCTCTGCCCCAGACTCCACCTCAGTTACACATTGAAATGTTATTACCAGAAATGGATTTCAGATAGTTTGGAATTTAAAAAGTATAACTAAAGGCAAAATCTTTTTTTTAGTTGTGGATAGAGTGGGGGAGGGATTACAACACCTGCCAGTTTTTATTGCTGTCTGTGTCCCAGTTAGTAAGAGTCACCCGCCTATTTGTCCTGTTTACTTTTATCATTGAAAGTGAAAGTAAAAGAAAATCCCAAATTTTGTGTTGACATCAGAACAGTAATAGAGGGGACATTTTCCAATTGGGATTCTAGTGACACACTGTCTATCCCTTACTTTGGAGGGATTTTCTTTAATTTCCTGTTTTGGCTATGAGACAGGAGGGGTAGGGAAATCTCCCCTATGGCAAACAACTGTCAAAAAAACCCAATAGGGTTAATCACCCTCCCTTACTCTATTTAAAATGAAAAAAATGTTTTTCCTTCAGTTACCCTTTAAGTGATACCCTTTAGTGGACAACTTTACTTGAAGTTGTCAGGCATACAAGGATGCAATATAAATACAAATACTAATGAAAATAAGCAGTGCTAGGTCAATATATTAAAATAGCTCACACATCCTACTATTGGCTACACAAAACCCCAAATGTAAATATACAGTATATGCTACATGAATCCATCCTAACACATGTGAAAATTGATGAATACTTCAACCGTAGGCCAATCACACGCCTTAACACCATCTCGAAGATCATGGAAAAAGCTGTAGTACAACAGTTACAACTCCACCTGGATACAAACAAACTCCTGGACCCGCTGAAATCAGGCTTCCGCCCGGGTCATGGAGTACAAACAGCACTCCTTAATATTTGGGACGATGCCCTCGAAGCAGTGGATGACGGAGAGTAGTGTCTCCTCATACTGTTAGACCTCAGCGCAGCATTTGATACAGTAGACCACAATACTCTACTTGTCCACCTCACAGAAGTAGCTGGAGTCCAAGACGTAGATCTCCAATGGTTCGCGTCCTTCCTAGAAAACCGTTCACAGACAGTGAAACTAGGAAAATTCTTCTCTGAATCCCGGGCAGTCACCTGCGGAGTCCCACAAGGATCACCTTTATCACCAGTTCTCCTCAACATTTACATCCAACCACTCCTCGAAATCATCAGATGTTCAGACCTTGGCTTCCACTCATACGCTGACGACACGCAACTTTATTTCCGTATCACTGGACAAAAACATCGCCACCTACAACTTGAAAACTGCCTCAATTCAGTAGAAGACTGGATGACCACCAACTCCCTCAAACTCAATGAATCAAAGACAGAGCTTCTTATCTTACACCCAAATCATAATTCCGTAACCAAAACCTTCTGGACTCCACCCACCGTCTTTGGGCAGACCATCTCCCCAAAGACCAAGGCTAAGAGTCTCTGGGTTATTTTAGACTCACAAATGTCAATGGATGCACAAATAGGAGCAGTAGTCAGTGGATCTCACCATCTGCTTCGCATGCTTCGCAGACTCATCCCTTTTATCCCAAAGAATGATAAAGCAGTGGTAGTTGGAACAATCATTAATTCACAACTGGACTATGCAAACTCACTTTACATAGGATTACCACAATATCAACTTGCGATTACAACTGATCCAAAACATGGCAGCAAGGCTGATAACAGGAAAAAAACCCTGGGAACCAATCTCTCCTTCACTGCGCCTACATTGGCTAACCGTAAAAAATCGGATCACATTCAAGACCCTCTGCCTCACCCACAAAATACCTAGCTGAGAAAATACATCTTTACACACCAAACCGCAGTCTTTGATCAGCCAACAAAAACCTCCTCCTCATACCAAAAGCTTGGTACAAATCTAAGGGGGATCGGAGATTTGCTGTCCAAGGACCTCGGCTATGGAATGCTCTACCAATCAACATCCGCCTGGAAGAAAACCACCTGGCTTTTAGGAAAAAACTCAAGACCTTCCTCTTCTAGCTGATGACCAAAGCTCGTCACAGCACCTTGAGGCAATTTAGTTTGCGTTGTGCGCTATACAAATATTTCATTCATTCATTCATTCATTCACTCCAATTGTAAAAAGACAAACAGTGAACACCATAAAATGAAATATGTGCAATCAAGACACAACCACAATATATTAGTAGTGCAAACAGTATGTATAAACAGTAGTGCTAGATAAAGTGCACAATCCCAACATAAATGTCAAAGTGATTCTAAATGGTTTTGCACAGAGCAGCCCTGATCCTCCTCTTCTTGGGTCCCCTGCTGGCTCCTTCCTGCCGCCATGCGCCTCCATAGCATGCTATGGGGGTACTTGCTCTGTGTGTCTATTGGCACACAGAGTGCAGCTCGGCCCCCTACTCCCTTTTCACTGGCTGTACTTGACAGCAGCAGAAGCCAATGGTTCCCACTGTGCATATCACTAGATTGAGATTTGGCTCAGGTAACTATAAAGGGGAGCTGGGGGCAAGCTGTTTGCAGAAGTTTTTTTGCATTCATGCATGGAATTCATTAAGGTAAAAAGCCTCATACCTTTAGAACTACTACTTGAATGTGTCTGGAAGATGATTATAGTCTTCTTACCACCAAATTAAGCCAAAGTGCTCAAAAAGGAAAAGGGCCTACCAGAATGGCATGATCCTCATAAATAGAGTGCACAAGCATACAAAGTAAATCTTACAGCTCTGTAACTTCCAGGCACTCAAGGGGTTCACATCATCTAGGCCCTGCTTCTACATGTTTCATCATAATATGACATCTTTGGAGGATCCAGAATACTGGATATAAAAACAACACATTTCTATATGGAAGAACAAGAGATGCAAGAGATACAAAAAAATGTTTTCTGCCTTAATTACAGTTGTGGCAAAAATTGTGGACAATGTTAATGTTTTGAAATGTTGCATGCTTATAGAAAAAGTTTTTTTTGTACGTGCAAATGTTTATATGTAAATGTAAATGTATTATTGAATTCAATACATACAAACAGAATTCAAATATATGCAGTAGCAAAAAAAGTTATGCTTACTTTAGTCCAAAAAAAAAAACACAATTCACAATTGTGAAGACCAGGCCCTTTCCGACACTTTTTATTTACATGTAAAAATCAGCTTTTTTTTCTTCTAGAAATTGACTTATGCCTTTTGAAAGCTTGAAGATGTTCCTTGATTTTTGGGTCCCTCTATGTCGCTACATTGTGAAAAAAATCTAACATATGTGGTTATCCTATACTTGGGAGCAGTAGCAAACTGTGTTTTGTAGTGTAATTCTAGGCATTTAGAAATATCTTTATTACTTGACAATTTTGTGTAAAATAATAATATTTTCTTTCTTAATTTTCCAATAGCATTTGGCAATAAATACAATTTTCCACTCCCTTTGGTGTAATATACTCTTGTTTTATGTTCCTGTCTTAATTTTGGTTCATTGAACAGTATGCAGTTCAATACTTCATAATTATTTGTGAAATAAAAAATACTTTTGGGGTATTGCTTTCCAAAATGGCGTCACTTTGTGGATGATTCTATTATCCTAGCACTCCAGCGCCTTCAAAATGCATTAGGTAGGGGCGTGGCTTGGCGCGCAACGGAGATGGCAGCCTAGAGGGAGAGCTCCGTCGGAAAGCGGCCCCAGCCCGTCTGATTACAGCAGCAAACGGCGCAACAATGAGCAAACAGAACAAGCACCAGCACCAGACCCGGCCCCGCCGCTCAGTGGCAGTCAATCCCGGCCGAGATATCTCTGAAATTTTCAAGACCCAGGCTTCAGCACTGCAGGCCTCGGAGGAAGGCAAGATGGCGCCGGTCCATGCGGACGAGGATTATAGCGAGGACTCGCAATCGGCGGCCGAGGACAACGGTAGGCACAGTTCTCGCTCTACGCACCCACTTACCTACGAGGATATGTCTGGCTTTGCAGCCGACATCAAGGCCTCATTCTCCGCAGCGATCACAGACTTAAAAACCAGCTTCCTGGTTATGCAGGAGAAAATGGCGGCTGCGGAGACAGCAGGAAAGATGAGAAACAGGTCAATACACAGACTGGATGAGGCTGTCACAGCACACTCCCTCCATTTCATCGAAATGAACAGGCATTTAGAGGACTTGGACAACAGGGGGAGGCGTAATAATATCAGGGTGCGCAGCATACCGGAGTCCGTTGCGCCCGACCAAATCACCTCAGTCTTGCAGAGGGTGTTTAATACCCTACTTGAACGTCCGGAAGACTCTGCCATTGACTTTGTTAGAGCGCACAGGGCACTCAGAGCGAGAGGCCCTGATACACTACCCCCCTCGCAACATCATCTGTTGCCTACAGAGCTTCACACTTAAAGAGGATGTAATGGCCAGGGCCCGCAGGAACGACCAGATCGTGTTCAATGGGGAGACCATAAAACTTTTTCAAGACTTGTCCCAAATTACTCTAAAAAACCGAAGGGCCCTGCGTCCCCTGTTGGATAGGTTAAGGGAGAAAGAACTGCGATACTCATGGCGCTTTTCTCTTCGCCTTGTTGGTCACACATGGAGGTAAGCAACACATCCTACGAACGCCTACAGACCTCCCGGAATTTTGTGCTGCCCTCCAGCTTGAGCTGATTGCTCTGCCTGACTGGTACCAGGAGTTCTCCCTGCCGCCTAAGGACAGGAGCCCACCTTTCTCCCCACTTACCTCGCCGGAGAAACACCTCACCAAGCGGCAGAGGCAGGGACGAGGGGAATTCTCACCAAGGGGGACTCCCCGAAGTCGCCCACACTCATCCAGGAACCTGATGGAAGCCTAGGACCCGTGATTCGCTTATGCCTGCCGGCTTCATGGGAACACTAACGTTACTTTTCTCCCACCTGACCACCATTTACCCTATGTGACTTCCTAGCACCGTCAGCACCAAGCCTAGAACACCTTTATATGACTGCTCACATACTGGAGAAGTGACTTCCCATGGGATCATGATCTGTACGACACGACCCTGGTTCATAGGTGTTTCCTAGGAGATACAGCACCAGTACTAAGCAAATGCAACTATGGGATTGATATACTGTAGGAAGTCGGCTGACTCTCCGAACACTATAGCCCTAGAGGCATAATGGTGTCCAGCGGTCCGCGAAATATTGGCTGGGATAGTAGCCTAGGGTAGAAACAGTCCCCGCAGTACGTGTTATGGCGGGTGGCGGGCATGGTGAATTGGAGGGTTGAGAGTGCCTTGATTTATCGTTTCTTATTGTTTGCCAGGCTTGCTTGTTCTTGTTTTTTATTTTTATTAATTAATTAACAGATTGCATTATACGTTTGCTGCTGTAGCAGACCATTTAGCACTCACCATATGCCTTATGGCGTCGCTTACGACGGCTCATAACATATACAGTCGAGTTACCGCTGTGCTTGAACGACAGTACGGTACTGTTAAACACTTTCCCTCGCAGTGCGGACACTGGGTTAATTGACCTGTGGTGACCCGCACTGTGAGGGTTGCTGTCTCCGGGGAGGGCCTTCCCGGACCCCACAGTAGTGCTCCAGGCGGGCTACTTTGGGGCCTGTCTCACGCACTAATCTTGACTCCCTTGGGACAGTTATTTAGTCTAAAGGGGGTGTAACCTACAACTCCGTCTTCATTTCATTTCTCATCTTACTTTTCTTACTTTCCTCACTGCTATCTTTCTCTCTACTTTGCCTTATCAGGATACGCACGTTAGTGCGAATATACTGTATGCTACTGACTAATACTTAAATTACAATTTTCTGTTTCCAATTATCTTGTTGAGATTGTCTCTGCAGGTGTCGGATCCCACGCCTCCCTGAGTCTAAACCATGGCATATTCTGATTTGGGATGTAGCCCAACGGTAATCTCCCACAATGTCAAGGGGCTTAACATCCCAATAAAAAAGAATCACTTTACTAAGAGAACTTAAAAAAGGTAGGCCCAATTTTGTATTTTTACAGGAGACTCATTTTAAGACAGGACACACACCAAGACTGACTGACTCCTACTTTACTAACGCATATCATGCCACCAGTCCCGGGACCAAATCAAAAGGGGTCTCGATACTGGTGAGTAAAGATGCTGACTTTGAGGTCACGGACACGCTGGTCGATCCGGATGGGAGATTCCTCCTCCTCAAGGGGACCTGCAGAGGAACTCCCCTGACTTTGGCAAACGTGTATTTTCCCAATTCAGCTCAACTCACTTTCTGCCGAAAACTGACTGCTGAGCTGAAGTGTTTCGGTTCGGGTAGACTGATTCTGGGAGGGGATTTCAACGTCCCCCTCATACCGACGGAGGATACCTCCAATGGGAAAACCGCCATCCCTTATAGGGCCCTTAAGAGCATTAAGAAGCTACTGCACTCCTTGAATCTGGTAGATTCATGGCGTCACCTGAATCCGGAAGGAAGGGACTATTCCTTCTTTTCCATTCCACACAATCGCCACTCACGAATAGATTACATCTTCATTACGCAGAGAGACTTGTCGCTGCTGAGCGCGGCCCACATCGGGATACAATCCATCTCTGACCACGCCCCAATATCTGTATCACTAGACTTGACAAACACCCCAGCCAGACACAATACATGGAGATTGAACTCATCATTATTGACAGACCCCGCGCTACTGCCAGACCTGGTTTCCTCCTTGACTGAATTCTTCAAGCTAAATGACACACCTGGGATGAACTCCCTAGTGATCTGGGAGACTCACAAATGTCATATTAGGGGCAAACTGATACGCATGGGATCTCGTAAAAAACGGGAGAGAGACAAAATGATTAACGACTTGACCGCTAAAATAAGATCCCTAGAATCGTTACATAAACGCTCCCTTACAGTAGATTCAGCAGAGGCATTACTTGAGACAAGGAAAACTCTTAAACAGCTTTTAGACAGCACCACCAGGAGATTCTTATTCTTTAGGAAGAAAGTTTATTACGAACATGGGGACAAAACGGGTAAAGTTCTAGCGAGGGCCTTAAATACACGAATAGCCCACAACCACATCAGGGGTATCACTGGTGGGGACGGAAGGACAGATATCGAAACTGACAAGATTGCTCAACATTTTCAAAAATATTATACGAATCTATATAATCTCCCAAGCCTGCAAAAACCGCCAGATTTGGGAGAAGATCGGGCTCAGGCGATCCGGAATTATTTAGACGCAGCAAGTCTCCCCAGACTTGACGAAGAAGACAGTATCCAACTAGATAGACCCTTTGACGACTCCGAAATTAAGACAGCCATTAGAGAGTTAAAGACGGGCAAGAGTCCAGGGCCGGACGGGTTCAGCGCTATTTATTATAAGACATTTACGGAGATTTTACTCAACCCTTTTAGAAACGCAATGAACTCATTGACAACCCAGAGCCCGAACTCAAATGATTTCTTGTCCGCCTTTATTACTGTTCTTCCCAAGGAGGGGAAAGATCCGCTTAATTGTTCCAGTTACAGGCCCATATCACTTCTAAATACAGACGTTAAACTGGTAGCAAAAATCCTAGCTAACAGACTGAAACCCCTACTTCATGAACTGATTGGACCCGCGCAGGCCGGATTCATGCCGGGTAGGGAGGCAAAGGACAATGTGACGAAATCCCTAAACTTGATTCATCTGGCACATCAGCGAAAGATCGAGGGCTTTCTCCTGTCAACCGACGCGGAGAAGGCCTTCAATCGAGTAGCTTGGGACTATATGTTCGAGGCATGTAGGCGTGCTGGCCTGGGCCCTGGCATGATGGCTTGGATCTCAGCACTGTACTGGAACCCTTCGGCTAGGCTTAAATTGAATGGTTCACTCTCAGACACAGTGCTTATCAAGAATGGCACAAGGCAGGGGTGTCCATTGTCGCCCCTGCTTTTCATTATAGCATTAGAGCCATTCATAAGACACACCATCATGAACCCATCGATCAGGGGATTCCAACTCAAAGAGAGAGTTTTCAAAATCGCGGCTTACGCCGATGACTTATTGTTCTTTTTGACAGAACCCCACACTTCTATTCCCTCTCTTTTACACAAATTTGCACGATTTGGATATGTCTCCAACTTCAAAATAAACTACTCTAAATCGATGGCCATGAATGTGTCTCTTCCCGAGGCCCAACTGTCGGTGGCCAGAGCCGGTACCCCCTTTAAATGGACAGCCTCAGCTATTAAGTACCTGGGAATTTGATTGACCCCCAGACTTTCGCTGACGTATGCGCAGAACTTTCCCCCCCTACTTAAAAGCATCGCACAGGACCTCCAGAGGTGGGGATCGGGCTACTTCTCATGGTTTGGCAGGGCGGCCATTTGTAAGATGGCTATACTGCCAAAGGTACTTTACTTGATCCGCACTCTACCCATCAGGATACCCATGAGCTTTTTTAAATCCTTACACTCCCTTCAAACGAGCTTTATCTGGTCGCGCAAACCCCCCAGACTGAAAAAGTCTCTTCTGATCAAACCTAAAGACAGGGGTGGCCTGGGTTTGCCTGACTACAAACTTTATTATTATGCCGCGCATATTGCGCGCATTATAGATTGGCATTGCCACTCCCAGGTCAAAGATTGGGTTTTTCTGGAAGAGGAAGCCAGCACAATCACTCTCCAATTCTCTCCCTGGATCCCGCGGCTTAGATATTCCAGATCTATGCTATCACACCCCACTATAGGCACTACTCTCAATATTTTTCATGTACTAGCTAAACAACCCGAGTTTTCCACCCCTCTGAGCCCCCTAACCCCTATCCAAGATAACCCTGATTTTACACCGGGTTTAAAGAACCCACTACTCAGACTACAGAGACCGAAAAGACCGCTCTTAGCGCTGGACTGTTTCACCGGCAAATTGATGAAAGACTTTTCAGATCTCAAAATTGACAGTGAATTGCCACAATTACCACTCTGGACATACTTCCAACTTAGAAGCTACTGCAATGATGCCACGCGTAGACCACACTTAACGAGAGCAGTGACAGAACTAGAATCAGTATGCTTGAAAGGTGAACCCACCCAAAAAAACACTACACTTGCATATGCCTGGTTGAGAGCGCTAGGTCCACGTGAGGACCATAGGCTCAGGGAGAAGTGGGCTCGGGCTCTTGGTACTCCGATTTCGGACGACCAATGGGACAGGGCCTGTATTTTATCACACAAATGCTCACTGAGCACGAAAATGCAGGAAACGTCCTACAAATTGCTGACCCATTGGTATGCCACTCCGGAGAGAGTCCACAAATGGTTTCCACAGTCATCTGACAGATGTTGGAGATGTGATCAAGAGGAGGGCACCCTACTTCACATTTGGTGGCAGTGTGACCGATTGCAACCATATTGGTCAGGGGTGAGGGAGTTGATCAGGCAGATCACGGAGACCAGTCTAGGGTTGGATGCAGCGTGCTGTTTGCTCCACATCACCAATACCTCCTTTAAGAAATACAAGAAGTCGCTCACCAGACATATGATAAATGCAGCCAATTCTCTAATTCCATTATATTGGAAATCCAAAACTACCCCTACTATACGAGAGTGGCTGCTTAAAATTGCTCTTATCTGTGAGATGGAGGATACAGCGGCCCAATCTGATGAGCGAGTGGATGGTTACCATAGGACCTGGTCTCCGTGGTTCGCTTTTAAATACTCTCAGTCTTACAGGGATTACACAGGCCGAAACTTGACAACCTGATGGGGGGCGGTGTCTCGACCATACGTTCTCTACTATCTTAATACCACACTAACATTGTTCCTATTACCTTACTGGAGCTTCTGGAATAAGGCGCTCTTTTCCCTTTTCTTTTTTTCTTTTCTCTTCACTCTCCTTTCCTCTCCTTGTTTATTCCTATACTTGGTTTCTTTGATAAGCAACTAGTTCTTCTTGATATGTTTTCTTGATGTTCAATGGGAATGAATGGTTCCTGATGGAATCTGGGGTTAGACAATGATCTGCTCTCCTAGGTCCGGTCGGGCCCGCAATGGAGGGATTTGGTTGTATTAGATGATACCCCAATTGCTAACTAAGAAATGTTATTGACACAGTTCTGATTTTGTTATGTATTGTTCCGTTTGTGCAGTGTCTTTTGCATACCCATGTAATATGTATCTTCATTTGCTAATAAACCTTTCTTGAATGGAAAAAAAAAAATGCATTAGGTAATCAGGAAATTAGATGTGTAATTTATAACTCTTGCAAGCCTGAATGTGCTCCTTTTTAATTTTGGGCATCCTCATACTCAGGTGGAGTAACAAAATGTGTTTTGGGGTGTAATTCTAAATATACCTATGCTGCATGTTGGAAATATATTATTCATTATTGACTTTGTATTAAACAAAAATGTTTTCTTTCTTCATTTTCCAAAAGCTTGTAGCAGAAAATGTTACATTTTAAAAGACTCCCCAGGCCTCTAAAAAAAAAAAAACCTTGTGGTGTTTACATTCCAAGACTCACCAGGCCGCAAAAAAAAAAAACCTTGCGGTGTTTACATTCCAAAATGTGGTAATTGTGTGGGTGCATCTCTTGTCTTGGCACTCCAGAGCCTCCAAACACGTGATAGGTAGTCAGGAAATTGGAAACTCAATTTAGGACCCCTGAAAGCACCAAAACATCAAGGTGATCTGTAGATTTTGGGCCCCATTATGCATATAGGCTGCAGAAGAGTCTCATATATGTGGTATCCCCATGCTTAAGAGAATAGCATAATGTGTTTTGGGGTGTAGTTCTAAGTTTTCCCATGCTCTTTGTGAGAAATATCTTATTAGTTGGAAGTTGTGTGTAAAATAAAATAGAATTTCATTTTTATTTCTTCATTTTCCAAAAACTTGTGGCAAAATGTGATCTTTAAAAGATCCACCCATGGTGGGTCTTCTTTGCAAAATTGAGTCATTCTGCTGATGATTCTCCTTTCCTGGTACTCAATGCCTCAATAAATGTGATAGATAGTCAGGATATCAGATTGTATGTTCACTGTGTTATGCTAATGAATGAAGCATATAACCAAATATGTAACTGTATAAACAAAAACTGTATAAATAAATGTATAAACAAAAGCCATGAAAAAAAAAATGCATATAATGTCCCTATTACAGTGATAAGAGAGTCCATACACTGTGTGTATACATAGAGAGATATTCCACCAACATATCTTGAAAGGTGTCAACCCAAACCAGCAACCTCCACCAGAACGGTCAAAATAAAGGCTTACTAAATGTATATCACCCTCTAATAAAGAGAAGTCAAATACAGTATAGGTTTTGGTGCAGGAATCCACATCAACAGCATCCCCACCGGTCCTCCTTAGGCCGCGTACACACGGGCGGACTGTCTGTCCAACTTAGTCCGCTGAAACACATTTCAGCGGACAGTCCGCTCGTGTGTGGGCTTCAGCGGACTTTTTCAGCGGACAGTCTGGCGGACTAAGTATTTCGGAATGTTGGAAATACTGTCCGCTGGACTCGCATTTCGGCGGACAATCCGCCCGTGTGTGTGCCAGTCCGCCCTACTTTTGAAATGAGGGGACTTTTCCCGCCCGGAGAAAAGTCCGCTCATTTTGACCGGGTATCCAGGTAGGCGGGGCCCGCGACGGAGACGTCGCTGGCCCCGCCGCCTGGTATGGACTTAAAGGGGAACCCCAACGCCGAAAAAAATCGGCGTGGGGGTCCCCCCCAAGTCCACAACAGACCCTTGTCCGAGCACGCTACCCGGCCGGCCAGGAAAGGGGGGCGAGCGAGCGCCCCCCCTCCTGAGCCGTACCAGGCCGCGTGCCCTCAACATGGGGGGGTGCCTTGGGGAAAGGGGGGCCGCGCGGCCCCCCCACCCCAAAGCACCTTGTCCCCATGTTGATGAGGACAAGGGCCTCTTCCCGACAACCCTGGCCGTTGGTTGTCGGGGTCTGCGGGCGAGGGTCTTATCGAAATCCGGGAGCCCCCTTTAATAAGGGGGCCCCTGGATACCGGCCCCCCACCCTATGTGAATGAGTATGGGGTACAATGTACCCCTACCCATTCACCTGTGAAAAAAAGTACAAAAAAACACAGGGTTAAAATATTTTATTGCACAGCTCCGGGGGTCTTCCGTCTTCGGGGGTCTTCTCGCCGGACTCCTCCGCTATCTTCTTGTAGCTCTTTTGCTAGCGGAGGAGTCTGGCTTTCTTCCTCCCGACTTCGGGGGTCTTGTCCCCCTCTTCGGTTCTTCTACCGGGCCACCGCGCCTTCTTATAGCTCTTTTGCAGGCGGTGGCCCGGTCTTCTGTCGCCGCCGTAGCCGCCGCCTTCCGTTCTTCTTCTTCTTCTTCTTCCTCTTCTTCTTCTCCAGGAGATGTTGCCTCGACGCTCTCTCCGGCCACAATGCCAGGGACGCGCTCCGCTGCCACTTATATAGGGACAATGGGGCGGTGTCACATGGCTTTATGTCACATGGGTTGGTCACATGGGTTGATGTCACATGGGGACTATGACATCGTAAGGGGGCGGGGTCACCATGTGACCAACCCATGTGACATAAAGCCATGTGACACCGCCCAAAAGATTTTTCCCCCTAAGCTGACTTTTTAGGCAACATATATTAGGCAATATCAAAAAAGTATAAAAATAAAAAAGTATTTATTCAAATTTAACATGATAAAAATTAAGTAAACATGAAACAATGATTAACTAGGCACAATCAAATAATATCACCATATATGTCCATCAACATGGGGACAAGGTGCTTTGAGGGGGCACAGACCCCCAAAGCATCCTCCCAATGTTGAGGGTATGTGGCCTGGTACGGTTCAGGAGGGAGGGGGGCCGCTCTCTCGTCCCCCCCTCTTTTCCTGCGGCCTGCCAGGTTGCGTGCTCGGATAAAGGGTCTGATATGGATTTTTAGGGGGACCCCCACGTCAATTTTTTTTAATTTTGATGCGGGGTTCCCCTTAATATCCATATCAGACCTGAAGGGTCTGGTTATGGATATTTAGGGGGACCCCACGTCAATTTTTTTTTTCAATTTGCCACGGGGTTCCCCTTAATATCCATGTCAGACCTGAAGGGCCTGGTAATTGAATTTAGGGGAACCCCCACGCTTTTTTTTTTTTTTTTTTTATCAATGAATGAATGAATGAATTGTCCGCTAATGCAGAGAACACTCATTGAGTGTTCTCTGTATTACGGGACCCCGACAATAGCCGCAAGTGATTTTAAAAGACTTTTTTTCCTGCACAAATGACACTTTGTGCAGGGACGGTTCTAAGCACCAGAAACATGCGCCCCTTCACAGGCATACTATAGATACCCCCCAGCTACGAAATTTAAAGGAATATTACACTTTTATTGTTTCACTTTAATAATTATTAAAATCACTGCTCCTGAAAAAACGGCCGTTTTTAAAACTTTTTTTTTTTTGCATTGATCCATGTCCCCTGGGGCAGGACCCGGGTCCCCAAACACTTTTTAGGACAGTAACCTGCATATTACCCTTTAAAATGAGCACTTTAGATTGTGAACGTTCGAGTCCCATAGACTTTAATAGGGTTCTAAAGTTCACACAAAGTTTAGGTCTGTTCGCAGGTTCTGGTGCCAACCGAACAGGGGGGTGTTCGGCTCATCCCTAGTGAAAGGTGAAGTTTCTGGAGGAGGGCTTATCGCCATATCCGCAGTATGCAGATATGCAATCCAGACCGTCCCCTTGGACTCCATTTATCTCTGGTACATGGTGGCAAGTTCCCCAAGGTCAAACTTTTGATCTTGGATAGGATACATCCAAATCCAAGGGGAGGGGACTGGAATAAGACCCTGCTCCAGATGGAATTTAGGTGGATTTACCAACTCAATGCAACCATGCCTCCAGGCCTCAACAAGGCCATATGTTTCAAACCCTTTCTTGAAGGGTTTTCTTCAGGGGGGATGGAAAAGTAATTATATATCTAACCGAACTATAGGTTTCAGCTAGGAATTTCGGTTTCATTTTCCATAATGAATCTTCTCACTCAGTAGATGTGGGCCAATTATAATTATATATGTGTCTATATATATCTATATCTATCTATCTATCTATCTATCTATCTATCTATATATAGACACATATATATATAGACACATATATGTGTAATTCATATATACATTTTTTCTTTAAGAATAAAAGGTAATTGAGTTGATTTTTCCTTTTACCATCTACCGTTTATTACACCATAATTGCTTTTCATTATATTTTTTTCTTGCAGAAATAAAAAGAGACTGAGTTGATTCTGGTTTCACTCAGGGGTCTATGCATATATTTACTCTGATGTCTCTCTTCTCTCTGCCCCTTGGGCTTTTGACCGTCCCCCTGAACTGCCCGGCACACCAAGCCGCCATGTGTCCTATAGTGTCGGTGGCGTTTCGGAGGCCGGAGCGTTTTATATCTCTGCCCCCGAACTCCATCTTGCCACTCCGGCGGACATGCGCTGTCCACCGCTTGAGGCTTAGTGTGTTGGGTGTGCGTGATGTCGCCCCCCGATACGCAAGCTTTTGCTCATGCGTGGTGGGGGCTGCGCATTCTCGCCCCAGGGAGCCATTGGAGGAGACCTCCCGCTGACCGCCTCCCCCTTTCATCAGCTGTTTGCCATTACGTGCACCAGCTGATTGGGGAGCGGACGGCTTAAAGGCAGGTATTGGTGCACTCCTACATTCAGCAGTGTATGCTGGATGTCAGCGCGTGCGGCCTGATCCTGCTTTTACACATATATAAGGTAAACCTATTTTTGATATCTTTAGCTATCTATACACTTGGTGGCACTCAGCTAATCTACGTTCAGGACTTACTAAACACTCTGCCTTTTTCTATACTTAGTGTTTCATCCTGGGGGTTAGGGATGAGCTTTGTGTTCGACTCGAACATTGGCTGTTCGTCCGTTCGGCGAAATCCGAACTCTTGGTCCGTTCGCGTCAAAATTCGTGTGGCGTGCACGGCCCACAATGCACTGCGATGGCGCAGTGCATTGCTGGCTCATGATTGGCCAAGCATGCACTGTGACCCCGCATGCTTGGCCAATCGCAGCGCCAGCAGCGAGGAGAGCCATGATTGGCCACAGGCATCCTGCCTGTGGCCAATCATAGCTCAGGCTGTGTAGTGCACGCCCCACACTATATAAGGCCGCCTTTGAGGCGGCCTCGTGTAGTGTGTTGGCATCTGAAGCAGTGGGTGTTCTGTGTACCTTCAACACAGTACACACCGATCGTTTTTGGCTGATTTCCTATCTTGCTGTTGTGTAGTGGTTATTGTCTGTGCCCTGACCGCAGTATACACCACTATATTCACCTCACCTATATAGCTAGTGATCTATCTTTAATAATAGAGCTTGCAGTCAGTAGTGTTAGGAGATAGTGCGTGATGTCTGCGTGCTCTGTACCCAGTACATACCGCTATAATCCACCTACATAGCTGTTCTCTATTTGAGCCCAATTGCCATCTGCAGCAGTTATTGAAAGTTGTGTGTGCCTCCAGCACAGCACAGTATACATCTGTATATACCCCTTTATCTCTGCTGTTTTCTGGTTATTGTCTGCGTGCCCTGACCGCAGTATACACCGTGATATTCACCTCACCTATATAGCTAGTGATCCATCTTTAATAATAGAGCTTGCAGTCAGTAGTGTTAGGAGATAGTGCGTGCTGTTTGCGTGCTCCGTACCCAGTACATACCGCTATAATCCACCTACATAGCTGTTCTCTATTTGAGCCCAATTGCCATCTGCAGGAGTTATTGGAAGTTGTGTGTGCCTCCAGCACAGCACAGTATACATCTGTATATACCCCTTTATCTCTGCTGTTTTCTGGTTATTGTCTGCGTGCCCTGACCGCAGTATACACCGCGATATTCACCTCAGCCTAAGGCCCAATTTTTCTGCCCCTGTTTAACAGGGGCGTTTAAGTACAATTTTTGATGCAATGCTTTGCAGCAGGGCTAATTCCAGCAAAAAAACTAGAGTATATGGAAGAGGTTGCAGTGTGGTGGCACCAGCAGCAGTGCCTAAGGCCAAATTTTTCTGCCCCTGTTTAACAGGGACATGTAATTACAATTCTTGATATAATATTTCACAGGAGGGCCCCTTCCTGTGCCCACCCAGAGTAACGGTGAGGACTTATAGTGTTGTGGCACCAGCACCACAACCACCAAAGGTCAATTTTTCTACCACTGTTCAACAATGGCATGTAATTACAATTCTTGATATAATCGTTCACAGCAGGGCGCTCCAGCGCCCACCAAGAGTCACTTTGAGGGCTTACAATGTTGTGGCAAAACCAACACCTTGTTCCGCCATTTCTGCAGAGCATATAGGGCAGGCCCCTACTTTCAAACATCCAACTTACAAACATCTCCTACTTGCAAACGCAAGGAGACAGCAGCAAGTGAGATGAAAAAAGATGGACGACAAAACAAATTATACAGGGGTGATAACCCTTCCCTATGTTTTCCAAAAAGCTTAAAAATGGAGCTACACTTTAAAAATGTACCAGTTGAAAATTACAAACAGATTCAACTTAACACAACAAACCTACACAGTCCCTGTCTTGTTTGCACCGCCTGTATACTGCTGTTCTGAGTATATAGGGCCTGGGGGCCACACGCATTTCCTTTTTTTAATATGGGTACAGGGTTCCCCTTAATATGCGTACAAGACCCAAATAGGCTGGTAATGGGCAGGGAGGGCTACCCATGCCATTTTTCTCAATGATTTTCAACCATATTGCAGGAACCAGATATAACATTAAAACCGCAAGCAGTTTTAAATGGTGTTATTTCCGTTTAATGTCATTTTGTGCAGGGACTGTTCTAAACACGGGAAACACGTGGCACTTCACAGGCATACTACAGACACCCCCCAGGCACCATATTTAAAGGAATATTTCACTTTTTTTTTTCACTTTAATCGTCATTAAAATCAGTGCTCCCGCCAAAACGGCCGTTTTTAAAACTTTTTTTTGCATTGACCCATGTCCCCTGAGGCAGGAGTCAGGTCCCCAAACCCTTTTTAGGACAATATCTTGCATATTAGCCGTTAAAATTAGCACTTTCCATTTTGAACGTTCGAGTCCCATAGACTTCAATGGGGTTCTAACGTTCTTAACGAACGTGGGGTCCGTTCGAAAGTTCTGGTGCGAACCGAAGCGGGGGGTGTTCGGCTCATCCCTACTGGGGGTTATTATAAGGGCACATACGTATTTACATTGACCTTTGAGTTTGGCTTAATGTTTATTAAAGGGGGAATAATAATATCTCCAGATTCATTTTGTGTGCTATAACTAGAGGCATCTAATGAACACTCATGTTGGCACTTATGGTAGACATATTAATTAATTAATTTTTTATATTTGAGTCTCAATTCTATTCCTCATACTGATTTTTATGGCTGTGTGTACGTGTAATACACATTTATATATGAACAACCATTATTATTTTGGTTTTGCTACTAAACAAATTGGGATACCCTCCCCTTTTTTTTCTGAGATATCTCTACTTCATATATTTCTATAGGTAATCATTTACCGCTTCAGGCCTCCGCTTCTTACAATATACCCCTATTTACAGGTATGGGCATTTTTGCCGTATTGTATTATCCTTTCTACATCTAAATACAATTATACAGTAAAATGTATTTTTTTTTAATGAGGGTTCTGCCTCTATAATTTGTAATATTCTATTATTATATTTTTTATATGGATTTTGGTATGCTTTCTTTTCCAAGCAGGTATAGCAATTCAGGGTGCTCAGAAGTGTAAAACCGGATATACAGTACTGGAATTTTAAATTAAAATTTGTATGAAAATTCTGAGTACATTTGATTGTTGCTCGAAAGTAGTTCAATTAGCTTTTCAAATACAATTTTGGAATGAATGGACTTTATTGTATGAAAACCACATACACTGTTAGAAATTCATAGATTTGAGAGAAATTTTTCCAACCTGCTTCCTCAAAGTTTCTCATCAATGTGGTCTAACATCAAGTATATCCCACTAATGATTCATGTAGACCTTGAGTGCTCTTAGGGAATTTAGCATTTAAAATAAAAACCTTTTAAAAACAAGGAACATGGGTAAACTCCCTCAGTCTTCAAAGATACAATGTTATTGGCACCATTGTCACTGACGATTGAGCCGATTTACTGAAGGAGTTATACATATTTATACAATATTTGCTTCAAATATGTACTCATATGAAAAGCAAATTTATGTATACTTTGAATACCCAAGCATGTGAAAAAAAGTATACCAGAATCATTTTTTTTAACATGATTTTTATTTATATGGTTTGCTTTTAAATTGCTTCATGAAAATTGCCTCCCTTTCTAGGACTGTGAATTGTAGTACCAAGGCTGTCCTCTCTATTTACAAAAATAAACATAAACTAAATGTTGCTTTACTGCTATATGCCTTTTGTCAGCATAATACAGTTGCTTTCTTCCAAAGTAAATGAAATCATATGATTATTTAGCCTCCTGCTTTGAATAGTCTTTCGCAACATGTACCTGCATAGTTCAGATCAACATCCTTCTGTATCCTTAACTGATCTAACACATGCAATGTAATTTCTCAATAGATTGCAGTAAAACGGCAAGACTCAATGCAGTAAAAATGTTTAATTACTTAAAATGATTATTATGTTCATCCTCATGTTACATGTAATTGCAATTTTTTTTGTTATCAGCTTCTGTGACATGAGGATACTCATCAGTGTTAAATGCTGTTTATGTACTATGAAAAGGCTATAGCATAGGATGACACATATGTTGGAGGCTGATGTAGCACACCCTGATACAGAATGCATAAAAAATGCATAAAAAAGTGGAGAATTCCCCATGGGGTTTTTTAGCAGCAAAAAATTATGGATCGAAGAAATTTGTAAAAATTAATTATAGATTTTATTGATTACAAGACAATTTGGACATCACTAGTACACAAGATATAAATATGAGCTCCAGTTTAAACAATGCGAGACACTTGGACTTAGAGGATAGGTAAACAGTGAATAGTGCCGCATGGTACAACTGATATACAGTCTACAACAAACGGCACTACCCCACAGTAATGCTTAGGGATAATTAAACTATCCGATGTTGGGAAATACCCCAATGCATTTTGACCTTGAAGGTTACGGTCTTCTTCAGGGGATTCTTACATTTCTAATGCAAACATCAGCATTGTAGAAAATACATAATCAAATTATTTTTATATTATCACATATTTAGATTAATAAATCAGCTGTATTTACCCTTCCCACCAAGTTGGCTCATTTATCCAGAGACTTTTCTTTATTAATCACTTTCTTACTGGGCACTTAAACCCCCCTCAGTCCCAGACCAATTTTCAGCTTTCAGTGCTCTCACATTTTGAATGACAATTACTCAGTCATGCAACACTGTAACCAATTGATTTTTTTGTCCTTTTCTTCATACCAATAGAGCTTTCTTTTGGTGGTATTTGATCACCTCTCGGTTTTTTATTTTCTGCGCTTTAAATGAAAAAAAGACAGAAAATTTTGAAAAAAAATGAATTTTTCTTCGTTTCTGTGACAAAATTTAGCAAAATTAGCAATTTTTCTTCATAAATTTTGGCCACAATTTATACTACTACACATCTTTGGTAAAAATAACCCAAATTTTTGCATATTATATGATCTGTGTGAAATTTATAGAGTCTACAAGCTATGGTGCAAATCATAAAGATTTGCAAAAAAAGATCACATCTGATGTACTAAGGCCTATCTCCATTCTTGAGACCCTAACAAGCCAGGAAAGTACAAATGCCCCCCAAATGACCCCTTTTTGGAAAGTAGACATTCCAATGTATTTAGTAAGAGGCATGGTGAGTTATTTTAAGTTGTCATTTTTTCCCAAAATTCTTTGCAAAATTACGATTTTTTTTTTCCACCAAATTTTCATTGTAATAGCTTATTTCTCCCACACGGAATGTGCATACCACAAATAACACCCCAAAATACATTCTCCTAAGTATAACGATACCACATGTGTGAGACTTTTACACAGCCTGACCACATACAGAGGCCTAATTTTGAAGTAGCACCTTCAGGCATTCTAGGAGCATAAATTACACATTTCATTTCTCAACCACCTATTACAGTTTTGAAGGCCCTGGAACACCAGGGCAATGGAAACGTCCAGAAAATGACCCCATTTTGGAAAGCTAACACCCCAACGTATAATCTATGAGGCATAATGAGTCTTTTCAATGGTTCATTTTTTTCCAGAAGTTTTCGGAAAATGTGGAAAAAAATGAAAACGCATTTTTTTTTTTTACACAAAGTTGTCCGTTTATGAGATATTTCCAATGCATAGCATTTACATAGCAAAAATAACACCCCAAAATACATTCTACTACTCCTCCTGAGTATGGAAATACCACATGTGTGAGACGTTTACACAGCCTGGGCACATACAGAGGCGCAACATGCAAGAAACACTGTCGGCGTTCCAGGGACACATATCCTGCACATACCAAGAATTACACCCCCAAATACATTATGCTGAGCAAAGGGTAAAGAAAAGATTACCTGTGGTTTTAGAAGCGCAGTTGTCCACAGGAGGATATCACTGGTCCAGGCAGCAGGCAGGGACTTGGTCAGCAACAGCGAACACAGTTTTTTAGGCAGCAGGCAGGGATACTGTCCATATTACAGTCCAGGGTCAGTGCAGAGATGTCAGCAGTGCCAAAAATAGTGGTCCTGGTAGTAGGCAGGTCCTTGTGGTGTGGTCAGTGCGGCATGATGGCAGTAAGTCCTACAGGCAGCAGACAGAAGTAGAGCCTCGTTCAGGACAGAATGGGGATAGGGGTAGAGGCTTCTCCCTCCCAAATCTCTTTGAAGCCTCCGAGTCTCCAGACCCTAATCTAGGAATAAGAAAACAAAGAAAATTGTTTTCTTCTTCCAGAAAAACTATACTGGAGCCCCTCACATATGTGAGACCCCGTGTTGAATCCCACTAGTCCAGTTGCAGAATACAAGATCAGTCCAAGAGGCAGGCAAATATTGTGGTCAAACAGTCCAAGGTCAGTTCCAGATCAGGCAGAGATATGTACAGAATCGTTAGACAGAAGCATGGTCGAATAACAGTCCAGGGTCAGTTCCAGATCAGGCAGAGGTATGTACAGAATCGGCAGGCATAAGAGTGGTCAAATAACAAGCCAGGGTCAGTTACAGAGCAGGCAGTGGCATAAGGGGTGTGAAGGTGTATGAAGGCAGGAACTGAGGATTATGTTTACCATACTTCACTAAAAATGTATTGAAGTATGGTAACGCCGAAAACAGTCGCCTATACAGAGGCCTGGTTGGGAAGGACATTGTGCACAATAATAAGATGTGTCTCTTCTGACTCCTGCTCTGGTACACACCTTACATCTTTTTTGACGTCTTTGGCCTGTTGGTTTGGGGGGGATTTTATCGGGAAAGTGGCGCTCGGAGAGTCGACTAACAACGTCTGATCGGATATTTTCTGGTGGGCCGGTTGGGAAAATAAGGGCAGTGAAAACTTCCTCCTGGTAGCCAAAGAAACGTTTGGGGTTTTGGGTGGCGTTGCGGTAAATGACATAGGAATTATAAATGGCCAATTGAAAAAAATAAATTGCTACTTTTTTGTACCAATGGTATGTCCGTCTTGTGACAAGATATGGTTCCATCATTTGGTCGTTGAAGTCGACTCCTCCCATGAGCAAATTGTATTCGGAAATGCATTTGGGTTTCTTTACGGGGCCATTCCTTCTGGGGATTTCCACGAAGGTATCATTGTGGATAGAAGATAACATATACACATCCCTTCTGTCCCACCACTTCACTGCCAGAACCTCCTTGTTTCTCAGACTTGCGGTTTCTCCTTTTCGCAGCTTCTTGTTCACCAGACTTTGAGGAAAGCCCTTCCGATTCTTTTTTACGGTGCCACATGCTGGCGTCTTCTTCTGGTAAAGGTTGTGGAACAGGGGCAGAGATGTGTAGAAGTTATCTACATACAGGTGGTAGCCTTTATCCAGTAGGGGGTATATGAGGTCCCAAACAATTTTTCCGCTGGATCCCAAGTAGTCCGGACAATTAGGGGGCTGCAGCTGGGTGTCCTTCCCTTCGTACACCATGAATGAATATGTGTACCCTGTGGCTCGGTCGCATAATTTGTAGACCTTCACCCCATAGCGGGCCCTTTTGCTGGGCATAAATTGCTTCATTCTAAGCCTGCCGCTAAATTTAATAAGGGACTCATCCACACATATGTGTTGGACCGGGGTAAACAATTTGGGGAATATTTCTGAAAAATAATTCAGTATTGGTCTAATTTTGTAAAGCCGGTCATAATTTGGATCATTTCGTGGAAGGCACTGGGAATTGTCACTGAAATGTAAGAACCTCAGGATCATCTGATACCTGGTTCTGGGCATTACCGCGGAGAGGAGCGGTGAGTGGTGGAGGGGGTGGGTTGACCAGTAGGTACGTAATTTTTTTTTGTTGAGTCCCATATTAAATGTGAGGCCTAAAAAAACCTTGAACTCCTCCACCGTTAGGTCTCTCCATTCGTAGGGACGGCATAATAAGAGGTCGGATTTTGAAAAATAAATTGTTGTGCATACAGGTTGCACTGGGCCACAATTGACGACAACATATCCTCCGTAAAAATTAAATTAAAAAAATCTATTGGCGTAAAATTCTCTGTGTCCACCTGGACTCCTGGCTGGGCGGTGAAAGGGGGAACATTGGCCTCTCCTGAATTAGGAGGAAGCCACAAGGGGTTCTGAAGGGCATAGGGAAGGCCAGCATGGCTCCTAACCCTTTGGGGCTGAGATGACACCCCACTGGTACTTGGCCTTTCTTGCTGGGGCACTGCGGTGCTGGTGGACGGCACTGCGGTGCTGGTGGACGGCACTGCGGTGCTGGTGGACAGCACTGCCTCACTAGAACGCCTTCGCTTGATGGGCCGGATATCTTCCTCCTCGGATTCAGTCAGTGTTTCACTGCTGAGGACTGGCTCATAATTTACGTCGGCTTCAGAATCCGAATCTGAAAAGGAATCTGAAGAGGAGAGCTCCCCGTTGCTCTCGTCGTTTAGCCATGGTAGCACTGATGGGCACTGATGAGGTGGCACAGATGTGCACTGATGAGGTAGCACAGATGTGCACTGATTATACAGATGGGCGCTTTTGAGGTGGCACAGATGGGCGCTTTTGAGGTGGCACAGATGGGCGCTTTTGAGGTGGCACAAATGGGCACTGATGGGTCGGCACAGATGTGCACTGATTTATTGCACAGATGTGCAGATTTATTGCACGGATGTGCACTGATGAGGCGGCAGATGGGCACTGCTGAGGCGGCAGATGGGCACTGCTGAGGCGGCAGATGGGCACTGCTGAGTCGGCACAGATGGGCACTGCTGAGTCGGCACAGATGGGCACTGCTGAGTCGGCACAGATGGGCACTGATGGGTCGGCACAGATGTGCACTGATTTATTGCACAGATGTGCAGATTTATTGCACGGATGTTCACTGATGAGGCAGCAGATGGGCACAGATGGGCACTGCTGAGGCGGCTCAGATGGGCACTGCTGAGGCGGCACAGATGGGCACTGCTGAGGCGGCAGAGATGGGCACTGCTGAGGCGGCAGAGATGGGCACTGCTGAGGCACAGATGGGCACCAATTGACACTGGCGGGCACTGGCAGGCACTGGCGGTGCACATATGGGCACTGGCAGGCACTGGCGGGCACGGGCGGTGCACAGATGGGGCACTGGCGGTGCACAGGTGGGCACAGGTGGGGTAGAGATGGGCACTGGCAGGGTAGATCTGGGCACTGGCAGGGTAGATCTGGGCACTGGCAGCGTATATCTGGCAACAGATGGCACAAAACAGTCAACTTTTTTTTAACTCACACTATCTCTCTCCTCACACGCTATCGCTGTGTGAGGAGACAGATTCGGCAATGGGTGATGATCTCATTTGTTTACATTTGAGATCATCACCCATTGGAGGCGGCGATCGCGCTGTAAACGGCCACTGTGATTGGCCGTTTACAGCGATCTGTGATTGGCTGTGTCCAGGGGACACGGCCAACACAGATTTTCCCCGATGCGCGCTCCCGGGAGCGCGCGGGGAGCTCTTAAAGGGGACGACGTCAATAGACGTAGTCCTGGAAATTGAGATCCGCGCTGTAGCCGTCATTTGACTATAGCGCGGATCTCAAGTGGTTAAAAAACACATAGGACAAAGGGATAAAGAGTTCCCCCCAACAGGATGATCCCGGACCCCACTGCTCTCACCTCCACCCCAAAGGGGCAACCCTGACCCTTGGGGCTTGCAAGTGATCACGGATTTCTCAGCTCCCCACAGGGGAAGGTCATAGACCAAGACACCTGAAAATTATTATAATTAAACCAATACATTTTGTATATATTCAATATATTGCTAATATGCCATAGGCAAGAAAGAGTCTCTAATAAAAATAAGTAATGACAAATAAAGAGTAAAAAAAAAAAATGAATAATGAGTTATTTTTGAAAAATATGTAAAAATAAAAATAAATTTAAATCAATAACAGTTTTAGTTATTCTGGATTAACATTGATATAAGAGTGTGTTTTTGAAAAAAATAATTAATATTACCAGAGGCACATGGTGGCTCCTATTTAGGGATGAGCTTGGTGCTCGAGTCGAATGCACGTTCAACTCAAACACCTGCTGTTTGCCTGTTTGGCGAAGGATGCCTGTGGCCAATTATAGCTCAGGGGGTTTAGTACACGCCCCACACTATATAAGGCCGCCAGCGTGGCGGCCTTGTGAAGTGTGTTCCGGTGTGCAGGGAAAGAGCTAGTTGGCAGGGACATTGTGCTCTTTTCTTCATCTGCAGGAGTTAGTGGGTGTTGTGTGCCTCAAGCTCAGAATACACCTGTATCTACCCTTTATTGCTGTTGTTCTCTAATACAGCCATCTACAGGAGTTAGTGGGTGTTGTGTGCCTCCAGCGCAGTATACACCTGTATCTACACTTTATTGCTGGTGTTCTCTAATACAGCCATCTGCAGGAGTTAGTGGTTGTTGTATGCCTCCAGCACAGCACAATATACACCTGTATCTACCCTTTATTGCTGGTGTTCTCTAATACAGCCATCTGCGGGAGTTAGTGGGTGTTGTGTGCCTCCAGCACAGTATACACCTGTATCTACCATTTATTGCTGGTGTTCTATAATAAAGGTATCTACAGGAGTTAGTGGGTGTTGTGTGCCTCCAGCACAGCAAAGTATACACCTATATCTACCCTTTATTGCTAGTGTTCTCTAATACAGGCATCTGCAGGAGTTAGTGGGTGTTGTGTGCCTCCAGCACAGTATAAACCTGTATCTACCCTTTATTGCTAGTGTTCTCTAATACAGGCATCTGCAGGAGTTAGTGGGTGTTGTGTGCCTCCAGCACAGTATAAACCTGTATCTACCCTTTATTGCTGGTGTTCTCTAATACAGACATCTGCAGGAATTAGTGGGTGTTGTGTGCCTCGAGCAGTGTATATACCTGTATCTACCCTTTATTGCTGGTGTTCTCTAATACAGCCACCTGCAGGAGTTAGTGGGTGGTGTGTGCCTCCAGCACAGTAAACACCTGTATCTACCCTTTATTGCTGGTTTTCTATAATAAAGGCATCTGCAGGAGTTAGTGGGTGTTGTGTGCCTCCAGCACAATATACACTACCCAATTGCTGGTTTTCCCATCTCCCTACAGGCCATTACTATGCCTGGAAGGCCAACAAGGAGAGGCAGAGAGTCATGAGACAATAAAAGAGGGCAAGCAGGCTTTGTGTCTAGAGACAACAGTGCTGGTCGTGGTTGCGGTGCATCGTCATCAGCACGTGGCCATGGGACACACTTGTCCTTATTTTTGGCAGCTGGACACGTTGAGCCGCATCATGCCGAAGACTTGGTAGAGAGGATGACCAAGCCCTCTTCATCCTTCTCATTGTCTCTCACCCAGGCTCAGGGTACTAGTAAAGCAGCTGCCAACGCATCCTCTTCCCTCGTCTCAATGTCATCATCAGTCACTCCTTCCCTAGACCCACCATGTCCTCCTGAGTCCACTGAACTGTTTGAGCACACTGTTCGGTACATGCTCCAGGAGGATGCCCAGTGTTTTTAAGGCTCTGATGATGATACCCAGCTAGGGGAAGGCAGTAGCATGAGCGCAGAGAGAAGGGATACTCAAAAAGGACAGCAATCTGGCAGTCATGTTCCACCAGCTGCAGCATACTGCCAGGTTTTCTCCAGTGATGAAGAGGGAGGGGATGATGAGGTCACTGACTCCACGTGGGTGCCTGATAGGAGAGAGGAGGAGGAGGAGGAGGCACATCTCCAATGAGGCAGGATGCCCTCCGGGGGCCAGTTTAGGGGCAGCAAACCGACTGAATCACACCGCAGAGCTCCGCCTGTGCAGGGTGCTGCCTCTGCTCGTTATTCCAAAAGTTCTTTGGTGTGGGCCTTTTTTGAGACGAGTGCATCAGATCGCACCGCTGCTATTTGCAACATATGTCTTAAGCATATCTCCCGTGGCCAAAACATCAGCAGCTTGGGCACCACATGCTTGACCAGACATATGTTGACCTGCCATGCAGCTCGTTGGCAAGTGTACCTTAAAGACCCACACCAAAGAACAAAGCGGACCTCTCCTTCCTCCTAATCATCTGGAATCTTCAACCCCATTAGACCTTCAGTCCTCTCTGGAACTGAGAGGAATGAAGGTGTAGAATTAGGTGTGTCACAGCTAAGGATGAGCTTCGTGTTTGAGTCGAACATATGTTCAACTCGAACATCGGCTGTTCGCCCGTTCGGCGAATTCCGAACGTTATGCGCCGTTCGCACCAAATTCGTGTGGCGCTCACGGCCCACAATGCACTGCGATGGCGCAGTGCATTGCTGGCTCATGTGATTGGCCAAGCATGCGGGGTCACAGTGCATGCTTGGCCAATCACAGCGCCGGCAGCGAGGAGAGCCATGATTGGCCACAGGCAGGATGCCTGTGGCCAATTATAGCTCAGGCTGTGTAGTACACGCCCCACACTATATAAGGCCGCCAGCACGGCGGCCTTGAGTAGTGTGTTGGCGTCTGAAGCAGTTAGTGGGTGTTCTGTGTACCTTCAACACAGTATACACCGATCGTTATCGGCCGATTTTCGTTCTTGCTCTTCTGTAGTGGTTGTTGTCTGCGTGCCCTGACCACAGTATACACCGCTATATTCACCTATATAGCTAGCGATATATCTATCTTTTATAATAGAGCTTGCAGTCAGTGTTAGGAGCTTGTGTGTGCTGTCTGCGTGCTCTGAACCCACTACACACCGCTATATCCACCTATATAGTAAACTATCTTGCTCGTTTTAAATAGAGCTTGCAGTCAGCGGTAGGAGCTTGTGCGTGCTGTCTGCGTGCTCTGAACCCACTACACACCGCTATATCCACCTATATAGCAAACTATCTTGCTCGTTTTAAATATAGCTTGCAGTCAGTGGTAGGAGCTTGTGCGTGCTGTCTGCGTGTTCTGAACCCAGTACACACCACTATATAGCAAACTATCTTGCTCGTTTTAAATAGAGCTTGCAGTCAGTGGTAGGAGCTTGTGCGTGCTGTCTGCGTGCTGTCTGCATGCTCTGTACCCAGAATACACCGCTATATCCACCTATATAGCAAACTATCTTGCTCGTTTTAAATAGAGCTTGCAGTCAGCGATAGGAGCTTGTGCGTGCTGTCTGCGTGCTCTGAACCCAGTATACACCGCTATATCCACCTATATAGCAAACTATCTTGCTCGTTTTAAATAGAGCTTGCAGTCAGCGGTAGGAGCTTGTGCATGCTGTCTGCGTGCTCTGAACCCAGTACACACCACTATATCCACCTACATAGCCCTATTTGAGCCATCTGCCATCTTCAGGAGTTATTGGAAGTTGTGTGTGCCTCCAGCACAATAAACACTACCCAATTGCTGTTTTTCCCAATTCCCTTCAGGCCATTACCATGTCTGGAAGGTCAGCAAGGAGAGGCAGACATGTGCGAGCCGATAAAAGAGGGCAAGCAGGCTCTGTGTCTAGAGACAACAGTGCTGGTCGTGGATGCAGTGCATTGTCATCATCAGCACGTGGCCATGGGACACGCTTGTCCTTTTCGGCAGCTGGACATGTTGAGCCACAACATGCCAACGACTTGGTAGAGTGGATGACCAAGCCCTCTTCATCCTCCTCATCCTCTCCCACCCAGTCTCAGGGTACTAGCAAAGCAGCTGCCAACGCATCATCTTCCCTCCTCTCAATGTCATCATCAGTGACTCCTTCCCTAGACCCACCACGTCCTCCTGAGGAGTCTCCTGAACTCTTTGAGCATAGTGTTGGGTACATGCTCCAGGAGGATGCCCGATGTTTTGTAGGCTCTGATGATGATACTCAGCTAGAGGAAGGCAGTAGCGTGAATGCAGAGAGAGGGGATGCTCAAGAAGGACAGCAATCTGGCAGTTATGTTCCACAAGCTGCAGCATACTGCCAGGTTTGCTCCAGCGATGAAGAGGGAGGGGATGATGAGGGCACTGACTCCACGAGGGTGCCTGGTAGGAGAGAGGAGGAGGAGGAGGAGGAGGCACATGTCCAACGAGGCAGGATGCCCTCCGGGGGCCAGCTTAGGGGCAGCACACCGACTGAATCACACCGCAGAGCTCCACCTGTGCAGGGCGCTGCCTCTGCGCATTATTCTAAAAGTTCTTTGGTGTGGGCCTTTTTTGAGACGAGTGCATCAGATCGCACCGCTGCTATTTGCAACATATGTCTCAAGCGTATCTCGCGTGGCCAAAACATCAGCCGCTTGGGCACCACATGCTTGACCAGACATATGTTGACCTGCCATGCAGCTCGTTGGCAAGCGTACCTCAAAGACCCACACCAAAGAACAAAGCGGACCTCTCCTTGCTCCTCATCAGCTGGCATCTCCAACCCCACTAGACCTTCAGTCCTCTCTGAAAGGAATGAAGGTGTAGAATTAGGTGTGTCACAGCCAAGTGCTTCCGGGCACTCTGCTAGCAGTACACCCACGTCCGATTATAGCAGGCAAATGACCCTGCCCCAGCTGCTGGACTGGCGAAAGAAGTTCACTCCCAGCCATCCACATGCCCAGCGGTAGAATGCTAGCTTGGCTAAATTGCTAGCACTTCAACTCCTGCCTTTTCAGTTGGTAGACTCGGCCCCCTTCCGTGAGTTTGTACAATGTGCGGTTCCTCAGTGGCAGGTCCCCAAACACCACTTTTTCTCACGGAAGGCGATTCCGGCTCTCTACCAGCATGTGGAAGGCAATGTCCTTGCCTCGCTGGACAGGGCGGTCAGTGGTAAGGTGCATATTACCGCTGACTCATGGTCCAGCAGGCATGGACAGGGACGTTACCTGTCTTTCACGGCCCATTGGGTCACTCTTCTGGCAGCTGGGAAGGATGCAGTACAAGGTGCAGTAGTGTTGGAGGTTGTTCCGCCACCACGCCTCCAAAATGCTACTTCTGGTTGTGACACACCTCTCTCCTCCACCCCCTCCTCTTCTTCTTCCTCCATGGCCTCTTCCAGTGCTCTGTCCTCAGAACCAGCGGTGCTCCGTAGGCGTTCCAGGGGCTACGCAAGTACGCAGGCAAAACGATGCCATGCCGTGCTTGCGCTGGTTTGTTTGGGGGACAGGAGCCACACTGGGGCGGATGTTTTGTCAGCTCTGCAGGGGCAGGCCGAGAGGTGGTTGACGCCACGCCAGCTTAAGCCAGGAATGGTGGTTTGCGATAATGGCACCAACCTCCTCTCCGCCCTCCGACAGGGACAACTGACCCATGTGCCCTGTGTAGCTCACGTCCTTAACCTGGTGGTGCAGAGGTTCTTGGGCAGGTACCCGGGCTTACAGGATGTCCTGAAGCAGGCCAGGAAAGTCTGTGTGCATTTCCGCCGATCATTTAATACCTGTGCTCGGCTGGCTGAGCTCCAAAAGGAGTTGAACCTGCCCAAGAACCGCCTTATATGTGACATGCCCACCAGGTGGAACACGCAGCAGAGGGCCATCAATGAGTACCTGTGCGACTACGGCACCAGGACAGGGTCAGGGGAGCTCGGTTTTTTCTCACCACGCCAGTGGGGCATGATCAGGGATGCATGCACTGTCCTGTCCCCATTTGAGGAGGCCACAAGGATGGTGAGCAGTGACAGTGCATGCATCAGTGACACTGTACCTCTTGTCCACCTCTTGGAGCATACGCTGCGTGGAATAATGGACAGGGCAGTTGAGGCAGAACAGAGGCAGGAAGAGGAGGACTTCCTTGCCTCTCAAGGCCCCCTTTATCCAGACAGTGTTCCTGCTGTGCCACCCATCACACAGGAAGAGGATGAGGAGGAGGAAGAGGAGGAGGAGGAGGAGGATGATTGTGTCAGCATGGAGGTGGAGACTGGCACTCAGCATCAGCAGCAGTCTTGTAGGGATGATTTACAGTCCCAAGAAACCCGTGGACTTGTACGTGGCTGGGAGGAGGTAGCTGCGGATCATGTTGTCCTTAGTGACCCAGAGGACTCCGGACCGAATGCCTCAGCTAACCTACGCTGCATGGCCTCCCTGATCCTGCAAAGCCTGCGGAAGGATCCTCGTATTCTTTGGATCAAGGAGAGGGACCATTACTGGCTGGTCACTCTCCTTGATCCACGGTACAAGGGTAAGGTTTCTGACCTTATCTTGCCATCGCAGAGGGAGCAGAGGTTGAGACATCTCTGGGAGGCCTTGCAGAAAGGTCTGTGCAACGCTTTCCCAGAGACTGGGAGGTTACAAACTCCTGGTCCTGGACAACGTGTTGCTGAGGCATCGGTCAGAAGGAGGGATGGAGAAGGTGGCCGTCTGACTGATGATTTCAGACAATTATTTAGTCCGCAGCCCCAAGGTATGATCGGTTCCAGCAACCATCGGCAGCGTCTGATTTACATGGTGCAGGAATACCTAGGGGCAAGGTCAGACTTGGACACCTTTCCCACCAAAAATCCTCTGGCTTACTGGGTCTTGAGGATGGATCACTGGCCAGAGCTTGCACAGTATGCAATTGAGCTACTGGCCTGTCCTGCATCCAGCATTCTTTCGGAACGCACCTTCAGTGCTGCTGGTGGTTTTGTTACCGATCACAGGGTGCGCCTGTCCACCTTATCAGTTGATCGACTGACCTTCATCAAGATGAATCAGTCTTGGATCACCCACAGCTACCAAGCACCTGAAGCTGATGTAACCGAATATTTTTTTTTTTTTTAAATATCACATCCCTTCAAGACTGCCTATGCTGATGCTGAGTGACTGTCCTGTTATGTTGATTGTCTATCCTCTTCCTCCTCCGCTGATATGTTGGAAGAACATTTTTGGTTCTGGGTGATGCCATCAGCCCAATTTTTCTGCCCCTGTTTAACAGGGGCGTTTAATTACAATTTTTTAAGCAATGCTTTGCAACAGGGCTAATTCCTGCACTAAAACTAGAGTATATGGGAGAGGTTGCAATGTCGTGGCACCAGCACCAGTGCCTAAGGCCCAATTTTTCTGCCCCTGTTTAACAGGGGCGTTTAATTACAATTTTTGATGCAATGCTTTGCAGCAGGGCTCATTCCTGCACTACAACTAGAGTATATGGGAGAGGTTGCAGTGTCGTGGCACCAGCACCAGCGCCAGCAGCCCAATTTTTCAGCTCCTGTTTAACAGGGACATGTAATTACAATTCTTGATATAATATTTCACAGGAGGGCCCGTTCCTGTGCCCACCCAGAGTAACTGTGAGGACTTATAGTGTTGTGGCACCAGCACCACAACCACCAAAGGTAAATTTTTCTACCACTGTTCAACAATGGCATGTAATTACAATTTTTGATATAATCGTTGATAGCAGGGAGCTCCAGCGCCCACCAAGAGTCACTTTGAGGGCTTACAATGTTGGGGCAAAACCAACACCCTGTTCCGCCATTTCTGCAGAGCATATAGGGCAGGCCCCTACTTTCAAACATCCAACTCACAAACATCTCCTACTTGCAAACGGAAGGAGACAACAGCAAGTGAGATGAAAAAAGACGGACGGCAAAACAAATTATACACGGGTGATAACCCTTCCCTATGTTTTCCAAAAAGCTTAAAAATAGTTTTTTTGACTGGAGATACACTTTGTAATTTTCAAATGGTAAATTTTTAAACAGATTCAACTTAACACAACAAATCTACACAGTCCCTGTCTTGTTTGCACCACCTGTATACTGCTGTTCTGAGTATATAGGGCCTTGGGGCCACACGTATTTCCTTTTTTTAATATGGGTACGGGGTTCCCCTTAATATCTGTACAAGACCCAAAGGGGCTGGTAATGGGCAGGGAGGGCTACCCATGCCATTTTTTCAACCATGGTTCAACCATATTGCAGGAACCAGATATAACATTAAAACCGCAAGCAGTTTTAAATGACGTTATTTCCGTTCCGTTATGTCCTGCCCCAGGGGATATGTATCAATGCAAAAAAAAGTTTAAAATCAGCAGTTTTTTCGGAACTGAAAAAATAAAAGTGAAATATTCCTTTAAATACCTGGGGGGTGACTATAGTATGCCTGTAAAGTGGTGCGTGTTTCCTGTGTTTAACCACTTGCTTACTGGGCACTTAAACCCCCCTCAGTCCCAGACCAATTTTCAGCTTTCAGCGCTGATGCACTTTGAATGACAATTGCGCGGGCATACAACACTGTACCCAAATGAAATTTTTATCATTTTTTTCCCACAAATAGAGCTTTCTTTTGGTGGTATTTAGTTACAGCTCGGAGTTTTATTTTTTGCTAAACAAACAAAAAAAGATGCAAAAAAAAAAAAAAAATCATGTTTTAATAGTTTGTTATAAAATTTTGCAAACGGGTAATTTTTCTCTTTCATTGAAGTGCGCTGATTAGGCGGCACTGATGGCTGCATTGGTGGGCACTGATGGGCTGCATTGGTGGGCACTGATAGGCTGCACTGGCTGGCACTGATAGGCTGCACTGGTGGGCACTGATAGGCTGCACTGGTGGGCACTGATAGGCATAGTTAAGGCGGCACTAATAGGCACAGATAAGGCGCCACCGATGGGCACAGATAAGGCGGCACTGATGGGCACAGATGGGCACAGATAAGATGGCATGGATGGGTGGCACGGATAAGTGGCACGGATGGGTGGCACGGATGGGCACTGATAGGTACCACTGATAGATGGGACTGATGGGCACTGATAGGTGGCACTGATAGGTGGCTCTGATAGGTGGCACTGCTGGGCACTGATGGGCGGCACTGCTGGGCACTGATGGGCGGCACTGCTGGGCACTGATGGGCGGCACTGGGGTGCAGCACCTTTGAGGCACATTGTGGGCACATTGTGGGCACTGTGGGTGGCACTGTGGGTGGCACTGCTGGATGGCACTGTGGGTGGCACTGTGGGCACTATGGGCACTGCTGGGTGGCACTGCTGGGGGGCACTTACTTTTATTCAGGATGGCACTGCGGTGGGCAGGTGGGCACTGGCAGGGGGCAGGTGGTCAGCTGTATTGCTGGCCGTGATCGGGACTGATGTCCCGATCACGGCCGCCGGTGATCGGCTTTTTTTTTCTCTCCTCGCGCTGTCAGCGCGAGGAGGAATAATAGCCGATTACCGGCTCCGTTCTATCACATGATCAGCTGTCATTGGCTGACAGCTGATCACGTGATAAGGGGTCGGGATCGACCCCTTTCACGGATCGGTGATCAGGCGAGTCTCACGGACTCGCCGATCACAGAGCGCACCGCGCGCGCCCCTCAGGGCGCACGCAGGCCACTCGTACCCGGGACGACATCAATAGACGTAGTCCCGGAAAAGTAGATCCGCGCTAATGCCGTCATTTGGCAATAGCGCGGATCCCAAGTGGTTAAAAGAGTCCCTGCACAAAATGATATTTCTAAAGGAATAAAAGTAATTTAAAACTGTTTGCGGCTGTAATGTAATGTCAGGTCTCTGCAATATGGATGAAAATTATTGAAAAAAAACAGCATGGGTACCCCCCAGGCCATTACCAGGCCCTTTGGGTCTTGTATGGATAGTAAGGGGAACTCTGCACCCAAATAAAAAAAAGAAAAAGAGTGGGGCCTCCAGGCCCTATATACTCTGAACAGCAGTATACAAGCGGTCCAAACTGTAGGTTTGTACATTTTCTAAGTGTAGCTCCAGCGAACAAATCTATTTTTAAGCTTTTTGGATAACATAGGGAAGGATTATCACCCCTGTAACATTTGTTTTGCTGTCTGTGCCCCTGTTCAGAAGATTTCACCTCACTTCCTGTCAATAGTCAATGACAATTGGATTTTGATTTTTTTTTTCTTTTAATCACACTGTTACTTTATGCCTTAGCCCAATAACAGCATTTAAACATTTATTCTGAGGCACTGCCTGAGTTAAAGCTGAGGTCAGTTCACTTTTTACATACAAAACAAATTAAATGGAACACATACATAGGACTTATGCCGCGTACACACGACCGGACTTTGCGGCAGACTAGGTCTGACTGTCTTTCCGACAGACTTTCGGCAGAGTTCCGACAGACTTTCCGAACGAACGGACTTGGCCACACACGAATGGACTAAGTAGGTTTGAAAGTCCATTTGTTTTGAACGTGATGATGTAAACGGGTGTAACATTGGGGGATGTTTAACTCAGTGGCAGATGTCTTTTCAGTAAGTTCACAGTGAACAGGAACTTTTGTTTAAGGGCATGGTAGCCCACTTTTATTAAAAAGGAACAACATAAAGTTCATACATGCACTTGGTTGCCCACACAGGGGTTCTTCTGCCAAAAAAACAATACATGAAAAATGCCAAGCCACCTGGCTCTCTTCATCAGCACTGCCACCTAGGCTTTACAATTCAGCCCTCTTGGCCTTATAACAGGGTTCCCGCACAACTACTGTACCTCTTTTCAGCTTCCTTGCTGCTCAGGCCTTCCACTTCAGGCTCTCATTTGTCTCAGATGCGCACAGCTTTAACACACACAGTGTCTATCTAGAAAGCAGCCCCTCACTGCTCTGATCCTCAGACTTGGCTCTCTGGCTTTCTCTAGTGCACACCTGCACTCTCTGGACTCCTGGAGACCTCCTGTCTCTCTGGGTGGAGCCCAGAACCCTAATCCTAACTTTGCTATAAGCCCAGGACCCACCTGCTCAATCAACCAGCCAGACTCCTGGCTGTTCCAAAAACCCGGTCCCAGGACTGGAGATTCCATCCCACCCATAACGCTATGGAATCTCCGGGCTCCAGGTCCCCAAGTGGATTTTACAAACTTTGGAGGAAACTGATAAAACAGATTCCTCCACATTAAATACTCCTGGAGCCCCTCAACCTGCCTATTTGAGAACCCTGGGTGACAATTACTAGGACAGGGAACTGTACTGTCACAGGGACTAAACAAGGAAGTTCAATATTCAGTAGCCAATAGCTGCCCTTGCGTCATTTTTGGTCCGTCGGACTAGCACACAGACGAACGGTTTCCTGATTTTAGTCTGTCGGAATTGAGTCCGTCGGATAGATTTGAAACATGTCCTATTTCTAGGTCCATCTGATTTTTTTTTTTGAAAAATGATCGGACTAGCCCAAACATAATCAGATTGTCCGACGGACTGATCCCGTCGGACCTAGTCTGCCGGAAAGTCCGGTTGTGTGTACATGGCATTAGGGATAGGCCAGAAGTTCGAGTCAAACCGACCAACGAATGCACCATAATGCGCTATGAGATTGCAGTGCATTGAAGGCTGCTGATTGACCAAAGCATGCACCTGAACTGCATGCTTTGGCCAATAACAGTGCAATGTGCTGCGAGAGCAATGATTGGCCAAAGCCCCCGTGTCTAAGGGCTATGTCCACACCCCACACTATATAAGGCTGCTTACACGGCGGCCGTGTATAGTGTATATGAATGGAGATTAGGCAGGGTAATTTTAATTAGTGTATTGTGTGGTCAGTTAGCGTAGAGTAGGGATGAGCTTCGTGTTCGAGTCGAACGTACGTTCGACTCGAACATTGGCTGTTCGTCCGTTCGACGAAATCCGAACTCTTGGTCCGTTCGCGTCAAAATTTGTGTGGCGCGCGGACCACATGCACTGCGGTGGCGCAGTGCATTGCTGGCTCATGATTGGCCAAGCATGCACTGTGACCCCGCATGCTTGGCCAATCGCAGCGCCAGCAGCGAGGAGAGCAATGATTGGCCACAGGCATCCTGCCTGTGGCCAATCATAGCTCAGGCTGTGTAGTGCATGCCCCACACTATATAAGGCCGCCTTTGAGGCGGCCTCGTGTAGTGTGTTGGCATCTGAAGCAGTGGGTGTTCTGTGTACCTTCAACACAGTACACACCAATCGTTTTTGGCTGATTTCCTATCTTGCTGTTGTGTAGTGGTTATTGTCTGTGCCCTGACCGCAGTATACACCACTACACTATATTCACCTCACCTATATAGCTAGCTAGTGATCTATCTTTAACCACTTAACAACATTGCAGATTAACGGCTTCAGGGCGGTTGTTTAACTCTGAGAGGCCGTTAATTAACGGCCTCCCAGAATTCTGCTCTCGCGCTCCCCCTGGGGCGCGCACTTGAGAGCATCCGTGACCGCCGGGTCCACAGGACCCGGCGCATCACGGATCACGGTAAACGGCCGCTCGTCGCGGCCGTTTACCACATGATCGCTCCGTCAAATGACGGAGTGATCACTTGTAAACAAACCGGCGTCATGTTATGACGCCGGTTCCTCCCTCCCCTCTCTGTACCGATCGGTACAGCGGAGGGGAAAGAGATCGATGTCAGCAGCGATGTGGGCTGCATCTGCAGTGCCCACATCACTGCTCACCAAATTTAACCCCTCAATTCCCTGCCAATACTCTGCAATACCAGTGCATACTCTGCAGTACCCTGCCATTACTCTGCAGTACCCCCCATTACTCTGCAGTACCCTGCCATTACTCTGCAGTACCCTGCCATTACTCTGCAGTACCCCCCATTACTCTGCAGTAACCCCCATTACTCTGCAGTACCCTGCCATTACTCTGCAGTACCCCCCATTACTCTGCAGTAACCCCCATTACTCTTCAGTACCCTGCCATTACTCTGCAGTACCCCCCAATACTCTGCAGTACCCCCCAATGCTCTGCAGTACCCGCCATTACTCTGCAGTACCCGCCATTACTCTGCAGTACCCTGCCATTACTCTGCAGTACCCCGCCATTACTCTGCAGTGCAGTACCCTGCCATTACTCTGCAGTACCCCCCATTACTCTGCAGTAACCCCCATTACTCTGCAGTACCCTGCCATTACTCTGTAGTACTCCCCAATACTCTGCAGTACCCTGCTATTACTCTGTAGTACCCCGCCAATACCCCGCCAATACCCCGCCAATACCCCGCCAATACTCTGCAATACCCTGCAATAAATTGCCATACCCAGCCATACTCGGAGATACCCAGCCATACTCGGTGATACCCTGAAATACCCAGCCATAGACGCCCCCCACCCCTCACCGCCCTCCGGTGCTTCTACCAACTCGCCAGTATGATCAAAGCCAGAATCTTTTTTTTATTTTTTATTTCAGGCTTCCCAGCCTAGAGGTGAGATGTGGGGTTATATTGACCCCCAGATTTCACTGTAAAGAGGACCTGTCACCCCATATTCCTATTACAAGGGATGTTTACATTCCTTGTAATAGGAATAAAAGTGATCAAAAATATATTTTTGGGGAAAAAAATGTCAAACTAAAATAAATAAAGTAAAATGAACAATTAAAAAAAAAAAAAAAAAATTAAAGCGCCCATGTCCCCATGTGCTCGCATGCAGAAGCGAACGCATGCGTAAGCCCCGCCCACATATGAAAACGGTGTTCAAACCACACATGTGAGGTATCGCCGAGAACGTTAGAGTGAGAGCAATAATTCTAGTCCTAGACCTCCTCTGCAACTCAAAACATGTAACCAGTAAAAAAAAAATTATGAAGAAAAAATTACTAATCTGCTAAATTTTATAACAGAAACAAAGAAAAATTCATTTTTTCGCAGAATTTCCGGTCTTTTTTCTTTTATAGCACAAAAAATAAAAAACTGAGAGGTGATTAAATACCACCAAAAGAAAGCTCTATTTGTGTGAAAAAAAGGACAAACATTTCATATAGGTCCAGTGTTGCATGACTGAGTAATTGTCATTCAAAATGTGAGAGCACCAAAAGCTGAAAATTGGTCTGGTTATTAAGGGTGTTTAAGTGCCCAGTGGTCAAGTGGTTAATAATAGAGCTTGCAGTCAGTAGTGTTAGGAGATAGTGCGTGCTGTCTGCGTGCTCTGTACCCAGTACATACCGCTATAATATAGGGCAGGCCCCTACTTTCAAACATCCAACTTACAAACATCTCCTACTTGCAAACGCAAGGAGACAGCAGCAAGTGAGATGAAAAAAGACGGACGACAAAACAAATTATACAGGGGTGATAACCCTTCCCTATGTTTTCCAAAAAGCTTAAAACTAGTTTTTTTGACTGGAGCTACACTTTAAAAATGTACCAGTTGAAAATTACAAACAGATTCAACTTAACACAACAAACCTACACAGTCCCTGTCTTGTTTGCACCGCCTGTATACTGCTGTTCTGAGTATATAGGGCCTGGGGGCCACACGCATTTCCTTTTTTTAATATGGGTACAGGGTTCCCCTTAATATGCGTACAAGACCCAAATAGGCTGGTAATGGGCAGGGAGGGCTACCCATGCCATTTTTCTCAATGATTTTCAACCATATTGCAGGAACCAGATATAACATTAAAACCGCAAGCAGTTTTAAATGGTGTTATTTCCGTTTAATGTAATTTTGTGCAGGGACTGTTCTAAACACGGGAAACATGTGGCACTTCACAGGCATACTACAGACACCCCCCAGGCACCATATTTAAAGGAATATTTCACTTTTTTTTTTTCACTTTAATCGTCATTAAAATCAGTGCTCCCGCCAAAACGGCAGTTTTTAAAACTTTTTTTTGCATTGACCCATGTCCCCTGAGGCAGGAGGCAGGTCCCCAAACCCTTTTTAGGACAGTATCTTGCATATTAGCCGTTAAAATTAGCACTTTCCATTTCGAACGTTCGAGTCCCATAGACTTCAATGGGGTTCTAACGTTCGTAACGAACGTGGGGGCCGTTCGCAAGTTCTGCTGCGAACCGAACCGGGGGGGTGTTCGGCTCATCCCTAGCGTAGAGTATATAATACAGTATAGTATTGAGAATATATAATACAGTGTAGTGTAGAAAATATATAATACAGTGTATTGCGGTGTAAATAACACAGTGTAGTGCGGTGTATATAATACAGTGTAGTGTGGTGTATATAACACAGTGTAGTGCAGTGTGTATAATACAGTGTAGTGCAGTGTGTATAATACAGTGTAGTACAGTGTAGTGCGGTGTGTGTGTATAACACAGTGTAGTGTAGTGTGAATAACACAGTATTGGGGTGCTAATGAAGTGTTGGTGTGTACAACAATTTTTCTGTCACATCATGGCAGCATACACTCTCGGTTGTGACTCCGCCTCCACAACCTGATAGGACCACATAGCTATAAGTTAGTGAGACGGCACCCCGTCCCAGTATTCTCAAATTTTTCCTCACCCGTTAGGACCGCACGGATCAGCACCCCCTTACCGCTTCGCCCCAGCCAGGTTCTAGCCTCTCCTGGGTGTAAGTCCTTGCCTGTACAGCCTCTAAACAAACTAAATGGAAGGAGCCCCACTCTGGTGATCTCAGGGGTGTTGTTTTTTTTTCTGTGGCCTTAATATAAGCCTTAAACAGGCTTGAGCATGTTGCAGCAGACTTTAATATGTGCCTTAAATAGGCTTGTTGGTGTTTCAATGGCCTTAATATATAAGCCATAAACAGGCTTAGTTACCCTGCAGTGGTCTCCATGTTCTTTTGTTTCCTTTTCCTTTTTTTTCTGCCAGTGGGCTTTCTGGGCTCTGTTGTCCCTCTAGCTAGTAGCCTGATGTGCACCGAGCATCCTGACGCTTCAGCGCATGTGCAGTGCGCAGTCTTTGGGTGTTCTATGCTCCTTGCCAGCTTCCAAAATGGCGTTGGGCGCAACGCGGAGCTACTGCACATGCGCAAGCAGGACGTGACCTCGGCGGCCATTGGGCCAGTTTTAAAAGCAAAAACAGACTGAATTTACTGCTTTTGCCTGTGCCTGTATTATTGGACTGCATTTTCCTGCTCCTACCGAAGTTATAACATCCACCCTTACTAGGTAAGTGGCTCCCCTGTAACTGCCCTTATTTTTTTGCTTCATTTTCTGCATTACCTATCCCTCTGTTTCCCTAGGCTACCACTACTCCTTTCCCTATGGAGACCACTGCCCCAGCAGATCACCGTCAGCCTAATAGCTAAGAGGGGATGATTTACCTTGGTAAGTAGTGAAGATCGAAAAAGAGCGCAGGATAGCACTAATGCTGCCTAAATGGTTAGCCCCATCAGCTCCTCAAGGTCGTCCAACTCAAGGCGCAGAGAGACCTCACACAGGAGAAGCAGTTCTGGCCACAGATGGAGCCACTCAAGTCACAGAAGAAGTCGCTCAGGCAACAGGGGGCGTCGCAGGAGAAGTCAGTCCAAATCATATTCAAGACACAGCCCCTCCTACCACAGAAGATCTCCTGCGCGCAGACATCAATCGCCAGCACACCACTCCCGACCCTCTGGGAACGCTTGCTGGATATACGGGGCTACAGCCCTTCAAGACAAATTGGCTTGTGGCAGGTGATACCAGAGAAAAAGAACAAGAGCCCAGAGAGCCTGCTGGGGTTTCAACTCCACAAGTCCTAACTCTAGATATGGAGTTTTCAATTTGATGTACCTCACCTGCTCCTCCGAGTACATCAAGAGAGCAGGATTCCCCGTCTGACAATGAGGGGTTGGAAGCATTGGATGGCATTGATTTTTCATTAGCCCTTTGTTAAGTCAGTAAAAGAGACGATAAGCTGGGAGGAACCCCAGGAGGTCCAGCAAAAGCTAAAGTAATACTTTCCGAATCTTAAGGGGTACCCGGAGGCCTTCCCATTCATTGAGGAACTGGATAAGCTAATCAAGGAGGAATGGCAGAGACTCGAAAACAAAAATTGAGTTTAAACAACAGACTTGCCAAGTTGTATCCTTTTAACCACTTGAGACCCGCGCTATAGCCGAATGACGGCTATAGCGCGGATCTCCTTTTCTGGGACTACGTCTATTGACGTAGTCCCGTGCACGAGCGGCCTGCACGCCCCCTGAGACTCGCCTACGAGACTCGCCTGATCACGATCCATGCAAGGGGTCAATCCCGACCCCTTATCACGTGATCAGCTGTCAGCCAATGACAGCTGATCGTGTGATATAACGGAGCCGGTAATCGGCTATTAAAAAAAAAAAAGCCGATCACTGGCGGCCGTGATCGGGACATCAGTCCCGATCACGGCCAGCCCTGCCAGTGCCCACCTGCCCCCTGCTTTGCCTGCCTAAATAAAAAATGTGTCCCCCCTGTCAGTGCCACCCAGCAGTGCCCACAGTGCCACCCAGCAGTGCCCACAGTGTCACCCAGCAGTGCCCACAGTGTCACCCAGCAGTGCCACCCAGCAGTGCCCACAGTGCCACCCAGCAGTGCCCACAGTCTGCCTCAACAAAGGTGCTGCACCCCAGTGCCACATATCCGTGCCCAGCAGTGCCGCCCATCAGTGCCCATCAGTGCCCAGCAGTGCCGCCCATCAGTGCCCAGCAGTGCCACCTATCAGAGCCACCTATCAGTGCCACCTATCAGTGCCCATCAGTCCCATCTATCAGTGGTACCTATCAGTGCCCCTTAGTGCCACCCATCCGTGCCACCCATCTGTGCCACCCATCCATGCCATCTTATCTGTGCCCGTCTTTGCCCATTAGTGCCGCCTTATCTGTGCCCATCGGTGCCGCCTTATCTGTGCCTATTAGTGCCGCCTTAACTATGCCTATCAGTGCCCACCAGTGCCGCCTATCAGTGCCCACCAATGCAGCCTATCAGTGCCCACCAGTGCAGCCTATCAGTGCCGCCTCATCAGTGCACTTCAATGAAGGAGAAAAATGACCTGTTTGCAACATTTTATAACAAACTATTAAACATGATTTTTTTTTTTTGTTTGTTTAGCAAAAAATAAAACTCCCAGCTGTGATTAAATACCACCAAAAGAAAGCTCTATTTGTGGGAAAAAAATGATAAAAATTAAATTTGGGTACAGTGTTGTATGGCCGCGCAATTGTCATTCAAAGTGCATCAGCGCTGAAAGCTGAAAATTGGTCTGGGACTGAGGGGGGTTTCAGTGCCCAGTAAGCAAGTGGTTAAGGAGCCTAAAGTAAACCCTCTGGTTTCCCCTCCAATAGTAGATGCATCCCTCATGCGTCTAGCCAGGCATGTGACACTTCCTATCAAGGACACTGTAACATTCAGGGACGTGCTCGATAGGAAGATTGACACGTATCTAAAAAGGGCCTACCTATCGGCAGGAGGCACTTGCAGACCGGCCGTGGCGCTCGCAGCTGTAGGTAGAGCCATCTCCAGCGAGTTGGCAACACCGAAAAACTCGTCTCGGAGGGCGCAGACCAGGAAAGGATAGTAAAAGCTCTGCAGGAACTAAGGCTCATAGGGGACTTTGTGGCAGAGGCCTCTGTTGACGCAATTAAATCTGCATCAAGGGCCATGCTGGCTGTTGTAATGGGCAGAGAGGCACTGTGGCTAAAGCCCTAGGGGCAGACCCTGCCTCCAAGTCCAACTGGTGCCGCATTCCGTATGATGGGGAAAACCTTTTTGGAGTGAAGTTGGACTCTCAAAGGTGACTGGCAGGAAGTCGAGGCTTATCCCCTCAGACAAAAGGCCGAAGCAGCAGAGGCCTCCTCCTTTTAGGTGTAATCTCCCGGACAGGTACAGAGATGCAAAAGCCTACAGGCCTGGAAAAGTATACAGAAGGAGTTGGAAAAACCCTCAGACGTCCTTCATGAAGTTTCAGAAACCCAGGACTCCCACGTCCAGTGACCAGAAGTCCTTTTGAAGGTGCGGCTGTCCAGCCAGCAGTGGTGGGAGCCAGACTCTCAAAATTCAAGCTGGTTTGGGCAGAAACGATAAAAGAGCCACCATCCAATTCGGGCACAGATGTTCATTCAGGTGGCGTCCCCCAGGGGATCATTTTTGCCTAACCAATCTTCCACCATCTCGGGAAAAAAGGATGTTGTTAGCCAAGTATGTCCAGGAACTTCTCCAGAAGCAGGCGATACTGGAGGTAGCTCTATCACAGAGGCGAGGGGTTCTATTCCCCGTTATTCCTGGTCAAGAAAAAAAATCAGGGGATCTGTGTCTGGTCTTGGGCCTAAAAAAATCTCAAACACTCCATCCGAGTGGAGTCATTCAAAATGGAAAGTCTGCAGTCGATCCTCCAAGCTATAAATCTGGGAGACTGGATGCTTTCCATAGACCTCCAGGATGTCTACCTGCATATCCCTATCCATACCGCATTCCAGAAGTTCATTTGGTTCTCAGTAAATCAGTGTCACTTCTAGTTCCAAAGTATTCCATTCGGGATCTTTACTGCCCCCAGAACATTCATGAAGGTCCTATTACCAGCGATTGTGTCCTTGAGGGAGAAAAGAGTGCACCACTACCTGGACGACATCTTCCTCCTCTCAAACAGTCCCTTATACAGCATCGGGAAATCCTGGTCTCCACACTGCCGGGATTTGGGTGGCTAATAAACTGGGAAAAGAGCAATACTCAGCCCACCCAGAGGATAGTCTTCCTGGGAGCCAAACGGGATACCCGGACAAATACAGTAGAACTGCCACCAGAGAAAATTTCCCTCTTGATCCAGAGAGTGGGGAAATCGATCTTAGTCACATCTCTACCTGCCAGAGCATGCCTCAGTCTCCTAGGCTCTCTATCAGGGACCATACGGATGATCCAATGGGTGCAGTCGAACTCGAGACCCCTCCAAATCTCTTTTCTGCATCAGTGGGACAGCACATCCATGTCCCAACCGATCTCCATCTCAGAGGAGGTCAAACAATCACTATGATGGTGGACTCGACCCTGCAACCTGAAAAGATGTACAGTAGGTGGCACCGATATTGTGTTTCCAACGCAATACTGTCGCGCTGGTTCCCGGTGACAGGCTTCTCAAACCAGTGCGATCCCGTTGCGCTGGTTCTCGCGCTGGCTGCAATAGGAAAATGTAATTTTCCTATAGTAGTGAGAGCGAGAGAGCGGCGATAATGTCACCTCACTCATGAAGCCTGCATGCCTTCTCGGGGGCATACCAGGCCCTTAGGTCCGGTAGGGATTTTAAGGGGAATCCCCTACGCCGAAAAAAACGTTGCGGGTCCCCCTCCAAATCCATACCAGACCTCTATCCGAGCACGCAACTCGGCCGGTCAAGAAAGGAGGAGAGGGGGTGGGGACGAGCGAGCGCCCCCCCCCTCCTGAGCCGTACCAGGCCACGTACCCTCAACATGGGGGGTGCCTTGGGGAAAGGGGGGCGGTGGCTCAGCAAGAAGAACCGAAGAGGGGGACAAGACCCCCCGAAGTCGGAAGAAGAGGGCGGCGATGAAGAAGAAAGCCGGGCTCCTCTGCTAGTAAAAGAGCTAGCAGAAGATAGCGGAGGAGTCTGGCGAGAAGACCCCCAAAGATGGAAGAAGGCCCCCGGAGCTGTGCAATAAACTATTTTAACCCTTGTGTGTTGTGTTTTTTTTACATTTTTTTCACAGGTGAATGGGTAGGGGTACATTGTAGCCCATACTCATTCACATAGGGTGGGGGCCCGCTATCTGGGGGCTCCCTTATTAAAGGGGGCTCCCGGATTCCGATAAGCCCCCTGCCCGCAGACCCCGACAACCAATGGCCAGGGTTGTCGGGAAGAGGCCCTTGTCCTTATGGGGAGAAGGTGCTTTGGGGTGGGGGTGCCGCACGGCCCCCCTTTCCCCAAGGCACCCCCCATGTTGAGGGCACGCAGCCTGGTACGGCTCAGGAGGGGGGGGGGGGGCTCACTCGTCCCCACCCTCTTCCCTGACCAGCCGGGCTGCGTGCTCGGATAGGGGTCTGGTAGGGATTTTGGAGGGGACCCCACGCCATTTTTTTCAGCTTAGGGGATTCCCCTTAAAATCCCTACCAGACCTAAGAGCCTGGTATGCCTCCCAAGGGGGAACCCATGTCGTTTTTTTTTTTTATTTGGTGTGGAGTTCTCCCTTAGGATTCATACCAAACACAATGCCTGGTATTGGCGGGTATCCAATTCGGATCCCCGCACCAGTGTGAACCCGGCCAGTGATTCTTGTCGCTTATCGGGAAAGGAAAATAAACATTTTTCCTTTCCCGATGCGAGCCAGCTCGGCGCTGGCTCCCGCGACGGGGCTCGTAGGGTGTCAATCTTGCCAATAGAAGCGGCGAGATTGACACAATATCGTGGTCACCTACTGTAGTCACCTCTCCGCAAGAAATAATAACTTCAGACGCCAGCTTGGCACACTATCAACATCATGCGGCCCATGGCCACTTGCCATTCAGGGCTCAGGACTCTGTCTCAAATGTGCTGGAAATTAAGGTAGCCTTTCAAGCCCTCCTGGCTTTCAGCACTCAATTGAGGGGGAAGCAAGTCCTCCTAAAAATGGACAACAAAGTGGCCGTCGCCTACATCAACAGGCAGGGGGCACTAGAAGCTCCTCCATGATGCAGGAAGTCAGCCCCATGATGGAGTGGGCACAACTGAACCTACTGGATTTGAGAGCAGCCTACATCCCGGGTGTCGAGAATCTCCTGGCCAACTCACTCAGCAGAAGCTTTATTTCCAACAACGAGTGGTCTCTGAATCCCCATGCCTTCACTCTCATATCTCAGACCTGAGGCCCACCGGACATAGACCTTGCTACAATACCAACAAATACAAAGTGCCAGAGGTTCTTGTCAAGAATTCCCTTCCCTTCAGCGGAGGGAACAGATTACCTCCAACACCCCTGGAACTTCCGTCTCGGCTACATCTTCCCTCCGGCTCCCCTTCTGAGGCTCAAGAAGTCGGCGGCACTGGTAGTGGCTGTGATCCCCTTTTGACTGAGGCCATGGTTCACTACCCTACTACAGCTGAACACGGCAGACCCACTTGCTCTCCTGTTATCAGCAGACTTGTTCTCTCAAGGCCAGCTACTTCACCTGAACTCGGAGAAGCTACATCTAATGGCCTGGAGGCTGAGAGAGCTAGATATCTAGATCAGGGTTGCTCCCAGAGGGTAGTGGAGATTATACTCAAGGCCAGGAGGCCTACCACCAACAGCACCTACCGAAGGGTATGGGAAAAGTTCATTACCTTTTTTCAACAGCAAGGCTGGGACTCATCCTCTCCATCAGTTTTATAAGTTCAGGAATTCTTGCAGTCAGGCCTAGAGAAAGGTCTTGGATTCAGCACCTTAAAAGTCCAAGTGTCAGCCCTATCGGCTCTGACCAGAGTCAAGTAGGCACATGACCTTCTTGTTATACAATTTCAGAAGGCCTGCCTTAAACTCGGGCCCCGAGGAAACCCTCATTCCCGGTCTGGGACCTCCCAGTCATCTTGGAAGCTTTGTCTAAAGAACCTTTCTTTCCACTTGAGAGCATCTCCCTCTGGGACCTGATGCTAAAAGTCTCATTCTTAATTGCCATAACATCAGCAAAAAGGATCTCAGAGATGCAAGCCTGGCTGGCTAAAGAACCATACCTAGTCATTTATCCAGACAGAATAGTCCTAAGGCCTTCGGATCGTTTTATCCCTAAAGTATCCTCCCCTTTGACTTTAATCAAGAAATCAACCTTCCAGCCCTTGTCATGGACCAGGGTGACCCTCATTCTCTGGATGTCAAGGGGAACATCCTGGAATACCTTTTGGCAACCAAACCTATTAGGAGAACGGAAAACCTCTTAATTATACCGTACAGCTTCAAAAAAGGGCAAGCAGCGTCGGCTCGTACCATCGCTTCATGGCTGGTGAAGACCATCAAAAAGGCCTAATCGAGTACCCTACAAATTCCTGAGGGCTTGAAGGTGCATTCCACCAGGGCAGTGGCAACCTCATGGGCAGCCTATTGTAGGGTCTCGGCGGAGACCATCTGTAGAGCAGCCACCTGGTCTTCCAGAATTACATTCATATCTCATTTTAAGGTGGATTTCGCACACCTATCAACAGTGGATTTCGGAAAGTCCGTTATCCAGGCCAACTCTTCCATTCCTTGTTAATAAATAGGGATGGCCTTGCAGTTCGCCCGGCAGTCGGTTCGTGGCGAATTCTGCGTGTTCGTGATTCGCCAAACTGGCGAACTTCTGGCGCTGTTCACACGGCGGACATATGCGTTTACATTGTGAAAGAGCTTTGACCCATGATGACACATCCATCATGGGGTACAAGACAGCCAATTGAGACATTTCAGCACATGGACAATTGGACATTCCCCTTACCTTATAAATAGACCTGATCTGGCGGCCATTTTACATTCTGTCTTTTGTCAGTGTAAGGAGAGGTTGCTGTGTGGATCAGGGACAGACTGTAGTGACACAAATCACTAGCTATTAGGTCCACAAAAGTCCTTTTAACCACTTGCCGACCGCCTCACGCCGATGTACGTCGGCAGAATGGCACGGGCAGGCATAAGCACGTACATGTACGTGATTTGCCTCCCGCGGGTCGGGGGCCCGATCGGGCCCCCGCCCGGTGCCTGCGGCGGTCGGTTTTCGTTCGGGAGCGATCCCGGACGAGGGGACGGCCATTCATTCATGGCCACCCCCTCGCGATCGCTCCCGACGAATGGAAATCCCCGGTGACATCACTTCCTCTCCTGTAATGTAAACACAGGAGAGGAAGTGATGTATTCTCTCCTCCGTGTCGGTATTTTTCGTTCCGACACGGAGGAGAGCGGATCAGTGAGTTGCACCAACACATCCCACACACAGTAGAACATGCCAGGCACACTCACACCCCCCCTTTACCCCCCGATCACCCCCCCAATTACCCCTGCCCCCCCAGTCACAGTGACACCAATGTCATTTTTTTTTTTTTTTTTTTTTTTTTTGCATTGGTGTCATTTGTGACTGTAATAACTGTTAGAGCAGTTAGGGTTAGCCCCCTTTAGTTCTAATGTACCCCCCTAACCCCCCCAATAAAGGTTTAACCCCGTGATCACCCCCCGTCGCCAGTGTCACTAAGGCTGGGTTCACATTGCAGCGGTTTATGAGAACGAATGTGATTCGCACCGCACTGCAGTGCAAATCACATCCGATCTCTGTGCGATTCGAGTTCAGCCATTCGCCGCACCCGCCGCACCCGCCACACCCGCCGCACCCGCCGCAAATTCGCACGGGACCCTTTTTTTGGCCCGCAGCAGAATCGGATCGCATGGGTGTTCACACCATGCGATCCGAGTTTGCAGATCGCACTGCGATATGCGAACTGATCTGGGGGTGTCAGTAACATTTCACTGACACTCCCAGCAGTTCGCATAGGGCAGTGTGAACTGCCGCCGGGAGGCATGCGATGCGGGAACCCGCCGCGGATTCGCGGCGTTTCCGCATCGCTCCAGTGTGAACCCAGCCTAATAAGCGATCATTTTTCTGATCGCCGTATTAGTGTCACAGGTGACGCTAGTTAGGCAGGTAGGTATTTAGGTTCGCCGCAGCTTTTTATAGCGCTAGGGACCCCCATATACTACCGCATAAAGCCCCCTGATTGCCCCCTAGTTAACCCTTTCACCAGTGATCACCATATAACTGTTACAGGTGACGCTGGTTGGTTAGTTATTTTTTTATAGTTTCAGGGCACCCGCCATTTATTACCTAATAAAGGTTTAACCCCCTGATCACCCGGCAGGTGTCATTTGTGACTAATAACTGTTAGGGCAGTTAGGGTTAGCCCCCTTTAGTTCTAAGGTACCCCCCTAACCCCCCCAATAAAGGTTTAACCCCGTGATCACCCCCCGTCGCCAGTGTCACTAAGGCTGGGTTCACATTGCAGCGGTTTATGAGAACGGATGTGATTCGCACCGCACTGCAGTGCAAATCACATCCGATCTCTGTGCGATTCGAGTTCAGCTATACAGATAGTATGGCTGAATTCGTGTCGCACCCGCCGCACCCGCCGCAAACTCGCACGGGACCCTTTTTTTGGTCCGCAGCAGAATCGGATCGCATGGGTGTTCACACCATGCGATCCAAGTTTGCAGATCGCACTGCGATATGCGAACTGATCTGGGGGTGTCATTAACATTTCACTGACACTCCCAGCAGTTCGCATAGGGCAGTGTGAACTGCCGCCGGGAGGCATGCGATGCGGGAACCCGCCGCGCATTCGTGGCGTTCCCGCATCGCTCCAGTGTGAACCCAGCCTAATAAGCGATCGTTTTTCTGATCGCTGTATTAGTGTCACAGGTGACGCTAGTTAGGCAGGTAGGTATTTAGGTTCGCCGCAGCTTTTTATAGCGCCAGGGACCCCCATATACTACCGCATAAAGCCCCCTGATTGCCCCCTAGTTAACCCTTTCACCAGTGATCACCATATAACTGTTACAGGTGACGCTGGTTGGTTAGTTATTTTTTTATAGTTTCAGGGCACCCGCCATTTATTACCTAGTCTCACTAGTGTACCCCTAAATTTAGGGGTGTCTACTTTCTAAAATGGGGTCATTTGGGGGGGGGGGTTTGTGCCATCTTGGCATTTTATGGCCTTCAAAACTGTAACGCCCTTAGAAAGCCTGAAGGCGGTGCTTGGTTTTTGGGGCCCCGTACGCGGCTAGGCTCCCAAAAAGTCCCACATATGTGGTATCCCCGTACTCAGGAGAAGCAGCAGAATTTATTTTGGGGTGTCATTTCACATATGCCCATGGCATGCGTGAGCAATATATCATTTAGTGACAACTTTGTGAAAAAAAAAAAAAGTTTGTAATTTTCCCGCAACTTGTGGCAAAATATAAAATATTCCATGGACTCAACATGCCTCTCAGCAAATAGCTTGGGGTGTCTACTTTCTAAAATGGGGTCATTTGTGGGGGTTTTGTGCCATCTTGGCATTTTATGGCCTTCAAAACTGTAATAGGTAGTGAGAAGTGAACTCAAAAAATTACGCCCTTAGAAAGCCTGAAGGCGGTGCTTGGATTTCGGGGCCCCGTACGCGGCTAGGCTCCCAAAAAGTCCCACATATGTGGTATCCCCGTACTCAGGAGAAGCAGCAGAATTTATTTTGGGGTGTCATTTCACATATGCCCATGGCATGCATGAGCAATATATCATTTAGTGACAACTTTGTGAAAAAAAAAAAAAAAAAAAAAAAGTTTGTAATTTTCCCGCAACTTGTGGCAAAATATAAAATATTCCATGGACTCAACATGCCTCTCAGCAAATAGCTTGGGGTGTCTACTTTCTAAAATGGGGTCATTTGTGGGGGTTTTGTGCCATCTTGGCATTTTATGGCCTTCAAAACTGTAATAGGTAGTGAGGCGTGAAATCAAAAATTTACGCCCTTAGAAAGCCTGAAGGCGGTGCTTGGTTTTCGGGGCCCTGTACGCGGCTAGGCTCCCAAAAAGTCCCACATATGTGGTATCCCCGTACTCAGGAGAAGCAGCAGAATTTATTTTGGGGTGTCATTTCACATACGCCCATAGCATGTGTGAGCAATATATCATTTAGTGACAACTTTGTGTAAAAAAAAAAAAAAAATTTTTTTTTTGTCATTATTCAATCGCTTGAGGCAAAAAAATAAAATATTCAATGGGCTCAACATGCCTCTTATCAATTTCCTTAGGGGGTCTACTTTCCAAAATGGGGTCATTTGGGGGGGTTTTGTACTGCCCTGTCATTTTAGCACCTCAAGAAATGAGATAGGCAGTCGTAAACTAAAAGCTGCGTAAATTCCAGAAAACGTACCTTAGTTTGTAGATGTGACAACTTTTGCGCAAACCAATAAATATACAATTATTGACTTTTTTTTTACCAAAGACATGTGGCTGAATACATTTTGGCCTAAATGTATGACTAAAATTGAGTTTATTGGATTTTTCTAATAACAAAAAGTAGAAAATATCATTTTTTTTCAAAATTTGCGGTCTTTTTACGTTTATATCGCAAAAAATAAAAATCGCAGAGGCAATCAAATACCATCAAAAGAAAGCTCTATTTGTGGGAAGAAAAGGACGCAAATTTTGTTTGGGTACAACATTGCATGACCGCGCAATTACCAGTTAAAGCAGCGCAGTGCCAAAGTGTAAAAAGACCTCTGGTCATTTACCAGCAAAATGGTCCGGTCTGAAAGTGGTTAAGGACTGGTATAGGTGTACAGTATATAGGGTTCTGGTGTACTGCTGCTGACTGCTGTGCTGCTGATTGCTGAGTGCACTGCTGACTGATTCTGCAGCTGTCTTTTGTCAGCGTAGGGACAGGACGCTTTGTGGAGCAGGGACAGTCAGTTTAATCACTAGCTATTACTATTAGGTCCAGGACTGGTATAGGTGTACAGTATATAGGGTTGTACACGTATAATATACTTTCTTTCAAATATGGAAAGCCTATTATACTTGACTGCTGACCGATTCTGCAGCTGTCTTTTGTCAGTGTAGGGACAGGACGCTGTGTGGAGCAGTGACAGTCAGTTTAATCACTAGCTATTACTATTAAGTCCACAAAAGTCCTTTAAAGGACTGGTATAGGTGTACAGTGTATAGGGTTCTGGTGCACTACTGCTGACTGCTGTGCTGCTGATTGCTGAGTGCATTGCTGACGGATTCTGCAGCTGTCTTTTGTCAGCGTAGGGACAGGACGCTTTGTGGAGCAGGGACAGTCAGTTTAATCACTAGCTATTACTATTAGGTCCAGGACTGGTATAGGTGTACAGTATATAGGGTTGTACACGTATAATATACTTTCTTTCAAATATGGAAAGCCTATTGTACTTGACTGCTGACCGATTCTGCAGCTGTCTTTTATCAGTATAGGGACTGAGGGACAGTCTGCAAATTACTAGCTACTAGGTCCTGTTAAATATGAAATATGAAATATTATGAAATAATGATATTTCAAATAGTGATGGCCGAACGGTTCGCCCGGCGGTCGTTTCGCGGCGAATTTCCGACTTTCGCCGTCCGCGGGTTCGAACGCCTTTTTCCGTCGTTCGCCCCGGCGGACTTACGTGTTTAATGTATACAAGAACTTTAACCTTTCGTGACACGTTTATCATGTGTTACAGGACAACCAATTGAGACATGACAGCTCATGGACACTTGGACATTCCCCCTAACCTATAAATACACCCGATCCGGTGGCCATTTTACATTCTTTCTTCTGTCACTGTAGGGAAAGGATCCTGTGTGGAGTAGGGACAGAGAAAACGCTAGCTATTTGGTACACAAAAGTTCTTTTCAGGACTGGTATAGGTGTTAGGTCAGCAGCCTGAGTTTCTTTTGTCAGTTTAGATAAAGGGACAGAGCGCTGTATGCTGCTATTTTAGGGACAGCTCAGCCAGATTAGTCTTTCTTCATCATCATCATCATCATCATCATTAGCTGTTACTATCAGGTCCACAAAAGAGCTGTTCCAGCTAATCGTTCCAGCCTACTCTTTTTTGCCAATTTGTATAGGGACAGGCAGGAAGCAGTGTGTCAGGCAGTGAGGATAATTTTAAAGACTTGCTGTTACTATTAGTTCCACAAAGGTTCTTTTCAGGACTGGTATCAGTGGTACGGTAATAGGCTTGTACACGTATAATATTCTTTCTTCCAAATATAGAAAGAATATTATACTTGACTGCTGCCCTTCTGCTGCAGTCTGCTAATCATTCACAACTCACTTGTTCCACAAAAGTTCTTATAAGGACTGGTAACTTGGTCTGTCTAGGGTGCTACGGTACATAGGCTTGGGTGCGGTACAGTCTGCTGTTCTGTAAGGACCGCTATCGGTCCACAATAGATAGGGTTGCCGTGCACTACTGCTGACCGCTGCCCTATACTGCAGCAGTCCTTCAGCGGTATAGGGACTGACGCACAGTCTGCTAAACACTAATACACAACCTGCTTGGTCCACAAAAGTTCTTATAAGGACTGGTAACTTGGTATAGGGTGCTACGGTACATAGGCCTGAGTGCGTTACAGTCTGCTGTTCTGTAAGGACCGCTATCGGTCCACAATACATAGGGTTGACGTGCACTACTGCTGACCGCTGCCCTATACTGCAGCAGTCCTTCAGCGGTATAGGGACTGACGCACAGTCTGCTAAACACTAACACACAACCTGCTTGGTCCACAAAAGTTCTTATAAGGACTGGTAACTTGGTATAGGGTGCTACGGTACATAGGCCTGAGTGCGTTACAGTCTGCTGTTCTGTAAGGACCGCTATCGGTCCACAATACATAGGGTTGCCGTGCACTACTGCTGACCGCTGCCCTATACTGCAGCAGTCCTTCATTGGTATAGGGACTGACGTACAGTCTGCTAATCACTAACACACAACCTGCTTGGTCCACAAAAGTTCTTATAAGGACTGGTAACTTGGTATAGGGTGCTACGGTACATAGGCCTGAGTGCGTTACAGTCTGCTGTTCTGTAAGGACCGCTATCGGTCCACAATACATAGGGTTGCCGTGCACTACTGCTGACCGCTGCCCTATACTGCAGCAGTCCTTCATTGGTATAGGGACTGACGTACAGTCTGCTAATCACTAACACACAACCTGCTTGGTCCACAAAAGTTCTTATAAGGACTGGTAACTTGGTATAGGGTGCTACGGTACATAGGCCTGAGTGCGTTACAGTCTGCTGTTCTGTAAGGACCGCTATCGGTCCACAATACATAGGGTTGCCGTGCACTACTGCTGACCGCTGCCCTATACTGCAGCAGTCCTTCAGCGGTATAGGGACTGACGCACAGTCTGCTAAACACTAACACACAACCTGCTTGGTCCACAAAAGTTCTTATAAGGACTGGTAACTTGGTATAGGGTGCTACGGTACATAGGCCTGAGTGCAGTACAGTCTGCTGTTCTGTAAGGACCGCTATCGGTCCACAATACATAGGGTTGCCGTGCACTACTGCTGACCGCTGCCCTATACTGCAGCAGTCCTTCATTGGTATAGGGACTGACGTACAGTCTGCTAATCACTAACACACAACCTGCTTGGTCCACAAAAGTTCTTATAAGGACTGGTAACTTGGTATAGGGTGCTACGGTACATAGGCCTGAGTGCGTTACAGTCTGCTGTTCTGTAAGGACCGCTATCGGTCCACAATACATAGGGTTGCCGTGCACTACTGCTGACCGCTGCCCTATACTGCAGCAGTCCTTCATTGGTATAGGGACTGACGTACAGTCTGCTAATCACTAACACACAACCTGCTTGGTCCACAAAAGTTTTTATAAGGACTGGTAACTTGGTATAGGGTGCTACGGTACATAGGCCTGAGTGCAGTACAGTCTGCTGTTCTGTAAGGACCGCTATCGGTCCACAATACATAGGGTTGACGTGCACTACTGCTGACCGCTGCCCTATACTGCAGCAGTCCTTCATTGGTATAGGGACTGACGTACAGTCTGCTAATCACTAACACACAACCTGCTTGGTCCACAAAAGTTCTTATAAGGACTGGTAACTTGGTATAGGGTGCTACGGTACATAGGCCTGAGTGCGTTACAGTCTGCTGTTCTGTAAGGACCGCTATCGGTCCACAATACATAGGGTTGCCGTGCACTACTGCTGACCGCTGCCCTATACTGCAGCAGTCCTTCATTGGTATAGGGACTGACGTACAGTCTGCTAATCACTAACACACAACCTGCTTGGTCCACAAAAGTTCTTATAAGGACTGGTAACTTGGTATAGGGTGCTACGGTACATAGGCCTGAGTGCGTTACAGTCTGCTGTTCTGTAAGGACCGCTATCGGTCCACAATACATAGGGTTGCCGTGCACTACTGCTGACCGCTGCCCTATACTGCAGCAGTCCTTCAGCGGTATAGGGACTGACGCACAGTCTGCTAAACACTAACACACAACCTGCTTGGTCCACAAAAGTTCTTATAAGGACTGGTAACTTGGTATAGGGTGCTACGGTACATAGGCCTGAGTGCAGTACAGTCTGCTGTTCTGTAAGGACCGCTATCGGTCCACAATACATAGGGTTGCCGTGCACTACTGCTGACCGCTGCCCTATACTGCAGCAGTCCTTCATTGGTATAGGGACTGACGTACAGTCTGCTAATCACTAACACACAACCTGCTTGGTCCACAAAAGTTCTTATAAGGACTGGTAACTTGGTATAGGGTGCTACGGTACATAGGCCTGAGTGCGTTACAGTCTGCTGTTCTGTAAGGACCGCTATCGGTCCACAATACATAGGGTTGCCGTGCACTACTGCTGACCGCTGCCCTATACTGCAGCAGTCCTTCATTGGTATAGGGACTGACGTACAGTCTGCTAATCACTAACACACAACCTGCTTGGTCCACAAAAGTTTTTATAAGGACTGGTAACTTGGTATAGGGTGCTACGGTACATAGGCCTGAGTGCAGTACAGTCTGCTGTTCTGTAAGGACCGCTATCGGTCCACAATACATAGGGTTGACGTGCACTACTGCTGACCGCTGCCCTATACTGCAGCAGTCCTTCATTGGTATAGGGACTGACGTACAGTCTGCTAATCACTAACACACAACCTGCTTGGTCCACAAAAGTTCTTATAAGGACTGGTAACTTGGTATAGGGTGCTACGGTACATAGGCCTGAGTGCGTTACAGTCTGCTGTTCTGTAAGGACCGCTATCGGTCCACAATACATAGGGTTGCCGTGCACTACTGCTGACCGCTGCCCTATACTGCAGCAGTCCTTCATTGGTATAGGGACTGACGTACAGTCTGCTAATCACTAACACACAACCTGCTTGGTCCACAAAAGTTTTTATAAGGACTGGTAACTTGGTATAGGGTGCTACGGTACATAGGCTTGAGTGCGGTACAGTCTGCTGTTCTGTAAGGACCGCTATCGGTCCACAATAGATAGGGTTGACGTGCACCACTGCTGACCGCTGCCCTATACTGCAGCAGTCCTTCAGCGGTATAGGGACTGACGTACAGTCTGCTAAACACTAATACACAACCTGCTTGGTCCACAAAAGTTCTTATAAGGACTGGTAACTTGGTATAGGGTGCTACGGTACATAGGCTTGAGTGCGGTACAGTCTGCTGTTCTGTAAGGACCGCTATAGGTCCACAATAGATAGGGTTGACGTGCACCACTGCTGACCGCTGCCCTATACTGCAGCAGTCCTTCAGCGGTATAGGGACTGACGTACAGTCTGCTAATCACTAACACACAACCTGCTTGGTCCACAAAAGTTTTTATAAGGACTGGTAACTTGGTATAGGGTGCTACGGTACATAGGCTTGAGTGCGGTACAGTCTGCTGTTCTGTAAGGACCGCTATCGGTCCACAATAGATAGGGTTGACGTGCACCACTGCTGACCGCTGCCCTATACTGCAGCAGTCCTTCAGCGGTATAGGGACTGACGTACAGTCTGCTAAACACTAATACACAACCTGCTTGGTCCACAAAAGTTCTTATAAGGACTGGTAACTTGGTATAGGGTGCTACGGTACATAGGCTTGAGTGCGGTACAGTCTGCTGTTCTGTAAGGACCGCTATAGGTCCACAATAGATAGGGTTGACGTGCACCACTGCTGACCGCTGCCCTATACTGCAGCAGTCCTTCAGCGGTATAGGGACTGACGTACAGTCTGCTAAACACTAATACACAACCTGCTTGGTCCACAAAAGTTCTTATAAGGACTGGTAACTTGGTATAGGGTGCTACGGTACATAGGCTTGAGTGCGGTACAGTCTGCTGTTCTGTAAGGACCGCTATAGGTCCACAATAGATAGGGTTGACGTGCACCACTGCTGACCGCTCACCTATACTGCAGCAGTCCTTCAGCGGTATAGGGACTAAGAGTTTTGTCACAGGGTCATTTAAAAAATGACATGCAGAGGAAGAGGCAGGCCCTTCCGCAGGGGTGGTAGGGGTAGGGCAGGAGCAACAGGCTTGAGCCAAAGTGGGAAGTTGCAGAAGGTGCGTTCAATTACTTTAAAGGATGCACCAGACTTGGTTGAGTGGCTCGCTCAGCCTTACTCTTCTGCACCCTCCTCATCCTCTCGATCTGCACCCTCTTCTTCACTCTCTGCTATGTGCACCCCCAAAGACACTACCACCAACAACACGACCACCACCACCACCACCACATACCTTCCGCTTGAGTCACTGGAATTATTTTCCGATCCATATCAAGAGGACATTTCTGATGCGCAGCCACTCTTGGTATTGGATCAGGAAGAGGAGGTAGCAACAAGCGCTACTCAGCAGTCTGACGCCAGTACCCAGATCAGCCCAAGGAGGAGGTTGGTCCCCGGTGTTGCTGCCTACTCTACTTATAGCGGTGGGGAAGGTGACGTTGATGATGACGTGTCTAGTGATGTCACGTGGGTGCCCACAAGAGAGGAAGAGGAGGGGAGTTCAGAGGGAGATATGGACCAGCAGATAGGGAGGAGAAGCAGCAATGACTTACATTGCACAGCAGGGACAAAGCAGACTGCAAATGTATCAGGAGCGAGTCATCGACCATGTACGGTCACATCTGGCGCTCCCAGGACACCGGCACATGGCTCCGCAGTGTGGGCTTTTTTTAACGTGTCCGCTGCTGACAATAGCGTTGCCATCTGCAATCTTTGCAGTCAACGCGTTAGTCGCGGTAAGCCCAATACTCACCTAGGGACGACCGCCTTAAGAAGGCACATGAGCAGCCATCACCGAGCCCAGTGGGAGCAACGGAACACACAAAGCCACACTGCAGGCTCTCACCGTCCAGCCTCGTCTTCTACTTCTCCTTCTCCTCTCTCCTCACAATTGTCCTCCACTCCACCTTCCATCACGCCAAGCTCACATTTTTCTGCAAAAAGGCAGGCTTCCGTGGGCCTAATGTTTGAGCGTAAAAAAATGATGACGCCGGATAACCCTCTTGCCCAACGGTTGGCGGCTGGCTTGTCAGAACTCATAGCCCGCCAACTACTGCCATATAAACTGGTGGACTCGGAGGCCTTTCGCAAATTTGTGGCCATTGGAACACCACAATGGAAGGTCCCAGGAAGGAAGTATTTCTCAGAGAAGGGCATCCCAGAGCTATATGGCCATGTTCAGCGGCAAGTGAATGTATCTCTGGCACACAGTGTCGGTGCCAAGATACATCTGACCACAGACACGTGGTCTAGCAAACACGGGCAGGGAAGGTATATCAGTTTTACTGCCCACTGGGTGAACCTTCTGACGGCCGTCAAGCATGTAACCCGTGGCACCCGTGTAGATTTGGTTTTACCGCCACGGATTGCATGCAGGCCTGACTCTTCTTCTCCTCCTCCTACTCCATCCTCCTCCCTCTCCTCCTCAGCTGCCTCCTCCTTTTCCGCTGCTAGCGTCTCTTCCACTGCACCGCCCAAGCTCCCCAGAACCTATTCCACATGCCAGGTGAGACGTTGCCATGCCGTGCTGCGTCTGTTGTGCCTGGAAGCAAAGAGCCACACTGGCCCGGCACTCCTTTCAGCTTTGCGTTCACAGGCAGATGAGTGGCTAACACCGCTCAATTTGACAGTTGGTAAAGTGGTGTGTGACAACGGTGCCAATCTGCTTAGCGCATTGAAACAGGGCAAAATCACGCACGTGCCGTGCATGGCACACGTCTTAAACTTGGTCGTGCAGCGATTCCTTGTCAAATACCCTGGGGTCCAGGACATCTTGCGGCAGGCAAGGAAAATCTCGGCCCATTTCAGAAGATCTTACACGGCCATGGCTCGCCTTGCTGACATTCAGCGGCGACACCATCTGCCGGTCAGACGTCTTATTTGCGATTGCCCGACGCGATGGAACTCAACCTTCTATATGCTTGATAGGCTGCTCCAGCAGAAACGTGCAGTTAACGTCTACCTGTATGAACTCTGCGAAAGAAACGGTTCTGGGGAGCTGGGTTTTTTTTCACCGCGCCAGTGGCTGCTCATGCGCGACACATGCAGACTTCTGCGGCCATTTGAGGAGATCACCAAACTGGTCAGTCGCAGCCATGGCGCCATCAGTGACATGGTACCTTATGCCTTCTTTCTGGAGCGTGCATTGCGTCGTGTCATTGATCAGGCTGTGGAGGAGCAGGAGCGGGAAGATGAGGAAGTCGCAATGCTGGATGAATTCCCAGGGGGGGCTACTCTATCTGAGACAAGTCAACAACAGGAGTCTGATGAGGAGTCAGAGGAGGATGGTGCCGGTGCGGATGAGCAGGAGCAAGAAGAGCATGCTTTAAACCTTTCTGGGATCCCTGTTGTGCGAGGATGGGGAGAGGAGAATGAAGAGGACGACATTATCCTGGATGATGAGCAGGAGCCAGGCCACCACACCGCTTCCACTTTAGTGCAAATGGGGGCCTTCATGCTCCAGTGTTTTAATAGGGACCCCCGTATAAAAAGCATGAGGGTCAAGGACCAGTACTGGGTGGCAACGTACTTAGACCCCCGGTACAAACACAAAATGGCGGAAATGTTACCGCCGTCGCAGAGGGCTGTCAGAATGCAGCACTTCCAGGCCTTGCTTCGAGAAATGCTGCATTCTGCTTTTGCGTGCGCTGGCAGAGGAGCAATTCCCACTCCCAGAGAAGGATTTGCGGGTACCAATCCAACAGCGCCTGCAAGAAGAGGCCGGTTTGAAGATGTGTTGGTGACTTCGGATATGAGGTCATTCTTTCAGCCGACCCATCGACAGGTGTCATCCGGATCCAGCATCAGGGAACGCCTAGACCGTCAGGTGTCCGACTACATTGGGTTAACGGCCGATGTGGACGCTCTGAGGAGTGATGAACCCCTAGACTACTGGGTGGGCAGGCTTGACCTCTGGCCAGAGCTTGCCCAATTTGCAATCGAACTGTTGGCTTGCCCCTCATCCAGTGTCCTGTCCGAAAGGACGTTCAGCGCAGCAGGGGGGATTGTGACCGATAAGCGTACTCGCCTAGCTCACCACAGTGTTAACTACCTCACATTTCTAAAAATGAATGAGGCATGGATCTCGGAGGAATTCAACACATGTGATCAGTAGACCATGTATATGTCTATAAACAATTTTTGGAATCAAGCACACAGACCTTCTTAATTCATTTGGCTCACTTCCCTGACCCAAAAAAGCACACCGTACTATATGCCCCTACCCTCCTCTTTGAAGAGGTTGAGCGGTGTCATATTTCTACTGGGGCTGCTTATTATGAGGGGTTCCCACCATCCCTGTGCTGTGCTGACTTCCTCCTGGGTGTTCTTATTATGAGGGGCTCCCACCATCCCTGTGCTGTGCTGACTTCCTCCTGGGGGTTCTTATTATGAGGGGATCACACCATCCCTGTGCTGTGCTGACTTCCTCCTGGGGCTGCTTACGGTGCTGCTGTCAGCGCTGTATGTCACGGAGCTGCTGTCAGCGCTGTATGTCACGGAGCTGCTGTCAGCGCTGTATGTCACGGAGCTGCTGTCAGCGCTGTATGTCACGGAGCTGCTGTCAGCGCTGTATGTCACGGAGCTGCTGTCAGCGCTGTATGTCACGGAGCTGCTGTCAGCGCTGTATGTCACGGAGCTGCTGTCAGCGCTGTATGTCACGGTGCTGCTGTCAGCGCTGTATGTCACGGAGCTGCTGTCAGCGCTGTATGTCACGGAGCTGCTGTCAGTGCTGTATGTCACGGAGCTGCTGTCAGCGCTGTATGTCACGGAGCTGCTGTCAGCGCTGTATGTCACGGAGCTGCTGTCAGCGCTGTATGTCACGGTGCTGCTGTCAGCGCTGTATGTCACGGAGCTGCTGTCAGCGCTGTATGTCACGGAGCTGCTGTCAGTGCTGTATGTCACGGAGCTGCTGTCAGCGCTGTATGTCACGGAGCTGCTGTCAGCGCTGTATGTCACGGAGCTGCTGTCAGCGCTGTATGTCACGGTGCTGCTGTCAGCGCTGTATGTCACGGAGCTGCTGTCAGCGCTGTATGTCACGGAGCTGCTGTCAGCGCTGTATGTCACGGAGCTGCTGTCAGCGCTGTATGTCACGGAGCTGCTGTCAGCGCTGTATGTCACGGAGCTGCTGTCAGCGCTGTATGTCACGGTGCTGATGTCAGTGCTCTGTATTACGGTGCTGCTGTCAGTGCTCTGTATCTCCTGCACCCTCTTGTTTGCCTACCCTGGTCCCTGACCTTCCCTCTCCTCCATTGCCTTCATTAGCTCCATAGTCCTGAATTGTCAGAACAATTTCCCAAATAAAAAAAAAATGCTTGTAGTTATCGATCCCAAATTCACCTCATACATGTATTATGCTATTGTCCAGGTGGTGGGACTACGTGCTACCCCCTAATAATTACCCCGTGGCCGCAAATTCGACCTAAAGGTTTGCGAAATTCGCCTCCCATTGAAGTCAATGGAGCCCGCGGCGAACGGTCGTTTTCGCGAACGTTTGTGCCCGTTCGCGTTTCGCGTTCGCGAAACGTCCCGTCGGAAGTTCGTCCATCACTAATTTCAAAGTCTTATGTTGAAATCAATCAATTCTTGTGAGACGAATTTCCTTAATTAGATCTGAGTCAGCGTAATTCAAAAATGTGTATTTATTTGTACACATTTAAATACAAAAGGATGCTTACAAAAATAGTACAATGTTAATCATTTGTATCTTAAAAATAAGGTTATTTCAAACCTAAAATGGCAGAATAGCCCTTTGTATGCTGACAGCCTGTGTGCAAGACATGTGTCCTTCTGTGTGTAAAATTCAAGAGCAGCCCCCCTCCTCCCATCACTCATTATATTACCCAGGCTCTAATCTCCCGCCCGAAAGATAACTCCTCCTCCACAGAGGTGGGGGCTAAGGGTGGTTGTTATAGAGCTAACATGTGTTACTACTTAAAATGCAATTCTAGCTTCTAATGAACTGGCAGGAAATAGATATGAGAGGGGGTTTCTGTCTAATACAAATATGGTCTCTTCTTACATATGAAAGACCTTCTAAAAACATATATATATTGAACTAGATAAGTTTACATAAACAATATCACTTTACATAGCCCTTGAAAGTATATATAAAATATACAATATTCATCAAAATCCTGACAGGTTTTAAATATTTACTTTTCCAGCTATGCAAGCCATAACACAGAATTAATTGACTCAAAGGTTTTTCCATTCACACAGTATGAAAGTATGGGAATATTATTATCCTGAATAAAGTATAATAAAGCCAATTAAAATTTAGATATTAAGAATATAACATTCCCCTCTGAAATATGAATACTAATCATATTTTTCAGATTAAAAATTCATCCATCATCATTCATGTCACATTCAAACAAACTTTGATTCAATAATTCCAAATGTTTTGTCATGCAAAACTGAATTCATACCTTCAAAACCCAATTTTCCTCTTTAATTTACTTTGTAACAAATCATCTCCTTTCTTAATATCACTTCTAATTCGATTATATAATTTTTTCATTCTAAACATTAAACATAACTGGAATATAAGGAATAACATGATAATAATAAAAATAATTACAATAGGATGTGATAAAATATTTCCTGCTGCTGAAGTTATCGAAGTTTTTCCCCACATGGATACACTATTACTAAATCTTTTCCACCAATTACTTCCTGAAAATTCTGACCATTGATGTGATATTTCTTGCAAATTACCTTGTTCATGTTTAAACAATACTTCTGCATTCTGCAATTCCTTAGCCAAAGCTATTAATAAACCTTGATCCTTTTGAATTATATTTGCCCATTTTTCCCATGGAAATTCATCTATTTGGGAAATATTATACTGTGTAGGTAGAGCGCTAATATTTTTCATAAACATATTTGTTAAATTTGTTCTCAACCCATCAATACTTATTGCAACAATATCTCCTTCTATACAATACAACCCTTGATTTAGGTTTTCTGTATTTGTACAAGAAGAGAAAAAAGTTTTAACCCTTTCTGTATCTGACATAATTTGAAAACAAACCTTCTTTTTATCTACACGAGTAACTAATTCAGAATTAATTTTATTTTCAATTCTTGCTGAACATAATGTATGATTATGATAACAAGAATGAAATATGCTTTTATCTTGATTAGGTAAACATATAATTTTAGACTGGAATTGTAAACATGATGACAAATCCAATTGTTCTAATTCAGAATTTTCATTGTTAAATACAAAATCTGTATACTGTAATTTATAGTATAATAATTGTGTATTACTGACAGGTAATCCCAAAACAGTGATTGGAACCAAAATTTGTTCTTTTCCGGCTATTGGAATCATAGAAGAACTATAACATATGTCCTGCTTGCATCCTATCCATTTATTTACCCATAAATCTGTATGATTTATCGCATATAAATATTCTTTGGGCAAATACTGTAAAATGCCAAGAGGAGTTATTCCACTCTGAAATGCTTGCGCAATTATTTTAAAATTAGTGGAATATTCCGTTTGAATTTCTAAACATGCTCTGGCTATATGAGAATGTTGTTCACTTCTCATCAGATCAAGAGTAATATTTTGAAGATGTAAAATAGATGGACCCATTATATTAGCAGTTTTAATTACCATATTTTCTAAAATCTGATTTAAATGTCTTTGTATTTTAAAACCATTACTTCCCACTAAACCAGCGGTTTCTAGATCAGACTTTAAAGTACTAATATCCATACTATTTGTTATACTCCCGATTGTGCCAATCCCTCCTAAAATACCTTCAACAATACCACGCTTATTCCTGTTATAATTTCTATTATTAATTCCAAACCATCTCTCAATACCCAATTCCATATTAACCAGATGTCCTTGACATTGTGGAAACCTTGTAGAAATTTTCCATTCTGAAACATTAAAGTTCCACAAAACAATGACAAACTTTCCCTCTCTCAAAAGAGTTCTGGATTGGAAATGGTTAATCTGAAAAGGGCTTGCAGAGAAACTTTTCTTATTGACACATGGAGTTTTCCTTGGAGACATAACAACAACACTTGCCTTTGCACATTTCACCGGATAATTTTCTATTGATATGCAACATTCATATATACCAGTATCATTCAAAGATACTCTCATTTGTTGATAAACAAATGTATTATTGATCCAATTCACACTACCAAAAATTCCTTTATGAATTATGATAGTTGAACTATAAAGAAAACTACCCAAAAACTCACCATTCCTTTTCCAAGTCAACAATGAATTTTGAGGTAAAGATATTTTTGTATCACATATCAAATGCAAATTATCTTTATCTTCCATAATTTTCAAAGATTGTGGGAAAATATTAATTTCTGGAACAATCTTATCAACTATAAAGATATCGATTTTGACCCTTATTTCAGTAAATTTTCTTATAACTTTAAAATCCCATGTTCTTACAACATCTCCTTTTTCATCTCCAATGATGTTTAAATATTTTGGATTTAATATCTTTACAAAACTTTGAAAAAGATAATAAAATTGATCAAAGGAATAAAGTATTTTCCCAGATCTTGTCATAATATTAGTAACATCTCCAGACCAAATTGTTGACTCATTACCCTTTAAAAATATAGACCAGAAACTCCTCAACAATATGTTACACTCAAAAGTTCCGGTTTTGTTATTTAGTCTATAAGATCCCTGCATTTTAACAAACTTTGTTTTGGATTCTATTTTAACTTTGATGTCAATATCATTGCTGTGAATGAAATACAATTGTAAACAACAACGATATCCATCACCAATACATAAAAATCCATACAAATCTTCTGCTGTATTAATATCAACATCTCTAAAATTATGATTTTTATCATATGCACTAATATCAATAACTCTATCATTTTTGTCCTTTGTAATGATATCAATGTTCTTATTTTTCAGTTCATCTGCATTGATATCAATGTCTACATCTCTCTTATTTCTGAATAACATATGATCTTTGTTGTGTAATTCTTCATTCCTGTTAGTCTTTATATAACTTGAGCAGTTCTTGATATATCTTATCACAAATAAAATTGTCACTAGGGAAAAGATGCATCCTGTAGTGATGATACACTTTCTCTCTTTAAAACTTTTCATTTGTTGTGCTGACATCTTTTTCTTTTGGAATACGCACTTTCTTCAGGTTTGATTTTTATTTTTAATTCCTGAAAAAATAAAAGCAGCATCATTATCTTGGAATATAAAATTTGTTATACCCACATTTTTCTTTCTGCATACTTGTTTCACTGAACTAAGAAAGTATTTGTACCCCTTGAACATCCCAAAATGTCCATAGACTTTCCCAATTACTTTTCCATGTTTCAACTCCTGAAACTCTGTGACGTGTCACCATCTCTTTTATCTTTTCTTGTCTTAGACTTGTGTCAACAATATCTAATTTTATCTTAGATAAACCTTTCTGTTCCTGGTCTACTTAATAGACCGCTTATCTTATATAAAAGATAATTTTGTTTTAACAACAAAATAACAAAATGTTACAAAAAACAATATCAATTGTAAAATATCAAAAAATAGATTATTCTTACAATGAAGATTAAATCCGATATGTGCGTGGATTTAATAACAATCCTTCATGATATATAAATATATGTCTTATGTGTACTGGAATGAAACTTCCACTGGAATGTGTGTACTCCAGTAATTGACTGTCTCCTCTCTTGTTACAAAATTCTACTCCTAAACACCAACTCCCACCTTTTTTCTTTTTAAGACTAGCTTAAAAGTTCCGCTGGGCTATATCGTTCCACAGAATGAGTATTTTCCCTCCCACCTTTCTAAAACAATGGGTGTCTCATTCTAAATTCCTAAGGGTTGCTATGAATAACCCTTTGTAAAAAAACATTTTAAATATACACAAACCTTTTTACCTTATCAATATATATATACAAATTATTTCTTATTCTCTTAATCAAGAAACATTGTAATATAAAAACTTATATTTTTAACTAACAAAGACACTTTTTATCATGAATTAACTTTCTTTTTCAAACTTAGAAATATGAGGAGGAACCATTTTGTATACATTTTCTTCAACCAATTATGACACGAGGCAATACAAACGCCATTTTACTTTTTCTTTTAAACTCAAAAGGAGAATACTTTGTAGCATCAGAAATTGTGCTTCTTACATCCATTAAAAATAACTGGAACAACATCAACCCAAATATTTCCTTTGTCCAACAACCTTTATCAATCCTAGATTTAATTATCCGATACATCCTCACAATAATACCTACAAACTGTGAATGTTATCATACATGAAATCTCTGTTCTATTCTCTGATATTACACATCCTCTGTCACAACTGAAGTTTGCTGATATATCCCAAACTAGAAAAACATGATTATTCAACCTCTAAACAATAGTTAAAGCATCATCATTAGTGAATCCCACCTGAAGGTGTTGTGATTTATATAAAAACACGAAAATCCTTTTTTGTCATGACACAAACTTATGGTCTAATGACCCAAATAATAACTCTGTGGCACCCTATGAGGATAAAAAAGATTGTGACCTTTTTTCCCTCTGAAATTAAAGGAATCTGTGTGTCCATTTTTTTCACAACATTAATAGATACCATTCCAGGTTGAATTACTAACTCTCCATGCAAAAGCTGCTTCCTTTGCCAATGAATTCTGCTGTTCTGTTACCTACAGATAACTCACTATCTTTTTATGTGATGGAATTTTTACAATAGCATATGCAAGAGGATTACTCTCTGCAAGGTCAAAAACTACTTCTAATATCTCTTTCTGCACAAGAGTCTTATTGGATGAATCCACAAAACCTCTACATAGATAACGTACAACATATGAACTATCACTATAAATCACTAATGAACCTTACTTCTCTTCCTTGTCAATACTATCTCAATATCTTTAAACAAACCTGTATCCATTTTGGTCTGACTCCAAAGACTTTTATGTGCTCTAACTGATTGTTCCAATTCGAGATTGGTTCCTGTGTGTGGCCAATTAAAATCTGAAGACATGTCAGCGACTGCTGTACAAATACTTCCAACGTTACTGTACTTTGAGGAATCTATTAACATAGATTTGGGACTAGATGAATCTTTCCATATAGTAGAATTACTTAAATCAATAATCCAATCTAATTTACTAATCACATCCATGCCTAAAATATTCTCTGTATTTTGGCAACACCATATGTCTATATTTGTTTTTAAAATTCCGGGAATTTCGAGAATCACATCAGAAACTTTAACTGCAACTGTATTTTCTTTTCCATTGAAATCAATTAAATTATATTTTGGAAAATCAATATTCACAGATAATTTGTTTTTAGTTAAACTGAGTTCAGATCCTAAATCTATTAACCATTTAGTATTCTTACCATTTAATAAACCATGTAACCATGGCCTTCCACTTTCATCTATTAAAAGTGAAGTCACATATTTTAATGTTGGAGGTGACTCAGAACCTTTTTCCCTAAATCCTGATAACATTTCCTGTCTGTTCTGAAGCTTTAGCTCCGCCTATGGCATGTATCGCATCATCTCTGTCTCTCTGAGTACCATGCTGACTGAATACAACCCTTTCAATGTTCAGCTTGAACAAAACAAAAATAAAACTTAATACTCATGACAATGACACATTGATAAAAAATAATAATCCAATAGATTATCCTTGAAAATATTAAAATTATATCAAAGTCCTCAATAATATTCCAAACGTCAAAACCAAATCTTTTTAAACTCAAATCAATCCTTATTCATAGCCATTAAACGTCAACCAGAAAATTCTTACCATATCTGCAGTTAATTTAAGGACTGCTGACTGTTTTCAGAGTGTTATATGCTACATAATTAAACCTTTCCTGTCTTAATGGACTATTTTCAGTTTGCAATCTTTGTCTTTGGTTCTTAGAAGAAAAATGAATTTGCTTATTATGACCTCTATACCTCAGATTACTGTGCCAACGTACAGAATAAACTTCTTGACGCCTGGGCAAAATTTTCGGATAATACAACCTCTTTTGTGTATTATTATTATTCAACTTTTTATAGACTTTCCTCTGAGCATATGGCGATGAAAATCTACATTTCTGCTTAATATCAGTATTATTGAAGTCAACTGACTTCCCACTCTCATTGTCTGAGGAAATATTAACATTTGACTCTTTACAGGATATGACGTTCACATCTGCCTTTGTAACATGTTCACCATCCTCCATCCTTGAGCACTGAACATGTGCAAAAACCTCAGCTTGCAGTAATTGGGTCTTAAGTATATTTAGAATATTTTCATGTTCAAATTTTTCCTGGGTCAAGAAAACAATTTGATTTTCATTTTCTTTCAGAGATTGCAATAATGCATCAATTCTATGTTCCAATTCAATTTTTTCAGTCAATAATTGTTCAGTATATTTCTTCTCCTGCTCTGCTGCAATTTCTATTGCATTCTCTAAATTTTCAATATATGTACAAAAAGTCTCACAACTTGAACAACTAGATTCAAAAAGTACATTTTCAGTTATACTTTGACTTTGTTTTCCTGGCATATCAAACACCATATCATTATAACTTTTAACAAGTTTCATTATATTACGTACTTTTTTCTTTGTTTTAACTAATGAGAATCTATCCTTCTCAATGTCAGCATTTGCCTGAAAGCATTGATCATACATTAATTTCCATAAAACAACATCAGAGACCTGTTTCGATAAACCTTTAAATTCTAATGTACTTTCATCAGCTAAAACAGCTACAAATTCCATAATTACGTTTCTACTCACCAAATAAAAAACTCGTCAGTTTTTTCCGCTGGAAATTCTCCGGTCTTTCACAATCAATCGATCGATTTTTCTTCTAGGTTCTTTTTCAATCTTTGCGAAGTTTAATCTCTGTTCATCAATTCATTCCCCTCTGATCAAAGGATGAAGTTTAGAAAAAAAAAACTTCCGACTTATGATTGAACTGGTTGTAGCTCGCCAATTGTTATATATGAAATATGAAATATTATGAAATAATGATATTTCAAAGTCTTATGTTGAAATCAATCAATTCTTGTGAGACGAATTTCCTTAATTAGATCTGAGTCAGCGTAATTCAAAAATGTGTATTTATTTGTACACATTTAAATACAAAAGGATGCTTACAAAAATAGTACAATGTTAATCATTTGTATCTTAAAAATAAGGTTATTTCAAACCTAAAATGGCAGAATAGCCCTTTGTATGCTGACAGCCTGTGTGCAAGACATGTGTCCTTCTGTGTGTAAAATTCAAGAGCAGCCCCCCTCCTCCCATCACTCATTATATTACCCAGGCTCTAATCTCCCGCCCGAAAGATAACTCCTCCTCCACAGAGGTGGGGGCTAAGGGTGGTTGTTATAGAGCTAACATGTGTTACTACTTAAAATGCAATTCTAGCTTCTAATGAACTGGCAGGAAATAGATATGAGAGGGGGTTTCTGTCTAATACAAATATGGTCTCTTCTTACATATGAAAGACCTTCTAAAAACATATATATATTGAACTAGATAAGTTTACATAAACAATATCACTTTACATAGCCCTTGAAAGTATATATAAAATATACAATATTCATCAAAATCCTGACAGGTTTTAAATATTTACTTTTCCAGCTATGCAAGCCATAACACAGAATTAATTGACTCAAAGGTTTTTCCATTCACACAGTATGAAAGTATGGGAATATTATTATCCTGAATAAAGTATAATAAAGCCAATTAAAATTTAGATATTAAGAATATAACAGGTCCACAAAGGTCCTTTTAAGGACTGGTATAGGTGTACACGTATAATATACTTTCTTTTCTGGTGTAGTGTCAGTGCTCTCTATCTCGGTGCTGGTGTCAGTACTCTCTATCTCGGTGCTGGTGTCAGTGCTCTCTATCACGGTGCTGGTGTCAGTGCTCTCTATCACAGTCCTGGTGTGGTGTCAGTGCTCTCTATCTCGTGCTGGTGTCAGTGCTCTCTATCACAGTGCTGGTGTGGTATCAGGGCTCTCTATCACAGTGCTGGTGTGGTCTCAGTGCTCTCTATCATGGTGCTGGTGTCAGTGCCCTCTATCATGGTGCTGGTGTCAGTGCTCTCGATCACGGTGCTGGTGTGGTGTCAGGGCTCTCTATCACAGTGATGGTGTGGTCTCAGTGCTCTCTATCATGGTGCTGGTGTCAGTGCTCTCTATTATGGTGCTGGTGTCAGTGCTCTCTATCACGGTGCTGGTGTGGTCCCAGTGCTCTCTATCATGGTGCTGGTGTGGTGTCAGTGATCTCTATCTCAGTGCTGGTGTGGTCTCAGTGCTCTCTATCACGGTGCTGGTGTCAATGTTCTCTATCACGGTGCTGGTGTCAGTGCTCTCTATCACGGTGCTGGTGTGGTGTCAGTGCTCTCTATCACGGTGCTGGTGTCAGTTCTCTCTAGCACAGTGCTGGTGTGGTGTCAGTGCTCTCTATCACGGTGCTGGTGTGGTCTCAGTGCTCTCTATCATGGTGCTGGTGTCAGTGCTCTCTATCACGGTGCTGCTGTGGTGTCAGTGATCTCTATCTCAGTGCTGGTGCGGTCTCAGTGCTCTCTATCACGGTGCTGGTGTCAATGCTCTCTATCATGGTGCTGGTGTCAGTGCTCTCTATCACGGTGCTGGTGTCAGTGCTCTCTATCACTATGCTGGTGTGGTGTCAGTGCTCTCTATCATGGTGCTGGTGTCAGTGCGCTCTATCACGGTGTTGGTGTGGTGTCAGTGCTCTCTATCTCAGTGCTGGTGTGGTCTCAGTGCTCTCTATCGCGGCGCTGGCGTCAATGCTCTCTATCACAGTGCTGGTGTCAATGCTCTCTATCATGGTGCTGGTGTGAGTGCTCTCTATCATGGTGCTGGTGTGGTGTCAGTGCTCTCTATCTCACTAAAGATATGTTGGTATTGCGCTGTCCCTATAATAAATAACCCTCCGAGGGTGATAAGTATAATGCCTAGTTATATAAATCAATAGTGTAATATAAAAATATATATCTATAAATGTCTACTGAATGGTATCAAAAAGTGCAAAGTGCTACATTAAATAAAATAAAATAAACACGCCACAGAGGTGATAGAATCCAAATAAATGAAAATCAAGTGAACAAAGGTAAGTAACTAAAACAGTCTCTTAAAAGATTTGATAAAGTGCAGAAAAAAAAAAAAGTAAACGCACTACAGAGTCAATTGAAAACCTCCACGGAAACACAACTGCTTCAATTGAGTGCAAAGCCAAAAAACAGTGAATTGATCATAAAGTGCCAAGTGCGTCTTATAAATGTGCAAATAAGTAAACACTCTCCAGAGGTGATATAAGTGAACCACCCTAATAATAAACAAATGATATACAAGAAAATAAGAAAGAGTATACCTAGACCAAAAAGAGGGTACCCTCTCCTGATCACATGGGAATAAACTTTAGAATAAACAAAAAATATATAGTAGTAAACGCACTACAGAGCCGGCTGTAACATACGTTATATCAGAATGGATCCGGCCTCTATAGATTAAACATACATATTGAAATCCATCAAAAAAAAAAGTGCTCTCTATCTCGGTGCTGGTGTCAGTGCTCTCTATCACGGTGCTGGTGTCAGTGCTCTCTATCACGGTGCTGGTGTGGTGTCAGTGCTCTCTATCTCGGTGCTGGTGCCAGTGCTCTCTATATCGGTGCTGGTGTCAGTGCTCTCTATCTCGGTGCTGGTGCCAGTGCTCTCTATATCGGTGCTGGTGTCAGTGCTCTCTATCTCGGTGCTGGTGTCAGTGATCTCTATCTCGGTGCTGGTGTCAGTGCTCTCTATCTCGGTGCTGGTGTCAGTGCTCTCTATCACGGTGCTGGTGTCAGTGCTCAGTCTCTATCACGGTGCTGGTTTCAGACAGTGAGGGAGATAGCAGCGGAGAAGCCAATCAGCAGGCAGTGCCAGCACCATGGCTGAGGATCAGCACTGGACTGGCACCTCCAGACCACCGCAGTGGAGCCCTGCATAGGTGGGGGTAAGGGCCGGGCAGAGGGAGGGGCTCAAGCACAGGTTGGCACACTGGGACACTGGAACAGGCCTGCGCTGCCCTGACTGTGGCACTGATCATCTCCTCCACCTCCTTCATAGCCTGCCCTGACCTTGCCTCTCCTCCATGGCCTTCATGCGCTCCTGAATTGTCAAAATTTCACAGATAAAAAAAGAATGCTTGTTGTTGTCGATCCCAGATTCACTTAATACTTTCATTATGTCAGTGTCCATGTGGTGGGACTATGTGTGCACAGCTAGTAAGTATTTTGTGGCTGAAAATATGACCTGTAGGTTTTTAAGATTCGCCTGCCATTAAAGTCAATACTTTGCGGTTTGTGAACTTTTGGCAACGTTCGCATTCGCGAAACGTCCCGTCGGAAGTTGGTCCATCACTATTAACTTGTTTTTCTTGCATTCCCACCCAGTCTGCGAGTTATTCCCCAGAGTGTATGCTGCCATGATGTGACAGGAAACTGGAAAGTTGTATACTCCCCTTTCCGTAATTTTCCTTTCCTGACGCATCTTCATGGCAGCATACAATGACCCACCCTTCTGAGGTGATTCATATATACAGTAGACATGGGCGCCGTCAATAAAATTGTTTCGTTCTGTTCCGTTTCGATTCGTAATAAAATTAATTCGTACTTCGTATTTCGTGTCCGCAATTCCGTTCTGTTTCGTACGAAATACGAATTGTCGTTAACGTGTACGAACGTTCGTTACGATGAATTTAAAGGCTAAAACATTGCTCATTATGCTTATTATGACTTGCAGAAGACTTCTGTGATAGAAGTCAATGTAAGTTGCCTGAAGACATCAGTGAAGGATTTTCATCCTCTCTGGGCAGGCTGCCAAGAAAAGAACAAAATGATACAATGTTTCTTCTTCAATGGGCTTAACTCCGTGTGTAGAAGTTCTCAGTTTAATCATTTAAAGACTAAATCTTTTCTGACACTTGTTGCTTACAAGTAAAAATCCAGTATTTTCTGCTAGAAAATCACTCAGAAGCCCCAAAAATTATATATATATATATTTTAGCAGAGACCCTAGAGAATAAAATAGCGGTTGTTGCAATATTTTATGTGACGCGGTATTTGCGCAGCGGTCTTTCAAACGCAAGTTAGCCCTTTCGTTTTTCGGTGGACCTCTAGGGAGCAGTGACATTAGCAGCGTGACATACAGCAATGACACCTGCACCGTTATAGAGAGCACTGACATCAGCAGCGTGACATACAGCAATGACACCAGCACCGTGATAAAGGGCTAACTTGCGTTTGAAAGACCTCTGCGCAAATACCGCGTCACATTAAATATTGCAACAACCGCTATTTTATTCCCTAGGGTGTCTGCTAAAAATATATATATAATTTTTGGGGCTTCTGAGTGATTTTCTAGCAGAAAATACTGGATTTTTACTTGTAAGCAACAAGTGTCAGAAAAGATTTAGTCTTTAAATGGTTAAACTGAAAACTTCTACACACGGAGTTCAGCCCATTGAAGAAGAAACATTGTATCATTTTGTTCTTTTCTTGGCAGCCTGCGCAGAGAGGATGAAAGTCCTTCACTGATGTCTTCAGGCAATTTACATTGACTTCTATCACAGAAGTCTTCTGCAAGTCATAATAAGCATAATGACTGAGATCCGGAATTCGTAAACAAAAGTTCGTATTCCGTACAGAATTTGGACGCACAGCAATTTGTATTTCGGATCCTCCCGAACGTACGAATTTTGAGAAATTCGTACGAATTTGAGATTCATACGAGACGAATCGCACATGTCTAATATACAAAGAGAACTACTGGGGCGGGGGCCATCTCGCCAACTTATAACTATGTGGTCCAATCAGGCTGTGGAGGCAGAGTCACAACCCAGAGTGTATGCTGCCATGAAGATGCGACAGGAAAGGAAGATTACGGAAAGGTGAGTATACAATTTTTTAGTATAAGGTTCTGTTGCTGCATTATTAGTACTTCCCCTTCTGTGTCACAGGTGTTATTCCTTTTCCATCAGCAAAGAAGTGCTATACTTTTCTGCATTGCAGGTGTTCCTCTTTCTGCGACAGCAGTGGTTCCTTTTTTTTGTTTTTTGGGCTTTTTGATTTTTTTTTCCAGCAGCAGCAAAAAAACGATGTCTTCAATATTGCTGTTCCTTCTACTGAGTCGCGGGTCGTCTTCCTTCTGTATCACCACTGTTTGTGTTTTTGGGCCTTTCTTATTTTTTTTTTTTACATTTATTTTATTTTAGTTCTTTTTAGCAGCATCAGCAGTAAAGAAAAAAATCTGCTGCACCTTTATTTTCTTTATTAAAATATAAACTATAACAAAACAGTATAAAGCCTTATAAATATTGAAACTTGGATATATAAAATGGTATCCTCATCCTCATTCATTTGAAGCGAAAAAGAAGGGGCAGGTTGACATGGACTACTCCAAATAGATTACCATGTAACATCAGTGGTAATTGAGGACTGTCTTGATAACCAGAAATTTGACAAAATAGGTTCAAAAGAATTACATACATTTTATTCAGGGAAATTGATTTGTTAAAAGAATTATTGATGAACAACTATTATACAGGTTTATACCATCTTAGCATAAACAAACAGCAAACAATAAAGTAGTGCCCTGCCCCCCATTCGACGGAGCCAGAGATATAGAAGCTTATGCCCAAGTTGATGGTGTCCTCTACGAGTAAATACAGTCGCATAGTTATAGTTATACAAAATTAACTTACTACAATAGAACACACTGTAGTCTTACAAAGTTACAAACATGGAGTAAATTTACAGTAGTGACAAGAATAGTAGTAACACGGCTTACCACCAAAGTCCCCAAAGGAAGCCTACAAAATAGGCACGGGTGATGCCCTCGCAAGGGTTTGCCACCCCCCCGGGGCGGACACGGGAGGCAAACTAAAAAGAGTAGGCTGTAGATAACAAATTAGAAAAGGAAAGTATGTAAATATAGCTATGATATTATATTCACCAACACAAGTGGTGAACATATAGCTAAAACCATCACATCATTTAGGGTAGGCTGATAAAGGGAAGGATCTCCAGTGGGAGAGACAAAGGAAAAAAGGGGGGAACAGGGAAAAGGGGGGGGGGGGAAAGGGGGGGGAGGAAAGGAAAAGGAAAGGAAAAGGGGGAACGATGCAGAAAAGGAACGAGAAAAAAGAGGGAAAAGGAGGGAGAAAGAAAGGAATAAGGGAGAGGAGGGGGGAGGGAGGGAAGGAGGCTGGGGGGGGGGGGGAGGGAAGAAGGGAGATTGGAAAAAGGGAAGGGATGGGAATGGAGCACAAGGGGGGAGGAAGTGAGTGGAGGCGAGAGATAAGAGAATCACGAATAGTAAAAAAAGAAAGAGTCAGATCATTAATTGAGTGGTGGGGGGGGGGAAGCACATGCGGAAGTACCTACCCTAATAGGAGTTCATTGCTAATATAAAAATGTAACCCGGGGATTGAAATACCACACAGCAACGCAATGAATAGTTATTTGTTTTTAATTTACTGGGAGTCAGGTAAAAAGCCATTACTGACAAAAATATTGCTGGTAAGGTCAAGCCTATAAAACATAATAGCATAAGAATTAGTAAAATTCCCCACCCTCAGCCAACAGTGAGAACACAGAGGGCATCACTATAAGGTAGCTCTAGGATCAGGTAGTCTGATAGACACCTTTTTAAAGCCTCCAACCCGGCGATCGTCATCATACGTCAAAGAGTGACTGCGCGCACCAGCTTTTGGTTCCCATGGAAACCCCATGGGCCCCGAGCACAGACAGATCCTCCCCTCAGAGGGGGAGGAAGGTCCGTTCTGCTGGAGAGGCGCATGTCCATCCCTAGGAGAAGAACTCCTTATGCCCTAAGGTCACATAAGGGGATTTTTTAGTGGTCGGCCACGCTAATAGGTAACGGCCCTTTTTGAAAACAAATTTTAAACAAAACTTTAATACAGTAACCAAAACAATAATTGCGTAAAATTAGCAAAATATTAAAGACGGATCTCACCATACATAGTGATTGATAATCTGCAGGAGATCAAGAGAACATAAAATGAAACGTAAAAAGCAAGAAAAACACAGTAATGTCAATTGGATACATCAGTCAATCTGATCAAGCCGCAAATTTGGGAAGTCTAGCTCAGGGGAATTCATTTGTTTTTATTATTATGAGTAGCCTAATTTTTGACAGGTGATGCTAATACGAATACAAATCAATTTCCCTGAATAAAATTTATGTAATTCTTTTTAACCTATTTTGTCTAATTTCTGGGTATCAAGACAGTCCTCAATTACCACTGGTGTTACATGGTAATCTATTTGGAGTAGTCAATGTCAACCCGCCCCTTCGTTTTCGCTTATAATAAAACAGTGTATAATGCATGAAGCACAAAAGTATTGCACCCAAGAACCATATTTCCATCCCACATTCTATACTAAAAAGTTATAAAAATCCCCCCCCACCAAAAATAAAGAAAACAATAATAAAACAGTTTATAGGGCACCAAGCACAGAAGTACTGCACCCAAGCATCATATTTTCTTTCCACATTCTATAATAAAAAGTTATAAAAATCCCCCCCCAAAAAAATAAAAAAACAATAATAAAACGATTTATAGTCTACCAAGCACAAAAGTATTGCACCTAAGCACCATATTTTCATCCCACATTCTATAATAAATACATTTAATAATCCCCTAAAAAAATCCTCATCATGTCTAAAAAGCCAACAAAGAAAGGCAGATGCTCACAGGCCACTAAATAAGGGCAAGCAGCCTTTGTGTCTACAGTGAAAAGTGGCGGTCGTGGACATGGTGCATATTCTGCAGACGGGTCATTCTTCTCCTTTTTTCCACTGCTGGCCATTTTATTGAGCCACAACATGCTGAAGAGGCCCAATTTTTCTGCACCTGTATGTAAATGAAAAAAAAAAATTGTGGAAAATATGGTGTGGGGAGTCTGGTATGGATTTTAACCACTTCCCTATTGGCTCATAATAAAATGATGCCAGCAAGAACACTCCCTCACTCCTGCGCCTAGCAGAGTAAGCAGAGTACCTGAGTACCTGTTTCCAGCCCATTAGACTACCCAAGAACCTATCTGCAGCCCATTAGACTACCCGAGTACCTATTTGCAGCCCATGCCTTATAGAATGTACATTGGGATATTTTCTTTCCAAAATGGGGTAATTTTGTGGGCAATTCCACTGTCCTGGTGCTCTAGGACCTTCAAAAGTGTGATAGGTAGGAATGAAATTAGATGCGTAATTTGATCTCCTAGAATACCTGATGGTGCGCCCTGCATGTTGGGCCTCTCTATGTGTCCAGGCTGTGTAAAAGTCTCACATATGTGGTATCGTCATACTCAGGAGGAGTAGCAGAATGCATTTTGGGGTGTAATTGGAAGTATGCATATGCTGTGTGTGAGAAATAATTATTATTATGACAATGTTGTATAAAAAAAATGTATTTCTTAATTTTCCAAAGAATTGTGGAAAAAATACAACTTCAAAAAACTCACCATGCTTCTTACTAAATACCTTGGACTGTCCACTTTACAAAAAGGGGTCATTTAGGTTATTTGTACTGTCCTGACATTTCAGGGCCTCAAGAAATCGGTACATCAGGTGTGATCAATTTTCTATGATTTACACCATAGCTTGTAGACTCTATAACTTACATACAGACTAAATCATATCCATTAATTTGGGTTATTTTTACCAAAGATATGTAGCAGTATAAATTTTATCCCAAATGTATGAACAAAAATTACTTATTTGCCAAATTTTATAATAGAAACTAAAAGTGTTTTTTTTTTCAAAATTTTTGAACTTTTTTTACTTATATCGCAAAAAAAAAAAAAAAAAAACAGTGGTGTTTAAATACCACCAAAATAATGTTACATGACTGAGTAATTGTCATTCAAAGTGTGAGAGCACGGAAAGCTGAAAATTGATCTGGGCAGGAAGGGGGTGAACGTGCCCTATATTGAAGTGGTTAAGGGGAACCCTATCACAGAATTAGGAAAAAAACAATGTGAGGTCCCCCCAAAATTCATACCAGGCCCTTAGGGTCTGGTATAGATTTTAAGGGCAATGCTACACCAAAATTTAAGCAACAAATGGCGTGGTCCCCCCCCCCAAAAAAAATCGATACCAGGCCCTTTGAGTCTGGTAAAATGGCATGGGCCCCCCAAAATCCAGACCCTAATCTGAGCATGCAGCCTGGCATGCAAAGAAAGGGGTGAAGAGCGAGGGCCCCCTCCTCTTGAACTATACCAGGTTGCTTGTCCTCAACATGGGGAGGGTGCTTATGGGGACAAGGGCCTCTTCCCAACAACCCTGGACCATGGTTGTTGGGGTCTGAAGGTGGGACTGGGGGCTTATCGGAATCTGGAAGGACCTTTATCAAGGGTGCCCCCATATCCATCGTACCCCACCCATTCGCCAAAAAATTTCAAAAAGTAAGAAACACGGTAAACAGTTTTTGACAGGTCCTTTTTTTTTTTAAAGTGTCCCTCGATGTATCCATCATCAATCACAAAAATAAAAAATAAAAAGCCAGCTGTCATCTCTTGGGAGGCTACCGACAGTCTGCCTCCTCTTTGCTTTGACAGCTCTTATATAGGTGGGGCCATCCAGGGGCAATGCCCCCTTCATCACATGACATGATGTGATGTCAGAAGGGGGCTGTGCCACTGGGTGACATATCCGGGTGGTCCCACCCCTTGCCTATAAAAGAGCTGTCAAAGCAGCGAGGAGGCAGATGGTCGATGACCTCCAAAGAGATGACAGCAGACTTTTTTTTCTTCTATTTTTTGGGTCGGTAGGCAGCATGATTTGTTTACATTGAGGGACAAAAGGACTTGTCAAAAACTGTTTACTGTATTTCCTACTTTTTGACACATTTTTGGGGAATGGGTAGGGGTATGATGTACCCGATTCCCATTCACATGGGGGGAGAGATCTGGGGGCCCCCTTGTCAAAGGCGGCTTCCAGATTCTGATAAGCCACCCACCTGTAGACCCTGACAATTAAATCCTAGGTTTGTTGGGAAGAGTCCCTTGTCCCCATCAACATGGGGACAAGGTGCTTTGGGTGGGGGGTGCAGAGTCCCCTTGCCCCAAAGCACCCAGCCCCCCATGTTGAGGGCTTGTGGCCTGGTATGGTTCAGGAGGGGGGGCGTTTGCTTACCCCACCTTTTCCTGACGTGCCAAGCTGCATGCTTGGATAGGGGTCTGTTATAGATTTTAGTGTGGGGTTCCCCTTAAAATCCATACCAGATCTGAAGGGCCTGGTATGGATGGGGGTGGACTCTACGCCATTTTTAAAAATCTGTATTGCCAGGAGCCAGCAACGCATTACAGCCACAAGCAAGTTTAAATGACATTGTTTCCTTTAGAAATGTCATTATTGCTGTGGCATGTTCTATACATCGCACAGATACACCAATTTACAGGCAGCCTAAAAGGGACCCTCCAGGCACGACATTTAAAAGAATATTTCCTTTTTATTGTTTCACTTTAAGCATCATTAAAATTATTGTTTTCAAAACTTTTTTTTTGCATTGGTACATGTCCCCCAGGGCAGTACCCGGGTCCCCATACACTTTTTATGGCAATAACTTGCATATAAGCCTTTAAAATGAGGACTTTTGATTTTTCATGTTTGTTTCCCATAGTCTTTAATAGAGTTTGCATGTTTGCTAAAACGTTTTGCCTGTTCAAGATGTTCTGGTGTGAACCGAACCGAGAGGTGTTCGGTACATCCCTTGTAGGACTCATTGTGTTGCATTGATCTGGTTGTTGGATGCAGTTGCAAGAAATATCAATAGCAACAGAAACAGCCTTGTTTCACACAGGCAGTGAAATCTTTGAAGAAAACAATATTTTTTTGGGTGCATGGTAGGCATGGATACAGTGAAATTCTTATGTTTGTGCTATACATCCCTGGCCATATAGAGCCCTAAACACTAGTACAGCTCAGAACTGTGTACAGTGTAAGCCCTCTAGTATTTAAACAATTTTTATTTATTTTTTGCTGCAGGTGGGTTTTACACTCCCAGGCACCTAAAAAAGCCAGATATTTACACCATACAAGCTAAATCTGTGTGCATGAGCCCTTAAAACAGTTAAGCAACATTGGTCAGTAATGTCTTACTTTAATGCTTCTTTACTGTTTTTTTTTTTTTAATATGCAAATAGTTGTCCATAGTCTGGGTGCAGGTGTAATTTTAATGTATCACTTATATACAAATCTTGTTTATCTGCACATGGCACTTTAAAAAGCTTAACTGGAATAAAAATAAAAAAACTCTCCTTTTTATAAAAGGTCATGTTGCCCAGCTAAACTTAAAGCGGAACTTAAGTAATATTTTCATCTTTCCATCTATTAAATCTTCTGCCCTTGTTGTTTTAACTTTGGATAGTACAACATGTTTTTGTCTGCCAGTATATACCTTATACAGCGCACTTCTTGTTTCTTGTCTGGGAAAAAGCCTAGGTGTATGACATCATGCACAGCTCTCTCTCTCTCTCACTCTTGTGAGAGTCAGCTAGGAAGGGAGGACCAATGAGAGCTGCAGAGCTAGAGGTGTGCCTATGTGTGTCTGTGTAAATCCAGGAAGTGAACAGGCAGCTTTAGCTGCCCACAGTTAAAATGGATGCAGCCAGACTCAGTGGAGATCTCTGCAGAATATTTGGCAAGTACAGAATCACAGTATATATAAAATAATATGCAAAGTGGTTGGAGGGAAGCTTCAGAATGGCAAAGATGTTTTATTACAAATTATGTGAGCAGACTGAAGTTCCTCTTTAATTTGGAAAAGAAAAAGCAAGTGCAAGATAACATGTTCTCAAATGATTTAGTGGTACATTAAAGAATTTAATTATTTTAACATTAAAAGTCCAAATTGCTTAGTCAGGCTTGTCATGGCCAAAATGAAAATTATTTCAATCCACCTTTTCTGACTGCCTATGCTCTTTAGTTATTTCATTAAACAAAGAATTTATTTTCATTACTGCAGAAAGTTCTGCAGTATAATACAAAACAAGTTTTTAGGCTATACATGTTTTAGTGCTTGTATTTTATAACCTATTTTATAATGCAGTTTTTTTGAATGAGTTGTATATATATTGCCGAGACCCAACAATCCATTATAGCCATGATCAGTTTTAAATTACTTTTTTCCTTTAGAAATGTCATTTTCCTGTGGTACTGTTCAAAACATGGGGAAAATGCGCCACTTTGCAGACATACTATAGACACCTCCCAGGCATGATATTTAAAGGGATGTTTCATTTTTATTGTTTCACTTTAAGCATTAAAAAATCACTGCTCCTGAAAAAATGCTAGTTTTTAAAAAAAAAGATTTGCATTGATACATGTCCCGTGGGGCAGGACCCAGGTCCCCAAACACTTTTTATGACAATAACTAACATATAAGCCTTTAAAATTAGCCCTTTGGGTTTTTCATGTTAGTGTCCCATAGACTTTAACGGGGTTCCATTGCGGATTTCGAATTTACCACGAACACCACATAATGTTTCTTGTTCACCGAACATCCGAACAACCAAAGTTCGGCCCGAACTTATGCTCGAGCCAAACCATTCACCCATCAATGCTGGGGATATGATCTCTGACTGAGCTTGTAGCAGAGGGTGAACTAAAGTCACTTTGTCTCTTCCTTGCTTACATTTCTAAATTAAACAGTGAACAGAAGCAATATAATCCAACACCAACTGTTGTGAATAGGCTGAATACTGCTGGAAAAAAGAACCTGCTCAATGTTTCAACAACCATCCCAAAAATTCAGCCTGGTACATAGTAAATGGGGGAGTGAAAACATCATGGCCCTGAGAGGTAAACTGAAATAGCAGCTCAGAACAGACCTACATCAAAGGTTGTACTTCATTAAGGGAAAATCTACCCTCAACAGCTAAGACATGTGCAGTCAGAATGCTTCCCAAAAGCTCCTCCTCAGTGAAATACTGCCAAAGTGAATGGCAAAAATCCTTATCCTCTACTGCAAGTTGCACATGGCAAAAAACCTTCAATATCAGCATTCTGACAAAGGCAAAGAAACTCAAGTAACTGCTCTCAGTCCCCAAGTGTAGCGGATCTGGTCGTAGTGGGCATCACTATTATGTCAGGAATCAACGGCTAAGGAGACCAGACACGTAGCTACACAAGGGAACTGAAACAAAGTATATATCATTAAAGTGATATTTATTTACAGTGAAACATGCACCAAAAAACATACACAGCAAAAACAAACCCCCAAAAGACAAAATAACCTACTATCTATATGCAATACTTACAATAAAGGTAACAGGGATGCAAGCAAGGGAAACACGACTGGGTGCAAGAGCAGGAGCAAGTCAGAGGGGTGCAGGAGTCACAAGGATCTGGTAGCAAGGGAGAAGGGAGAAGCAGCCTTAAATATCCACCTAGCAGCTGGATCCAGGTGTGGCTGATCATAACCTGCTGGCTTCTAGGAGACATCTGCTGGTGGACACTGGAACCATAGTCCCAGAGAACCACAGTGCCACCAGAAGGTGAACTCATTCCTGACAATAGGGTTTAGGTTTGGAGATATGCTTGGCCAGTCCAACACCTTTACCCTCAGCTTCTTTAGCAAGGCAGTGGACATCTTGGAGGTGTGTTTGAAGTCGTTATCATGTCAGAATACTACCCTGTGTCCCAGTCTCCAAAAGAAGACGATCATGCTCGGCTTCAGTATGTCACAGTACATAGTTACATAGTAGGTGAGGTTGAAAAAAGACACAAGTCCATCAAGTCCAACCTATGTGTGTGATTATATGTCAGTATTACATTGTATATCGTGCGTGTATGTTGGCATTCATAGTTCCTCCAATGAACTAAAGTTCCACTCCCTGCGGCCCAGTCTCCGAACTGAGGGGATCATGCTCTGCTTCAGTATGTCACAGTACATGTTGGCATTCATGGTTCCCTCAATCAACTGCAGCTCCCCAGTGGTGGCAGCGCTCATGCAGTCCCAGATAGGGATGAGCCGAACACCCCCCCGGTTCGGTTCGCACCAGAACTTTCGAACGGACCCCAAATTCGAACGAACGTTAGAACCCCATTGAAGTCTATGGGACGCAAACGTTCAAAATGAAAAGTGCTAATTTTAACAGCTAATATGCAAGATACTGTCCTAAAAAGGGTTTGGGGACCTGGCTCCTGCCCCAGGGGACATGGGTCAATGCAAAAAATGTTTTTAAAAATGGCCGTTTTGGCGGGAGCACTGATTTTAATGACGATTAAAGTGAAAAAAAGTGAAATATTCCTTTAAATATGGTGCCTGGGGGGTGTCTGTAGTATGCCTGTGAAGTGCCACGTGTTTCCCGTGTTTAGAACAGTCCCTGCACAAAATGACATTAAACGGAAATAACACCATTTAAAACTGCTTGCGGTTTTAATGTTATATCTGGTTCCTGCAATATGGTTGAAAATCATTGAGAAAAATGGCATGGGTAGCCCTCCCTGCCCATTACCAGCCTATTTGGGTCTTGTACGCATATTAAGGGGAACCCCGTACCCATATTAAAAAAAGGAAATGCGTGTGGCCCCCAGGCCCTATATACTCAGAACAGCAGTATACAGGTGGTGCAAACAAGACAGGGACTGTGTAGGTTTGTTGTGTTAAAGGGGAGGGCCACCCTGAAAAACAAAAAAATGTTAAAAATTACAAAAAATCTAAAAAAAAAAAATGAAAAAACATTTTTTTTTTTACTTACCAGAAATGCCTGTTGCTAGGCACTTTCTCCTAATCTTCCTCTTCCTCCTCCGCGGAGATCTTCTGTCTTCTGTCTTCGTCGCGGCGTCTTCTGGGTAATGAGTCGCGCTGTGTTCTGGGAACTGTGTGTTCCAGAACACAGCGTGTCCCATTCAGAAAGCGCTGCGGGACTCGCACATGCGCAGTAGCTGCGGGACTCGCGCATGCGCAGTAGGAAACGGGCAGTGAAGCCATAAGGCTCCGCTGCCTGTTTCCCTTACAAGGGATGGCGGCGCCGGGACCCGAGAGCCGAGGGACGGGTCGGCCTCGGGCGGCCGACATCGCGGGCGCCCTGGACAGGTGAGTGTGTTTATTAAGTCAGCAGCTGCAGTGTTTGCAGCTGCTGACTTTTTTTTTTTTTTTTTATTTTTTTTTTTTTTTTTATAACCGGCCCTCCACTTTAAGTTGAATCTGTTTGTAATTTTCAACTGGTACATTTTTAAAGTGTAGCTCCAGTCAAAAAAACTATTTTTAAGCTTTTTGGAAAACATAGGGAAGGGTTATCACCCCTGTATAATTTGTTTTGTCGTCCATCTTTTTTCATCTCACTTGCTGTTGTCTCCTTCCGTTTGCAAGTAGGAGATGTTTGTAAATTGGATGTTTGAAAGTAGGGGCCTGCCCTATATGCTCTGCAGAAATGGCGGAACAAGGTGTTGGTTTTGCCACAACATTGTAAGCCCTCAAAGTGACTCTTGGTGGGCGCTGGAGCGCCCTGCTGTGAACGATTATATCAAGAATTGTAATTACATGCCATTGTTGAACAGTGGTAGAAAAATTGACCTTTGGTGGTTGTGGTGCTGGTGCCACAACACTATAAGTCCTCACCGTTACTCTGGGTGGGCACAGGAAGGGGCCCTCCTGTGAAATATTATATCAAGAATTGTAATTACATGTCCCTGTTAAACAGGGGCAGAAAAAATTGGCCTTAGGTACTGCTGCTGGTGCCACCACACTGCAACCTCTTCCATATACTCAAGTTTTATTGCAGGAATTAGCCCTGCTGCAAAGCATTGCATCAAAAATTGTACTTAAACGCCCCTGTTAAACAGGGGCAGAAAAATTGGGCCTTAGGCACTGGTGCTGGTGCCACCACACTGCAACCTCTGCCATATACTCTAGTTTTATTGCAGGAATTAGCCCTGCTGCAAAGCATTGCATCAAAAATTGTACTTAAACGCCCCTGTTAAACAGGGGCAGAAAAATTGGACCTTAGGCACTGGTGCTGGTGCCACCACACTGCAACCTCTGCCATATACTCTAGTTTTATTGCAGGAATTAGCCCTGCTGCAAAGCATTGCATCAAAAATTGTACTTAAACGCCCCTGTTAAACAGGGGCAGAAAAATTGGGCCTTAGGCACTGGTGCTGGTGCCACCACACTGCAACCTCTGCCATATACTCTAGTTTTATTGCAGGAATTAGCCCTGCTGCAAAGCATTGCATCAAAAATTGTACTTAAACGCCCCTGTTAACCACTTGCTTACTGGGCACTTAAACCCCCCTCAGTCCCAGACCAATTTTCAGCTTTCAGCGCTGATGCACTTTGAGTGACAATTGCGCGGTCATACAACACTGTACCCAAATGAAATTTTTATCATTTTTTTCCCACAAATAGAGCTTTCTTTTGGTGGTATTTAGTTACAGCTCGGAGTTTTATTTTTTGCTAAACAAACAAAAAAAGATGCAAAAAAAAAAAATCATGTTTTAATAGTTTGTTATAAAATTTTGCAAACCGGTCATTTTTCTCCTTCATTGAAGTGCGCTGATTAGGCGGCACTGATAGGCTGCATTGGTGGGCACCGATGGGCTGCATTGGTGGGCACTGATGGGCTGCATTGGTGGGCACTGATAGGCTGCACTGGTGGGCACTGATAGGCATAGTTAAGGCGGCACTAATAGGCACAGATAAGGCGGCACCGATGGGCACAGATAAGGTGGCACTGATGGGCAAAGATGGGCACAGATAAGATGGCACGGATGGGTGGCACGGATAAGTGGCACGGATGGGTGGCACGGATGGGCACTGATAGGTACCACAGATAGATGGGACTGATGGGCACTGATAGGTGGCACTGATAGGTGGCTCTGATAGGTGGCACTGCTGGGCACTGATGGGCGGCACTGCTGGGCACTGATGGGCGGCACTGCTGGGCACTGATGGGCGGCACTGGGGTGCAGCACCTTTGAGGCAGATTTTGGGTGGCACTGTGGGTGACACTGCTGGGTGGCACTGTGGGTGGCACTGTGGGCACTGCTGAGTGGCACTGTGGGCACTGCTGGGTGGCACTGTGGGCACTATGGGCACTGCTGGGTGGCACTGACAGGGGGGCACTTACTTTATTTCAGGATGGCACTGCGGGTGGCAGGTGGGCACTGGCAGGGGGCAGGTGTCCGCTTGAATTGTTGGCCGTGATCGGGACTGATGTCCCGAACACGGCCGCCGGCGATCGGCTTTTTTTTTTTCTCCTCGCGCTGTCAGCGCGAGGAGGAATACTAGCCGATTACCGGCTCCGTTTTATCACATGATCAGCTGTCATTGGCTGACAGCTGATCACGTGATAAGGGGTCGGGATCGACCCCTTACACGGATCGGTGATCAGGCGAGTCTCACGGACTCGCCGATCACAGAGCGCGCCGCGCGCGCCCCTCAGGGGGCGCGCAGGCCGCTCGTAACCGGGACGACGTCAATAGACGTAGTCCCGGCAATCTAGGTCCGCGCTAATGCCGTCATTCGGCAATAGCGCGGATCCCAAGTGGTTAAACAGGGGCAGAAAAATTGGGCCTTAGGCACTGGTGCCACCACACTGCAACCTCTGCCATATACTCTAGTTTTATTGCAGGAATTAGCCCTGCTGCAAAGCATTGCATCAAAAATTGTACTTAAACGTCCCTGTTAAACAGGGGCAGAAAAATTGGGCCTTAGGCACTGGTGCTGGTGCCACCACACTGCAACCTCTGCCATATACTCTAGTTTTATTGCAGGAATTAGCCCTGCTGCAAAGCATTGCATCAAAAATTGTAATTAAACGCCCCTGTTAAACAGGGGCAGAAAAATTGGGCCTTAGGCACTGGTGCTGGTGCCACCACACTGCAACCTCTCCCATATACTCTTGTTTGATTGCAGGAATTAGCCCTGCTGCAAAGCATTGCATCAAAAATTGTAATTAAACACCCCTGTTAAACAGGGGCAGAAAAATTGGGCCTTAGGCACTGGTGCTGGTGCCACCACACTGCAACCTCTCCCATATACTCTTGTTTGATTGCAGGAATTAGCCCTGCTGCAAAGCATTGCATCAAAAATTGTAATTAAACACCCCTGTTAAACAGGGTTGGACTGATGGCATCAACCAGAACCAGAAATGTTCTTCCAACATATCAGCGGAGGAGGAAGAGGATAGACAATCAACATAACAGGACAGTCACTCAGCATCAGCATAGGCAGTCTTGAAGGGATGTGGTATTTCAAAAAAAATTATTCGGTTACATCAGCTTCAGGTGCTTGGTAGCTGTGGGTGATCCAAGACTCATTCATCTTGATGAAGGTCAGTCGATCAACTGATTCGGTGGACAGGCGCACCCTGTGATCGGTAACAAAGCCACCAGCAGCACTGAAGGTGCGTTCCGAAAGAACGCTGGATGCAGGACAGGCCAGTAGCTCAATTGCATACTGTGCAAGCTCTGGCCAGTGATCCATCCTCAAGACCCAGTAAGCCAAAGGATTTTCGGTGGGAAAGGTGTCCAAGTCTGACCTTGCCCCTAGGTATTCCTGCACCATGTAAATCAGACGCTGGCGATGGGTGCTGGAACCGATCATACCTTGGGGCTGCGGACTAAAAAATTGTCTGAAAGCATCAGTCAGACGGCCACCTTCTCCACCGCTCCTTCTGACCGATGCCTCAGCAACACGTTGTCCAGGACCAGGAGTTTGTAACCTCCCAGTCTCTGGGAACGCGTTGCACAGACCTTTCTGCAAGGCCTCCCGGAGATGTCTCATCCTCTGCTCCCTCTGCGATGGCAAGATAAGGTCGGCAACCTTACCCTTGTACCGTGGATCAAGGAGAGTGGCCAGCCAGTAATGGTCCCTCTCCTTGATCCGAAGAATACGAGGATCCTTCCGCAGGCTTTGCAGGATCAGGGAGGCCATGCAGCGTAGGTTAGCTGAGGCATTCGGTCCGGAGTCCTCTGGGTCACTAAGGACAACATGATCCGCAGCTACCTCCTCCCAGCCACGTACAAGTCCACGTGTTTCTTGGGACTGTAAATCATCCCTACAGGACTGCTGCTGCTGCTGCTGATGCTGATGCTGAGTGCCAGCCTCCACCTCCATGCTGACACAATCTTCCTCCTCCTCATCCTCTTCCTGTGTGATGGGTGGCACAGCAGGAACACTGTCTGGATAAAGGGGGCCTTGAGAGGCAAGGAAGTCCTCCTCTTCCTGCCTCTGTTCTGCCTCAAGTGCCCTGTCCATTATTCCACGCAGCGTATGCTCCAAGAGGTGGACAAGAGGTACAGTGTCACTGATGCATGCACTGTCACTGCTCACCATCCTTGTGGCCTCCTCAAACGGTGACAGGACAGTGCATGCATCCCTGATCATGCCCCACTGGCGTGGTGAGAAAAAACCAAGCTCCCCTGACCCTGTCCTGGTGCCGTAGTCGCACAGGTACTCATTGATGGCCCTCTGCTGCGTGTGCAGCCGCTGCAGCATGGCCAATGTTGAGTTCCATCTGGTGGGCATGTCACATATAAGGCGGTTCTTGGGCAGGTTCAACTCCTTTTGGAGCTCAGCCAGCCGAGCACAGGCATTAAATGATCGGCGGAAATGCACACAGACTTTCCTGGCCTGCTTCAGGACATCCTGTAAGCCGGGATACCTGCCCAAGAACCGCTGCACCACCAGGTTAAGGACGTGAGCTACACAGGGCACATGGGTTAGTTGTCCCTGTCGGAGGGCGGAGAGGAGGTTGGTGCCATTGTCGCAAACCACCGTTTCTGGCTTAAGCTGGCGTGGCGTCAACCACCTCTCGGCCTGCCCCTGCAGAGCTGACAAAACATCCGCCCCAGTGTGGCTCCTGTCCCCCAAACAAACCAGCGCAAGCACGGCATGGCATCATTTTGCCTGCGTACTTGCGTAGCCCCTGGAACGCCTACGGAGCACCGCTGGTTCTGAGGACAGAGCACTGGAAGAGGCCATGGAGGAAGAAGAAGAGGAGGGGGTGGAAGAGAGAGGTGTGTCACAACCAATAGTAGCATTTTGGAGGCGTGGTGGCGGAACAACCTCCAACACTACTGCACCTTGTCCTGCATCCTTCCCAGCGGTCAGAAGAGTGACCCAATGGGCCGTGAAAGACAGGTAACGTCCCTGTCCATGCCTGCTGGACCATGAGTCAGTGGTAATATGCACCTTACCGCTGACCGCCCTGTCCAGCGAGGCAAGGACATTGCCTTCCACATGCCGGTAGAGAGCCGGAATCGCCTTCCGTGAGAAAAAGTGGCGTTTGGGGACCTGCCACTGAGGAACCGCACATTGTACAAACTCACGGAAGGGGGCCGAGTCTACCAACTGAAAAGGCAGCAGTTGAAGTGCTAGCAATTTACCAAGCTAGCATTCAACCGCTGGGCATGTGGATGGCTGGGAGTGAACTTCTTCCGCCGTTCCAGCAGCTGGAGCAGGGACATTTGCCTGCTATAATCGGACGTGGGTGTACCGCTAGCAGAGTTCCCGGAAGCACTTGGCTGTGACACACCTAATTCTACACCTTCATTCCTCTCAGAGCAGGTTTCAGAGAGGACTGAAGGTCTAGTGGGGTTGGAGATGCCAGCTGATGAGGAGCAAGGAGAGGTCCGCTTTGTTCTTTGGTGTGGGTCTTTGAGGTACGCTTGCCAACGAGCTGCATGGCAGGTCAACATATGTCTGGTCAAGCATGTGGTGCCCAAACGGCTGATGTTTTGGCCACGTGAGATACGCTTGAGACATATGTTGCAAATAGCAGCGGTGCGATCTGATGCACTCGTCTCAAAAAAGGCCCACACTAAAGAACTTTTAGAATAACGCGCAGAGGCAGCGCTCTGCACAGGCGGAGCTCTGCGGTGTGATTCAGTCGGTATCCTGCCTCGTTGGACATGTGCCTCCTCCTCCTCCTCCTCCTCCCTCCTTCCAGGCACCCTTGTGGAGTCAGTGCCCTCATCATCCCCTCCCTCTTCATCGCTGTAGCAAACCTGGCAGTATGCTGCAGCTTGTGGAACATGACTGCCAGATTGCTGTCCTTCTTGAGCATCCCCTCTGTCTGCGCTCACGCTACTGCCTTCCTCTAGCTGAGTGTCATCATCAGAGCCCACAAAACACTGGGCATCCTCCTGGAGCATGTACCCAACACTGTGCTCAAAGAGTTCAGGAGACTCCTCAGGAGGACGTGGTGGGTCTAGGGAAGGAGTCACTGATGATGACATTGAGACGAGGGAAGACGATGCGTTGGCAGCTGCTTTGCTACTACCCTGAGACTGGGTGAGAGAGGATGAGGAGGATGAAGAGGGCTTGGTCATCCACTCTACCAAGTCGTTGGCATGTTGCGGTTCAACATGTCCAGCTGCCGAAAAGAAGGACAAGGATTTCCCATGGCCACGTGCTGATGACAATGCACCGTGTCCACGACCAGCACTGTTGTCTCTAGACACAGAGCCTGCTTGCCCTCTTTTATCGGCTCGCGCCTGTCTGCCTCTCCTTGCTGGCCTTCCAGACATGGTAATGGCCTGAAGGGAGTTGGGTAAAACAGCAGTTGGGTAGTGTATATTGTGCTGGAGGCACACAACACCCACTAACTCCTGCAGATGCCTTTATTATAGAACACCAGAGATAAAGGGGTATATACAGATGTATACTGTGCTGTGCTGGAGGCACACACAACTTCCAATAACTCCTGCAGATGGCAAGTGGGCTCAAATAGAGAACAGCTATGTAGGTGGATATAGCGGTATGTACTGGGTACAGAGCACACAGACAGCACGCACTCCTAACACTACTGACTGCAAGCTCTATTATAAAAGATAGATCACTAGCTATATAGGTGAGGTGAATATAGCGGTGTATACTGCGGTCAGGGCACGCAGACAATAACCACTACACAACAGCAAGATAGAAAATCGTCCGAAAACGATCGGTGTGTACTGTGTTGAAGGTACACAGAATACCCACTGCTTCAGACGCCAACACACTACGCGAGGCCGCCGCGCTGGCAGCCTTATATAGTGTGGGGCGTGCACTACACAGCCTGAGCTATGATTGGCCACAGGCATCCTGCCTGTGGCCAATCATGGCTCTCCTCGCTGCTGGCGCTGCGATTGGCCAAGCATGCGGGGTCACAGTGCATGCTTGGCCAATCATGAGCCAGCAATGCACTGCGCCATCGCAGTGCATTGTGGGCTGCGAGCGCCACGCGAATTTGACGCGAACGGACCAAAATGTTCGGATTTCGCCGAACGGACGAACAGCCAATGTTCGAGTCGAACGTACGTTCGACTCGAACACGAAGCTCATCCCTAGTCCCAGACCATGACATTCCCACCACCATGCTTGACTGTAGGTAAGACACACTTGTCTTTGTACTCCTCACTAGGGATGGCCGAACGGTTCGCCCGGCGGTCGTTTCGTGGCAAATTTTGGCTGTTCGCGGTCCGCCCGATCGGCAGACTATTGCCTCTGTTCGCCCGGCGGACTTCCGTGTTTACTGTGTAAAAGAACTTTGACCTATGATGACACATCCATCATGTGGTACAGGACAGCCAATTGAGACATTACAGCACATGGACACTTGGACATTCCCCCTAACTTATAAATAGACCCGATCCGGCGGCCATTTTACATTCTTTCGTATGTCACTATAGGGAGAGGTTGCTGTGTGGAGCAGGCAGAGACTGCAGTGACCCAAATCGCTAGCTAATTGGTCCACAAAGGTTCTTTTAAGGACTGGTATGGTATAGGTGTTAGGTGTAGTTCAGGATATAGGTTTGAGGCACTGCTATTCAAGTCATTGTTGCAGCAGCCTGTCTTTTGTCAGTGTAGAGAGAGGGACAGGTGTGCAGCAGGGACAGTCAGTTTAATCATTAGCTGTTACTATTAGGTCCAAAAAAGTCCTTTTCAGGACTGGTATGGTATAGTGTACTACAGTATATAGGGTTGAGTGAGGTACAGTCTGCTAATCCTTAAGGACTGGTATAGGTCCACAATATATAGGGTTGAGGTGCACTACTGCTGACTGCTGCCCTATTCTGCAGCAGTCCTTTATCAGTATAGGGACTGAGGTACAGTCTCCTAATCCCTAGCTACTAGTTCCACAAAGGTCCTTAAGGACTGGTATAGGTGTACTATTTGGTGTGCAGTATATAGTTGTGTAATACACGTATAAAATACTTGCACATACTTGACTTCCTCCTTGGGCTGCTTATTATGAGGGGCTCCCACCATCCCTGTGCTGAGCCCCTCATAATAAGCAGCCCCAGGAGGATGTCAGCACAGCACAGGGTTGGTGGGAGCCCCTCATAATAAGCAGCCCCAGGAGGATGTCAGCATAGCACAGGGATGGTGGGAGCCCCTCATAATGAGCATAGCACAGGGATGGTGGGAACCCCTCATAATATGCACAGCAGAGGTACAGCCCTAGGAGGAAGTCAGAACAGCACAGGGATGGTGGGAGCTCCTCATAATAAGCAGCCCCAGGAGGATGTCAGCATAGCACAGGGATGGTGGGAGCCCCTCATAATAAGCAACCCCAGGAGGAAGTCAGCACACCACAGGGATGGTGGGAGCCCCTCATAATGAGCATAGCACAGGGATGGTGGGAGCCCCTCATAATATGCACAGCAGAGGTACAGCCCCAGGAGGAAGTCAGCACAGCACAGGGATGGTGGGAGCCCCTCATAATAAGCAGCCCCAGGAGGAAGTCAGCACAGCACAGGGATGGTGGGAGCCCCTCATAATAAGCAGCCCCAGTAGAAATATGACACCGCTCAACCTCTTCAAACAGGAGGGTACGGGCATATAGTACGGTGTGCTTTTTTTGGACAAGGAAGTGAGCCAAATGAAGAAAGAAGGTCTGTGTGCTCGATTAAAAAAATCGTTTATAGACATATACATGGTCTACTGGTCACATGTGTTGAATTCCTCCGATATCCATGCCTCATTCATTTTTAGAAATGTGAGGTAGTTAACACTGTCGTGAGCTAGGCGAGTACGCTTATCGGTCACAATCCCCCCTGCTGCGCTGAACGTCCTTTCGGACAGGACACTGGATGAGTGGCAAGCCAACAGTTCGATTGCAAATTGGGCAAGCTCTGGCCAGAGGTCAAGCCTGCCCACCCAGTAATCCAGGGGTTCATCACTCCTCAGAGCGTCCACATCGGCCGTTAACTCGATGTAGTCGGACACCTGACGGTCTAGGCGTTCCCTGATGCTGGATCCGGATGACACCTGTCGATGGGTCGGCTGAAAGAATGACCTCATATCCGAAGTCACCAACACATCTTCAAACCGGCCTCTTCTTGCAGGCGCTATTGGATTGGTACCCGCAACTCCTTCTCTGGGAGTGGGAATTGCTCCTCTGCCAGCGCACGCAAAAGCAGAATGCAGCATTTCTCGAAGCAAGGCCTGAAAGTGCTCCATTCTGACAGCCCTCTGTGATGGCGGTAACATTTCCGCCATTTTGTGTTTGTACCAGGGTTCTAAGTACGTTGCCACCCAGTACTGGTCCTTGACCCTTATGCTTTTTATACGGGGGTCCCTATTAAAACACTGGAGCATGAAGGCCCCCATTTGCACTAAACTGGAAGCGGTGTGGTGGCCTGGCTCCTGCTCATCATCCAGGATAATGTCGTCCTCTTCATTCTCCTCTCCCCATCCACGCACAACAACTAGGCTTGTGCAATTCGCTTCGTAACGAATCAAAATTCTGCCGAATTTTGCATCTTTCGGACATTCGGATGCATCCGAATGTCCGAATAAAAAAATAACAAATTACAACGAATACGAAAGAAATATTACGAATGAATTTGAATGAATTTGACATGATTCGAAATTATTTCAACCGCATTCTAAATTATTTCAGCATGATTCGACATTATTTCAACTGCATTCTAAATGATTTCAACATCATTCAACATTATTTCAACCGCATTCGAAAATATTTTGTGACCCGACTTTAGGACCATGTATCTCGGGGTCACTTGGTGCTAGACACTTCAAATTTGGATATGTTATAGTGCTAGTATTATTGTGTTTGCATTTCTAGCTATAAGTGACCCCGAGATATGTGGCCCCAAAATCGGGTCGCAAAATGTTATTAGTTATTAGAGCAGAGAATGACATTTTGCGACCCGATTTTGGGGCCACATATCTCGGTGTCACTTATAGCTAGAAACCCCAAATTTGGTATGCAAACACAATAGTACTAGCACTACAGCATATCCAAATTTGGAGTTTTTAGCACCAAGTGACCCCGAGATACATGGCCCTAAAATCGGGTCACAAAATATTTTCGAATGTGGTTGAAATAATGTCGAATCATGTTGAAATCATTTCGAATGCGGTTGAAATAATGTCGAATCATGTTGAAATCATTTCGAATCCGGTAGAAATATTTTCGAATGTGGCCGATTTTTCGAATTCGGTAGAAAACTAAACGAAATCCGAAAACAAATTTAAGGAAGTTAGCGAATATAACTAAACGAAATTAATGAATTAACGAATTAAAACGAAACGAAACTAAACAAATTTTTTCCTTTTGCACATGTCTAACAACAACAGGGATCCCAGAAAGGTTTAAAGCATGCTCTTCTTGCTCCTCCTCATCCGCCCCGGCACCATCCTCCTCTGACTCCTCTTCAGACTCCTGTTGTTGACTTGTCTCAGATAGAGTAGCCCCCCCTGGGAATTCATCCAGCATTGCGACTTCCTCATCTTCTCGCTCCTGCTCCTCCACAGCTTGATCAATGACACGACGCAATGCACGCTCTATAAAGAAGGCATAAGGTACCATGTCACTGATGGTGCCATGGCTGCGACTGACCAAATTGGTGATCTCCTCAAATGGCCGCAGAAGTCTACATGCGTCACGCATGAGCAGCCACTGGCACGGTGAAAAAAAAAACAGCTCCCCAGAACCTGTTCTGCTGCAGAGTTCATACAGGTAGACGTTAACTGCACATTTCTGCTGGAGCAGCCTATCAAGCATATAGAAGGTTGAGTTCCATCGCGTTGGGCAATCGCAAATAAGACGTCTGACCGGCAGATTGTGTCGCCGCTGAATGTCAGCAAGGCGAGTCATGGCCGTGTAAGATCTTCTGAAATGGGCCGAGATTTTCCTTGCCTGCCGCAAGATGTCCTGGACCCCAGGGTATTTGACAACGAATCGCTGCACAACCAAGTTTAAGACGTGTGCAATGCATGGCACTTGCGTAATTTTGCCCTGTTTCAATGCACTAAGCAGATAGGCACTGTTGTCACACACCACTTTACCAACTGTCAAATTGAGCGGTGTTAGCCACTGATCTGCCTGTGAACGCAAAGCTGAAAGGAGTGCCGGGCCAGTGTGGCTCTTGGCTTTCAGGCACAACAGACGCAGCACGGCATGGCAACGTCTCACCTGGCATGTCGAATAGGTTCTGGGGAGCTTGGGCGGCACAGCGGAAGAGACGCTAGCAGCGGAAAAGGAGGAGTCAGCCGAGGCGGAGAGGGAGGAGGATGGAGTAGGAGGAGGAGGAGAAGAAGAGCCAGACCTGCATGCAATCCGTGGCAGTAAAATCATATCTACACGGGTGCCACGGGTTACATGCTTGACGGCCGTCAGAAGGTTCACCCAGTGGGCAGTAAAAGTGATATACCTTCCCTGCCCGTGTTTGCTAGACCACGTGTCTGTGGTCAGATGTATCTTGGCACCGACACTGTGTGACAGAGATACATTCACTTGCCGTTGAACATGGCCATATAGCTCTGGGATGCCCTTCTGTGAGAAATACTTCCTTCCTGGGACCTTCCATTGTGGTGTTCCAATGGGCAAAATTTTCGAAAGGCCTCCGAGTCCACCAGTTTATATGGCAGTAGTTGGTGGGCTATCAGTTCTGACAAGCCAGCCGTCAACCGTTGGGCAAGAGGGTTATCCGGCGTCATTATTTTTTTACGCTCGAACATTAGGCCCACGGAAGCCTGCCTTTTTGCAGAAAAAAAGTGAGCTTGGCGTGATGGAAGGTGGAGTGGAGGACAATTGTGAGGAGAGAGGAGAGGGAGAAGTAGAAGACGAGGCTGGACGGTGAGAGCCTGGAGTGTGGCTTTGTGTGTTCCGTTGCTCCCACTGGGCTCGTTGATGGCTGCTCATGTGCCTTCTTAAGGCGGTCGTCCCTAGGTGAGTGATGGGCTAAAAAAACGTTAAAAAAGCCCATGTGCCGGCGTCCTGGGAGCGCCAGATGTGACCGTACATGGTCGATGACTCGCTTCTGATACATTAGCAGTCTGCTTTGTCCCTCCTGTGCAATGTAAGTTATTTCTGCTTCTCCTCCCTATCTGCTGGTCCATATCTCCCTCTGAACTCCCCTCCTCTTCCTCTTTTGTGGGCACCCACGTGACATCACTAGACACGTCATCATCAATGTCACCTTCCCCACCGCTATAAGTAGAGATCTCGGAGTAGGCAGCAAACCCAGGGACCAACCTCCTCCTTGGGCTGATCTGGGTACTGTCGTCAGACTGCTGAGTGGCGGTTGTTGCTACCTCCTCTTCCTGATCCAATGCCAAGAGTGGCTGCGCATCAGAAATGTCTTGATATGGATCGGAAAATAATTCCTGTGACTCAAGCGGAAGGTATGTGGTGGTGGTGGTGTTGGTGGTAGTGTCTTTGGGGGTACACATAGCAGAGAGTGAAGAAGAGGGTGCAGATCGAGAGGATGAGGAGGGTGCAGAAGAGTAAGGCTGAGTGAGCCACTCAACCAAGTCTGGTGTGTCCTTTAAAGTAATTGAACGCACCTTCTGCAACTTCCCACTTTGGCTCAAGCCAGTTGCTCCTGCCATACCCCTACCACCCCTGCGGAAGGGCCTGCCTCTTCCTCTGCCTGTCATTTTTTAAATTACCCTGTGACAAAACTCTCAGTCCCTATACTGATAAAGGACTGCTGCAGTATAGGGCAGCAGTCAGCAGTAGTGCACCTCAACCCTATATATTGTGGACCTATACCAGTCCTTAAGGAATAGCAGACTGTACCTCACTCAACCCTATGTACTGTAGTACCCTATACCTTACCAGTACTTATAAGGACCTTTGTGGAACTAGTAGGTTGTGAATGATTAGCAGACTGTACCTCAGTCCCTATACTGATAAAGGACTGCTGCAGTATAGGGCAGCAGTCAGCAGTAGTGCACCTCAACCCTATATATTGTGGACCTATACCAGTCCTTAAGGAATAGCTGACTGTACCTCACTCAACCCTATGTACTGTAGTACCCTATAACTTACCAGTCCTTATAAGGACCTTTGTGGAACTAGTAGGTTGTGAATGATTAGCAGACTGTACCTCAGTCCCTATAATGATAAGGACTACTGCAGCAGAAGGGCAGCAGTCAGCAGTAGTGCACCTCAACCCTATATATTGTGGACCTATACCAGTCCTTAAGGAATAGCAGACTGTACCTCACTCAACCCTATGTACTGTAGTACCATATACCTTACCAGTCCTTATAAGGACCTTTGTGGAACTAGTAGGTTGTGAATGATTAGCAGACTGTACCTCAGTCCCTATACTGATAAAGGACTGCTGCAGCAGAAGGGCAGCAGTCAAGTATAATATTCTTTCTATATTTGGAAGAAATAATATTATACGTGTACAAGCCTATTACCATACCAGTCCTAATAGTAACAGCTACTGATTAAACTGGTGGAAAAGAAGTATTCCTGCGCCACGTCAGGGAAATAGAGGGAGATAGGGTACTGCTGCACACACTGAAAGGGAAATATCTGAACCCCGGGGAATAATGAATAAGAAAGGTAGTGGTGCGCTGTACACAAAAAGGATATATCTATTGATAAAAGCAGTATATAAAATTCGCAATGGGGGGATATCCAGTAAACAATACAGGTCTGGGTATGTCTATGTGACTAGTTTAAACAGCAACACTCATTTCTACTAATAGTCCACAACATAAATACATAAAATAGTGAAAATTCATATACAATCCAAAGTGCATCAATAGATATATCCTTTTTGTGTACAGCACACCACTACCTTTCTTATTCATTATTCCCCGGGGTTCAGATATTTCCCTTTCAGTGTGTGCAGCAGTACCCTATCTCCCTCTATTTCCCTGACGTGGCGCAGGAATACTTCTTTTACACTGATTTGTATACCTATTCATATCCATTCTTGCTGCCGTCATGGATATTTTTACTTTTTTAGATAAAAGACAGGTTAATCTAGAAGAAACCTTTAATGCAACTACACCTGCCCCTAAAAGTAGCGATCTAGAAAGCCTTATGAGGAAACTAGGCCATAATATGGAAAAGAAAGTGAGCCTTTGGTGGGACTTTTGAACAGTATCTAAAGGATGGCATTGTCCCCAGACGTTTAAGATGGGATGTAGTACCAAATGATGGTCTTACAGACCAAGAGTCAATAGACAATTGGTTTAAATTCTTCAATGAGAAGGGCCTGGAACTCCTTACGTTCCTATTGGAAAGGAAAAGGAAGAAACAAAAAGTAGTGGATGGTATTATCACAGGAATAAAAGATGAGTTGGAAACATATAGAGATACAGCAGAGTTTACAGCTCTTACGACACAATTGAATAAAGATCTCACAAAGAAAGACAGAGAAGTACAACAAAGGAAAAGTAAAAAATACAATCGTGATATGCACGACTTCAAAACTGATCGAGCGTTTAAATGGCAAAGCCAATTGGGACAAATAGACCCGATCTCAACTTACTCGACCCCTGAGAAGTCGGTAAGAGTTCAATCCGAGTATACCAACACACAAGTAGGCTATGAAACTCTAAATAGACCATATGATGGTGATGGCAGAACAAAATCTGAAAATATGAGCCAGGAAAGAAGATATGAGAATCATTATCAACATACCCCCCAGAGAAACAACAGAGGCCATAGTCCCTATAGGAATGAGAGGAGACCATACTATCAAGACAGAACACCCAGGAATGGATGGAAAAAACCTTTCTGGAGGAACAATAGGAGAAATAATGGTCCAAGACCCTACTACGACAATAGGGCATACCACCAACAAAGAGATAATCGAGGACCACATAATGACAATAGAGGACGTCCACAAGATACCCATACACCCAGAGGAAGAAGCCCCTATAGACAGCAAGAAAGAGGTTGGGGTGGACAACACAATCCCCCTCCCCCCCAGGGACCCCATTACCCCTATGATAGAAGCCCGATCCCCACTTACAACTATTATGCACCCCTCGATCAGAGACGTGAGGAAGATAGGTCAGACAGGCACAGACAGTCTGACATGGACTATGAGAGATCTTTTTTAGAGAGGGGCAGAGAGAACGATCCACCAGGGAGAAATGAGAACCCCAGATACCAAAGGAGGACACCAGAAAGAAGAGAGGATGCAGAGGGGGGAAGAGATCACAAAAGAAAAAGAGAATAAAAGGGGAAGGTATTTTCAACCTCAGTGGACATGAACTGTCCCATGAGGAAATTGGAGTCCTGGACAAGGGTTTGAAATATGCCCCAGCAAAAAATCTTAATAAATTTCAAACCTATGTTGGGATCCAAAAAATCGTTAGAACCTTGAACATAAAGAAATATCTAATTGCCAATCCATGTATACCAAGAACTACGAAATTAACAGAAGACATCATACACAGTAACCTAAGAAACAAATCTATTTTCAATCCTAGGACAAAAGACAATAAACACATTGAGGTATTTAAAAGAATTGTACTAGATGAACTCAAAGATCTGAAGATTAAGAAGCAATATGAACCCAAACATATCAAAAGCGGGATCAAAAAACGTACGAAAAGGAATGACCTTGTCATACGCCCAGCGGACAAAGGGGGTGGTATAGTCATACTATCTAAAGAACAATACCATCTAAGTATGAACAAGCTCCTGGAAGACCAAGAGACATACACTCGGCTCCTTAGCAACCCAATGTTCAAGTGCAGGAAAGCACTTGAGCAGGTTGTACATCTAGGTCTTAAAAAAGAGATCTTGAATAAAAAAGAGGCAAACTACCTTATACCACAAGCATGTAGAACCCCCATCATTTACTCTCTCCCAAAGATACATAAAGACAAAGAAAATCCACCTCCTAGGCCAATAGTAAATGGGATTGACTCGTTGACGTCAAGAATGGGCCAATATATTGACTATTACCTGCAACCAGCGGTACAAGAAACCCAGGCATACCTTAGGGATACAAAACATGTACTACAAATTATCGACAATGTACCAATAGATGATGGGCCATGGTGGCTAGCCACGGCAGATGTCGCTTCACTTTACACAATAATACGACACCATCAGGCCTGCGAAGCAACAAAGTGGGGACTTAGGAAGCACACAAAGTTACCATGCATCCAGAGAAAATTCCTGGTTAAATGCTTAGATTTTTGCCTTAAAAACAATTACTTCTGGTACGACCGCAATTATTACCACCAAAAAACAGGCGTCGCCATGGGAGCAAAATTCGCCCCCAGCGTTGCAGGACTTTTTATGGCACAGTGGGAGGAAGAAAGCGTTTTCACCAACCCCCCGGAGGAGTTACGTGTATATAAAAGATATATAGATGATGTCATAATCCTGTGGAAAGGTGAACAGACCAAACTCAACGATTTCTTAGAAAAACTGAATAGAAATGATAGAAATATTAAACTGTCTTGGAAAACTAGCAGTGAATCGATCACCTTCCTAGATTTGGAGATAGGACAAAACAACAATAGACTTTCATCTAAAACACACTTCAAAAGTGTGGATGGGAACAGCTACCTCCCACTACAAAGTTGCCATCATGAGAACTGGCTGTTTAATATCCCGAAAGGCCAACTAATGCGGTTAAGACGCAATTGCACTGAGGATAGCCACTTCTTTGACCAAGCCGCACATATGCGACAAAGATTTATAGAAAAAGGCTATAAAAAAGATTTCATCGACCAAAAGATTACAGAAGTAGCAAAACTAAGTCGTGAAAACCTGATAAAGGAGAAATCCAACAAAGCGACACCACAGAATACGATTCCAATTATCTTGGATTATAACATCCAACATAAACAGATTGAAAGGATTATTAAGCGCAACTGGAAAATACTAAAAGCCGATAAACTCTTGAACGACATCTTACCCACTTGCCCTAAATTCATCTATAAAAGAGCCCCTACCATTAGGGACAAGATTGTGAAGAGCATCCCAGATCCCCCAGGGAGAGGACTTACTTTTTTCACAGGGAAGGGTTTCTTCCCCTGTAAGAGGTGTTTTGCCTGCACAAAGACTAAGCGCCCCCCCAAAAAAAAAAGGAGTTCACTTCTACAAGCACTGGTGATACCTATACCATCAATGAATTCATCTGCTGCAACACAGTGGGTGCCGTGTATGCCTTGGAGTGCAGTTGTGGACTACAGTACATTGGGCACACTAAAAGACCACTAAGAACACGCATAAAAGAACACGTACAAAACATATTAAAAGGCTTCGACAAACACAATGTGTCCAAACATTTCTTAACCACTACAGCCCCGGACCAATAAACACCTTAAGGACCAGAGGTCTTTTTCCAATTTCGCACTGTGCTGCTTTAACTGGTAATTGCGCGGTCATGCAATATTGCACCCAAACGAAATTTGCGTCCTTTTCTTCCCACAAATAGAGCTTTCTTTTGATGGTATTTGATTGCCTCTGCGATTTTTATTTTTTGCGATATAAATGGAAAAAGAGCAAAAATTTTGAAAAAAAAATATATTTTCTTCTTTTTGTTATAAGAAAAATTGAATAAACTAAATTTTAGTCATACATTGAGGGCAAAATTTATTCAGCCACATGTCTTTAGTAAAAAAAATGTCAATAAGCGTATATTTTTTGGTTTGCGCAAAAGTTATAGTGTCTACAAACTAGAGTACATTTTCTGGAATTTACACAGCTTTTAATTTATGACTGCCTATCTCATTTCTTGAGGTGCTAAAATGGCAGGGCAATACAAACCCCCCCCCCCCAATGACCCCATTTTGGAAAGTAGACACCCCAAGGAAATTGCTGATGGGTATGTTGAGCCCATTGAATATTTATTTTTTTTGTCCTAAGGGATTGAATAATGACAAAAAAGAAAAAAATATAAAAATTTTACAAAAAGTTGTCACTAAATGATATATTGCTCACACATGCCATGGTTATATGTGGAATTGCACCCCAAAATATATTCCGCTACTTCTCCCGAGTATGGGGATACCACATGTGTGGGACTTTTTGGGAGTCTATTCGCACACGGCACCCCGAAAACCAATCACCACCTTCAGGATTTCTAAGGGTGCAAATTTTGGATTTGACTCCTCACTACCTATCACAGTTTCGAAGGCCATAAAATGCCAAAATAGCACAAAACCCCCCAAAATGACCCCATTTTGGAAAGTAGACACCCCAAGCTATTTACTGAGAGGCATGTTGAGTCCATGAAATATTTTATATTTTGCCACAAGTTGCGGGAATATTACAAACTTTTTTTTTTTTTGCACAAAGTTGTCACTAATTGATATATTGCTCACACATGCTATGGGCATATGTGAAATGACACCCCAAAATACATTTTGCTGCTTCTCCTGAGTACAGGGATATCACATGTGTGGGACTTTTTGGAAGCCTAGCCGCGTACGGGGCCCCGAAATCCAAGCACCGCCTTCAGGATTTCTAAGGGCATACATTTTTTATTTTACTCCTCACTACCTATCACTACCTATCACAGTTTTGAAGGCCATAAAATGCCAAGATGGCACAAAACCCCCCCAAATGACCCCATTTTGGAAAGTAGATACCCCAAGCTATTTGCTGAGGGCCATGTTGAGACCATTGAATATTTATTTTTTGTCCCAAGGGATTGAATAATGACAAAAAATAAAAAAAATATTTTTTTTTTACAAAAAGTTGTCACTAAATGATATATTGCTCACACATGCCATGGTTATATGTGGAATTGCACCCCAAAATATATTCCGCTACTTCTCCCGAGTATGGGGATACCACATGTGTGGGACTTTTTGGGAGTCTAGTCGCGCACGGCACCCCGAAAACCAATCACCACCTTCAGGATTTCTAAGGGTGCAAATTTTGGATTTGACTCCTCACTACCTATCACAGTTTCGAAGGTCATAAAATGCCAAAATAGCACAAAACCCCCCAAAATGACCCCATTTTGGAAAGTAGACACCCCAAGCTATTTACTGAGAGGCATGTTGAGTCCATGGAATATTTTATATTTTGCCACAAGTTGCGGGAATATTACAAACTTTTTTTTTTTTGCACAAAGTTGTCACTAAATGATATATTGCTCACACATGCTATGGGCATAAGTCAAATTACACCCCAAAATAAATTCCGCTGCTTCTCCCGAGTACAGGGATACCACATGTGGGGGACTTTTTGGGAGCCTAGCCACGTACGGGACCCCAAAAACCAAGCACTGCCTTCCGGATTTAAATATAAAATGCTACCAAAAAAGGCCTGACTCTACGATCGCTGCAGTTATGTGTTTAGTGTTTTGTAAGTGACAGTGATCGATCGATACTGCACTTGGGTGGGCTGGGCAGAGGGGCAAAACGCAGGTGCTAGCAGGTATCTGGGCTGATCCCGCTAACAATGCGTTTTTTTGGAACCCTGAACTGCTGGAGGTTTATGCTTTGCGTGTGGGTGTTAGCGGTACTGGCACTAACCTAGCGCTGCCTGGGGCGACGCAGACCCTGACCCTAAAACCTAATTGATATCACCCGCCGGGAGATCAGGGGGTTAAACCTTTATTGGGTAATAAATGGTGGGTGCCCCGATGCTATAAAAAGCAAACTAACCAGAGTCACCCGTAACACTTATACGGTGATCAGTGGTGAAAGGGTTAACTAGGGGCAATCAGGGGGTTCAAATTTTTATTAGGTAGTATATGGGGGTCCCTGGCACTATATAAAAACCTGACGGGGAACCTAAATAACTAACTGGCTAACCAGCGTCACCAGTGACACTTATACTGTGATCGCTGGTGAAAGGGTTAACTAGGGGCAATCAGGGGGTTAAAACCATTATTGGGTAGTATATCGGGGTACCTAGCGCTATAAAAACCTGGCGGTGAACCTAAAAAAAAAACTAGCTCCCTAGCGACACTAATGCAGCGATCAGAAAAATGATCGCTTAGTGACAGTGGCAAAAGGGGGTGAAAGGGTTAACTAGGGGCAATCAGGGGGTTAAAACCATTATTGGGTAGTATATCGGGGTACCTAGCGCTATAAATACCTGGCGGTGAACCTAAAAAAATAACTAGCTACCTAGTGACAGTAGCGACACTAATGCAGCGATCAGAAAAATGATCGCTTAGTGACACTGGCAAAAGGGGGTGAAAGGGTTAACTAGGGGCAATCAGGGGGTTAAAATCATTATTGGGTAGTATATCGGGGTACCTAGCGATATAAAAACCTGGCGGTGAACCTAAAAAAATAACTAGCTACCTAGCGACAGTAGCGACACTGATGCAGCGATCAGAAAAATGATCGCTTAGTGACACTGGCAAAAGGGGGTGAAAGGGATAACTAGGAGTAATCAGGGGGTTAAAACCATTATTGGGTAGTATATCGGGGTACCTAGCGATATAAAAACCTGGCGGTGAACCTAAAAAAATAACTAGCTACCTAGCGACAGTAGCGACACTGATGCAGCGATCAGAAAAATGATCGCTTAGTGACACTGGCAAAAGGGGGTGAAAGGGTTAACTCTAGGGGCAATCAGGGGGTTAAATCTTTATTGGGGGGTGATAGGGGGCTACCCTGGACCTAACACTAACTGCCCTGACAGTTTTAACTGTTACAACTGACACTGAATGCATTGATCAGTAAAGAAATGATCAATGCAATCAGTGACACTGTGACTGGGGGGGGAGGGGGGCGGGGGGGGGGGGGCGGGGGCGATCGGGGGGGAGCGGGGGGGTTTGTGTACCTATGTGTACCTATGTGTCAGTGTAGTGTTTTGGTGCACTTACTTTTAGTCTTCTCCTCGTAGTCCGGTCAAAAAGACCGCCCCCCGAGGAGAATGACATCACTTCCTCCTTCCTGTGTAAACAATACACAGTGGGAGGAAGTTCGTCATTGGTCAGGAGCGATCCAGAGGGGGTGGCCAGAAACCAACGGCCATCCCCTCATCACGGATCGCTCCTGGAGGGAAACGGACCGCCGTATCCAGCGGGAGGGGGTCCGATCAGACCCCCCACCCGCTGGAAGGCAGGCACGTACATCTACGTGCTTGTGCCTGCCTGTGCCATTGTGATGACGTACAATGGCAATACGGTGGTCCTTAAGTGGTTAAACCACCACAACAAAGACCCGTCACAACTAAAATTTTGGGGGATCGAGCCCTACGTGAAACATTGGCGTGGTGGACATAAGGTCCGCACCTTGAGCCAACTCGAATCCAAATGGATATATACATTAGATACATTGACGCCAAATGGATTGAACATTGAGTTTGACCTCAATTGCTTTATTAGCGACTTTTAAATCGCACCAGCAAGTTTTTTTTCCAGGAAAACAGAAAAATCAATCTACTCTTCCTTAGGTGGTTTATTGAATATAGGAGAATCGTAGGCACATTCGGGACACTCCCCCCACTATGGATAAGCTTCAATTGTTTTATTAGCGACTTTTAAAATCGCACCAGCAAGTTCTTTTCCAGGATAACAGAAAAATCAATCTACTTTGCCTTAGGTGGTTTATTGAATATAGGAGAATCGTAGGCACATTCGGGGCACTCCCCCCACTATGGATAGGCTTTTCACGTCTTTTTATAGTCGTCTTCCCTTCCCCCTCCTCCCCCCTCTTATGATTAATGATTGTTATTATGTCCATTATCTTTCTCACGTTTTAATATAACTGTTAGATGAATGGTTTTATTCACTCTGCGATATACGTCATTTCCGGGTACGTCTATATTAAAAAAAAAAAAAAAAAAAAAAAAAAATTTGATATATTTATTAATTATGCGACTTTTACGCTAGTGCTTTATTAATTTTAATTGTTAATTTTAAAAAATTCCTCTAATATTTTAAAGATTTTCTCCAGGAATTTTAATAATTTCTTTCCTTTCCCCTCCGATTATATTAAATGTAATTTTAATTTTATTTTTATTTCCCCTTATAGTTATATATATACCTATTGGCATATACATACCCATATCTATTAATATATTTTTCATATCTTAACAGTGTATGGTTTATTCAGTGCCACATAACTCAATACGTCCCTTAACTAGCAATCTTGCTTGTTTTAATTGTGTTCACATTTCTTTATTTATATTTACATATGTAAAACGGTCCTCTATATCCAGTATGTTCACTAAGCATTCTGTGACATATAACTAACTATATCAATGGCGCCGGCTGCATTTCCTGTCTAATGGATAGATGGGCGGGTGCCTTCTATCCATTTCCGGGTTTTAAAACACTAAGTATGCCAGACACCAAAAAAATGGCCGCGGTGCCCTTTCCGGCGACATTATCAACAACAAAATGGCCGCCGGCTGACTTCCGGGTCTCCATAATAATGGCTGCCATATACTAGCACTGTTTAAGCTATTTAAGGACACTTCCTACTGTTGTGTCTATCCCCTGATGAAGTCATGTGACCCGTGACGAACACGTGCGGGACACAGCAACCAGGAAGTGACGTAGACCGAGCCCGCAGCTCGTTTATACACTGCTTGTACAGACTGTTTGTTTGTGAGTATTTTTAAACTGTTTTAATAACAATAAACCTGTTGAAGGACTTTACACTATGGAGTATTCTTCCTCCATCTCTGCTTAAACCCATGTATATGCCATACCACTGAGGAACCCTTACTGCAATACCACAGAGGAAACCCCCTTAAAGGGACCATATCATTGGTCAGGACCTGGGCACCCCACATTAAAGGGAAAACTCAGCTAAAAGGATTCCAAAAAGCTCTCTATATATACGCTGTTACCTTACAGCGGTAAGGTAAGGGGACATCCATTACTGGTATATACGGGACCACCAAGGCCATATCCCCTTCCACCAGCACCACTGCCCTTCCCATTGCAACAGCTTCACATCGTATATCTTGTTGAAGAAGTCACACCCTATGCGATTTTGAGAATAATCGCAGCACTTTGCACTGAAAACGGACTTTGTGTCTGATACACTTATATTTTTTGTCACTTAATTATCATTTATGTTTGAAGGTTTGCCTATGTGCACCACAGCTGAACACTTGCACTTTATGCGATGTTTTAGGATCGCAAACACGCTGCACTTTTGAATGTTATATTGTGTTTTTTCTTTTTTCTTGTTTTTCTCGTTTCACGGTTTCATGTTGTAGATTTTACACTAATAGCAACGAACATTATTGTTTTGTCAGCCACAGCGGCACATTGGAATATTTGCCCTTTTATGCGACTACAGGATCGCAACACGTTGCACTTTGGATTGTTTATGAATTTTCACTATTTTATGTATTTATGTTGTGGACTATTAGTAGAAATGAGTGTTGCTGTTTAAACTAGTCACATAGACATACCCAAACCTGTATTGTTTACTGGATATCCCCCCATTGCGAATTTTATATACTGCTTTTATCAATAGATATATCCTTTTTGTGTACAGCGCACCACTACCTTTCTTATTCATTACTGATTAAACTGACTGCCCCTCACTACCGCACACAGCTTCCTGCCTGTCTCTATTTAAACTGACAAAACACAGGCTGCTGGAACAATAACTTGAATAGCACTCAAAACTATATCCTGTATTACTTTACCATACCAGTCCTGAAAAGGACTTTTGTGGACCTAATAGTAACAGCTGATGATTAAACTGACTGTCCCTGCTGCACACAGTGTCCTGTCCCTCTCTCTACACTGACAAAAGACAGGCTGCTGCAACAATCACTAGCACAGCAGTGCCTCAAACCTATATCCTGAACTACACCTAACACCTATACCAGTCCTGAAAAGAACTTTTGTGGACCTAATAGCTAGCGATTTGGGTCACTGCACTCTCTCCCTGCTCCACACAGCAACCTCTCCCTATAGTGACAGTAGAAAGAATGTAAAATGGCCGCCGGATCGGGTCTATTTATAAGTTAGGGGGAATGTCCAAGTGTCCATGTGCTGTAATGTCTCAATTGGCTGTCCTGTACCCCATGATGGATGTGTCATCATAGGTCAAAGTTCTTTTACACAGTAAACACGGAAGTCCGCCGGGTGAACTGCGGCAATAGTCCGCCGATCGGGCGGACGGCGAACAGCCGAAATTCTCAGCGAAACGACCGCCGGGCGAACCGTTCGGCCATCCCTACCCACCATCCCTGTGCTATGCTCATTATGAGGGGCTCCCACCATCCCTGTGCTGTGCTGACTTCCTCCTGGGCTGCTTATTATGAGGGGCTCCCACCATCCCTGTGCTGTGCTGACTTCCTCCTGGGGTTGCTTATTTTGAGGGGCTCCCACCATCCCTGTGCTGTGCTGACTTCCTCCTGGGGTTGCTTATTTTGAGGGGCTCCCACCATCCCTGTGCTGTGCTGACTTCCTCCTGGGGCTGTACCTCTGCTGTGCATATTATGAGGGGCTCCCACCATCCATGTGCTATGCTCATTATGAGGGGCTCCCACCATCTCTGTGCTATGCTGACTTCCTCCTGGGGCTGCTTACGGTGCAGATGTCAGTGCTGTATATCACGATGCTGGTGTCAGTGCTGTATATCACGGTGCTGGTGTCAGTGCTTTATGTCACGCTGCTGATGTCAGTGTTCTCTATCACGGTGCTGGTGTCAGATCACTCTATCACGGTGCAGGTGTCATTGCTGTATGTCACGCTGCTGGTGATCATCTCCTGCACCCTCTTCTTTGCCTACCCTGACCTTCCCTCTCCTCCATTGCCTTCATGCGCTCCACAGTCCTGAATTGTCACAATTTCACATATAAAAAAGAATGCTTGTAGTTGTCGATCCCAGATTCACCTCATACATGTGTTATGTCATTGGCCATGTGGTGGGACTTTGTTTGCACAGCTAGTAATTATTTTGTGGCTGCAAATTTGACCTGTAGGTTTGCAAAGTTCACCTCCCATTGAAGTCAATGGGGCCCACCGCGAACGTTACGGTTCGCAAACTATCGGCCGCGTTCGCGGTCCGTGTTCGTGAAACGTCCCGTCGGAAGTTCGTCCATCACTACTCCTCACCTAGTTGCCACCAAACATGCTTGACACCATCTTAACCAAATAAGTTGATCTTGGTCTCATCAGACCAAAGGACATGGTTCCAGTAATCCCTGTCCTTAGTCTGCTTGTCTTCAGCAAACTGCAGGCTTTCTTGTGCATTATCTTTATAAGAGGCTTCCTTCTGGGACAACAGCCATGCAGACCAATTTGATGCAGTGCAAGGCGTAAGGTCTGAGCACTGACAAGCTGACCCCTTCAACCTCTGCAGCAATGCTGGCAGCACTCATACATCTAGTTCCCAAAGACAACCTCTGGATATAACGCTGAGCATGTGCACTCAACTTTTTTGGTGGAAGATGGCAAGGCCTATTCTGAGTGGAGACCTGTCCTGTTAAACCGCTGTATGGTCTTGGCCACTGTGCTGCAGCTCAGTTTCAGGGTCTTGGCAATATTATAGCCTAGGCCATCTTTATGTAGAGCAACAATTCTTTTTTGCAGATCCTCAAAGAGTTCTTTGCCATGAAGTGCTATGTTTAACTTCCATTGACCAATATGAGAGAGTGAGAGCGATAACACCAAATTTAACTCACCTGCTCCCCATTCACACCTGAGACCTTGTAACACTAAGGCCGCGTACACACAGGCGGACTGTCTGTCCAACTTAGTCCGCTGAAACGTGTTTCAGCGGACAGTCCGCTCGTGTGTGGGCTTCAGCGGACAGTCTGGTGGACTAAGTCTTTTGGAATTTCCGTAATATTGTCCGTCCAACTTTGGTTTCAGCGGACAGTCCGCTCGTGAGTAGGCAAGTTGGACGGACTAAGTATGGCGCATGCTCAGAAAGGATTTACACGGCGGAAGGTTGCATTGCAGTGTATTGGACGTCGTATTTCTAGTCCCGTCGTACGTGCTGTACACGTCATCGCGCAAGCTTTCAGCGGACTGTCTGTTCATCGTGTGTGGTCAAGTCCGTTCATTCAAAAGTAGGACGGACTGTCTGTCGGATTGTCTGACGGACTAAGTTGGCCAGACAGTCCGCCCGTGTGTACGCGGCTTAACGAGTCACATGACAGGGAAAATGGCTAATTGGGCCCAATTTGGACATTTTAACTTAGGGGTGTACCCACTTTTGTTGATAGCGGTTAAGACATTAACAACTGTGTGTTGAGTTATTTTGAGGGGACAGAACCTTTTACACTGTTATAAAAGCTGTTGTATGATGCTACAAGCTTGGCACACCTATTTTTGGGCAGTTCCTCCTAAAATCCATTTAATCCATTTTGGAATAAGGCTGTAACATAACAAAATGTGGAAAAAGTGAAGCACTGTGAATACTTTCCTGATGCACTGTATCTCATAAATAAAAAGTGCAATGTACATTCCTAATATATGGAAATAGAAGGATTATAGGATAAGAGACCACACAACTGGCTTCATAAAGCTCTAGGACATAATTATTTTTTATAATGTATATAACATCTGCATGCAATGTATTCCATCACAGATATACAATGGTAGTCCCTGTTCAAGTGTTGAAACAACAGATCTATTTATACGAAACTCTGCTAGAAATACTGTCTATGGCCACCACTATCGGTCGACCTGATAAATTGTGTGAGTTTTTGTGGATCTTCTGTAAGTGATAAAAATATGGTGTATGGAAAAAATCTTTTTTGAAAAAAAAGGCTTTGGTCTGGGACACTATGTTGTCTTCTTAGGCCTTGGCAATGAGCCTGACAAGTCCACCTTAACTCCCCTTCTTTTATTCTCATGCTGATGCCAGCATGGGGATAAAATCCAATAGAACTTTCATACTGACCACCATTAATTTGTTTATATACATATGTAAAAGCAATGCAACTCACAATGATCAATCGCTCATTTACAGTTGGTTTGGGCTCCACTGCTCAGCCTGGTGTGAGCCCAGCTCTGCCTGTGGGATGACATCAGGTATAGCTCCTCTCCAACACACATTTCATCTTAACGATCAGGGAGTGTTACCTTCAGTTTTGTATAAAACAAAACGTTAAAACCTCTGTGCTGGTTTTAATATCAGATGGTGTTGATCAGGGATGAGCTTTATGTTCGAGTCAAACTCATGTTCGACTCGAACATTGGCTGTTCGCCAGTTCGCTGAACAGCGAACAATTTTGGCTGTTCGCGGCAAATTCGAAAGCCACAGAACACCCTTTAAAAGTCTACGAGAGAAATCAAAAGTGCTAATTTTAAAGGCTTATATGCATGGTATTGTCATAAAAAGTGTTTGGGGACCTGTGTCCTGCCCCAGGGGACATGTATCAATGCAAAAAAAGTTTTAAAAACTGCAGTTTTTTCTGGAGCAGTGATTTTAATAATGCTTAAAGTGAAACAATAAAAGTGTAATATTCCTTTAAATTTCATACCTGGGAGGTGTCTATAGTATGCCTGTAAAGGAGCGCATGTTTCCCATGTTTAGAACAGTCTGACAGCAAAATGACATTTTTAAAGGAAAAAAGGTCATTTAAAACTACTCGCGGCTACAATGAATTGTCGGTCCGCTATACACATAAAAGTTCATTGATAAAAACGGCATGGGAATTTCCCCGCAGGGGAACCCCAACCCAAAATGTAAAAAAAAAAAAACGATGGGGTTCCCCTAAATTCCATACCAGGCCCTTCAGGTCTGGTATGGATATTAAGGGGAACCTCGCGACAATTTTTTTTTTTTTTGTAAAAAAAAGACAAAAGTCAATTTTTGACAAGTCCTTTATTCAATTCTTCTTCTTTGCGCTTCTTCTTTCATCTTCTTTTTTCTGGTCTTCCTTTGGTGTTGTTCTTCTCCATCTTCTTCTTCATCTTCTTCTTCCTCCGCTCTTCTTGTCCCGCATCTTGCTCCGGCTTCTTCACCTCACCATCCGCACAATCCGCCTCTGTGGGAGTCTTCAGCAGCGTGACGCTTCGCTTCTTCTGACACTTCTGCCTCTGACACACACTAAGGCTTCCCTATGTCTTTCCCCATGTTGTCAGAGAGGGCGGGGTCACCTGTTTACATAAATGGTGACCCCCGCCCCTCTCTGACATCAGGACCCAGGTTCTCAAACACTTTTTATGACAATACCATGCATCTAAGCCTTTAAAATTAGCACTTTTCATTATTCATGTTCGTGTCCCATAGACTTTAATGGTGTTTGCGTGTTCGCGAGTCCACTTTCTGACCAAAACTTATTCTATTTGAAAACAAAAAACATAATGTATTCCTGTCAATTTTATAGACAAACAAATAACATTATCAATTCCCCATAGCAACCCTCCACTCCAGATCCCCTTTTTTTTTTGTTCTTATAAAAACCCAGAAGAAAGAAAAAAAAAAAAGGGGGGGGGGGGAAGGGGGAGAGGGAAGTACGTCGCCCCCACCCACCGGAGAATAAGGCTCACATCACATAACCAACTATTCTATTCCTCTAATTCCTCTCCAATCAATCATTTCCCTTCATCTAACTGTAAAAATAACTCCAAAGGAGCCCAAATTTGCAATATAGATTCCCTTTCCTCCAGAGACATAGGGATCAGTTTCTCCATGATCCCAATTCTTCTTACTTTATTTAATCATTGCGAGATTCGAGGTGCCCCTGTCTCCTTCCAGCAGGTGGTGATGTAGCTTTTGGCTGCATTCACCAAGTGACATAACATTGAATTCTTATATCTCAGTAGTGGAATTTGTGTACATTGTAATAGAAAAAAGGCCGGGTCTTCCATAACCTGATATTCAGTAAATAATTGAGAAATTCTCTGAACTTCTTCCCAGAACTGTCTAATTACTGGGCAAGACCAGAAAATATGGGCAATGGTGCCTCTCTCCTTACAACACCTCCAACACCTATCTGACGACTCTGAAGAAAATGTATTCATTCGTGACGGGGTATAATACCAATGCATTAGTACTTTATAATTTAATTCCTGTATCTTAGTGCATCTAGATGATTTGAAAGTTAAGTGTATTATTTTCTGCCGTTGGGCAGGTGTGAAGATTTGTTCAAGGTCCCTTTCCCACTTATCTAAACTCAATATGCTAAAGTCCTCCGAAGGTGATGTTAATAGGGCATATATCTTAGAAATAATATGAGAGAGAGTCTCCTTCTCCCTACAGTACCTTTCAAACTTAGTAGGTGGTTGACCATAGCCTTCAGTCGGTCCCAATGTTTCCAAAAAATGTTTAACCTGTAGCACCTGCCAGAAGGGTATTTCATATTGTCCTCCTAATTGTGTTAACATTTCTATTGATGGCCATTTATTAAACCTCAGAAAATGTGAGGCCTGAAAAAATCCCTTCTCTTTTAGATTCCCAAATACCCCTGGCTCCAAGCCAGGTGGTAAATTTGGGTTCCCCAGAATAGGAAACAGAGGAGAGTTTGATGATGAAAGTCTAGGGATCCGAATAGCCTTAGCTCCCATACAGAGAGTGGGTCCTATTAAAGGATGAGCTTTTAATGTAGGAGGTATAGCCACATAGCACCACATGGCTCTATCTAAAGGAATTGAACTTACTTGTTCCATAGCGACCCACCTTTTACTATCTCTATGATGGTACCAGTCAATAATTCTACCAAGCTGAGTAGCCTGGTAGTATTTATATAGATCTGGTGGCGCTATTCCACCCACCTCTTTAGGTAATGTTAACAACTTCCTGTTAATCCTTGGACGCTTACTTGTCCAGATAAACTTTGTAAAAACTGTTTGAGTTTTACTAAAGAAGGCAAGTAGAATCAAGATGGGTAGCGCCTGGAACAAATAAAGACATTTAGGCACTGTGTTCATTTTCAGGAATATTACTTCTCCCAAACCAAAAGTGTGAGGATTTATTCCAGTCATCTAACAATAGGCTAATTTCCCTTAATAAAGGTGGAAAATTTAAGGCATATGCATCTGTTAAGTTGGATGGGATCTGTATCCCTAAGTAGTTCAACGCCGTAACTGTCCATTTAAACTTGAAATTATTCTCCAAATTCCTTTGAGTGGAACAGTCTAGTGAAATCCCCATTGCCTCTGACTTGCTGTAGTTTATTTAGAAATTCGACAGAACTCCGTAACACTCTACTTCCCTTAATAGGTTGGGTAAGATATTTGTGGACTAGAGAGTGAAAATAACAGGTTGTCCGCATATGTTGAGAGTTTATATTCCTGATCCCCCAGGGGATACCTTTAATATCAGGGTTCTGTCGAATTCTGTTTTAATAAAGGTTCCAATGTCAACGCAAATAAAAGAGGCGACGAGGGGCATCCCTGATGCGTCCCATTGGATATTGGGAAGTTTTCAGAATTTATCCCGTTAACCTTCACCAAGGCTTGTGGCTTTGAATATACCCCTGCTATCCAATCCAACATCCGACCCCCCCCAGGTCCATTTGTTTTAACACTCCTAACATAAAGGGCCAATTGACCCTATAAAAGGCCTTTTCTGCATCTGTATTCACAAAGATACTCGGCAGCTTCCTTTGGTTTGCATATTGGATTAAGTTCAAAACTTTAATAGTACTATCTCTAGCTTCCCGTGTAGGAATAAACCCCACTTGGTCCAAATGAACCAGCTGCGTCATAAGCGGTTGTAGGCGAGATGCGAGTATCTTTGTGAATATTTTATAATCCGTATTCAGTAATGATATTGGACGATAGCTACTACATATTGACTGATCGTTACCTTCTTTTGGAATTAATACGATATGTGCCCTCAATGCTTCTACGGGGGGGGGGGGGGGCGATACTTGTCCTTGTACATTAACACCATGTATGGGGCTAAAAGTGGATAGAAACTTTTCAAATATTGCAGAGTGAATCCATCTGGACGAGGAGCCTTCCCATACTTCATCATCTTCATTGCTATAGATACCTCTTCTATTGTTATTGGTAACTCGAGTCTTTTTCACGCCGGAGACGGCAATCTTGCTAAATGTGAGGATTCAAGATATTCTTCTAACGATGAAGTATAATATTTTCTAAATTCCTCTGCAATATATTTCGGTATTGCAGATTTAAGATTTCCTTTTGTTTTGATATAAGGTATATATGAACGAAGTTGTTGTTTTTTTAGTTTTCTAGCTAACACCTGACCACACTTATCTCCCGATTCATATATTACCCTCCTCCTTTGTTGTAAAATAGCCATTGCCTTAAGCCGGAGGAGATCAGAAATGTGTCTTCTTAGATGTGCTAATTCTATTCCAATATCCTTCCCCATTGTCTTCTTATGTTGTATCTCTATTTCCCTTATCCTTTCCAATAAACTACCTGCCTGTTCTTCTCTAGCTCTCTTCATTCAGGATCCGTGTTTTATTAAAATTCCTCTAATTACTGCTTTATGGGCTTCCCACACTATCCCCATATCAGTCTCTCCGTTATCATTAATTTGAAAGTACGAATTTCTTTAGCCACATCTTCTCAAATTTCAGGACACTGCAAAAGGCTTTCATTTACCTGCCATTTCCAACCCATCTTGTGTGTAGCCCCCCTCAGGGAGATATTAATTATAACTGGTGCATGATCAGACCAAGTTATGTTTCCTATTCATGTATCCTGTACTAGCGAAAGCATTTGTTGTACTAGCAAAAAGAAATCGATACGTGAATATCGTTGGTGGGGGTTTGAAAAATATGTGTAGTCCCTCTCATCTGCGTGGAAGCCCCTCCATGCATCAACCAATTGAAATTCATCTAATTTACAAAGGATATTTTTCCTGGTTCTCCCAGAAACAGAAGATGTCCCATTCAAGGTATCTGATTTAGGATCTAGGGGGACATTAAAGTCCCCCCCATGATAAGTATTCCTTCCCTGAATTCCATTAATTTTGATAAGACTTTGTTTAAGAAACTATCTTGATGTACGTTTGGGACATAGATTGTTGCTAGGGTCAACTTAACATTTCCTATAAGCCCTTTAAGAAATGGATATCTTCCCCCTGGTTCTTGACATTAATCCAACAGAGACCACGTAATACGGTTAGAGATTAAAATGGCCACTCCCTTGGTTTTAGCCTCTTGATTTGTGGCATGATAAACGTTTTAAAAGTATCTATTTTGAAGATAGGGAAATGTTCCCACCTTCAAATGTGTTTCTTGTACCATGCCAAAATCAGTTTTAGAACGTTTTAAATCATTTAATAACATTTTACATTTTTTGGGAATATTAAGTCCTCTAGTGTTAAAGTGGAGGGCCACCCTGGAAAAAAAATACATTAAAATTTAGAAAAAAATCCAAAAAAAAAATGAAATATTTTTTTTTAACTTACCAGAAATGCCTGTTGCTAGGCACATCGTCCTAATCTGCCTCTTCCTCCTCCGCGGAGATCTTCTGTCTTCTCTCCTCCGTGTGGCGTCTTCTGGGTAATGGGTCGCGCTGTGTTCTGGGAACTGTGTGTCCCAGAACACAGCGCGCCCCATTCACAAAGCGCTGCGCGACTCGCGCACGCGCACGCGCAGTAGGAAATGTGCAGTGAAGCCGCAAGGCGCTGGGACGCGAGCGCCGAGGGACGGGTCAGCCTCGGGCGGCCGACATTGCAGGTGCCCTGGACAGGTAAGTGTGCTTATTAAAAGTCAACAGCTACAGTGTTTGCAGCTGCTCACTAGTGATGGCCGAACGGTTTGCCCGGCGGTCGTTTCGCGGCGAATTTCCGACATTCGCGGTCCGCACGTTCGAACGCCTTTTTCCGTCGTTCGCCGCGGCGGACTTACGTGTTTAATGTATACAAGAACTTTAACCTTTGGTGACACGTTTATCATGTGATACAGGACAGCCAATTGAGACATGACAGCACATGGACACTTGTACATTCCCCCTAACCTATAAATACACCCGATCCGGTGGCCATTTTACATTCTTTCTTCTGTTAAGATAGGGACAGGTTCCTGTGTGGAGTAGGGAGAGATAAACCACTAGCTATTTGGTACACAAAAGTTCTTTTCAGGACTGGTATAGGTGTTAGGTGTTGATAGGTTTGCTGTGCTGCTGATTCTTGCAGCAGCCTGAGTGTCTTTTGTTAGTTTAGAGAAAGGGAAAGGACGGTGTATGCTACAGGGACAGCCAGATTAGTCTTTCATCATCATCATCATCATCATCATCATTAGCTGTTACTATCAAGGTCCACAAAAGAGCTGTTCCAGTAACCACTAATCGTTCTCTTTTTTTGCCAATTTGTATAGGGACAGGAAGGAAGCAGTGTTGTCAGGCAGTGAGGGTAATTTTAAAGACTTGCTGTTATTATTAGTTCCACAAAGGTTCTTTTCAGGACTGGTATCAGTGGTACAGTAATAGGCTTGTACATGTATAATATTCTTTCTTCCAAATATAGAAAGGATATTATACTTGACTGCTGCCCTTCTGCTGCAGTCTGCTAAACATTCACAACTCACTTGTTCCACAAAAGTTCTTATAAGGACTGGTAACTTGGTATAGGGTGCTACGGTACATAGGCTTGAGTGCGGTACAGTCTGCTGTTCTGTAAGGACCGCTATCGGTCCACAATAGATAGGGTTGACGTGCACCACTGCTGACCGCTGCCCTATACTGCAGCAGTCCTTCAGCGGTATAGGGACTGACGTACAGTCTGCTAATCACTAACACACAACCTGCTTGTTCCACAAAAGTTCTTATAAGGACTGGTAACTTGGTATAGGGTGCTACGGTACATAGGCTTGAGTGCGGTACAGTCTGCTGTTCTGTAAGGACCGCTATCGGTCCACAATAGATAGGGTTGACGTGCACCACTGCTGACCGCTGCCCTATACTGCAGCAGTCCTTCAGCGGTATAGGGACTGACGTACAGTCTGCTAAACACTAATACACAACCTGCTTGGTCCACAAAAGTTCTTATAAGGACTGGTAACTTGGTATAGGGTGCTACGGTACATAGGCTTGAGTGCGGTACAGTCTGCTGTTCTGTAAGGACCGCTATCGGTCCACAATAGATAGGGTTGACGTGCACCACTGCTGACCGCTGCCCTATACTGCAGCAGTCCTTCAGCGGTATAGGGACTGACGTACAGTCTGCTAAACACTAATACACAACCTGCTTGGTCCACAAAAGTTCTTATAAGGACTGGTAACTTGGTATAGGGTGCTACGGTACATAGGCTTGAGTGCGGTACAGTCTGCTGTTCTGTAAGGACCGCTATCGGTCCACAATAGATAGGGTTGACGTGCACCACTGCTGACCGCTCACCTATACTGCAGCAGTCCTTCAGCGGTATAGGGACTGACGTACAGTCTGCTAAACACTAACACACAACCTGCTTGTTCCACAAAAGTTCTTATAAGGACTGGTAACTTGGTATAGGGTGCTACGGTACATAGGCTTGAGTGCGGTACAGTCTGCTGTTCTGTAAGGACCGCTATCGGTCCACAATAGATAGGGTTGACGTGCACCACTGCTGACCGCTGCCCTATACTGCAGCAGTCCTTCAGCGGTATAGGGACTGACGTACAGTCTGCTAAACACTAATACACAACCTGCTTGGTCCACAAAAGTTCTTATAAGGACTGGTAACTTGGTATAGGGTGCTACGGTACATAGGCTTGAGTGCGGTACAGTCTGCTGTTCTGTAAGGACCGCTATCGGTCCACAATAGATAGGGTTGACGTGCACCACTGCTGACCGCTCACCTATACTGCAGCAGTCCTTCAGCGGTATAGGGACTGACGTACAGTCTGCTAATCACTAACACACAACCTGCTTGTTCCACAAAAGTTCTTATAAGGACTGGTAACTTGGTATAGGGTGCTACGGTACATAGGCTTGAGTGCGGTACAGTCTGCTGTTCTGTAAGGACCGCTATAGGTCCACAATAGATAGGGTTGACGTGCACCACTGCTGACCGCTCACCTATACTGCAGCAGTCCTTCAGCGGTATAGGGACTAAGAGTTTTGTCACAGGGTCATTTAAAAAATGACATGCAGAGGAAGAGGCAGGCCCTTCCGCAGGGGTGGTAGGGGTAGGGCAGGAGCAACAGGCTTGAGCCAAAGTGGGAAGTTGCAGAAGGTGCGTTCAATTACTTTAAAGGATGCACCAGACTTGGTTGAGTGGCTCGCTCAGCCTTACTCTTCTGCACCCTCCTCATCCTCTCGATCTGCACCCTCTTCTTCACTCTCTGCTATGTGCACCCCCAAAGACACTACCACCAACAACACGACCACCACCACCACCACCACATACCTTCCGCTTGAGTCACTGGAATTATTTTCCGATCCATATCAAGAGGACATTTCTGATGCGCAGCCACTCTTGGTATTGGATCAGGAAGAGGAGGTAGCAACAAGCGCTACTCAGCAGTCTGACGCCAGTACCCAGATCAGCCCAAGGAGGAGGTTGGTCCCCGGTGTTGCTGCCTACTCTACTTATAGCGGTGGGGAAGGTGACGTTGATGATGACGTGTCTAGTGATGTCACGTGGGTGCCCACAAGAGAGGAAGAGGAGGGGAGTTCAGAGGGAGATATGGACCAGCAGATAGGGAGGAGAAGCAGCAATGACTTACATTGCACAGCAGGGACAAAGCAGACTGCAAATGTATCAGGAGCGAGTCATCGACCATGTACGGTCACATCTGGCTCTCCCAGGACACCGGCACATGGCTCCGCAGTGTGGGCTTTTTTTAACGTGTCCGCTGCTGACAATAGCGTTGCCATCTGCAATCTTTGCAGTCAACGCGTTAGTCGCGGTAAGCCCAATACTCACCTAGGGACGACCGCCTTAAGAAGGCACATGAGCAGCCATCACCGAGCCCAGTGGGAGCAACGGAACACACAAAGCCACACTGCAGGCTCTCACCGTCCAGCCTCGTCTTCTACTTCTCCTTCTCCTCTCTCCTCACAATTGTCCTCCACTCCACCTTCCATCACGCCAAGCTCACATTTTTCTGCAAAAAGGCAGGCTTCCGTGGGCCTAATGTTTGAGCGTAAAAAAATGATGACGCCGGATAACCCTCTTGCCCAACGGTTGGCGGCTGGCTTGTCAGAACTCATAGCCCGCCAACTACTGCCATATAAACTGGTGGACTCGGAGGCCTTTCGCAAATTTGTGGCCATTGGAACACCACAATGGAAGGTCCCAGGAAGGAAGTATTTCTCAGAGAAGGGCATCCCAGAGCTATATGGCCATGTTCAGCGGCAAGTGAATGTATCTCTGGCACACAGTGTCGGTGCCAAGATACATCTGACCACAGACACGTGGTCTAGCAAACACGGGCAGGGAAGGTATATCAGTTTTACTGCCCACTGGGTGAACCTTCTGACGGCCGTCAAGCATGTAACCCGTGGCACCCGTGTAGATTTGGTTTTACCGCCACGGATTGCATGCAGGCCTGACTCTTCTTCTCCTCCTCCTACTCCATCCTCCTCCCTCTCCTCCTCAGCTGCCTCCTCCTTTTCCGCTGCTAGCGTCTCTTCCACTGCACCGCCCAAGCTCCCCAGAACCTATTCCACATGCCAGGTGAGACGTTGCCATGCCGTGCTGCGTCTGTTGTGCCTGGAAGCAAAGAGCCACACTGGCCCGGCACTCCTTTCAGCTTTGCGTTCACAGGCAGATGAGTGGCTAACACCGCTCAATTTGACAGTTGGTAAAGTGGTGTGTGACAACGGTGCCAATCTGCTTAGCGCATTGAAACAGGGCAAAATCACGCACGTGCCGTGCATGGCACACGTCTTAAACTTGGTCGTGCAGCGATTCCTTGTCAAATACCCTGGGGTCCAGGACATCTTGCGGCAGGCAAGGAAAATCTCGGCCCATTTCAGAAGATCTTACACGGCCATGGCTCGCCTTGCTGACATTCAGCGGCGACACCATCTGCCGGTCAGACGTCTTATTTGCGATTGCCCGACGCGATGGAACTCAACCTTCTATATGCTTGATAGGCTGCTCCAGCAGAAACGTGCAGTTAACGTCTACCTGTATGAACTCTGCGAAAGAAACGGTTCTGGGGAGCTGGGTTTTTTTTCACCGCGCCAGTGGCTGCTCATGCGCGACACATGCAGACTTCTGCGGCCATTTGAGGAGATCACCAAACTGGTCAGTCGCAGCCATGGCGCCATCAGTGACATGGTACCTTATGCCTTCTTTCTGGAGCGTGCATTGCGTCGTGTCATTGATCAGGCTGTGGAGGAGCAGGAGCGGGAAGATGAGGAAGTCGCAATGCTGGATGAATTCCCAGGGGGGGCTACTCTATCTGAGACAAGTCAACAACAGGAGTCTGATGAGGAGTCAGAGGAGGATGGTGCCGGGGCGGATGAGCAGGAGCAAGAAGAGCATGCTTTAAACCTTTCTGGGATCCCTGTTGTGCGAGGATGGGGAGAGGAGAATGAAGAGGACGACATTATCCTGGATGATGAGCAGGAGCCAGGCCACCACACCGCTTCCACTTTAGTGCAAATGGGGGCCTTCATGCTCCAGTGTTTTAATAGGGACCCCCGTATAAAAAGCATGAGGGTCAAGGACCAGTACTGGGTGGCAACGTACTTAGACCCCCGGTACAAACACAAAATGGCGGAAATGTTACCGCCGTCGCAGAGGGCTGTCAGAATGCAGCACTTCCAGGCCTTGCTTCGAGAAATGCTGCATTCTGCTTTTGCGTGCGCTGGCAGAGGAGCAATTCCCACTCCCAGAGAAGGATTTGCGGGTACCAATCCAACAGCGCCTGCAAGAAGAGGCCGGTTTGAAGATGTGTTGGTGACTTCGGATATGAGGTCATTCTTTCAGCCGACCCATCGACAGGTGTCATCCGGATCCAGCATCAGGGAACGCCTAGACCGTCAGGTGTCCGACTACATTGGGTTAACGGCCGATGTGGACGCTCTGAGGAGTGATGAACCCCTAGACTACTGGGTGGGCAGGCTTGACCTCTGGCCAGAGCTTGCCCAATTTGCAATCGAACTGTTGGCTTGCCCCTCATCCAGTGTCCTGTCCGAAAGGACGTTCAGCGCAGCAGGGGGGATTGTGACCGATAAGCGTACTCGCCTAGCTCACCACAGTGTTAACTACCTCACATTTCTAAAAATGAATGAGGCATGGATCTCGGAGGAATTCAACACATGTGATCAGTAGACCATGTATATGTCTATAAACAATTTTTGGAATCAAGCACACAGACCTTCTTAATTCATTTGGCTCACTTCCCTGACCCAAAAAAGCACACCGTACTATATGCCCCTACCCTCCTCTTTGAAGAGGTTGAGCGGTGTCATATTTCTACTGGGGCTGCTTATTATGAGGGGTTCCCACCATCCCTGTGCTGTGCTGACTTCCTCCTGGGTGTTCTTATTATGAGGGGCTCCCACCATCCCTGTGCTGTGCTGACTTCCTCCTGGGGGTTCTTATTATGAGGGGATCACACCATCCCTGTGCTGTGCTGACTTCCTCCTGGGGCTGCTTACGGTGCTGCTGTCAGCGCTGTATGTCACGGAGCTGCTGTCAGCGCTGTATGTCACGGAGCTGCTGTCAGCGCTGTATGTCACGGAGCTGCTGTCAGCGCTGTATGTCACGGAGCTGCTGTCAGCGCTGTATGTCACGGAGCTGCTGTCAGCGCTGTATGTCACGGAGCTGCTGTCAGCGCTGTATGTCACGGAGCTGCTGTCAGCGCTGTATGTCACGGAGCTGCTGTCAGCGCTGTATGTCACGGAGCTGCTGTCAGCGCTGTATGTCACGGAGCTGCTGTCAGCGCTGTATGTCACGGAGCTGCTGTCAGCGCTGTATGTCACGGAGCTGCTGTCAGCGCTGTATGTCACGGTGCTGCTGTCAGCGCTGTATGTCACGGAGCTGCTGTCAGCGCTGTATGTCACGGAGCTGCTGTCAGTGCTGTATGTCACGGAGCTGCTGTCAGCGCTGTATGTCACGGAGCTGCTGTCAGCGCTGTATGTCACGGAGCTGCTGTCAGCGCTGTATGTCACGGTGCTGCTGTCAGCGCTGTATGTCACGGAGCTGCTGTCAGCGCTGTATGTCACGGAGCTGCTGTCAGCGCTGTATGTCACGGAGCTGCTGTCAGCGCTGTATGTCACGGAGCTGCTGTCAGCGCTGTATGTCACGGTGCTGATGTCAGTGCTCTGTATTACGGTGCTGCTGTCAGTGCTCTGTATCTCCTGCACCCTCTTGTTTGCCTACCCTGGTCCCTGACCTTCCCTCTCCTCCATTGCCTTCATTAGCTCCATAGTCCTGAATTGTCAGAACAATTTCCCAAATAAAAAAAAAATGCTTGTAGTTATCGATCCCAAATTCACCTCATACATGTATTATGCTATTGTCCAGGTGGTGGGACTACGTGCTACCCCCTAATAATTACCCCGTGGCCGCAAATTCGACCTAAAGGTTTGCGAAATTCGCCTCCCATTGAAGTCAATGGAGCCCGCGGCGAACGGTCGTTTTCGCGAACGTTTGTGTCCGTTCGCGTTTCGCGTTCGCGAAACGTCCCGTCGGAAGTTCGTCCATCACTACTGCTCACTTTAAAATTATTTTTTTTAAACCGGCCCTCCTCTTTAAGTGATGTGACATGTAATTCCTCAATTTTCTCTGGATTAGGGGCGGCGCAAAAAAAGAAAAGAAAAGGGAAGCCTCTATGGGGAATATCTATCAAAAATCCCCCACACCTACCTACGGGTACTCAGTTTCCCGTAGGTGTACGGCACGGGGGGGGGAGCAATTGCAGGTTAAGTAGAGCACTACCTCCCCTCCAGGGAGTCCCTTTATATTAACATCCCTCAAGGCAGCATCTTCAATTTATTACCATTTATTTCGACCAATTCCCTCCCCTCTATTTAATAATACACATCACATAATATATCCAATTCTCCCACATCACCGCCCCATATTTCCATTTCAGACCATCCTATAATACCCCAGCCCAATCCGAAAACCCTATACTACCTTTGGGGCAAAACACCCTTCTCCTCCCCCCTCCTTATAAATCATATCTAACTGACGATTTCCAGCACACATATATTCATTTAATTGCAAGATAATAAAAAAAAGGGGGAGGGAAAAATATGAGATATATCCTCTTGTTTCTAGTGTCTTAGTATCCTCTAAGTTTATTACAACCCCTTGTCATATCACCTATCCCTATAATGTGTCTGTGACCTTTATATTACCCCCGTCCAACCCTACTACCCTCCCCTCCCTCAACCCTCTCTCCCCTACCCCTATACCCCCTAGTCCTCAAACTGCCCAACTTGGCCTATCCTCTAAGTATGTGATCTCTAAACCCCCTATTGAATAAATCAGTGAACTTTATTATGATAATAGTGGACCCCCAAATGTTTTATTTTTAACTAATTAAATCTATGTACTGTATGTGTATATTTATTTATATAAATAAGTCTATTCCAATGCCCCAAGAACCTCTGGATGAAAAAATAAATAAATAAATAAATAAATAAAGGGGGGGGAGCATATCATATTGTGTGTGTGTGTGTGTGTGTGTGTGTGTGTGTGTATATATATATATATATATATATATATATATATATATATATATATATATATATATATATATATATATATATATATATATATATATATATTATGCAAAATAAATTATCCACGGTTCCTTCTGAACCATGACCTTTAACAGGGGTGGAAAGGACACCCAGCATACATGCACAACCCTGTTCCCTTATGACATAATGACCCTGGGCAATGAACCCGCTTCAGATATTTGCTGTACATCAGCTTCTTTACTACCCAACAAGGTGGCTTCGCCCACAGTCCTTAAAGCCACCTCTTTTAACTGTCTTTTCTTTCATGGCTGAAGCCAGTCCTGCACCTCACACCAGTCAACTTCCAGAAAGGAAAATAAGGCCAGTAGTTCCTTTGGAGATAAGAGCAAGAAGGAAGCTGATCCCCGTCTGACCGTCAGGGATATTGGATACCCCCCGTGGTAATTATCCCCCGCTGACTTTATTTTCTCCAATATTGGGCGCATTTGTGCCTTCCTCTGTAAGGTAGCTCTTGATAAGTCAGGTAGGATACTGATCTTAGCTCCCTCATGCAATAACGGGCCTGTACCCCATACTGTCCGCTTAATCATCTCCTTATGTGCATATCTATGTAGGCGCCCGATTACGTCCCTAGGTCTGGACAAGTCTGTTGAGCCTGTCAAATTCAATTTCTCTTGGAGCAGTGCTGACCCCTAAGTTTTGACATATAGTAACCACAGTCCTATGCAATTGATCTTCCTCAATACTTTCGGGGATGCCTCTGAATCTGAGATTATTTCTCCAACTCCGATTTTCAGCCGCCTCCAATTTTAATTGTGTAGAAGAGGCCTGAGCTAACTGCTCCCTTTCTAGTTTAGACACCCTTTCCTCTAGGCTATTAACAGCAGATGCTTCCACATTTACCCTGTCTGTCAATGCCTGTACCTCAGACCATACTGACTGCATTTCCCTTCTGTGCCCCTCTTCCAGTCGGGACAACAGGGCCTCCATTTCTTGGTGAGTTGGGAGTGCCTGCATAATTGTTCTCAGGACCTCTATTTCTTGGCGGGTTGGAAGGGCTTGCATTACTGACCTCAAGTCCATACCCCCTATAGATGCATCCATTGAACCCCGACTTCCTGCCTCAAACCTGGTTTCCAATTTCTCCCGTTCCCGACTTGTGTCTGATGCTGCATCTGGTGTTAACCGGAGGCTCATCCGGGGCGCTGCCATTGGGATCTCAATCTCCTTGGGATCTCAATCTCCTGTTGGACAAAATCCTTTTGTATGGATTTTTCCTCCCTCCTTCTCCTTGTGCTGTGCATCCCCCAGTGAGGAAATGGAATCCGGATATTGGTATCAAAAGGAGGGAGAGATAAAACAGAGTGAGATGAGATGAAATGGGAGAGAGAAGGCAAATAAAAGGGAGAAAAAAAGCCCCTCCTGGTTGATCGTTGGATCACCACAGCACCACTTCTTTGCCTTTGCCTCCACTCTCCCTCCGCAGTCCACACTGCCCTTTGTATCAGTCTTTTATAATAGTAATGCAATATGAGTGCAGCACTCTCAAGCAATTAGCAATGGGTCACCTCTCCATTCACTTCTTTGCTCTTTCGCCTCCTTATCTGCAGAGCCCAGTCTCTCTTATTGCAGGGAGTCCAGCAAGAGCCCAGATTTCTCAGGCTTCACTCAAGTGATCCGATCTATGGGAATGAATGGGATGGGATGGGACCGGGCGAGCGGACAAAACACTAGCAGCCCAGCTGGTCCTAAATCCGGGTTCACACGGTCACACACGCCGTAGCTTCCACCTCCACCCCCCACCAACCTCTCCGCCCGTAGCCACTCCTCTGCCTCCTTTACCGTCAGACTGTCCGTCTGTTGTATCAGTTCTAAGCGGCAGCGCGGATGCAGCGGGCACACATCGGGACACAGTGGGAGTTTGTTGCCTAACAGGCTTCTAAGCGGGATGCTGGAGAGGGAAGTTTAGTGCTCCACACAGAGCTCACACTACACCACCATCGCTACGCCACGCCTCCCAAACAAATTATTTACCCGTTCGCATGTTCTAGTGCGAACCGAACAGGGGGTGTTTGGCTCATCCCTAGTGTTGATCTTATACAGCCATTGAAATTAGGACTATATGACCAATAACATTGTGTACCAAGGACATTGATGTAGGATGTGATTATATTGTGGTCTCTTTTGGTATGTTAATTAGGAGTAGGGGTTGTGATTATTTTGCTATATATTGGGTTGATGTGACTTCAGGAGTCACTGCTAATGACGAAGTCCTTTTTTAACACATTGAGTGGGGCTCCTGATTGACATCACTTCCACCTTATAGGAACGCATGCTGACACCAAGGAAAATACAACACACACTTTCTACTGGTGCTGGGTGCAGCATAATACCAAGTGAGTGCAATGATGTATGTTTTTAAGTCTTTTAATTAAGTACATTAAGCATGGAGAGCTCTATATTTGTCTCCTGTATTCTTCCCTTCCTTGATGATGAGGGACCTAGAGAATCCATGGAGTTGTAACAAGAGCACATTTTGACCTATTTATTACATAAGAGGTCTGGGATATCCGGTGAATGGTTTGTACGGTTGGGATCATTCAGGGATCACATAAAGCTGAGTACACACTGTAAGAAATTCGGGATAATGATTGGTTTTGCTCAATTTTTCACAGCAAGTCAAAACCAAAGATGATACTAATGGCACCAAAATTTTGGTATGACAGAGGCTTTTTTTTGTTTGTTTATTCTTTCTGAACATGCACAGTCTTTCCTATTCTTTTTTTTCTCATACAAAAACAGTACACAAAATTGTTAGTTCTGTTCACGTATAAGAAAATTCTTGCCATTTGTCCTTTTCAGAAATGTTCCTTTAGAAAGTCTGAATCAGATGTCGAATGTTGTGTACACTAGGGTGTTTCATTTTCTAATGGAAAAAAATAAACCATAAAAAATTTTCAGACTTTGCTTTCGCCCCGAGTCTGAGTGATGTAAAAGATATATATGCTAAATTTCAAGACGATTAGATAATATTTAGAGGTTGCACACTTTGATCTGTTTTTTAAAAGTGTCAGGGCTGGTCAGCCCTTCCATCTCTGAGCTGGCCGTTCAGCTGTCAGCTAATTGCCAGCTCTCATCTCTCTCCACGGTTTACCAGCTGTTGCGGATCTGCTTGTCAGTCCCGCCTACTTAAAGATCTGTAGCTCACTTCATTCCTGCCTTCGCCATTACAAAAAACCATCTCCTGCTTTCCTGTTTTAAGACTGGTTTTGCTGACATCCCTTCATGCTCCTTATCTTGTTTGCTGTTCCTCTACTTGGATCTCTGACTTCTGGCCTGGCTGATTACCCAATCCAGTTACTGGACTCTGGCTGAGCTTTGACTACATTTACTCTATTTACCTTTTTATTTTTATAAATAAACAAGTATGATTTTACTGTACTTCTGTTTCGGTCTGGTTCATGGTTTCTGACAGTAAGTAGGCAAAAAATAAGATTTTTCAAAGTTAATTACTTTTATTGGGAAAACTAGAAATCAAAAACTTAAAATACTATTAAAACTATACACTAAGATTAATAGGTAATATGATAGGCAAAACGTGTTATATTAATCAACTTTGAACAATGCTTGTATTCTGTCGCGTCGTGGATCCCAAACAATTCAAAGAACATCTTTGTTTTATTAGTAACGAAATGGCTCAGGTCTTTTCCTTCAAAAACCATGTTTTTAACCTCTAATCGTTTCACTTCCTTTTTCTTTGCAGGTTTGGTTTCTAAATTTTTAGTCATATTTTCCTTAACAGCCTGAGTAATACATAATTAGCAACTGTGAGAGCACATTTTTTGACGTCTGCATCTGGGTAAGTGCTCAAAAGCTGGAGCATATCCAAATCATTCTTTGGAGCCCATCGACTTACAATTGCCTCATGACAAAAGCGAACATATAAGAGGCTGAGAAATTGTGCAACCTGTTTCATTCCTTCCAATTGTCGTTGAGGAATATTCAACTGTTTAGTGAAGAGGACAATTTTAAGTGCATACATTGCCTTTGCCATCCACCTTGCTTGATGCAGTGCCCCTGAGATCCTGAAACTGAAGTCATTTTTAGACCAACCTCCTAGGTACAGGAGTGGGAGTTGTAATAACTCTTTGTAGACTTCTCTTGGATGACTTCCGTCTTTTAGGACATTTTGGCTGTAGTTAACCATTTTCACTCGTTGTTCTTCTAGAAAGCCTTGAACGGGACTTTCTGCATCCAGCATTGTTATATATGACTTCTTATCAAGTGAGGCCCAGACATTGCTTAGATAAAAGTGATCAATGTGTGCAACCTCTAAATAGTATCCAAACTTCTTGAAATTTGGCATATATATCTTTTACTTCACTGAGACACGGGGTGTAAGAAAAGTCATATGAAAATACCATCTTTGTAAAAATTAAACATCCTAATGTACTCGCTTTACAAAAATCAAACAATCGTTCCTCATACAAAATGTTTCTTCTGATTTTCTCATAGTGTGTACCCCACTTTAGGCTCACGGATGTGGAGTGAAGAATGTGGCACAAACCGCTTGGAGAAGGTTCAAAGAACACTACAAATAGTATCTTGCATTGTGGGAACCTTGCTGTATATTCTACTTCAAGAGCACAGTTTGTTGTGGACTTTACAGAATTAATTTTATGCTGGAATCTCAATAAGGATTGAGATTTTTACTTGATTTAGAGATGTGTATATTCGTGATTCATTATATTGCACTATGTGCATATCACCATTTTGCACTTGATGTGGAGTTCTTTTTGGTATATAAATTATAGCAATAGTATATAGTATAGAAATGTAATTTATATTTTTGTATCATTTTATGTAGTTTTTTTTTTCAAATTCATCATAGCGCTACTTCTTTTTTTTTTTTTTTTTTTTCACTAATGCTTAGGGTTTGAGCATGTTTTAGCAGCAACTCAATAAGTAATATTGGGAAGAAAGTGCAGGAGCATAATGCACTTTAGTACACATTTTCCAGAGCCTGCTTCCTGAACTACAGAGGTCCTGAGAGGATGAGTTTTAAGTGGCAAGAGTCTGTACAGGAAGCACTACTTGCAAGCAGAAAATTACAATGTAATATGTAGACCTTAAAAATGTAAAGTAAAAAGCAGATTAAAAGCTGCAAAACATGCGTAGAATCTAGGACGCTGTGGAAAGAGATGGCCAGCAGGCAGACAGCACTCACAACGTAAAAGAAGAAATAATAAAATAAAATAAACTTCTGTTTGTATTGCTACAGTATTACAATGCTGTTGTTATAAAATGCAAATGTGTATGCTGTAAGCATAGAACTTTAAAAGTCACATTCAGTTTTAGGAAATGCATTTTGGGGGTTCAAAGGGTGTCCCCTTTTATCAGGGCTACAACAATATTAAAAAAAAGTTAATAATAAATGTATAATATGGATTGTAAGATAAAGATATGTATCTAATGGTCTGACCATACTGGATTAAAAATGAATATTAAAAACAAATTCTAAGAAGTTCAAAGTACGGAGCTGAAAAAGGCAGTACAAATCAGTAAGTTAAAAATGATCAATATGATATTCTCGAAAAAGTGGAATGGAGCATTGATAATGCAGAAACTACCTATGATATTGTAGATGTAACTGCATCTATCCTTGGCATATTCCACCTACTTTATCATAGACAGATCTCATTATTAATACACAAATCATTTTTAGTATGAAAAGATCATAGTGATAAATCTTTATTAATTTTATTGCCATCACAGCAGTGAAAAAATACATATCAAGGATAATTTTACTGAGTTTTTTTTAATAAATCATGTGCGTGCCTGGTGTTTCCCAACCAAGCAATTCTTTTTATTTATTGCATTTTAAATATGTTGCATGATGCTTTCAGTAATACAGTATATACTAGTAGGTTTATTTTAAAATAAATTAAATAATTTCAGCATGCTATGTGTTGCAAAATAATATATTTTAACACCACGTGTGCTATAAAAATCAAGCTAACTTTTTTCTGCAGTTTAATATTGTGTTTTTGTAAATTAAGTTTCCTCTTTTCTAAATAATAAAAAATCAATACATACCTTGCACAAAAGAAGGAGTAACCCCAAAGTTTTGAACAACTACTGAAATTGAATTAACACTGTTATATGATCTATAATAATTTCTTCCTAATTTATCTTAAAGGTGATCACAAGCCTTTTTAGGGAGTTGGGAAAGAATAAAAGCTCTGTCAGGGTGTTTTCTGTTTGTGTTCCCATTAAATTGATTTGATTAAAATTACTCCTATTATCCTGTGGCAGAGAGATGAAGTAAACATTTCTCTTCCCTCCCAGACAAAATAATAAAACTCTGACTCTAAAAAAAGTAAAATCCTTGTTTCTAGTTCAACATTGAATCCACAATGGCAATATAAAAAACTTTCTCATACTTGGTATAATAAATTTACAACAACACTTTAACCTTTTGGTCATATCTACAAATACACAACTTTATCCAGAACAATAAAAGAAAAGATTCTTTATCAAGAGCTCTTACACAATTGGAAAAAATATGCTATGAACAAAAACCCTTCATGAAAAGTAACTTCCATGTCTTACAATTGGATCTCTCAGCCGAACTCCGACTCACCAGACAAATAAAAAAAAATATGGGAAAAAGAGCTTCAAACCCAGATCTCAGACAAACAATGGGAAAAAGCTGCAGTCTTTACACATAAATGTTCTCTGAGTACCAGAGTCCAAGAAATCTCATAAAAAATATGTACTCATTGGTAAATCACCCCTGCTTAAATAAAAAGCTGGTCCTCCCAAGAGTAGGATGGCTGCTGGAGATGCAATAAAAGTAGAGGAAACTTCCTACACATTTGGTGGACTTGGGAAAAGATCCAGACATTTTGGAACCAAATTTAATCATGGATTACGCACATTACTAAAGGCCCATACACACGATCAGACTTTTTGACAACAAACATGCAAATTAGCTGTTTTGGAGCAACATCCGACTGTGTGTATGCTCCATTGGACAAACTTTTTTGGTTTTCATCTGACTTTTGTTGGCTGTGCGAACGGACAAACTTTCTGGGAACAAAAGTCTGATGGAGCAAAGTCTGATCGTGTGTACAGAAAATCATAGGACTTTTGTACAAAGTACAAACAGGCATGCTCCGAACCAATGCAAAAGATCAGACAACAATACAGAAGTTGACCAAAGGTGGCGGTAAAGAGCACAACAACCACGTGATTTGGTGAAAGTTGGCTGAAAAAGTCCTGCTGTGTGTATGCAATACAAGTTTAGGGCCGACGCCCTTTGTACAAAAATCCAAGGGAAAGTTTGTACAAAGTCCTATCGTGTGTATGAGGCTTTATACACAACTCAAACTAGATGCATCTTGCTTTCTCCTACATGTGAATAACTGTAGAAAGTACAAAAAATCCCTGTCATTCCACCTCCTTAACGCAGCCAAAGCACTAATACCATCGCTATGGAAAACAAGAGATACACCATATAAAAGAATGGCTTTTAAAAGTGAATACCATCTATCAGATGGAAGAAACAATCTCCATTAAAAGGGAAAACACAACGCAATTCTATAAAACTTGGAGCCTCTGGAATTTATTCACCCTCTCAGATTCCTTCAAGAATCTAATGGAGGCTTAACAACATAGTTAGATCACCAAACAGGCTAAACTCAGTTAGACAACTTTGCTATAGAGAAACATTTCACTAGAAATATTTTATTCTAAAAGATATAGTACATATCTTCTGGGTTTACCACTACCATTACTATCAAAATCACTAACTCCATTACCTAACTACCTAACTTATCTAACTACCACAAATACTACCCAGCCCACATCGCACAATGATACTACCTTTGGAAAAATACTATCAATTTATCTTTTTGCTAACCAGAATTAAATTTTTACCCTTTCTGTATTCGTATTATATTTGATGTTACATTTTACAGAAATGCATAATGTTATATGTTATTACAACCATTTTTTCTTTTTTTTTACCATTGTTTATAAACAATGTTTATTCATACTTTATGTCTGCCACAAATGTAGACTGTCTACTTTATTGTATCAATACAATGTACCCCTACCCATTCACCTGTGAAATTTTTTTTAAATAAAACACAACACACAAGGGTTAAAATAGTTTATTGCACAGCTCCGGGGATCTTCTTCCGTCTTCGGGGGTCTTCTCGCCGGACTCCTTCACTATCTTCTGCTAGCTCTTTTACTAGCGGATGAGCCCGGCTTTCTTCTTCGCCGCCGCCCTCTTCTTCCAACTTCGGGGGTCTTGTCCCCCTCTTCGGGGGTCTTGTCCCCATCTTCAGTTCTTGTTGCCAGGCAACCGCGCCTTCTTCTAGCTCTTTTACAAGCGGTGGCCTGGTCTTCTGTCGCCGCCGCCTTCTGTTCTGCTCTTCTCTTCTTATTTTCTTGGGCTGTTGCCTGGTCGCTGTCTCTGGTCACAATGACAGGCAGGCGGCGTGAGGTGACTTATATAGGGACATCGCCGGATGATGTCCCCGCCCCATTATGATGTCATGTCTCCCAGAGGATGCTGGGACTGTGACACCATAATGGGCGGGGACATCGTCCGGCGATGTCCCTATATAAGTCACCACACGCCACGTGCCTGTCATTGTGACCAGAGACAGCAATGAGGCAACAGCTCAAGAAAAGAAGAAGAGAAGAGAAGAACAGAAGACAGCGGCGACAGAAGACCGGCCCGGCAAGAAGAACCGAAGAGGGGGACAAGACCCCCAGCGAGAAGACCCCTGAAGACAGAAGACCCCCGGAGCTGTACAATAAACTATTTTAACCCTTGTGTGTTTTTTTTACATTTTTTTTCACAGGTGAATGGGTAGGGGTACATTGTACCCCATACTCATTCATATAGGGTGGGGGGCCGGGATCTGGGGGCCCCCTTATTAAAGGGGGATCACGGATTCCGATAAGCCCCCGCCCGCAGACCCCGACAACCAACGGCCAGGGTTGTTGGGAAGAGGCCCTTGTCCTCATCAACATGTCCCCACCCCCTTTCCTGGCCGGCCGGGTTGCGTGCTCGGATAAGGGTCTGATATGGACCTGGGGGGACCCCTACGCCATTTTTTCAGCGTGGAGATTCCCCTTTAAGTCCAAACCAGGTGATGGGGCCAGTGATGCCTCCTTTGCTGGTCCCGGCTACCTGGAGCCATGCTCAAAATGAGCGGACTTTCCTCCGTGTGTATGGGCAAGTCTGTTCATTTCAAAATTACGGCGGATAGCCCGGTGGTACGGCGGATAGTCCGGCGGACTGAGTCCGCCGCAAAAGTACAGTGTGTGGGCAGGTAGCTTGTTCAGGAAGTCCGGAGGACAGTCCGGCGGTTTGTCCACCAGACTAAGTCTGCCGGATAGTCTGATACGTGTGTACGTGGCATCAGTGAGCCAAGACAATCCATCCACCTCACAGGTGTGGCATATCAAGATGCTGATTAGACAGCTCAACTGCACAGGTTGTGCGGTTTTAGTATCTGGTGTGACCACCATTTGTCTCACGCAGTGCAGCACATCTCCTTTGCATAGAATGGATCAGGTTGTCGATTGTGGCCTGTGGAATATTCCTCTTCAATGGCTGTGCGAAGTTGCTGGATATTGGCAGAGCATCCCAACATACTCAATGGGTGATATGTCCGGTGAGAATGCTGGCCATGCAAGAACTGGTATGTTTTCAGCTTCCAGGAATTGTGTACAGATCCTTGAAACATGGGGCCGTGTATTATCATGCTGGTGATGGTCATGGATGAATGGCAGAACAACGGATCTCAGGCTCTGGTCACGGTATTTCTGTGCATTCAAAGTGCCATCATTAAAATGCACCTGTGTTCGTTGTCCATAACATACTCCTGCCAATACCATAACCCCACTGCCACCATGGGCCACTTGATCCACGACATTGACATCAGCGAACCACCCACACAACGCCATATAGGCTGTCTGCCCTGTACATTGAAAACTGGGATTTATCCGAGAAGGGAACAGCTACCCAAAGTGTCAGACTTCACTTAATGTGAGCATTTATCCACTCTAGTTAGTTATGACAACGAACTGCAGTCAGGTCGAGACCCAGATGAGGATGATGAGCATGCAGATGAGCTTCCCTGAGACAGTTTCTGATAGTTTGTGGAGAAATTCTTTGGTTATGCAAACCGATTGCTGCAGCAGCTGTCAGAGTGGCTGGTCTCAGACGATCTTGGAGGTGAAGATGCTGAATGTGGAGGTCCTGGGCTGGTGTGGTTACACGTGGTTTACGGTTGTGAGGCTGGTTGGATATACTGCCAAATTCTCTGAAACGCCTTTGGAGACGGGTTATGGTAGAGAATTGAACATTAAATTCAAGGGTAACATCTCTGGTTGACATTCCTGCAGTCAGCATGCCAATTGCACGCTCCCTCAAAACTTGTGACATCTGTGGAATTATGCTGTGTAATAAAACTGCACAGTTTTGAATGGCCTTTTATTGTGGCCAGCCTAAGGCATACTTATGCAATAATCATGCTGTCTAATTAGCATCTTGATATGCCACACCTGTGCTCACTAACAAAATCCAACAAGCCGACCTCAATGCTCTGTCTACTTGGGCGACTATGTGGCAGATCAGGTTTAATGTTGAGAAATGTAAAGTTATGCACTTGGGGGCTAAGAATATGCATGCATCATACATGCTAGGGGGAGTACAACTGGGGGAATCCATAGTGGAGAAGGATCTGGGGGTTTTGGTAGATCATAAGCTCAATAATAGCATGCAATGCCAAGCTGCGGTTTCCAAAACGAGCAAAGTCCTTTCCTGTATTAAGAGAGGTATGTACTCCAGAGAGAGAGAGAGATATCATTTTGCCCCTGTTCAAATCATTAGTAACACCTCATCTGGAATATGCAGTTTAATTTTGGGCACCAGTTCTCAAAAAGGATATCGGTGAACTGGAGAAAGTGCAGAGAAGGGCAACCAAACTGATAAGAGGCATGGAGGAATTCAGCTATGAGGAAAGATTAGAGGAATTGAATTTATTCACTCTTGATAAGAGGAGATTAAGGGGGGATATGATCAACATGTACAAATATATAAGGGGTCCATATAGGGAACTCGGTGTCGAGTTATTCACTTTACAGTCAACAAAGAGGACAAAGGGGCACTCTTTATGTCTATCGGAAAAGAGATTTCATCTCCAAATACGGAAATGTTTCTTCACAGTAAGAGCTGTGAAAATGTGAAATAGACTCCCTGCAGAGGTGGTTCTGGCCAGCTCAGTGGATTGCTTTAAGAAAGGCCTGGATTATTTCCTAAGTATACATAATATAACTGGGTACTAACATTTATAGGTAATAGGTCGGGGATCAGGAAGGAATTTTTTCCCCTGCTTTAGCAAATTGGATCATGCTCTGCTGGGGTTTTTTGCCTTCCTCTAGATCAACTGTGGGTATATGGGCTGGTATGATATTTATATATATATATATATAATTTTTTTTTTTTTTTTGGTGGTTGAACTGGATGGACTTGTGTCTTTTTTTTCAACCTGACTAACTATGTAAATATGAAAGATTTAAACAGATTTGGGAACAATAGTTGAGAGAAATAGTCCTTTTGTATACATAGACAATGTTGTAGCTCTTTAGATTCAGCTCATGATAAATAGGGGCAAAAACAAAAATGTTGCGTATATAATTTTGCTCAGTATATGTATGCAGATGATACTATTTTATAGTTGGGAGATACAGATGCCTCCCTTAGTCAACTCAAGTTATGTCTTTGATTGCTAGATTTGGAGCTTTGTCTGGTTTCTCCATTAACCCTAGGTTCACACTTATGTGTTTTTAGAGTGTTTTGCAGTTTTCAGAAATGCACTACAGTCCATTTAGCATAATTTCCTATGATACAACTTCACAACTATGCGTTTTGTGGCCGGTGCGTTTTTGGAAAGGGTCAGAAATGCCAGAAATGCAAGTGTTGTGTTTGTGATGCAATTTTTTATGTGTTTTGCGGTTTTTATTTTAACACTGTGTATATATAGCTATTTGTTAAGCAGGGGGCCAGGAAGCCAGCCACCATGTCCTTAACAAATGATGAGCCATACCACGCTGACAGCTGAATGTAAAAAAAATTGTGAAAAAAAAAGCGTGGTGTCCCCCCAGTTCAATACCAGGCCCTTTTGGGCTAGTATAGATTTGGAGGGACCCCCATGCCAAAATCCATACCAAACCCTTATCAGAGCATGCAGCCTGGGAGGTCAGGAAAGAGAGGGGATGAGCGAGTGCCCCCTCCCCCCTAAACCATACTAGGCCACACGCCCTCAACATGGGGGGATGGGTGCTTGGGGGGGGATAAGGGTCTGTGAGTGAGGGGCTTATCGGAAACTGGAAGCCCCCCTTTAAGAAGGGGGCCCCCAGAACCCAGCCCCCACCTATGTGAATGGGTATCAGGTACATCGTACCCCTACCCATTCACCTTATCAAAATGTTGATGTCACAAAGGGCGGTCTCTCCAGGTGATATCATGGGATGGCCACGTCCCATGGCTATATAAGAGATGCCAGACAGTGGGCGACAACACAATGGAGCAAGACAGCCACAGAAGAAGAGCATTTTTTTACAGTGGGTAACCGGTGACGAGAAAAAACACAGAAGAAACACAGAAGACAGCTGCAGGAGGAGACCGTGGTAGGAGAGATGGCCATAGGAGTAGGCGGCACCAGAATAAAACAGTACCAGAAGAGACAGCAGCAGGAGAGATGGTGGCGGGAGAAGATGGCACCAGGAGAGATGGTGGCAGGAGAAGACGGCACCAGGAGAGACAGCGGTGGGAAAGACGGCACCAGGAGAGACAGAGGCGGGAGAGATGGCAGTGGGAGAAGACTGTGGTGGAAGAAGATAGTGCGTGAGAAGTTGGCAGCGGGAGAAGACGGTGGTGGGAGAGATGGCAGCAGGAGATCTATTTTTTTTAAATAAAGGACTGGGTAGGGGTATGATGTATCCCTCGCTGAGGTCTGCCTTGAGGCGCACCGCCTAGTGGACCAGATGAGACATCAATAATGAGCCAGTTGGGAACTGGTTAGAGCTCCAACTCCATGAAGTTGAATAGGTCAGGTAGTTCCGAGGGATGACGCAATGGAAAGGAGCGATTGCCTTTGCATACCTTTGGGTGAAATGGGTGGCCCCATGTGTAGGACATTAGGTGATATGATGTACCCCTACCCATTCACATAAGAGGAGCGGGATATGGGGGCCCCCTTCTTAAACTGGGCTTCCAGATTCCGATAAGCCCCCCACCCACAGTCCCCAACAACCATCTTCACCCCAAGCACTCCTCCCCCCATATTGAGGGCATTCGACCTGGTATGGTCAGGAGGGGGGCTTGCTCAGCCCCTCCCTTTCCTGACATGCTGGGCTGCATGCTCGGATAAAGGACTAGTATGCATTTTGGTGGGGACCCAACGCTAATTTAAAAAGCAAAGGGCCTGGGGGCGTGGTCTTAGCATGGACATGTGAGAAGGTAAACTAGTTGAGCTCCCGGCCTGGGGTGACCTACCAGCCATAAGATTCGGCATTAAACCTGCATTCACGTCTCTTCCAGCCCCGGTAGTAACCGGGAACACAGCGGACTGATCGTTGACAATCGTTCCCAAAATGGAGCAGTACCTGCCGTCGAATCTACAGACGGCCTCTACTCCGGCCAGGAACAACATAGATCTGGCTACCTGTAGCCATGCTGCTCCGGATCCCGCAGCACTGCAAAAGGGAGAACACTGCAAAGACAATGACATGCCGCCGTTCTCCCCTCCCAGCGACCTCTCTTCATGCATGTCTCGCTCCTTTATTATGTAGGGACATTCCACAAGGACCCGTGCAACTCACTGGTAGTGGATGCTTCCCCACAGGGCCTCAACTACAGCCACAATAATACAACAGATGCTGCGTGGTTCTAAGGTGACAGTGAGTACTATACCTGCAGCAACTACCCACAAGAGCCAACTTTGAAGCCTTAGGAAACTTAAGCAGGTAGTGTCTGAGGTAGATGTCAGGGTAATAGCACTGGAACAGGATAAAGGAGCAATGGCCTATGCAGTGGACCACCTCCAGTCTGCCCACACTAACCTGTCTGATCAAATCGTACAGCTACACCTACTTCTTGACAAACTTGAAAATTGCAGCCGCAGACAGAACATCTGACTCCGGGGCACACCAGAGACTGTAACGCAGGATCTTTACCAGGTATCTCGACTGCCCTCCAGACAGCAGTTGCCATTGATAGGGTACACCACACCTTCGGCCCTAGACCTACCTTTTAAGACAGACCCAGAGACATACTATGCCTGCTGCATGCCTACAAGCTTAAAGAAGAAATTGTTCAACAAACATGGTGAGTAGGAATTCTGAAATTTGACAGGGTCCCTGTCCAACTCCTGCTGGATGCTTCCAGAAATACCCTGCTAATGAGCAGAGCCCTGAAACCCTTGCTAGATCTAATCTAGGAGCTAAGAATGTTCTACACATGGGGCCACCCATTTCACCTAAAGGTATGCAAAGGCAATCGCTCCTTTCTGCTGCGTCATCCCTCGGAACTACCTGACCTATTCATTTTCGCAGAGATGTATCGCTTACCAGTTCCCATCTGGCTCATTATTAATGTTTCATCTGATCCACCAGGCGGTGCGCCTCAAGGCAGACCTCAACAATCCCCGAGACAAGCACCAATCCCGCAGAAACAGACAACGGGCATCACGGAATTATGAGTGACGTTGATGACCGTGCAAACTTCCAAATGCAGTTTTTCTATATAGCATTCCATAGACACTTCACGAAAAGGACCAATCCCTCTTACAATGAACTTTGGAGTCCCTCTTGTGGAACCTGGCAGAATTCCTCCTCCCTCCCCTTCATACATTTATTTTCTTCCCTCTTCAGTTTCAGGTAGCTCAACAGGAAGGGTCAATGTTGTTACTACCTTTTGATATTTTCATTGGGGCACTCAGGGTCTCACGGTTGGGGGACAGTGGATATGGTCACCCTACTCTGAAAGTAACTACCCCCCACCCCCTTGCCACTCACACTGCCTTATAGTCAACACTACCAAAGGGATTCTGAATACATGGCCACTTTCCCTCCCTGCAGATTATAATAAGGAATCCCACACTCTAGGCGACAATTGATCCTCGACAGGAATATCCACACAATGGGGTGGATTGGCTCCCTTCACATATGTGAGACCTCGAGGTGGCTATCCCTGGGATGGGCTTGACATGCAAAAAGAAGTATTACCCAACCTGATTCACTTCACCGAATTGTATACACCACCACTGTCTGTTTACCTGGTCATAGTTGGCCTTGCCCTCACAGGGCCCTTTGGCTCACACTGACTTCCGAGCCAGGGACACCTTCTGAGGGCAATGCTGAATGTGTTTTTTATTTTGTTTTTTTTAGGAGGGAAGAGGGGGAGAAAGGGGGGGAGAAAGGGAGAAAAAAAGAGAGAAAAAATAGAACTCATTCTAAGGGACGAGTGTCTCTGTGGGAACCAGTGCCACCACCATAGCCACCATAACTGGTCCACATATTGCCTAATGCTCCAGGAATTACACTCAAGCGTTCCTTATGTGACCATACTAGCTTCAATGGAGGCTTAGGGTACGGGCTTATCTGATTTATGCTCCTAAGGAGGTCTCCACGATCTCATCCGTGGGGGGGCAGTTACTGGCGCCACACAGTTTCATCTCAACCCCTAGTTTCGATGGGCCTATTCTACATCAGCATTCCAAAATAATGGCTGATACCTCACCTGGGAGCTACATATTGGACCCTCTACCTCTGTCAATCACAGAGAGGGGCTGTCCCCAGGGCATACCGTTAGTCCCTGACAGGGTCGCCCATGTGTTAGCCCTTGTACACACGGTCGGACATTCCGATGGACAATGTCCGATAGGACCGTGTTGTCGGATAATCCGACAGTGTGTGGGCTCCATCGGACTGTTTCTGTCGGAATATCCGACGGACCAAGTTTGAGAGCTTGGCTATAAAATTTTCCGACAACATGATCCGATCTAGTCAGTTCTGATCCCGTGTAGCCTAGTCCAACGGACAAGGTGCCACGCATGCTCACAATCAAATTCTGAGACGGAAGCGCTCGGTCGGGTAAAACTACCGCTCGTAATCGATATAGCACATTCGTCACGCTGCAATGTTAAAAATTCTTTAATGCAGTGCATTCTCTTTTTCTTTACAATGCTACAAGAATGAAGTTGTTTTGCTGCTCATATTCACACACACTTTTCCCAAACTTATTTCTTTATTCTTTTTACTGATTTCATCAATACAATATTTTAATTCGTCACATCTCCCCAATCTTTTTTTTTTTTTTTTTTTTTATATATAATTTTGTGGTTGGTTTTTTTAAGCAACATCTACTTTTTTGACAGTTTTCTCATCTTTGCATTTTTTTTGGTGTGTTTTGTGTGTCAACTTACCACAACACCATTATTATCTTTTTAATTTATTGTTTTATTTTTTAATCTAGAGGAGGTTGTTTGGTGTTGGTGCCCCTTGTTATTCATTTGACTTTGTATTTTTGAAATGTACCTGCCTACTCACAAATAAACTGTCCTTTTTTAAGTAAAACACATAGGCAAGTATTTCTTCAACCAAAAAAAAACCTTTATTTAGGTGTCAGTAACAAATAAACAGGAAGGCAACGCTGAAGAAACTGGTCAATTTGGCAAAGCCTTTGGTCCCCAGGGCAGACATGAACTAATTTGAAAATGCAAAATTGGTGGCCTGAGGAGTACATATCTCAGGGAGAGCAGTCTGGTCCAGAAGTCCTAGAGATCAGGGAGAGCACATGACATCTATGTCCCCAGGCTGTGGTCCTACAAGAGACTGCATCTTCTGTCAGACCAGACTGAACCCAGGCCATCACTCTCTGGTCTTCCTTGGGCACTTCTCTCCAGGCTTCCTTCCAGGCTGTGGCTCGGCTCCTGTAGTTGTGGCAGGAGGAGGAGGAGGAGGGCGATGGTCGACCTCCCGGCTGCCACTTGCCACAGCCTCCTACCCGTCTTCCTGTGTATGAAAATGGGACATCGTTTTAGTTTTTTGGTCATCAATCGCACAATTTTGTGCTCATGACTGTTGCAAATTGAATGTTACCAAATAGAACAGACTATCATTCTGAGCCCCGCATTTTTTAATCTTGTCCCAATCATGTTTGGTTAATACTGTCTATTGAGATGTAAACCACTTTGTTAAATCACAACTTACTGATCAATAATAACATCTAGTTAACATCATGCTATACCTGTCTCAAGCTGGGCCCCTCCACATGTTGCTACCTGGAAGGCCCAGGTTGGACATTGGAAGCCTCAACTGGGGGTGAAGGAAGCTGTCACGACCATCCTGGCGTTCCGATCGCACATGGGAGATCTGCCCGTAGAGGCCTGTTGTTGAGAACCTGTCGTTTCCCTTTAGCGCGTGTTAACGCGACCGGACGCACGCGGGTGCGCGTTGGCACGATCGGGCGCACGCGGGTGCGCGATGTGGCGAACGAGCGCACGCGGGTGCGCGGGGTCACGAACGGACGCATGGCCACTCGCGGGGGCACGCAGACTCGCCGTGCGACCGCTTTGGCGCCCTAAAGGTTTCTTAAGGACTCTGCCTCCGTTTCCCTCTTGCTGTCCAGTCTACAGCGTGTTCGGAGATTCTGTTACCTGTTGCCTTGATTCCTGTGACCCGTCTTGTTCTTGACCACGTTCGTTTGCTGCCTGCCACTGACTACCTGCCTGTCTGACCACGTCTCTGACTCTACCCTTGTACCATTGTTGACCGCCTGCTGCCGACCCGGCCTGTACCCGACTCTGCTGTTACCTGCCGATCCGTTCGGATTTCCAGTATCTGCTGTCTCCGCTGATGACCTCATGCCGTTCCTGCCTTCATCTGCCTGAGCCTGCTGCCACCTGCCGACTGTCACCAGCCGTACCTACCTGCTGTCTGTGTTGCTGCTGACTATCCGGACCTGCCTTCACTTGCCAGGCACTTGTGCCCTCTGAACTTTTGAATCCCTGTTATCACCCTCAGGGGTTCTTGAGCCAGAGGCTACGAGAGGCCGCTCCCTGCATTCTGGGCTCACTTACCAGGTACGTGACAGAAGCCTTGAAGGAAGACTGGAGAGTGGTGGCCTGGGTTCCCCCTGGTCTGCCAGAAAATGCAGCCTCTCGTAGTACAACATCCTGGGGAAATAAATGTCATCTGGATCTCCTGATCTCAAGGAATTCTGGTGCTTCTTGCACTCCCTGAGATATATACTCCTCAGGGCACCAATTTTGCCCTTCACATAGGTCATGTCTGCCGTGGGGACCATGATCTTCACCAAAGCAAGCAGTTTCTCCAGCGCTGCCTTCCTCTTTCTTAGGTCATTAAAAAAGGGGTTGTCTTACATGTGTTGCAGAACATGCTGTCTGTGAACAGCTCTACCTGGCCTGGCTTGTACCTGCTCCAGGTGGCTATATTATGTAGGCCAATATGCTCTTATGGTATGTTCTCCCCTGTAATTTTTCTGTTCTCTTTCTTTCGCTCCCCCAATGCTGTCCTGAAGTGTCTGACGTGTAATGTTTCACTTTATACTAATAAAAAGTTATTTGACAAAAAAAAAGGGGTTGTTCTTCTGCCACAGGCAGGGCACCTCCCTGAGCAGATCAATGAATAGTCCCATAAAATTTGATTGCTTGAAGGGAGACAAACCCTAATAATAATGCAATGCTAAACTCTCCTAATCTTGTCCCAACATAGGCCTATATAGAAGCAGTATAGGCTAGTGATGTACCAAGTTAAAAATTGTACTCTTTGTTTGCATGATTGGCGCATCAGCTTCTCTCTCTGCTCACAGATCGTACGTACGACACACGCATGTTGCGTTTTTATATACAGTGCGCATACGTGAAACTCTGCCGCCCCTGACATTCTGTCTAGCCTATTCCTCGCCCCTTCTCTTTCGGCGCAGTGGGGAGAGCACATGGCGGAGACACAGCAGGGGCATGCTAATTCTACTAACGAGGAGGAGGACGAGGAAAGCCCGGAGCCTAAAATGTCCGATCCCAGAGGAGAAGATTTAAGGCCTTAGATATGTCTTTTGGAGAGATGTTGGAGATGGTGGACATATTGAAGAGGAACGACTATAATGGGAAGTATGGACCTTATCCAAACCCAAATGTCAGAAAGGCCAAGATCATGACTAAAGTTGTGAAGAGTCTTCAGAAGAATTTTGGGGTACGACGATCCAAGGATCAACTAAGAAAACGCTGGTCAGACCTGAAACTGAGGGAGCATGATCAGTCCAGAAGGATCAAGCGAGTTCTTCAAAAAAGTAAGTAGTTGTGTGTTCATATTTATTATTATTGCTTGCATACTGCTCCATGTGCTTTAAATTTAATGTTGTACAGTTTAAAATGGCCACTTTCATGTTCATGGGTTCAATCGTTTGTAATAAACATCGCTCGTTAGCCCACTCCAAAATTATGTTTTGCCAAATTGCACTTGACTACATTTGTTCACACTACAGGTAAGTATTCCAGCTTTCGAAAGTGGCAAAAATAATGTTTTCACCTTTGAACTTTGCCAAAAAACACAATTGTACGACACTTCCAAGCAATGTTTCATATTCCTATTTCTGCCCTCTGTATGCTAAGTATTCCTTCTTTACATTCTCATAGGGGAAAGAAGACTCTGGATGTCTGAGGACACCAGGGACCCCACACCTCCCAAAGAAGGGGAAATACCAACACCAGAAGCAGAGGAGGAGGAGGAATGAGAGCTTTTTGAAGTTGGCCAATTTGTCACCACAACAGGTGAGTGTCGGAGTGTCGGAGACCACAGCTTCAGGTAAGCTAATCAATGTATGTCTGCATATTTATAATACATGGTGTGTTTTTTTTATTTTTTTAGGTGATGTGGAAGAAGAATCACATTTTACCAGTGAAAGTGCCCAGATCCCCATTGGGGAGATAATGGGGTGCAATCGCGATTTAGAGAATATACAGAAAAATATCAATGACGTTCAACAAAAAATTAAGAACATCATTGGGGAGAGTCTGAAACACCCCAAACTAGCTAGCATAGTTTTTAAATTTACAAAAATACTTTTATATTTTTAAAAAAGCCAAATTTGGAAGATGCACACAGTGTGTCAACATGTACTATCTCCCATCATGGGGGATCAATGTACGTGTTTTGTGAGATGAAGGGGTTGCGCCCCAAAACATGTACATTGATACCCCATGATGGGAGATAGCACATTAGGCATGGGATCAGGAGGAAACTGGCCACTTTTTGATTCTCAATTTGTGTGCATCTTCCAAATTTGGCTTTTGCAGGGGTGACACCCTTTTCCAAACGCACATGTGAATGTGCTTTGAGTAAAAAGTGAAATTATCAACAATGTGTGGCTTCCTTTTTCAATGCGCAAAAGCAGTATTTGTAGTAAAGTTGTTGTTTTCTGTGGCAATGGGTGTTATTTACTAAAGGCAAATCCACTTTGCACTCCAATGCAGTTTCAGGTGCACTTTTGCAGTGCACTTGTAGTGCATAGTGGATGTGCCTTTAGTAAATAACACCCACAGTGATGTTTACATTTCCCCAATTACGCCATTTTTATGACCCCACATATTTCTGCCATGGTGCTGAAAATGAGCAATATTTTTGTCAGTAATGCACTACATACATTAGCAACAAAAACAAGGTGTGTGTGTGTGTAGCAGACCCAAAACATAATAAGATTATCTGAAGAAGAGACTGTCACTTCATCTTGCCCAGAACTTGGGTTTGCACTGTTGTTAAAAAAGGCCCCAAAAAAAACAGCAAAAATACCTAAAACAAAGCCAAGCAGTAAATGAAAACCAAGATTATTGGAGTTTCAAAGAAAAATGTATTAAAATAATGCCTCTCAGACATTGTCTGGCATATCAATGGCCCCCCTACCCACAAAGTACTCCATGTATTGGTTTCTGACCTCGCGGGCACTTTGGGGGGGGGGGAAGCCAGGACGAGCAGCTTCAAGGGCCATGAGGTTGACATTTTCCGGCAAGTCTGCATCTGGGCCAAAAATGGGCGGAACCGGCTGGCCAGTATTCCGAAAGTGTTCTCCACGACTCTTCTGGCTCTGGCCAGCCACACATTAAAGATCCTCTGATCCGGGATGAGGGTCCTCATTGGGAAAGACCGCATCAGGTGGTTTGCCAGAGCAAACGCCTCATCCGTGGCGAAAACAAACGGAAGTTCTTCTACATTCTCCTCTGGAGGTGGCAAGCCCAGACTGCCACTCTGGAGACACCAGTAGAATTCCGTCCGTGCGAACACTCCACCATCCGACATATGGCCATTTTGCCCCACGTCCACATAAAGGAAGTCATAGGTCACTGACACCACCGCCAACATCACGATACTATTAAACCCCTTGTAATTATAATATTACAACCCCGAGTTGGGGGGTGGGACGATGTGGATGTGTTTCCCATCAATTGCAACTCCACAATTGGGAAAGTCCCAATGGCTGGCAAAGTGGGAGGCCACATTCTGCCATTCCTGTGGCATTGAAGGAAACTGTGAAGTGAAACAAGAAAAAAATATGTTAATTTTGCACATCAACATTGCAAGCAGATTAGACACAAACATTTTGGACAATATCAGTATAACATTTTGGGAACTGAGTATTTAAAGCCTAAAGTATAAGGTCCCCTTATCAGATTCATCACCCCCTCACCCCCCCCCCCCCCCCATCTGATGGGCCATTGCAAAAAATGAGGGGGGGGGGTGTTTTGGACAGGTAACCCTCTCCACTTCATTGAGAGCTGAATGCATAAATAATGTGTGATACTTTTACCAGCCCCTCCTTACTTACACTGTTGGCAGCCCACCGGACAGGTAAGAAGTGTCATAATACAAAAAAAAAGGAACAAATGGAAGCACATTTTGATATTCTGCTATTACCTATCAAGATAATAATGGGAGAAAAAAAAACTTAAAACTGTAGCATTTGAAAGTATTGAGGCAGGCTCTTGCACTACATGCTTTGGTAAATTCATCCATAAATCTGACTAGAAAAAAGGTAGGTATAGTGTGTATTGGGTTTGGCAAAGTCAGCAGATAGAGGATTGCTATCAGCTGACCTAGCAGTTGGGGGGAAGGGGGTTCCTAATGAGTTTGGCCCAACCAAAAAAAAATCTGGCACTCTGCATGAATTTAAGCACACACATAACATTTGTACACATTTTAGGGGGTGTTTAGGGGAAAGCAATACTATGGAGCTGACAAAATACATTGCTAAGTGACTAGACTATAGGTTTATGCCCCAGAAGAGCATGCTGGGGAAGTTAGTGAAGGCAAATATGCATGAAGGACAAAAAAGAAACTTGAAAAGCTTCCAGCATGCATGAGGACAAAGGGGCACAGCATATAAATTAGAGCATATTCCAATCATGGTAATTAGGGAGTGAGGAAAGAAATCCAATACATTAGCAATCATTAAATACATAGAATGTGACGTTAAAGGAGAAAACTTACCTTCATATAGTCCTTCTGCAGGACCTGAATGATGGCAGAATAGGTCTCTGGAATAATGATTCCCAGAGCCTGGGGGAGATGCCTGTCGAGAACTTGAGGTCCCGAAGACTTCTCCCTGTCGCCAAGTAGCGCAACGTGGCGATGAGCCTCTGCTCCGGAGTGATGGCTTGCCGCATGCAGGTATCCTGCCTGCTGATATAAGGGGACAGCAAAGCCAGCAGATGGTGAAAAACGGGGTCCGTCATCCAGAGATAATTCCTGAAATCATCAGGATTATTCTCCTGGATCTCACGGAGCAAAGGCATGTGCGAGAACTGGTCATGCTGGCGCAACCAATTCTTGGTCCACAAGCTCCTCCTCGCCCTATTCATGGACCGGGCTTGTGTCAAAGCTAAAAGCCCAACACCAAGCCCCTGCACAGCACAAACTCTACGATGAGTACGTACACGAACATGGCTTGAAAACGGTCGGCTGGTCAGAACGGACAACAGAAAGCACCGATAAACAGCAATACCTGAAAGAACGACCTGAAAACCAGAAACGAGCAGACAATAAGCACTGGAAATCAAAACGTACTATACCAAGATATAGTCCGCAATGAGCAACAAATGCTAACTGAGTACACACACTGATAAGCAGATATGCACCCACAAGCACAAACTGAAGAGCAGTAACGAACTGAAGCACAAATCTGAAAAGCGCGAATCGTCTCTAACCAAACCTCTACTAACACGCGATAAACACAAGATCAGCAGGAGGAGCCCAAAGGATGCCAGACTTGGTGCTGAACTTCCCTTTTCTAGTGCCGTCGTATGCGGCTTACGTCACCGCGTTCTTGGCAACCGGAAATTCCGAACAACTTAGTCCGACCGTGTGTATGCAACACCACTTCCGGACTAAATCCGTCGGAATCTATCCGACGGATTTGGTTGTCGGAATGTCCGATCATGTGTACAAGGGCTTAGAGTGGAAATGCTCCCCCACATTTGTCAGATCTTGGAGGGATCACCCCTATGAGGGTTGAGATAGAATAAATGAGGTGCAATTGCACCATCTAGTCATTTGACCAGTTTGTATTGTCAGTGCCTTTTAAAATGTTATGTTATGTTACTGCTCGTTTAACTGATCATAGTCAGCTTTGCCTGATGGGGCACCCCGGCCTTCACAGGATTTAATCCGGAGGCACCCTTTAAGGGCAACGCTAACCTCTTATATTATTTCTGCCATTATTGTTGTTTCTAGTCTGAGTGTTACAGACACCTAATTTTCGGCCTATATATGCACTGCTAATGGACGCTAACGGCTGTAACATAAGCATTTGCCTGTTCCTACATTGGGATAAATGTTATACACAAGTTGTGTTCTCTTGTTTATACTTAAATTGTATTTTTTATTTAATTTTTGCAATCAGGCTGGCAGGGTCCCCTGAGGCTGGGGATCCTCGTCTGGAAGTGCCTTACCGCTACCCACTTTAGGCCTTCTCTGCCCTGGTGGCAATAGAACTGCTCGTATGAGCATTAGTTTGGGTGGCACAGTGGTGTAGTGGTTAACACTCTCACCTAGCAGTAAGAAGGTCACTGGTTCAAATCCCAACCACGACACTACCTGCCTGGAGTTTGCATGTTCTCCCTGTGCCTGCGTGGGTTTCCTCCAGGTACTCCGGTTTCCTCCCACAATCCAAAGACATGCAGGTAGGTTAATTGGCTTCTGTCCAAAATTGGCCCTAGTATATGAATGGGGACCTTCGATTGTGGGCTCCTTGAGGATAGGGACCAATGTGGCTGTAGCAATGTACAGGGAAAGGGACAATTGTAGACACTCACTTGGGTTGAACTGGATGGACTGGTGTCTTTATTCAACCTAACTAACTATGAAACTACTATAAAACTACCCTGCTCTCTTCTTTTGCTTTCTGTGTCACTCCATTTCCCCTCTATCCCCTTCCCACTCTCGGCTTAATCAAGCCATTGCTGACTACCCCCCCTTTTTTTTCTCTTTCCTCCTCTCTCTTTCCCCCTCCTTCGCTCCTTTGTCCTCTTCCCACTAGTCCCCTAAGGTTGCATCAGGGTCTGGTTGGCATCACACCAGCCATTTCAGTGAAGATCATTACCTGGAATACTGAGGGGCTAAACTCACCTGAGAAATGAACTAGCTGCCTCAAGGAACTCTGGAGACCAAGAGCGCATATAGTCTTTCTCCAAGAGACCCACTTTAGAGCAGATAAGATCCCTAAACTTTACAACTCTAATTTCCCCATGTTCTATCACAGCCTGTCTCCATCTTCCAAATCAAAGGGGACCAGTATTCTGGTTGCCAAGTCCCTCCCATGGCAGTTGACGGACGTCCATCGAGATCAGAAAGTTTACTCCCACATTTTCACACTGGTGAACGTATACCTGCCCAATACCAATCAAGTAACAGCTCTTGAATATTTTCTCTCCACTCTTGAATCCTTCAAGGAAGGGACCCTTATCTTAGGAGGGGACTTTAACATGCAGCAAAAATCAACCAGCGCTAATAAACAAATCCTAAACACAAATTGCAGCTGAAATACTGAGGGTCAAATTACCAAATCCCAGAACAATTCATTATAAAAAAGCAGTACAGCGCAAATACTAAAACTAAAACAATAAAAAACTAAAATCTAAAAATATAACACACGAGGCAGTCCATTCTCTTTAAACAAGAAGAAAACGATGATTTCAGCAAAAAAGCCCCAAGATATCCAATGAGTAAGGTGGTGTATACATCGGGTATGGTGACTTGAGTGATACCCTCCACCACCAATAGAAATGGCTGCTCACCTCAGGAGATGGATCCCTGAGTAAATCAGACAGGTCAAATATAGCGTTCCCTTTCAGGGGATAAATTAATGGACCGGACCTCAATTCTGGTGTCGCTTGTAAAGCTTGCCGTATCTCTAGTATAGTATCATCGATCTCCTCCAAATATGGTACATGTAATAAGAATAACAAAATCTAGTGCTCTCTGATTATAAAACGATATTTATTTTAAAAGATAAGAGTGCACTCACATACATCACACTGTACCTCAGTGCTAGGAAACAAGCAGTTCTGAAGCGGAGTATTCCACAAGAATCAGCGTGTAAGGACGTGGGTGACGTCACGATCACAGTCATGTGGTTTCCGTATGCGTTAGGTCCCAAGGGGGCGGGACTTCATCAGTGGAGACGGCGGGACGTAGACCACCCGCTTTATACACACAGTCAGCTGATCGCTATAGCCAATTGCACGGCTATGCGGCTATCACCATGACACCAATCAAGCCAAAAATGCGGAAGCATATATAACGATAGCAGTAATTCTCTTGCATAGATGTTAACCTAGACTAATTAAAGCAAATACATTTTACTTCCCCTAGAAGCCCTCACCAAGCCTCTTCCACCTGCTGCCCATGAGCTCAAAATAGATACATCCTTTAGGTATCTTGGAGTACAGATAATAGTGGACCCAGCAGAGTATCTTTCTTTAAATTTACTTCCTCTCCTTAAGCAACTCCAACTTAAATGCTCCACACGGTGTAAACTTCCTCAAAGCCCTTGTACACACGGTCGGAGATTCCGACGACCAAATCCGTCTGAGTTATTCCGACGGATTAATTCCGGACCAGGTCCGGAAGTGATGTTGCATACATACGGTTGGACCAAGTTGTCGGAATTTCCGGTTGCTAAGAACACGGTGACATAAGCCGTGTATGGCGGGGCCTACAAAAGGGAAGTCCAGCACCACGTCCGACACCCTTTGGGCTCCTCCTGCTGATTTCGTGTCAATCGCGTGTTAGTAGAAGTTTGGTGAGGGACGATTCGCGCTTTTCAGATTTGTGATTCAGATCGCTACTGCTCTTCGGTTTGTGCTTGTCTTTGCGTATCTGATAATCAGTGCGTGCAGTCAGTATTTGGTTCTCATTATGGACTATATCTTGGTATAGTACGCTTTGATTTGCATTTCTTATTGTCTGCTTGCTTCTGCTATTCAGTTCGTTCTTTCAGGCATTGCTGTTTATCGGTGCTTTCTGTTGTCCGTTCTGACCAGCCGACCGTTTTGAATGAATGAATCAAATACTTGTATAGCGCACAATGCGAACTGAATCGCCCCTAGGCCATGTTTCATCTACATACCGTATATACTCGAGTATAGGCCGACCCGAATATAAGCCGAGGCCCCCAATTTACCCCCAAAAAAACTGGCAAACTTATTGACTCGTGTATAAGCCGAGGGTGAGACATGCCTGTCCATCCCTGTGTGTGTGTCCGTCCATCCCTGTGTGTCCGTCCATCCCTGTGTGTCCGTCCATCCCTGTGTGTCCGTCCATCCATCCCTGTGTGTGTGTGTGTGTGTCCATCCATCCATCCATCCCTGTGTGTGTGTGTGTCCATCCATCCATCCATCCCTGTGTGTGTGTGTGTCCATCCATCCATCCATCCCTGTGTGTGTGTGTGTGTGTCCATCCATCCATCCATCCCTGTGTGTGTGTGTCTCCATCCATCCATCCCTGTGTGTGTGTGTGTCTCCATCCATCCATCCATCCCTGTGTGTGTGTGTATCCATCCATCCCTGTGTGTGTGTGTCTCCATCCATCCATCCCTGTGTGTGTGTGTGTGTGTGTGTGTGTGTGTGTGTGTGTGTGTGTGTGTGTCCAGCCTACCTGTGTCCCGAGCCTGTGTCCCGAGCCTCCGTCCCGTGCCTTGCCTCCTTGCCTCCGTCCCGTGCCGTGCCTTGCCTCCTTGCCTCCGTCCCGTGCCGTGCCTTGCCTCCGTCCCGTGTCGTGCCTTGCCTCCGTCCCGTCCCGTGCCGTGCCTTGCCTTGCCTCCGTCCCGTGCCTTGCCAGGATCGCCGCTCTTCGTCGGCGCCTCGGCGGCCATTCTAAAATTCAAAAGCCGCGCCTCCGCCTTCGCCTGTGATAGGCGGAACACTGAATTTCCCAGCAGCCTGTGTTCCGCCTATCACGGACATCGTCTCATCCTCGTCCGTAGTACGAGGATGAGACGATGTCCGTGATAGGCGGAACACAGGCTGCTGGGAAATTCAGTGTTCCGCCTATCACAGGCGAAGGCGGAGGCGGAGGCGCGGCGTTTGAAGGGTAGAATGTCCGCTGTCTGTCTGCTCGACACGCTGATCGAGCAGGCAGACAGCGATGACTCGAGTATAAGCCGAGGGGGGCACTTTCAGCCTCAAAAAAGAGGCTGAAAATCTCGGCTTATACTCGAGTATATACGGTACTCGTCGTAGAGTTTGTGCTGTGCAGGGGCTTTGTGTTGGGGTTGTTACTTTGACACAAGCCCGGTCCATGAACAGGGAGGGGAGGCGTTTGTGGACCAAGAATTAGTTGCGCCAGCGTGACCAGTTCTCGCACATGCCTTTGCTCCGTGAGATCCGGGAGAATAATCTTGATGATTTCAGGAATTATCTCCGGATGACGGACCCCGTTTTTCACCGTCTGCTGGCTTTGCTGACCCCTTATTTCAGCAGGCAGGATACCTGCATGCGGCAAGCCATCACTCCGGAGCAGAGGCTCATCACCACGTTGCGCTACTTGGCGACAGGGAGAAGCCTTCAGGACCTCAAGTTCTCTACAGGCATCTCCCCCCAGGCTCTGGGGATCATTATTCCAGAGACCTGTTCTGCCATCATTCAGGTCCTGCAGAAGGACTATATTAAGGTAAGTTTTATCCTTTAACATCACATTCTATGTATTTCATGATTGCTAATGTCTTGCATTTCTTTCCTCATTCCCTAATTACCATAATTTCAATATGCTCTAATTCATATGCTCTGCTCCTTTGTCCTCAGGCATATTTGCCTCACTAACTTCCCCACCATGCTCTTCTTGGCCCATAAAACTATAGTCTAGTCACTTACCAATGTCTTTTGTCAGCTCCATAGTATTGCTTTCCCCTAAACACCCCCTAAAATGTCTACAAATGTGATGTGTGTGCTTCAATTCATGCAGAGTGTTTTGTTTTTTTTTGGTTGGGCCAAACACTTTAGAAACCCCCCTCCCCCAACTGCTAGCTCAGCTGATAGCAATCTTCTATCTGATGACTTTACCAAACCCAATACACACTCTACCTACCTTTTTGATAGTCACATTTATGGACGAGTTCACCAAAGCATGTAGTGCAAGGGCCTGCCTCAGTACTTTCAAATGTTTTTTTTTGTTTTTTTTCCCCTATTAGTTATCTTGATATGTGATAGCAGAATGTCAAAATGTACTTCCATTTATTTTCTATTGTTGGTATTATGACACTTCTTACCTGTCCGGTGGGTTGCCAATAGTGTAAGTAAGGAGGGGCTTCCCAAAGTATCACACATTATTTCGGCATTCAGCTCTCAATCAAGTGGAGAGGGTTACCTGTCCAAAACCTCCCCCCCCTCATTTTTTAGCAAGGGCCCATCAGATGGGGGGGATGGGGGGTGGGGGAGGGATGGGGGGTGATGACTCTGATAAGGGGACCTTATTCTTTAGGCTTTAAATACTCAGTTCCCAAAATGTTATACTAATCTTGGCCAAAAATGTTGGTGTCTAATCTGCTTGCAATGTTGATTATTTAAATGACTAATTTTGGTTCTTGTTTCACTCCACAGTGTCCTTCAATGCCACAGGAATGGCAGACTGTGGCCTCCCACTTTGCCAGTCGTTGGGACTTTCCCAATTGTGGAGGCGCAATAGATGGGAAGCATGTCCGCATCGTCCCACCACCCAACTCGGGGTCGTAAAGGGGTTTCATAGTATCGTGATGTTGGTAGTGGTGCCTTCCACATATGATTTTTTGTATGTGGACGTGGGGCAAAATGGACGGATGTCGGATGGTGGAGTGTTCGCACGGACGGAGTTCTACTGGCATCTCCAGAGTGGCAGTCTGGGCTTGCCACCCCCAGAGGAGAATCAGGAAGGACTCCCATTCGTCTTCGTTGCGGATGAGGCGTTTGCCCTGGTGAACCATCTGATGCGGCCTTTCCCAATGAGGACCCGCACCCCAGACCAGAGGATTTTTAATTTTCGCCTGTCCAGAGCCCGAAGAGTGGTGGAGAACACTTTTGGTATACTGGCCAGCCGGTTCCGCCTTTTTCTTACGCCTATTCACATGGCGGAATACAAACTGAATCTGCGAACTATGCGGTCTCAGTTGGCCAACAAGAAGCAGACTTGCTTGAAAATGATGATAACCTCACAGGCCTTGAACCTGCTCATCCTGGCTTGCCCTCCCAAAGCGCCCGTGAGGTTAGAACCCAATACATGGACTGCTTTGTGGGCAGGGGGCCATTGATATGCTAGACAATGTCTGAGAGGCATTTTCTAAATACATTTTTCTTTGAAACTCCTTCATTTACTGCTTGGCTTGCTTTTAGGTATCTCCTAGGTAAATTTAGTTTTTTTTCTTGTTCCTTTTTCACCAACAGTGCAAACCCAAGTTCAGAGCGAGAGGAGGGGACAGTCTCTTCTTCAGATAATCTTATTATGTTGTGGGTCTGCTACACACACACCTTGTTTTTGTTAACTAATGTATGTAGTGCATTACTGACCAAAATCGTGCTCATTTTCAGCACCATGGCAGGAAAATGGCATGATTGTCCAAATTAACACATCACTGTGGGTGTTTTTTACTAAAGGCACATCCACTATGCACTACAAGTGCACTGCAAAAGTGCACCTGAAACTGCACTTGGAGTGCAAAGTGGAGTTTCCTTTAGTAAATAACACCCATTCTCACCGCAATCTAAAATTTAACTCAAAATACATCTTTGGTGCAATGAAAAAGGAAGCCACACATTGCTGAAAATTTTACTTTTTAATCCAAGCACATTCACATGTGCGTTTAGAAAAGGGTTTTAAAAACAAACCAAGAAATTGTGTGTATCAAAAACAGTCTTTCAGCTAATTTTTGTGTACTTTTTGTTTTTGTGTAAACAGGCATGTATCAAAGTGTAACATACAGAACACAGGAACTTACAAAGTTCAACTTTGAAAAGTGAAGACAATATCAGACATGAGTATGTACAAACTGGGCTGATATTGCCTTCATCACATGGAGTGTCACCCCTGGAAAATCTAAATCTGGGAGATGCACACAGTGTGTCAACATGTGCTATCTCCCATCATGGGGGATCAATGTACATGTTTTGGGGATGCAAACCCCTTCATCTCAGCCACTTTACACAAAACACGTACATTGATCCCCCATGATGGGAGATAGCGCATGTTTACACACTCTGTGCATCTTCCAAATTTGGATTTTCAAAAAAGTACAAAAGTTGTGGTTTAAAATCGAAAAAATAAAATTCTAGCTAGTTTGGGCTGTTTCACACTCTCCCCAAAACATCAATGATGTTCTTCATTTTATTTTTCACATCATTGATGTTTTGCTGTATATTTTCCAAATCCCGATTGCACCCCATTATCTCCCCAATCAGGATCTGGGCACTTTCACTGGTAAAACTGGAATCTTCTTCCACATCACCTACAAAACAAAGCAAAAAAAAACACACCATGTAATAAAAATATGGTGAGATAAATTGATGAGCTTACCGGAAGCTGTTTTCTCCGACACTCACCTGTTGTGGTGACAATTTGCCCAACCTCAACGATCTCTCCTTCCTTCTCCTCCTCCTGCTCCTCTGCTTCTGGTTTTCGAATTTGCCCTTCTTTGGGAGGGGTGTGGTCCCTGTTGTCCTTATACTTGCCGAGTCTTCTCTCCCCTATGAGAATGTAAAAAAAGAATAATTAGCACACAGAGGGCAGAAATAGGAATATGAAACATAGCTTGGAAGTGTTGTACAATTGTGTTTTCTGGCCGAGTTCCAAGGTGAGAACATTATTGTGGACACTTTGTTAATCTGGAATACTTACCTGCAGAACAATGTTTCTTACGAACGAATGAAACCATGAACTTGAAAGTGGCCATTTTAAAATGCACAACATGAAATCAAAGCACATGGAGCAGTATGCAAGCAAGAATAATCATATGAACACACGACAACTAGGGATGAGCTTCGTGTTCGAGTCGAACGTACGTTTGACTCGAACATTGGCTGTTCGGGCGTTCGGCGAAATCCGAACTCTTGGTCCGTTCGCACCAAAATTCGTATGGCGCGCGCGGACCACAATGCACTGCGATGGCGCAGTGCATTGCTGGCTCATGATTGGCCAAGCATGCACTGTGACCCCGCATGCTTGGCCAATCGCAGCGCCAGCAGCGAGGAGAGCCATGATTGGCCACAGGCATCCTGCCTGTGGCCAATCATAGCTCAGGCTGTGTAGTGCACGCCCCACACTATATAAGGCCGCCTTTGAGGCGGCCTCGTGTAGTGTGTTGGCATCTGAAGCAGTGGGTGTTCTGTGTACCTTCAACACAGTTACACACCAATCGTTTTTGGCTGATTTCCTATCTTGCTCTTGTGTAGTGGTTATTGTCTGTGCCCTGACCGCAGTATACACCACTACACTATATTCACCTCACCTATATAGCTAGCTAGTGATCTATCTTTAACCACTTAACAACCACCCATTGCCGATTAACGGCTTCAGGGCGGTTGTTTAACTCTGAGAGGCCGTTAATTAACGGCCTCCCAGAATTCTGCTCTCGCGCGCCCCCTGGGGCGCGCACTCGAGAGCATCCGTGACCGCCGGGTCCACAGGACCCGGCGCATCACAGATCACTGTAAACGGCCGCTCGTCGCGGCCGTTTACCACGTGATCGCTCCGTCAAATGACGGAGTGATCACTTGTAAACAAACTACCGATCGGTACAGCGGAGGGGAAAGAGATCGGTGTCAGCAGCGATGTGGGCTGCATCTGCAGTGCCCACATCGCTGCTCACCGAATTTAACCCCTCAATTCCCTGCCAATACTCTGCAATACCAGTGCATACTCTGCAGTACCCTGCCATTACTCTGCAGTACCCCCCATTACTCTGCAGTACCCTGCCTTTACTCTGCAGTACCCCCCATTACTCTGCAGTAACCCCCATTACTCTGCAGTACCCTGCCATTACTCTGCAGTACCCCCCAATACTCTGCAGTACCCCGCCATTACTCTGCAGTGCAGTACCCTGCCATTACTCTGTAGTACCCCGCCATTACTCTGCAGTGCAGTACCCTGCCATTACTCTGCAGTACCCTGCCTTTACTCTGCAGTACCCTGCCATTACTCTGTAGTACTCCCCCAATACTCTGCAGTACCCTGCTATTACTCTGTAGTACCCCGCCAATACCCCGCCAATACTCTGCAATACCAGTGCATACTCTGCAGTACCCTGCCATTACTCTGCAGTACCCCCCATTACTCTGCAGTACCCTGCCTTTACTCTGCAGTACCCTGCCATTACTCTGTAGTACTCCCCAATACTCTGCAGTACCCTGCTATTACTCTGTAGTACCCCGCCAATACCCCGCCAATACTCTGCAATACCAGTGCATACTCTGCAGTACCCTGCCATTACTCTGCAGTACCCCCCATTACTCTGCAGTACCCTGCCTTTACTCTGCAGTACCCTGCCATTACTCTGTAGTACTCCCCAATACTCTGCAGTACCCTGCTATTACTCTGTAGTACCCCGCCAATACCCCGCCAATACTCTGCAATACCCTGCCATAAATTGCCATACCCAGCCATACTCGGAGATACCCAGCCATACTCGGTGATACCCTGAAATACCCAGCCATAGACGCCCCCCACCCCTCACCGCCCTCCGATGCTTCTACCAACTCGCCAGTACGATCAAAGCCAGAATCTTTTTTTTATTTTTTATTTCAGGCTTCCCATCCTAGAGGTGAGATGTGGGGTCATATTGACCCCCAGATTTCACTGTAAAGAGGACCTGTCACCCCATATTCCTATTACAAGGGATGTTTACATTCCTTGTAATAGGAATAAAAGTGATCAAAAATATATTTTTGGGGAAAAAAATGTCAAACTAAAATAATTAAAGTAAAAAGAACAATAAAAAAATAAAATAAAATTAAAGCGCCCATGTCCCCATGTGCTCGCATGCAGAAGCGAACGCATGCGTAAGCCCCGCCCACATATGAAAACGGTGTTCAAACCACACATGTGAGGTATCACCGAGAACGTTAGAGCGAGAGCAATAATTCTAGTCCTAGACCTCCTCTGCAACTCAAAACATGTAACCAGTAAAAAAAAAATGTATGAAGAAAAAATTACTAATCTGCTAAATTTTATAACAGAAACAAAGAAAAATTCATTTTTTTCGCAGAATTTACGGTCTTTTTTCTTTTATAGCACAAAAAATAAAAAAAACTGAGAGGTGATTAAATACCACCAAAAGAAAGCTCTATTTGTGTGAAAAAAAGGACAAACATTTCATATAGGTCCAGTGTTGCATGACTGAGTAATTGTCATTCAAAATGTGAGAGCACCAAAATCTGAAAATTGGTCTGGTTATTAAGGGTGTTTAAGTGCCCAGTGGTCAAGTGGTTAATAATAGAGCTTGCAGTCAGTAGTGTTAGGAGATAGTGCGTGCTGTCTGCGTGCTCTGTACCCAGTACATACCGCTATAATATAGGGCAGGCCCCTACTTTCAAACATCCAACTTACAAACATCTCCTACTTGCAAACGCAAGGAGACAGCAGCAAGTGAGATGAAAAAAGACGGATGGCAAAACAAATTATACAGGGGTGATAACCCTTCCCTATGTTTTCCAAAAAGCTTAAAAATAGTTTTTTTGACTGGAGCTACACTTTAAAAATGTACCAGTTGAAAATTACAAACAGATTCAACTTAACACAACAAACCTACACAGTCCCTGTCTTGTTTGCACCACCTGTATACTGCTGTTCTGAGTATATAGGGCCTGGGGGCCACACGCATTTCCTTTTTTTAATATGGGTACAGGGTTCCCCTTAATATGCGTACAAGACCCAAATAGGCTGGTAATGGGCAGGGAGGGCTACCCATGCCATTTTTCTGAATGATTTTCAACCATATTGCAGGAACCAGATATAACATTAAAACCGCAAGCAGTTTTAAATGGTGTTATTTCCGTTTAATGTCATTTTGTGCAGGGACTGTTCTAAACACGGGAAACACGTGGCACTTCACAGGCATACTACAGACACCCCCCAGGCACCATATTTCAAGTAATATTTCACTTTTTTTTTTCACTTTAATCGTCATTAAAATCAGTGCTCCCGCCAAAACGGCCGTTTTTAAAACTTTTTTTTGCATTGACCCATGTCCCCTGAGGCAGGAGTCAGGTCCCCAAACCCTTTTTAGGACAGTATCTTGCATATTAGCCGTTAAAATTAGCACTTTACATTTCGAACGTTCGAGTCCCATAGACTTCAATGGGGTTCTAACGTTCGTAACGAACGTGGGGGCCGTTCGCAAGTTCTGGTGCGAACCGAACCGGGGGGTGTTCGGCTCATCCCTAATGACAACTACTTACTTTTTTCAAGAACACACTTGATCCTTATGTACTGCTCGTGCTCCCTCAGTTTCAGGTCTGACCAGCGTTTTCTCAGTTGATCCATGGATCCGCGTACCCCAAAATTCTTCTGAAGACTCTTCACAACTTTAGTCACGATCTTGGCCTTTCTGATATTTAAGTTTGGGTAAGGTCCATACTTCCCATCATAGTCGGTCCTGTTCAATATGTCCACCATCTCCAACATCTCTCCAAAAGACATATTTGAGGCCTTAAATCTTCTCTTCCTGTATTGGGACGTTTCAGGCTCCGGGCTTTCCTCACCCTCCTCCTCGTTAGTGGAACTATTATTAGTGCACACCTGCGTTCTCTCCGCCATGTGCTCTCCCCACTGCGCCGAAAGCAAAGGGGCGGGGAATAGTCTAGAAAGAACGTCAGGGGCGGGCGGAGTTTCACGCATGCGCACTGTATATAAAACGCAACACGTGTGTGTCGTACGTACGATCTATGAACAGAGGGAGAAGCTGAGGCGACGAACGTGCAAACGAAGGTAAAATTTTGAACTTGGTACATCACTAGGCTATACTGCTTCTAGATTGAGGCCTGCATTAGTGGAGTTTAGCCTGACATTAGGGTTTGTCTTGTGTCTTGCAGACATTATGGACGGCTTCAACGATCATAGCTTCCTCCCTCTGTTCATCGATACAGAGACATGCCCTGCCTGTGGCAACCAACACACCCTCAATATTGTAACAGACAAAAGAGGCAGGCAGCAATGTTGAAACTGGTTGAGTTTGTGAAGCCGGTGGTCCCCAGGGCAGACGTCACCTATTTAAAAAAGAAAATTGGTGGCCTCAGGAGTACATATCTGAGGGAGAGGACCAAGGTGCTGAAGTCCATGCAATCTGGAGCTGCAGCAGATGACATTTATGTCCCCATCCTGTGGTATTATGACAGGATGCAGTTTCTGTCAGACCAGGCTGAGGTCAGAGAATCCCTCTCTACTCTTCCTTCCACGCGTCCTATGCTACATTCCACAACCGATGAGTCTTCCGACGCCCAACCTGGGCCTTCCACTCAGGAAGAACTGGGGGAGCCCAGCTTGAGCCAGGTATAGTATTGTTGTACATATTTTGGGAGTATAAATGAATGATGTTAACTTGATTTTTGCTCACTAATTGCTGAGTTTAGAAAGTGTTTCACATATCAATAGACAGTAGTGGCCAAAACATTTGGGACAAGAAAGAAAAATGCTGGGCACAGAATGATAGTCTTTTCTATTGGTTAACAATTTGCAACAGTGTTGATGTGAAAATTGTGTGTGTTTGATGAACCCAAAAATGTCCCTTTTTCATACACAGGAAGACCTCAGCCAGGAACAGGAGGGTGTGTAATGCAGCAGCCAGGAGGTGGCTGTGGAAAGTGGCAGCCAGGAGGAGGCGGGGTAAGCGGCAGCCAGGCGGTGGGTGGGCAAAGGAGCCTCACTGAATGCCAGGTCCCTCCCCTCCGCCTTCCACGCATGGGGGGGGAATGTTGAGGAGTCAGCCCTGAGGCTGATTGGTGAGGCTTCTGCGGCCCTCCAAGCAAATCCCACCTACCAAGAGGCCTTTACCGCCTTGGTTGCGTGCAAGCTTGATAAAATGGAGCAGGGGCAACAGCTCTTATGTGAGGAGGTTATTATACACACCCTCAACAAGGGTCTGTTGGGCCAAATGACACAAGAAACACACTTGTGTGGTTTGGCCCATGCCCCTGCTCCTTCTCCTCCTCCTCCTTCTGCCACACCTCCAGCACCACAGCCACAGCCTGGAAGGAAGTGTGGAAGGAAGACCAGAGAGTGATGACCTGGGTTCAGTCTGGTCTGACAGAAGATGTAGACTGCTGTAGTACCACAGCCTGGGATCCTAGATGTCATCTGCTGCTGTTCCGGGTTTCATGGACTTCAGGACCAGACTTCTCTCCCTCAGACATGTACTCCTCAGGCCACCAATTTTTGCGTTGATATAGTTGATGTGTGTCCTGGGGGCCAAAGGCTTCGCTAATCTCCCCAGTTTCGACATCGCTGCCTCCCTCTTTATCTGTTACTGACACCGAAATAAAGGTATTTTTTGTTGGAAGAAATACTTGCGTATGTGTTTTCCTTCCAAAAGGCCAGTTTATTTGTGAGCAGGCAGGTACATTTCAAAAAAACAAAGTGACATGAATAACCAGGGTTACCAACACTAAACAACCTCCTGTAGATTAAAAAAGAAAAACAAAATATAAAAAATACAATAATGTTGTTTTGGTAAGTTTACACACAAAAAACACCCAAAAAAATGGAGAAATTAGCAAACTGTCAAAACAGGAGATGTTTAGGAAAAAAAAATAATACATCCAAAAAAGAATAAACAAAATCTAAAATTGTGTAGATGTGACGAAATCAAAAATTGTATTGCCGAAATGGTTAGAAAAGAGTCAGGAAATACGTTCAGGAGAAGTGTGTGTGACTATGAGCATCAAAAGAAGTTCCTTCTTGCAGCATTGTAGAGAATGCGCTTCATGAAAGAATTTTTAACATTGCAGCGTGACGAATGTGATATATCGATTACGAGCAGTAGTTTTACCTGAATGAGCGATTCCGTGTTGGAATTTGAATGTGAGCATGCGTGGCAGCTTGTCCGTCGGAGTAGGCTACACATGATCGGAGTATGTCCGATTGGAGCATAATATTTCCGGGAAGTTGGAAAATTTGGTCCGATGGATATTCCGACGGAAACAGTCCGATGCATACCACACACAGTCGGAATATCTGACAAAATGCTCAGATCGGACACATTCCAACGTAATCTCCGACCACAAGGGTTAACTGTTGTTGGTAGAGTAAACTTGATAAAAATGTTTTGAGCCACACAGTTGCTATATATTTTTCATAAAGCCCCACAATGGATTCCCTGTCGCTGGTTTCTGTGCAGTGATACATTATTTAGAGACCTAATTTAGTGGAAAGAGTCTGCTAGGGTAAAATTAGCTACCTTGCAATATGGAAAGGATCAAGGGGGTCTAGCAGTACCTATCCCTAAAATGTATTGTTTAGCCTCTCAGCTCCAACACTTAGGGCATGGGAGGGATACCTGATCCCAAAGATCCAATTGGTAGACTTCTCTTAGATACAATGCCTTGCGAAAGTATTCGACCCCCTTGAACTTTTCAACCTTTTGCCACATTTCAGGCTTCAAACATAAAGATATAAAATTGTCATTTTTTGTGAAGAATCACCAACAAGTTGGACACAAATGTGAAGTGGAACAAAATCTATTGGATAATTGAAACTTTTTTAGCAAATAAAAAACTGAAAAGTGTTGCGTGCAAAATTATTCGGCCCCTTTACTTTCAGTGCAGCAAACTCACTCCAGAAGTTCAGCGAGGATCTCTGAATGATCCAATGTTGTCCTAAATGACTGATGGTGATAAATAGAATCCACCTGTGTGTAATCAAGTCTCTGTATAAATGCACCTGCTCTGTGATAGTCTGAGGCTGCGTACACACGGGCGGACTGTCTGCCCAACTAAGTTCGTCAGACAATCCGACAAACAGTCCGTTCAAAATTTGCATGAACGGACTTGACCACACACGATGAGCAGACAGTCCGCTGAAAGCGTGCGCGATGACGTCTACAGCACGTACGACGGGACTAGAAAAACGACGTCCTATACACTGCAATGCAACCTTCGGCCGTGTAAATCCTTTCTGAGCATGCGCCATACTTAGTCCGTCCAACTTGCCTACACACGAGCGGACTGTCCGCTGAAACCAAGTTTGGACGGACAAAATCAAGTTTGAACGGACTGTCTTACGGAAATTCCATAAGACTTTGTTCGTCAGACTGTCCGCTGAAAAAGTCCGCTGAAGCCCACACACGAGCGGATTGTCCGCTGAAACACTATTCAGCGGACTAAGTTGGGCAGACAGTCCGCCCGTGTGTACGCGGCCTCAGGGTTCTGTTGAAAGCGCAGAGAGCATCATGAAGACCAAGGAACACACCAGGCAGGTCCGTAATACTGTTGTGGAGAAGTTTAAAGCCGGATTTGGATACAAAAAGATTTCCCAAGCTTTAAACATCCCAAGGATCACTGTGCAAGTGATCATTTTAAAATGGAAGGAGTATCAGACCACTGCCAATCTACCAAGACCTGGCCGTCCCTCTAAACTTTCAGCTCAGACAAGGAGAAGACTGATCAGAGATGCAGCCAAGAGGCCCATGATCACTCTGGATGAACTGCAGAGAACTACAGCTGAGGTGGGAGAGTCTGTCCATAGGACAACAATCAGTCGTACACTGAACAAATCTGGCCTTTATGGAAGAGGGGCAAGAAGAAAGCCATTTCTCAAAGATATCCATAAAAAGTCTCGTCTAAAGTTTGCCACAAGCCACCTGGGAGACACACCAAACATGTGGAAGAAGGTGCTCTGGTCAGATGAAACCAAAATCAAACTTTTTGCTCACAATGCAAAACGATATGTTTGGCGTAAAAGCAACACAGCTCATCACCCTCAACACACCATCCCCACTGTCAAACATGGTGGTGGCAGCATCATGGTTTGGGCCTGCTCTTCTTCAGCAGGGACAGGGAAGATGGTTAAAATTGAGGGGAAGATGGATGCAGCCAAATACAGGACCATTCTGGATGAAAACCCGTTGGAGTCTGCAAAAGACCTGAAACTGGGACAGAGATTTATCTTCCAACAAGACAATGATCTCAAACATACAGCAAAATCTACAAAGGAATGGTTCACAAATAAACGTATCCAGGTGTTAGAATGGCCAAGTCAAAGTCCAGACCTGAATCCAATCGAGAATCTGTGGAAAGAGCTGAAAACTGCTGTTCACAAACGCTCTCCATCCAACCTCACTGAGCTCGAGCTGTTTTGCAAGGAAGAATGGGCAAGAATTTCAGTCTCTCGATGTGCAAAACTGATAGACATACCCCAAGCGACTTGCAGCTGTAATCGCAGCAAAAAGTGGCTCTACAAAGTATTAACGCAAGGGGGCCGAATAATTTTGCACGCCCCACTTTTCATTTTTTTATTAGTTAAAAAAGTTTCAAAAATCCAATAGATTTCGTTCCACTTCACAATGGTGTCCCACTTGTTGGTGATTCTTCACAAAAAATTAAAATTTTATATCTTTATGTTTGAAGCCTGAAATGTGGCAAAAGGTTCAAAAGTTCAAGGGGGCCGAATACTTTCACAAGGCACTGTAATTCCTCTGAAGTGGTACTACTGTCACATTTAGAGAGGACATTTTATAATATTCCATGGGTGGTGTCTGGCGGAAGCTATGGTTCACAGTCAAAAAGCACTTGGGAATTACAGGTTTCCTTTAGAAAACTCTTTTGTGTTGTAAACTCTCCCATAAGGAGTTATTTAAACTTGAAGATTTTCAAATCTGAGAGATCCTGGGAGTTAAGTACTTTTCTCAACTACACTTTCAGAACTAGGGATGAGCTTCGTGTTCGAGTCGAACATAAGTTCGACTCGAACATCGGCTGTTCGGCGAATTCCGAACGTTATGGGCCGTTCGCGCCAAATTCGTGTGGCGCTCACGCCCCACAATGCACTGTGCCATCGCAGTGCATTGCTGGCTCATGATTGGCCAAGCATGCACTCTGACCCCGCATGCTTGGCCAATCACAGCTCCGGCAGCGAGGAGAGCCATGATTGGCCACAGGCAGGATGCCTGTGGCCAATCATAGCTCAGGCTGTGTAGTACACGCCCCACACTATATAAGGCCGCCAGCACGGCGGCCTTGTATAGTGTGTTGGCGTCTGTAGCAGTTAGTAGGTGTTCTGTGTACCTTCAACACAGTATACACCGATCGTTATCGGCCGATTTTTTCATTCTTGCTCTTCTGTAGTGGTTTTTGTCTGCGTGCCCTGACCGCAGTATACACCGCTATATTCACCTATATAGCTAGCTATATTTCTCTTTTTTAATAGAGCTTGCAGTCAGTGTTAGGAGATTGTGCGTGCTGTCTGCGTGCTCTGAACCCAGTATACACCGCTATATCCACCTATATTGCTAACTATCTTGCTCGTTTTAAATAGAGCTTGCAGTCAGTGGTAGGAGATTGTGCGTGCTGTCTGCGTGCTCTGAACCCAGTATACACCGCTATATCCACCTACATAGCTCTTCTCTATTTGAGCCATCTGCCATCTGCAGGAGTTAGTGGAAGTTGTGTGTGCCTCCAGCACAATATACACTACTGAATTGCTGGTTTTCCTAACTCCCTTCAGGCCACTACCATGTCTGGAAGGCCAGCAAGGAGAGGCAGACAGGCGCGAGCCGATAAAAGAGGGCAAGCAGGCTCTGTGTCTAGAGACAACAGTGCTGGTCGTGGACGCGGTGCATCGTCATCAACAGCACGTGGCAATGGGACACGCTTGTCCTTCTTTTTCGGCAGCTGGACATGTTGAGCCGCAACATGCCAACGACTTGGTAGAGTGGATGACCAAGCCCTTTTCATCCTCCTCATCGTCTCTCACCCAGGCACAGGGTACTAGCAAAGCAGCTGCCAACGCATCGTCTTCCCTCCTCTCAATGTCATCAACAGTGACTCCTTCCCTAGACCCACCACGTCCTCCTGAGGAGTCTCCTGAACTCTTTGAGCACAGTGTTGGGTACATGCTCCAGGAGGATGCCCATTGTATTGTAGGCTCTGATGATGATACTCAGCTAGAGGAAGGCAGTAGCATGAATGCAGAGAGAGGGGATGCTCAAGAAGGACAGCAATCTGGCAGTCATGTTCCACAAGCTGCAGCATACTGCCAGGTTTTCTCCAGCGATGAAGAGGGAGGGGATGATGAGGGCACTGACTCCACGTGGGTGCCTGGTAGGAGAGAGGAGGAGGAGGCACATGTCCAACGAGGCAGGATGCCCTCCGGGGACCAACTTAGGGGCAGCACACCGACTGAATCACACCGCAGAGCTCTGCCTCTACAGAGCGCTGCCTCTGCTCGTTATTCTAAAAGTTCTTTGGTGTGGGCCTTTTTTGAGACGAGTGCATCAGATCGCACCACTGCTATTTGCAACATATGTCTCAAATGTATCTCGCGTGGCCAAAACATCAGCCGCTTGGGCACCACATGCTTGACCAGACATATGTTGACCTAACATGCAGCTCGTTGGCAAGCATACCTCAAAGACTCACACCAAAGAACAAAGCGGACCTCTCCTTGCTCCTCATCAGCTGGGATCTCCAACCCCACTAGACCTTCAGTCCTCTCTAAAACCTGCTCTGAGAGGAATGAAGGTGTAGAATTAGGTGTGTCACAGCCAAGTGCTTTCCGGGCACTCTGCTAGCAGTACACCCACGCCCGATTATAGCAGGCAAATGTCCCTGCCCCAGCTGCTGGTCCGGCGAAAGAAGTTCACTCCCAGCCATCCACATGCCCAGCGGTTGAATGCTAGCTTGGCTAAATTGCTAGCACTTCAACTGCTGCCTTTTCAGTTGGTAGACTCGGCCCCCTTCCGTGAGTTTGTATAATGTGCAGTTCCTCAGTGGCAGGTCCCCAAATGCCACTTTTTCTCACGGAAGGCGATTCCGGCTCTCTACCGGCATGTGGAAGGCAATGTCCTTGCCTCGTTGGACAGGGCGGTCAGCGGTAAGGTGCATATTACCGCTGACTCATGGTCCAGCAGGCATGGACAGGGACGTTACCTGTCTTTCACGGCCCATTGGGTCACTCTTCTGGCAGCTGGGAAGGATGCAGGACAAGGTGCAGTAGTTTTGGAGGTTGTTGCGCAACCACGCCTCCAAAATGCTACTATTGGTTGTGACACACCTCTCTCCTCCACCCCCTCCTCTTCTTCTTCGTCTATGGCCTCTTCCAGTGCTCTGTCCTCAGAACCAGCTGTGCTCCATAGGCGTTCCAGGGGCTAAGCAAGTACGCAGGCAAAATGATGCCATGCCGTGCTTGCGCTGGTTTGTTTGGGGGACAGGAGCCACACTGGGGTGGATGTTTTGTCAGCTCTGCAGGGGCAGGCCGAGAGGTGGTTGACGCCACGCCAGCTTAAGCCAGGAATGGTGGTTTGCGACAATGGCACCAACCTCCTCTCCACCCTCCGACAGGGACAACTGACCCATGTGCCCTGTGTAGCTCACGTCCTTAACCTGGTTACAGGATATCCTGAAGCAGGCCAGGAAAGTCTGTGTGCATTTCCGCCGATCATTTAATGCCTGTGCTCGGCTGGCTGAGCTCCAAAAGGAGTTGAACCTGCCCAAGAACCGCCTTATATGTGACATGCCCACCAGGTGGAACTCAACGTTGGCCATGCTGCAGCAGCTGCACACGCAGCAGAGGGCCATCAATGAGTACCTGTGCGAGTATGGCACCAGGACAGGGTCAGGGGAGCTCGGTTTTTTCTCACCACGCCAGTGGGGCATGATCAGGGATGCATGCACTGTCCTGTCACCGTTTGAGGAGGCCACAAGGATGGTGACCAGTGACAGTGCATGCATCAGTGACACTGTACCTCTTGTCCACCTCTTGGAGCATACGCTGCGTGGAAAAATGGACAGGGCAGTTGAGGCAGAACAGAGGCAGGAAGAGGAGGACTTCCTTGCCTGTCAAGGCCCCTTTTATCCAGACAGTGTTCCTGCTTTGCCACCCATCACACAGGAAGAGGATGAGGAGGAGGAGGAGGAGGAGGAGGAGGAGGAGGATTGTGTCAGCATGGAGGTGGAGGCTGGCACTCAGCATCAGCAGCAGCAGCAGCAGTCTTGTAGGGATGATTTACAGTCCCAAGAAACCCGTGGACTTGTACGTGGCTGGGAGGAGGTAGCTGCAGGTCATGTTGTCCTTAGTGACCCAGAGGACTCCGGACCGAATGCCTCAGCTAACCTACGCTGCATGGCCTCCCTGATCCTGCAAAGCCTGCGGAAGGATCCTCGTATTCTTCGGATCAGGGAGAGGGACCATTACTGGCTTGCCACTCTCCTTGATCCACTGTACAAGGGTAAGGTTGCCGACCTTATCTTGCCATCGCAGAGGGAGCAGAGGATGAGACATCTCCGGGAGGCCTTGCAGAAAGGTCTGTGCAATGCTTTTCCAGAGACTGGGAGGTTACAAACTCCTGGTCCTGGACAACGTGTTGCTAAGGCATCGGTCAGAAGGAGCGGTGGAGAAGGTGGCCGTCTGACAGATGCTTTCAGGCAATTTTTTAGTCCGCAGCCCCAAGGTATGATCGGTTCCAGCAACCATCGCCAGCGTCTGATTTACATGGTGCAGGAATACCTAGGGGCAAGGTCAGACTTGGACACCTTTCCCACCGAATATCCTCTGGCTTACTGGGTCTTGAGGATGGAACACTGGCCAGAGCTTGCACAGTATGCAATTGAGCTACTGGCCTGTCCTGCATCCAGCGTTCTTTCGGAACGCACCTTCAGTGCTGCTGGTGGCTTTGTTACCGATCACAGGGTGCGCCTGTCCACCGAATCAGTTGATCGACTGACCTTCATCAAGATGAATCAGTCTTGGATCACCCACAGCTACCAAGCACCTGAAGCTGATGTAACCGAATAATTTTTTTAGAAATATCACATCCCTTCAAGACTGCCTATGCTGATGCTGAGTGACTGTCCTGTTATGTTGATTGTCTATCCTCTTCCTCCTCCGCTGATATGTTGGAAGAACATTTCTGGTTCTGGGTGATGCCATCAGCCCAATTTTTGATGCAATGCTTTGCAGCAGGGCTAATTCCTGCACTAAAACTAGAGTATATGGGAGAGGTTGCAGTGTCGTGGCACCAGCACCACTGCCTAAGGCCCAATTTTTCTGCCCCTGTTTAACCACTTGAAGACCGGACCATTTTGCTGGTCAAAGACCAGACCACTTTTTGCGATTCGGCACTGCGTCGCTTTAACTGACAATTGCGCGGTCTTGCGACATGGCTCCCAAACAAAATTGACGTCCTTTTTTACCCACAAATAGAGCTTTCTTTTGGTGGTATTTGATCACCCCTGCGGTTTTTATTTTTTGCGCTATAAACAAAAATAGAGCGACAATTTTGAAAAAAACACATTATTTTTTACTTTTTGTTATAATAAATATCCCCCAAAAATATATAAAAAAACATTTTTTTCCCTCAGTTTAGGCCGATACGTATTCTTCTACATATTTTTGGTAAAAAAATCGCAATAAGCGATTATTGATTGGTTTGCGCAAAAGTTATAGTATTTACAAAATAGGGATAGTTTTGTAGCATTTTTATTAATAATTTTTTATTATTTATTTTTTTACTAGTAATGGCGGCGATCAGCGATTTTTATTGTGACTGCGACATTGTGGGGGACCCATCAGACATTTTTGACACATTTTTGGGACCATTGTCATTTATACAGTAATCACTGCTACATAAATGCAGTGATTCCTGTGTAAATGACACTGGCAGTGAAGGGGTTAACCAGTGGGTGGCAGTGTAGGGGTTAAGTGTTCCTAGGGGTGTGTTACTAACTCTGGGGGGTTGGGCTTTCATTTAGTGAACACTGATCTCTGCTCCAATCACATGGAGCAGAGATCAGCGTCACTAGTTGCTAGGCAGAATGGAGAAATGCTGTTTACACGGCATTTCCTCCATTCGGCCGCTCCGTGAGACGATCACGGGGATGCCCGCGGCGATCGAGTCCGCGGGTCCCGCGACTGGACTCACGGGGGTCCCGACCAGCGCGGGAGCACGCCGCCGGCGGCACGCTCCCGATGGCAAGGCGGCATTGAATATTGGACGTACCTGTACGCCAATATGCCTGCCCGTGCCATTCTGTCGACGTACATCGTTGTGCGCTGGTCGGGAAGTGGTTATCAGGGGCGTTTATTTATAATTTTTGATGCAATGCTTTGCAGCAGGGCTAATTCCTGCACTAAAACTAGAGTATATGGGAGAGGTTGCAGTGTCATGGCACCAGCACCAGTGCCTAAGGCTAAAATTTTTCTGCCCCTGTTTGTTTAACAGGGACATGTAATTACAATTCTTGATATAATATTTCATAGCAGGGCCCGTTCCTGTGCCCACCCAGAGTAACTGTGAGGACTTATAGTGTTGTGGCACCAGCACCACAACCACCAAAGGTAAATTTTTCTACCACTGTTCAACAATGGCATGTAATTACAATTCTTGATATCATCGTTCACAGCAGGGCGCTCCAGCGCCCACCAAGAGTCACTTTGAGGGCTTACAATGTTGTGGCAAAACCAACACCTTGTTCCGCCATTTCTGCAGAGCATATAGGGCAGGCCCCTACTTTCAAACCTCCAACTTACAAACATCTCCTACTGCAAACAGAAGGAGACAACAGCAAGTGAGATGAAAAAATACGTACGGTAAAACAAATTATACAGGGGTGATAACCCTTCCCTATGTTTTCCAAAAAGCTTAAAAATAGTTTTTTTGACTGGAGCTATACTTTAAAAATGTACCAGTTGAAAATTACAAACAGATTCAACTTAACACAACAAATCTACACAGTCCCTGTCTTGTTTGCACCGCCTGTATACTGCTGTTCTGAGTATATAAGGCCTGGGGGGCCACACGTATTTCCTTTTTTTAATATGGGTACGGGGTTCCCCTTAATATCCTTACAAGACCCAAAGGGGCTGGTAATGGGCAGGGAGGGCTACCCATGCCATTTTTCTCAATGATTTTCAACCATATTGCAGGAACCAGATATAACATTAAAACCGCAAGCAGTTTGAAATGACGCTATTTCCGTTAAATGTCTCGCCTTGACTACTGCAACTCCCTTCTCATTGGCTTACCTCTACATAGTCTATCACCTCTTCAATCCATTATGAATGCTGCTGCCAGACTCATCCACCTTACCAATCGCTCGGTGTCTGCTACTCCTCTCTGTCAATCCCTCCACTGGCTTCCGCTCAACCAAAGAATTAAATTCAAAATACTAACAATTACATACAAAGCCATCCACAACTCTGCCCCCAGCTACATCACTAGCTTAGTCTCTAAATACCAACCTTCTCGTCCTCTTCGTTCCTCTCAAGACCTCCTGCTCTCTAGCTCCCTCATCACCTCCTCCCATACTCGCCTCCAGGACTTTTCCAAAGCCTCCCCAATCCTATGGAATGCCTTACCCCAATCTGTCCGCTTATCTCCTACTTTATTAGCTTTTAGACGATCCCTGAAAACACTTCTCTTCAGAGAAGCCTACCCCACCCACACCTAATTGTATTTTCATTTTCTCCATCAGCTCATCCCCCACAGTTATTACCTTTTGTTTCAACTTGACCCTCCCTTCTAGATTGTAAGCTCTAACGAGCAGGGCCCTCTGATCCCTCCTGTATTGATTTGTATTGTAAGTGTACTGTCTGCCCTCATATTGTAAAGCGCTGCGCAAACTGTTGGCGCTATATAAATCCTGAATAATAATAATAATAATAATAATAATTTTGTGCAGGGACTGTTCTAAACACGGGAAACACGTGGCACTTCACAGGCATACTATAGACACCCCCAGGCACGATATTTAAAGGAATATTTCACTTTTTTTTTCACTTTAATGGTCATTAAAATCAGTGCTCCCGCCAAAACGGCCATTTTTAAAACTTTTTTTTTGCATTGACCCATGTTCCCTGGGGCAGAAGCCATGTCCCCAAACCCTTTTTAGGACAGTATCTTGCATATTAGCCGTTAAAATTAGCACTTTTAATTTCGAACGTTCGAGTCCCATAGACTTCAATGGGGTTCTAAAGTTCGTACGAATTTGGGGTCCGTTCGAAAGTTCTGGTGCGAACCGAACCGGGGGGTGTTCGGCTCATCCCTATTCAGAACACATTGCAGTCCTTTTTGGATCAGCAGGAGGAGTTTTCCTTACCTTCAGTTAAGGCAGTGATGGTGAACCTTGGCACCCCAGATGTTTTGGAACTACATTTCCCATGATGCTCTGGCACTCTGCAGTGTAGTGGAGCATCATGGGAAATGTAGTTCCCAAACATCTGGGGTGCCAAGGTTCGCCATCACTGAGTTAAGGCATGCTTTACAGGAGCAGACCTGATGTTCTCCTCTAGTATTAGCAAAGCATGCTTTAATGATAGATTTTATGCTAGATAGTAATAAAAAAGGGATGCTTTCTAGAATATACTGTACTTTAGCCTCAACTTGTGCTTGCAATACTTACCTTTGAGCTTGGTTTTGCCCTCATATTAATTATTACAATATTATTTATATTGCATAGAACTTATCAGACAACAGTATATTTAAGTGGAGTCGGCGAGAGTCTCCTCTATGCACTAAGTGCGAGAGACAAGAGGGAGATTTGATTCACTTGCTGTGGAGATGCCCAAAACTTTTTAGGTACTGGAGTGAGGTCACAAATCTTATATCTAATGTATTCACATTTAAAGTGCCTATAGACCCAGTGGTGTGTGTTTTGGGGGCTGGTGATGAGGAAGTGTTCCCTACCCCAATCTATATCACTGTAATCAGATTGCTCTATATAGACCACAAGCAGATAGCAAGATTTTGGTTGTCTCCACATGCTTCCATGACTAAACAATGGATTTATCAAGTCAATTATATTTAAATGCATGGAAAACTGACATATCAACATAGACACATTCCCTGCAAGTTTTACTCATTATGGAAATCTTGGCTTGACACACCAGGGCTTGTTTCTCTTCAATTGGTTCTGCATAGGTTATTACAGATGTAATGACTAGATATTTTGTTTTACCTTTTTTTCATTGTTGGCAATACTGGTTGCATAGACTTTTTTTTATATTATCTTTAGTATGCTCCCTTTACAGGGAGAAGTGTAAATATATACTATTAGGGGAAAGGCAGGTATTGAGACTGATACTAATAGTAAAAAAAAAAAAAAAAAATGTTTCTGTTTTATTTGTTCTATTTATGTTTTCTTTCTTTTAGTTTCTTGTTCTTTTTTTTTGGAATTCTTTTTTCTTAGATGTGTATCTTAAAGCTGAAAATTAGAAATGTACAGATATTCATGACCATTTGTATTTGATTCAGTGTTCATGTATTATGATACTTTATGATCTATACTATATATATGCATCATATACTTTATTATATGCACCATGAATCCTCTTTTGTAATAATTTATTGTTGTCTAAGTCCTCTTTGGGAAGATTTATCTTAACTTTTTGTCCTACCGACCACCTCTGGAGTGAAATAGATCTTATATATATCTGATGCCAGGATTGTGTGGATAGGTAACAACATCCCTAAGATCAATAGATATGGGCTGACTGCTGAAGTTTTCTGAATGCTTATTGAGGTCCCAGCTGTTGCGTAGCTGGGGGGCCTACTTCTAAAGTACTCTTCTGGAACTAATGAAAGGATTTCACCTAAAAAGAAAATCTGAACTAATGCTTTCCAAAAGAAAAAAATTGTTTACATCCACCCTAAACTGGAAGTGACATCATGATGTCGCTTCCGGCTTTCTAGATCATCGAGGTGAACATAGATGATCTTCTCTCTATTCATCTCTATGGCCAGCTGTGCAAACCGATGGATCATCTCCCATGAGAATGGTAAGCTCGAGAAACACTGGCGAGCAGCGCGCACGTGGGGGGAATGACTCATCTTGCTGCTTCTAAAGGCTATCCAGTGGCTAATCAGCTGCTCAGATTGCTTTTATCAAAAAGAAAATCACTGGGTGCCAAAACAATACCAGGGTTATGGCTGACAGCTGCAAACCACTTCAAAACCACAATGTATACAGTATATATACATATTGTGGTATAGAAGTGGTTAACAACCAACTTTTCCTTAGAAAAACTAGCTGATCCAGGGTAAAGCAAAATTAAAGTATTTGAGGTTTTTTTTTTTTTTTTTTCATGGACTCTTCTTCTATAACTTTTGAAAAAATAATTATACAATATGTATTTTTATATATATTTGACCATTGTTTTTTCAAAGATTTTATTCAACTCGCATCTGTATTAACAGCATGACTGTTTTCTACTTGCATTTACCATATTTATCACCTTGACATAGTAAGGTCACTATTTATTCAATTATGATTAATGATATTCCCTCCTCTCAAATTGAGAAATGAGACTCCACAACTCACCTTACCATCAATTTTCGGTGTAAATTGATTAATGTCTTTGTCGCATTGAGAGACAAATCTATTAACAGCAATTGCTCAACAGATTAAATAGGGTTCATATGGCTACCTATAACCAGTGACCCTCTAGCCAGACATTAACTTAGGGCAGTGTTTGCTAATAGCATGTGTTTTACATGATTGAATTTAGCTGATCTTATTTTACAACTGCATATAAATATTTACATCTAATTCCGAATGAATATTCCTCTTGGGAGATGTAGGATGTTATTAAGTAGGTTTGCTACATTAGTAAAAATCCTTTTGGAATTCAAATTTTTATGATGTATGCTACTGTTTTAATAAAAGTAAACCTTTTGTCATTCATTTTACTTTTACCTATTCCCTTACTCTCTCCTCGCTATTGCACAGTTGGATAGAATTGTCATGTTTTGTGAAATAGTTTAATATTGTCCATCCACCCTTTTATTTTTTCACTTTTTGCCTAGACGAAAGTGATGCCAAAGATTTTGTAATTGCATAGATGTCAGTTAAACAAGTGCAAAATCTTGTCATACAATGAAAAATAAATGGCAATGCTCTATTAATTCTCTGTTGAATTTAAATCAATGTTATTATGCTGCATTTTTTCTTTCTTTACAGAAGCCCTAACTATCCTCCCTTCTGCTTAAACTGTTAATAAACCCAGGACCCTTTTATTATATCTAGTCTTCCACAGTACACAGAACAAGGAAATGCAAATATTTTAGTAAATATAAACTGCTAAATACCTTTTCCTGGTGCATCATGGCAGCATACATATGGGTTGTGACTCCCCCCCTCACAACCTGATAGGACTGGTTAACTATAAATCAAAGACAGACCCGGCTCACAGCATTCTCCTTTTTTTCCTCACCTGATCAGGACTGAAATTGTGAGGTATCCCTTACTGTTTATCGCTCCAGCCTCTCCTGGGTGGAAGTCCTTCCTGTACAGCCTCTAAATGAGCTAGATGGTTGGAGTCCCATTCTGGTGGTCTGGGGGGGGTTGGCATATTGCAGCCTCTCCTGGTGGAAATCCTTCATGTACAGCCTCTAAATGAGCTAGATGGTTGGAGCCCCATTCTGGTGGTCTGGGCATATTGCAGCCTCTTCTGGTAGAAGTCCTTCCTGTACAGCCTCTAAATGAGCTAGATGGTTGAAGCCCCATTCTGGTGGTGCAGGCTTCTCAAAGAAACTTTAAACAAGCTTTGACGTAAGTGACAGCGTTTCCTTTTTTTTCTTTCTATATGCTTCTTTATCTTTTCTGTTATGGGCGTTTGCCATTCCCAAGATGGCTGCAACAGTGCAAGTATACTCTGAGCATGAGAGGCAGGAAGTTATGCGGCCTCTGTGTTTCTTGGCTAGAGCTTTTCCAGGATGGTGATCTGAACAGGCTCAGGCACTGATATCATCAGTAATGGCAAATGTGAGTTTTACATGGTTTTATGGCATTTTTGGTCAACAATGGTGGAGCTCTCTACTCATGCATGCTGGATGCTTATGTGGTCATTGTTTGCAAGTATGTTTTCCCTTTTTTATGGCTTTCACCTATGTTTTTCCCCATCTCCTCTCAGTGTTGCTTTAGGTTCATTGTGCTCTTTTTTGGCATTCACCTGGGCTCTTCCTATCCGCTCTTCAATGCTTGCTCTGGGATCTCTGTGTTGGGCTCAGTTTCCACTAGTGCGACTTGTCACTTCAAATTCGCATGACAAACCATACCCCATGATTTCCAATGAGTACCATTCATATCTGTGTTCATAGACCTTAAGAATGCAACAGGCATTGCTTCAAGTTGCATCAAATTTGCGGAAAAATCATGCGACTTTCAGGTCGCAATAGTGGAGACTTAGCATTATGCTGTTTTTCATTTCAGTCTGCTGCTTTGCTCTGTTTCTATGGGAAATACTGTCCAGTCAGACCACCCATTGCATTTAAGGTATAGGGATTAGGTAAGTAGTGAAGATTGAGAAAAAGAGAGCCAATATCTATAGTCCTGTAAGGACTACAAGATGGAGGGAGCCTTCTGACGGTCAAGACAAGCCACCAACTAAGAACAGACATTAAAGAAATGTTGATTAAATCTCATCATCTCACCCCTCATTATCATTGCTCCCCGTTTACAAACATCACAAGTTATCAGCCCTAATGGTTGCTGTATTTGTTGTGTAAAGTCATTGCCTGCCAAGCTAGTATGTCAAATCTGCCTGGAACAAGCACTATACAGTCCTGCAAGGACCTCAAGATGAAGAGAGCCTGCTAAAAGCCAGAACCGTCACTGTTCAAAGCGCAGACATACAGACAACATTGATCAATGTTATCATCTCACCTCTCATTTTGTTTGCTCCCCGTTACAAACACCACAGTTTACCAGCCCTAATGGTTACTGCATTTGCGGTGGAAAGTCATTGCTTGACAAGCTACAGTGCATAAATTGCCTAGCATTTTCAACCAGAACCAGTAGGTGGTGTCCAAATAGGATAGGTTGCCATGAGAAGAAAGCCTTAAAGGGGCTACAGGCTTTGACAATTGCCCTATAGAGACTTTTTGCAAGGGCAGCTAAGGACACAATTGCCTGGGTTGAAGTGGAGGAAACTCTCCACAAGGTTAGAAAGTACTAATTTCCTTCATTGAACAACTGGAAGAGATAATCCAGGAAGAACTGAAGGGGTCAGAGAAAAATGCCCTCATAAACAGGCTGTCAAAACTGTATACCCTGAAAAAGCTAGAGGTCAACCTGCTGCAGTCTCCTTCAATGATGGATGCATCATGACTGTAGCTGGCAAGACATGTCACATTCAAGGAGGCTCTAGTCCGAAAATTATATCTACCTCTGAAGTGCTCCTACATACTGTAGCATCTGCAGGTGCTGGCACACAAGCAATAACCAGTCCATGTGCTGAATGAGTCTAATGGGGGTGGTTTCATAATTGTCAGCCAGCTACTGCACCTGCAGCACTCTGCGGAAAGTGGCAGGGTCTGCATCCTTTTAGACGTGATTCCCTATTGGGAGTATCTTATCAAAAATGACATTTTTATTGCAGTGGATGCCAAAAAATCTGACTTTTATCTTGGTGCAGACTTCTGAGAAAATCAGTGAACCAGTCCTACAAACAGAAAATTATGTTTCAGGGGGGTGTTCTGTACACATTTTGTGTACAGAGCAGTGCCATCCCAGTGATGACGGATTCGCTCTCTCATGGACAGTTTTGCCATCCAGCTCCAATAGATTACTTTTGATGGCTTGGAAGTTGAGAGGCAGTGGCTACCAAGTCAAGTATGCTCAGTGCAGGTAGTGCCTACCTTGTGTCAAACCAGAGAGGTCTTCATGAATAAGATCTACCCAGGAATATGGGAAAATGATGCAGATCTCACACAGCAAATGCCTGGAGTCTTTTATCACCTAAACCAGCCAAGGTTCCAAAGTTCTTACAACTGGGGCTGAACAGGGGTCTAGGTTCAAATATGTTTAAAGCTCAAAGTTCAGCCTTATCTGCATTTGCAGGGGGTTAAGGAGTCCTTGACCCTTTAGTGATGCAATTCTTAAAAGGCTTGCATGAAGTTATAGGCCTCCCAGGAAACCATTGTTCCCTATGTGGAACTTGCTTATGGCCCCCATTTCTATCAAGGCCTCATTTCTATCCTACAGAATTGACTACACTCTGCAAACCTTAAATACTGTATTTCTGCTTGCTACAACCTCTGTGAAGGATGTCAGAACTGCAGGGTTTGTACTCAGGGAGCCTCACTTATCATTATACCCAGACAGAATAGTCCTAAAACTTCGTTTGCGGCATATTCGCGTGGTGCTCACGGCCCACAATGCACTGCGCCATTGCAGTGCATTGCTGGCTCATGATTGGCCAAGCATGCGGTGTGACCCGCATGCTTGGCCAATAACAGCGCTGGCAGCGAGGAGAGCCATAATTGGCCACAGGCAGGATGCACAGTTACAGTGGGTATTGTGGGTACAGTGGGTGTAGTGTGCCTCCTGCTCAGTATAGTGTGCCTTCTGTTTCTGTAACACTGTTCTGTTCCTGTAACACAGGCATCTGCAGCATTTAGAGTGGGTGTAGTCTGCCTCCTGCACAGTATACACCTGAAGCTACCCCTTATTGCTGGTGTTGTTCTGTTTCTATACCACAGGCATCCGGAGCAGTTGCAGTCGGCGTATTGTGCCACCTGCACAGTATACACCTGAAGCTACCCCCAATTGCTGGTGTTGTTCCGTTTCTATACCACAGGCATCTGGAGAAGTTACAGTGGGTGTAGTGTGCCACCTGCACAGTATACACCTGAAGCTATCCCCAATTGCTGGTGTTGTTGCATTTCTATACCACAGGCATCTGGAGCAGTTACAGTCGGTATATTGTGCCACCTGTACATGCCCCACACTATATAAGGCTGCCAGCGTGGCGGCCTTGTTTAGTGTGTTGGCGTGCAGGGAAAGAACAGGATAGGCAGAGACAGTGTCTTTTTTCTTGTGAACCTAGCGCTGTTACAGTGGGTATTGTGTGCCTCCTGCACAGTATACACCTGAAGCTACCCCTTATTGCTGGTGTTATTCTGTTTCTGTAACACAGGCATCTGCAGCAGTTAGAGTGGGTTTTGTGTGCCTCCTGCACAGTATACAGCTGAAGCTTCCCCTTATTGCTGGTGTTGTTCTGTTTCTGTAACACAGGCATCTGCAGCAGTTAGAGTGGGTTTTGTGTGCCTCCTGCACAGTATACAGCTGAAGCTACCCTTTATTGCTGGTGTTGTTCTGTTTCTGTAACACAGGCATCTGCAGCATTTAGAGTGGGTGTAGTGTGCCTCCTGCACAGTATACACCTGAAGAAGTTACAGTGGCACAGGCATCTGCAGAAGTTACAGTGACAGTAGTGTGCCTCCTGCACAGTATACACCTGAAGCTACCCTTTATTGCTGGTGTTGTTCTGTTTCTGTAACGCAGGCATCTGCAGCATTTAGAGTGGGTGTAGTGTGCCACCTACACAGTATACACCTGGAGCTACCCCCAATTGCTGGTGTTTTTCAGTTTCTATACCACAGGCATCTGGAGCAGTTACAGTCGGTGTATTGTGCCACCTGCACAGTATACACCTGAAGCTACCCCCAATTGCTGGTGTTGTTCCATTTCTATACCACATGCATCTGGAGCAGTTACAGTCGGTGTATTGGGCCTCCTGCACAGTATACACCTGAAGATACCCCCAATTGCTAGTGTTCTCATCTCCCTGAAGGCCATTAGTATGTCTGGAAGGCCAACAAGGAGAGGCAGACCGTCACGAGCCAATAAAAGAGGGCAAGCAGGCTCTGTGTCTAGAGGACACAGTGCTGGTCATGAACGTGGTGCATCATCATCAGCACAGGGCCATGGGACACGCTTGTCCTTATTTTCAGCAGCTGGACGTGTTGAGCCACAACATGCCTAAGACTTGGTACAGTGGATGACCAAGCCCTCCTCATCCTCTCTCACCCAGGCTCAGGGTACTGGCAAAGCAGCAGCCAACGTGTCCTCTTCCCTCATCTCAATGGCATCAGTCACTCCTTCCCTAGACCCACCATGTCCTCGTGAGGAGTCTCCCAAGCTGTTTGAGCACAGGGTTGTGTACATGCTCCAGGAGGATGCCCAGCGTTTTGAAGGCTCTAATGACAATACTCAACTAGAGGAAGGCAGTAGCGTGAGCCCAGAGAGAGGGTATGCTCAAGAAGGACAGCAATCTGGCAGTCATGTTCCACCAGCTGCAGCATACTGCCAGGTTTGTTCCAGTGATGAAGAGGGAGGGGATGATGAGGTCACTGACTCCATGTGGATGCCTGATAGGAGAGAAGAGGAGGAGGAGGCACATCTCCAACGAAGGCAGAATGCCCTCCGGGGGCCAGCTTAAGGGCAGCACACCGACTGAATCACACAGCAGAGCTCCGCCTGTGCAGGGCACTGCCTCTGCATGTTATTCCAAAAGTTCTTTGGTGTGGGCCTTTTTTGAGACGAGTGCATCAGATCGCACCACTGCTATTTGCAACATATGTCTCAAGCGTATCTCGCGTGGCCAAAACATCAGCTGCATGGGCACCACATGCTTGATCAGACATGTGTTGACCTGCCATGCAGCTCATTGGCAAGCTTACCTTAAAGACCCACACCAAAAAACAAAGCGGACCTCTCCTTGCTCCTCATCAGCTGGGATCTCCAACCCCACTATACCTTCAGTCCTCTCTGAAACCTGCACTGAGAGGAATGAAGGTGTAGAATTAGGTGTGTCAAAGCCAAGTGCTTGCTGGCACTCAGCTAGCAGTATACCGACGTCTGATTGTACCAGACAAATTTCCCTTCCCCAGCTGCTGGACCATCAAAAGACGTTTACTTCCAGCCATCCACATGCCCAGCAGTTGAATTCTAGCATGGCAAAATTGCTAGCACTTCAACTGCTGTCTTTTCAGTTGGTAGACTCTGCCCCCTTCCGTGAGTTTGTGCAATGTGCGGTTCCTCAGTTCCTCAGTGGCAGGTTCCCAAACGCTACTTTTTCTCACGGAAGGCGATTCCAGCTCTCTACCGGCATGTGGAAGGTAGGGATGAGCCAAACACCCCCCCGGTTCGGTTCGCACCAGAACTTTCGAACGGACCCCAAATTTGAACGAACTTTAGAACCCCATTGAAGTCTATGGGACTCGAACGTTCGAAATTAAAAGTGCTAATTTTAACGGCTAATATGCAAGATACTGTCCTAAAAAGGGTTTGGGGACATGGCTTCTGCCCCAGGGGACATGGGTCAATGCAAAAAAAGTTTTAAAAATGGCCGTTTTGGCGGGAGCACTGATTTTAATGACGATTAAAGTGAAAAAAAAGTGAAATATTCCTTTAAATATGGTGCCTGGGGGGTGTCTGTAGTATGCCTGTGAAGTGCCACGTGTTTCCCGTGTTTAGAACAGTCCCTGCACAAAATGACATTAAACGGAAATAACACCATTTAAAACTGCTTGCGGTTTTAATGTTATATCTGGTTCAATATTGCAATATGGTTGAAAATCATTGAGAAAAATGGCATGGGTAGCCCTCCCTGCCCATTACCAGCCTATTTGGGTCTTGTACGCATATTAAAGCGGGAGTCCACCGGGACTCCGCGTTTTTTTTTTTTTAAAAGCCAGCAGCTACAAATACTGCAGCTGCTGACTTTTAAAATAGTGACACTTACCTGTCCAGCGCGCCCGCGATGTCGGCACCCGAAGCCGATAGCTAGGTCGTCTGTCGGGTCCTGCCGCCGCCATCTTGGGTATGGGAATCAGGAAATGGAGCCTTTCGGCTTCATTTCCCGGTTCCCTACTGCGCATGCGCGAATTGCGCTGCGCAATAAGGACGCTCCCCGCTGCCTCTGGGAGCTGTGTGTTTCCCAGCAGGCAGCGGGGCACTTGCGGGAAGGGGCGGGCACTTGCGGAAAGGGGCGTAAGTTACGCCCCTTTCCGCAGAGAGCTGTCCCGGAAGTGGGTGCAGTTACCTGGATTATCCAGGTAACTGCACCCCCCTCCCCCCTGAAAGGTGCCGATTGTGGCACCGGAGGGGGGGAGGGTTCCGATGAGCGGAAGGTCCACTTTAGGGTGGACCTCCGCTTTAAGGGGAACCCTGTACCCATATTAAAAAAAGGAAATGCGTGTGGCCCCCAGGCCCTATATACTCAGAACAGCAGTATACAGGCGGTGCAAACAAGACAGGGACTGTGTAGGTTTGTTGTGTTAAGTTGAATCTGTTTGTAATTTTCAACTGGTACATTTTTAAAGTATAGCTCCAGTCAAAAAAACAATTTTTAAGCTTTTTGGAAAACATAGGGAAGGGTTATCACCCCTGTATAATTTGTTTTGTCGTCCATCTTTTTTCATTTCACTTGCTGTTGTCTCCTTCCGTTTGCAAGTAGGAGATGTTTGTAAATTGGATGTTTGAAAGTAGGGGCCTGCCCTATATGCTCTGCAGAAATGGCGGAACAAGGTGTTGGTTTTGCCACAACATTGTAAGCCCTCAAAGTGACTCTTGGTGGGCGCTGGAGCGCCCTGCTGTGAACGATTATATCAAGAATTGTAATTACATGCCATTTTTGAACAGTGGTAGAAAAATTGACCTTTGGTGGTTGTGGTGCTGTTGCCACAACACTATAAGTCCTCACCGTTACTCTGGGTGGGCACAGGAAGGGGCCCTCCTGTGAAATATTATATCAAGAATTGTAATTACATGTCCCTGTTAAACAGGGGCAGAAAAATTGGGCCTTAGGCACTGGTGCTGGTGCCACCACACTGCAACCTCTTCCATATACTCTAGTTTTATTGCAGGAATTAGCCCTGCTGCAAAGCATTGCATCAAAAATTGTAATTAAACGCCCCTGTTAAACAGGGGCAGAAAAATTGGGCTGATGGCATCACCCAGAACCAGAAATGTTCTTCCAACATATCAGCGGAGGAGGAAGAGGATAGACAATCAACATAACAGGACAGTCACTCAGCATCAGCATAGGCAGTCTTGAAGGGATGTGATATTTAAAAAAAAAATATTCTGTTACATCAGCTTCAGGTGCTTGGTAGCTGTGGGTGATCCAAGACTGATTCATCTTGATAAAGGTCAGTCGATCAACTGATTCGGTGGACAGGCGCACCCTGTGATCGGTAACAAAGCCACCAGCAGCACTGAAGGTGCGTTCCGAAAGAACGCTGGATGCAGGACGGGCCAGTAGCTCAATTGCATACTGTGCAAGCTCTGGCCAGTGATCCCTCCTCAAGACCCAGTAAGCCAGAGGATTTTCAGTGGGAAAGGTGTCCAAGTCTGACCTTGCCCCTAGGTATTCCTGCACCATGTAAATCAGACGCTGGCGATGGGTGCTCGAACCGATCATACCTTGGGGCTGCGGACTAAAAAATTGTCTGAAAGCATCGGTCAGACGCCCACCTTCTCCACCGCTCCTTCTGACCGATGCCTCAGCAACACGTTGTCCAGGACCAGGAGTTTGTAACCTCCCAGTCTCTGGGAACGCGTTGCACAGACCTTTCTGCAAGACCTCCCGGAGATGTCTCATCCTCTGCTCCCTCTGCGATGGCAAGATAAGGTCGGCAACCTTACCCTTGTACCGTGGATCAAGGAGAGTGGCCAGCCAGTAATGGTCCCTCTCCTTGATCCGAAGAATACGAGGCATTCGGTCCGGAGTCCTCTGGGTCACTAAGGACAACATGATCCGCAGCTACCTCCGCCCAGCCACGTACAAGTCCACGTGTTTCTTGGGACTGTAAATCATACCTACAAGACTGCTGCTGCTGCTGCTGCTGATGCTAAGTGCCAGCCTCCACCTCCATGCTGACACAATCATCCTCCTCCTCCTCTTCCTCCTCCTCATCCTCTTCCTGTGTGATGGGTGGCACAGCAGGAACACTGTCTGGATAAAGGGGGTATTGAGAGGCAAGGAAGTCCTCCTCTTCCTGCCTCTGTTCTGCCTCAAGTGCCCTGTCCATTATTCCACGCAGCGTATGCTCCAAGAGGTGGACAAGAGGTACAGTGTCACTGATGCATGCACTGTCACTGCTCACCATCCTTGTGGCCTCCTCAAACAGTGACAGGACAGTGCATGCATCCCTGATCATGCCCCACTGGCGTGGTGAGAAAAAACTGAGCTCCCCTGACCCTGTCCTGGTGCCGTAGTCGCACAGGTACTCATTGATGGCCCTCTGCTGTGTGTGCAGCCGCTGCAGCATGGCCAACATTGAGTTCCATCTGGTGGGCATGTCACATATAAGGCGGTTCTTGGGCAGGTTCAACTCCTTTTGGAGCTCAGCCAGCCGAGCACAGGCATTAAATGATCGGCGGAAATGCACACAGACTTTCCTGGCCTGCTTCAGGACATCCTGTAAGCCGGGGTACCTGCCCAAGAACCGCTGCACCACCAGGTTAAGGACGTGAGCTACACAGGGCACACGGGTCAGTTGTCCCTGTCGGAGGGCGGAGAGGAGGTTGGTGCCATTGTCACAAACCACCATTCCTGGCTTAAGCTGGCGTGGCGTCAACCACCTCTCGGCCTGCCCCTGCAGAGCTGACAAAACATCCGCCCCAGTGTGGCTCCTGTCCCCCAAACAAACCAGCGCAAGCACGGCATGGCATCGTTTTGCCTGCGTACTTGCGTAGCCCCTGGAACGCCTACGAAGCACCGCTGGTTCTGAGGACAGAGCACTGGAAGAGGCCATGGAGGAAGAAGAAGAGGAGGGGGTGGAGGAGAGAGGTGTGTCACAACCAATAGTAGCATTTTGGAGGCGTGGTGGCGGAACAACCTCCAACACTACTGCACCTTGTCCTGCATCCTTCCCAGCTGCCAGAAGAGTGACCCAATGGGCTGTGAAAGACAGGTAACGTCCCTGTCCATGCCTGCTGGACCATGAGTCAGCGGTAATATGCACCTTACCGCTGACCGCCCTGTCCAGCGAGGCAAGGACATTGCCTTCCACATGCCGGTAGAGAGCCGGAATCGCCTTCCGTGAGAAAAAGTGGCGTTTGGGGACCTGCCACTGAGGAACCGCACATTGTACAAACTCACAGAAGGGGGCCGAGTCTACCAACTGAAAAGGCAGCAGTTGAAGTGCTAGCAATTTAGCCAAGCTAGCTTTTAACCGCTGGGCATGTGGATGGCTGGGAGTGAACTTCTTTCGCCGGTCCAGCAGCTGGGGCAGGGACATTTGCCTGCTATAATTGGACGTGGGTGTACCGCTAGCAGAGTTCCCGGAAGCACTTGGCTGTGACACACCTAATTCTACACCTTCATTCCTCTCAGAGCAGGTTTCAGAGAGGACTGAAGGTCTAGTGGGGTTGGAGATGCCAGCTGATGAGGAGCAAGGAGAGGTCCGCTTTGTTCTTTGGTGTGGGTCTTTGAGGTACGCTTGCCAACGAGCTGCATGGCAGGTCAACATATGTATGGTCAAGCATGTGGTGCCCAAGCGGCTGATGTTTTGGCCACGCGAGATACGCTTGAGACATATGTTGCAAATAGCAGTGGTGCGATCTGATGCACTCGTCTCAAAAAAGGCCCACACCAAAGAACTTTTAGAATAACGCGCAGAGGCAGCGCCCTGCACAGGCGGAGCTCTGCGGTGTGATTCAGACTGTGTTCTTCCCCCAAAGCTGGCCCCGGAGGGCATCCTGCCTCATTGGACATGTGCCTCCTCCTCCTCCTCCCCTCTCCTTCCAGGCACCCACGTGGAGTCAGTGCCCTCATCATCCCCTCCCTCTTCATCGCTGTAGCAAACCTGGCAGTATGCTGCAGCTTGTGGAACATGACTGCCAGATTGCTGTCCTTCTTGAGCATCCCCTCTCTCTGCGCTCACGCTACTGCCTTTCTCTAGCTGAGTGTTATCATCAGAGCCCACAAAACACTGGGCATCCTCCTGGAGCATGTACCCAACACTGTGCTCAAAGAGTTCAGGATACTCCTCAGGAGGACGTGGTGGGTCTAGGGAAGGAGTCACTGATGATGACATTGAGAGGAGGGAAGACGATGCGTTGGCAGCTGCTTTGCTAGTACCCTGAGACTGGGTGAGAGAGGATGAGGAGGATGAAGAGGGCTTGGTCATCCACTCTACCAAGTCATTGGCATGTTGCAGCTCAACATGTCCAGCTGCCGAAAAGAAGGACAAGCGTGTCCCATGGCCACGTGCTGATGACAATGCACCGCGTCCACGACCAGCACTGTTGTCTCTAGACACAGAGCCTGCTTGCCCTCTTTTATCGGCTCGCGCCTGTCTGCCTCTCCTTGCTGGCCTTCCAGACATGGTAATGGCCTGAAGGGAGTTGGGTAAAAAAGCAGTTGGGTAGTGTATATTGTGCTAGAGGCACGCAACACCCACTAACTCCTGCAGATGCCTTTATTATAGAACACCAGAGATAAAGGGGTATATACAGATGTATACTGTGCTGTGCTGGAGGCACACACAACTTCCAATAACTCCTGCAGGTGGCAAGTGGTCTCAAATAGAGAAGAGCTATGTAGGTGGATATAGCGGTATGTACTGGGTACAGAGCACGCAGACAGCACGCACAAGCTCCTAACACTACTGACTGCAAGCTCTATTATAAAAGATAGATAACTAGCTATATAGGTGAGGTGAATATAGCGGTGTATACTGCGGTCAGGGCACGCAGACAACAACCACTACACAACAGCAAGATCGAAAATCGTCCGAAAACGATCGGTGTGTACTGTGTTGAAGGTACACAGAACACCCACTAACTCCTGCAGATGCCTTTATTATAGAACACCAGAGATAAAGGGGTATATACAGATGTATACTGTGCTGGAGGCACACACAACTTCCAATAACTCCTGCAGATGGCAAGTGGGCTCAAATAGAGAACAGCTATGTAGGTGGATATAGCGGTATGTACTGGGTACAGAGCACGCAGACAGCACGCACAAGCTCCTAACACTACTGACTGCAAGCTCTATTATAAAAGATAGATCACTAGCTATATAGGTGAGGTGAATATAGCGGTGTATACTGCGGTCAGGGCACGCAGACAACAACCACTACTCAACAGCAAGATCGAAAATCGTCCGAAAACGATCGGTGTGTACTGTGTTGAAGGTACACAGAACACCCACTGCTTCAGACGCCAACACACTACACAAGGCCACCGCGCTGGCGGCCTTATATAGTGTGGGGCATGCATCCTGCCTGTGGCCAATCATGGCTCTCCTCGCTGCTGGCGCTGCGATTGGCCAAGCATGCGGGGTCACAGTGCATGCTTGGCCAATCATGAGCCAGAAATGCACTGCGCCATCGCAGTGCATTGTGGGCCATGAGGGCCACACGAATTTGGCGCGAACGGACCAAAATGTTCGGACTTCGCCGAACGGACGAACAGCCGATGTTCGAGTCGAACGTATGTTCGACTCTAACACGAAGCTCATCCTTAGTGGAAGGCAATGTCCATGCCTCTCTGGACAGGGTGGTCAGTGGTAAGGTGCATATTACCGCTGACTCATGGTCCAGCAGGCATGGATAGGGACATTGCCTATCTTTCACGGCCCTTTGGGTCACTCTTCTGGCAGCTGGGAAGGATGCAGGACAAGGTGCAGTAGTGTTGGAGGTTGTTCTGTGACCACGCCTCCAAAATGCTACTATTAGTTGTGACACATCTCTCTCCTCCACCCCCTCCTCTTCTTCTTCCTCCATGTCCCCATTCCTATGCTTTGTCCTCAGAACCAGCGGTGCTCCTTAGGCGTTCAAGGGGCTACGCAAGTACGCAGGCAAAAAGTTGCTATGCCGTGCTTGCGGGACAGGAGCCACACTGGGGCAGATATTTTGTCAGCTCTGCAGGGGCAGCCCGAGAGGTGGTTGACGCCACGCCAGCTTAAGCCAGAAATGGTGGTTTGCGACAATGACACCAACCTCCTCTCCACCCCCCGACAGGGACAACTGACCCATGTGCCCTGTGTGGCTCACATCCTTAACCTGGTGGTGCAGCGGTTCTTGGGCAGGTACTCGGGCTTACAGGATGTCCTGAGGCAGGCCAGGAAAGTCTGTGCATTTCCGCCGATCATATAATGCTCGGCTCGCTGAGCTCCAAAAGGAGTTGAACCTGCCCAAGAACCGCCTTATATGTGACATGCCCACCAGGTGGAACTCAATGTTGGCAATGCTGCAGCAGCTGCACACACAGCAGAGGACCATCAATGAGTACCTGTGCAACTACGGCACCAGGACAGGGTCAGGGGAGCTCAGTTTTTTTTCACCACGCCAGTGGGGCATGATCAGGGACACATGCACTGTCCTGTCACCATTTGAGGAGGCCACAAGGATGGTGACCAGTGACAGTGCATGCATCAGTAACACTGTACCTCTTGTCCACCTGTTGGAGCATACGCTGCGTGGAATAATGGACAGGGCACTTGAGGCAGAACAGAGGCAGGAAGAGGAGGACTTCCTTGCCTCTCAAGGTCCCCTTTATCCAGACAGTGTTCCTACTGTCCCACCCATCACACAGGAAGAGGACGTGGAGGAGGAGGAGGATTGTGTCAGCATGGAGGTGGAGCCTGGCACTCAGCATCAGGAGCAGCAGTCTTGTAGGGATGATTTACAGTCCCAAAAAACCTGTAGACTTGTACGTGGCTGGGAGGAGGTGGCTGCAGATCATGTCGTCCTTAGTGACCCAGAGGACTCCGGACCGAATGCCTAATCTACACTGCATGGAAACTCTGATCCTGCAAAGCCTGCGGAAGGATCCTCGTATTCTTCAGATTAAGGAGAGGGACCATTACAGGCTGGCCATTCTCCTTGATCCATGGTACAAGGGTAAGGTTGCGAACCTTATCTTGCCATCGCAGAGGGATCAGATGATGAGACATCTCCGGGAGGCCTTGCAGAAAGATCTGTGCAACGCTTTCCCAGAGACTGGGAGGTTACAAACTCCTGGTCCTGGACAACGTGTTGCTGAGGCTTCGGTCAGTCACAGAAGGAGCTGTGGAAAAGGTGGGTGTCTGACCAATGCATTCAGACAATTTTTTAGTCCGCAGCCCCAAGGTATGATCGGTTCCAGCAACCATCGCCAGCGTCTGATTTACATGGTTCAGGAATACCTAGGGGCAAGGTCAGACTCGGACACCTTTCCCACCGAAAATCCTCTGGCTTACTGGGTCTTGAGGATGGATCACTGGCCAGAGCTTGCACAGTATGTAATTGAGCTACTGGCCTGTCCTGCATCCAGTGTTCTTTCGGAACACACATTCAGTGCTGCTGAAAGCTTTGTAACCAATCACAGGGTGTGCCTGTCCACCGACTCAGTTGATTGACTGATCTTCATAAAGATGAATCAGTCTTGGATCACCACCAGATACCAAGCACCTGAAGCTGATGTAACCGAATATTTTTTTTTTTAAATGTCACATCCCTTCAAGACTATGCTGATGCTGAGTGACTGTCCTGTTATGTTGACTGACTATCCTCTTCCTCCTCAATGATCCTGCTGATAGCTTGGAAGAACATTTTTGGTTCTGGGTGCCGCAACCAGTGGCTATGGCCAAATTTTCCACCCCTGTTTAACAGGGGCGTGTAAATACAATTTTTGCTGCAATGCTTTGCAGCAGGGCTCATTCCTGCACTCCAACTAGAGTATCTGGGAGAGGTTGCAGTGTTGTGGCACCAGCACTACTGCCTATAGCCCAATTTTTCAGCCTCTGTTTAATAGGGGCATGTAATTCCAATTTTTGATGCAATGCTTTGCAGCAGGGCTCATTCCTGCACTCCAACTAGAGTATCTGGGAGAGGTTGCGGTGTCGTGGCACCAGCACCAGTGCCTAAGGCCCAATTTTTCAGCCCCTGTTTAACAGGAGCATGTAATTACAATTTTTAATGCAATGCTTTGCAGTAGGGCTCATTCCTGCACTCCAACTAGATTATCAGGGAGAGGTTGCAGCGTCGTGGCACCAGTGCCTAAGGCCCAATTTTTCTGCCCCTGTTTAACAGGGGCATATAATTACAATTTTTAATGCAATGCTTTGCAGCAGGGCTAATTCCTGCTCTCCAACTAGAGTTTCTGTGAGGTGTTGCAGTGTTGTGGAACCAGTGCCTAAAGCCCAATTTTTCAGGCCCTGTTTAACAGGAGCATGTAATTACTTATTATTTTTGATGCAATGCTTTGCTTTCACAGCAGGGCCCGTTCCTGCACCCACCAAGAGTAACTGTGAGGACTTAGTGTTGTGGCACCACCACAACCACAACCACCAAAGTCCCACTTTTTCTACCAGTGTTCAACAATGGCATGTAATTACAATTCTTGATATAATAGTTCACAGCAGGGAGCTCCAGTGCCCACCAAGAGTCACTTTGAGGGCTTACAGTGTTAACTTGTGGCAACACCAACACCTTAGGGCCAAATTTCTGCAGAGCATATAGGGCAGGCCCCTACTTTCAAACATTCAACTTACAAACGTCTCCTACTTGCAAACAGAAGGAGACAACAGGAAGTGAGATGAAAAAAGCTGGACGGCCCAAAAAATTATACAGAGGTGATAACCCTTCCCTATGTTTTCCAAAAAGCTTAAAAATTTATTTTTGGACTGGAGCTACACTTTAAAAATGTACCACTTCAAATTGACAAACAGATTTTACTTAACACAACAAACCTACACAGTCCCTATCTTGTTTGCACCACCTGTATACTGCTGTTCTGAGTATATAGGGCCTTTTTTTAATTTGGGAGGTTCCCATTAATATTGTACAAGACCCAAAGGGGCTTGTAATGGGCAGGGGGGCTACCCGTGCCATTTTTCTCAATGATTTTCATCTGTATTGCCGGAACCAGACATTACATTAAAACCACAAGCAGTTTTAAATGACCTTTTTTCCGTTAAATGTCATTTTGTGCAGGGACTGTTGTAAAAACTGGAAACATGTGCCACTTCACAGGCATACTATAGACACCCCTCAGGCACAATATTTAAAGGAATATTTCACTTTTTTTTTCACTTTAATCGTCATTAAAATCAGTGCTCCCGAAAAACGTCCATTTAAAAAAAAAAATTGCATTGATTCATGTCCCCTGGGGCAGGAGCCGGGTCCCCAAACCCTTTTAAGGGACAATCTTGCATATTGGCCTTTAAAATTAGAACTTTTGATTTCAAACGTTCGAGTCCCATAGACTTTAATGGGGTTCTAAAGTTCGTATGAATTTTCGGTCCGTTCGAAGGTTCTGGTGTGAACCGAACCGGGGGGTGTTCGGCTCATCCCTAGCTGAAATATGTTCTTGGTTCCAGCGTGGCTTAAGACAGGATCAGTCAGCATCAACACGTTCAGTCACCTCCTAGATTGTTAAAGTGTTTGTATGGTCAATTTTTTAACTTTTACCTACAGGAAAGCCTATAATAAGGCTTACCTGTAGGTAAAAAAAATATCTCCTAAACCTGTACGGTTTAGGAGATATTCCCCTCGGTATGCGCCGCTGACTGCAGCGGCGCATGCGCACAAGGGGGTTCTCTCCATGGAAATCCGGCAGCGCTCGTGCGGCCGGACTGAAATCTCCCGCGCATGCGCGGGAGTGACGATATCGCGGCTCCGGCCACTCACAGCGCCGGAGCCGCGATACCCGGAAGAGACGCCGAGGGAGCAAGTCGGCTCCCTCGGCGTGGATCGGGCCAGATGTCGGGGCCTCGTTCTAAGGTAAGTATTTCATAATGAGCTATGAGCTCATTATGCCTTTTGCTTTGCAGGTTTAAAAAAAATAAAATAAATTGCGGGTTTACTACCGCTTTAAGACAATTAAAAGAGCCTACTCTTCAGGGCCTTCCTGTTTTGGAGATCTTAGGAGCACATTTTAACTAGGGCAGTGCCAGCTCTGTGGACAGCTAAGTGCTGAGTGTCACCTGAGGTTATCTGCAAGTCAGCAATAGGGTCCTCCCAGGACATCTTCATTACACTTTTATAGGTGAACCCGGCTTGCGATAGTAAAATTTGGAAAAATCATGGTCCCTACTTGCGCTACTGATGATTACAAATTTTTCTTGCACCCTCCCGTTTGGTGAGTTAGTCCCCATATGTATGCTGCCCTGATGCACCAGGAAAACAGAAAATTGTTTAACCACTTAAGCCCCGGACCATTTTGCAGCTAAAGGACCAAGCCCCTTTTTGCGATTCGGCACTGCGTCGCTTTAACTGACAATTGCGCGGTTGTGCGACATGACTCCCAAACAAAATCAGTGTCCTTTTTTTCCCACAAATAGAGCTTTCTTTTAGTGGTATTTGATCATGTCTGCGGTTTTTATTTTTTTTGCTAAAAACAAAAATGGAGTGACAATTTTGAAAAAAATTCAATATTTTTTACTTTTTGCTATAATATCCCCCAAAAATATATATAAAAAAATGTTTTCCTCAGTTTAGGCCGATACGTATTCTTCTACATATTTTTAGTAAAAAAAAACTCGCCATAAGCGATTATTGATTGGTTTGCGCAAAAGTTATAGCGTCTACAAAATAGGGGATAGTTTTATGGCATTTTTATTAATCTTTTTTTTTACTAGTAATGGCGGCGATCAGCGATTTTTATTGTGACTGGGACATTATGGGACCAATGACATTAATACAGCGATCACTGAGATTAAAAATTCACTGATTACTGTAAAAATGTCACTGGCAGTGAAGGGGTTAACCACTAGGGAGCAGTGTAGGGCTTAAGTATGTGTGGCTTGGTGTGTGACATCACTGATCGTCTTTCCCTATGACAGGGAACAGACGATCAGTGACAGGCTCACTAGGAAGCATGAGGAGAGGTTTGTTTACACTTACCTCTCCTTGTTCTTCAGCTCTGTGTCCCGCGATCGGGCCACGGGTCTCACAGTCACGGAGCTCAGGACCAGGTCGCGAGTGCGCCGCTGATGGCTTGCATGAGACCCATGGCTGGGCACTTAAAGGGCAACGTACCTGTATGTGCTTGTGCCCAGCCATGCCATTCTGCCGACGTATATCGGCGTGAGGTGGTCCTTAAGCGGATACTTACCTTTCCGTAATTTTCCTTTCCTGGTGCATCTTCATGGCAGCATACAGATGCCCACCCAAAAGATGAGAGTTACAGAGAATGCTGTGAGCTGGGTCTGTCTTTTATTTATAGTTAACCAGTCCTATCAGGTTGTGGGGGTGGAGTCACAACCCATATGTATGGTGCCATGAAGATGCACCAGGAAAGGAAAATTACGGAAAGGTGAGTATACAATTTTCAGTTTTCTCATCATCAGCACTATATATAGCTTATATATTATAACTTATTTAGTGCCTGGTTAAAGCTTGTAGGATGAGTTTTTTCATTCTTCTCTGACTGTCCTTTGAGGTTTCAGGACCCCTGACCCTCTGTCTGGAAATGGCTCATTGGCTCTGTGCCGATCACATGCCCCCGCCCATGAAAAAAACTCTCTAACAATACAGACCAAACTGAGCATGTGCAGCATGCCCAAAAGCTCTCTATCAGGAGATGGATTGGATACAGTAAATAAAGGGGAGGATCAGAGAAGACAGGATCAAACAGCCTTTTTACACAATGCAGAGGATTAACCCATTTGGTTCCACAGTGAGTATAGCAAGCATGCTTTACTGTATATACAAACTGATATTTACTGTTGTGGCTTTAATAACACTTTAAACTCCCAATGTTGTTGACCAGGGGCTTTACAGAATGATACTTTTACTGTATGTGTTTTGGTCCTTTATTTATAAACTCTCCCATCTCAGTCGAACATGACATTATGTTTCTCTTCTCTGTACTCTGTGGTATGTAGCCTGAGCTTGAGTGTGTGTGTGTTAAGACTTTGTGTCTACAGCAATCATTGAAGGAAGGCTGCACACTTATGATGTCACTCCATTGAAGAATATTTCGCCAGACTAACTTACTGATCCTTGCCTATGGTCACACTTACTGATGCATTTCACTTCTATTGGGCTTTAATAAACTTTAGGCCCAATAGGTGTTAAATATATGAGGGGTGTGGCCACCGGCTACTAGCAAGCCAGTCTGGTGAAAAAAAACATGTCATCAGTGTGTGGCCTTTCATGGATGATTGCTGTGGATGCAGAAAAGGAATGAGCTCCTAAGGTCAGGCATTGGGCTTACCATAGAATGAATAAGTGTGTTGGGATTTTGAGTGGTGCAGGTCTTTGGAAACGTTTGTATCTGTTGGTCATGTATTTTGTCAAAGCAAAATGATTCAAAATATACCTAATTCAGTTGTTCTTTTTGCTATTATATGATATTATATGAAAAACACTTAGATGAATAGTATATCTGGTACCTCAATTCCCTAACCTTCTGATTGCATTAAATAAAAAAAAAAGCACAGCAGTAAATACGATCCATGTCAGTGAGGTTGAGAATGCACAAACTATGGCTTGTCTAGTGACAAGATGGCTGCAAGAAAGACCCTACATTTGTAACTGCCACAAGTAATTTTTGCTACCAAAATCTGAGACCCATCTTTCAGGATAAGTAAAAAGTAAAAGTAAAAGAAGAGGTCAGACCTTGAACCTCATCCATCCCTGTCAGGAATTTCAGCTGAAATGCACATTATTTACTATAGGTAAGTGTAGGTTTGCGTCAGAATCGCACAGGAATACGCTCCACATTCCGGTTCAGTGCAATTCGATTTTCAGCACTGGATTGCACCAAATGTAGGGCATGCAGTACTTTTAAAGATACACTGCAATCAGATCCCATGGCACTGCGGTACCATACAATCTGATGGAGACAAATGTGCAATTTCAAGCTGCATTTGGGGTGTCATTAGGAATCTATTGATGCAATCCAGTGTGTTTGGAACACAGGGCCAGAATCGCACACTAAACACAGGTTTCCTGCACCGCTTTCCAGCATGAATGGGCACTAAAAGCATCCACAAAAGATACACTTGCTACCTTTTTTATGCAGAACTGCAATTGACATATTATCATTAGAGATGGGCTGATCTGTCTCCAGTCCAGCTTGCACCAGAACTCCCAAACTTGGAAAAAGATTGCACCTGAACTGCAAATTCTGTTAAATACTATAGGACCCGAACAAAAAAAAAAATCAAAAGTCCCCATTAGAGATGGGGCAAATGACCCACTGTTCAGTTTGTGCCAGAGCTCTTGAACATCCCCAAAAATTTGGAGCAGAGTAAAGAACCCCTTTGAAGTCTATGGGACCCAAACTTTAAAAAAAGTGCCCATTTTGAGGGCTTGGATGCAAGTTATTGGGCATACAGGTAGGGTATGGGGGTCCTGGTACAACCCTGGGGGGACAAAATTATTTTTAATATAGTGCCTGGGGGGTTCCCTTAGTTTGCCTGTAAAGTGGTGCATCTGCACCATGTATAGCACCTGCTGCAGCAAAAAAAAATCAATTTTTAAAGCCAATAAAATTGAATTTTCCCTGTAAGCTTTCTTTATTTTATAAGCAAAGGCTTTGGGAGCCAGTCTGTATGATGAGGCCACAATGGGCAGCACAGTGGTGTAGTGGTTAGCACTCTCACCTAGCAGTAAGAAGGGTCACTGGTTCAAATCCCAACCACGACACTGCCTGTCTGGAGTTTGCATGTTCTCCCTGTGCCTGCGTGGGTTTCCTCTGGGTACTCCGGTTTCCTCCCACAATCCAAAGACATGCAGGTAGGCTAATTGGCCTCTGTCCAAAATTGGCCCTAGCATATGAATGGGGACCTTGGATTGTGGGCTCCTTGAGGGCAGGGACCAATGTGAGTGTGCAATGTACAGGGATAGGGACAATTGTAGACACTCACTCAGGATGAACTGGATGGACTGGTGTCCTTATTCAACCTTACTAACTATGTAACTATGTAATTGAGTGCATGCAAAACAACATTAGAGATTTATTTAGATATATTTTGGTGTTTGTTTCGCAGACTTCAGATAGAAGTAACAAATGTGGAAAAATTGGACTGGGTGTTGGTGGTCCCTTCACACCATAACTCTATGGAGGTGCTCTTGATGAAAGAAAGAATTGGCTTTGCTGTAAAAAAATTAAATTATATGCCCGGTCAACCAGGTGTGGAAAAATTGTTCCTTGGGTGTTAATTGTGCCCATGAAACCTATACCCCAAAAATGTATTCACAATAAAATCAATACCCACAAAGCTAGGCAGCCTAGACAGTCTTGCACAGATTGCACATCCCAAAAACACTTAATCGGTAATATCAGCATCAGGGGCTTTATAGCTGTTGCTAATCCAGGAATGATTCATTTTGATGAATGTCAGCCAGTCACGGAGCCTGTGGAGCTTTGTTGCCCTTCTCTGGACTCTCTCCAGTGCCAGCACATCCTTCCTTAGGACTGGTGTCCAGAATTGGATGGCATACTCCAGGTGGCCAGACCAGAGTCTTGCAGAGTGGGAGAATTATCGTTTTATCTCTGGAGTTGATCCCTTTTTTAATGCATGTCAATATTCTGTTGGCTTTCCTTGCAGCAGCTTGACATTGCATGCCTTTGCTGAGCCTGTCATCTACTAGGACCCCCAGGTCCTTTTCCATCCTAGATTCCCCCAGAGGTTCTCCCCCTAGTGAGTAGCTTGCATTCATATTTTTTCCACCCAAATGCATTATTTTACATTTTCTACATTAAACCTCATTTGTCATGTAGTTGCCTACCACATTAATTTGTTTAGCTCTTCTTGCAAGGTTTCCACATCCTGCGGAGAAACTATTGTCCTGCTTAGCTTAGTATCGTACACAAATACTGAGATTGTGCTGCTTATCCTTTCCTTCAGGTCGTTTATGAATAAATTAAATAGGATTGTCCCAGGACAGAACCTTGAGGGACCCCACTTTCCACACCAGACCAGTACTCCTGAGTACTCCCCATGTATCACTAACTTCTGAACTCGCCCCTGTAGCCAGTTTTCAATCCATGTATTCACCCTTTGGTCCATGCCGACAGACCTTGTACAGTAAACGTTTAAAGGGAACTGTATCAAATGCCTTTGCAAATCCAGATACACCATATCTACGCCTTCCTTTATCTAGATGGCAGCTCATCTCCTCATAGAAGGTTAATAGGTTGGTTTGGCAAGAAGAATTCTTTATGAATCCATGCTGATTTTTACTAATGATACCGTTTTCATTACTAAAATATTGTATATAGTCCCTTATCACTCCCTCCAAGAGCTTGCATATACTGGTCTGTAATTCCCAGGGATGTATCTTGGCCCTTTTTTAAATATTAGTGATACCTTGGATTTTCTCCAATCTGCTGGCACCATTCCATTCCAGTCAGTAGACTTACTGTTCATAAAAATTAGGAACAATGGTCTGACAATTGGCTTGCTGCATACTACACGGTCATGGTCTACACCGATTAGAAGGGAAAAAACAAATAATAAATGGTGTACCGCTGTGACAATTGCAGTGATAAGCAAAGTGTATTTAGTTTGAATTCAGATTGATAAATGAAAAAAATATAAATAAAATTAGATAATAAACAATACTGTGATAAAAATGATCTGTGAAAATAAATAGCTAAACAATAAATTAATTCATTTCAATAAATAGTGACATTGAATTGAATAAACAATAACAATTAGTTCATCATAAAGTGGCTTGTGCTCAAAAACAGTGTCCAGTGCCTGGTCAGAATATTGTTGCTGTTCCTTTAAGTGACAGTGGTGCCAGTGAAAATTATCCATGCTGATGATAGATTTGCACTCACCAGATGGCCTTACCCCCTAGGGGTAGTACGCATTCACAGTGTAAGCCCCTGTGTAGCTCTCTGGATTCGGCTAGGCAAACTGTTAAACACTTATGCCGCGTACACACGATTGGACTTTCCAGCAGACTTGGTCTGGCAACAATAATAAGGGGGCCCCCAGATCCCAGTCTCTCCCCCTATGTGAATGAGTATGGGGTACATCATACCCCTACCCATTCACCTGAGGGAAAAAGTGTCAATAAAAAACACACACTACACAGGTTTTTAAAGTAGTTTATTAGGCACCTCCAAAGGTCTTCTTCCGACTTCGAGGGTCTTCTTCCCGACTTTGGGGTCTTCTTCCAACTTCTCCGTTCTTTGCCGTTCTTCTCGCCGGGCTCCTCCACTATCTTCTACTCTATTGCCGCTCTTTTGCTAGCGGTGGCCCAGCTTTCTCCTTTGTCATTGTCTTCTTCTTCTTCCTTCTTCTATTCTTCCAATGTTGACACGATGCTCTCTCCCGCTGTAATGCTGTGGACGCGGTGAGCGGTAACTTAAATAGGCATAGGGGGCGGGGTCACCGGGTGATGTCACATGCACCTCTTACGATGTCACATTCCCAGCATGCCCTGGGACTGTGATGTTATAAGCGGTCGGGTCACTGGGTGAAATCACCCGGTGACCCTGCCCCTTATGCCTATGTAAGTCGCCACGCATCGTGTCCACGGCATTACAGCGGGAGAGAGCATCCTATCAACATTGGAAGAACAGAAGAAGGAAGAAGAAGAAGACGGCGAAGGCGGCGACGAAAGAAAAAGCCAGGCCACCGCTAGCAAAAGAGCAGCAAAAGAGCAGAAGATAGCGGAGGAGCCCAGCAAGAAGAACCCGGAAAGCGCGGAGAACTCAGAAGGAGACCCCCAAAGTTGGAAGAAGACCCTCGGAGATGCCTAATAAACTACTTTAAAAACCTCTGTAGTGTGTTTTTTTTATTAACACTTTTTCCCCAGGTGAATGTGTAGGGGTACGATGTACCCCATGCTCATTCACATAGGGTGGGGGTCCGGGATCTGGGAGCCCCCTTATTAAAGGGGGCTCCCAGATTCCAATAATAATTCCCGCCCGCAGACCCCGACAACCAATGGCCAGGGTTGTCAGGAAGAGGCTCTTGTCCTCATCAACATGGGAACAAGGTGCTTTGGGGTGGGGAGCCGCAGGGCACCCCCCTTCCCCAAAGCACCCACCCCCCCATGTTGAGGGCATGCGGCCTGGTATGGTTCAGGAGGGGGGGCGCTCACTCGTCCCAACCCCTATTCATAACCGGCCATGCTTCATGCTCAGATAAGGGTCTGGTGTGGATTTTGGGGGGCCTCCCATGTTGTTTTTTCGGTGTATGGGGTTCCCCTTAAAATCCATACCAGACCTAAGGGCCTGGTGTACAGTACCCTGTAGCCGAGAACCAGCGCAATAGGATCGCGCTGGAATCATTCTCGCGGGCAGGTGCTATAGTTGCCGTTGCGTCATAGTTGGTCGGTCGGACCAGCATACAGACAAGCAGACTTCCCAACAGGAACTGTGTCCATCGGACTTTCGGCGGGAAGATTTAAAACAGGTCCACCCGACTTTGGGGAATAAAAAGTCAGCTGGAGCCCACACACAATCGAATTGTCCGATGGACTCTGGTCCGCCAGGCCAAGCCTGCTGGAAAGTCCAATCGTGTGTATGCGGCATAACACTACCCTCTCCCCAGAATGGAGACACCCTATGACAATAAAAGTATTACTAGTCAGATTACCTGGTGAAAATAAAGAAGAATGCATAAAAAAAGAAAACTAATGCAACCAACACATTCAAGGATTGGTAACCCACAATATATACATTTCTTTTGGATTTATTACTACTTTTTGTTCACCATCTTAGCTTGCCCGTTTCTCTGCCGTGAAATGCTGCAAGAGAGTGTATAGCGCGCTGCCTATGAAACAGTATCACATTGAGCAGTCAGCGAGGCTTGTAAGAGCCGCTAAGTAACTGTCATGTAATATAACTGCATGCAATGACCAGCTGTCAAAACTCTGCGGTGATGCCGGGGGGGGGGGGGCAGGACTGAACAGCTATCAAGCACCAGCCCTTAGGCTAGGGGCTGGGTGGGCTGCTCCATGTATGTGGCTCTACCCCTTTAGGCAGCCCAATCATTGGCTTGTATTTGATAGCTGTTCAGTGCCTATTAGTGCCACCTGTCAGTGCCAATCAGTGCCAACCAATGCCACCTATCAGTGCCAATCTGTGCCAATCATTGCCACCTGTCAGTGCCAACCAATGCCCATTATCAGTGCCAAACAGTACCACCTGGCAGTGCCAATCAGTGCTGCCAATCAATGACAACCAATGTCACCTATCAGTGCCAATTAGTGCCCATCAGTGCTGCCTATCAGTGCCAAGCAGTGCTTCCAATCAGTGCCACCTATCAGTGAAAATCAGTGCCCATCAGCACTGCCTATCCATGCCCATCAGTGTAGCCAATCAGTGTTGCCTATCAGTGCTGCCAACCAGACCCCATCAGTGCTGCCTATCAAAGCCGGCTATTCATGCCAACCAATGCCACCAATCAGTGCCCATCAGTGCTGCCTATCAGTGCCAATATGTGCTGCCAATCAGTGCCACCTATCAGTGCCAGCCAATGCCATCTATCATCGTCAATCATTGCTGCCTATCAGTGATAACCAGTGCTTCCAATCAGTGCCACCTATCAGAACCAATTAATGTCCATCAGTGACAATTAGTGCTTCCAATCAGTGACCTATCAGTGCCAATTAGTGCCCATCAGCACTGCCTATTAGTGCCACCTATCAGTGCCCATCAGTGCTGCCAATCAGTGTTGCCTATCACTGCCAATCAGTGCACATCAGTGCTGCCTATTAGTGCAGCCTATCAGTGCCCATCTGTGCTGCATATCAATGCCCATCGGTGCCACCTATCAGGGCCCAGCAGTGCTGCCTATTAGTGTTGCCAATTAGTGCCCATCAGTGCTGCCAATCAGTGCCACTAAACGCTGCCAGTCAGTCCTGCCCATCACTGCCAATCAGTGCTGCCTATCACTGCCAATTAGTGCCAATCAGTGACACCCAGCAGTGCCTATCAGTGTCCATCAGTTCTGACAATCAGTTACAATCAGTGCTGCGAACCAGTGCCGCCTATCAGTGGCCATCAGTGCTGCCCATCAGTGGCCATCATTGCTGCCAATCAGTGCCACCTATCAGTCGCCATCAGTGCCCATGAGTGCTAAGTGCTGCCTATCAGTGCTGCCAATCAGTTCCCATCAGTGCTGCCAATCAGTGCACTGAGTGCAGGGATGGGGAGATGAACTCAGCAGACAGGCACATTGTCCTCAAGGGGCGGCCTGATGGGGCACAACTGAAATCCATTGATGTTTATTAATGCCACATGATGACATTTACTAAGGATGAGCTCAGGCATGTTCGTACAGCCCACAAACAGAGCCGGCCAGGAAGTCAGCACTGCGCTAATCACAGGCAGTGAGACATTTCCTGATTTCTGTAGCCGCACTTCATGACAATGTCTCACTGCCTGTGATTAGCGCAGTGCCGACTTCCTGGCGGGCTCTGCACCTGGGCTGTGCGAACACGCCAGAGCTCATCCTTAATTTTTAGTATAATAAGTAATCACCACACTATTATTTACGATAAACTACTGGAGGTAAAATAAAAAAGTGTCACTAAAAGGTTTGCTGCTAAGCACTGTTATGTGTTCCCACACCACAAAAAAAAAAAAAAGTGTTGCACTAACTTACTATTCAATAATTTAACAATAATGGTGGAATCCTCTAATGTATGTAAATCTTAATAGTCTTCAATATTACCACAATACCGATCTCTGTGATATGTAACGTCACAAAAAATGAAACAGCAGGGATGACGGAAACCTCTCTTATTCCAGTGATATGTGATTTCACTTGTAATAAATTTTTATTTTTTAGATTGTTACACTTAGGCTGGATTAACAACTATGCATTTTTTGTGCTTTTTGCATTTTGCAGAGTTGCCCTACAGAGCATGTTCCACGGGAAACCATGTTAAATGGACTGTAGTGCAAATCTGCAAAATGCACCAAAACTGCATAGATGTGAATCCAGCCTTAATTCTATATGTTTTAGTTAATATTATAATGTGAATTTTTGCACTTGAAGTTAATTTTCCACCACCCTTGCTAAACCCATGTCTTTATGGACTTTGCTTTGTGCAGTCATGTTGGAACAGGAAGGGGCCATCCCCAAACTATTCCCACAAAGTTGGGAGTATGAAATTGTCCAAAATGTCTTGGTATGCTGACACCTTAAGAGTTCCCTTCACTGGATTAAGGGGCCAAGCCCAACCCCTGAAAAACAACCCCACATCATAATCCCCCTCCACTAAATGATTTGGACCAGTGCACAAAGTAAAGTCCATAAAGACATGGGTGAGCGAGTTTGGGGTGTATGAGCTTGACTGGCCTTCACAATAGAGTGGACTGCAAGGCAGACCTTCTCGTCCAACATTAGTGTCTGACTCACAAATGGGCTTGTGGAAGAATGGTCAAACCTTCCCATAGACACACCCCTAAGCCTTTCTAGAAGAGTTGAAGCTGTTATAGCTGCAAAGGGTGGGCAAATTCAATATTGAACCCTACGGACTAAAGGCCCATACATACGATCAAACTTTTTGACAACAAACATGCAAATTAGCTGTTTTAAGGCAACATCTGACTGTGTGTGCGCTCCATCGGACAGACTTTTTCGGTTTTCATCAGACTTTTGTTGGCTGTGCGAACGGACAAACTTTCCGGCAACAAAAATTTGATGGACCAAAGTCCGATCATGTGTACAGAAAACCATAGGACTTTTGGACAAAGTACAAACACGCATGCTCAGAACCAATGCAAAAGATCAGACAACAATACAGAAGTTGACCAAAGGTGGCAGTAAAGAGCAGAAAAACCACGTGATTTGGTGAAATTTGGCTGAAAAAGTCTTGCCGTGTGTATGCAATACAAGTTTACGGCCGACGCCCTGTGATGATACAAATGATACATTTTGGGTTCAGTTTAAGAAAAAAGTGGTAAACTTTTCTTTTTATATCTTTCTAAATGTACTTTGACCTGGGATTGACATCAAGAATGGTGCAATGCTGTCAAAGGACATCTTTTTGGATACACTATGATTTGAGGATGGTATCGATTACAGTATAGGGCAATGCTGCTGGAAGACATTGCTGTGTTACATCTTTCTTGGTAAACATTGATTTGGGTATGGCTTCAGGGATGAGGCAGTGCTGCTTTGCTGACTGGTGGATATCACTCTGTGCCTTTAGTAAATCAACCCCTGTGTTTTATCATTTTTGGCATCTGTTGGCCTGGATATTGTATAAGGAATGACAATTCTGAAGTTAACTACGATTCCCACTAAAGTATTAGACATTTCGGGTTTGATGTTGTATTACTGTCAGGAAAGGCTTGCTGGGAGCAATAGTTCTACACAAACAGGTGCATGGTTGTGGGTGCCTATGCGCATGCGTGAGTGCACACGGGAGCCTGGCCTGTCCACGGCCTTGCACCTGCCTAATCCTCTGGTCCATCTGTGCCTGCCTGCTAACGACCCGGCTTGTCCAGTGACTCTGCTCTTGTCTCCTGCATCTGCTCCAGTACTGTCTGTCTGTGTATGACCCAGCCTGCCTGACCTTCCCGTGTTCCAGTCCCTGGAACCACCTCTCTGTATCGTGTGAGTGTCTTCCTGATATATCATCAGGAAGACCATCCAGGATCATTATCTGGAACTCCAGACAGGATGCCTGTGGCCAATCATAGCTCAGGCTGTGTAGTACACGCCCCACACTATATGAGGCCGCCAGTGCGGCGGCCTTGTGTAGTGTGTTGGCGTCTGCAGGAGTTAGTGGGTGTTGTCTGTGTACCTTCAGCGCAGTATACACCTGTATCTACATATTTAGCGTTATTGCTCTTCTGTAATTGAGCTATCAGCCATCTGCAGAAGTTTGTGGGTGTTGTCTGTGTGCCCTGAGTGCAGTATACACCTGTATCCACCTATATAGCTATATTGCTCTTCTGTAATTGAGCTATCAGCCATCTGCAGGAGTTTGTGGGTGCTGTCTGTGTGCCCTGAGTGCAGTATACACCTGTATTCACCTATTTAGTGTTATTGCTCTTCTGTAATTGAGCTATCAGCCATCTGCAGGAGTTTCTGGGTGTTGTGTGTGTGCCCTTAGTGCAGTATACACCTGTATCCACCTATATAGCTATATTGCTCTTCTGTAATTGAGCTATCAGCCATCTGCAGGAGTTTCTGGGTATTGTCTGTATGCCCTGAGTGCAGTATACACCTGTATCCACCTATATAGCTACCGTATATACTCGAGTATAAGCCGAGATTTTCAGCCTCTTTTTTGAGGCTGAAAGTGCCCCCCTCGGCTTATACTCGAGTCATCGCCGTCTGACTGCTCGATCAGCGTATCGAGCAGACAGACGGCGGACATACTACAATTCGAAAGCCGCGCCTCCGCCTCCGCCTCCGCCTGTGATAGGCGGAACACTCAATTTCCCAGCAGTCAGTGTTCCGCCTATCACGGACATCCGCTCATCCTCGTACTACGGACGAGGATGAGACGATGTCCGTGATAGGCGGAACACAGGCTGCTGGGAAATTCAGTGTTCCGCCTATCACAGGCGAAGGCGGAGGCGCGGCTTTTGAATTTTAGAATGGCCGCCGAGGCGCCGACGAAGAGCGGCGATCCTGGCAAGGCACGGGACGGAGGCAAGGCAAGGCACGGCACGGGACGGAGGCAAGGCACGACACGGGACGGAGGCAAGGAGGCAAGGCACGGCACGGGACGGAGGCAAGGAGGCAAGGGACGGAGGCAAGGAGGCAAGGCACGGGACGGAGGCTCGGGACACAGGCTCGGGACACAGGTAGGCTGGACACACACACACACACACACACACACACACACACACACATGGACACACACACACAGGGATGGATGGATGGATACACACACACACACAGGGATGGATGGATGGAGACACACACACACACAGGGATGGATGGATGGAGACACACACACACAGGGATGGATGGAGACACACACACACAGGGATGGATGGATGGATGGAGACACACACACACAGGGATGGATGGATGGATGGACACACACACACACAGGGATGGATGGATGGATGGACACACACACACACAGGGATGGATGGACGGACACACAGGGATGGACGGACACACAGGGATGGACGGACACACAGGGATGGACGGACACACAGGGATGGACGGACACACACACAGGGATGGACAGGCATGTCTCACCCTCGGCTTATACACGAGTCAATAAGTTTGCCAGTTTTTTTGGGGGTAAATTGGGGGCCTCGGCTTATATTCGGGTCGGCCTATACTCGAGTATATACGGTATATTGCTCTTCTGTAATTGAGCTATCAGCCATCTGCAAGAGTTTCTGGGTGTTGTCTGTGTACCTTCAGCGCAGTATACACCTGTATCTACATATTTAGCGTTATTGCTCTTCTGTAATTGAGATATACGCCATCCATCTGCAAGAGTTTCTGGGTGTTGTCTGTGTGCCCTGAGTGCAGTATACACCTGTATCCACCTGTATAGCTATATTGCTCTTCTGTAATTGAGCTATCAACCATCTGTAGGAGTTTCTGGGTGTTGTCTGTGTGCCCTGAGTGCAGTATACACCTGTATCCACCTATTTAGCATTATTGCTCTCCTGTAATTGAGCTATCAGCCATCTGCAGGAGTTTCTGGGTGTTGTCTGTGTGCCCTGACTGCAGTATACACCTGTATCCATCTATATAGTTATATTGCTCTTCTGTAATTGAGCTATCAGCCATCTCCAAGAGTTTCTGGGTGTTGTCTGTGTGCCCGGAGTGCATTATACACCTGTATCCACCTATATAGCTATATTGCTCTTCTGTAATTGAGCTATCAGCCATCTGCAGGAGTTTCTGGGTGTTGTCTGTGTGCCCTGAGCGCAGTATACACCTGTATCTACCTATTTTGCTCTTCTCTAATTGAGGAATCTGCCATCTGCAGGAGTTAGTACAGCACAGTATACACCGGTATCTACCCTTTAATTCCTGTTATTCTATAATAAAGGCATCTGCAGGAGTTAATGGGTGTTGTGTGCCTCCAGCACAGCACAGTATACACTGGTATCTACCCTTTAATTCCCGTTGTTCTATAATAAAGGCATCTGCAGTAGTTAATGGGTGTTGTGTGCCTCCAGCACAGCACAGTATACACCGGTATCTACCCTGTAATTCCTGTTGTTCTATAATAAAGGCATCTGCAGGAGTTAGTGGGTGTTGTGTGCCTCCAGCACAGCACAATATACACCTGTATCTATCCTTTACATAGTGCAGGAATACCTAGGGGCAAGGTCAGACTTGGACACCTTTCCCACCGAAAATCCTCTGGCTTACTGGGTCTTGAGGATGGATCACTGGCCAGAGCTTGCACAGTATGCAATTGAGCTACTGGCCTGTCCTGCATCCAGCGTTCTTTCGGAACGCACCTTCAGTGCTGCTGGTGGCTTTGTTACCAATCACAGGGTGTACCTGTCCACTGACTCAGTTGATCGACTGACCTTCATCAAGATGAATCAGTCTTGGATCATCCACAGCTACCAAGCACCTGCAGCTGATGTAACCAAATATATATTTTTTTAAATATCACATCCCTTCAAGACTGCCTATGCTGATGCTGAGTGACTGTCATGTTATATTGATTGTCTATCCTCTTCCTCCTCCACTGATATGTTGGAAAAACATTTTTGGTTCTGGGTGATGCCACCAGCTAAATTTTTCAGCCCCTGTTTAACAAAATTTTGATGCAATGCTTTGCAGCAGGGCTCATTCCTGCACCACAACTAGAGTATATGGGAGAGGTTACAGTGTTATGGCACCAGCACCAGTGCCTAAGGCCCAATTTTTCTGCCCCTGTTTAACAGGGGCATGTAATTACAATTCTTGATATAATATTTCACAGCAGGGCCCGTTCCTGTGCCCACCCAGAGTAACTGTGAGGACTTATAGTGTTGTGGCACCAGCACCACAACCACCAAAGGTCAATTTTTCTACCACTGTTCAACAATGGCATGTAATTACAATTCTTGATATAATCGTTCACAGCATTGCGCTCCAGCGCCCACCAAGAGTCACTTTGAGGGCTTACAATGTTGTGGCAACACCAACACCTTGTTCCGCCATTTCTGCAGAGCATATAGGGCAGGCCCCTACTTTCAAACATCCAACTTACAAACGTCTCCTACTTGCAAACGGAAGGAGACAACAGCAAGTGAGATGAAAAAAGACAGACGGCAAAACAAATTATACAGGGGTGATAACCCTTCCCTATGTTTTCCAAAAAGCTTAAAAATAGATTTTTTGACTGGAGCTACACTTTAAAAATGTACCAGTTCAAAATTACAAACAGATTCTACTTAACACAACAAATCTACACAGTCCCTGTCTTGTTTGCACCGCCTGTGTACTGCTGTTCTGAGTATATAGGGCCTGGGGGCCCCACGTCTTTCCTTTTTTTAATATGGGTACAGGGTTCCCCTTAATATCCGTACAAGACCCAAAGGGGCTGATAATGGGCAGGGGGGCTACCTATGCCATTTTTCTCAATGATTTTCATCCACATTGCCAGAACCAGATATTACATTAAAAACGCAAGCAGTTTTAAATGACTTTTTTTCCGTTAAATTTCATTTTGTGCAGGGACTGTTCTAAACACGGGAAACACGTGGCACTTCACAGGCATACTATAGACACCCCCCAGGCACGATATGTAAAGGAATATTTCACTTTTTTTTCACTTTAATCGTCATTAAAATCAGTGCTCCAGCCAAAACGGCCATTTTTAAAAACATTTTAGGCATTGACCCATGTCCTCTGGGGCAGGAGCCAGGTCCCCAAACCCTTTTTACGAATTTGCGGTCCGTTCGAAAGTTCTGGTGCAAACCGAACCGGGGGGGGGGGGGGGTGTTCGGCTCATCCCTACTCCTCATTACTCGGTTCTGCTTTCAGGGACGATTCCACAGCTGCCTCACATAGAAACACACGTGCTGATGCTGTCCAGCCCCTTGCCGACCCACCCACTATCTGTTATTGGATAGTGGCCAGCCATTCAGCTAGCTCTCTCTCTCTGTGCAGGAACAGGATGGGAGGAGTCATGACATCACCCACCCTCTTCTTCTTTACAGAGGCAGGAGAGGATCGCAGCAGTGCTGCATAATGAAAAAAACACAGTCGGGAGCAGGAGTGACGGTGTGGCCAGCTGTCAGCCTGTTCCCACTGTGCTGTTGGTTTTCCTGACCCCCCCCTCGTCCTGGTGCGTACTGCTCCGAACCCCACTGCTGCAGGTGAGGAGGAGGTGTCCCACCCCCAACTGACGTCACTTCCGGTGTTGGTTTTCAGTATCGGAGCATTTTCCTGAGTACCGATACTCGTGAAAATGCCTAGTATGGGTACCAATACCAGTATCGGTATCGGTGCATCCCTAGATTTAACATTCTTACACCTCTTGTTTCATGGGACTAATGGATCTATAAAATCTTATAAAAAAAAGTGTTATCCCACACTTAATAAATGCAGCTAAAATGTTAATACCCAGGCATTGGAGACAGGTAACATGCCCCACCCTTGCGGAATGGAAAAGGGAAGTGGATGTAATAATGGAGGCGTGAAGGTGGGTTCATGAGACCAGAAACCAACAAGAGAAATTTAAGAAAATATGGGCAGGTTGGAAGCGTTATGCCCCAGGGATAGAGTGAGCTTAAAATACACTAGAAAGTAGATATAGAACTTTCCCTTCCTCTGACTAAGGAGAAGGAAAAGAAAAACAGAAATTGCTGCTTGTTTAAGAGACACCTGAAGTTAAGTAAATAAATAAGGGATGAAATACAACATTTTTAGAAGTATGTACTTGTTTAAGTGTTATATGTTTATAAGGAGAGGACCCCCCTACCAGCCCCACCCCCTTTTTTTTTTCTCCTGCCCCTTTTTTCCCTGCCCTGTCTCCCGTTGGGGAGGAGGAGGAGAGACAGCATATTAAAATACACATTAGGAACATATTAACCACTAGCCGACCAGCCACCGCAGTTGTACTGCGGCATCATGGCTCGGCTGCACGAATTGCCGTTATGTTACGTCGGTAACATAAACGGGCACTAGCCGATGCGAGTGCACGTCGGTCTTGATCACTGCCGGGCTCCTGCAATCCGCCAGGGCACACGGAGAACCGGGAGCTGTGTGTGTAAACACACAGTTTCCGGTTCTCTGAGCAGGGAACTGAAAGATCATCTGTTCATACAGAGTATGAACAGTGATCTGTTAGTTTCCCTGCACAGTCCCATCCCTCCTTCAGTTAGAACACTCCCTAGGACACATATTAACCCCTTCACTGCCCCAACCCAGTGTTAACCCCTTCACTGCCAGTGACATTTTTACAGCAATCAATGCAATTTTAAGCGCACTGATCGCTGTATTAATGCCAATGGTCCCAATGTGTCAAAATTGTCCAACGCGTCCACCATAATGTCGCAGTCATGATGAAAATCACTGATCGCCGCCATTACTAGTAAAAAAAAAAAATATTAATAAAAATGCCATAAATCTATCCCCTATTTTGAAGACGCTGTAACTTTTGCAAACCAATCAATATACGCTTATTGAAAACAGAAGTAGATCCCACGCCTCCTAATTGCTAAACTAAATTCCTAAGCTGCTACCCCTTAACTAAGTGAAAAATCACTAGTGCAAAATTTGGAAAGGTTGATAGGGGGCGCTGATTGATCTCATGAGACCTTGATTGTAAATTAAATAAACATGTTTTTTTTTTTTATAATAATAAAAAAATATTATGGCAACCAGCCTACCTAATTTTACAACTAAATTAAATATCTTGTGAAAGTGTAAAACTAAGGTTGACTTATGAAGTGCATAAAAATGTGAATCTTGACAATATCCACATATATTACAATAACCAATCAAAAACATGTGCAAACCATTGTGATACACTTACCACACCATATAAAATGTAAACAATAAAAATTCATATCAAAATAAAAACTGCACTCATTTGAACCCTACCAATGGTGAAATAAATTGGTAAGTACACCAGCCTACCTATTAAACCAAAACATTTTTATATTGGATAATACCTGTGAACTGAAATATCACATAAAATAAATATCAATATAGTGCATAACACCGTGAAGACCTATCAAGGTCTATCAATCAGAATAAATGTGCAAATCTTGAATTATATGACATTTACGAATAAACAAAACAATATGAGTCCATATATATGTGAATCTTGTGCCTGATTTTTCCAAACCATCAATGGAAACTTTCACCACTTGTGGATATCACCGGAGAGGTGCTCAAAAAACTGGGTGTCAGCTTAACAGATGGAGTTGGCCTAATTAATGAAAAAAAGGTCAAGCAGGCTTTTTTGCAATCCCTGCTGTATCGGAGAAGTCTGTGGATCAGATACCCAGTCCCCAGCATATGGAGCTCACGGATGGAATATGAAACAAAATGCAGAGGAGCCAAAAATAGTGTAATCCCATTTATTTTAAAATGGTAAAAACAAAGGAATGCTAAATGGCTGCTTACATAAATCGTGCCATTGCCCGGCACTGAGGCTGAGAAGCTGCTAATTTAGATGATGTCCTGCAGTGTTACACTGACAAGTGGCGTGCATTCCTCCTACGACGGAGAACAACCACAGGGACCGGATATGACGTAATTGTGTGACCACTGGTCCCACATTTTCATGCACTTCATAAGCCAACCATAGTTTTACACTTTCACCAGATATTTAATTTAGTTGTAAAATTAGGTAGGCTGGTTGCCATAATATTTTTTTTATTATTATTTTAAAAAAATATTTAATTTACAATCAATGTCTCACAAGATCAATCAGCGCCCCTATCAACCTTTCCAAATATACGCTTATTGCGATTTTTCTTGTTTTTTACCAAAAATATGTAGAAGAATACGTATCGGCTTAAACTGAGGGGAAAAAAAGTTTTTTTATATATTCAAAATTATATTTCAAAATTGACGCTCTTTTTTTGTTTATAGCGCAAAAAATAAAAAACAGAGGTGATCAAATACCACCAAAAGAACGCTCTATTTGTGGGAAAAAAGGGACGTAAATTTTGTTTGGGAGCAACGTCGCACGAATGCGCAATTGTCAGTTAAAGTGACGCAGTGCCGAATCACAAAAAGTGGTCTGGTCTCTGGCCAGCCAAATGGTCTGGGGCTTAAGTGATTAAGAGATTTATTTATTTAGGAAGAATTATTGTATATACACACAATGTTTGGAACAGTTAGGCAAGCATTCCCTTTCTTTCATACATACACACAACATATGTGCAACATTTTCCTGACAGACTCCATGGCAGCCTACGTATGGGTTAATCCCCGCCTCTCATACCTCATAGGACCCCACTCCCATAAATCTTTGCTTCTGAACAGAGACTGTGTTCCTTTTTTGTCCTCCTCCTAGGACCAAGGTGTTTGCTTACCTTACGAAGAGTTCCGGTCCAGTCCTGTTTGCACGAAGATCCTGAGGGTGATTGTGATTCCAGCAGTCCCAGCTATTAGCCGGGTGGAAATGGGCGATATATGCGATGCCATGAAGAGCTTACTAACCTGCCATTGGCAGGCAAGCGGCAATTTGGCCATACATCCTTTGCTATTAGCAGGAGGCCTCTATTTTGATGTCCCGTTCGTGCAGTGGGTGGAGTACCCCAGTCAGGATGGATCGGGATCGTGCCGTGGCGGTATCGTATTGATTTTAATCATTATCATTATGGCAGCCTGTTTATGTGTGTTGTTTGTCATCTCCTTCTTTCCATTTCCTGGTATGTATGGCGGCTGGAGCGCATTTGCGTTCCAATCCGCCGCCTCTTCCGTTCGTTCTGCGCAGGCGCGTGCCTCGTTCGGATCGAGGCTTGGTCCGAATGTGCGCAGTTTTCGGAAGACGGCGGTGATCGTGCATGCGCACGAACTCCGCTGACCGACGCCAGGGGGGCATGGTGATGTCACCATCGGCGCCAACTTTTAAATAGCTGTCGGATACAGCTATGGTTGGGATCGCTCTGCGAGAGTGTGCTGTGTGTCTTGCTTGGAGGTATGTTCTGTTCGCCAGGAAGCTCTATTATTTGATTCCTGTCAGGTGCTTATGGTGTTTTCAAATCTCTCCAGCATACAGACTTTCTCATTATGGACGTATCATCGCCCCCCAGTGGCCAACCCTTACGCTGCAGGTAGGAATATTATTTCCTTCTGCTGGGTTGTTTTCGGTAATTACTTTTGGTTTTCTTGCTGTAGTTTTTTCTTTCTATTTAGCCCTTCTAGGTCTGAACGTCATTTATCGGCACGCAAAGATACTGACCAGTCTAGGTTACATCATCGTCAGTCTACGTCAAGTTCTAGACGCTCTAGATCACCCTCCAGACACCATAGATCAAGATCTGGATCTGGTCGTCATTCAACCCACCGTTCCAGCCGCTTAGAGAAAGCCTGCTGGGGTTGTAAATCTCACGTTCCAGAGGGTAAATCTCTCTGTGAGTCTTGTTATTCCAGAGCTATGAAGGAAAGGGGAGCCGGAGACCAGCAAGTGGATGCATTGGTCAGGAAGGTGGTTCAAGAATCTCTGAACAAGGCAGAGTCTGATCGGATGTTTAACCCTCCTTCCGTTACAGCTCCTGTCGATGTAGATGCAGACCCCGTAATTCCGGGTCCCTCCAGACACAGTGTCTCTCCAAGTGAATCTTCAGACAGTGAGATTGATGATTCAACTGCAGGTTTTGATTTTTCTCTTGTCCCGCAGTTAGTCAGAGCAGTCAAGGACACTCTAAAATGGGAAGAGCCAGTTGAAGCACCCTCTAAACAGAGGAAGTACTTTAAACACCTTAAGAAGGACCGCCCGAATTTCCCCTTCTTGGGTGAGCTCGGTGAGATTATTTCAGACGAATGGGGAAAAGTGGAGAGGAAGAACTCCTTAATTTCCAAGATTGCCAAAATGTACCCGTTTAAAAGCGAGGAAGTTAAATATCTGGATTCAGCCCCTCTTATTGATGCGGCTCTAATGCGTCTAGTCAGACATGTTACACTCCCTCTTGAAGATTCCGTTTCGTTCAAGGATGGTTTAGAGAGGAAGATTGACACCGACCTGAAGCGCATTTATATCACCGCAGGCATGGCTTGTAAGCCAGCTCTGGCTCTTGCAGCATTATCTAAAGCCATGGAGTCTTGGACGGATGATGTTGGTGCGGCTTTGGGAAGCGTTTCGGAAGAACTTATCCGGAATTCACCAGTACATGAACTGAAGTTAGCATCAGTCTTTTGGGGGAAGCATCCCTTGATATTATCCGCCTAGTGGCACGTGTCATGCTCTCCTCAGTTACTGCGAAGCGCGCTCTGTGGCTTCGTCCGTGGGTTGCAGATCCTGCCCCTAAACAGGCATGGTGTAAGATTCCCTGTGAGGGACCCTCCCTCTTCGGGAACAAACTTGATTCTGCCATTTCCAGTGCTACTGGGGGTAAATCAGTGTTCTTACCCCAGGATCGTCGCCTCTTGGGTCAGAGGAAAGTTCAGCCCAGACAAGAACAAGAGCGTGCTAGAGATGCTCGCCGTTACAGGCCTGGTCGGGAATTTAGGAAGAATTGGAGAAGGGCTCAGTCTTCAAGCCAAAAATCCTCTAAGTCAACTACATCAAGGTACAAAAAAAAAAAAAAGAGAGAGGTACTCCTGTCTTACACAGATTCCCTGTTGGCTCAAGGCGCTGCCATTCCGGTCCCAACCAGAGAGAGATTTCAAGGGGTCTACTCCCCCCTCTTTATGGTCCTCAAAAGAAAGGCTCCTGGAGACCAGTTATCGACCTAACGCATCTGAATTCCTTCATCAAGAAGGAAAAATTCAAGATGGAGACATTACTAACAATACGTCAGTCAATACAACCAGGCGACTGGTTGATTTCCATAGACTTGAAGGATGCTTACTTCCATGTTCTGATTGCAAAATAGTTTCAGAGGTACCTTCGGTTTGCAGTGGGCGAATTACATCTTCAATTTGTATGTCTCCCGTTTGGGCTTACAACATCGCCTCGAGTGTTTTCGAAGCTCTTACTGGCTGTGGTAGCACTAATCATGATCAAAGGTATTCGATTACACCATTACCTAGACGATCTACTATTGCTTTCCCAAGACAGAGAACAGCTACTGTTACATCGAACTCAAGTCATCTCAACACTCACGGAATTCGGTTGACTGTTGAACCGGGGGAAAAAAGTCATCTGGACCCAACTCAGATTTTTCTCGGAGCCCAGTTCAACACGGTCGAATGTACCATCTCCCTTCCGGTGGAGAAAATTCCGGTGATCCGAGACAGGATTCGGCCTGCATTGCATTCTCTTCTTCTCAGGGCCTCACAGTGCCTCAAGATAATTGGCACTATGGTATCCACAGCCCCATGATAAAGTGGGCACAATGGAGGATGTGTCCCTTTCAGAAGGGTTTTCTTCTACAATGGGACCAGGGGTCTCGAGACCATCTGGTCAGGATAACCCCCTCCATGCGGGAGAGTCTCTTCTGGTGGCTCCAACGAAAGAACCTCCTCAATTGCCATTCCATAGCTTCCGTCTCTTGGATCACAGTAACGACGGACGCCAGCAACATGGTCTGGGGCGCCCTGTGTCTGTCAGAAATAGCCCAGGGCGTGTGGGAATTTCCAGCCCAAGAGGTAGTATCCAATGTTCTAGAGCTTTGTGCTGCTCTCCGTGCTCTTCAAGCCTTTTCTCACCTGATTTCAGGGACCTCGGTTCTCCTAAGGATGGACAACACGACAGCAGTGTCTTATATCAAGAGACAAGGAGGCACCCGCAGTCTCTCTCTGCCGAGGGAAGTGAGCCCGATCATGTCTTGGGCTCAGATGAACTTGTCAAATCTGATGACGGTTTATCTCCCCGGAATTCAGAATGTCCAGGCGGACTTCCTATTAAGGTTCTCCCTGGACAACGAGTGGTCTTTCCATCCCGAGATATTCACATGGATTCTGTCTCTGGGGATCCTGCCAGAAGTGGACCTGTTTGCCTCCTCGTGCAATTTCAATCCGGAGAAATATTATACGAGGTGTCGTTGTCCTCAGGCCTTCGGTATGGATGCACTGACGGATCAGTGGAGGTTTCGCACGGCTTATGCCTTTCCCCCAGTCCGGTCATCCTGCGATTCCTTTCAAGACTCAGGTGGGAGAAAGTTATGGTGGTGACGGTTGCTCCATTTTGGCCCAACAGGCCGTGGTTTCCGCTCCTAATGCAGCTGAGTTTTCGGGATCCAGTTCCTCTCCCTTCCAGGGCAGATCTCCTGCTACAGGGAACATCTCTTCACCCATGCCCGGCCCATCTTCATCTGATGGTTTGGTTCTTGAAAGGGGAAGGTTGGAAGCATTAGGGTGTCCAAGTACTGCCATCGCTACTCTACTGAATGCTAGAAGGCCAGGTACTAATAAAGTCTATCAAAGAATTTGGGCGAAGTTTGCTGACTATACTTCTTCCGTTGGCAGTTCCTGTAGTGACCTGAAGATTCAAGACATTTTGGGTTTCCTACAGACGGGACTAGACCTGTCACTATCAGTGAGTTCCTTACGAGTTCAAATTTCGGCAATTTCAGCATTTACTGGCGTTTCCTGGGCCAAACACCATCTTGTCAGACAGTTTTTCAGGGGAGCAATAAGACTCAGACCCCAGAAAAAAAAAAAAAACAAGATTCTCCAAATAGGATCTTCCTTTTGTCCGGGATTCCTTTTCAGAGGAAAGTCCTGAGCATATGGTTCAATCATCTATCAAGGCTCTTTCTCTCAAAGCCGCCTTTCTGGTGGCTATAACATCGGCCAAGAGGGTCTCTGAGATCAGCTCTCTGGGTTGCAAAGAACCTTTTCTGACGTTTTTCCCGGATCGTGTGGTCTTGGTTCCCATGTTAGGGTCAAATTCTAAGGTCACATCTGTATTTCATGAGAACCAGGAGATTGTTCTTCCTACTTTTCGGACTTTTCGGACATCCTTTAGATGTTGGAGAAGTTCTAAAACAGTACTTGGAATCCACAGCTCCTTTTCGGACTTCTGACCATCTCTTTGTTTACTTCAATGGAAAGAATAAGGGATCACGTGCTTCTTCAAGAACCATCGCAGCTTGGATTGTTCAGGCTATTCAATGGGCTTATAAAGCTAAGGGTTTGGCTCCTCCAGAGGCGGTGACGGCTCATTCTACCAGGAGCGTTTCAACATCATGGGCGGCTGCTCGTCATGTTTCTCCAGAAGTAATCTGTAAAGCGGCCTCATGGTCATCAATTAATACCTTTATGACACATTATTGTGTTGAGCCGGCTTCTTTATCGTCGGTTAATTTTGGTTTGCATGTCTTATCTGTTGACGGTGCCAATTAAACCTTTTTCTGTTAACCAGCAATTTCCCACCCGGGTGTGTATGGCTAGTTATTTCCCATACGTAGGCTGCCATGGAGTCTGTCAGGAAAAAGGAAAATTTATATCAAATACTTACCGTAATTTTCCTTTCCTGATGGACTCCATGGCAGCAGGAGTTCCCTCCCTTTTGCTGGAGTAGGCTAAGTTACGGAACACAGTCTCTGTTCAGAAGCAAAGATTTATGGGAGTGGGGTCCTATGAGGTATGAGAGGCGGGGATTAACCCATACGTAGGCTGCCATGGAGTCCGTCAGGAAAGGAAAATTACGGTAAGTATTTGATATAAATTTTCCTTTTTCTCTGCACAAAATTGTTAATGAAAACACTGAATGTAGTAGAAAAATTATATATTTTGTTTTTGTAGGCAGACATCACCACATTTTCCATCTCAGTAATAATGAACAGCCCTTTGTTTTAAAACTGTAATGGGCAGCTATGCATTATAAAAGTGGTTGATCATTAATATAAACACATTGTCATTATTCTAATATCTTAGGTTTTTAAAGGACCTCTTTCATTTTCTTCTGATAGCCAGTAACATATGTAGAGGATTTATCAATGTTTTTCGATCAATCATTCCCTTTTATTTTAAATACCTTTTTTAATATTGTTCTCCAAATATACATTTATATGCAGACCACGCTATCCAGAAAAGAGGCACAAGTGGTACAAGGTGTCTGTACAAAGTGCATTAGCGCACATTTTTATTTTCTTATCCAGCGACCAGCAAAAGTGGCAGGGGTTATACACTGCCAGGGGTGTTTATAATAAATACCATTTATTCACATGGTTTAGATATTAATTTAAAAAGCTGTTGCTTAAAGTTTTCAAGTACCCCAACAAAGTTTAGATGTGTTTCTAAATGTCTGTCACATTTGCTGAACATAATCTGCAAGTAAATCTGTAGTGAGCTATAAATAGAAGCACATGTAAAATGGAAAAAAAGAAGGAATTTAAATACCAGATACTATCATTTCCACTCCACATACAGTTAAATGAATCCAAAATGTTTGTGAGAGTGGTCCTTTAATTCACATTTGGAATTATTATTTTTCAGTGCTGCTAGTGGAAATTACCTTCTTATCAATAATGTATGCAGCAGGCCCATGGCTATAAAAGTGTGCATATAATTGAATTTCAGAGCGTTTTCTCTAAATTGATTTCACAAATATCCTATATATCACTGTAGGAGTTATTGCAATCCTTGGTGTATGTATATGCAGGACCTTGCCTCTGCTGAGAGGTCGATGAGGTATTGATTGAGCAAGTCAGAAAAATGTTTGTCACTTTCTTGATAACCCTTTCCTTTTAATAGTTGGAGCTATCTCCACTATGGAGAAAGGACCAGATGCATTCAGTGACCTCATCATAAAATATCAGCTCTTATACAAGCCTGCTTGTGCTAGTGAGTGACCTTTCCAATACTTTGTATTATACTTAGCCTCCTACCTCCTCTGTATTTAACAGATTACTCTCACTATAAATAGCTGGAAAAGGGAAAGATGCATGAAAAGGTCAAAATGATACAGTTCACCATAACCTTCCTTCAAAATAAATTAAAATACATGGGACTTGTATGGCGAGGAGTCTGATATGCCTGATATCTCCGTGGCTTGCCATTTATGTGTACTAAGCTCAAGTGTAAATTTGAAGTAAATCACTGTCAGTTGATACATTTAGCACCTGATAACAGTAAATGCCAGCAGAAAATATCCACATAAAAAAGCAATGACAGAGGGCAAGTTTTCTATCTAGCAATGTTACATTTTAAGGTATCCATTTTCAACTAAATGCATAAAATTGGTTTAGACAGACATCCAGATTAGTCATTTTGGCTATATGCATGTTTAATCAAATCTGCTTAAGATCTAATGTCAAATATAAAATTGTCCAATCTTTTATTTTGCTCTCTGTATTTTATTATTGATTTTAACCACTTCAGCCCCAGACCAGACCAGTTTCTTTTCAATTTGGTACTGCGTCGCTTTAACTGACAATTACACGGTCGTGCGACATGGCTCCCAAACAAAATTGATGTCCTTTTTTCCCACAAATAGAGCTTTATTTAGGTGGTATTTGATCACCCCTGCGGTTTTTATTTTTTGCTCTATAAACAAAAAATTGAGACAATTTTGAAAAAGCCGCATTAGTTTTTACATTTTTACATTTTGCTATAGTAAATATCCCCCAAAAATGTATAAAAAAAAAAAAATGTTTTTCTTCAGTTTAGGCTGATACGTATTCTTCTACATATTTTTGGTAAAATAAAATCACAATAAGCGTTATTATTGATTTGGTTTGTGCAAAAGTTATAGCGTTTACAAAATAGGGGATAGTTTTATGCCATTTTTATTAACCAGTTCCCGACCAGTGCACGCCGATGTACGCCGGCAGAATGGCACGGGCAGGCATATTGGCGTACAGGTATGTCCAATCTTTAATGCCGCGCTGGTCGGGACCCCCATGAGTCTGGTCGCAGATCCTGCGAACTTGATCGCCACAGCCATACCCGCGATCATCTCACGGGGCGGCTGCCACCCACTGGTTAACCCCTTCACTGCCAGTGTCATTTACACAAGAATCACTGCATTTATATAGCAGTGATTGCTGTATAAATGACAATGGTCCCAAAAATGTGTCAAAAATGTCCGATGTGTCCGCCATAATGTCGCAGTCACAATAAGAAAAAATAATGTTTTCTTTTTTAAATTGTCGCTTTATTTTTGTTTATAGCACAAAAAATAAAAACCGCAGGGGTGATCAAATACCACCAAAAGAAAGCTCTATTTGTGGAGAAAAAAGGACGTCAATTTTGTTTGGGAGCCACTTCGCATGACAGCGCAATTGTCAGTTAAGTGACACAGTGCAGAATCGCAAAAAGTGGTCTGGTCTTTGGCCAGCAAAATGGTCCGAGGCTGAAGTGATTAATATTTTTTTTTACTAGTAATGCCGGCGATCAGCGATTTTTATCATGACTGCAACCATTTTTGACACATTTTTGGGACCACTGTCATTTATACAGCAATCCGTGCTATACAAATGCACGGATTCCTGTGTAAATGACCCTGGCAGTGAAGGGGTTAACCACTATGGGGCAGTGTAGGGGTTAAGTGTGTCCTTGTTTCTAACTGTGGGGGGGTGTGGCTGTATGTGACATGTCACGAATCTCTGCTCCCGATGACAGGGAGCAGAGATCAGTGACGCTGTCACTAGGCAGATTTCTTCCTCTCCGTGGGGCGGCCCGACTCACGGAGGTCCCGGTTACTTGCAGCAGGTGCTTAGGCCAACATCTCTGTTAGTCTCATTCCATGCATTTATATTAGGTTTTACTTTTATTTTTGGATAGAGTGGAGAAGGATTAGAACACTTGTCAGTTGTTATTGCTGTCTGTGTCCCCATTAGGGAGATTCACTCTCTCTATATGTCTATGTAGTGGTCGTCTTGGAAGTGTATTTGGGGTCGATATCATGTTGGAATACTGCCCTGAGGCCCAGTCTCCGAAGGGAGGGGATCCTACTCTTCTTCAGTATGTCACAGTACATGTTGGTATTCATGGTTCCCTCAATGAACTGTAGCTCCCCAGTGACAGGTGCACTCATGCAGCCCCAGACCATGACGCTCCCACCACCATGCTTGACTGTAGGCAAGACACACATGTCTTTGTACCCTCACCTGGTTGCCGCCACACACGCTTGACCCCATCTTAACCAAATACGTTTATATTGGTCTCATCAGACCACAAGACATGATTCCAGTAATCCATTTGCTTAGTCTGCTTCTCTCCAGCAAACTGTTTGCAGGCTTTCTTGTGCATCATCTTTTAGAATAGGCTTCCTTCTATGACGACAGCCATGCAGACCAATTTGATGCAGTGTGTGGTGTATGATCTGAGCACTGACAGGCTGAACCCCCACCCCTTCAACCTCTGCAGCAATGCTGGCAGCACTCATACATCTATTTCTCAAAGACAACCTCTGGATATGACGCTGAGCACGTGCACTCAACTTCTTTGTTCGACCATGGCAAGGCCTGTTCTGAGTAGAACCTGTCCTGTTAAATCGCTGTATGGTCTTGGCCACCGCGCTGCAGCTCAGTTTCAGGGCTATCTTAATGTAGAGTAATAATTCTTTGTTTCAGATCCTCAAAGAGTTCTTTGCCATGAGGTACCATGTTGAACTTCCAGTGGCCATTATGAGAGAGTGAGAGTGATAACACCAAATGTAACCCCCCTGCTCCCCATTTACACCTGAAGCCTTGTAAAACTTACGAGTCATGTGATACCGGGGAGGGAAAGTGGCTAATTGGGCCCAATTTGGACATTTTCACTTAGGGGTGTACTTACTTTTGTTGCCAGCAGCTTAGACCTTAATGGCTGTGTGTTGAGTTATCTTTACATTGTAGCAAAGTGTCATGTCTTCAGTGTTGTTATGAAATGATATAATAAAATAATTCCAAAAACGTGAGATACGGTACATGTGGTCTTTGCATTTACTTCTTAAAATTCATTAATGTTTTCTCAGTTTTTTTCAATGAGCATGCATAAATGCAAAACAAACTGGTTTATTATTATGATGAAAATATGTTATGATTTAGGATAGTATATTACAGTTTAGGGAGCATTAATATCAAAAATCATAGTATCATTTTTTTTACATAGACCTTTGGATATCTAGACTCTGTATGAAAGCAAAAAGGATGTGGATTATTGCACAAATTCCAGGGACAATATAAACGAAGTAAAAGCTAAACAATAAGATTTTTAAAACAGCTTACCTGTAAAATCCTTTTCTTTGAAATACATCATGGGACACAGAGCCATAGCAGTTACTATGTGGATTATAGGCCACCTTCAGGTGATGGACACTGGCACGCCCTAAGAAAAAAATTCCACTTCCTATATAACCCCTCCCAGTACTGGGAGTACCTCAGTTTTGTAGCAAAGCAATACACGTGTATACCCAAAGATGGGAGGGACCTTTGTGTCCCGTGATATACTTCAAAGAAAAGGATTTTACAGGTAAGCTGTTTTAAAAATCCTATTATCGTACATCACGGGACACAGGGCCATAGTAGTTACTATGTGGGATGTCCCGAAGCAATACCAACTGAAGGGAGGGAGACACAACAAAAGTAGGGCACTAAGAGACTAGAGGATTTATACTGCAGCTTGCAGTACACTGTACCCAAAGGTGATATCCTCATGACCTTTTACATCCATTTGATAGAATCTGAAAAATGTATGGACTGAAGACCAAGTAGCGGCCTTGCCGATTTGAGCCATGGAGGCTTGGTGATGCACTGCCCAAGAAGCACTAACAGCCCTGGTGGAGTGCACTTTAATATGAAAAGGTGGAATTTTCCTCTTTAAACCATAAGCTTGAACAATCACTTGACACATCAGGACGGCACAGTGGTGTAGTGGTTGGCACTCTTACCCCGCAGTAAGAAGGGTCGCTAGTTCAAATCCCAGCCACAACACTACCTGCCTGGAGTTTGTATGTCCTCCCTGTGCCTGCGTGGGTTTCCTCTGGGTACTCCAGTTTCCTCCCAAAATCCAAAGACATGCAAGTAAGTTAATTGGCTTCTGTCCAAAATTGGCCCTAGTATATGAATGGATTGTGGGCTCCCTGAGGGTAGGGACCGATGTGAGTGTACGATGTACAGGGATAGGGACAATTGTAGACACTCACTCAGGTTGAACTGGATGGACTGGTGTCTTTATTCAACCTTACTAACTATGAAACTATGAAACATCCATTTAGAAATAGTAGACTTCGATGCTTCCTGTCCACTCTTAGGACCTTCTGGCAACACAAACAAATCATCTGTTTCTTTTCTTACATCAGGGGACACAGAGCCATAGTACTTACTATGGGGGTTATAGGGCCACTGATAGGTGATGGACACTGACATGCCCAAAGGCAAGAAGTGTACTCCCTATATAACCCCTCCCACTACTGGGAGTATTCAGTTTTTTCGCCAGTGTCTAAGTAGTTGGTCACGAGTAAAGATGTGCTGTGCTGAGCTCCACTGGAAGCTTCCTTGCTGGGGCTGGCCATGCTGACCGGAACCGTTCTGATGTCCTTTTGGGCTAAATGAACGGTACCCAGGCCTCGTGTCTGAAGAAACAAGTTTTTACTTGCAAATGCTTCTCTTTTAGACAGCTGGACCCTGGGATCCAGTACTTTTTGGTAGTAAGGCCATAAAAAATATTACTGGTAGGGTGCTGTCGCAGGTCCAGGATTGTGTGTAACCTGAGGTTCCCCTGTTCCTGAAGGTTTTGGAGCCCACCGTGAAGGGTGAAGATTGAGATTTATCTCAGATAACCCTGCTGCGAGGAAGAATTTCTCAGGAATTTCTCCTTCTATGTATAATGTCATGCCTATGTGTCACCACTGGGGGCTGTATTGAGCACTCATTGACCTGATGCTGGAAACAGCGCAGAAGCCTTCATTACTCCTCTCCTCCAGCCACAAGCAGACCATCCGGTAAGAAAGGGGGGTCTGGTTCTCCTTCTGCTCCCACAATGTTGTTTTTTTTTCTCCCCTTCGGGGGATTGATATGCCAAAGCAGTTTCCTTTTTTAAAAAAATGGAGATGGCCGCTCAGCGTAGGATTTACCCCCCCGCCATGTCTACTGTTTCACAGGATGCCGCTCGTGCAGGAAATCCCTTTCCTTTGAAAGGAAAGGGGGGCGTAATTCATGTGGGGGCGTGGCTAACGGCATCAGACACCGGCCACACGTGCAGGAAGTTGTTAAAGCAGTATGTGTGAAACTACTGCCTGGCTGTGGAGGGACGCATGAGCAGGAAGTTGGCTGGATTCAGGTTTGGTGACATAGGCATTCCCTTTGACACATTGTATTTTACCAGGCTAGGTATTAAAGAGGAAGTAAACCCTGATGGGTTTACTTCCTCTTTGTCTCCCTGCAAAGGTAAAGCATAATGGGCTACTATGCATCACATAGTAGCCCATTGTGTGTCACTTACCTGACACAGGAGCCAGCAATGTCACCAATGTCCCCTGTAGTCCGGAGCATCCATGCACACGGGAGCCGCATGCTGCTAACGGCGATAGTGTGCCTGCGCGCTGCTGTCTACGGCGCATGCGCCGTAGACAGCTGTGACTGTCTTTTAGTAAATATCTCTTAAACCATGTAGGTTTCGGAGATATTTCTTGGACCTACAGGTAGGCCTTAATCTAGGCTTACCTGTAGGTCAAAGTGGTTTTTAAGGGTTTACAACAACTTTAATAGCAGCTATTAGCACTGGACTATAACCTAGCAGTGTACATTCTTTTGCTGGTAGTGTCTCTGCTTTGTGCTTCAAGCTATGAGTGGTAAAGGGACCAGGAACTCCTCTAAGGGTTCTAAAGGGTCAATGGTTTCACAACAAACTAAATCCATTTCCAAAAGAATGTCATCCTCCTCTGAGAGTGATGCGGCTGGTCAGATTGATCCCTCAGGGGAAACTGTTGGTGCAGCTACGCATGATACTTCAGCCCCTGTGTATATCACACAAGAGGTTTTTTCTTCTACCATTTGTAAATTGGAAAATAAAATTTATGCTATGACATCTCTCCATAGTGGGGTCAAATAAAGCAGATCGCCATCTAGTGCTCAGGACCCTCTTATTGAGGTTCAAAGGGCAGGGGATCAGGTAGATCTTCCCAAAGATTTGGAAGATACTTATTTATCCTCTTCTGAGGATCCTAATATAGAAGGAGTAACATCACAAGACAGGTTGCTTGTGCACTCTCTTACTAAATTGGTTTGTTCAACCTTTTTGCTGCCTTATAGGAACCCACCTATAATTTGGGATAATTAAAACCTCCTCCATCTGGGGATGCCTTTCCTATTCATGTATGGCTAAAGAAGCTTATGTATGCTCAATGGGAACATCTGGATAAACACTATTATCCTCCTAAGAGATACTTTATCCCATGGAACAGGATTTCTATAAAAAAAATGGGGGGGGTTCCAGCGATCGATGCTGCAATCGCCTCAGTGTATAAGAATCTCACATGTCCAGTGGATAATGCGCTAATGTTAAAGGATCCAACAGATAAAAAGTTGGAACTACTTTATAAAAGCCATATGTCTTTGGCAAGTTCAGTAGCGCAGTCTGTTCTTGCCGCAATTGGTGTATCCCAGTCCATTAAGGAACAGCTTGTGGAGATACTCAGCAATGGGCTGGTGTATCAGACGCACTGTGTTTCACAGTAAATGCTATGAAAGATTCTATCATTCAAGCCTCACGGCTTATGCTTGGACTAGTGCATTCCTGCAGAGTTCTATGGCTGAAAAATTGGTCAGCCGAAGTGTAAAAAGCTTTTAGCCAGTTTCCCTTTTTATGGGGAACGGTTATTTGGAGACGATCTGGATAAATACATCAAATGGATCTCTAATGGGAAAAGGTATTTTACCAGTAAAGAAGAGGTTCAAACATTTTTCCTTTTTTTTTTTTTTTCAATTGATTTTATTAAACAGATTATCAAATTACAAAAGGATACAAAACATTTCAAATAGTACAAAGGTTAACATATGCATATTAACCTTTCAGAGGTTGCATACATAAACGTGCTATATTTCTCATAGAACAGAGTAACTGAGACATAAAGAGGGGGGAGGAAAGGTGGGAAGGGAGGGGTAGGGTGAGATAAATAACCAGGAGGATGGCAGTGAGTTTGACATAATTGTGCAACCTTATCTGAAGGATACAACGTATACCATATCAAAGGCCTATCCCCTTGTAGACCAGTTCGCCCAAACTTTCCATTGCTTATCAAAGGAGGCTCTCTTTTCTTCTTTGTTAGCTAGAATGAACTTGTAGGTATAATTAGTTTGTGTGATCGTGAGGACTTCTGACAAGTTGGGCGTCTTGTTAGTTTTCAAATTTTTTGTTATCAATGATCTGGCTGCTAGCAAAATATGAATATTCACTGTGCGAAAATTTTGGGGATAGTTCTCCACACCTAAGCTTAGCAGCACTAAACCGGGTTAGGAGGCTTCAAGATGCCAGTAATGTGTGAGATAAATTTATATATAGTTCTCCAGAAGCTGGTGAGGTGTTTGCAGGACCAGAAAATATGCAATATATTGCCTACTTCACAGCATCCCCTCCAGCATACTGGAGAGTTATTGTGAGAGAACTTGGAGATCCTGTAAGGCGTGAGGTACCATCTCTGAGCTATTTTCAAGTTTCCAGTGATTTACATGTCTAGTTGCTCATTAAGTACTTTTGAATGCTATTTGCCACTCAGCAGTTATGAAGGATTCTCTTTGGTTCCGTTCCCATTTAATGAAAGGGGGGCATTTGATAAAGGAGGTTATAGAGGAGGGATATTCCTCTCGGGGCCATGGGGGTGGCTGTATAGAAATGCCACGTCTCTCTCTGTATTTGTATGTAGCATCGTTCTAAGGTTTTCAAAAAGTGAGAAAGTTGAATATATCTGTAGTAGTCAGCTAGGGGTAATTTATATTCCTTGGCTAGTTCATCGAATGCTTTGAGGTTGTCGTTGTCATGAAATAAGTCCGACAGATTAACAATGCCCTTCATGATCCAGCTATTGAAAGTTGGAATGGGGAATGACATACTTCAAAACTCCCACTGGTATTGGCACATCATTGACATTTGGGGATGTTAAGGAAAGTTTGTGGAGGTCTCTCCAAGCCTTCAAGGCAGCTTGAATAGTTAATGGAAGAGGACGAAGTGGGTGCGGGTTTTTTATGTCTAATAGTAGAAGATGTTTTAGGTCTAAAGTTGGGCTAAGGGCTTGCTCAATATTGGTCCAGAGAATATCTGGGGACGGGGAGTTCCAATTTCTAAGTTGGGCGACTACCGTAGCTAGATAGTAATCTTTTATATCGATTGAGCCCATTCCCCCTACTAATCTATGCTTAACCAGGAGTTACTTGGAACATCTAGGTTTTCCTGTTTTCCAAAGATATTGTTTAAGGAGGGAGTTTAACCTTTTGAGATGAGAGTTTTTGAGTGGGATAGGTAGTGTCCGGAATATGTAAAGTATTTGGGGGAGTAGGATCATTTTGAAAGATGCCAGGCAGCCTGACCAGGTTAAATCAGTGGTAGCTAAATGTTTTGTTTCTCTGGTCAGTATTTCAATGAGTAGAATGTAATTGGCCTCTGCTAATTTTGATGGGTCAGCTGTTATTTGTAGTCCTAGGTATGGGATTTAATTTAAGTTCCATGTGTATGGGAAGTTCTCTTGTAAGTGGGATTGGAGGGATATTGAGACCTAGTGTTAGGGATTTTTTTAAAGTTGACCTTGTAGTAAGACACCTGGTTGAATTTATTCAGAATTTTGTGAGCATAATGTAGAAAAGTATGCGGGGAGGTTAGGAAGAAGATAATGTCACCTGCAAAGAGGTTGATGTTATATGAGTTTCCTAGTAGAGAGAATCCCGGGGGGGTTCTCGGGTGAGTTCTAATTTTCTCCACCAAGGGTTCTATAATGAGGTTGAATATGGAAGGGGACAGTGGGCACCCTTGCCTCGTGCCATTTGTTATGTACTCGTGCCTTTGGGGACAAGCACAATGCCAGAATGGCTGATAGGATCGGGCCTGCAAAGCCAAACTTTTTAAGTGTATGTCCCATATATCCCCAATGGACCCTGTCAAATGCCTTCTCCGCATTCAAAGAAAGCAGCAGAGAAGGCGCCCGACAGGATCTCGCGTATTGTATAAGATCAACAACTCTCCTGGTGGCATCTGATGCTTGTCTGCCTCTTGTTTGGTCTGGTCTAATCAGGGTCGGCAGAACTGACATGAGTCTATGGGCCAGTAATTTGGCATACAGCTTTACGTCAGTGTTTAACAAGGAGATAGGCCTAAAGTTAGCTGGTGTGTTAGGGTCCTTGCCCGGTTTGGGAATCGTAACAACATATGCTTTCGACATTTCGTCAGGGAAAAAGGCGGAAGACACTGCTTCGGAGAACATCTCCCTCAAATAGGGTGAGAGGATGTCCTGAAAGGTTTTGTAGTAGCTATTCGGAAGCCCTTCTGGGCTAGGCGATTTACCTCCGGGGAGGGTTCTGATTGCTTTTCGGATATCAGGTTCAGTAAGTGGTGAATTGAGAAAATCAAGGTGTTCCTGTGATAAGGAGGGGAGTGATAGGTCTGCCAGGAAAGCTTGAACAGTAGCCTCTGAGGGTTGTGGAGTGTCAATGTCTTCTTTGAGATTATAAAGAGAAGAGTAATACTCTGCAAATGCATTTGCGATTTCTTTACTGACTTGCGAACGAGGAAAGGGATTCTTGTTTGTGCTTTACGTTCTTTCAGTCTGTTGGCTAGGAGCTTCCCCGCTCGGTTACCTGAGGCGTAATGATTTACTTTCAGGTAGTGTATATGTTTGTCGCATTGTTCTAATAACCTGAGTCTGAGATACAAAAGCAATTTAGTCAGTCTAGGAGTTGTGGCATGGTCTGGAGTGCTCTTATTTTTGGACTCGAGACTTAATTTCAGCAAGAAGGGTGTCTATTTCTTGTGTCCTCCGTCTCCTTGCCCGCGACGCCATTTGCAGTAGTATACCTCTAATAAATGCCTTATGGGTACACCACAATGTAAAAGGATTTTTCACAGAATCAGCATTATGAACAAAAAATTCCTTTAAATTCTTAGTGATCAAAGCAATTTGTGAGGTCTGCTGAAAAAGTCGAGGGTTAGCTCACCAGATGTAAGCTGGTTCAGCATTGGGTCCCCCGTCTACCAAGATAGACACCGGAGTGTGGTCTGACAACGTAATGTCATGAATGGCAGATGAGGAAACCCTCTGCAGTAGGACTCTATGTACTATTACTAAATCAATAGGGGAGTATGAACCATGTCTGGAGGAGTGGAAGGTGTAGTCCCACTCAGTGGCATGCTGACACCTCCAGACATCATACATCTCCTCTGCGTGAAACAGTGGTTGTAGTGAGGGCAAAGAATGTTTTGCAATAGACGTTGTGGCCATTGTATAGTCTACCGTGAGGTTATAATCTCTGCACATGATAACCGAACCTTTTTGTAACCAAGTTGACTTTGCGAAACAGTTTCCTCATATACATAGTTACATAGTTAGTTAGGTTGAATAAAGACACCAGTCCATCCAGTTCAACCTGAGTGAGTGTCTACAATTTTCCCTACCCCTGTGCATTGCACACTCACATAAGTCCCTACCCTCAAGGAGCCCACAATCCAAGGTCCCCAGTCATATACTAGGGCCAATTTGGGACAGAAGTCAATTAACCTACCTGCATGTCTTTGGAGCGTGGGAGGAAACCGGAGTACCCGGAGGAAACCCACGCAGGCACAGGGAGAACATGCAAACTCCAAGCAGGTAGTGTCGTGGTTGGGATTCAAACCAGCGACCCTTTTTACTGCTAGGTGAGAGTGATAACCACTACACCACTGTGCCAACTAAATGAACTCATGAAGCGGAGCTGTTGGGCATTGGGTGGTTATAAGTTTACTATTGTGTATAAACAGTTGTTGACTTCTCCCACCAGTATCAAATATCTACCCTCAGGGTCAGGGTGAGTTTCCTGTAGGAAGAATGTCACTGAGTCTTTTATAGCTATTAAAACTCCCTTCTGTTTTTTGGGTGTCGATGCTTGGTATATGTGAGGGAATCTTCTATGTTGGAACTTAGGATCTGTAGATATTTCACAGTGCGTCTCTTGTATGCACAAAATGTCCGTCTGCAGTTTAAGAGTTTCCCGCCAAACTGCAGCTCTCTTGGCCGGTGATTTAACCTGCGGGTATTAAGAGAAGTGACTTTAAATGCCATGGGTGGTGAATGAGAAGGAATGATAACTGTACCTTGATATGTCCCAGGTAGGTCCCCGAGGTTTTCCATTCCAGGGTTGGAGGTGTTGGCAGAGAACATGCCTGCCTTCCATTGTGCTGCTTACACGCTATCTCTTGGGTGTAGGATCAAGTGTAAGGTATGGTAGAGGCAGGAGAAAGAGAGTCAACAAGTATGTCATAAACAGATAACTTAAAAAATTTGATTCCATTTGAAGTCTGATGGCAGTTAATCTGCACAGTGTTTAGAGGGGAACTTCATGGGCTATAGCTCCATAATGTAACAGGGAATTTATAGTTGTGTTGTTTTTTGGCTAACGAGGGGATTGTGTGTGCCGTTTGTTGGACTTCTTTTTATGGGTCACAACCTGCCATTCACTATTTGAGTCGAGCTGGGTTGAGGGGGAGGATCCCTCCAATATTTGTGCTGGAAGTATATCTCATGAGCGTAGTAGTGCAAGTCCTTCATCCAGACTGGTTACCACTGAGGTTGTGCCCTCATGTGTGATTGTAAGCTTAGAGGGATACCCTCATTTGTATCCAATGTTGTGATTGCGCAGTGCCTTAGTTATGATCACTAATGATTTGCGCTTCAGCATGGTGTACTGTGAAAGATCTGCAAAAACTTATATAGTGGACTATTGGTCAGGGGATGGTGCAGTTTGATTGAAGGCCTGCATGAATTGTTCCTTTACATGGAAAAAGTGCACCCGCATTAGAACATCTCTGGGTATGTTCTCTGGTAGATGTGTTGGCTTAGAGAGTCTGTGTATTCTGTCAATCAAATCTGCAGAGGATAGTGAGGGCAGATAAGCCGATATCAACTCTTGTGCATATTGATTTAATTGTGCCGGCTGGATGGATTCTGGGATGCCCCGCAGCTTTACATTGTTCCTGCGTTATCTGTCTTCTAAATCAGCGACTTTCGCTTTCAACCAGGCCACCTCATCAGACTGATCGTTGTGAGCATCTACCATGTATTGTATGATGCTGCATATTCTCCAATTTTCTTTTCCACATGATCCATTCTGCCCCCCAGCTCTTTCACATCAGCCTTAAAATTCCTCATACATTCCATTAAGTCAGCATGTAGTGAGCTACGCAGAGAAACCAACATGTCTTTTAATGTGGTGTCATAAATGGGCTGGTTATTGGTGGGGAAGGAGTTAATCATATCCATCATCTCCCTCGTGTCCTCCACGGAGCCCTGTGATGCACTAACCTTATGGCCGTATGAATCTTCTGGCATATGGGGCCTTGGTTTAGCTTGGCTGCCCGATATTGGCGTTGAGGCCTCTGGAGAATGCTGCTGAGAGCCCACTTTGGAGCTCTGGGTGTCCGAGGGGGATCCGCCTGCATACACCGAAGAGCAGCCTGCAACACCATCTTGGCAGTTGCTGCAGCCTTTAGGGGAGAAGAAGTCTCTCAGTCTGTCTGGGGTTCTGATGTTTGCGCGCCATCCCCGGGTAATGTGTGACCTGCTGGCTAAGTGTTAGAGTCGGTATGGTCGCTGTGGTTTGCCTCGGTGAGCGTTAGTTCCAGTCGCTGGAGCGGAGCTCGTGTCTCAGACCTCCATAGCACATCGCGGTAGCCACACCCCCCAAACATTTCCCCTTTTAAACGTGCTGCCTCACACTTGCCAGGGGCATCAGCCTCTAAGCAGTCTCAATGGCCTCAACCATCATGTTCAAGGGGAAGACCCCAAGGGCAGCACCAAGGTCAGAAGAGATCTTGGGGCAGAAAGGCCACAAAACAGAATGCTAAAGCCTCCTTATGAAGGGGCGTCCCCGCTCATTCGTTTGGGGGAAGGCTCCTGCAATTCTCAAGGATCTGGCAGGAACAATATCAAGACAGGTGGGTGGCTTCTGCAGTTTCTCTAGGTTACAAACTAGAGTTCTGAGAGTTTCCGTCTCCTCACTTTCTAAGGTCAAATGTTCCCAAGGACCCAGAGAAAAAGAAGTCTCCCCTTCTAGCTCTGGATCATCTATTATCCCAGTCGGTGATATCAAACCTTTTCACGGGTCCAAAACCAACGGAAGCGGAGAGGTAAGACCCATTCTAGATCTGAAAGATTGGCACTTAAACATCCAATACTTTCACATGGAGTCAATCTGATCGGTTGTTTCCATCCTGCAAGGAGGGGAGTTTTTGGCTTCTATCGATATCAAAGATGCATATCTCCACGTAACAATATTTCCCACTCACCAGAAATTTCTGCGCTTCGAAATAGAAAATCATCATTTTCAGTTTGTGGCCCTGCCATTTAGTCTACCTACAGCGCCACGCGTGTTCTCGAAAATTCTGCCACCTCCTTTAGCCAGATTAAGGGCTCAAGACATAACGGTCTTAGCCTATTTAGACTATCTACTTTAAATAGATCATTCAGTCTCAGGTCTAAACCAGAGTCTGGTCACAGCTGTAAACTACCTGGAATCTTTAGGTTGAATTCTCAACCTAGAAAAATCCTCAAAACCATCAAGGAGATTTCAGTACTTGGGACTGATCAGATGCCATACAGAAAATGGTATTTTTACCCCAGACAAGAATCAGTTCTATTTTAGGACTAATTCAACTCATCAAAGCAAAGAGAAATCCTTCCATTCGATTATGCATGAGATTGTTGGGGAAAATGGTGGCCTCCTTCGAGGCCGTCCCTTATGTGCAGTTTCATTCAAGACTGCTTCAAAACACCATCCTGTTGGCCTGGAACAAAAAGGTTCAGGCCTTTGATTTTCCAATATGCTTTGCTCCCGACGTGCATCAGAGCCTAAATTGGTGGTTGGTATCCAGCAACCTCCAAAAGGGAAAATCGTTTCTTCCTTCTAGGCTGGAGAGCAGTCCTGAAAGAAGATTCTGTCCAGGGGAGGTGGTCCAAGTTGGAGAGGACCTTACCTATCAACATTTTGGAGATTCGGGCAGTTCGTCTGGCCCTAAAGTCTTGGGCGGTCAGACTAAGGAATTGTCCTGTCAGGATTTAGTCTGACAATGCCACGGCTGTTGCTTACATCAATCACCAGGGGGGTACGAGACGTTGTGCAACCCAAAAAGAGGTGAATCATTTTCTAGCTTGGACAGAACACAACATTCCTTGCCTGTTGGCAATATTCATTCCGGGAATAGAAAATTGGCAGGCAGACTACTTGAGTCACCAACAATTATTTCCAGGGGAATGGTCTCTTCACCCCGACATCTTCCTAGTGAAATGTCAACAACCTTTTCTGTGAACCTGATCTATCCCTATTAGACTCTTCAGAAGAGGTGTCCTCAGCCTCTTCCTGGTCCTCTGAGAGAAAAGTGTCATCACTCACCCCCTGCTCCTCAGTTTGAGGGTCCTGGGTAATGGACGGGGACCTATTACGCTTAGTCCCACTCTGGGATGCGATTAAGGCATCAATTTTTTGTTCCAAGCCTAAAATGGTTGAGGAAAAACCTCTTCAGTAATATATACATGGGCTTCAGTGCTAAAAGGAGCTGCAACACCATCATCCCTGATGGCTCCCTCTGAACGGCCAAAACATTCTCATTCTTAGAAATGGTTTTAGGCTTCCTAATGGCTGTAGAAGTATTTCTAGAGCCCTTTTTTTTAGGTGATTTTACCCCCGCATCCGACTATATCCCAATGCACAAAGCAGAGGTACTACCATCCACTGCTTGAGCAATAGTCCATCCCTGCTGCTGATATTAATGCTCAGCCTGCTGCAATAGTAAATGTGTCAAAAAAGAATGGTTGTGTCACCAAACCTCTTTCATGCCCCTCTTGCTCTTGTGTCCCTACACAGCTTGCAGCAGTAACAATGGTGCTTTTAAAAACACACTTTCCCATGCTGAATGTTGGAGGGTGCTAATGCTGCACTAAAGCTCCGCCCCCTCAGCCCCCTTATCTTTTTAAAAAAAAAGAGCTTTCCCGCGCAAGCACGGGCCTCTGATTCCATGGGATCGTACAGTGAGGGGGGAAAAAGGCAAAGAGGAAGCCTGGAAGTCGTAGAGTAGGGCTGTGTGTTGTTTTATTTTTCTCCTGGTGCCTTTTTCTCGTGAAGAGCGGGAGAAAACAGCACAGGAGGGGGGCATCTGGTGGGGAGGAAAACCCCACCAGACTTACCGGAGGGCTGCTGCTGGCTGGAGGAAAGGAAGCTGCTGTTCCGGACACAACATGAGCTCTCTGAGGAAGCATGATAAGGTATTTGCTCTATACAGCCCCCAGTGGTTACACATAGGCATGGCAACATTCACTAAATTAAAGGATACATTCATAAGAAAATTCAAAAATCTCTTAGAAAACTTCACTTACCTTTGCCGCCGCAGGGTTTTCAGTGGTAAAACCAATAGACCCAATCTTTACACTTCACGGTGGGTTCCGTTAACAAACCTTCAGGAGCTGGGGACCCTCTGGGAAACCCACAATCCTGGACCTGTAATAGCACCACCACCAGTAAAACTTTATGGCCTTAATATCGAAAGTACTGGATCCCGGGGTCCAGCTTTCTAAAAAGAGAACAGGCAAAACCTTTTTTCTTCGGACACGAGGCCCGTGTACAATTAAATTCGGCCTAAAATACACTTTAAATGGATCTGGCTGCATGGCTAGCCTCAGCAAGGATTTCTCCAGTGGAGCTCAGCACAGCACATCTTTATTCGTGACCAACACCTTAGACACTGGCGAAAAAAAACTGAGGTACTCCCAGTAGTAGGAGAGGTTATATAGGGAGTGCACTTTTTGTCTTGGGGGGTGCCAGTGTCCATCCCCTGAAGGTGGCCAATAACCCACATAGTAACTACTATGGCTTTGTGTCCCGTGATGTATGATAAGAAATGTAATTTGCAAACATTGAAGGAAACCACTGTAGTAATGTAATGTTCCTTTATTTCAATACCATTGTTGCCTTTTGCACTGTTAAATTAAGGTGTGGAAAAGTACATAAATAAACCTAAGGATGACTATATTTTATGCACTTTGTTTCTCTGCATAGTTTGAAGAAAGGAAAGGTTTATTTTAAGGGACTTCAGGTATTTGAGATCAAACAGTGATAGTCCCATGTTTTTGTCAATATAAATATATAATAGAAGTCTGGTGCAATCAAAATGGTATTCTACCTCCTTTCTAAATGCTGTAATGATACATCATAGATGACATGTCACCATGAATAGTTCATAAATAGGAACATGTATCACCAGCGCCATGTCCACTCCTATTAAACATCCCTTTTTTCACCAGAAAAAAAAACAGCAGGATCTGTAATAGGAGTGGGCAATGTGCTATTATTTGTCCATTTTGTAGAGTTACAAAATACCATACATAATATATATCTATTCCTCCCTTTCTCCACCATTTTTTTTCTTTTCTCGTTGCATTTTTCTTGATTAATGAATTCCCTGTTGCCATAATAGCAAGATGGATACTGTGGCACGAAATGCACAAGAACAGTCTCATTGTTAACAGCATGTACGATTAACCGAGAAAAATACCGTTCAATAGCCAGTGCGGCTCTTCTGCTTGATTCCGGACATGCGTCAAATTTTGTGCATCGGAAATTGTCTACACAAGCTCGAAATTTACAACAACAGATTTTTTTGTCAGAAAATTGGAGATGCAGATGCAAAAATTCCGACAGAAAATGTCCGATGGAGCCTACACATGGTCGGAATTTCCGACAACAAGCTCACATCAAACATTTGTTGTCAGAAATTCCTATCGTGTGTACGTGGCATTAGTATACAAATGCTGTGTGGGAGAAATATTTTTTTTTTTATAATTGTAATTTTTTATTAATTTTTAAAGCAAAAACAAAAACAATACACTAAAGCATTAGAAAAATCAGTAAATATAGAAAGATATAGATCAAGATGTAAGGCATACGTTACAACAGACAGAGAAAAATGTCCACAAACGCAGGCACAAGGGTGAACTGCGTATCCATATCTCGTACTATAAATAACAAACAGTCGGTGTAAATCAAACAAACTATTCTGAGCATCAAGAGGCCGGAGGCCAAAAAGAGGTAAAAAACGGATATTCACATGGTCAACATAGTATGTCCCCGGGAGGGGAGGGGGACAAGACAGGGTAGGGAAGGGGGGGGGACGGAAGCCATCAACAAAGGGCCCCGATCGGTAGCTGCAGTCAGATGGACGTACCGGCAGGGGGGGCCCCATATGCCGATCGATCCCAGGGTGCCCACACTTTTTCGAACTGGGGAACCAAATCATGCACCGAGGCTGTCAAATACTCCATTCTCCGAATTTCAGACACCAGTTGGAGTAACCTAGGCCAGGGGGGAGTTGCATTGGACAGCCAACACAATGGGACAAGCCTCTTAGCAGCAAGCAAAATGTAGGAAACCAGCCGATTGGTGTTTTTAGGTATACCTGGTATAGGGAGACCCAGCAAGCAATATAGGGGATCAATCGGGAGGGATACCCCCGTCACCTCCACCACCAAAGACCCCACCGCTATTCAGAAAGGCCGTATCAAAGGGCATGTCCAGAAGATATGGAACAATGACCCAATGTCAAGGCCACATCGCCAACAAGATGGCGAGACTGAGAAATCATATTTGTGGATGACATTGGGGGTCTTATACCAAAACATAAGGATTTTTATTGCTGTTTCCCTTTGCGTAACACACTTAGAGGATTTGAAAGTAGAGGACCAAATCCTATCCCACGTCTGCAGGGAGATAGGCTTGTCCAACAACTGAGACCATCTACTCATATACAGATGCGTAAATTCAGTTAGAGGGGTCGACTCATGGAGGATGCGGTGAATAGAGGAAATTAAATTAGGTTGATGTGGACCTTGAGCGCAGAGATGCTCAAAAGCTGTGGGGGTGGCAAGGGTTAAGGTCGGAGATTTAGAGTTAAAGAAGTGTCTCACCTGTAGGTAGAAGTAAAACGAATGTTTGGGAATGTCATATTTTTCTCGCAAGGTCTCAAAGGTGTGAAGTCTACGGGAGACAGGGTGTACCAGGTTTCTAAGTTGGAAAAGAGGGGGATCTAGCCACGGGGAAATCCTACCCATGGACAGTCCATCAGGGATATTAGGATTAAATAAGACATTCGTGAGGGGGGGGCAGGCCGAAGAGAGGGAGTACTTTTTGTTACACTTTTGCCACAAGTCCAAGGTAAATGACATTGGGGCAGTACATTGACGTCTGAGGGTGGAGGGTAGTGGGAATGGTGCGCCCCAGATCAAGGAGCATGGGTGAACCGGATACAGGACCCCCTTTTCAATAGTAGCCCACCGACTCGTGGCATTAAGAGAGGACCAGGTAGCAATAATTCGTAAATGGGTAGCTTGATAATATTTCACAATATCCGGAGCACCCAACCCCCCCCCCCGACCCGCGGGCGCAAACACCACAGAGCTGGCAAAGCGATGAGACCTATCAGCCCAAATAAATTTAAGGAAACGTCGTCTGAGAAGTTTAAGCTGAGGGGACGGAACGGCAACTGGCAGTGTCTCAAAGTGATAGAGCAGTCTGGGCAAGACTGACATTTTAAGGACGTTGACCCTGCCTAGCAGGGATAAAGGGTATTTAGACCAGGTCAGTAGTGAATTATTTATATCCTGAAACAGGGCAGGAAAGTTCGCACGGAACAGGTGGGAATAAGAAGGGGTCAGAAAAACCCCCAGGTACTTGAGTGAATCACTGCACCATCTGTAGGGGTAAGATTCTTTTAGTCTAGAAAGTTGTGTGGCAGGGATGTGTATCGGGAGGGCCTCAGTCTTAGAGGTGTTAACCTTGTACCCAGAAATACCCCCAAAGGATGTTAGTAGCTTGTGCACAGAGGGGAGGGATATCTGGGGGTTGGTAATAGTTAGCAGGACGTCGTCAGCAAAAAGTGATAATTTGTACTCTCCCTGTCGCATCACCACCCCGCGAATATCTGGATGAGAGCGTACAGCCTCGGCCAGGGGTTCCAGACATAAAATAAATATTAGCGGAGATAGAGGACACCCCTGCCGAGTACCATTTAACAGGGGGAAGCGAGGCGACAGAAAGGACGACATCTGTACCTGGGCAGTGACCGTTGAGTACAAAGCCTCCAATGCCCTCAAAAAAGGGCCCCGAAACCCATAAACCCTGAGCGTGGCGAACATATAAGGCCAGCTGAGCCTATCAAAGGCCTTTTGGGCGTCTAAGCTAAGTAGGCGTGCTGGTGTGTTGGTCCTATCCAAAAGATCGACCAGGTTGATCGTGCGGCGGGTGTTGTCACCTGCATGTCTGCCAGGCACAAACCCCACCTGATCTCTGTGAATAAGTTTGGGGGCAAGAACCGATAGCCGGGAGGCAAGAATTTTAGTAAATATTTTGTAGTCAGAATTCAGAAGGGCTATGGGCCTATAATTATCTGGGATGGAGGGATCCTTACCCGGTTTGGGGATCACTGAGATGAAGGAGTGTGAGAAATGTGGATGGGGATGGGTCCCCTGTAGTAAAGTATCAAATAGAGTGAGCATGTGAGGTCCTAAAATGTCTAGATAGGTTTTATAGTAGAAATAGGGGAGTCCATCAGGACCAGGTGACTTATGCGATGGAAGATCCCGCACTACGTCAGAAAGCTCCTCCGCCGATACCGCCTTATTAAGGGTCTCCAGATCGCTCGACGAGAGTTTGGGGAGTTTAAGATTGGAGAAGAAGGCTCTAAATTTCTCTTGTGTAAAGTGGAAATGGTTTTCCGGGGAAAGACAGTTGTAGAGTTTATGGTAAAATTTACCGAAAATGTTTGAAATTTCACGAGGGCAATAGGTCCTAGATCCGTCAGGTCGGGAAAGAAACTCAGGAAAAGAATTGAATGCACGTGGGCGCAATTTGTTGACTAGCATTGTATGAGGTTTATTGGAAAATTCGTAGAATTTCTGCCTCATCCAAAGCAGCGATTTGGCTGCCCGGTTGAGTTGTGCTGTTTTAATCTGTTCCCTAAGGAGAGTGACCCTCCGGAGTCTTTCCACCGTGGGGGCGGCCAAAAGCTTCCGTTCAGCCGTGAGAAGAGCAGAGGTTAGTGAGCGGATAAGTGCGGACCTATCCCTCTTCAATCTAGAGCTCTCTGCAATACAAGCGCCTCTGAAGACGGCCTTATGGGCCTCCCACAGGGTGGAAAAATCCGGGACCGACCCAGTGTTCAATTGGAAAAATTCCGTGAGACTCTTCGCAAGGACCGCGCGGGAGCTCTCAGAATGTAGGAGGTGGCTGTTAAGCCTCCAGTGACAGGATCTAGGATGAGTCTGAGTGAGCAAGAGGTTTAGGGTAATGGGGGCATGGTCGGACCAGGTAATCGGTAGCACCTCAGAGTCGACCACGTGTGGGATGAGAGGGGCGGAAATAAGAAAGTGATCAAGCCGCGAGTACATTTTATGGGCTGGAGAATAAAAGGTGAATTGCTGAGCTGTGGGATGCTTGATCCTCCATGAGTCGAAGAGCCGATGGGACCTGATGAGCTGACGGAAAGAGGTGGCTTGGGAAGTCAACTTCCTGGAGGGTGTGGATGAGAACAGAGTTTTCCTATCCCTGGAGGGAGACATGACCAAGTTAAAATCCCCCCCAACTATCATGAAAGGCTGGGATGGGCAATGAGGGGAGTCAAGCAAGGTACTAAGAAAGTCAAGCTGCCCAACATTAGGGGCATACAGGTTGACAAGGGTCAGGGAGGTGTTCAAGTGCTGACATTCTAAAACTAGGTACCTGCCGTGGGGATCTGCATGGGATTTTGTAACCTTAATAGAGCACGACTTCTTAATCAAAATTGCAACCCCTGCCTTGCCTGTGGGGTCAGAGGCCAGGAAGGAGGTAGGGAAATGTTTGGAGGCAAACTTAAGGGAGCCATTCGCTCTAAAATGAGTTTCTTGCAGCATAATCACGTCCGCACCGGAAGACCTGAATTCCTTCAGGGCCAACCAGCGCTTACGTATGGAACCTAGGCCTTTAACATTATAGGACAGAATTTTTAAAGCCATAAGGATGCGTTATTAAGATAAGCAATGGTAAGTACCTGAGAGTAGTGGCACAGCCTATAGTAAACAACATTATAGTAAACAACATTATACTGGAGCATCATTGAAAAAAATGCGACTTTGGCGTCAGATATACCCCGGCAAAGAGAAAAAAATAGGAGCGCCCAGAACCAGGATAGCCTGAGGCCTAACCAACCTTTGTAGTGCATAGGAGAATAATAATGAAACTGAGCTCTACAAGTGGACACAGTAGGACATAAAACATTAGTAAAATACAGTAACAAAAACAACAAAAAATAAACAACATATATAAAAATAAAAAGAGCAGAAAAAAAGAAAAAAACATTAGCATGACCTGAGGGCGTCATGTGCCTCAGGGGACCTAGGAAGTCAACCCAGGTCAAGAGGGTCATGGCCGGACGAGCACCAGGGGTGGTCGGACTGAAAAAATGGAAGGGCCATCAACTCTCCGTATGAATTCGTAGATGAACAAATAGCATTAACAACCTATAGTTCACGTAGAAAAAACAAAAACAAAAAACAAACGGAGCCCCATGGGGTGGGGAAAAAAGTCCCAGCTTGACGAATCAAGGCAAAGGACAAACAGATTGATGCCACAGCAACAGGAACTGCTCCCTTCCCATACACAGGAGGAAGGGAGAAATAAGAGGGTCAAAGTAGCAAATAAACTGAACCACAAGAGAAGTGTCGAGAGGGTTCAGGGAGGTTGCTTGGAGAACCGTGGGCGCTGAGGTGTAGAGAGGTGCCTCCTGGTCTTGCTTCGCACGGGCGTCCAGATGCGGCTTGGAGTGTTGGGTAACGGACGAATCTGGACTTCAGCGGGATGTATGTCCTCCTCAGGGAGGGGAGGAAGACCAAGGTTCTTTAAGAAGGTTTCGCCTTCCGGAAAGTCCCGTAAGACGTGCTGAGTTCCATTTTTTGACACCATCAAGCGAAAGGGAAACCCCCAGAAGTATGGGACCTTGTGGTGTTGCAGGTGGGAGGTGATCGGCCGGAGGTTCCTACGTTTAGCCAGAGTGATGGGAGAAAGATCACTGAAGATTTGCAGTTTCACCCCTTGGTAGGTTATTTGAGGTTTATTGCGTGTGGAGCGGATCAGTGCCTCCTTGCTTTCAAAGAAGTGGAACCGGACAACAACGTCCCTGGGTCTGGCTCCAGCTGGAGGTTTGGGGGCCAGGGAGCGATGTGCTCTGTCGAGGCGCCAGTCTATGTCCACGACCGTGGGGGCCAGGATGTTAAAAAGGCCCAGGAGGTAAGAACGTAGATCAGAATCACCCACAGTCTCCGGGATACCCCTAAAGCGTAAGTTCTGGCGTCTCTCTCTATTCTCCAGGTCCTCCTGTTGCAGCTGTAGTTGGGAGACAGAGAGGCGGAGGTTGTGATTGTCTTCTTCAATGGCTTGGACATAGCTAATCATCTCGTCAAACTTATTTTCAAGTGTGTCTGTACGCTCACCCAGCTGGTTGATCTCCTTTCTCAGTTCCACCGCAAGCTTATTTACCTCGGCCGAGACATTAGTCGTGATCTGTTGAAGTAAAAGGTGCAGCTTGGCGTCCAATTTGGCATCCAAGATAGCAGGGGTAAGAACCCCCTGCGCTGAGGGGGGACCCGGTTCAGGGGCCTGGAGAGCATTAGCCGAGGAGGAGCCAGAGCCCTCAGTCCCAAGAGTTGAATCCAGAATGGCGAAGGGATCCGGCGGAGAATGAGAGGGCGCAAGTTGAGATCTGGTGACAAAACGATCCATGATAGGCCCTGTCTGTTGTTGTTCAGGGATATGCTTGTAATGTTCCTGCTGCTGACCGATTTTTCCCATGGGGTGCTTTGGTACTGTAGAGATAAGAAAAGCTTACCCCCGGATCTATTAGTAGCTAGCGTTGTTTAGCGGGGGTCGTGGAGAGTAGATGGGCCCCCTAACTCATTTAGGAGCCACGGAGGTTAAAGTTGATCGTGGTCATAATAATTGCTGGCAACAGGTACAGTCAATGTCAGGAGGCTTATTTTTGTTTTAACCCCTTCACCCTGTGGAGCTGTGGCAATGGGAGCTGTGAAAACCTGGGTGTAGCAGGGTGTAGCAAGATGGCCACCAGGAACCAATATAGGCCGAAGCCAGGGTCTCGCCTGGAGGGTGTTGCCAGGGATGATTGTTGCCTGATGCAACGGTAAAACGGTGAAAGGATAGCAGTGAACCAGTCCTCATAAGCCCCCAGGGGTGGCCTAGCAAGGGATCCTCCTGACAGTGTGGGGAGGGGGGGAGAGAATTTGAGGAGAGCAGGCAGGTGGAAGTCCAAATATCCCCACAGGGGACTCACCAGGCCGGAGGGGTGCAGGGCAGGTGATCCCAGGAGCCTCCTGTGTGCAGCGGTGTAGCTGTGCGGCAGTCGAGTACGTCTCCCCCGGGATGCCTGGTTCCGCCGCCGGGCAGCCCCGCAGGAAAGTCCAGGGATTATGGAGGCCTAGTAGGCCGCAAGATGGCGCCCGGCGCGGCGGCCTCCAGCGGCCAGAACGGATCAAATCCCGCGGTCCCCGATCGAGAGATGGCCAACAGATGCACCCCGACCTGTGGAGAGGCGTCCGAGGAGCAAGATGAGGTGTTTATTTTGCACCTAGGGCGTCCTGGAGCGGAGGATGGCACCAGATTATCAGAGGCCTGGCGGAGCTCTGCTGGAAAGCGTCCGTCCTCGGTCCCGGCCGGCCACGCCCCTGGGAGAAATATTTTAATAAATGGACAACTTTGTTTAGAAAATTATGTTTTATTTCTTTCTGCATTTCCTAAAAAATTGTGGCAAAACAGTGAAGTCTTCAAAAGGCTCACTATGCCTCTTAAGTACTTGCCGACCACCTCCTGCAGCTTTACTGCTACAGGGTGGCTCGGCTGTGCAGAATCTCGTAAATATATGGGAATTGCATTTCCAGGTAGGGGGCACACTTCTGCACAAGCTGATCAGCAGGTCCCTGTCAATTACGTATGGCCAGAGTCTGCTGATCGGCTGAGCAAATGGCAGAAGAGAGCCCTATAGACAGCAGCAATGTACCTTTTTTTTTTTTTCTCCCTTTAAAGCATACTCATACTCTCCATACTCAGGAGGCATAGCACAATGTGTTTTGTGGTGTAACTATAAGTATGCCTATGCTGAGTGTGAGAAATAACTTAAAGAGGAGCTTCACCTTTAAAAAAAATATTAGAAACCAGTAGCTACAAATATTGCAGCTACTGACTTTTAATAAATGGATACTTACCTGTTCCAGGGTCCAGCGATGTCGGCGGCAGATGACGAGCAATCGTTCGTCTCTTCGTTGCCCCTGCCGCCCTCCTCTGTCATGGAATCGGGAGGTGAAGCGTTGTGGCTTCACTGCCCGGTTCCCTACTGCGCATACGCGAGTCGCGCTGCGAGTCTCCACTGGTCCCCACTGTGTCCGGGAACTGTGTGTTTCCCAGAACACAAACGGGGGGGAGGGGGGCGGGGCATCTGCGGCTAGCTTGTCCCGGAAGTGGGTGCAGATACCTGAATTATGCAGGTATCTGCATCCCCCTCCCCCCAGAAAGGTGCCAATTGTGGCACCGGAGGGGGGGAGGGATCAGATGAGCGGACCTTCCACTTAAGGGTGGAGGTCCACTTTAAAATTATAACTTTGTAAAAAAAAAAAAAATGTCTTTATTTTCCCAGAAATTGTGACAAAAAAGAGTACAACTTCTAAAAACGCACCATGCCTCTTACTAAATACCTTGAACTGTCTACTTTCCAAAGTGGAGTCATTTTGGAAGTACTTGAACTGTACTGGCATTTTAAAATCTCAAGAATGGGAATATTTGGTTTATTTTTTTAAATGTAACATGATACATTTAGGTGTAAATGTATGAAGAAAAATTATTTGCAAAATTTGAAAACAGAAACTAAGAAAATAAAAAAAAATTCTCAAAGGTGTGGGTATTTTTTCACTTATATAGCAAAAAATAAAAAACTAGTGATGATTAAATGCCAACAAATGAGAGCTCTATTTATCTTAAAAAGATTACAACATTTCCATTTTGGTAAAGTGCTGTATGAGTAATTATTATTCAAAGTGTGATTGTACTGAAAATTGAATAAAAATGGCCTGGGCAGGAAGGGGGTGAAAGGGTCCCGGTCCTGAGGTGGTTAAACCAAAAAAAACTTCTAAATTAGAAGAATAGTTCCGGCTATAGCATCGCTGACAGCTGAATATCACTCTGACGCCAGCTGTCAGGGATGCTGCACCACCTGAACTACAGAGACAGCATCAGAAAACCCCTGACTTCTTACCCCACAGCCATGGCTGCAGTGCTCACATGAGTTAGTTACCCGCCACCCTATGCCCCCTGTTGCCAGAAAAGAGAGATTTGGATGCACCCTTATTCATTGCAGAGCTTCTCTCTGAGGCAGCAGTCGGGAAAAACTGTCTCTCTCCTAGTGTTCATGAATATGTTTTCACAGTGTCAAAAAGTGGTGAATCGTTGCCACACCCCTGGTGTGCAGAAAAAAGGAAGATCCCCCTATGTGGGATTTTAAAGGCAACAACACCACTAATATAGAATGAAAAAGTGTTTATACATATAAAATTAGATCACTCACACGTGATGATCAGTTAAAAACCATGACATAACAAAAAACAAAGCATAGCGTAAATTCATAGCAAGCATACAAATATGTTAAATAGTACTCTTCAAACTCTGAAAAGAATTATGCAACTCAACATGTTTCTGGTTTCAAGCCCTTCATGAGGGCTTTCGGTAGGAGAATGTGTAGTCATATACATGTCAACAGGTAAACAAAAAGTTGGTGCAATGTATACTGCACTATGCAAGCAGGAATAACTGCGGAACAGTACAGAAGGTGGCATCAAATGGAGGGCCACTGACACTGCCAAAGGTCAAAAAGCAGAGTATCTTATGAGAGCCCTCAATGCACTAGTTGGTCATATAATGGGATGATGTACAGAATACAGCAAAGTAATTAAGTGAATGTGTATTCAATGTGATCAGTGTCAAGAGGTTTCTTAGCCTTAATGCGGCCCTTGATCCATTGGATGTGCAGTAAATAAAAGTAGATGACCTGCTCCCCTTCCTGTGATCTCCCACTTTCAGATTCCTCTCTGTCCAGACTCCTTCCTCCCTGGCAGTGCACGGGTTCCTGTCTGGCTCGGGGCTTTCACAGCTCCCAATACAGGTGTGCGGAGCAGTAAGAGATTACAGTGCAGCCCCAATCACTTTTCTCCTGTCCAGTACACACCACAGCTCTCCCCATGCAGAGTGAAGATCTTGGACATATGGCTGCCTTTACCAGTGAGTAGGGATGGGCCGAACAGACTCCTGTTCAATTTGCACCAGAACTTCCAAACACCGCAAAAGTTCAGACCTGAATAACGAACCCCATTAAAGTCAATGGGAACCAAACTTCGAAATTAAAAAGTGCCCATTTTGAAGGCTTATATGCAAGTAATTTGGCATACAGTGGTTATAGGGGTCGTGTCCTGCCCTTGGGGACATATATCAATAAAAAAAAAAAAGTTTGTGAAAACGTCATTTTTAACCACTTTCAGACCGGACCATTTTGCTGGTAAATGACCAGAGGTCTTTTTACACTTTGGCACTGCGCTGCTTTAACTGGTAATTGCGCGGTCATGCAATGTTGTACCCAAACAAAATTTGCGTCCTTTTCTTCCCACAAATAGAGCTTTCTTTTGATGGTATTTGATTGCCTCTGCGATTTTTATTTTTTGCGATATAAACGTAAAAAGACCGCAAATTTTGAAAAAAAATGATATTTTCTACTTTTTGTTATTAGAAAAATCCAATAAACTCAATTTTAGTCATACATTTAGGCCAAAATGTATTCAGCCACATGTCTTTGGTAAAAAAAAAGTCAATAATTGTATATTTATTGGTTTGCGCAAAAGTTGTCACATCTACAAACTAAGGTACGTTTTCTGGAATTTACGCAGCTTTTAGTTTACGACTGCCTATCTCATTTCTTGAGGTGCTAAAATGGCAGGGCAGTACAAAACCCCCCCAAATGACCCCATTTTGGAAAGTAGACCCCCTAAGGAAATTGATAAGAGGCATGTTGAGCCCATTGAATATTTTATTTTTTTGCCTCAAGCGATTGAATAATGACAAAAAAAAAAATTTTTTTTTTTTTTTTACACAAAGTTGTCACTAAATGATATATTGCTCACACATGCTATGGGCGTATGTGAAATGACACCCCAAAATAAATTCTGCTGCTTCTCCTGAGTATGGGGATACCACATATGTGGGACTTTTTGGGAGCCTAGCCGCGTACGGGGCCCCGAAAACCAAGCACCGCCTTCAGGCTTTCTAAGGGCGTACATTTTTGAGTTCACGTCTCACTACCTATTACAGTTTTGAAGGCCATAAAATGCCAAGATGGCACAAAACCCCCACAAATGACCCCATTTTAGAAAGCAGACACCCCAAGCTATTTGCTGAGAGGCATGTTGAGTTCATGGAATATTTTATATTTTGCCACAAGTTGCGGGAAAATTACAAACTTTTTTTTTTTTTTTTTTTTTTTAACAAAGTTGTCACTAAATGATATATTGCTCATGCATGCCATGGGCATATGTGAAATGACACCCCAAAATAAATTCTGCTGCTTCTCCTGAGTACGGGGATACCACATATGTGGGACTTTTTGGGAGCCTAGCCGCGTACGGGGCCCCGAAAGCCAAGCACCGCCTTCAGGCTTTCTAAGGGCGTAAATTTTTGAGTTCACTTCTCACTACCTATTACAGTTTTGAAGGCCATAAAATGCCAAGATGGCACAAAACCCCCACAAATGACCCCATTTTAGAAAGTAGACACCCCAAGCTATTTGCTGAGAGGCATGTTGAGTCCATGGAATATTTTATATTTTGCCACAAGTTGCGGGAAAATTACAAACTTTTTTTTTTTTTTTTTTTTTTTCACAAAGTTGTCACTAAATGATATATTGCTCACGCATGCCATGGGCATATGTGAAATGACACCCCAAAATAAATTCTGCTGCTTCTCCTGAGTATGGGGATACCACATATGTGGGACTTTTTGGGAGCCTAGCCGCGTACGGGGCCCCGAAAACCAAGCACCGCCTTCAGGCTTTCTAAGGGCGTTACAGTTTTGAAGGCCATAAAATGCCAAGATGGCACAAACCCCCCCCAAATGACCCCATTTTGGAAAGTAGACACCCCTAAATTTAGGGGTACACTAGTGAGACTAGGTAATAAATGGCGGGTTCCCTGAAACTATAAAAAAATAACTAACCAACCAGCGTCACCTGTAACAGTTATATGGTGATCACTGGTGAAAGGGTTAACTAGGGGGCAATTAGGGGGCTTTATGCGGTAGTATATGGGGGTCCCTGGCGCTATAAAAAGCTGCAGCGAACCTAAATACCTACCTGCCTAACTAGCGTCACCTGTGACCCTAATACAGCGATCAGAAAAACGATCGCTTATTAGGCTGGGTTCACACTGGAGCGATGCGGGAACGCCACGAATGCGCGGCGGGTTCCCGCATCGCATGCCTCCCGGCGGCAGTTCACACTGCCCTATGCGAACTGCTGGGAGTGTCAGTGAAATGTTACTGACACCCCCAGATCAGTTCGCATATCGCAGTGCGATCTGCAAACTCGGATCGCATGGTGTGAACACCCATGCGATCCGATTCTGCTGCGGGCCAAAAAAAGGGTCCCGTGCGAATTTGCGGCGGGTGCGGCGAATGGCTGAACTCGAATCGCACAGAGATCGGATGTGATTTGCACTGCAGTGCGGTGCGAATCACATCCGTTCTCATAAACCGCTGCAATGTGAACCCAGCCTTAGTGACACTGGCGACGGGGGGTGATCACGGGGTTAAACCTTTATTGGGGGGGTTAGGGGGGTACCTTAGAACTAAAGGGGGCTAACCCTAACTGCCCTAACAGTTATTAGTCACAAATGACACCCGCCGGGTGATCAGGGGGTTAAACCTTTATTAGGTAATAAATGGCGGGTGCCCTGAAACTATAAAAAAATAACTAACCAACCAGCGTCACCTGTAACAGTTATATGGTGATCACTGGTGAAAGGGTTAACTAGGGGGCAATCAGGGGGCTTTATGCGGTAGTATATGGGGGTCCCTGGCGCTATAAAAAGCTGCGGCGAACCTAAATACCTACCTGCCTAACTAGCGTCACCTGTGACACTAATACGGCGATCAGAAAAATGATTGCTTATTAGGCTGGGTTCACACTGGAGCGATGCGGAAACGCCGCGAATCCGCGGTGGGTTCCCGCATCGCATGCCTCCCGGCGGCAGTTCACACTGCCCTATGCGAACTGATGGGAGTGTCAGTGAAATGTTACTGACACCCCCAGATCAGTTCGCATATCGCAGTGCGATCTGCAAACTCGGATCGCATGGGTGTTCACACCCATGCGATCCGATTCTGCTGCGGGCCAAAAAAAGGGTCCCGTGCGAATTTGCGGCGGGTGCGGCGGGTGTGGCGGGTGCGGTGGGTGCGGTGAATGGCTGAACTCGAATCGCACAGAGATCGGATGTGATTTGCACTGCAGTGCGGTGCGAATCACATTCGTTCTCATAAACCGCTGCAATGTGAACCCAGCCTTAGTGACACTGGCGACGGGGGGTGATCACGGGGTTAAATCTTTATTGGGGGGGTTAGGGGGGTACATTAGAACTAAAGGGGGCTAACTCTAACTGCCCTAACAGTTATTACAGTCACAAATGACACCAATGCAAAAAAAAAAAAAAAAAAAATGACATTGGTGTCACTGTGACTGGGGGGCAGGGGTAATTGGGGGGGTGATCGGGGGGTAAAGGGGGGGTGTGAGTGTGCCTGGCATGTTCTACTGTGTGTGTAGAGTGTTGGTGCAACTTACTGATCCGCTCTCCTCCGTGTCGGAATGAAAAATACCGACACGGAGGAGAGAATACATCACTTCCTCTCCTGTGTTTACATTACAGGAGAGGAAGTGATGTCACCGGGGATTTCTATTCGTCGGGAGCGATCGCGAGGGGGTGGCCATGAATGAATGGCCGTCCCCTCGTCCGGGATCGCTCCCGAACGAATACCGACCGCCGCAGGCACCGGGCGGGGGCCCGATCGGGCCCCCGACCCGCGGGAGGCAAGGGACGTACATGTATGTCCTTATGCCTGCCCGTGCCATTGTACCGACGTACATCGGCGTGCGGCGGTCGGCAACTGGTTAAATGAGTAGTGATTTTTTTGATTTTTAAAGTGAAAGCCTAAAAATGAAAAATTCCTTCCAATATAATGACTGGGGGGTCCCCTTAGTCTGACTGTAAAGTGTCAGATCTGACCATGTCTAGAATATGCTGCAGCAATAATTGCATTTATAAAGCAAAAATAAATTACATTTTCCCTGCAAGCTGCCTTTATTTTGCTCAGCAACAGCTGGGGAGCCAGTGTGTATGATGTGGCCACAATGTAGTGCACTGGGAACAATAAAAGAGATTTTTTGGATACATTCTGGTGTCGCTTTGACTTTGGATAGAAGTAACGGGTGTGTAAAAATTGGTCTATAGAGGTACTCTTGATGAAAGTAAGACTTGGCCTTGCTGCAAACAATTGCAATGATATGCACCTGTCAAACAGGTGCAGAAAAAATACTCTTTGGGTGTCGGGGGCGCCTTTCCACCGTAACCCTATAGAAGTGCTCTTGATGAAGGCAAAACAAATTGCAATGATATGCATATGGTTGGTGTTTTTGCCACGTTTGATGTGCCTGAGATACAGTTTACAGATAGGAACAGTGTGCGATCTGCTGCAGATGTGCTGAAAAGGCCCAGACAGCTCAGCTTTGGGGAGTGGGCCGGGAGATAGCTGCAGAATGTGATGGAATAGAGTGGCTGCTCTCTACTCTTTCTTGATGTCGGCCTCCTTGGGGTTGGGCCACCTCGCCTTCAGTTTCCTCCTCTGCTCTATCTGGCACCCAAGTCACATCAGTAACCTCATCATCATCTCCATCTCCTCTGTCTTCATCATTACCACTGGAGACAACTTGGCAATACGCTGTGGCTTGGGGAACATGAATGCCAATTTGTCTACCAGTGTTCCCCCCTCTCTCTAGGCTCATGTTCCTGTCATCCTCAACCTCAGAACCAACATATGAATCCAGTAATGGCTGGGCCTCATCAAGGGGCAAGTGGCTGATGCTGTGTTCAAATAACTCAGCTGACTCCTCAATGGCTGATTTTGGGGCTATGACAGGAATAGATGTGGAAAAGGAGGCAGGTTTATCCACTCTGGCAAATGTAGGGGACTGCACACTTGTCTCTGCTTGCATGAAAGAGGATGAGGAAGGTTTAGTAAGCCAGTCCACCACCCCCCAGCACTCACGTCATTGGCTTTGATTGACAGCAGCAGGAATCAATGGCTGCGCTGCTATCAATCTATCAAATCAACAGCCGAGAACCCCAGGCAGAGAGACAGCGCGTCCCCGTGGGTCAAGTTCCAAGGCTAAGGTAAGTAAAATGGGGGGGCTAGGGGGCCGGTCACTGCCAGGTATTTTTTCACCTTAATGTATAGGATACATTAAAGGGGTTGTAAAGTGATTTTTTTTTTAAATAACAAACATGTACTTACCTCCACTGTGCAGCTCGTTTTGCACAGAGTGGCCCCAAACCTGCTCTTCTGGGGTCCCTCGGCGGCTGTCTCGGCTTCCTCCTGCAGGTGCTTCTCACGTTCATGCGAGCTCCCTCGCATGGTGATAAGCATCTGCGGGTGCGCTCCCGTGATACAGCCGGCGGCTATAGCCACTCGCTGTATCACATGGCCCCGCCCCCGGCGCTCTGCGTCAGTGGATGTGATTGACAGCAGCACGAGCCAATGGCTGCGCTGCTTTCCATCCATCCACTCCAGCCAATCAGCGGCCAGGCTGAACGGTGGAAAGGACGGCGGGGGCGAGCGCGGGATTTTCAAGGGGTGAGGTAAGTAAAACGGGGGGGGGGGGGGGGGCGGAGGCACTGTCAGATGTTTTTTCACCTTAATGCATAGAATGCATTAAGGTGAAAAAACATTTACCTTTACAACCCCTTTAAGGTGAAAAAACATGAACATTTACAACCCCTTTAACCGCTTGAAAGGGAATGAAAGTAGATGTGGCGCTGTTCATGTGATTCATACAATACTATCTAAAGATATAAAATTAATTATTTGTGATGTGTTACGGTGACTTAATACAGTGAAATGATGTATAATCTCTGTAGGGTATGATCTCATCCAACTAAGATCAAATGTATACTGCTGGTATATGTATACAAATACTACCAATAAATCTTAAAACCAAACAACTTAATATAGTTATGTGCAAAAACATGTATAACACACACATTAGTGAACATAAATCCCAAATATAAGTATCAAAACATATTAATAATGAAATAAAATAAGTAAAGTCAAATAAAATAAAATAAGTAAAGTAAAATTAAGGATATGTGTCCCTTAAAGTTCAATAATTAGTGCTCAAAAAGTGCTTAGTGCTGGTGAAGAAATGTATCTAATATAATATAATATAGATAAGATATAAGATGCATTCCCTTTTAAATTCTTTTACCCCACCCAGGTGGAAGTAATTAGTAGAGGCAGCAGTTCTCCTGATTCTTTCCTTACATCCGCATTTTTATTTTTATTGAATTTTTTACTATTTTAATTTTCTAATGTTGCAGTCCCAGTAAAATTTGCAGATCGCTGCCATTACTAGTAAAAAATATAATAATAAAAATGCCATAAAACTATCCCCTGTTTTGTAGAAGCTATAACTTTTGCGCAAACCAATCAATATACGCTTATTGCGTTGTTTTTTTGTTTTGTTTTTCCAAAAAATATGTAGAAGAATACATATCGGCCTAAACTGAGGAAAAAAACTTTTTTATATATATTTTTGGGGAATATTTATTATAGAAAAAAGTAAAAAATATTCTTTTTTTTTCAAAATTGTCGCTCTTTTTTTGTTTATAGCGCAAAAAATAAAAACCGCAGAGGTGATCAAATACCACCAAAAGAAAGCTCTATTTGTGGGGAAATAAGGATGTAAATTTTGTTTGGGTGCAATATCACACAACTGCACAATTGTCAGTTAACCACTTGCCGACCGCCGCACGACGATATACGTCGGCAGAATGGCACGGGCAGGCATATGGGCGTATATATAAGTCCCTGCCTGCCCGCGGGTGGGGGGCCCGATCGGGCCCCCCCCCGGTGCCTGCGGCGGTCGGCATTCCTTCGAGAGCGATCCGGGATGAGGGGGCGGCCATTCATTCATGGCCACCCCCTCGCGATCGCTCTCGACGAATGGAAATCCCCCGTGACATCACTTCCTCTCCTGTAATGTAAACACAGGAGAGGAAGTGATGTATTCTCTCCTCCGTGTCGGTATTTTTCGTTCCGACACGGAGGAGAGCGGATCGGTGAGTTGCACCAACACTCTACACACACAGTAGAACATGCCAGGCACACTCACACCCCCCCTTTACCCCCCGATCACCCCCCCCAATTACCCCTGCCCCCCAGTCACAGTGACACCAATGTCATTTTTTTTTTTTTGCATTGGTGTCATTTGTGACTGTAATAACTGTTAGGGCAGTTAGAGTTAGCCCCCTTTAGTTCTAATGTACCCCCCTAACCCCCCCAATAAAGGTTTAACCCCGTTATCACCCCCCGTCGCCAGTGTCACTAAGGCTGGGTTCACATTGCAGCGGTTTGAGAACGGATGTGATTCGCACCGCACTGCAGTGCAAATCACATCCGATCTCTGTGCGATTCGAGTTCAGCCATTCGCCGCACCCGCCACACCCGCCGCACCCGCCGCAAATTCGCACGGGACCCTTTTTTTGGCCCGCAGCAGAATCGGATCGCATGGGTGTTCACACCATGCGATCCGAGTTTGCAGATCGCACTGCGATATGCGAACTGATCTGGGGGTGTCAGTAACATTTCACTGACACTCCCAGCAGTTCGCATAGGGCAGTGTGAACTGCCGCCGGGAGGCATGCGATGCGGGAACCCGCCGCGCATTCGTGGCGTTCCCGCATCGCTCCAGTGTGAACCCAGCCTAATAAGCGATCGTTTTTCTGATCGCTGTATTAGTGTCACAGGTGACGCTAGTTAGGCAGGTAGGTATTTAGGTTCGCCGCAGCTTTTTATAGCGCCAGGGACCCCCATATACTACCGCATAAAGCCCCCTGATTGCCCCCTAGTTAACCCTTTCACCAGTGATCACCATATAACTGTTACAGGTGACGCTGGTTGGTTAGTTATTTTTTTATAGTTTCAGGGCACCCGCCATTTATTACCTAGTCTCACTAGTGTACCCCTAAATTTAGGGGTGTCTACTTTCCAAAATGGGGTCATTTGGGGGGGGTTTGTGCCATCTTGGCATTTTATGGCCTTCAAAACTGTAACGCCCTTAGAAAGCCTGAAGGCGGTGCTTGGTTTTCGGGGCCCCGTACGCGGCTAGGCTCCCAAAAAGTCCCACATATGTGGTATCCCCGTACTCAGGAGAAGCAGCAGAATTTATTTTGGGGTGTCATTTCACATATGCCCATGGCATGCGTGAGCAATATATCATTTAGTGACAACTTTGTTAAAAAAAAAAAAAAAAAAAAAAAAGTTTGTAATTTTCCCGCAACTTGTGGCAAAATATAAAATATTCCATGGACTCAACATGCCTCTCAGCAAATAGCTTGGGGTGTCTACTTTCTAAAATGGGGTCATTTGTGGGGGTTTTGTGCCATCTTGGCATTTTATGGCCTTCAAAACTGTAATAGGTAGTGAGAAGTGAACTCAAAAATTTACGCCCTTAGAAAGCCTGAAGGCGGTGCTTGGTTTTCGGGGCCCCGTACGCGGCTAGGCTCCCAAAAAGTCCCACATATGTGGTATCCCCGTACTCAGGAGAAGCAGCAGAATTTATTTTGGGGTGTCATTTCACATATGCCCATGGCATGTGTGAGCAATATATCATTTAGTGACAACTTTGTGAAAAAAAAAAAAAAAAGTTTGTAATTTTCCCGCAACTTGTGGCAAAATATAAAATATTCCATGAACTCAACATGCCTCTCAGCAAATAGCTTGGGGTGTCTACTTTCTAAAATGGGGTCATTTGTGGGGGTTTTGTGCCATCTTGGCATTTTATGGCCTTCAAAACTGTAATAGGTAGTGAGACGTGAACTCAAAAATTTACGCCCTTAGAAAGCCTGAAGGCGGTGCTTGGTTTTCGGGGCCCCGTACGCGGCTAGGCTCCCAAAAAGTCCCACATATGTGGTATCCCCATACTCAGGAGAAGCAGCAGAATTTATTTTGGGGTGTCATTTCACATACGCCCATAGCATGTGTGAGCAATATATCATTTAGTGACAACTTTGTGTAAAAAAAAAAAAAAAATTTTTTTTTTGTCATTATTCAATCGCTTGAGGCAAAAAAATAAAATATTCAATGGGCTCAACATGCCTCTTATCAATTTCCTTAGGGGGTCTACTTTCCAAAATGGGGTCATTTGGGGGGGTTTTGTACTGCCCTGCCATTTTAGCACCTCAAGAAATGAGATAGGCAGTCGTAAACTAAAAGCTGCGTAAATTCCAGAAAACGTACCTTAGTTTGTAGATGTGACAACTTTTGCGCAAACCAATAAATATACAATTATTGACTTTTTTTTTACCAAAGACATGTGGCTGAATACATTTTGGCCTAAATGTATGACTAAAATTGAGTTTATTGGATTTTTCTAATAACAAAAAGTAGAAAATATCATTTTTTTTCAAAATTTGCGGTCTTTTTACGTTTATATCGCAAAAAATAAAAATCGCAGAGGCAATCAAATACCATCAAAAGAAAGCTCTATTTGTGGGAAGAAAAGGACGCAAATTTTGTTTGGGTACAACATTGCATGACCGCGCAATTACCAGTTAAAGCAGCGCAGTGCCAAAGTGTAAAAAGACCTCTGGTCATTTACCAGCAAAATGGTCCGGTCTGAAAGTGGTTAAGCAGCGCAGTGCCAAATCGCAAAAAATGCTCTGGTCAGGAAGGGGATACAATTTTCCGTGGCTGAAGCGATTAAAGGTTGTATTCACCTTTTAGAACAGGGTGTAACATGTTCTAGTTGCCCCTTCTCATTCTATGTGCCCTCACCCACACAGCCACCTCATTAATTCATAGAAATCTGAATTTATAAATGACAAGTCCGGTCCACCACTGCAGCACAGACTTGTTGTCTAAATATACTGCAGTACACTGATCAGCACACCTGTAGTCCATCCATACTGCCTACAACTCTGCAATGATGGCCATACAGAGATACAGGCACAGAATTGTAGGCAGTGTCTGCAGGATCCAGACACTGCAGTGGCAATCTGCTGATCTCGAGTGTAATATTTTGCAGGCTCTGTCCGCCGGCAGCCCGCGATCACCTAGTACAGAGGCAGAATGGGGAATCTGCCTTTCTAAACAAAGCAGATCACCATTCTGAAAGGGGACATGTCAGAGATCTACTGTTCCCTGTGATGGAGAACAGTGATCTCCTTCATGTCCCAGTGAGCCCATCCCCCCTACAGCTAGAACACACCTAAGGAACACAGTTCATTTAGTTATTTTCTATCAATTACACTTAACCCATCATTTGAATATTCATATCAGCTCTTTAGTATCCTTTATATACCTAGGGAACACAGTTAACCCCTTGATCGCCCCTAGTGTCAAACCCTTCCCTGCCAGTGTCATTTTTACACTGATCACTGCATTTTTATAGCACTGATCAATGTAATAATGTCAATGGTCCCCATAAAGTATAATTTGGGGTCAGATTTGTCCGTCGCAATGTTGCAGTCCCGCTAAAAATCATAGCTCGCCACCATTAATAGTAAAAAAAATAATATATATATATATATATATATATATATATATATATATATATATATATATATATATATATACATATATATATAAAAGTCCCTAAATGTATACCATAGTTTGTAGACGTGATAACTTTTGCGCAAACCAATCAAAATACACCTATTGTGCTTTTTTAAACAAAATTATGTAGAAGAATATCGGACTAAACTGATAAATACATTTGTTTTGTTTTTTGGGGGTTCTTTTTGGATATGTATTATAGCAAAAAGTAAAAAAAAAATGTTTGGGTACAGCGTCACACGCCTGCGTGATTGTCGGTTAAAGCGATGCAGTGCAGTATCGCAAAAAAAACGTCTTCCGGTCCTTAACTAGTTAAAGTTATTCGTATTAATCAACTTGAAATAATCTTTCACATATCTATCTCTACTAAAAAATGAATTTAATGATTTGGCATGGGTTAGGGTTACTATTACTGCACTTTGTATACTCATCTTAGCTCTTGCACTAATTTACCAAATAAAACTTGCACTTTTATTTTCCTATATTACAGTACTTGATGATGAGACGGTGAGCTGCCTTTAAATGCAGTGGAACGGATCTACTGTACATAAATTGGACCAAATATAAAACAGGCAGCTATTGCATAGTACATATCCAATCCATGACAATTACCAGTGTTTAACTCATTGAATCTTGTTGAATGGCATTGTATATGTATAGTATACTAATTTTAGTGCTCCTTGTTCCCCCCCCCCCCCCCCAACGATATTCTGGCAGAAGTGGATGATGTGCACAAGTGAAGGAGTAGCATACTTGTAAAGACTATACTCGATTTAATTGTTTTGCATGTGTGTCTTAAGGTATAAAAAAAAAGACAGTATCTTCGATCACGTGAGTTTCCTGTTAGTAATAGTAATTACATTTTTATACAACACATAAAGTTGCTACCATTATTTCCAATAGTAGAATTTAGTGGTATTCCATGAATAGAATCAGGGTATTTGTGGGTCAAGAACTTGTTGATACTGTAATTCAACCATTTTTATAAATTATAATGATGATAAATTACCTATAATTTCATGTTACATATCCTGTTGGGCCCATAATGGAGGCTTTTATGTTGTTAATATTTCTTTTTATCTGATAAAATCACAAATATTTAAACTAATTTTCAGATATTCAATTTGAATCAAATCAAACTTAAATAGAATTTGATTTGAATACAGATGAAAAAAGAAAAAAATGAAACAAAACAAATTATGAAAACAAATAGTTCTAACATAATACATGCAACTAAATTAAATGTTTAACTTAAAGAATCCACCTGAAACAAAACGAAACACATTTTTTCATTCTGCACATGTCTAATTGAAAGTAAATATTGCAGCAAATGTTGATTTAGTTATTTTTTCTTTTATTGGGTATTTATTTTAAGCTTGTTATTTTTAGCTGGCCGCCTAACTGTGACAATACTTCATTACTTTGACATTTAATACCGGGGTTATGGCTGCAGCTAGATGCTATAACCCCTGGTATTATTTTTTCCCTCAGGGGCCGGTCTTTCTCCTAAAAGTGGTCCAAGATTTACCGCTGGTTCACTTTTAGAAGTGATGGGAGGGGTCATTAACTGGCGGATCAGGAAGCACCAAAACCGATCTGGCAGTGGCTGGGCACAGATGAGCAAAGGAAAAATGGCATCCACACATCTCTATCCCCTAGAAGGACCGGAGCGATGTCATGACTTCACTTCTGGTTCTGACCACATGTAAACAAGGCCTTTATATTTTTTTAAAGCATCTGGATCTTTTGCTTTTAAGGGTATATGAGAGATCTGGGGTCTCTCCATAAAGCTCTCTCCATAAAGAGGACCTGTAATACTGTATTGTTATCTCAAGGGGTGTTTACATTCCTTGCAATAGCAATAGTTGTATTAAAGGGACAGTGTAAAAATATAAAAAAATTCATAAAATAAATATTTTTTTCAATGCATCCCCATCATCCCCCCCACCCCCACGTGCTCACCCATATGTAAGCAGTGTTCGCCCCACACATGTGAGGTATCACCGCACACGTTTGAGTGGGAGCAATAATTCTAGCACTAGACCTCCTCTGTAACTCTAAACTAGTAACCTGTAGAAAGTTTTAAAGCATCGCCTTTTGAGATTCTAAAGTATTGTAGTCACATTCCAAGAGCACATGCAATTGTTAAGCATGACATGTTAGGTATCTATTTACTTGGCGTAACATCATCTTTCATATTATATAAAAAACAATTGGGGTATATATTATGTTTTATTTTTAAATTATTCATTAAAGTGAATTTTTTATTTTTTCCACCAAAACTGAGTTTGAAAAAACACTGCCCTGAGATGTAAAAAATTACAATGACCATCATTTAATTTCTGCAGGGTCTCTGCTAAAAATATATATAATATAATATAATATATATAAATCATTTTGGGGGTTCTAAGTTATTTTCTAGCAAAAATTACATATTTTTACTTGTAAACAACAAGTGTCAGAGGCCTGGTCATGTCAGAGGACCAACAGATTACAGGCCTGTCAGCATCAGTGCTACCCTGTGTGCCTGCATCCTCCTACGCCAATTTGGCTATGGGCCTTTGGGAAAACCAATTTATCTACAACAATAACCCCTTCTCAGCCAACATCATATTTTTCGGAAGATATATTGATGATCTCATCATTATTTGTGATGGCACTCCAGACCTTATTAACTCGTTCTTCAAACACTGTAAGAATAACACGTATGGACTATCATTCACATACTAAAGTAACCAGACCTCCCTAGCCTTCCTTGACCAGGAGCTTGGACATGATGGCCAAGAAATATATGCTAAAAATTATACTAAGCCCATAGCTGGCAACTCATACGTGCACTTTAAAAGTTGCCACCACCCAACATGGGTTCAAAATATTCCTAAGGGCCAATTCTGTCGTCTAAGCCCTTGTACACACGGTCGGACATTCCGATAGACAGTCTCCGATAGGACCGGATAATCCGACAGTGTGTGGGCTCCATCGGACTGTTTCCATCGGAATATCCGACGGACCAAGTTTTACAGCTTGGCTATAAAATTTTCCGACAACATGATCCGATCACGTCAGTTCCGATCGTGTGTAGCCTAGTCCGACGGACAAGGTGCCACGCATGCTCACAATAAAATTCTGAGATGGAAGCGCTCACTCAGGTAAAACTACCACTCATAATCGATATAGCACATTCGTCACGCTGCAATGTTAAAAATTCTTTCATGCAGTGCATTCTCTTTTTCTTTACAATGCTACAAGAATGAAGTTGTTTTGCTGCTCATATTCACACACACCTCTCCCAAACATATTTCTTTATTCTTTTTACTCATTTCAGCAATACAATATTGTAATTCGTCACATCTACCCAATCTTTTTTTTTTTTTTTTTTTTGTGGTTGTTTTTTTTAAATCAGCATCTCATTTTTTGTTTGCTCATATTTGCATTTTTTTGGTGTGTTTTGTGTGTCAACTTACCACAACACCATTATTATCTTTTTAATTTATTGTTTTCTTTTTTAATCTACAGGAGGTTGTTTGGTGTTGGTGCCCCTTGTTGTTCATTTGACTTTGTATTTTTGAAATGTACCTGCCTACTCACAAATAAACTGTCCTTTTTGAAGTAAAACACATACGCAAGTATTTCTTCAACCAAAAAAAAACTTTATTTAGGTGTCAAACAAATAAACAGGAAGGCAACGCTGGAGAAACTGGTCAATTTGGCGAAGCCTTTGGCCCCCAGGGCAGACATGAACTAATTTGAAAGTGCAAAATTGGTGGCCTGAGGAGTACATATCTCAGGGAGAGCAGTCTGGTCCACAAGTCCAAGAGATCAGGAAGAGCAGATGCCATCTATGTCCCCAGGCTGTGGTTCTACAAGAGGCTGCATCTTCTGTCAGACCAGACTGAACCCAGGCCATCATGCTCTGGTCTTCCTTGGGCACATCCCTCCAGGCTTCCTTCAAGGCTGTGGCTCGGCTCCTGTAGTTGTGGCACAGCCTCCTCCCGGCTGAGGTCTTCCTGTGTATGAAAATGGGACATAGTTTTAGTTTTTTGGTCATCAATCACACAATTTTGTGCTCATGACTGTTGCAAATTGAATGTTACCAAATAGAACAGACTATCATTCTGAGCCCAGCATTTTTCATTCTTGTCCCAATCATTTTTGGTCTCTACTGTCTATTGATATGTAAACCACTTTGTTATATCACAACTTACGAATCAATAATAACATCTAGTTATCATCATTAAATGTACAACAAGAAATATGTTCAACAATGCTATACCTGTCTCAAGCTGGGCCCCTCCACATGTTGCTGCCTGGAAGGCCCAGGTTGGACATCAGAAGCCTCAGCTGGGAGTGAAGGAAGCCTTGAAGGAAGACCTGGAGAGTGGTGGCGTGGGTTCCCCCTGGTCTGACAGAAAAGGCAACCTCTCGTAGTACACCATCCTGGGGATATAAATGCCATCTGGATCTCCTGATTTCAGGGAATCCTGGTGCTTCTTTTGCTCCCTGAAATATGTACTCTTCAGGGCACCAATTTTAAACATCACATAGGTCATGTCTGCCGTGGGGGCCATGATCCTCACCAAAGCAAGAAGTTTCTCCAGCGATGCCTTCCTCTTTCTTCAGTCATTATAAAAGGGGTTAGAAAAGGGGTTCTCCCACATACATAATTTCCTAATTATGTATATCATCATTTTTCATTCCCTCTATCTAATCTTCTTAAAATAAAATTTGGAATAACTTTCCCTATGTAATTCCTTTTGTGCCATATAAATCCCACATGCATCTTACATATTATGCACGTATACACTATCATTTTCCTCCTTCCCATATTCTGCTAAAGTGATGTTCTTTTATTAATGTTAATCAATGTCGTTTTTTACTTTTGATAATCTCTTGCTGATTTTATGTCACCATATAATGTATTTATCATTAATAATGTTCGTTTTTATCTGGGATTACTGCCCATCACTATTTGCAGTTTCATGTTTTTAAGTGTTTTTACACTATGTTTCTTTACCCTTGTCCGCTGCTGTATTACAGTTGTTTTGATGCATCGCTACACAGGGTAAATTACTCCAGCCACTCCCCCTCCCTCCCCTTCCATATATTTCCAGTTATTGGTCCTTGTCAATCAGCTTGAGAAAGGAGTGCGGCCGTCACGCTATCCATGGCCTGCCAGCTCAAGAAACGCGTTGCATTTCCAGTGACGTCATCACCCTCCGGATTGCAGTCTGTATCCCAAGCCTCGTTCTGATGTCCATTCACCGCTGCCAGCCAAAGACCACCTATCGGTTCTGGAGACGAACACAGGGACAGCACATCCGTCCCAGGAATTGACTTCACTGATGATCCCCATTGTATGGGACCGTACTATGCCTTACACTTACTACATAAATGTGAGTTATGCTTGTAACCACTTGTTGAATTAAAACTGTTATACAGTCTGCACCCCAAGGCACCCAGAGGCGCCTCTCCTCTCTTTCTTGTTTTTTTCTTATAGGCTAGGCCATCTTTAGGTAGAGCAACAATTCTTTTTTTGAGATACTCAGAGAGTTCATTTGCCATGAGGTGCCATGTTGAACTTCCAGTGACCAGTATAAGAGAGTGAGAGCGATAACACCAAATTTAACACACCTGCTTCCCATTCACACCTGAGACCTTGTAACATTAACGATTTACATAACACCGGGGAGGGAAAATGGCTAATTGGGCCCAATTTGGACATATTCAGTTGGGGTGTACTCACTTTTGTTGGCAGTGGCTTAGACATTAACCACTTGCTTACTGGGCACTTAAACCCCCCTCAGTCCCAGACCAATTTTCAGCTTTCAGCGCTGATGCACTTTGAGTGACAATTGCGCGGGCATACAACACTGTACCCAAATGAAATTTTTATCATTTTTTTCCCACAAATAGAGCTTTCTTTTGGTGGTATTTAGTTACAGCTCGGAGTTTTATTTTTTGCTAAACAAACAAAAAAAGATGCAAAAAAAAAAAAAAAAAAAATCATGTTTTAATAGTTTGTTATAAAATTTTGCAAACGGGTCATTTTTCTCCTTCATTGAAGTGCGCTGATTAGGCGGCACTGATAGGCTGCATTGGTGGGCACTGATGGGCTGCATTGGTGGGCACTGATGGGCTGCACTGGTGGGCACTGATAGGCATAGTTAAGGCGGCACTAATAGGCACAGATAAGGCGGCACCGATGGGCACAGATAAGGCGGCACTGATGGGCAAAGATGGGCACAGATAAGATGGCACGGATGGGTGGCACGGATAAGTGGCACGGATGGGTGGCACGGATGGGCACTGATAGGTACCACAGATAGATGGGACTGATGGGCACTGATAGGTGGCACTGATAGGTGGCTCTGATAGGTGGCACTGCTGGGCACTGATGGGCGGCACTGCTGGGCACTGATGGGCGGCACTGCTGGGCACTGATGGGCGGCACTGGGGTGCAGCACCTTTGAGGCAGATTGGGTGGCACTGTGGGTGGCACTGTGGGGTGGCACTGTGGGTGGCACTGTGGGTGGCACTGTGGGTGGCACTGTGGGTGGCACTGTGGGCACTATGGGCACTGACAGGGGGCACTGACGGGGGGCACTTACTTTTTCTTTTATTTTACTTCAGGATGGCACTGCGGGAGGCAGGTGGGCACAGGCAGGTGGCAGGTGGGCACATGTATTGATGGCCGTGATCGGGACTAATGTCCCGATCACGGCCGCCGGTGATCGGCTTTTTTTTTCTCTCCTCGCGCTGTCAGCGCGAGGAGGAATAATAGCCGATTACCGGCTCCGTTCTATCACATGATCAGCTGTCATTGGCTGACAGCTGAACACGTGATAAGGGGTCGGGATCGACCCCTTACACGGATCGGTGATCAGGCGAGTCTCACGGACTCGCCGATCACAGAGCGCGCCGCGCGCGCCCCTCAGGGGGCGCGCAGGCCGCTCGTAACCAGGACGACGTCAATAGACGTAGTCCTGAAAATGTAGGTCCGCGCTAATGCCGTCATTTGGCAATAGCGCGGATCTGAAGTGGTTAATGGCTGTGTTAAGTTCTTTTGAGGGGACAGCAAATGTACACTGTTATACAAGCTGTACACTCACTACTTTACATTGTAGCAAAGTGACATTTCTATAGTATTGTCACATGAAAAAATATAATAAAATATTTACAAAAATGTGAGGGGTGTACTCAGTTTTGTGAGATAATAAATATATATATATATATACTGTATATATGTATAGTTAATATATAGATAGATGCAGAGATAGATATAGAGATAGATATATAGATAGATAGATATAGTGATAGATAGATATAGTGATAGATAGGTATAGTGATAGATAGATATAGAGATAGATAGGTATATATATAGATAGATATATTTCTATTAGGGATGAGCCCGATATTCGCCTGTTCGCCGAATAGCGAACAATTTGGGGTGTTCCCAGCAAATTCGAAAGCCGTGAACAATCTTTAAAGAGTCTATGGGAGAAATTAAAAGTGCTAATTTTAAAGGATTATATGCATGGTATTGTCATAAAAAGTGTTTGGGGACCTGGATCCTGCCCCAGCGCAGTGGTCATCAACCCTGTCCTCAGGGCCCACTAACAGGCCAGGTTTTATGTATTATCTTGGGGAGATGCAGACTAGAATACTGCAATCACTGAGCAGAAAATGATATCACCTGTGATGTATTTCAGTCATCTTGCAAACCTGGCCTGTTAGTGGGCCCTGAGAACAGGGTCGATGACCACTGCCCCAGGGGACATGTATCAATGCAAAAGAAAGTTTTAAAAATGTCCGCTTTTTGGCGATCAGTGTGGGGGGAACCCCACACTTTATTTTTTTATCAATGACTTTCAATGACTGTTCTCTGTATTACGGGGAGCCGACAATTCATTATAGCCGCAAGTGATTTTAAATGACTTTTTTTCCTGCAGAAATGACACTTTGTGCAGGGACAGTTCTAAGCATGGGAAACATGTGCCCCTTTACATGCATACTATACACACCCCCCAGTACGAAATTTAAAGGAATATTACACTTTTATTGTTTCACTTTAAACATTATTGAAATCACTGCTCCCAAAAAAACATCAGTTTTTATAACTTTTTTTGCATTAATACATGTCCCCTGGGGCAGGACCCAGGTCCCCAAACACTTTTTATGATATTAACTTGCATATAAACCTTTAAAATTAGCACTTTAGATTTCTCCCATAGACTTGTACAGGGTGTTCCGTGGCTTTTTGAATTTGCCGCGAACACCTCAAATTGTTCGCTGTTCGGTGAACAGGTGAACAGGCAATGTTCGAGTCAAACATGAGTTCGACTCAAACTCGAAGCTCATCCCCCCTACTTGTAACCAACTCCTGTCCCTGGGGGAACGCAAACAATGCCAGTTTTTTTCTAAGATATCTACAGAGCATGCGTCAGGGCCCTCCAATGCTTTCAGAGCATGTAGCAGTTCCTTAGTGGTATGCAGGGTGCCCCTTCAACATTTCAGCCCTCAGTCCCCAGATGACAATCATGGCCAATAGAAACCCCCTCCCAGGGGAGCGAGTAATAACTATGCCTCTCTGGCTAAGGTCCTATCCCCCATAAAAAACTCACTTGTGGCTGTCAAAATCTGTATGCAGTTTACCTCCTTAGCAAAGTATTGCTGGAACATGGTTTTTGGCAGGGTCGTGACTTGCAAGCCCGTACCAAAGAGGTATATGATATCTTGCCCTTCAAAGCATCTATGCACAACAAGACAATAATCCACCATATCCACATTTCTTGGATGGGAGTCATTTCACTTTGCCATCTAACTGCTTGACACCTGGCAGTGGGGCGATCTGGTTTAATGGCATATTCTGTGCAGTCTCTAGTGATTGATAGCCCCAGCACAGAGATGGTGGCTGCCTCTGAGGTGCTGTTTGCCTTCTACAATATGGGTGAAGGATTTTTGTCTGCCCTTCAGTGCTGATAACTCTGCCATTTTTGGATGGCCAGTTCCATTTAAGCTGTCTCTTAAGTTGCAAGTTTGGTCTATCAATAACCCATCAATGATTATCTGGGGTCTGACCTTCTCGGTACAGCAATGCCTCCACAAATTACTCCTTTAGCCATCCCCTAGCATCACTCCAGCTGGACCATCCTAATTGACCCCTTACCCTGCAGTGTATTTCTGCTGCCATGTCTTGCCAATCCAGTGAATATTGCAAAATGAATTCTCACACACTCTGCTTTCTGCTGATAAAGTGGGCCATGAGGTATACCAAATTCTATCATATGGTCATGCACAGCTTCTACGTGAATAACTATCTTGCCAAAGGAACTCTGGTCTGGGAGGTGCAGGTTTGCATTTCTTGCTTCCCCCTCTATGGCATTAATGATGAGTTCTGCAAGCTGAGCAGGCAAAATCCCAAATAATCAAATTGGGACCCCCACTCTCTCTTAACCCAATCACCCAAGTCCTGGCCTGGTCCTGTGTACTTGGGTAATTACTGCAGTAGAAAACCTGCTAGGAATAAAGGGATCATTATTGCAGGGCAGTAAGATGCCTGATTACCCCTTTAGTAGTACTAAGGGTGCTGCTGTTGCCCTACTCCAAAAACATTGCCTGACCTGGACATTCCTGTTTACAGATGTGAAGTTTAATGGAATAGGTTATCAACCAAATAATCATATAGGGAGGAACTGTAACTTGCAGTTTACTAAACAGTTGAAAAGATAAAAGCAATATTTTAAATAGGTTCGGTATTAAAAGAAACATGCTGCATAATAATACAAAATACTTTATGAGAGCTGTGAAACAGTTCTGAATATAGCTACTTGCAATTATCTTCATAAACAGTGTTTCTCACAGTAAAGTCCAGGTTAGCTCTGGTATAGGTGAACAGCTAGAGGAAGCTACAACCTGCGACAGTGTATAGGCTATTAAAATAGTTGCTGTGCAAAGTAGTTCATTTTTTTACATTAACAGGAGCTTTTCTGTCAACTTTAATGGACCATGCACTGTTCTGAGAATAACCAGCTGCTTGTCCTTGACATTTTGTCTACCAGTATTGACATAACCACAAATGTTTGCAAGAGGTGATCTCAGCTGAATTCCCCGTGCCTACAATACCAATGAGCATTATAAATATTCCACAAGCACAATCCCTTTCAGGATGCAATATAGCTTAGCACATTCTAGATAAAATAGCCGTGCCTTTGCAGCTTTGCTTATTAATTAAAAATAAAATTAATTCATGTAGTGCAATACAGTAGTAAGAACATTTTGCTTAACAAATGAGAAGTAAATTAAAAGCTTTTTAACATGTAGTCATGTGTAGAAAATTAATACATAATTTGCCAGGCTGATCATGATTGCCACCTCTCACTGCTATAACAAAATGTTATGAATTTTTTCAGAAAGGTAATGTACCACTGGTGAATTAGAGGAAAATAAATTAAACTGTATTCCGCTTTTCATCACATTAGCATTAGTAATCACAATCCAGTTAGCCAAAATTATTCCTAAACAGCTACATGCTTTGGTACTCTATTAAATTGTTTGCTTACAACTACACAGTTTAGTTTGTGGTTTGTATGCTCCCTCATGAATAGGAGCAATTTCCAGAAAATAAGCACAATTTTAGTGTATTTTAGTCAGCCATTAAAAGATCTTTTCTCACAATGGCTTATCTATTTCTTTTGAAAACTTCCTACACTGTGCTATGTGAAAGACCCAAGTGTACATCAGCACTAGAGATTATAATATATAAGGCGATTAGAGACAAAAATCAGTCAAGACATGATAAAAATTGCTGACTGAAACATAGATATACTTCATCTTGTGGACCACAGGTTTAAAAGGACTGAATTACACTAGGACTGCAAAAATGCAGACTTGGGAACACTCATACTAGTTCAGTTCCTCTTTGAATTAACTCAGAAAGATAACTTTTCTGGAAAATCTATAAATATACTGCACTAATGGCCCTGTGTGGTATCACAGCCCATTTCTTTTTCATAGTAAATCACTGCAAAAGACTTCAGGGGGAATTAAATTTACTTGTAAGTCCTTCTATTCAAGAGACACAGAGGTTGGTTTACTAAAGGCAAATAGGCTATTTACTGTGCAAGGGAAGTTGTAATTTGTAAGAGAATGTTCCCCGAACTCAATTTGCAAAGTACACCCAGTCACGTGCAAGAAAAATTAAAAAGGACAGCATTTTTATTTTAATAGATTTTATTGAATTTTTTTTGGTGATGACAAAGAAATTACAGTCAATGTCATATAAGTGAACAATGTATTCCCAGTCGTGTCTTTTACATTTGACTATTGTTCGGATCATATATTATAACATGGCAACCATAAGATTAGTTATTTTTTATGCTTATCGTAGTGATTCTCCACCCTCCAGATGCCCCAGGGGAAACACACTGTGTCTTGGAGGGTAGGGTCACAAGATTTCTGCCCATATCCTTTAGAATGGTACAACATTGTGATCCATGCAAGGCATATCAGACAATTTAGGATTATCTCATATCAATTGATTACATTTAGGCATGACTCTTGATAAAAAGAGGGAGTAAACTTAAACGTATTTTAACTAAGAATTTAAAGAGAAAATTGGATGTGATGTTAACATTGTGAGTTATGTGCGAATCTTTTGTATTTCAATACTCTATGGGCCTAAATTGGGGATTATTATATAGATTTGTTAATTCTATTCCAGTCTATCCAAGGTTTCCAGATCGGGTATTTGGAGTTCTAACTTCCTTGGGAGGCAGCGAACATAACTTCATACGTGATACGTAGGTTGGTGGTTCTGACTACTTCTGCAAGGGCAGGAAGCTGTCAGGGACCAGATTGGAGACTGAGTTGACGAGGTTGACCTCTCTTATATCTCCTGGCTCTGCTGAAGGTGAAACAGAGGAAGCCGAAGGACAAGAGGGACACGAGTGCTTGAAGAGGATGGTCCTGGATGGGCTGCTTGCCAGGATCCAGCAGTCTAGAACAAGCTGAAGTGTGCAGAGCAGAAACAAAAGACAGCCAGGCAGGTAACCGGGGGTTAACTGAAGCCAGGGACTTAGACAGGAGCAGGGTCTCAGGAATAGCTAGGTTTGTCAGCAGGCGGCTCCAAATCATCAGACAGGAGCAGGGTCAAATAGGAAGCCGGAATCAGGGACCAGTAGTCACAGATATGGGGAAGTCCAGGAGCAAGGTCAAGGAAAGCCAGGGGTTCAGCAACGGGTATCAATCAAGCAAAAGCAGGAGTCGCAGGGTATGGGTACAGGACAGCTGAAGATCAGTCAGCAAGATGTTGGAGACAAGACTCCCTTTAAATAGGTCGTCTGGCACTAAGGGGAATTAGGCCGCATGCCTGTTCGCCATTCTATGGCAAAGACTATGAGTGTGCGCGCATCTATGCGCAAAGCGTCTCACAGGAATTCCCTGACAGAAGCTCAGTTCTTTTTTAACACCTCACTAATCTAGTCATGCACTTATGAGAATGTGAGAGATGACACTTCTTAAAGGGTGAGGAATAGTGTCTATTCCCAAGGAAAGGATAGCCATTCTTGGGTTGTTTGGGATTTGAGAGTTAGTTATGCGTCCTATGAGACTGAAGAAATCAGACCAATAGTTTTGCAGGAGTGGGCAAGTCCAGAATATATGTATCATGGAGCCTCTTTGGCCACATTGTCTTCAGCTTAGCAGAGACAATTGGGGATTAAAACCTATTAGTCTTGTAGGAGTTAAGTACCACTTTAGAAGTATATTTTGGTATAGTTCCCACAGGTTGACACTCTTGGTAGCTTTATATGTAAATGCGATTACATATCTCCATTGATGAGGTGTATAGGATGCTTTCAAGTCTATTTTCCCAGGTTCTCATAGAGGAGGGTTTGGTGAATATAGATTTTTGGTTTAGAAAGTTGTGGAACAAGGATATGCCTTTGAGTGAGGTGTTAGGATTTGTGAAGTACATAAACGTCCTCCATGAAATGACGGTGGATGTATCTGTAATAGAGTACAGTAGGTGTGAGATTTGAATATATGTATAATGATCTTTGGGTTCTAGGCCGTATTTGAGCTGAGTTGCTCTCAAAGTTTTGAGTGTGGGACCTATTTGGATGTCTGCAATAGAGTTTAGGATTAGCTGTTGCGGACTCCCTCTTTAATAACAGGTCATATAGTTTGAAATTGGAACATTGGTATGATTCTGGTTCTTGCTATCTTGAGGTATGGTTTTGTGGAAACCAATGTTTCAATTGGGCCAGAATTGCTGCTGTATAGTAGTCCTTAAGAAGAATATGCCCACTCCTCGAAATGTCCTAAATTTAATTAGCTTTTAGAAGGCGCATCTAGCTTTCTTTTCTTGCCAGATGAATTTATTTATCATTGGCTGCGCTCTAGAGAAGAAACTTTTTGGGACCGGGATAGAGAGGGTCCTAAATAGGTATATAAATTGGGGTAGTAGTATCATTTTGAAGGCCGCATGATGACCAGACCAGGTTGATTCTGATCTATTTATATCTACGCTTTTGAAGAAAGGAGGTATAATTAGCATCTATCAGTATATCTACATTTGCCGTCAGTGTAATGCCTAAATACTTTCTTCCTTCTGTAGTTCAAGTATAAGGATATTGCATTCTAATGAGAAAATATGTATAAAAATATATACCGGTAGTTGACCCTTGAAAAAGTCAAGTGTCTAGTGATGAAACTAGTCGGGAGGAGAAGCCTGTGATGTTACCAGCAGTATTTTGTGTGCACTGTCAGCGCATGAGGAGATCCCAGCGTTATGCTGTATGCAACTGATCATTTCATAAGCGATCCATCCTGCGGAGAAGCGTGAGTGAGGTCCACCCTAACTAAATATGTATCACTTTGTTATATTATCTGCACAATTGTTTTGTTTGTTCCTTATTTTTCATGTCATGGAAGCCTGCTGAAAGTTGCAAGTTCACGCATGGGAATCAGCAGTGCAATCTCTGAATGAACCATCTGTTACTCAGAAGACTCATTAAGGCTTGATCATCTAGTCCCACTTATGTGAATTTTTTGGCAGAGACTTTGGTTTGAACACAGGGGAATGTGATATTCTTTTACTTGTGGCAAAGGTTTGCTTTATTACACAGAAGTAATTTCATATATTTCTTATATTGTGTATGGTTCACTATATGTTCATAATTATTCACTTAATTTGGTGGTACACTGTGCAATATTAGTAGGTTAATATTAGCGCAATTATTCATTTAAAACATATTGCATTCTAAGCCTATTACTTGTAGAGGTATCTATCCCTAAGCCTAATATACAACATTTACTGTCGTTGACCTTGTAGTAGGAAATCTGGTTAAATAGATTTCAGGCTTCATGTGCCGCAGCCAAGGAGGAGTTCACCTCTGTCATGATCATGATATTATCATCGGCAAAGAGACTGATCGAATGCATATCGTTACCTATTGGAAAACCCTTTATGTTTGGATGATTTCTAATATAGATGGATAACAGCCCTATCAGGAGGTTAAACATTAGGGGTGACAATTGGCCCCATTGCCTTGTTCCATTAGATACAGTGAATGGAGCTGAAAGAATACCAGACATATAGACTTTGGCTGATGGTTTAGAATATAGGGCCAGGATGGCACATAAAATAGTACCATTGAAGCCAAATGATTCCAACACTTTGGCTAGATACAGCCAGTGTATACAGTCAAAGGCTTTCTCTGCATCCAAAGTTAGGAGCAGAGAAGGCCTTTGATGCATTTGTGCCATATGTATGATATTAACCAGTCTTCGAGTAGCATCCGAGGTTTGTCTGTTTTCCGTGAAACCCATTTGGTGTATGAGCGTGGGTAAAATGTTAACAAGGTGTAAGGCTATACGTTTTTTGCATAAAGTTTTAGATCGATGTTTAATAATGATATTGGTCTAAAATTTGAAGGAGAGGTGGGCTCCTTCCCTGGCTTAGGCAAGGTTACAATCAGAGCTTTGAGCATTTCTGGCGGAAAAGAGGCAGCTGCAGAGTGGAGTATTTGTAGTAGGTAAGGGGATATAAAGGTCTTAAATTCTTTGTAATATTCCACACTGAAACCATCAGGACCCCGGTGATTTATTTCGAGAGAGAGACTCTATGGCTTTATGTATCATCGATTCATTGAATACTAGTAGATTTAGGGATTGGAGCTGGACTGGTGATAATTTAGGTATGGATAACTTCTCTAAATATTGGTTAATAGTCTCGAGGGTTGGTTGGAAAGTGGAAGGATCGTCTTTTAGGTTGTACAAAGTTCCACAGTAGTAGCTAAAGGTGTCTGCTATTTTTTGGGAATGATATTCTTTTTTGCTTGGTTCTAGGGTGAACTATATATGGTATTTTAGATTTGTATCTATGGCCTTTAAGGTTTTGCACTAAATGTTTTGCTGCTCTGTTTTCCATTAACATAATATGTCATCTTAAGTCTCTTGGTTGTTTTTTCAAAGTTTTCTGGTAGATGGAGTCTAAAGTCAGATCTGAGCTGCATCAGTTTTAGGGAGAGGGCTGGAGATGTTTATTTTGGGTTTCCAAATCAGAAATTAATTTTATCAGTTCAGCAAATCGCCGCTGCCTTTGCCTCTTAATTCTTGCCCCTATTTGTATGAAAATACCCTTAGGAACGCTTTATGGGCATTCCATAACACAAATGGGCTTTGTACCGAGCCCGCATTGTTTGCAAAGCAATCAGTCAAATGGTTACAGATATTTTCTCTCGTCTCCTACTGATGTAACAAATAGGTGTTGACTCTCCAGACTGGACTCAGTCTAGATGAAACAGAGTCTGCTATGGACAGAATTATTGAGGCAAGGTTGGACCATGTTATGGAATTCATAGCAACCAATTTAGTTTGTAGCAAAACTTGCTGGTCCACCAGAAAGAGGTGTATTCTGGTGTACACCTGATGAGGTGAAGAAAAGAAAGGTGAAATCCTTTTCGCTGTTATGTAGGCAGCAAAAGGTGTTGTACACATTTGTTTGTGGAGAGATGGTAATAGCATTGGATTATGGCAGGTGGTTTTGGACGTGGAGTCCATTGTAGGATCGGGGGTGACATTGAAATCTCCACAAACCACAAGTAGACCTTTTTGATGTGTCCTGACCTAGTTCATTAATTTATTAAAGAAGTGTACTTGGTGTTTGTTAGGGGAATAAACATTTTACTAGTGTATATGTAGTAGAGTTTAAGTCATAGAGCAATATTAAGAATCTACCCAGAGGATCCTGAATCTCTTCATGTAGTATAAATGCTACAGAGTCTCGGGTGGCTATTAAAACGCCTTTGGTTTTAGAATCTGCATTGGCAGTAAAAACATAGGGAAAATTTTTATGTGAGCATTTCGGTGGTGCTTGGTTGCACAAGTGAGTCTCCTGGGCACAAAATATGTCACTATGGTGCAAGAGTGCCTCCTTCCATAACGACTTCTGTTTCACAGGGTGATTGTGCCCTTTGGCATTAATGGAGAGTATACTGTATTTATTGTCATGACTAACAAGTGGGATACATGCTTGTGGGGGAGAAAATTTCCCCCCTGTGCTGTTTGATTTACTTTTGACTGACGTAACCAAAGCAATGTTCAGTGAGAAGATTCACCTTGTAGAAAGCTTGTTATAGTACTTAAAGTATTGGAAATGATTCTGATTGGTCTTTGTAGCAGTGTCCAAGAAAAGATCACCTTGTAGGGTTTCCCGTTGTGATCCATTTGGGACAGGTGAGACTTTTTTTTCGAGTTTTTGGTGCCGTCTACATCCAGAAAGTGAGGAGATAAAACATAGAGATAACATAGACAAGAACAACAAAAAAAAGAAAGCATGATAACAAAGTTAACCCCATTCACACCATGTTTGGTGCAACAAGCAAGATCACCCAAGGACAGCATTTTGCTGCTATATATATATATATATATATATATATATATATATATATATATATATATATATATATATATATATATATATATGGTGTGTGCGTGTGTGTTAGCGCTACTGGCAAACATAGGGTTAAAAGCTGATGCTGTCTGGGATTGAAGCTAACTGACACTAACACCTAACTGGCACTAACTAGCTAACCCATGATACTAATACAGTGATCAGAAAAAAAAAGATCTGTACACTATACTAATGCCACAGTGACAGGGAGTGAAAGGGTTAACTGGGGATGATCAAGGGATTAAAGTTTTTTTAGAGACTATATGATGGGTACTATTTTATAAGTGTTCAACTAAAGGAAAAACACCCAGGTTAAAGTTTTATTAGGGACTATATGTTGGGTGCTGTTTTATAAGTGTATGACTAAAGGAAAAACACAGTTGGCACCTCATCCCAAATAGTCAAGTATTTCAAATAGGGAGGAAGGAGGGGATTGTCACTGTGCTTACAGATAACAATGGAAACCAATATATAAAAGAGTACACATTTAATAAGATTACAGTTAAAAACCAAACAGAGCCATTTGTTCAAAGGTATTCAGCATTTCAATAAAAAGTAGTGCGACTGTCAAACAACTCTTTGACAACAAAAAGTAGTGCATCTTGTCCTTACTGAATGTAATTCATCTTATACCCCAGTCGCCCTCCGCCCCATGCTCTGCATATATTTGCTTTTAAGTCTTATACTTTTTCCTTTTGTTGCGCTTCCTAGCCTGGTGTTAGTGTGCCCTCTGTGGCCACGCAGGGCTCATTTCCTCTTTGGTTGGTTGGTCCCTTCTTGGCAGTGGTCCGCTTCAGGAGATTTGAATCGTCAAAGGCACTTTTTGATTCGTATATCCCCTGATGAAGCTGTTAGGTGAAACATGTCAGGCTAATCTATGAATATGAATTTCCTGTTTCAATTGAACACTCGCCACATGAACACTTTCATCATGAAATGCTGTATACGTTTGAACAAATGGCTCTGTTTGGATTTTGACTGTAATCTTATTAAACTTATACTTTTTTATATATTGGTTTCCATTATTATCTTTAAGCATCGTGACAATCCCCTCCTTCCTCCCTATTTGAAATACTTGACTATTTGGGGTGAGGTGCCAACTGTTTGTGTTTTTTCTTTAGTCAGACACTTATAAAATAGCACCCACCATATAGTCCCTAATTAAACTTTAACCCCTTGATCATCCCCAGTTAACCCTTTCACTCCCTGTCACTGTGGCATTAGTATAGTGTACAGATCTTTTTTTCTGATCACTGTATTAGTATCATGGGTTAGCTAGTTAGTGCCGGTTAGGTGGGGGTAACCTAAACTTGCCTGGGCCTACTACTAACTGTCACTAGCTGCCCTAACGCTGATTAGTGTCACAAGGGCACCAGTACAGTGGTCAGTGAAAAATCTGAAAATGACTCATGGTGGCGCTGTGACAGGGAGTGAAAGGGTAAACTGGGGGGGGGGGGGGTGATCAGGGGGTGATTGGGGGGTGAAAAGTGTGCCTATGTGTCCTGGTGTTAGTGTAGTGCTTGGTGTACTCACAGTAGATGTCTTCTCCTCTCGCACTGAAACCGAAAAGGGCTTTGCGAGGGGATATAACATCACTTCCTCTGCCTGTGTTTACATTACACAGGCAAAGGACAGTCTCTCATTTAGCAGAGCCGATCAGCAGATCCAGGCCAGAAATCATTGGCCTGGGCCTGTAGATTGATCAGTTTTGTAAGGAATCGGATCACCACGGGGATGGCACGCGCGCACACCCCCTACCCGCGGGCACGAGCGCTGTACCGAGCAAGCGATGTACCGGTAACTGCAGCGGCTGGTCGGCAACTGGTTAAAGCCTAATACACACTAGTAGGTTTTTATTCGTTCAGCCAAGAAGGGCTAAACAAATACTGACAGCTCGGGAGGAGCCGCTCTACTAACTATCTGAAGTTAGTACAGCGATCTCCCCTGCTGTTCTATTGTGTTCTGACAGGGAGCCATTGGCTGCGAGTGTTTATTGGGAGCAGATCGCTTTTTTTCAGGCATGCCTTTTTGACAGAAGCCAATCGAATGGCTGGCTTCTGTCAGACCTACTGCAGTAAACACGGGCCAGAATGTTTGCCGGTTTCTATTGGACCAGCTGATGTCGCCCAACATTCGGCCCATGTATGCTAGGCTTTAGTCTTAAGGCTTGTTCACAGTCATTTTCCACCTTGCATCAAAAGAAAGAAATCTGCATAGAATGTATTTTGTTACGGATGCAAATGCCCCCAAGGGAAATGCAAATCATTTTTGTAGGGCATTACTAAATTTATCCCAAAATGGTATTACACAGAGTGGCTTTGAACCCCCTCTTCTGGTGTGCCACCACTGGCACTCCAGGATCCTCCTCTGTGTCTGCCTCATAGCAAGCACTTGCTGTGGGGACATATGTGCAAGCTCAATCCCGAGCTGGACTGCGTGTGTCTACTGGGCTCTGCTCACAGGATTTGAATGACAGCAGCAAGAGCCAATGGCTCTCACTGCTGTCTCCATTTACTGTGAGGATAGAGAGAGAGCAGTGCTTGATTGAGATCTGGTTCAAGTAGGTATTTGCACTTGATTGGATGATAGAAACCAGCAGAGCTTCCCCTCAGATCTAGAGCAAATGCACTTAAAGTGTATTTGCAGTGCACATAAAAGTACATTTGCAGTGCACAGTATATTTGCTATTTGTAAATCAACCTCCTCTTGTTTACTTTTTTTTATTTCTGGTCAGTTGTGGATTACATTATCAATAAAATTAGGGGAGAAAGGGTGCAACATTTACCAAGAAGAGTCAAACTGAAAGTTTACAAAAATATTGTATTTCTGATAGACTTTTTATTTTATAGCAGGGCCTTATGATGGTTCTGAGTATCATAGTTTGTGACAATAAGAATTGTATGTGTTTAAAGTGGGGTCATTAGATACATATGTGTAGGGCACTATACTCTTAGCCCACGTACACACGGTCGGAGATTTTGCCAACCAAATCCGTCGGATTGTGTCCGAAACTGTTGCATACACACGGTCGGGCCAAGTTGTCTGATTTAGCGGTTGCCAAGAACGCGGTGACGTAAGCCGTGTACTGCGGGACTAGAAAAGGGAAGTTCAGCACCACGTCCGGCACCCTTTGGGCTCCTTCTGCTGATCTCGTGTTTTAGTAGAAGTTTGGTGAGAGACGATTCGCGCTTTTCAGATTAGTGATTCAGATCGCTACCGCTCTTCAGTTTGTGCTTGTCTTTGCGTATCTGATAATCAGTGCGTGCAGTCATTAAGTATTTGCTTCTCATTGTGGACTATATCTTGGTATAGTACGCTTTGAAAGGCATTTTTTATTGTCTGCTTGCTTCTGCTATTCAGGTCGTCCTTTCAGGCCTTGCTGTTTATCGGTGCTTTCTGGTGTCCGTTCTGACCAGCCGACCGTTTTCAAAACATGTTTCATCTATGTACTCATCGTACAATTTGTGCTGTGCAGGGGCTTCGTGTTGGGGTTCTTACTTTGACTTTGACACAAGCCCGGTCCATGAACAGGGAGGGGAGGCGTTTGTGGACCAAGAATTGGTTGCGCCAGCGTCACCAGTTCTCCCACATGCCTTTGCTCCGTGAGATCCGCGAGAATAATCCTGATCATTTCTGGATTTTTCTCAGGATGACGGACCCTGTTTTTCACCGTCTGCTGGCTTTGCTGACCCCTTATATCACCAGGCAGGATACCTGCATGCGGCAAGCCATCACTCTGGAGCAGAGGCTCATCGCCACGTTGCGCTACTTGGTGAAAGGGAGAAGCCTTCAGGACCTCAAGATCTCTACAGGCATCTCCCCCCAGGCTCTGAGGATCATTATTCCTGAGACCTGTTCTGCCATCATTCAGCTCCTGCAGAAGGACTATATTATGCTAAGTTGTATCCTTAAACATCACATTCTATGTATTTCATGATTGCTAATGTCTTGCATTTCTTTCCTCATTCCCTAATTACCATCATTGCAATATGCTCTAATTCATATGCTCTGCCCCTTTGTCCTCATGCATATTTGCCTCACTAACTTCCCCACCATGCTCTTCTTGGCCCATAAAACTATAGTCTAGTCACTTAACAATGTCTTTTGGCAGCTCCATAGTATTGCTTTCCCCTAAACACCCCCTAAAATCTCTACAAATGTGATGTGTGTGCTTCAATTCATGCAAAGTGACCTTTTTTTGTTTTTTGGAGTTGTGCCAAACTCATTAGGAACCCCCCTCTCCCCAACTGTTACCTCAGCTGATAGCGATCTTCTATCTGATGACTTGACCCAACCCAATACACACTCTAAATACCTTTTTCATGATCACATTTATGGACAAATTCACCAAAGCATGTAGCGTAAGGGCCTGCCTCAATACTTTCAAATGCTATTTTTATTTTTTTAACACATACATTTTCTTGCTATGTAATAGCAGAATGTCAAAATGTCCTTCCATTTTGTTATTATGACACTTCTTACCTGGGCTGCCAATAGTGTAACTAAGGAGGGGCTTCCCAAAGTATCACACATTATTTAGGCATTCAGCTCTCAATCAAGTGGAGAGGGTTACCTGTCCTAAACATCCCCCCTCATTTTTTAGTGAAGGCCCATCAGATGGGGGGATATGACTCTCATAAGGGGACCTTATACTTTAGGCTTTAAATACTCAGTTAAAAAAATGTTATACTAATTTTGTCAAAAAATGTGGGTGTCTAATCTGCATGCAATGTTGATTTGTCAAATTACTAGTTTTTGTTCTTGTGTCACTACACAGTGTCCTTCAACGCCACAGGAATGGCAGACTGTGGCCTCCCACTTTGCCAGTTTTATTAAAGTTGTGCCTTTTTCACCAACAGTGCAAACCCAAGTTCAGAGTGAGATGAGGGGACAGTCTCTTCTTCAGATAATGTTATTATGTTGTGGGTCTGCTACACACACACCTTCTTTTTGTTAACTAATGTATGTAGTGCATTACTGATCAAAATCATGCTCATTTTCAGCACCATGGCAAGAAAATGGCATGATTGTCCAAATTTACACATCACTGTGGGTGCTTTTTACTAAAGGCACATCCACTATGCACTACAAGTGCACTGCAAAAGTACACCTGAAACTGCACTTGGAGTGCAAAGTGGAGTTGCCTTTAGTAAATCGCACTCCTTCTCAGCACAAACTCAAATTTGACTACAAATACATTTTAAGCCCAATGAAAAAGGAAGCCACACATTGTTGAGAATTCAACTTTTTAATACAAGCACATTCATATGTGCGTTTATTAAAGGTTTTTACAACAAACCAAGAGATTTTGTGTATCCAAAACAGAGTTTAATCATATTTTTTTTTACTTGTTTTTTTTTGTGTAAACAGGCGTGTATCAAACCGTAAAATACAGAACACAGGAACTTACAAAGTTCAACTTGGAAAAGTGAAGACAATATCAGACCTGAGTATGTACAAACTGGGCTGATATTGCCTTCATCACATGGGGTGTGACCCCTGAAAAATCCAAATTTGGAAGATGCACACAGTGTGTCAACATGTGCTATCTCCCATCATGGGGGATCAATGTACATGCTTTGGGGCTGCAACCTCTTCATCTCAGACACTTTACACAAAACACGTACATTGATCCCACATGATGGGAGATAGTGCATGTTTACACACTCTGCGCATCTTCCAAATTTTTAATTATGCAAAATACAACATTATGTTAAAAAGCAAAAATAAAACCCTATCTAGTTTTTTAGTTTTCACACTCTCCCCAAAACATCAATGATGTTCTTCATTTTATTTTTAACAACGTTGATGTTTTGTTGTACAATTTCCAAATCCCTATTGCACCCCATTATCTCCCCGATCAAGATCTGGGCACTTTCACTGGTAAAACGGGAATCTTCTTCCACATCACCTAGAAAACAAAGCAAACAAACACACCATGTAATCCAAATATGGTGATATACATTGATGAGCTTACCAGAAGCTGTGTTCTCCGACACTCACCTGTTGTGGTGACAATTTGTCCAACCTCCACAATCTCTCCTTCCTCCTCCTCCTCCTGCTCCTGCTCCTGCTCCTCTGTTTCTGCTTTTGGAAGTTGCCCTTCTTTGGGAGGAGTGTGGTCCCTGGTGTCCTCATACTTGCCGAGTCTTCTCTCCCCTATGAGAATGTAAACAAAGATTAATTAGCACACAGAGGGCAGAAATAGGAATCTGAAACATTGCTTGGAAGTGTTGTACAATTGTGTTTTTGGGCCGAGTTACAAGGTGAGAACATTATTGGGGACACTTTGTTAAGCTGGAATACTTCCCTGCAGAACGATTTTTCATACGAATGAAGGAAACCATGACCTTGAAAGTGGCCATTTTAAAATGCACAACATGAAATCAAAGCACATGGAGCATGTATGCAAGCAAGAATAATCATACGAACACACGACAACTACTTACTTTTTTTAAGAAAACGCTTGATCCTTAGGTACTGCTCGTGCTCCCTCAGTTTCAGGTCTGACCAGCGTTTTCTCAGTTGACCCTTGGATCGGTGTACCCCAAAATTCTTCAGAAGACTCTTCACAACTTTATTCATGATCTTGGCCTTTTTGATATTTGGGTTTGGGTAAGGTCCATACTTCCCATCATAGTCGGTTCTGTTCAATATGTCCACCATCTCCAACATCTCTCCAAAAGACATATTTGAGGCCTTAAATCTTGTCTTCCTGGATCGGGAAGTTTCAGGCTCCAGGCTTTCCTCACCCTCCTCCTCGTTAGTGGAACTATTAGTGCAAACCTGCGTTCTCTCCGCCATGTGCACTCCCCACTACGCGGGAAGCGAAGGGGCGGGGAATAGTCTGGAAAGAACGTTAGGGGCGGGCGGAGTTTCACGCATGCGCACAGTATATAAAACGCAACACATGTGTATCGTCCGTACGATCTGGGAGGAGAGTGTGAGGCACGGACGCGACGAACGTGGAAACGAAGGTAACATTTTTAACTTGGTGCTTCACTAGACTAGACTGCTTGTATCTAGGCCGATGTTGGGACAAGATTAGGAGGGATTTTAATTGCATTATAAGTATTTGAGGGTTGGTCTTGTGTTGTGTCTTGCAGGCAAAATGGATCCATTCACCAATGCCAACTTTATGGGGCTATTCATAGAACTGTACATGGAGATGCCCTGCCTGTGGCAGTTCCACAACAAGTTTTATAATGACAGATCAAAGAGGAACGCAGCACTGGAGAAACTGCTTGCTTTGTTGCAGATCATGGTCCCCACGGCAGACATGACCTGACATGATCTGAATCGCAAAATTGTGGCCATGAAGCTTGCATATTTCAGGGAGAGAAAGAAGCACCTGGAGTCCTTGAGAGCAGGAGATACAGATGCTTTTTATTACCCCAGGATGGTGCACTTTGACCGGCTGCATTTTCTGGTAGACCAAGGGGTACCCAGGCCACCACTCAGGCCACCACTCTTCAGGCTTCCTCCAAGGCATCCTTCACCCCCAGCTGAGGCTTCTGATGTCCAACCTGGGCCTTCCAGGCAGCACCATGTGGTGGGGCCCAGCTTGAGACAGGTATTGCATTGTTGAACATATTTCTTGTGTTACATTTAATGATGTTAACTAGATGTTCTTATTGATCAGTAAGTTGAGATTTCTCCAAGTGGTTTACATCTCAATAGAGATCCCTCTGTCCCTCTGTCCCGGGAAAGAAAAATGCTGGTGTCAGAATGATAGTCTGTTCTACTTTAAATCATCTTTATTATTTTCTTATGTAAAATTCAACAAACAATTACATTCAATCCTAAGGCATTGAGGCTTAAACAAGTCCTTCAATGTCTTCACATTTACATACATACTTATCCATAACATATCTATAACAGTACTAGATGGTGGCCTGGGGGAGGGAATACTGGAGGAGAGACATCCTGTGAGAAAATAAAAAAAATAAAAGGGGGGGGGAGAATTAAATTTGCCCCCTGTGTTATTTCCCTTCTCTTTATGTGCTTTTATTATGCCCTTGTGATTCCTTTACTTAAAAAAAAAAAAAAAAATTGTGTTTATCTTTTCTCTATATTTATTGGCCATTGACCATTTTTTAATCATTTAGTCATTATTACGTGATTTTGTTCAATTTGTGTCCTTACTTTGGTGTGTGCTTATATTTTTGTGCTTAAGGAAATCCTTAGCCTTCCTTTATAATTTCTAAAAATTGTGTTATTTATTTTTGTGTCCCCACCAGTGGTTATCTCTCCTCCTCCCCCCTCCCCCAAGCCCCTCCTCTAATAACATTTCCATCACTTATTCACTTCCCATATACCTTAAAACACACTACAAACAACAACAAAAAAATAAAAATAAAGGTTGTGGTTCGGTTCTCATTTCTTTCTCTTTCTTCTTTCCTTCTCCCCTCTCTTCCCCTTTACCCTTTCTATGATACACCTTTGGAGGACACGGGCTTACGCAGCAGCTTCTCGATTTTTCTTTCCCTTCCTTCCTCCCTCTCCCTTTAGGGACCTCTGGGAGGTTCAGGAGGGATTATCAGAATTCTTTATCTGGTATATCTTACTCTTTCTCTATTTCTCGGGAATAGTGCTTCCAGCCTGCCCACATGTTTTTATATTTTTCTTGTTGATTTTTTATATCATATATCCATTTTTCAGCCTCCATTATTTTATCTACCTCTCTCTTCCATTCCAATAAGGTGGGACATGCTATCTGCCTCCAATATCTAGGTATTAATATTTTTGCTGCATTCAGCAGATGTGGTATGACTCCTTTTTTGTATGATTTGATGGATCCCTCTGTCCCGTGAAACAGATATTGTAGGGGTGTCATTTCTATAGGTTTTGCTGTTATCCTCCCTATCCAAATTGCCACTCCCTCCCAAAATATCCTAATTTTTGGGCAATTCCACCATATATGAAGGTATGTCCCCTTATCTTTACATCCTCTCCAGCAATGCCCATCCGCTGTTGGATATATCTCTGCTATTCTGGCTGGGGTTCGGTACCATCTGGCTATAAACTTATATGACATTTCTTGTATTGCTGCATTTATTGATGTCGAGTGCGACATTTCCATAAGTTTTTTTATTTGTGTTTGTCTAAATGTGCATCTTAATTCCTTCTCCCACTCTCTTATAAAGTAAGAAATTGTGCTACTTTGTTCACTAAGAACTAATTTATACATCTGAGATAGTAAATTACTTGATTTTTCCATTTTCATGCACATCTTCCCATATGTCGTGAGGGAGCTCAGAGGTCTTACTTGAGGTTCTAGTTTGTTAAAAAAATCTCTCATTTGGTAATATCTCCATCTCGACATATGTATATCTCCTTTTGATGATACTAACTCTGTTAAGGGGAGTAAACTTCCTAATGGAGCATATCTTAGACACCTTGTATTCCCCCCTGAGCCCCAGGAACCTAATGCTCCCTTTTCTTCCCCCGGTGGAAACCATGGGTATCCACCTAATGGGGCTAGTGGTGATGTGCATGGGGCATATTTTCCATTTTTGTTCATTCTGTCCCATACGGCTAACGTGTTCCGTGTTAATGGTGATGTCCACTTTGATAACGCTCTTTGTGGCCTGTATCCATGGAGCCCCTGCTAGATTTCTGCCCGCCATACTTTCTTCTACCGAAACCCATGCCTTATTTAAGGAGTCGTGGCACCAGTTTAGTATTCGTACCATAGACATTGCTTTATAATACATAAAGACATCTGGAAGCCCTATTCCACCTTCCTTCTTATTTCTGCGCAGGATATCATATGCTATCCTAGGGTTTTTATCATTCCATATAAAAGATATAAACATTTTACGTATTCTCTTAAAAAAAGACCTGAGGCACTGCTATAGGTACAGTATATAAGATATATATTATTCTAGGTATTATATTCATTTTCAAAGTATTTATCCTTCCGAACCATGTCAATGAATGACCCTTCCACCTGTTTAAATCTTTGGTTATTTCTGTTATTAGAGATCCATAATTAAGTTCATATAAAGATTTGGCCTCTGCCGTGATATGTACTCCTAGATAATATAATGATTTCTTTTCCCACATAAATGGCAAGTTATTCTTCATTAACATTGACATCAATGGAGGTACATGACAAGGTAATATTATGGATTTTTCCATGTTTATTTTAAAGTTGGACATTTTTCCATATCTCTGGACCTCCTCCATTAGTGCCATTATTGATCCCTGTGGTTCTGAAAGATAAAATAGTAGGTCATCAGCATATGCTGATACCTTGTGTTCTTCAGATCCTATTCTAATCCCTTTTATTCCCTTATTTTCTCTCACCCTGCACAGAAATGGTTCCAGAGTCAAGGCAAACAGTATTGGGGATAGGGGACACCCTTGTCTTGTGCCATTTCGTATGTCAAAGCAGCCTGATAGAGTACCGTTTACCTTGACTCTTGCTCTGGGTTTTGCATATAGGGCTGCTATCCATCCCATCATTCGATCTCCCATACCTATTACTTTCAGCACTTCCTTCATAAAATCCCAGTCCACTCTATCAAATGCCTTTTCAGCATCCATTAATAGCATTGTTCTAGGTAGTTTATCTGGGCCATTTTGCATCCAATAAAGTATATGTAAGGCTCGTATGGTGTTATCTTTGGTTTCTCTGCCTTTCATAAAACCCGTTTGGTCACGATGAACCAATTGTGTTACCTCTTCTTGTATTCTAGTAGCTATGATTTTTGCCATTAGTTTAGTATCTGAATTAAGCAATGATATGGGTCTATAATTGGCACATTCCTGTGGGTCCTTCCCCGGTTTTGGTAAAACTGTTATGTATGCTAGCAGTGCTTCTGAGGACATTGGGTTAGAGGCTGTAATTTTATTGAAATATCTACATAAGGGTGTTTCTAAAATTTGGGCAAACTTCTTATAATATGCATTTGTTAACCCATCGGGTCCTGGGCTTTTCCCCCTCGGCAGGTTCTCTATTGCTTTTCTTATTTCCTCTTTAGTTATTGGTTCTTCAAATTTTTCTATTGTCCTGGGGGGGAACGTTGGTATTGTAGAACTACTAATATATTCTCTCATCTCTTCTATCCTCCCCTATCTTCCGCCTGCCTCAGAGTGGGTTGAATATCATATAGCCTCTTGTAAAATTGTTGAAATTCCGTAGCTATTAGTTTAGTGTCCTTTACTTGTTTATTATTCACTCTAATCTCGTGTACGTGGGATAGTTCTCTATTTTTTTTTTAATTGTCTAGCCAGTAATCGGCCACATTTATTCCCATGCTCATAGAACCTTTGTGCTAAAAATCTATATTTATCCCTGACCCTTCTGTCCAGGCACCTGGAAAGCTCCTCCCTCAAAATCCCCAGCCGCCTGGCATCTCCTAGTTCACAAGTGCTCTTATGTTTGATCTCCAATTCATTTATTTTTTCCAGCTGATCTTCTATCTCTTTTCTTTTTTCCCTTTTAACTCGTGTTCCATGTGCTATTAATTCTCCTCTAACTACCGCTTTGTGAGCTTCCCACACAGTTTGCTCCGATACTTCCTCTGATGTATTTAAATCAAAATACTCCACCAATTTATGTTGAAGGTCCTCTAGTATTTTTTTATCGTCCAATAATGATTCATTTAATCTCCACGTTCGTTCCCTATGACCCGCGTATGCAGGGGAAATCACCGCCACTACTGGGGCATGATCTGAGATCGTTATTGGCTCAATACTTACTGTTTTTACATATTCTAAATAATATTGGTCTACCAAGATCCAGTCCAGCCTGGAGTAGGCATTATGGCTCTTTGAGTAGTAACTGTCGTTTTTTCTTTCTCCATTTAATGCCCTCCAACTATCTACCAGATGTAAAGCTTGGAATATTTTTTTTACATGTTTAACCACCTTCAGACCGGACCATTTTGCTGGTAAATGACCAGAGGTCTTTTTACACTTTGGCACTGCGCTGCTTTAACTGGTAATTGCGCGGTCATGCAATGTTGTACCCAAACGAAATTTGCGTCCTTTTCTTCCCACAAATAGAGCTTTCTTTTGATGGTATTTGATTGTCTCTGCTTTTTTTATTTTTTGCGATATAAACGTAAAAAGACCGCAAATTTTGAAAAAAAATGATATTTTCTACTTTTTGTTATTCGAAAAATCCAATAAACTCAATTTTAGTCATACATTTAGGCCAAAATGTATTCAGCCACATGTCTTTGGTAAAAAAAAAGTCAATAATTGTATATTTATTGGTTTGCGCAAAAGTTGTCACATCTAAAAACTAAGGTACATTTTCTGGAATTTACGCAGCTTTTAGTTTATGACTGCCTATCTCATTTCTTGAGGTGGTAAAATGGCAGGGCAGTACAAAACCCCCCCAAATGACCCCATTTTGGAAAGTAGACACCCTAAGGAAATTGATAAGAGGCATGTTGAGCCCATTGAATATTTAATTTTTTTGCGGCAAGCGATTGAATAATGACAAAAAATTTTTTTTTTTTTTTTTTTTTACACAAAGTTGTCACTAAATTATATATTGCTCACACATGCCATGGTTATATGTGGAATTGTACCCCAAAATACATTCTGCTGCTTCTCCTGAGTACGGGGATACCACATGTGGTCGACTTTTTGGAAGCCTAGCCGCGTACGGGGCCCCGAAAGTCAAGCACCGCCTTCAGGATTTCTAAGGGCATACATATGTCATTTTACTCCTCACTACCTATCACAGTTTTGAAGGCCATAAAATGCCAAGATGGCACAAAACCCCCACAAATGACCCCATTTTAGAAAGTAGACACCCCAAGCTATTTGCTGAGAGGCATGTTGAGTCCATGGAATATTTTATATTTTGCCACAAGTTGCGGGAAAATTACAAACTTTTTTTTTTTTTTTCACAAAGTTGTCACTAAATGATATATTGCTCACACATGCCATGGGCATATGTGAAATGACACCCCAAAATAAATTCTGCTGCTTCTCCTGAGTACGGGGATACCACATGTGTGGGATTTTTTGGGAGCCTAGCCGCGTACGGGGCCCCGAAAACCAAGCACCGCCTTCAGGCTTTCTAAGGGCGTAAATTTTTCATTTCACACCTCACTACCTATTACAGTTTTGAAGGCCATAAAATGCCAAGATGGCACAAAACCCCCACAAATGACCCCATTTTAGAAAGTAGACACCCCAAGCTATTTGCCGAGAGGCATGGTGAGTATTTTGCAGCTCTCATTTGTTTTTGAAAATGAAGAAAAAAAAAATAATGTATATTTTTTTTCTTTTTTTCAATTTTCAAAACTTTGTGACAAAAATGAAGGTCTGCAAAATACTAACCATACCTCTCGGCAAATATCTTGGGGTGTCTCCTTTCCAAATGGGGTCACTTGGGGGGATTTTGTGCTATCTGGGCATTCCATGGCCTCCGAAACTGTGATAGGCAGTGAGGAATGAAATCAAAAATTTACACCCTTAGAAATCCTGAAGGTGGTGCTTGGATTTTGGGGTACCGTACACGGTTAGGCTCCCAAAAGGTCTCACACTTGTGGTATCCCCGTACTCAGGAGAAGCAACAGAATGTATTTTGGGGTGAAATTTTACATATAACCATGGCATGTTTGAGCAATATATCATTTAATGACAACTTTGTGCAAAAAAAAAAAATAATAATGTATTTTTTCCACAACTTTTGTTAAAATATAAAATATTCCATGGACTCGACATGCCTCTCAGAAAATAGCTTGGGGTGTCTACTTTCTAAAATGGGGTCATTTGGGGAGGTTTTGAACTGTCCTGGCATTTTATGCACAACATTTAGAAGCTTATGTCACACATCACCCACTCTTCTAACCACTTGAAGAAAAAGCCCTTTCTGACACTTTTTGTTTACATGAAAAAATATTTTTTTTTTGCAAGAAAATTACTTTGAACCCCCAAACATGAAGTGTTTTTTAAAGCAAAAGCCCTACCGATTAAAATGGTGGGTGTTTCATTTTTTTTTTCACACGGTATTTGCGCAGCGATTTTTCAAACGCATTTTTTGGGGAAAAAACACACTTTTTTTTATTTTAATGCACTAAAAATCACTATATTGCCCAAATGTTTGATGAAATAAAAAATATGATCTTAGGCCGAGTACATGGATACCAAACATGACATGCTTTAAAATTGCGCAGAAACGTGCAGCGGCGACAAACTACGTACATTTTTAAAAGCCTTTAAATGCCTTTACAGGTGACCACTTTAGATTTACGGAGGAGGTCTACTGCTAAAATTAGTACCCTCGATCTGACCTTCGTGGTGATACCTCACATGCATGGTGCAATTGCTGTTTACATATGACACCAGACCAACGCTTGCGTTCCACGTTGCGCCTTAGCAGGGGGGGACAGGGGTGTTTTTTTTTTTTTTTTTTTTTTTTTTTGCTTTTTTATTTTATTTTTAAACTGTTCCTTTCATTTATATATATATTTTTATGATTTTTATTGTTATCTCAGGGAATGTAAATATCCCCTATGATTGCAATAGGTAGTGACAGGTACTCTTTTTTTAAAAAAATTAGGGTCTATCAGACCCTAGATCTCTCCTCTGTCCTCAAAGCATCTGACCACACCAAGATCGGTGTGATAAAATGCTTTCCCAATTTCCCAATGGCGCTGTTTACATCCCGCAAAATCTAAGTCATGAAATGCTCGTAGCTTCCGGTGTCTTAGGCCATAGAGATGATTGGAGCCATTCTGGTCTCTGATCAGCTCTATGGTCAGCTGGCGGAACCACCGGCTGCATTCTCAGGTTCCCTGTTGGGACAGGAGAGCCTGAGAAAACCATGGAAGATGGTGCGGGGGGGGGGGACATTCCCTCCCACTGCTTGTAAAAGTAGTCTAGAGGCTAATTAGCCACTAGGATTGCTTTTACATAAAAGCCGACCGCTGGCTGAAAAGAATGATACCAAGATGATACCTAAACCTGCAGGCATCATTCTGGTATAAGCACTCAAAGTCCCGCAACATACCAGTATGTTGCTGGAACTGGTTGGGCATATATTGTAATTTTTTTTTCATGCAGCCTGTGGGCTGAACGAAAAAAAAAATATTGATCGGTGGGTATGCCCACCATTAGATACCTCCCTTCATCCACCCACTTCTAATGGTGGGCATACATGCACCATTTATATATGCCGAAGCATGGGGGCATCCTCCCGCAAAAGGTAGGAGCAGATCGCTCCTCCACCCCTTATGCCCCCATGCTTCGGCATATATGCTCTTTTTTAACTGTGGTGGTGAAATCACCCCCGACAGTGCTGGAGTCACGGCTTTATGTATCGTGGGAGCAAACGCTGTTGCTGTCAAGATAAATAAATCCGCGCTGCAACTGAATGGCGTACCTGCTAAGCAAATGATGGTTAACAATAAAACAAAGTAACATTACAGTATAACAGTAAGACGTACCATACCTGCAAAGCAAATACAAAAAAAATAGCAAAAAATAACACATTTAACACAATCTGTGCCTAAAATATATATATGCCGAAGCATGGGGGCATCCTCCCGCAAAAAAGTTATGCCGCGTACATACATTCAAACTTTTCCACGGGCAAGCCCTCCGTCGGAATTTTGACTGTATGTACGCGGCATTAGGAGCAAAATCGTTCCTCCACCCCTTATGCCCCCATGCTTCGGCATATATGCTCTTTTTTAACTGTGGTGGTGAAATCACCTCCGACAGCGCTGGAGTCGTGGCTTTACGTATCGTGGGAGCAAACGCTGTTGCTGTCAAGATAAATAAATCCACGCTACAGCTGAATGGCGTACCTGAAAACAAAAAATGGTTAACAATAAAACATTGCAGAATAGAATACAGTACAAAGGAGCAGAACAATAGAGAGAGAATAGAGAGAGAGAGAGAGAACAATAAAACGACAACTATTTTTGGTTTTTTTATTTTATATTTTTTTTGGTTTTTTTTACTTTTTTTTTTTTTAACACTTTTTTATGTAACTTTAACACTTCTGTTGTAACGGTTCCAGCGGTTTGGGTCTCTCAAAATGTGATGGCATCTTGGGAGACCCTGTGAACGTGTGCCTAGCCTGTGCAATGCTGTACCCTACGCTAATACTCAACTAGTTCATGGTAGCGTTCAAAACACTCACCCTGACAAAGACCAGGATTGCCAGGACAGCGGGGACAATAAGAACGGGTGTCACGCCTAAATCCGCGCTTTCTGCAGACACAACATTTTCTTTGGGGGGCTCGTTGGGTAGGGGTACTCGGGAGGACATAAGAATAATGCCTCTCATGCAGCCGGCTTACTGCATCTGGTAGGGGAAGGTGAGGTGGAGCACCGCCTGGATACAGAAGGGCTCTGACGATATCCTCCTGGAATTTGAGGAAGGATCCAGTCCGTCCTGAAGCTTTGTGTAGTACATAAGCATTCAGTATAGCCAATTGGAATAAATAAACAGACACTTTTTTGTACCAGCGTCTGGACTTGCGGGCAACTAGATACGGCGCCAACAACTGGTCATTGAGGTCCACCCCTCCCATGTTAAGGTTATATTTGTGGACACAGAGGGGTTTCTCCACAATACCAGTCGCCGTAGGAATTTGGACCGTCGTGTCTGCATGAAGGGAGGTAAGAACGAAAACATTCTTATTATCCCTCCACTTCATAGCGAGCAAATTATTACTGCGCAAGCAGGCTCTCTCCCCCAGCCTAAGACGGGACTCTACAAGCCGCTGGGGAAAGCCCCGGCGATTAGGTCGCACGGTGCCACATGCTCCAATCTGCTGATCAAACAAGTGACTAAACAGTGGCACGCTTGTGTAATAATTGTCCACGTACAAGTGGTACCCCTTTCCGAATAAGGGTGACACCATGTCCCACACTATCTTGCCAGCGCTTCCTATGTAGTCAGAGCAGTTCTCCGGCTCTACGTGACTATCTTTACCCTCATAAACCATGAAACTACATGTATAGCCTGTGGCCCTGTCACAGAGCTTATACATCTTGACCCCGTATCTGGAACGCTTGTTGGGGAGGTATTGTTTGAATGACAAGCGACCAGAAAACTTAATCAGGGACTCATCAACGCAGACAACTTGATCGGGAGTATACAAGTCTGCAAAACGTTGGTTGAAGTGGTTTATGAGGGGCCGAATTTTGTAGAGCCGATCGTATTCAGGGTCTCCACGAGGACGACAGAGTTCATTGTCGCTGAAGTGCATGAACCGCAAAATCATCTCGTATCGTGCCCTGGACATGGAAGCAGAGAACACGCGCATATGGTGAATTGGGTCAGTGGACCAATATGACTGCAACTCACTCTTTTTGGTTATGCCCATGTTGAGGGAGAGGCCCAGAAAGATTTTAAATTCGGAAACCGTAACTGGTTTCCATTGTCTGGCAAGGGCGGACTGGGGAATAGTGGCGATGTGTTGAGCAGCGTACAAATTGGTTTGGTCCACAATCAGTGGCGGCCCGTCCATAGGGGGCGCCCGGGCGCCGCCCCCCCTCCAGGCAGTCACAAAAAAAAAAAAAAAAAATTGAAAAAAAAAATATTTTTTTTTTTGGAAATGGCCCTTTAAAAAAAAAAAATGAAAAAAAGTCCTTAATTGCACTGTGTACGAGCGCCGGATACAGTGCAGCGCTGGACACAGTGCACTATGTGAAGACGCCACGTCAACGCAATCACAAGATTGCAGACGCGGCGCTTCATTTGCGGGGTTTTAACCCGCCTTGTGGCGCAAGTACAAATGCCGATCTGCATCCTCCCGGCGCCCATAGGTTTACAATGCTATGGGTTTGAGTGACAGACTAGTTAGCCGTCACTTCCGGTCTTCCCCTGTCGGATCAGTGCGCCGAGCGGAGGAGCGGAGGAGCAGAGGAATGTGAACTGCTGATGGCCTGCTGCACTATGAAACAACAAGGTAGCATTGCTGGAAATCCACAGGAGGGGGGCAGAGCTACAGGATGGATGGAGGGGGAGGCTTTACACGGGCAGCACTGACGATCAGCACTTCTATTATCTCCACTCAGTAGTTTTGCTGTGTCTCGGTTTGGCAGTCAGACCTGAATCTCTCCAAAAGCCTGTCTACTGCAGACAGTGACATCTAGTGACACTAACACTCCTTCCAGTGTTTTACCCCCCCCAACACCCCAGGATAACATTACCTTTAGCAAAAGTTCCCCACTGCTTCACTAAAATATACTCATCAAACCCTGACAGAGTGACAGTGTATTGCATCTGGATGTGAATGCCTAGGTCCCGCTGCTATGTCTGCATGGTTGTGGTTGCTGTTCAGCTTTACCTCCTGTAGCTGTGGTTTCAATAGAAGCCTTTTTAGTAGTTGCCAAATATTCTCCGCATCGTGCTTGCATTCTGTGTATCATCTGATGACTTCTGTCCCTTTAGTATGTAGTATTAAATCTTTATCGATATGTAATATTGAAGATTTGCTCACTGCCTTTGATTTTTTTGTGAGCTTTAAGCCAATTTCTCCTGCCTTTAAACCTAAAGAACAATTTGTATGCCAGTTCAAAATGTTTAGCCTTTTAACCACTTGCCGACCGCCTCACGCCGATGTACGTCGGCAGAATGGCACGGGCAGGCATAAGCACGTACATGTACGTGATTTGCCTCCCGCGGGTCGGGGGCCCGATCGGGCCCCCGCCCGGTGCCTGCGGCGGTCGGTTTTCGTTCGGGAGCGATCCCGGACGAGGGGACGGCCATTCATTCATGGCCACCCCCTCGCGATCGCTCCCGACGAATGGAAATCCCCGGTGACATCACTTCCTCTCCTGTAATGTAAACACAGGAGAGGAAGTGATGTATTCTCTCCTCCGTGTCGGTATTTTTCGTTCCGACACGGAGGAGAGCGGATCAGTGAGTTGCACCAACACATCCCACACACAGTAGAACATGCCAGGCACACTCACACCCCCCCTTTACCCCCCGATCACCCCCCCAATTACCCCTGCCCCCCCAGTCACAGTGACACCAATGTCATTTTTTTTTTTTTTTTTTTTTTTTTTGCATTGGTGTCATTTGTGACTGTAATAACTGTTAGGGCAGTTAGGGTTAGCCCCCTTTAGTTCTAATGTACCCCCCTAACCCCCCCAATAAAGGTTTAACCCCGTGATCACCCCCCGTCGCCAGTGTCACTAAGGCTGGGTTCACATTGCAGCGGTTTATGAGAACGAATGTGATTCGCACCGCACTGCAGTGCAAATCACATCCGATCTCTGTGCGATTCGAGTTCAGCCATTCGCCGCACCCGCCGCACCCGCCACACCCGCCGCACCCGCCGCAAATTCGCACGGGACCCTTTTTTTGGCCCGCAGCAGAATCGGATCGCATGGGTGTTCACACCATGCGATCCGAGTTTGCAGATCGCACTGCGATATGCGAACTGATCTGGGGGTGTCAGTAACATTTCACTGACACTCCCAGCAGTTCGCATAGGGCAGTGTGAACTGCCGCCGGGAGGCATGCGATGCGGGAACCCGCCGCGGATTCGCGGCGTTTCCGCATCGCTCCAGTGTGAACCCAGCCTAATAAGCGATCATTTTTCTGATCGCCGTATTAGTGTCACAGGTGACGCTAGTTAGGCAGGTAGGTATTTAGGTTCGCCGCAGCTTTTTATAGCGCTAGGGACCCCCATATACTACCGCATAAAGCCCCCTGATTGCCCCCTAGTTAACCCTTTCACCAGTGATCACCATATAACTGTTACAGGTGACGCTGGTTGGTTAGTTATTTTTTTATAGTTTCAGGGCACCCGCCATTTATTACCTAATAAAGGTTTAACCCCCTGATCACCCGGCAGGTGTCATTTGTGACTAATAACTGTTAGGGCAGTTAGGGTTAGCCCCCTTTAGTTCTAAGGTACCCCCCTAACCCCCCCAATAAAGGTTTAACCCCGTGATCACCCCCCGTCGCCAGTGTCACTAAGGCTGGGTTCACATTGCAGCGGTTTATGAGAACGGATGTGATTCGCACCGCACTGCAGTGCAAATCACATCCGATCTCTGTGCGATTCGAGTTCAGCTATACAGATAGTATGGCTGAATTCGTGTCGCACCCGCCGCACCCGCCGCAAACTCGCACGGGACCCTTTTTTTGGTCCGCAGCAGAATCGGATCGCATGGGTGTTCACACCATGCGATCCAAGTTTGCAGATCGCACTGCGATATGCGAACTGATCTGGGGGTGTCATTAACATTTCACTGACACTCCCAGCAGTTCGCATAGGGCAGTGTGAACTGCCGCCGGGAGGCATGCGATGCGGGAACCCGCCGCGCATTCGTGGCGTTCCCGCATCGCTCCAGTGTGAACCCAGCCTAATAAGCGATCGTTTTTCTGATCGCTGTATTAGTGTCACAGGTGACGCTAGTTAGGCAGGTAGGTATTTAGGTTCGCCGCAGCTTTTTATAGCGCCAGGGACCCCCATATACTACCGCATAAAGCCCCCTGATTGCCCCCTAGTTAACCCTTTCACCAGTGATCACCATATAACTGTTACAGGTGACGCTGGTTGGTTAGTTATTTTTTTATAGTTTCAGGGCACCCGCCATTTATTACCTAGTCTCACTAGTGTACCCCTAAATTTAGGGGTGTCTACTTTCTAAAATGGGGTCATTTGGGGGGGGGGGTTTGTGCCATCTTGGCATTTTATGGCCTTCAAAACTGTAACGCCCTTAGAAAGCCTGAAGGCGGTGCTTGGTTTTTGGGGCCCCGTACGCGGCTAGGCTCCCAAAAAGTCCCACATATGTGGTATCCCCGTACTCAGGAGAAGCAGCAGAATTTATTTTGGGGTGTCATTTCACATATGCCCATGGCATGCGTGAGCAATATATCATTTAGTGACAACTTTGTGAAAAAAAAAAAAAGTTTGTAATTTTCCCGCAACTTGTGGCAAAATATAAAATATTCCATGGACTCAACATGCCTCTCAGCAAATAGCTTGGGGTGTCTACTTTCTAAAATGGGGTCATTTGTGGGGGTTTTGTGCCATCTTGGCATTTTATGGCCTTCAAAACTGTAATAGGTAGTGAGAAGTGAACTCAAAAAATTACGCCCTTAGAAAGCCTGAAGGCGGTGCTTGGATTTCGGGGCCCCGTACGCGGCTAGGCTCCCAAAAAGTCCCACATATGTGGTATCCCCGTACTCAGGAGAAGCAGCAGAATTTATTTTGGGGTGTCATTTCACATATGCCCATGGCATGCATGAGCAATATATCATTTAGTGACAACTTTGTGAAAAAAAAAAAAAAAAAAAAAAAGTTTGTAATTTTCCCGCAACTTGTGGCAAAATATAAAATATTCCATGGACTCAACATGCCTCTCAGCAAATAGCTTGGGGTGTCTACTTTCTAAAATGGGGTCATTTGTGGGGGTTTTGTGCCATCTTGGCATTTTATGGCCTTCAAAACTGTAATAGGTAGTGAGGCGTGAAATCAAAAATTTACGCCCTTAGAAAGCCTGAAGGCGGTGCTTGGTTTTCGGGGCCCTGTACGCGGCTAGGCTCCCAAAAAGTCCCACATATGTGGTATCCCCGTACTCAGGAGAAGCAGCAGAATTTATTTTGGGGTGTCATTTCACATACGCCCATAGCATGTGTGAGCAATATATCATTTAGTGACAACTTTGTGTAAAAAAAAAAAAAAAAATTTTTTTTTGTCATTATTCAATCGCTTGAGGCAAAAAAATAAAATATTCAATGGGCTCAACATGCCTCTTATCAATTTCCTTAGGGGGTCTACTTTCCAAAATGGGGTCATTTGGGGGGGTTTTGTACTGCCCTGTCATTTTAGCACCTCAAGAAATGAGATAGGCAGTCGTAAACTAAAAGCTGCGTAAATTCCAGAAAACGTACCTTAGTTTGTAGATGTGACAACTTTTGCGCAAACCAATAAATATACAATTATTGACTTTTTTTTTACCAAAGACATGTGGCTGAATACATTTTGGCCTAAATGTATGACTAAAATTGAGTTTATTGGATTTTTCTAATAACAAAAAGTAGAAAATATCATTTTTTTTCAAAATTTGCGGTCTTTTTACGTTTATATCGCAAAAAATAAAAATCGCAGAGGCAATCAAATACCATCAAAAGAAAGCTCTATTTGTGGGAAGAAAAGGACGCAAATTTTGTTTGGGTACAACATTGCATGACCGCGCAATTACCAGTTAAAGCAGCGCAGTGCCAAAGTGTAAAAAGACCTCTGGTCATTTACCAGCAAAATGGTCCGGTCTGAAAGTGGTTAATGTAGTCTATACCAGTGGAGGCTCTTGTGAAACACACAGCCCATATGAAGCCTCCCCCCACCCACCCATCCCTCTGTCCCTGATTCATCCCAACCACCATCTCTCTGTCCCTGATCCCTGATCCATCCCACCCACCATCCCTCTGTCCCTGATTCATCCCACCCACCAGCTCTCTGTCCCTGATCCCTGATCCATCCCACCCACCCACCATCCCTCTGTCCCTGATTCATTCCACCCACCAGCTCTCTGTCCCTGATCCCTGATCCATCCCACCCACCATCCCTCTGTCCCTGATTCATCCCACCCACCAGCTCTCTGTCCCTGATCCCTGATCCATCCCACCCACCCACCATCCCTCTGTCCCTGATTCATCCCACCCACCAGCTCTCTGTCCCTGATCCCTGATCCATCCCACCCACCATCCCTCTGTCCCTGATTCATCCCACCCACCAGCTCTCTGTCCCTGATCCATCCCACCGTCCTTCTGTCCCTGATCCGTCCCACCGTCCTTCTTCTCTCCCTGATCCATCCCACCCACCATCTCTCTGTCCCTGATCCATCCCACCGTCCTTCTGTCCCTGATCCATCCCACCCACCATCTCTCTGTCCCTGGTCCATCCCACCCACCATCTCTCTGTCCCTGATCCATCCCACCGTCCTTCTGTCCCTGATCCATCACACCTACCATCTCTCTGTCCCTGGTCCCTGATCCACCCCTCTGTCCCTGATCCACCCCTCTGTCCCTGATCCACCCCTCTGTCCCTGATCCACCCCTCTGTCCCTGATCCACCCCTCTGTCCCTGATCCATCCCTCTGTCCCTGATCCATCCCTCTGTCCCTGATCCATCCCTCTGTCCCTGATCCCATCCCACCCACCACTGATCCAACTCCCCACCCCACCTCCATCCTTCTGTCTCTGATCATCACCATCCCTCTGATCCCACCACTAAAGGAAAACATGTAAGATATTGCATTATTGCAGTCACTAAATGTGATGACTGTATTAGTTTTATTTTATTAGGCTTTCTTGTACTTCATTGTCTGCGGTGACCTCTGCCTATTGCTGTTTCCCGAGCACCTTTTTTGTGTTTCCTGTTTTTTTTTCTCTGGTGAACGAGGAGTGTGGCTGGGCTGTCAGACATATTGATGTGTCATTAGAACCTGGTGTATAATGTAGAGCCTGGTATATGATGTACAGAGCCCTGTCTATAATGTAGAGCCTGGTATATGATGTACAGAGCCCTGTCTATAATGTAGAGCCTGGTATATGAAGTATAGGGCCCTGTGTATAATGTAGAGCCTTGTATATGATGTACTACAGGGGACGGAGTTGGTGGATTCTATAATGGGTGGGGCTTATGAGAAGTGGGATGGGTCAAAAGGGTGGGCGTGGTCTAGCGCCCCCCCATCTTAAAACTTCACCAGCCGCCACTGTCCACAATAGATCTATAGAGATCTTCGGTGAAAAACAGTGAGTAAAAGTCAAGTGTCGTAAAATCAACTGTTTCCACGTTAATGCCAGGTTGGCCAGTGGGGGAAGTACGGGTTCTGCAGAAGTGGTGGGCACCCAAATAGGATTGGCGAATTCTGCAGGAAGGGCACTATGGGTACGACGGGCCTGTCTTTGTCTTCTTCTTGGTGGCAGCGGGAAACTACTTGTGCTTGCCACCTCGCCAGCTTGAACTGCACTTATGGGACTAGCCACGTCACCACGTGTTACTGCAGTGCTGGATGTAGGTCCAGGGTGTACTAGGCCGCTGGTGCTTGCCAGTTCACCAGAAGGATGAGCGGCTCTAGTACGTCTCTGCTCCATACAAATGGCCTGCGGTTTATGCACCTCAACAACAGAATACATTTGGGATCGGGCACACCTGTCCCTAACAGAGGCCTCATCTCCGTCGTCAGAGCTATCTGTCATGGAGCCGCTGTCCTCTACAGGATCGTATTCTGAGCCTGAATCTGACAGATGAGTGACGTCCTCTTCACTATCTGTCATGCTCAGAAACGTGTAGGCCTCTTCACTAGTGTACCTTCGCTTTGCCATTTTGGGCTCTAAATTTAGGGGTACACTAGTGAGACTCACAGGTAAAAAAGCACCTAGCCTGTCAGCGACTGTTTCAAAACGCTACAAAAAAAACTGTTAGCGATCGCAGGGATCAAGCCTGACTCTGCGAACGCTGCAGTTATGTGTGTTGTGTTTTGTAAGTAACAGTGATCGATCGATACTGCACTTGGGTGGGCTGGGCTGGGCTTGGCGGAGGGGCTAAACGCAGGTGCTAGCAGGTATCTGGGCTGATCCCGCTAACAATGCGTTTTGGGAAACCTAAAAGGCTGGCAACGCTAATATAGATCTGATCAGATACTATATTACTAAGGGAGGTGTATGCTTTGCGCGTGGGTGTTAGCGGTACTGGCACTAACCTGACGCTGGGGCGACGCAGGCCTTATCTGACCCTCAAACTTATATCACCCGCCGGGTGATCAGGGGGTTAAACCTTTATTAGGTAATAAATGGCGGGTGCCCTGAAACAAAAAAAAAAAAAACTAACCAACCAGCGTCACCTGTAACAGTTATATGGTGATCACTGGTGAAAGGGTTAACTGGGGGGCAATCAGGGGGCTATGCGGTAGTATATTGGGGTCCCTGACGCTATAAAAAGCTGCAGCGAACCTAAATACTTACCTGCCTAACTAGCGTCACCTGTGACACTAATACAGCGATCAGAAAAACGATCGCTTATTAGTGACACTGGCGACGGGGGGTGATCACGGGGTTAAACCTTTATTAGGGGGGTTAGGGGGGCACCCTAGAGCTAAAGGGGGCTAGCCCTAACTGCCCTAACAGTTATTACAGTCACAAATGACACCAATGCAAAAAAAAAAAAAAAAAAAGAAAAAGAAAAAAAAATGCAATTGGTGTCACTGTGACTGGGGGGGGCAGGGGTGATTGGGGGGTGATTGGGGGGTGATCAGGGGGGTGAAAAGTGTGCCTGGCGTGTTCTACTGTAAGTGTAGTGTTGGGTGCAACTCACGATCCTCTCTCCTCGGTGCCGGAACGAAAAAGACCGACACGAGGAGAGATTACTTCACTTCCTCTGCCTGTGTTTACATTACAGGAGAGGAAGTGATGTCACCGAGCATTTTCATTCGTCGGGAGCGATCGCGAGGGGGTGGCCATGAATGAATGGCCGTCCCCTCGTCCGGGATCGCTCCCGAACGAATACCGACCGCCGCAGGCACCGGGCGGGGGCCCGATCGGGCCCCCGACCCGCGGGCAGGCAAGGACGTACATGTAAGCCCTTATGCCTGCCCGTGCCATTCTGTCGACGTACATCGTCGTGCGGCGGTCGGCAAGTGGTTAAGTGCTCTAAATGATAGTGGTGTTTTCCCTGTTGTTGTGTCTAGTTTAGTATCAACAATAATGTTAAAATCCCCTCCGAGAATCAAGAACCCTTCCCTAAATTTTTCTAACGCTTTTAGTGTTTTTTCCAGAAAGTCAACTGTGTGAGTATTTGGGGCATATATTGAAGCAAATGTGTACCCTTGTCCCTGCAGTATTCCCTTAATAAAGAGGAACCTTCCTTCTGGATCTATATTCACCACTATGGATGTCAGGAGGCACGTGTTCCCAAAGGCTATCGATACTCCTCTAGCTCTCGCAATGGGCGATACTGCATGGAACCACTGGTTGTATGGGAATAACGGTAGCCTTGGTACGGATCCTGACGTAAAATGTGTTTCTTGTAGAAAAACTATGTCTACAGCTTGGTGGTTTAATTCCTGCCATAAACGGCCCTTTTTTGGGGTGAGCACAATCCCCTTACATTATAAGTCATTATTTTTAATACTTTAGCCATTTCTTTAATCTGGATAGATATATACCATTCTTAATCTGTTGCTGCGTATCTCGTCTTCCCCACCTCCATGTACACCTCAAAAAGAACCTCAGAAAAATTCCATACCGACCACAACCACAACCTAACACTTTACTTAGTAAAATGTACCAACTATCGGTAGGGTGAACCCGCTTGGTTGCTCCTTGCTCCTCCCGAGCCCTCCCCCCCTCCTGCATATCGCAGGTTAGTCAGTCCCTTTCAACGGGACCCGCCTAATTGGAAAAAAAAAAAAAAAAAGAAAAAACACACAATAAAGTTAGGTAGTGAGTTTGAGAACTGACCCATACCTCCCCCCACTCCCTCCTGGCTTCGCTTATTTCTATTTCTTACTGAGTCTCTCTTCTTTTCCCTACCTTCGATCTCTTATACTAAGGTATACTAAGGTCTTTCATTAGCCTTTTCCTCCCGCTTGAGACCAAGGCTCAGGTAGTTGCATTGGTGTCTTAACATTAGCTATTCTCCAGTCCTGGAAATCTATAAATGGAAGTTCTAATATTTCCAAGAACTCTTTTAAGTCGTCTCTGGTACGGAGTACTGCTGTTTTCCCATTCCTTGATGCTATTAAGCGAAATGGGTACCCCCATCGGTACCTAATATCCGCTGCCTGTAAAGCTTCCAGTAGTGGTCAGACCATTCTACGCTGCATTAATGTGCGGCGGGATATGTCAGGGAACAAGAGGATATGAGCTCCTTCATATTCAATTTTGGGGGTATCCCGTGCAATCCTAATTATTGTTTCCTTTATAGTATACTTATGCAGTTTGCATATCACATCCCTAGGCTTGTCTTTGTTTTGAATACCATAAGAGGTGACACGATGAACTCTATCCATTTCAATAAATTCAGGCGCGGCTGTTCCCATGATTTGACAAAATAACTTTTGAACCACCATTGGCAGGTCACTACTATGGTATTCTTCAGGTAGTCCTCGTATACGTATATTCTGGCGCCGATCCCTGTTCTCAAATTCATCCATTTGGTCTCTATAATTATTCATTACTTCCTCATGGTATTTAATAGTATCCTGGGCCTCTGCTACCGCCTGTGCAATCTCTTCTTGGGTATTTTCAATTCCTTCCACTCTGTCGCCTACTGCCACCACCTCCTCCCTTAATTCTTCCACTGCTTGCTTGCACGATTTCTCTACTGTAGCTATTAGCTGTTGAATGTCCGCCTTTGTGGGGAGAGCTTTTATATGCTCTCTAAGGTCCCATTCTATGTTTATACTTTCTGTCTCTACTCCCTCAGAGCCCCTTTTATTTTGTTCTATCATGGTGGGGTTTTCCAGCAGTCTCTCTTTTACCATTTCTTTCCTTGGTATGTGTGCGTGGGGTCCTATGGGGTCCTGGCCTTTCGCCCTTTTTTCTGCTTGTTCTTCCTCAGGTAATTTACCCCCCTATCGGCTATATATCGGGTTTCCTCGTCTTCCCTGGCTATTGCTATTTCCTTAGCAGGAGGTCTTTGTGGGTCCTGATCCTGATCTATTGGGGTGCCTCCCAATGTTAATAGTCTTTTTTTGTCCCCCTCGCACCACCGTCCCTCCAATCCTCTTTCATGCCTCCTGGGGTTTGTGTTCCTTCTCTCTGCCTTCCCTCCAGGTGATTTCTGCTTATTCTCCGCTCTTCCCCGCCTGAGGTTTGTAATCCACGACCGTACCCTCTAGGACTCCCATGCTGTGTATGCTCACTATGATTCAGTGCTAATGCACCTCGTCCCATCTTCGTATGCCCGCCTACCATCTCCAGGCTCCCACGTCTCCCTTCTTGGTTCCGGGTTGCCGATCGTTCTCCCTTTTGCGGCGTCAGATAAGCTCGTAGTACACTTGCCGAATTCCTACTTCCACCTGCAGCTGGTTATAACGCCTCACGCCTGCGTGTTGTCATCCCTGCTACTTACTCTCCGCCGCTCTCTTTATATTTTTTATCTCTTTATTTCTCTTTATATTAAAGTTCAGTCTTTCCACTACACCAAACTACACATCCGTACTTCTATCGGGTCATAAGAAACCCGGGTGTGCGGGTGTGGGGGGGGGGGGGGCGCTCTCCGGCTCGCTTCTGCTCACCAGCTTATTTTCATAGCCAGGCTATCTCAGCAACCAAAAGCGAATTCCGACATATAGGTGTATATGGGGATATGTACCTGGGCTCATATGCAACCCAATCCCTGTGAGTCACACCATTAAAGTCCTTGCGCCCATATATACATACTTATGCGGCCCCAATTTTTTTTTTTTTTTTTAAACGTCCAGGGTAGATCAGGTCTATCAGCAAAGTTACTGTCCCATAGAAAATATTATAGTAGACTCACTCTCACCCTCTCTTCTGATGCTCTCCGGGTTGCTCTCTGGGGGTTTCTTCCTCCTTGTTAATCCAGGGAAGCAGGGGGCACATAGGCTCGCTCCACCGTCAGGGCAGAATCCATATCGAGGGTCCGGCTCAACCTCTGCTAGCAGTACAATCTGCTCTCACTTTCGTAGCTCCGTACTAGGACGCCTCCCGAAGTCTCGCGAGATCCTCGCCTCCTCCGTTCAACTCACCACCTTGGTGCTCTGATACTTGCTGTGTATCGTCCTGTCTCTGCAATCTCCACCAGTCCAGATAGCCGGTGCACCACGCCAACGGGCGAGGGAAAGGGAGGAAGCCGGGGGAAAAAGGAGAGAAGGTAGGACCATTCCGGCTTTGCTGAAGATACCCACAGGCTTGCCGCTAGCCAGTCATTCCATCGTCACCGTCTGGGGGATAGGAAAGTAGGTCGGGCATCACGCTGAGACTGCTTCCTAGCGAGTGCGGGGGAGACGGCGTCAGTCGCTCATTCACTCACACACTCCTCTCCACCGGAAGTCCGGCATTCCCCTCCCGCCGCGTGTCATGATAGTCTGTTCTATTTGGTAACATTCAATTAGCAAACGCCAGGAGCAAAAAATGGTGTGATTGATGATCAAAAAACTAAAACTATGTCCCCTTTTCATACACAGGATGACCTCAGTCGGAGGGAGGCTGTGGCAAGTGGCAGCCAGGAGGTTGACCAACGCCCTCCTCCTCCTGCCCCAGCTACAGGAGCCCAGCCACAGCCTGGAAGGATGCCTGGTGGGAAGTCCCAAAGGAAGACCAGAGAGTGATGGCCTGGTTTGAGTCTGGTGTGCCAGAAGATGCAGCCTCTTGAAGATCCACATCCTGGGGACAGAAATGGCATCTGAATTTCCTGCTCTCTAGGACTACGGGACCAGACTTGTCTCCCTGAGATATCTACTCCTCAGGCCACCAATTTTTTAATATCTCTTAGTCATGTCTGCCCTGGGGGCCAAAGGCTGCACCAAGGTTAAGAAGTTTCTCCAGTGCTGCGTTCCTATTTTTAGTTTCTAGCGAATAAAATATTTTTTTTTTTTTCTTTGATGAAATACTTGTGTAATGTGTTTTCCTTCAAAAAGTACAGTTTATTTGTGAGCAGCAGGTACATTTCAAAAATACAAAGTGAACTAAATAACAAGGGGTACCAACACTAAACAACCTCCTGCAGATTAAAAAAGAAAAAGAAAATATAAAAAAATACAATAATGTTGTTGTAAGTTTACACACAAAAATATATATAAATAAATAAGGAAAAATGAGCAAAGTGTCTTTAACCACTTGCTTACTGGGCACTTAAACCCCCCTCAGTCCCAGACCAATTTTCAGCTTTCAGCGCTGATGCACTTTGAATGACAATTGCGCGGGCATACAACACTGTACCCAAATGCAATTTTTATCATTTTTTTCCCACAAATAGAGCTTTCTTTTGGTGGTATTTAATTACAGCTGGGAGTTTTATTTTTTGCTAAACAAACAAAAAAAGATGCAAAAAAAAAAATCATGTTTAATAGTTTGTTATAAAATTTTGCAAACAGGTAATTTTTCTCCTTCATTGAAGTGCACTGGTGGGCACTGATAGGCTGCATTGGTGGGCACTGATAGGCTGCACTGGTGGGCACTGATAGGCATAGTTAAGGCGGCACTAATAGGCACAGATAAGGTGGCACCGATGGGCACAGATAAGGCGGCACTGAAGGCCAAAGATGGGCACAGATAAGATGGCACGGATGGGTGGGATGGATGGGTGGCACTAAGGGGCACTGATAGGTACCACTGATAGATGGGACTGATGGGCACTGATAGGTGGCACTGATAGGTGGCTCTGATAGGTGGCACTGCTGGGTACTGATGGGCGGCACTGCTGGGCACTGATGGGCGGCACTGCTGGGCACGGATATGTGGCACTGGGGTGCAGCACCTTTGTTGAGGCAGATTGTGGGCACTGCTGGGTGGCACTGTGGGCACTGCTGGGTGGCACTGTGGGCACTGCTGGGTGGCACTATGGGCACTGCTGGGTGGCACTGACAGGGGGGACACATTTTTTATTTATGTGGCAAGCAGGGGGCAGGTGGGCACTGGCAGGGGGCAGGTGGGCACTGGCAGGGCTGGCCATGATCGGGACTTATGTCCCGATCATGGCCGCCGGTGATCGGCTATTTTTTTTTCTCCTCGCGCTGTCAGGAATAATAGCCGATTACCGGCTCCGTTATATCACATGATCAGCTGTCATTGGCTGACAGCTGATCACGTGATAAGGGGTCGGGATCGACCCCTTGCTCGGATCAGTGATTAGGCGAGTCTCATAGACTCGCTGACCACAGAGCGCGCCGCGCGCGCCCTCAGGGAGCGCGCAGGCCGCTCATGCACGGGACGACGTCAATAGACGTAGTCCCGGCAAAGGAGATCCGCGCTGTAGCCGTCATTCGGCTATAGCGCGGGTCTCAACTGGTTAAAGGAGATTTTTAGGGAATCCCCCCCCAAAAAACATCCAAAAAATAAAAAACCAAATCAAAAATTGTGTAGATGTGACGCAAACTAAAATTGTATTGCTGAAATGATTAAAAAAGAGTAATAAAATCCGTTCGGGAGAAGTGTGTGTGACTATGAGCATCAAAAGAAGTTTGTTCTTGCAGCATTGTTAAAGAACAAGAGAATGCGCTTGATGAATGAATTTTTAACATTGCAGCGTGACGAATGTGCTATATCGCTTACAAGCAGTAGTTTTACCTGAACGAGCACTTCCGTGTCGGAATTTGAATGTAAGCATGTGTGGCACTTGGTCCGATCAAAATGCTCTACACATGATCGGATTAGGTCCGACCGGCCCAGTTGGTCGGGAAATATTTCCAACATGTTGGAAAATTGGGTCTGACGGAGATTCGGACGGAATCAGTCCGATGCATACCACACACAGTCGGATTATCCGACGACACGGTCCGATAGGACACATTCTGACAGATTCTCCTACCGTGTGTACAAGGCTGTACAGTACAGCCCTAGGCAGGATTTTTTTCATGCATCCAGAATTGTGTACAACCTTAACATCATATGAGCACCTCCTTTAGTGTATAAGCCAAAAACAACCATTAAAAGATTATGTGAAACTTTTAAGTATTACACTCATTTAATGCAATTGTTAAATTGTTAAAAATCTATTTGTTTTTATTAGCTGATAAGTATAAAAACCAGTGCATTTGATCAGTGACTGGCAGACCCTGTAGACAAAAAAGCCCTCACCCACCTTAGCGTTCAAGCAAACCAAACAAGAGGGCTATACTGTATGTGTCTGTTATAGATTATAAAAAAATCCTAAGAAATGCTTTAAGCACTTAGCACTACCCCCTGTAGGAGCTGCTAATGAATGTTTGATTCTGCACCCTGCCTCTCAACCCTAAGAACAGTCTCAACCCTCTGGCACACCTGCTTGGTAATATTAGTGTGAGACCCAGCAATAGAGAGAAACTCTCTTCAGGATCATGAGATGGGCTCCTTCGTTAGACCATCCCTTGTTGCAGCTGCAACCGATCCTACTCTTGGTGCAATAAACGGGCCTCTTTTAGGGAGTCAGTAAGGAGCAAGTCAGGGCGTTGGCTCTCCAAGGCTTTTAATGCCAAACTACAGAGGGGATCTTCCAACTGGTCCCTTTGCAGGTCCTTTCTGGAAAGCTTTGGCAGAACTTCATCCCTGACTTGGGTGATGTTGCAATAAGCATCTGCAGCGGCGGACACTCCAACTTCCTCAGCAATGGCTCCACCTTTAACTTGCTGTTCCACTCATTGACAAAGGGCTCTCACCCCCTCAGGGGTCAGCTGGGTCCATTCTTCTGGGGTGTCTCGGGAACAGTATGGTCTTCTTGACAAAGCATCTGCATCCTTGTTTCCGATCCATGGCCGGTACTTCAGGCTGAAGGTAAACCGTGAAAGGGCAGCCAACCATCTGTGGCCCGTGGCATCCAACTTAGCGGTAGTGAGTAAGTATGTGAGGGGATTATTGTTAGTCTTAATTACAAACTCTTCTCCATATAGGTAATCCCTCAGTTTATCCACTACTGCCCACTTCAAGACCAGAAACTCGAGTTTGTGTGTGGGGTAGTTCTTCTCAGCAGGTGCCAAACTCCGACTCACATAGGAAACAGGCCATAGGTGCCCATCGTGTTCTTGATACAGCACCCCACCTAACTCTTCTCGGCTGGTATCTACATGTAGTTTGTATGGCTTAGCTGGATCTGCGTGGACCAGGACTGGAGCAGTTGTAAGGCCCCACTTTAACTGTCTAAAAGCCTCTTCACGCTGGGCGGTCCACTGTTCCTGGATGGACTCTTTGGGCTTCCTGGGCCCTCCAGCTGGTCTTACAGGCTTAACTGAATCCAGATCATCATCTTCCTCTTTACTTTTCAGTAGCTCAATGAGTGGCTGAGCTATTTTAGCAAATCCCCCTATGAATCTCTGCTAATATGTGCAGTATCCCAGAAATTAACTGAGCTCGGTCACATTAGTGGGTCTTGGCCAGGAAGTGACAGCTTCCAGCTTCTGAGGGTCTGTAGCCATTCCATTGGTAGACACGATATGGCCAAGGTAGTGAATAAAGAAAAAATATATATACTGCGCTCTGAAAAAAATATTATACAACCTAACCTAGCAGCCAACACTGCTATAGACAAAGAGCATCAGAGTAAGTATAAGTATTATTATTGTGTGTGTGTGTGTGTGTGTGTATATATATATATATATATATATATATATATATATATATATATATATATATATATATATATATATATATATATATATATATATATTATTATTAAAAAAAGTAGGTCACTCACATTTCCATAGAACATATTCGGCATATAAACTGGCAGAAAAGCGATGTCTGTGGGAAGGTCCAACCTTACCGCAGACATTGCTTTTCTGCCAGTTTATATGCCGAATATGTTCTATGGAAATGTGAGTGACCTACTTTTTTTAATAATAAATACTTTTTAAACGGTATCACACTATGTTAGTTTTTTATTTGCATGGTTTCTATGTGTAATACCAAGCCTCTACCTCCCATTTGATGCCCTGAAACTACATGTTATTTGTCTCTGATGGTCTGATAATATACCAGAGACGAGATATAGGAACTGCCATTCTCATTGGGTTTACCTAACTGACAAGCCTTTTTTGACTTGGGTGGCATTGGCCCCACCCGGTCAACATCATCTAGTACGCCTCCCCTATATCACGGTGGTGGTGTTGTCTTTCTATCTTTAAAGGGCCATACCAGTGGCTAAATTTCCACATTTGCTTATTGGAGTATGTTGTCACTTGGACTGGAGTGTAATTTCACATTTTGGAGAATGTGTGCTGAAAAATCATCTTTCAGCGGATACCACATCCAGATGCCAAGAAGCGGCCGATATGACTACACTTTAATGGTCATTTGCATGTAGTCGATCTGTATCTGCTGAAGGGGGTACTGGGCCTTTGCCAAGTGTTTCAAGGGTACCTTTTCTGTTCTTCCAGGATTGCATTTGGCACAGATAGCACATGATCTGCAAAAGTTGTTGGTAAGTGGGGTGATGCCTGGGGCTAGGTAGTATTTGTTGATTAAGGCATTCATGAGAGTTTTCAACAGGTGAGAGGCACCATGGGCCCATTGTACCACTGCAGGGAACATTGCTCGTGGTAGGCACGGTCTCTTGTTCAACTCCATGTTTTCTTCAACTTCTGTGGCTCCTTTCTTGATCCACACATCCTTTTCGTCTTTGTCAGCTGCCTCCTGTTGTTCCTTGAGGTGAGTTCTGCTCACAGGAGGGTTTTTCAGAGTCATGACTGTTTGCATTGTCTCTTCAAGATCATCTATCGGGTCATCTAGAATAGGTGCTGCATTCACTCTGCTGACCACTTCTCGCGTCCCATCTGCTGCTTGCTCCGCGGCAGTATCTGCCAGGTGATTGCCTCGTGCTTCTTGGGAGACCATTTTGCCGTGCGCTTTTACTTTAAGTATGGCTACTTATGTTGGGAGAAGTAAGGCATCCATCAAGTTCTTGATAGCCGTGCTGTGTTTCACAGGTGTTCCCGCCGCTGTCAGGAACCCTCTGATTTTCCAGATGATCCCAAAATCGCAGGCCACTCCCAGAGCATACCTCGAGTCTGAGTAAATATTGGCTCACTTGCCTTCGGCCAATTTGCATGCCATAGTTAGAGCTTTCAGTTCTCCTTTTTGGGCAGACATAGAGGGGGGTAACGCTGAGGCCTGGAGAACTGTGTCTTCAGTGGTGACTGCATATCCTGTGTGGTACTGTCCAGCCTCATCTGCATATCTGGAATAGGGATGAGCTTCGTGTTCGAGTCGAACATACGTTCAACTCGAACATCGACTGTTCGCCCGTTCGGTGAATACCGAACATTATGGGCCGTTCGCGCCAAATTCGTGTGGCGCTCACGGCCCACAATGCACTGCGCCATCGCAGTGCATTGCTGGCTCATGATTGGACAAGCATGCACTGTGACCCGGCATGCTTGGCCAAACACAGCGCCGGCAGCGAGGAGAGCCATGATTGGCCACAGGCAGGATGCCTGTGGCCAATCATAGCTTAGGCTGTGTAGTAAACGCCCCACACTATATAAGGCCACCAGCGCGGTGGCCTTGTGTAGTGTGTTGGGGTCTGTAGGAGTTAGTGGGTGTTCTGTGTATCTTCAACACAGTATACACTATTCCGTATCGGCCGATTTTGCTTTCTTGCTCTTCTGTAGTGGGTGTTGTCTGCATGCCCTGAGCGCAGTATACACCGTTATATCCACCTATATAGCTAGCTATCTTGCTCTTTTTTAATAGAGCTTGCAGTCAGTTGTAGGAGATTGTACGTGCTGTCTGCGTGCCCTGACCGCAGTATACACTGTTATATCCACCTGTATAGCTAACTATCTTGCTCTTTATTAATAGAGCTTGCAGTCAGTTGTAGGAGATTGTGCGTGCTGTCTGCGTGCCCTGGCCGCATTATACACCGTTATATCCACCTATATAGCTAGCTATATTGCTCTTTTTTAATAGAGCTTGCAGTCAGTTGTAGGAGATTGTGCGTGCTGTCTGCGTGCCCTCACCAAGTGCTTCCAGGCACTCTGCTAGCAGTACACCCACATCCGATTATAGCAGGAAAATGTCCCTGCCCCAGCTGCTGGACAATCGAAAGAAGTTCACTTCCAGCCATCCACATGCCCAGCAGTTGAATGCTAGCTTGGCTAAATTGCTAGCACTTCAACTGATGCCTTTTCAGTTGGTAGACCCGGCCCCCTTCCGTGAGTTTGTACAATGTGTGGTTCCTCAGTGGCAGGTCCCCAAACACCACTTTTTCTCACGGAAGATGATTCCGGCTCTCTACCGGCATGTGGAAGGGTGGTCAGCGGTAAGGTGCATATTACCGCTGACTCATGGTCCAGCAGGCATGGACAGGGATGTTACCTGTCTTTCACGGCCCATTGGGTCACTCTTCTGGCAGCTGGGAAGGATGCAGGACAAGGTGCAGTAGTGTTGGAGTTTGTTCCGCCACCACGCCTCCAAAATGCTACCATTGGTTGTGACACACCTCTCTCCTCTACCCCCTCCTCTTCCTCTTCCTCCATGGCCTCTTCCAGTGCTCTGTCCTCAGAACCAGCGGTGCTCCGTAGGCGTTCCAGGGGCTACGCAAGTACGCAAGCAAAACGATGCCATGCCGTGCTTGCGCTGGTTTGTTTAGGGGACAGGAGCCACACAGGGGCAGATATTTTGTCAGCTCTGCAGGGGCAGGCCGAGAGGTGGTTTGCGACAATGGCACCAACCTCCTCCCCCCCCCCGACAGGGACAACTGACCCATGTGTGGCTCACGTCCTTAACCTGTTGGTGCAGCGGTTCTTGGGCAGGTACCTGGGCTTACAGGATGTCCTGAAGCAGGCCAGGAAAGTCTGTGTGCATTTCCGCCGATCATTTAATGCCTGTGCTCGGCTGGCTGAGCTCCAAAAGGAGTTGAACCTGCCCAAGAACCGCCTCATATGTGACATGCCCACCAGGTGGAACTCAACATTGGCCATGCTGCAGCAGCTGCACATGCAGCAGAGGGCCATCAATGAGTACTGTGCGACTACGGCACCGGGACAGGGTCAGGGGAGCTTGGTTTTTTCTCACCACGCCAGAGGGGCATGATCAGGAATGCATGCACTGTCCTGTCAGCGCTTGAGGAGGCCACAAGGATGGTGAGCAGTGACAGTGCATGCATCAGTGACACTGTACCTCTTGTCCACCTGTTGGAGCATACGCTGCATGGAATAATGGACAGGGCACTTGAGGCAGAACAGAGGCAGGAAGAGGAGCACTTCCTTGCCTCTCAAGGCCCCCTTTATCCAGACAGTGTTCCTGCTGTCCCACCCATCACACAGGAAGAGGAGGAGGAGGAGGAGGAGGAGGAGGAGGATGAGGATGATTGTGTCAGCATGGAGGTGGAGGCTGGCACTCAGCATCAGCAGCAGCAGCAGTCTTGTAGGGATGATTTACAATCCCAAGAAACCTGTGGACTTGTACGTGGCTGGGAGGAGGTAGCTGCGGATCATGTTGTCCTTAGTGACCCAGAGGACTCCGGACCGAATGCCTCAGCTAACCTACGCTGCATGGCCTCCCTGATCCTGCAAAACCTGCGGAAGGATCCTCGTATTCTTCGGATCAAGGAGAGGGACCATTACTGGCTGGCCACTCTCCTTGATCCACGGTACAAGGGTAAGGTTGCTGACCTTATCTTGCCATCGCAGAGGGAGCAGAGGATGAGACATCTCCGGGAGGCCTTGCAGAAAGGTCTGTGCAACGCGTTCCCAGAGACTGGAAGGTTACAAACTCCTGGTCCTGGAAAACATTTTGCTGAGGCATCGGTTAGAAGGAGCGGTGGAGAAGGTGGCCGTCTGACCGATGCGTTCAGACAATTTTTTTAGTCTGCAGCCCCAAGGTATGATCGGTTCCAGCAACCATCGCCAGCGTCTGATTTACATGGTGCAGGAATACCTAGGGGCAAGGTCAGACTTGGACACCTTTCCCACCGAAAATCCTCTGATTTACTGGGTCTTGAGGATGGATCACTGGCCAGAGCTTGCACAGTATGCAATTGAGCTACTGGCCTGTCCTGCATCCATTGTTCTTTCGGAACGCACCTTCGGTGCTGCTGGTGGCTTTGTTACCGATCACAGGGTGCGCCTGTCCACCGACTCAGTTGATCGACTGACCTTCATCAAGATGAATCAGTCTTGGATCACCCACAGCTACAAAGCACCTGAAGCTGATGTAACCGAATAATTTTTTTTTAAATATCACATCCCTTCAAGACTGCCTATGCTGATGCTGAGTGACTGTCCTGTTATGTTGATTGTCTATCCTCTTCCTCCTTCGCTGATATGTTGGAAGAACATTTTTGGTTCTGGGTGATGCCACCAGCCCAATGTTTCAGCCCCTGTTTAACAGGGACGTTTAATTACAATTTTTGATGCAATGCTGTGCAGCAGGGCTCATTCCTGCACCACAACTAGAGTATATGGGAGAGGTTGCAGTGTCGTGGCACCAGCACCAGTGCCTAAGGCCCAATTTTTCTGCCCCTGTTTAACAGGGGCGTTTAATTACAATTTTTGATGCAATGCTTTGCAGCAGGGCTCATTCCTGCACCACAACTAGAGTATATGGGAGAGGTTGCAGTGTCGTAGCACCAGTGCCAGCAGCCCAATTTTTCAGCCCCTGTTTAACAGGGGCATGTAATTACAATTCTTGATATAATATTTCACAGGAAGGCCCGTTCCTGTGCCCACCCAGAGTAACTGTGAGGACTTATAGTGTTGTGGCACCAGCACCACAACCACCAAAGGTCAATTTTTCTACCACTGTTCAACAATGGAATGTAATTACAATTCTTGATATAATCGTTCACAGCAGGGCACTCCAGCACCCACCAAGAGTCACTTTGAGGGCTTACAATGTTGTGGCAACACCAACACCTTGTTCCGCCATTTCTGCAGAGCATATAGGGCAGGCCCCTACTTTCAAACATCCAACTTACAAACGTCTCCTACTTGCAAACGGAAGGAGACAACAGGAAGTGAGATGAAAAAAGACGGGCGGCAAAACAAATTATACTGGGGTGATAACCCTTCCCTATGTTTTCCAAAAAGCTTAAAAATAGATTTTTTGACTGGAGCTACACTTTAAAAATGTACCAGTTCAAAATTACACACAGATTCTACTTAACACAACAAATCTACACAGTCCCTGTCTTGTTTGCACCGCCTGTATACTGCTGTTCTGAGTATATAGGGCCTGGGGGCCCCAGGTCTTTCCTTTTTTTAATATGGGTACGGGTTCCCCTTAATATCCGTACAAGACCCAAAGGTTCTGGTAATGGGCTGGGTGGGCTACCCATGGCATTTTTCTCAATGATTTTCATCCATATTGCCAGAACCAGATATTACATTAAAAGCACAAGCAGTTTGAAATGACTTTTTTTCCGTTAAATGTCGTTTTGTGCAGGGACTGTTCTAAACACGGGAAACACGTGGCACTTCACAGTCATACTATAGACACCCCCCCAGGCAGGATAATTTTTTTTCACTTTAATCATCATTAAAATCGGTGCTCCCACCAAAACGGCCATTTTTAAAAACATTTTAGGCATTGACCCATAGTGATGGACGAACTTCCGACGGGACGTTTCAGAAACGCGGACTGCGAACGCGGCCGATAGTTCGCAAACCGTAACGTTCGCGGCGGGCCCCATTGACTTCAATGGGAGGCAAACTTTGCAAACCTACAGGTCAAATTTGCAGCCACAAAATAATTACTAGCTGTGCAAACATAGTCCCACCACATGGCCAATGACATAACACATGTATGAGGTAAATCTGGGATCGACAACTACAAGCATTCTTTTTTTATATGTGAAATTGTTGTGACAATTCAGGACTGTGGAGCGCATGAAGGCAATGGAGGAGAGGGAAGGTCAGGGTAGGCAAAGAAGAGGGTGCAGGAGACGATCACCAGCAGCGTGACATACAGCAATGACACCTGCACCGTGATAGAGTCAGCTGACACCAGCACCTTGATAGAGAGCACTGACATCAGAAGCGTGATAGAGAGCACTGACATCAGCAGCGTGATAGAGAGCACTGAGATCAGCAGCGTGACATACAGCAATGACACCTGCACCATGATAGAGTGATCTGACACCAGCACCGTGATAGAGAGCACTGACATCAGCAGCGTGACATAAAGCACTAACACCAGCACCGTGATATACAGCACTGACACCAGAACCGTGATAGAGAGCACTGACATCAGCAGCGTGACATAAAGCACTCACACCAGCACCGTGATATACAGCACTGACACCTGCACCGTAAGCAGCCCCAGGAGGAAGTCAGCATAGCACAGGGATGGTGGGAGCCCTTCATAATAAGAAGCCCCAGGAGGAAGTCAGCACAGCACAGGGATGGTGGGAGCCCCTCATAATGAGCATAGCACAGGGATGGTGGGAGCCCCTCATAATATGCACAGCAGAGGTACAGCCCCAGGAGGAAGTCAGCACAGCACAGGGATGGTGGGAGCCCCTCATAATATGCACTGCAGAGGTACAGCCCCAGGAGGAAGTCAGCACAGCACAGGGATGGTGGGAGCCCCTCATAATAAGAAGCCCCAGTAGAAATATGACACCGCTCAACCTCTTCAAACAGGACGGAATGGGCATATAGTACGGTGTGCTTTTTTTGGACAATGAAGTGAGCCAAATGAAGAAAGAAGGTCTGTGTGCTCAATTAAAAAAATAGTTTATAGACATATACATGGTCTACTGGTCACATGTGTTGAATTCCTCCGAGATCCATGCCTCATTCATTTTTAGAGATGTGAGGTAGTTAACACTGTCGTGAGCTAGGCGAGTACGCTTATCGGTCACGATCCCCCCTGCTGCGCTGAACGTCCTTTCGGACAGGACACTGGATGAGGGGCAAGCCAACAGTTCGATTGCAAATTGGGCAAGCTCTGGCCAGAGGTCAAGCCTGCCCACCCAGTAGTCCAGGGGTTCATCACTCCTCAGAGCGTCCACATCGGCCGTTAACCCGAAGTAGTCGGACACCTGATGGTCTAGGCGTTCCCTGATGCTGGATCCGGATGACACCTGTCGATGGGTCAGCTGAAAGAATGACCTCATATCCGAAGTCACCAACACATCTTCAAACCGGCCTCTTCTTGCAGGCGCTGTTGGATTGGTACCCGCAACTCCTTCTCTGGGAGTGGGAATTGCTCCTCTGCCAGTGCACGCAAAAGCAGAATGCAGCATTTCTCGAAGCAAGGCCTGGAAGTGCTCCATTCTGCAAGCCCTCTGTGACGGCAGTAACATTTCCGCCATTTTGTGTTTGTACCAGGGGTCTAAGTACGTTGCCACCCAGTACTGGTCCTTGACCCTTATGCTTTTTATACGGGGGTCCCTATTAAAACACTGGAGCATGAAGGCCCCCATTTGCACTAAACTGGAAGCGGTGTGGTGGCCTGGCTCCTGCTCATCATCCAGGTTAATGTCGTCCTCTTCATTCTCCTCTCCCCATCCACGCACAACAACAGGGATCCCAGAAAGGTTTAAAGCATGCTCTTCTTGCTCCTCCTCATCCGCCCCGGACTCCTGTTGTTGACTTGTCTCAGATAGAGTAGCCCCCCCTGGGAATTCATCCAGCATTGCGACTTCCTCATCTTCCCGCTCCTGCTCCTCCACAGCTTGATCAATGACATGACGCAATGCACGCTCCATAAAGAAGGCATAAGGTACCATGTCACTGATGGCGCCATGGCTGCGACTGACCAGGTTGGTGATCTCCTCAAATGGCCGCAGAAGTCTGCATGCGTCGCGCGTGAGCAGCCACTGGCGCGGTGAAAAAAAACCCAGCTCCCCAGAACCTGTTCTGCCGCAGAGTTCATACAGGTAGACATTAACTGCACATTTCTGCTGGAGCAGCCTATCAAGCATATAGAAGGTTGAGTTCCATCGCGTCGGGCAATCGCAAATAAGACATCTGACCGGCAGATTGTGTCGCCGCTGAATGTCAGCAAGGCGAGCCATGGCCATGTAAGATCTTCTGAAATGGGCCGAGATTTTCCTTGCCTGCCGCAAGATGTCCAGGGTATTTGACAACGAATCGCTGCACGACCAAGTTTAAGACGTGTGCCATGCATGGCACGTGCGTAATTTTGCCCTGTTTCAATGCGCTAAGCAGATTGGCACCGTTGTCACACACCACTTTACCAACTGTCAAATTGAGCAGTGTTAGCCACTGATCTGCCTGTGAACGCAAAACTGAAAGGAGTGCCAGGCCAGTGTGGCTCTTGGCTTCCAGGCACAACAGACGCAGCACGGCATGGCAACGTCTCACCTGGCATGTCGAATAGGTTCTGGGGAGCTTGGGCGGCGCAGCGGAAGAGACGCTAGCAGTGGAAAAGGAGGAGTCAGCCGAGGAGGAGAGGGAGGAGGATGGAGTAGGAGGAGGAGAAGAAGAGCCAGACCTGCATGCAATCCGTGGCGGTAGAACCAAATCTACACGGGTGCCACGGGTTACATGCTTGACGGCCGTCAGAAGGTTCACCCAGTGGGCAGTAAAAGTGATATACCTTCTCTGCCCGTGTTTGCTAGACCACGTGTCTGTGGTCAGATGTATCTTGGCACCGACACTGTGTGCCAGAGATACATTCACTTGACGCTGAACATGGCCATATAGCTCTGGGATGCCCTTCTGTGAGAAATACTTCCTTCCTGGGACCTTCCATTGTGGTGTTCCAATGGCCACAAATTTGCGAAAGGCCTCCGAGTACACCAGTTTATATGGCAGTAGTTGGCGGGCTATCAGTTCTGACAAGCCAGCCTTCAACCGTTGGGCAAGAGGGTTATCCGGTGTCATCATTTTTTTATGCTCGAACATTAGGCCCACGGAAGCCTGCCTTTTTGTAGAAAAACGTGAGCTTGGCGTGATGGAAGGTGGAGTGGAGGACAATTGTGAGGAGAGAGGAGAAGGAGAAGTAGAAGACGAGGCTGGACGGTGAGAGCCTGGAGTGTGGCTTTGTGTGTTCCGTTGCTCCCACTGGGCTCGGTGATGGCTGCTCATGTGCATTCTTAAGGCGGTCGTCCCTAGGTGAGTGTTGGGCTTACTGTGACTAATGCGTTGACTGCAAAGATTGCAGATGGCAATGCTATTGTCAGCAGCGGACACGTTAAAAAAAGCCCACACTGCGGAGCCATGTGCCGGTGTCCTGGGAGCGCTAGATGTGACCGTACATGGCCGATGACTCGCTCCTGATATATTTGCAGTCTGCTTTGTCCCTCCTGTGCAATGTAAGTTATTCCTGCTTCTCCTCCCTATCTGCTGGTCCATATCTCCCTCTGAACTCCCCTCCTCTTCCTCTCTTATGGGCACCCACGTGACATCACTAGGCACGTCATCATCGACGTCACCTTCCTCACCGCTATAAGTAGAGATCTCGGAGTAGGCAGCAACACCGGGGACCAACCTCCTCCTTGGGCTGATCTGGGTACTGTCGTCAGACTGCTGAGTAGCAGTTGTTGCTACCTCCTCTTCCTGATCCAATACCAAGAGTGGCTGCGCATCAGAAATGTCTTGACATGGATCGGAAAATAATTCCTGTGACTCAAGCGGAAGGTATGTGGTGGTGGTGGTGTTGTTGGTGGTAGTGTCTTTGGGGGTGCACATAGCAGAGAGTGAAGAAGAGGGTGCAGATCGAGAGGATGAGGAGGGTGCAGAAGAGTAAGGCTGAGAGAGCCACTCAACCAAGTCTGGTGCATCCTTTAACCACTTCCCGACCAGCGCACGACGATGTACGTCGACAGAATGGCACGGGCAGGCATATTGGCGTACAGGTACGTCCAATATTCAATGCCGCCCTGCCATCGGGATCGCTCCCGCGCTGGTCGGGACCCCTGTGAGTCCGGTCGCGGGACCCGCGGACTCGATCGCCGCAGGCATCCCCGCGATCGTCTCACGGAGCGGCCGAATGGAGGAAATGCCGTGTAAACAGCATTTTTTCATTCTGCCTAGCAACTAGTGACGCTGATCTCTGCTCCATGTGATTGGAGCAGAGATCAGTGTTCACTAAATGAAAGCCCAACCCCCCCACAGTTAGTAACACACCCCTAGGAACACTTAACCCCTACACTGCCACCCACTGGTTAACCCCTTCACTGCCAGTGTCATTTACACAGGAATCACTGCATTTATATAGTAGTGATTACTGTAAATGACAATGGTCCCAAAAATGTGTCAAAAATGTCCGATGGGTCCCCCACAATGTCGCAGTCACAATAAAAATCGCTGATCGCCGCCATTACTAGTAAAAAAAAAATAATAAAAAATTATTAATAAAAATGCTATAAAACTATCTCTATTTTGTAAACGCTATCACTTTTGCGCAAACCAATCAATAATCGCTTATTGCGATTTTTTTTACCAAAAATATGTAGAAGAATACGTATCGGCCTAAACTGAGAGAAAAAAATGTTTTTTTATATATTTTTGGGGGATATTTATTATAACAAAAGGTAAAAAATAATGCATTTTTTTCAAAATTGTCGCTCTATTTTTGTTTATAGCGCAAAAAATAAAAACCTCAAGGGTGATCAAATACCACCAAAAGAAAGCTCTATTTGTGGGAAAAAAAGGACGTCAATTTTGTTTGGGAGCCACGTCGCACGACCGCTCAATTGTCAGTTAAAGCGGCGCAGTGCCGAATCGCAAAAAGTGGTCTGGTCTTTGACCAGCAAAATGGTCCGGTCTGCAAGTGGTTAAATGAATTGAATGCACCTTCTGCAACTTCCCACTTTGGCTCAAGCCTGTTGCTCCTGCCCTACCCCTACCACCCCTGCGGAAGGGCCTGCCTCTTCCTCTGCCTGTCATTTTTTAAATGACCCTGTGACAAATCTCTCAGTCCCTATACTGATAAAGCACTGCTGCAGTATAGGGCAGCGGTCAGCAGTAGTGCACCTCAACCCTATGTATTGTGGACCTATACCAGTCCTTAAGGAATAGCAGACTGTACCTCACTCAACCCTATGTACTGTAGCACCCTAGACCTTACCAGTCCTTATAAGGACCTTTGTGGAACAAGTAGGTTGTGAATGATTAGCAGACTGTACGTCAGTCCCTATACCGATGAAGGACTGCTGCAGTATAGGGCAGCGGTCAGCAGTAGTGCACCTCAACCCTATGTATTGTGGACCTATACCAGTCCTTAAGGAATAGCAGACTGTACCTCACTCAACCCTATGTACTGTAGCACCCTAGACCTTACCAGTCCTTATAAGGACCTTTGTGGAACAAGTAGGTTGTGAATGATTAGCAGACTGTACGTCGGTCCCTATACTGATGAAGGACTGCTGCAGTATAGGGCAGCGGTCAGCAGTAGTGCACCTCAACCCTATGTATTGTGGACCTATACCAGTCCTTAAGGAATAGCAGACTGTACCTCACTCAACCCTATGTACTGTAGCACCCTAGACCTTACCAGTCCTTATAAGGATCTTTGTGGAACAAGTAGGTTGTGAATAATTAGCAGACTGCAGCAGATGGGCAGCAGTCAAGTATAATATTCTTTCTATATTTGGAAGAAAGAATATTATACGTGTACAAGCCTATTACCATACCAATCCTGAAAAGAACCTTTGTGGACCTAATAGTAACAGCTACTGATTAAACTGACTGTCCCTCACTGCCTCACACACAGCTTCCTGCCTGTCCCTATTTAAACTGACAAAACACAAGCTGCTGGAACAATAACTTGAATAGCACTTTTGTGGACCTAATAGTAACAGCTAATGATTAAACTGACTGTCCCTGCAGCACACAGCGTCCTGTCCCTTTCTCTACACTGACAAAAGACACTCAGGCTGCTGCAACAATCACTAGCACAGCACTGCCTCAAACCTATATCCTGAACTACACCTAACACCTATACCATGATACCAGTCCTTAAAAGAACTTTTGTGGACCTAATAGATAGCGATTTGGGTCACTGAAGTCTCTCCCTGCTCCACACAGCAACCTCTCCCTATAGTGACAGAAGAAAGAATGTAAAATGGCCACCGGATCGGGTCTATTTATAAATTAGGAGGAATGTCCAAGTGTCCATGTGCTGTAATGTCTCAATTGGCTGTCCTGTACCCCATGATGGATGTGTCATCATAGGTCAAAATTATTTTACACAGTAAACACGGAAGTCCGCCGGGCGGACGGCGAACAGCCGGAATTCGCCGCAAAATGACCGCCGGGCGAACCGTTCGGCCATTCCTATTGACCCATGTCCCCTGGGGCAGGAGCCTGGTCCTCAAACCCTTTTTAGGACAGTATCTTGCATATTAGCCATTAAAATTAGCACTTTTAATTTTGAATGTTCGAGTCCCATAGACTTCAATGGGGTTCTAAAGTTCTAAAGAACCGGGGGTGTTCGGCTCATCCCTAATCTGGAACCATCCACAAAAATTGTCAGGTCAAGGTTCTCAAAGGCCGTTTCACTGACTGTCGGTAGGTGTGATGTGTCCATCTTCATAAATTCGAAGCAGTCATGGGCAATTTGATGAGGATCATCTTCTTGTGTGACGCTGAACCATCAAAATTATTCCAATCTTCCAAAAAGGTTCCCCCCTCAAGAAGGGGAAGCAGAGTGGATGGGTTGAGAGTATTACATCGAAGGATGGTAATGTTGTCGGGGAGCAAGGCACTGAGTCTGAGGTGCCTCTGTGAAGACAGGTGTCTGGGCTGGGTCTGGTTCAGTATGGCAGTGATGTCATGCGGGGCAAGGAGGGTTAAGGGTCTCAGGCCACCTCTTGGGCCTGAGCATAAATCACAACAAAAAGGATAAACAGGATCATGGCTTGGTCTCCTCAGCCTTTCCTTCTTCTTTGGGCACAGTGACTTTCTTGCAGTGGGAGGCGTGTACCCACAAGTTCTTTCCAGGCACTTTTACTGTGACTCAATTCTGGTATAACTCATCTAACACACATGTTGCCACATTCATATCCCCTTACGGTAAGATACTGGGCACTGACTATTCAGTCGGAACCAGAGAAATTGCACTGGATCTGGGAACCTTGTATGTGTGTGTCACTGACACCTACTGGGGTGACAACTGTGATTATTGGGGAGCAGTGGGTTGGAACACTGGAGATACAAAATGGGGATATGAGCCCGAAACCGCCAAAAATAGGAAAGACAAGAATGGAAAATCACTCCTAGACAGAATGACAATTAACAAACAACAAGGTCGGTATGCTGAAAAGGAGTTTAGACTGACCATTGAAAACTCCAGCCCAGGAGACAGCCGGACCTATGTTTTCGGTATATGGTGGGGAAGTGGGTATTACAGCGATAGGAAACCTTTCCAACTAAAAGACATGTTCAACAATCCAGAGTGGACAGGTTCCCAGTTTGCACCTAACTCTAACCCCCTGAGGCCACATATGCGAACAATAGGGGACATGGTAGCCATAGCGAACCCTACCATGAGGATACTATGGCTGCAGAAACCGGATTCTCAGATGTCAACTTGTGGCTCGAATGGATGAGGTACAATGCAGGGAAGTACAACAGATCCAACTGCTATGTATGTTGAGGGGCTAAACCACATTTAGGTACAGTGCCCCTAAATATACCCCCCGAATATGAGGCCTGCATCCTTAGTCTGTTCACTAACACAACCACTAACTACTCCCTGTGTGAGCATTGGAAAAAGGAGTACCCCATAGTTACTAAGGCCCCCAAGCCAGTGGAAGGTATCACCATATACCCTGGTAACTATACATGTTATGGGAAGTACCATGGGGTGGGAGAACTTCACTGAGGGTTATTGTAGATCTTATAGTAAGGTGTCGGAAGATCTAGTGCAGAATAAAGTCCAATCTCTAGGAGACGTGTACTGGATCTGTGGGGCCATGAAAATCCGAGGTAGGATGATAGGACAGTGGACAGGAGAATGTGCATTGGCCAAAGCCATAATGCCCCTGCATATTCTCTCTCAGGACCCAGAGCCAAAAGTAAATAACGTACCCAAACCAAACATAAGACGTAAGAGTGCCCCAGCAGGAAGTTTTGACCCCCATGTATACATAGATGCCATAGGAGTTCCGAGGGGAGTCCCAGATCAGTTCAAAACAAGGGACCAAGGAGCAGCTGACTTTGAGTCACTGATTCCCATTATCACTGTTAACAAGAATGTGGACTGGATAAATTACATCTACTATAACCAACAAAGATTTGTCAATTACACCAGAGATGCACTGCAAGATCTAGATGAACAGTTGAAAGCGACTTCACACATGACTTTCCAAAACCGTATGGTCTTAGACATGCTCCTAGCTGAGAAGGGGGGCGTATGTAAAATGATCCCCGAAACAAGCACATGTTGCACCTACATCCCAGACAACACCGGCCCAAATGGTAAAGTGACCTTAGCCATCCAGAAACTTGAGGAAGAAGGGGCTGAAAACAAGACCCTATATAGCTACAATAGCCTGCTTTTCCCTTTTTAAGACATAACCCAGCTAAAAGGCTTATACTTCGTCACAATAATGAACATGTATAATTTGTGGTTTGTACACGCTGTCTTTCATCAAATTTTTTATTTGATAGTAAGATATCTGGCTCATAGTATATTAGCCGGAGTTCAGGAAATAAAATAGAGACGTATCTGAATACTGAACCTTGTCTGCATCAGTGTTTGAATTCAAGTGTGCACACTTTCATATTGAAGAATAATTTGGCCAGGGGGACAGAAACAAAGGTACCAAGCGGTTCTGGTTCGGATCCAAAACAGTACCAATAGACTTCTTTCTTGCTTTTCTCTCTTTGGTGGAGTTACTTATCACCTTGGTTTGATATCTAGCACTTTCTATATTTTTTATGCTTCATATGTATTTGATATTTTGTTTATTGCTACATAGCATTACACTTTCCGTTCTATGGCCAAGGTAGTTGACCGAAGGTTGATAAAACTGGCATGGCTCCATGGAGAGCTTTAAGCCTATGTCATGGAGTCTCTTCGGGACCTTTTCCAGATGCTCTTCATGCTCCTCCAATGTCTTGCCAAACAGGATGACGTCATCTAAGTACACCAGTACCAGGGGCGTGGCTTAGCTGTTAATGTAGAAGGACGCTTGTACCTGCTGCTCCGCCGGCCATCCGAGCAACCATCCTGTCCCCACTGTTCCCAGACCACGTAGCCGCCGGGACCGCTCCGACAGCCACCGGGAGATACTCGGGACATGATCGGTCCCGATTGTGCAGCCGCCACCATGTCCAGAAGGAGCACAGGAGGCAAAACTCAGACGGACATGCAGGGCCAAGATGCCGCCGCCTCCCACCGCACGGCCAAGGACACATATAAGGAGGCAGCCCAAAAGCCCTTATTTGCGCACAGTCCTAAAAGGATGCACTGGCCGGCCAGCCTGTCATCGGGGACTCCATTGGGGGATCGCCTTAAGCGGATGATACTGTACCCCTGGAGGATACAGAAGGTCTATCGCCAACATGGAATACTGTGAGTACTCCTAGAAGCAGTGCTGCTGGGCCTCAGATTAGCCCCCAGTGTAGATGATGCAGAGCCCACACTCAGGGACATACTCACAGCAATCACTTCCTGCAATATGTCCATAAATGCCCTATCTAATGAAGTAAAGGGTGTAAAGGCTGAAATAACATTCGTACGCCAAGACAGAAGCTTAGGGAGAGAACGTCTGCACTGGAGGGTAGGATCAGCAAAGTGGAAGATGACATGACACCCATGCAAAGAGATCTGAAGTTTAATTGTCATCTAACTGAGCAACATGCAATGCATCTGGACGAAATGGAGAATCACATGAGGTGCAACAATGTTTATGCCCTGGGTATCCCGGTTCGGGCCAAGGGTAAAAACCCGGTGGATTTCATAGAGCAATGGCTAATATCCACATTTGGAAAGGAGTCCTTTTCCCCACTTTTTGCTGTGGAACGGGCCCACAGGGTGACTACCCGCCCTCTACCCCCGGGCAATCATCCCAGGCCTTTTCTATTTAGGTTGCTCAATTACAAGGATTGAGACGCGATATTGTCCAAAGCAAGACCCCTATCTGGTAAGATGGAAATTGACAACTCCAGGCTCTCACTGTTTCCTGATTTCTCAGCAGAGTTACAAAAACGGTGCACAACATTCAATGATGTCAAAAGAGAGCTAAGAGATCTAAATGTGCAATATGGCATGCTGTACCCTGCTCGACTTCGAGTGATGGCCCTTGGAACGACCCACTTTTTTGAACGCTCTTCTGCAGCAGCACAGTCGCTGGACCGGGAGGACAGGGCACTTAAAGACGCTAGACAACAGCGCCCGGTCTAAATCTGAGCATACTTTATTTCTGCCAAGAATGGGACATTCTTCTACAAATCAGGCGGAGACAGGAGAACTTTGACTTTCTGTACTGAAAGTTGTCCCATGATGCCGATAAATGTGAAACCCCATGCACCAACTAGAAGTCACTTCTACGGGTGTTTCCACTGCCTTCCCTCCTCAGGGCAAGGGACCTGGGGGTCATTTACTTTGCAGCCCAAAAGGCAGAAGGCCCGGTTGGCTCTTTAACCGCCAAAACTGTTACCTGGCTCTACTTGGTTTTTGTTCTTTTCTTTTCCTTTTTCCCTTTTCTTTTTCCTCAGAATACCATGGGACTATGACTGCTGACCCGAAATGCCAACTATGAATCTGCGACCCTCTACCAGAATGGACATTTATGGACTGAGCAGTCTGCAATCAATCTGGAGAAAGGAGCAGCTATTTCTTCCCAACAAAAGATCCTTCGCAATCTCTGTGAATACTTTCCTCGCAACAACATTACAGTCTACATGCATTATATGGCCTCCTTGTGGCCCTGTGTGGAGATTACCGCTTCCTAGTTGGCTGCAGCAGAGGACCCCCCTGGTGGCTGGAAACGAAAAGTGGAGATGGTCAGCCTGGTTTGATGTGCCTGTTTTTTATACTTGGAGGTGAGAGTTCTGAGAGCCTTTAATCCTGGGATTTTATAACACTGCTTTTATCTGCGTTTTTCACCACTGGTGCCAGTGAATTACACATTGATATTCACCTTATGGACTTCTGTATTTTGCATATATTTTTTTATTTATATTTTTAGCTTTTGGTTTCTATTCATTTATATTCCACCAGCACTTAGCACTTCATCTAGGACTTTTGCTTGATTTGCGCAGGACTTATTGTTCACCGACATTTATGGACTGGTATCACTGATGCTAGGTGTATCTCGGATGATACTATACTGCAACATGGTTACTATATGCATTGTTCCCCTGGGAAAGGAACCCAGTGTGGTCAAACCCATACTCACAACACGTTTAAATGATGGCAACCATTAAGATTGTTTCATGGAATGTTAGGGGTTTAAGTAATCCTATAAAGAGAGTAGCTATATTGAGGCACCTTAAGGCTATGGGAGCGGGGGTTGTGTGCCTGAAGGAGACCCACTTCCCATTACATACCACTCCTAGCCTTAACCCCAAAGTATACAATATCCAGTACCACTCTACATAGTCGGTCTATGCCAGGGGAGTGAGTGTTCTGATTCGTCAAGATACTCATTTTACCTGCTCCCAGGAGCTTATAGATTCAGAGGGAATGTTTATTTTTTTATTATGTACTGTCTCTCATATGCAATGTATCATAGCATGCATATATATACCACCTCCTTACTCGTCTGAAATCCTTAAAACTTTGACCAGGTTCATGGCACAGTTCCCAGATGTACCGCTAGTAGCATTGGGTGATTTTAATAACTATCTGAACCATACTTGGGATAAAATGCCTATGCCCGCTGCCCCCACACACCCACGGGGGTAACCCCCTTTGTGGGTCTGCTCAGGGAACTTGGTCTAACGGATGTGTGGTGTTTGAACCATGCTCACACTAGACAGTATTCGTGGTTGTTCCATGACCCATGGGAGTCTTCCAGGATTGACCTGGGACTGGGAAACGCTGCTCTCCTCCCACTGGTTGTGGATTCTGGATATGGGGACAGGCATGTGTCAGATCACTCCTCATTTTGGGTTGAGATCAAACTGCCCACTAACACAAAACCCAGAAGTTGGAAGCTTAATCCATTCTGGCTTGCACTACTTCCTTCCTCTGACCTGATTAGGGAAAGACTCAAATTCTTTCTTCAAGATAACCTAAATTCAGCTCAGTTGGGAATTGTCTGGGATACTACAAAGGCATTTTTACTGGGCCAATTTATTACGGAGATTAATAGAATAACAACAAATACTAAAGCCTGGGAAGTTGAGGTCTGCAGACTACTTAGGGAATCCAAAAATGCTTATATTACCAATCCCACGGAGTACACGAAAAAGGCTTGGCTGGGGGCACAATGCATGTCTAGCTAACTGGCACTCAATTAGCTGAAAACAAACATTTTTTTTTCTACAGCAGACACACTTTGAGGAGGGGGGGGGGTACACTGGGCACATACTGGCTATGCTGCCGCGGGCTCAAGGGTCCACCACTATGGTTCCATCCCTCTGTGATGCGCAAGGGGTGAGCCAAACGGGCACCTCTGAAGTGCTACAAATATTTTGTTCCTTTTATGAAGACCTATACGAGTCTAAAGTACACCCCAGTGAAGATGACATAGCAAGTTTTAATTAAATTTTAGATGGATGTGAGCTGCCTCAACTGTCTGCCTCGGATGTGGCACCATTAGATGCACCGCTGACAGAAGATGCATTGGCATTGCCTTTTTCTGAATATCCAGATTCCAGGCAAGAACCCTAGTAAGCCAAGCCATTCTTTCAGTAAACGCAGCTAAGACCTTCAACAGCGTCGAGTGGCCTTACCTGCGGAAGGTTTTGATTGTATGGGTCTCGGAGACACTTTTATTAGGTGGGTTAAGTTGTTATATGCCCAATTGTCTGCCAGAATTAGGGTCAATGAAGAACTATCTGAACCTTTCCCACTGTTCAAAGGCACCATTGTTGCCCCTGCTGTTTGCGAGGGTGCGGGGTGACGCTGGGATTATAGGATTCCGGCGAAGCACAGGGACGGACATGATATCATTATATGCTGACGACACCCTACTGTATCTGGGGGACACACAGGGCTCATTGACTGCGGTTATAAAACTAATTAAAATCTTTGGTACCCTATCCGGCTTTTTAATTAATTGGAACAAATCTGTATTAATGCCCCTAGACATATTGACAAAACCCCTACCTGACTGTGCATCAATGATACAGATGGTAACCTCTTTCTGCTACCTGGGTGTACAGGTGTCCCCTGATATATCTCAATATATATCTCTTAACCTTGTCCCTTTACTAAATAAATTCAGAGAAAAATGCAATATTTTGTGTAAGCTACCATTATTAGTAGTGGGGAGGATGAACCTCATAAAAATGGTGTGAGCACCACAACTCCTGTATATATGTATACATAACTCCCCGGTGTGGATCCCCCGGTGCTGGTTTAACACAATTGACTCCCAGTTCAGGGAGCCGGTGTGGCGTAAAAATTCAGCTAGAATTAGCCTGTCCACTTTGCAATACAACAAGGAGGAGGGGGGATTGGCGGTCCATCATCCGAGAGCCTACTTCCTCACCTCTCACTTACAACAACTGGGAGGGTGGGGATTGGAGGACCCATTAGACACAGTCCGTAAAATCTTAAGCTTAGCAACAGATGACTTTCCTGCACTATCCACTTTGGAGGCAGGATATATGCATCTGAACAAGGAAAGCCCCACCATAACTTTATTGAGAACACTATGGACACATATTAAGCGATTGTTGGGCATAAGGGGATTTTTGGCACCCACCCCTATATGGAGAAACACAAACTATAGAGAACTACTAAAACTGAAAGGGTTCGGAAACTGGGAGGCAGCTGGAATCCAGTTTATGAAGCACTTGTACAGAGGACAGGTTCTTAAATTCTTTATGGAACTCCAGGCAGAATATGGCATCCCACGCAGGGAATTCTTTAAATATCTGCAATTGAGGCATGCCCTGCAAATGCAATCTAGGCTTACACCGCTTCTGCTGACTGACCATACCATTGTGCAAATGATTATGATGGAGGAGGTAAAAAAGGGGATGATTTCCAGAGGATATAATATTATACTCAATGCACTACAGGACCCAACTTGCTTACCCTGCAAACGCAGATGGGAGGAGGATATCAGCCCAATTAATGGATAAACATGGAACCTTTGCCTTACCTCTGCTCCCATGGTATCAGTGTCAGCTTTGCAAAAACGATCGCACCTATATTTACTACACAGGGCCTATAGAACACCTGGTAAACTTCACAAGTGGGGATTTCTAGATACACCTCTTTGTCCAAAGTGTATGAGAGATCACAGGGACCTCCTCCATATGTTTTGGAAATGCCCGAAACTCTTCAGATATTGGACAGGGGTCCTGGAGGTAATTTCTCAAGTGTTTGGGGTGGTCATTCCTAGGACCCCCGTGGTATGCTTGTTGGGTGCCCTGGATGAGGAGACATTGGCACCTGCTGCCCATACAGCAATAATACGGCTGCTTTATGTAGCTTGAAAACTGATAGCACAGTTCTGGATCACTCCCAGGGTCCCCACCAGGCATCAATGGATTGACCTAGTAAACGCAATGTTAATAAGAGAGAAACTGACGTACCAGCATAGAAATGCACCCCAACATTTTTACACCATGTGACGGGACTGGTTAGAGGACCCGGTCTAGCTCCCCATCAGTTGGTTAAATATAGATTATCACAGGGGTAACAACCAACTTAAAATGGAAATTTCTAGACCCACAGCTGTTTATATGACCACTACAGAAAAAAAAGAGTTGATAATAGACCGTGCAGCCTGAAAAGGTGTTCTACGATCCCAAGGCTTTGGGAATTGATTAAATTCCTTACTGTAAGCTTAATGTGTATTCTGAATGTTTTTGTTTTTGTCCCCCCCCCCCCCCTGTTTTCTTTTCGATTCACGTAGCTACTAGTAATATAAAACTCTTTCTTATGACTGGATGTTCTCAGCCAGGTTAATGTAATCTTTATGCCAGTTGTCGAAGGATGAATCTAAGTTGTGAGTTTTGTAATATGTTGAAATTCATTGTATTGTACCTGTGTTTGTGGCAATGTGGTATTTCAAATAAAACCTTTTCTGATTTAAAAAAAGTGCACCGGAACATTGATCAGTTTCATGTCACCTACGGTCTTCTCCATCAACCTTTGGAAGACAGGCCCTGAGGCATGCGATCAAATTAAAAAAAATCCCACTGGGGTAATGAAGGCAGTGATCTTCAGGGTGCATGGGGATTTGGCAACACCCACTCTTAAAATCTAGCATGTTTAACCATTTCGCCCCCGACAGGCTCTGTAAGGTGCCTTCTATCCTTGGGGTGGTATATAGATCAGGAACGGTCCTGTAATCGATACACAACTGCAACGACACATTCTTCTTCCACACCACCACTATTGGGGAAGCGTATGGACTCCGAGACTCTCAGATGACACCTGCTCTCTTCAACCCAGCTGTTCAGGCAGGTCTTCCAAGTCCCCTAAAGGAATCCGTCTGACTCTTTCTCAGAATAGCTTATCCTCTTGTAGATGGATCGGGCGTTGTTCACTTTTTGCACATCCCACATCAAACTCACTCTTGGAGAATGCAGACATTTTAGGAGCTGGGTCTTGGCCCTTTCCCTCCAGGCAGGTGAGAGAGGTGTATTCTTCAGATAGAACTTCTCCACAGGGATTTCATCTTTCCCTCCCCTCACCAAATCACATGGTGAGACCGGGGTGGCTGAGTTTACTTGCACCAGCACCATCTGAGCTGGCATCTTCACAGTTGAGGCTGTTGTGTTGCGAACACTAAGATCTTCCCTCCTCTTCTCTGTAATGCCTTAGTTGGGACCACTTCAGGAATTATCTCTAACCCTGTGTCTTCTTTCTGACCGTTCGCTTTGAGGACAATAAAAGGGCCTGGTTGCTTCCAATTCAGCTTGACGGATGCTCTCAAACAAGCTACCTCACCAGGCTGTAACACTTTCTCACTCTGGTCCAAGCGCCAGATCTTTCCCATTCCTTCAGCTGGGGCCTTCTGTTCTTGCACCAGGCACTGATAGGCTTGTCTCAATATGGGATGCACACTCGTAGTTGAAGTGCCCTGCTCTCTGACAAGAGGTGTTAATAATCTTCTGACAAGGTCAGTATTAGTCCCGATGATGAGGGAACTTTTACTAGCTCCCGGTGAATGAGGACAGACCACTGCCAAAGTATCAAAAGTCTCAGCCTTCCCAGCTACGGAGGGGTTAAAGGTCAGTTTGATTGGTAGATAGCCATCATAGGGGTAGTTCTGAGTCTCACTACCCCATATCTCTAGCTCTTCTAACTTCTGTAATGGCAGATGTTTGAGGTGCTTGTCATAAAAGTCTCTATAGAGGATGGTCACTTGAGCTCCAGTATCCAGGAGGGCCTTGGTGTAAATGCCTTACACTTGGATGGAGACAATTGGAGAAGGTCCCACTAACTTCGGAGGGAGTTTGTGACAATTGGTGGCAGGCTGGGTCTGTTTGGTGGCTTGTATCTGCAGTCCTTTCTTGCTAAGATTTTGATCTGGCTTTAGTTTCTGTTGAGCTCTGGAGGTCTGGTGTGCATTGACTCTCTGACTCCGGGTAGTCTTGGTCAAAGGGAGTGGGACGCTGGGCCACTCAGAGGCAACAGTGGGAGCCCTTTGTGAGGTTTTGGACCTTCACCATGGCCTCTCCATGACGTCGGGTTTTTTGGAGCTAGATAATGTAGCAGGGCACCCGGTTGACTCCTTCACCGAGGCCCTCTGGAGTTTCCCGCCAGCTTTTGGCACTGTGCCTCAGGCTTTACTGGGCTTGGACACGCTCATTGATAATGTCCAGTTCCTCTGCAGTTGAAGCAAACTTCATTACTCAATGACCTCTTGCCCAAGGTAGTAGAAGGATTCTGAGGCACTCTTGCCTCTGTGACACCTTCATTGATTGTTTTGGTGATTCTTGCTATCAAAAAGGTCCTCATCTCCATTATCTGTGCCATTTGAGATTTCAGGGCAGCTATTTCAGAGTCTTGCTCCACTGTTCCTATGGATCCGACTTCAGTTAGAGATGTAGAACACAACAGCCTCAACTGCGAAAAGCTGCTCGCTTGTCATCGAACATGGCTTCTTCTTCACTATTCTGATGAGATCAGGGTATTTTAGGGACCTAACACCCACAGAGGTCTTCAGTTGGAGCCAGATTGGGTCAGAGCATAGAGCCCCTTTTAGAATTTGCTGCATTCCGGCCTGATTTATGGCAGAGGGCATTATCCCTTTCTTTAGCACAATCTGGTATAGTATCTTATTCAGCCATCTGATGTATTCAGACAGGCGCTCACCTTGACTTTGAATGGCATGTTCAAATTGATAGATCAGATCAGCTGCTTTCTCTAGTCACCCAAACTCCTCCTGGTACATGGTCAGGTAATCATAATTACAAGTTGTGTTACTAAATCTCAAGTTCCTGATAGCCTCAGCAGCAGCTCCTCGCAAACTCTCACTGATGCGTTGTTTCTTTTGGGCCTCTGGCAGATCCCACTCTTCTAAGCCCTGCATAGCCTGCTCTATCCATATTTGAAATGCTTCCTCTCCAGTTGGCACAGGCTGTTTTCCAGAGGAAACCCTCAGCTTCTGATATCCAGCTCCCACAGATACTGGATTGCTCGTCTGGCATTTTGACACAAAGTCCCCTATTGCTGTAAAGCGCTCTGGCCCAATCATAGGTAGAGGTGACTGGGTGGGAATTTTTCCTTTAGCTAACCCCACTTGTGTGCAACCACTAGGATCCTTGTCTGGAACCTTTGAATGTATTATGCAAAGCTTTGTCCCATTGGCCAGTTGCACACTTGTGCCTTTGAAACTTTCAGGTACCCCCTTTCCAACAGTGCATGAGTGCAGAAGGTCTCACTACCTGGTATGACAGCAATCACCCATGCCTTTGTCTGGGGACAGTGCCTTCACAACTTGACTGATTTGTTCTTCCTCCCAAGCCTCTCCAGGAGCTCAATTGCCACGCTTGCTTCTGAACGGACGCCTTCTATGTTGCACCACTGAATCACAGTGGTGGGATCCATTCTGGTGCGAATAGGGGTGCAGTCTAGGGGGAGGGGGTTTTGGTTGCAGAGTAGCAGAAAATCCCAGATGAGCCCCCATGTGTAGCACTACCGCCGTAGGAGCTGCTAATGAATGTTTGATTCTGCACCCTGCCTCGCAACCTCAAGAATGGTCTCAAACCCTCTGGCACACCTGCTTGGTAATATTAGTGTGAGACCCAGCAATAGAGAGAAACACAGTGATGACAAACCATAAAATATATTTACCATAGCCTTGGATCTCGTCCCTTCACCAGCTGTAGTAGTAAGAGACTCACAAAGAATATCAATTAACCACTCAGAAAGTTTACTAAAGTGGATATTAAACACAATGAACAGTGTGTCCAAATACAAACTATAAATGACAGTTGATAATAATCAGTATGGATATGAAAACTGTGGATTCAATAATCACCGTAGTGAGTATACAGTGGTGTGAAAAAGTGTTTGCCCCTTCCTCATTTCCTGTTCCTTTGCATGTTTGTCACACTTAAGTGTTTCGGAACATCAAACCAATTTAAACAATAGTCAAGGACAACACAAGTAAACACAAAATGCAATTTGTAAATGAAGGTGTTTATTATTAAAGGTGAAAAAAAATCCAAACCATCATGGCCCTGTGTGAAAAAGTGATTGCCCCCTAAACCTAATAACTGGTTGGGCCACCCTTAGCAGCAACAACTGCAACCAAGCGTTTGCGATAACGTGCAGTGAGGCTTTTACAGCATCCTGGAGGAATTTTTGCCCACTCATCTTTGCAGAATTGTCCTAATTCAGTTACATTAGAGGGTTTTCGAGCATGAACGGCCTTTTTGAGGTCATACCACAACATCTCAATAGGATTCAGGTCAGGACTTTGGCTAGGCCACTCCAAAGTCTTCATTTTGTTTTTCTTCAGCCATTCGGTGGTGGACTTGCTGGTGTGTTTAGGATCATTGTCCTGCTGCAGAACCCAAGTTCGTTTCAGCTTGAGTACACGAACAGATGGTCGGACATTCTCCTTCAGGATCTCTTGGTAGACAGCAGAATTCATAGTTCCTTTTATCACGGCAAGTCTTCCAGGTCCTGAAGCAGCAAAACAGCCCCAGACCATCACACTACCACCACCATATTTTACTGTTGGTATAATGTTCTTTTTATGAAATGCAGTGTTCCTTCTACGCCAGATATACTTGGACACACACCTTCCAAAGAGTTCCACTTTTGTCTCATCGGTCCACAGAATGTTGTCCCAAAAGTCTTGGGGATCATCAAGATGTGTTGTGGAGAAATTGAGACGAGCTTTGATGTTCTTTTTGCTCAGCAGTGGTTTTCTCCTTGGAACTCTGCCATGCAGGCCATTTTTGCCCAGTCTTTTCCTGATGGTGGAGGCATGAACGCTGACCTTAACTGAGGCAAGTGAGGCCTGCAGTTCCTTGGACGTTGTTGTGGGGTCTTTTGTGACCTCTTGGATGAGTCGTCGCTGCGCTCTTGGGGTAATTTTGGGCGGCCGGCCACTCCTGGGAAGGTTCACCACTGTTCCATGTCTTCGCCATTTGTGGATAATGGCTCTCACTGTGGTTTGCTGGATTCCCAAAGCTTTGGAAATGGCTTTATAACCCTTTCCAGACTGATAGATCTCAATTACTTTCTTTCTCAATTGTTCCTGAATTTCTTTGGGTCTCGGCATGATGTGTAGCTTTTAAGGATCTTCTGGTGGACCTTACTGTGTCAAGCAGCTCCTATTTAAGTGATGCCTTGATTGTGAACAGGTGTGGCAATAATCAGGCCTGGGTGTGGCTAGAGAAATTGAACTCAGGTGTGGACAACCACAGTTATAGTATGTTTTAACAAGGGGGGCAATCACTTTTTCACACAGGGCCATGATGGTTTGGATTTTTTTTCACCTTTAATAATAAACACCTTCATTTACAAATTGCATTTTGTGTTTACTTGTGTTGTCCTTGACTATTGTTTAAATTGGTTTGATGTTCCGAAACACTTAAGTGTGACAAACATGCAAAGGAACAGGAAATGAGGAAGGGGGCAAACACTTTTTCACACCACTGTATGTAGATAGGTGTACAGTGGGACAAGTGTTCAATATTCTCCAAGACCTATATTAAACACCTTACCATTGAAACCTCAATACACACACCAAATTGCAGTATCATATTTCTCACATTCAATAATACTATGCAATTTTTAACCTATACTCAAGGGTTTCCCCTAGGTGGTAATTCAATGTTCAAACTATAGAGTAGAGCTGTGATGCTTTGCAGAAGATGATGACAGTTCCCTTTCTCCAAGTATCTTCAGCTAGCCTGTAGTTTAAACTGTGGTATTTGCAATCCAACAGGAAAGCAGAAAGAAAGCAAACTGTAGAATAAATGAGGCGCTGATAACTGTTGAAGAAATAGAGCTCTTGTGACACTTCCTCCTTGTCTGTGAGTGTAATACAATACTGACTTTATAGCACAGGGAATAATAATCCCTAGAGTACAGCTGTATGTGGCCTGTGAATAGGTGAGATCACTTCTGTGGGACTACAAGTCTCACCAGCAGTCTGTAAATAACTCACTCAGCAAATAGTGCACTCTACTAAATGGGAAGGTGCTCTCTCAACACAATAAACCCGGAGGCTGTGAGGGTCCATCTGGACTCTCCTCCTGGATGTCTCAGTCTGATGAAAAGGTGGCAACTCCGTGCTGTACCGCTCCTCTGGATAGCTGAGATGCAGGAAACTTCCAGATGTCCTGGGCACTGCACACCGATCCGCTTGCTGGGCTGGTGGGACTGTATCCCGAAGTCCCTCAGAGGCTGGCAATCCCACTCTGCGCCGTGTAGGCCGCAGTCCTTTGGTCACACACACAGAGACCTCCCTGCTGGTTTTGAATGACGTCCGGAGAGGTCAAAAGATGGCCGTGCCGTCCCTTTTATTACTGCCCCCAGCAGACTGTTCTGTGACTTGGCATTGTGGGTCCAGTAGTTCCCAAACTGAGTTAAAAACCCGAGTCACTTCCTCATCAAGCTACATATCCCACAATGCATGTTTTTCTCTTAAATGAGAGAAAGATCCTGATAAAATTTCAGCAGTCACTAGAAGGAGCCAAACTCTTACTTGAGAAACAATGCATTACTTATTGTGATAAATTTGGTAGCAAACCCCTGTGCTACATGTATAAACAGTAAAAAAGAGAGGACAGACCATATTGGCCCCATAAAGAATGAGGAAGGACATCTGGTTACAAAGGATGGGAAGATGGTGAAGGTATTGAATTTATTATTCTCTCAGTCTTCACGAGGGAATCGGGGGGCTTCAGTAACCAAAACTGCAGTGTTAGTCCTCATGACACGTCACGGGAAGAACCCTCATAGCTAACATAGGACAGAATTAGAAATAGACTTGGGAAACGTAACATTAATAAAACACCGGGACCAGATAGCTTGCACCCGAGGGTACTTATGCCGCATACACAGGACCGGACTTTTCGAGGGATTAGGCCTGACAGACTTTCGACGGAGTTCTGACAGAGTTCTGACGGACTTTCTGAATGAACGGACTTGGCCACACACAATCACACCAAAGTCCGACGGATTCGAACGTGATGACGTACGACTGGACTAGAATAAGGAAGTTCATAGCCAGTAGCCAATAGCTGCCCTAGCGTCGGTTTTTGTCCGTCGGACTAGCATACACACGAGCGGATTTCTCGGTAGGAACTGGGTCTGGCGGAGTTCCGGCGGAAAAATTTTAAACATGTTCCATTTCTAAAGTCTGTAGGATTTTTGCAAATCAAAAGTCCGCTGCAGCCCACACATGATCGAATGGTCTGCCGGAATCGTTCCGTCGGACCTTTTATGTTCAAAAGTCCGGTCGTGTGTACGGGGCATTAGAGAACCAAGTAATTGCCAGACCATTGTTCCTATTTTTTACTGACAGTCTACTGACTGGAATAGTACCAGCTGATTGGAGAAAAGCCAATGTAGCACCAATATTTAATAAAGGGCCAAAATACATCCCTCGGAATTACAAACAGAATATTGGCATTATAGCATACATTAAAAAGGGGATTAACTAAAAAAGCGATAATTCTCCCACTCTACAAGACTTTGGTCCGGCCTCACCTGGAGTATGCTGTCCAGTTCTGGACACTTGTCTTTAGGAAGGATGTATTGGAAACAGAGCGAGTACCATGAAGGGCAACAAAACTAATAAAGTGTCTGGAGGATATTAGTTATGAAGAAAGGAAGCGAGCACTGAACTTATTCTCTCTGGAGAAGAGACACTTGAGAGGGGATATGATTTCAATTTACAAATACCATACTGGTGACCCCACAATAGGGATAAAACTTTTTCACGGAAGGGAGTTTAATAAGACACATGGCCACTAAAATTAAAAGAGGTTTAACCTTAAACTGTGTAGAGGGTTCTTTGAGCAGCAAGGATGTGGAATTTCCTTCCACAGGCAGTGATTTCAGCAGGGAGCATCGAAAGTTTTAAAAAAAACTATTAGATAAGCACCTGAACGACCGCAACATACAGGGATATACAATGTAATACTGACATATAATCACACACAAAGGTTGGACTTGTGTCTTTTTTCAACCTCACCTACTATGTAACTATGTAACTTACGCATATAAAGAAACTACTTTTTCTTCCTCTCTCTTTTGTCTCTCTTTCCTGGTGGCCTACTGGTTTGTAAATGGAGGCGCAGTTGCCAGCTCAAATGCCTTTTTGAAAAAGGTTTTATGAGACTGTTGCAATATTATTCTTGCTATTCAAAAAACTTACCTCTGTCACTCTCATGAAAAAGAGGTCCAGTTGGCCTGGGCAATTCGTTGGGAAGAATCTCGAACAAGTTAATAAGTTGATAAGTATATAGCTGGTTCTGTATATGTATAGACAAATGAAGTTTGATTATAGGAATTGTATATGAGAGGATATGTGATGTGTAGATTGATGTAAAACATACATATATACACACACACACACACACAGTATTTCACAAAAGTGAGTACACCCCTCACATTTTTGTAAATATTTTATTATATCTTTTCATGTGACAAAACTGAAGAATTTATACTTTGCTACAATGTAAAGTAATGTACAGCTTGTATAACAGTGTAAATTTGCTGTCCCCTCAAAATAACTCAACACACAGCCATTAATGTCTAAACCACTGGCAGCAAAAGTGAGTACATACCTAAGTGAAAATGTCCAAATTGGGCCCAAAGTGTCAATATTTTGTGTGGCCACCAATATTTTCCAGCACTGCCTTAACCCTCTTGGACATGGAGTTCACCAGACCTTCACAGCTTCACAAGAACTCATTGTACTTGTTAATATCTCCTAAACTGTGTAGGTTTAGGAGATATTTCCAGCACCTACAGATAAGCCTTAATCTAGGCTTACCTGTCTTCTGGGACACACACAGGTCCCAGAAGACAGCGGCGGACTCGCTGTACAAAAGGATATAACGTTCTGTGGCCCGGATTTATCAGAAGTACACTATGTCCTTCATAAAAATGTAGGAAGGAAATCAAAAAAAAATTTTTAATACCAAAAACGAGGAGTGGAGGGGTTGTCTTTAATCCAAAAGTGGGTGGAACTCCACTTTAAAGACAAAATTTGCAATGGAAACTACATTGACATCTTGTCTTTACTTCCTTCTTTGAAGAATAATAGATTTGATAAAAAAAACGAAAAATTACCTGATGGCAGACTTAAGTCTGTTCTGCGTACTTTTACAAATTGGCTTCATGCTATTTGCATCTATGCTAGTGTATTGGGTGAGCGCCATCCTGAACTTTGAAGCAGCATTATTTAACACGTCGACATTATTCTTGAGGCTTATAAAATATTTAATGGCCTCACCTGTTTTTTTTTATGATGAGTTGTTCAGGCAGAAGCTTTCAGTTCACAAAATGTTGAAGTGGGGGGTTATAGATGTTGGTTTGTGGCTCAACTTCTTATTGCCACAAAAACAAAATGTGAAACCAACACCTCCAACCAACGTGAGTTTTCATTAAGGTCTATGTTTCAGCTTTAATGAGGGTCAATGTAAATGGCCCCATTCGTGCAAATACAAGCACGAATGTGCAAAATTTTGTTGGCAATCATCAGGCGTCTCACTGGTTTAAGACATTGTCTTCTTCAGCAGCTGCTCCACCACGGGAGCTTTTTCTCAAAAGCGGACACTCCGGTGAACATAATAAACATGGTGGCCAAACCAACAGATAGCAACCATGTGATTTGAAGGTTTCCGGGTTGCCAGTGTATAAAGGATCTGGATGTATCCTTTGTAATAACCTTCCTTCATTTGTCATCATGCCGCTGTGGTTGAAACTAAAATTTTGAAAGAGATAAAGTAGTGTCGCTGGTCCTTTTGCTTTTACTCCCTTTCCTGACTTTAGGGTTTCTCCATTGGGCCTTATTCCAAAGACGAATCCTCAATCCATCAGGTTGATCCACCACCTTTGTTACCCTAAATGTTTGTCATTAAATGATGACATTGACCCACTACTTTGCATGGTCTCTTATTCATGTTTTGATGATGACCTACTCAAGATTTGCAAAGTAGCCATTCAATCACTGCTGGCGAAAGCCGACATTAAGTCAGCTTTCAGGCCATTGCCGATTCATCCCAATGCTTTTTTCTCCTTGGGATTCTTTTTTAATGGTCATTATTTTATTGCCAAGTGCCTGCCAATGGGCTGTTCTTTCTCATGTCATTACTTTGAAATGTTTTTCTATGTTTTTAGACTGGGTTGTATGTTTTACATCTGGTTTAACTAATTTACTCCACTACCTAGACAATTTTCTTTTTATTGGTCCAGCGGATTCTGTGAGTGTCTGAGTGTTCATATATTTTTACTGAATTTCGAGTGATTTACCAAAGTTTCGGTGTGCCCCTTGCTCATGAAAAAACTGTCCTTCCTACTACCTGTTTGGAATTTATGGGTGTCACTTTTGACACTGACTTGATGCAGTTCTGTTTACCTACAGTAAAGGTTTCCAGGGTTATTTTTCTGATTAAATATGTGCTTGCTAAGCATAAGGTTGTCTTAAAGACCTTGCAGTCCTTGTTGGGTTTGTTGGCCTTTGCCTCATCCCCGTGGGCAGGTTATTCTCTAAACGGCTTTACAAATTAATCTCCGGCATTAAATCACTGATTCATTTTGTTCATATCACTGCAGCCAGTGGCAGTGCATCTGCACGGGTGCCGCCCCCTCTTTCCAGCCACCCCCCTCTATGGCTAATGGATAGACTCATGCATTGCATGAATCTAATTATGGTCGCCGCCACCACCCCAGTCAGAATTTTCAATCCATTTCTGGGCATTTAGTTTTGTCATTCTTGAATTTTTTAATATCATCCCATTATTTTTATTCCAATATTTTGAACACATAGTTACATATAGTTACATAGTAGGTGAGGTTGAAAAAAGACACAAGTCCATCAAGTCCAACCTGTGTGTGTGATTATATGTCAGTATTACATTGTATATCCCTGTATGTTGTGGTCATTCTGGTGCTTAGCTAATAGTTTATTGAGACTACCAATGCCCCCCGCTGAGACCACTGCCTGTGGAAGGTAATTTCACATCCTTGCCGCTCTTACAGTAAAGAACCCTCTACATAGTTTAACCACTTAAGGACCAGGCCTCTTTTTCAGATTTGGTGTTTACATGTTTAAAACAGTTTTGTTTTTTTGCTAGACAATTACTTAGAACCCCCAAACATTTTATAATGTTTTTTTTCTAACACCCTAAAGAATAAAATGGCGGTCATTGAAATACTTTTTTTCACACTGTATTTGCGCAGCGGTCTTACAAGTGCACTTTTTTTTAAAAAAATTCACTTTTTTGAATAAAAAAATAAGACAACAGTAAAATTAGCCTAATTTTTTAATAATTTAATATTGTGAAAGATAATGGTATGCCGAGTAAATTGATACCCAACATGTCACGCTTCAAAATTGCACCCACTCGTGGAATGGCGTCAAACTTTTAGCCTCAAAAATCTCCATAAGATTCTCATTCATAAAAATTCTACAGGTTGCATTTTTTGCGTTACAGAGGAGGTCTAGGGCTAGAATTATTGCTCTCGCTCTACCAATCGCGGCGATACCTCACATGTATGGTTTGACCACCATTTTCATATGCGGGCTCTACTCACGTATGCGCTCGCTTCTGTGCGCAAGCTCGTCGTGACGGGTGTTTTTAAAAACCTTTTTTTTTCTTATTTATTTTAATTGATTTTATTTATTTTTGCAAAAAAAAATTGATCACTTTTATTCCTATTACAAGGAATGTAAACAACCCTTGTAATAGAAAAAAGCATGACAGGTCCTCTTAAATATGATATCTGGGGTCAAAAAGTCCTCAGATCTCATATTTGGACTAAAATGCAACAAAAAATAAAAATAAAAAATGACATTTAAAAAAAATATACCTTTAAGAGGTATGGGCGGAAGTGACGTTTTGACGTCGCTTCCGCCCTCCTATGGTATAGAGAGGAGTGGGGGCCATCTTAGCCTCACTCGTTTCCATACCCAGCTAGCGAAAGGACCCGATCGCCTCCGCCGCTACCGATGGCTCCGGTAAGCGGCGGAAGGTGCGGGAGGGCGGCGGGAGGGGGGATGGCACCTATCCCACCGCCGATAGCGGTGATCTCGTGGCGAATCTGCCGCGGACACCACCGTTATCGTACAGCCGACCGGCGCCAGAAGAGATGGATATCTCGGTTGTGGCAGCAGCTGCTGCCGTTACCGAGATATCCCTTTTCAAAAATAGGACGTACATCGTTGTGCGCTGGTTGGTAAGTGGTTAAGGTTAAACCTCTTTTCTTCTACTTTTTATGCACCCTTACATTTCTTGTTGCATTCTTTATAAAGTCTGAATGCTGATGATGATCCCTCAACCTTGTATTTTTTGAAGGCCTTCTTTTATATGCATTTTTACAATGGAGTTAAGCCATCTAGGACTTTTGTTCGCTCTTTTAAATGTATTACCCAATGGGAGGCATTGACTAATGCCCTTTTTTAATATGCTCTTTAAGCAAACCCATCTCTCCTCCGTGTTCTTTGTTCCTAAGATTTTATCCCAATTTATGCCTTCTAGCAAGGTTCGCAGTTTAGGGAAGTTGGCTCTTTTGAAATTCAGTGTCTTTGTATTCCCTTTATGTTGCCTATTTGTGTGATTTATACTGAAGCCAATTGACCTTGATCGCTGTTACCTAAATTGCCCTGTATTTCCACATCTGTTGTCAGGTTTGTATTTTTGGTAATCAGTAGATCCAGTAACGCTTTATTTCTAGTTGGTGCGTCTATCATCTGACCCATAAAATTGTCCTGTAAGACATTTAGGAACTGACGAGCCTTAGATGAATGCACAGTTCCCTCCTTCCCAGTCTGTCTGGTTAATTAAAATCCCCCATTATGATAACACTTCCCATCCTTGCTGCTAATCCAAATTGTGATAGGAGATCTGTCTCCTCTTTCTCCCTCAGGTTAGGGGGCCTATAGCATATTCACAGTATTATTTTCCCCTTGGCTTCATCCCTTTGGAGCTCTACCCATAAGGATTCCTCCCCTTCCCTAGTTCCCTTAGTGATGTCATCTCTCACATTCACTTGTACATTATTCTTGATATATAGACATACCCCTCCCCCTTTTTTACCCTATCTATCCTTGTGATAAATGGTATACCCTTGAATGTTTGCCAGCCAATCATGAAAGCTGTTGAACCAGGTCTCTGAAATTCCCACAAAATCCAAATCCTCCTCGTACAACAGTATCTTTTGCCAAGGTTTTTTGTTTTTCTTTAAATTACTTGGTTTTCCATCCTGTATGAGTTTTTTCTTTGTAGAACAAGCCCAGAAAGGTTATTGAAAGATGAATTTTAAACTTGATTCCCGTGTGCCGATTTCAGTTGATCTATTCGAGAAGATTTGTTCTTCTACCTTAGTTTTTGTTTTTCTGATTTTGAATCCTTGTTTCACCTCGTTTTTTTCAGTGCCTGTCGAGTTTCTGAATTACTGCTTTGTAGTAAGATTAATACTAAATGGAATTTATTTTTCGGATTTATTTCTGCATGATGTTTTTTTGCAAATCAGAATTAGGCGCAGCAAGACTGATCAGTTGGGTCAGGGTTACGTTAAAGCAGTATCCTGCCTCTCCTGTTTGTCCTTTCTACTTCATCAAGCAATTTTTAGAAGTTTGCCCAGCTTTCAAGGGCCATCTCTTAATTAATAGATCTTGTTTACCCCTCACACGTCATCAATTTTGTTTTCATAAAATGTTTGCCTCATCTAGGTTTAGGTCATCTTTTCACACTTGTTTCGCATAGGCGCTGCTACAACTGCAGTTAATATGGCTTTACCTGAGACAGTGATTAAGGGTATAGGTAGATGACATTCAAATTGTTATCAATATATGTCTGTCCTAATTATTCTGTTTGATTTCCAGGTGTACAGTGTGTGTGGGTCATTAGACATTCATACATATTTTGGGCATATCACAGGGCTTTAGTTACAGTTATGGTTCAAATTTAGGTTTTCCTCTTGATTGTTTTTGTATCTGGTGGTATGGGTTACGTGGCATGAGATTAAATGGTATGCGTCAGACTTTATCTTTTTTTATATAGTTCTTGGCCTCAATCTCAAATTGTTATTTTTAATATTTCAGGAAATTATATTGGTAGTAGACTTTGGCTATCATTCCTAAATTAAAATTGGATCTTCTTCAGCTTAATTTACTTTTGCCCGGAGCTGTTCTTATATTTTCTGAAATTGTCCCTCGTTTGCTTTGGTTATCATATCCTGCTTTCAAGCATTGTGACAAAATTTGAAAAAAAATCAACCGGGCAATTGGCAAATTTATGTCTTTCATTAATGGGTTTTCATACCATCATGTGGATCCAGAGGGAGGTTTATCAGGTTTTCACAGGTCTGACACATTTCATTTGTCTGAGGTAACGTTAGATAGATTTCATTTAGATCTGCAAAATGGTATTGTATTGTATTGAACTGGCCACGGTGATGTTGGGGTGCCAGGCTCATATTTAACCACTTGCCGACCGCCGCACGACGATATACGTCGGCAGAATGGCACGGGCAGGCATATGGGCGTATATATAAGTCCCTGCCTTCCCGCGGGTGGGGGGCCCGAATGTGCCTGCGGCGGTCGGTATTAGTTCGGGAGCGATCCGGGATGAGGGGGGCGGCCATTCATTCATGGCCACCCCCTCGCGATCGCTCCCGACGAATAGAAATGCTCCGTGACATCACTTCCTCTCCTGTAATGTAAACACAGGAGAGGAAGTGATGTAATCTCTCCTCCGTGTCGGTATTTTTCGTTCCGGCACCGAGGAGAGAGGATCGGTGAGTTGCACCAACACACCACACGTACAGTAGAACATGCCAGGCACACTCACACCCCCCCTTTACCCCCCGATCACCCCCCCCCCAATTACCCCTGCCCCCCCAGTCACAGTGACACCAATTGCATTTTTTTATTTTATTTTTGCATTGGTGTCATTTGTGACTGTAATAACTGTTAGGGCAGTTAGGGTTAGCCCCCTTTAGTTCTAATGTGCCCCCCTAACCCCCCCAATAAAGGTTTAACCCCGTGATCACCCCCCGTCGCCAGTGTCACTAAGGCTGGGTTCACATTGCAGCGGTTTATGAGAACGGATGTATGGCTGAATTCGCGCCGCACCCGCCGCAAATTCGCACGGGACCCTTTTTTTGGTCCGCAGCAGAATCGGATCGCATGGGTGTTCACACCATGCGATCCGAGTTTGCAGATCGCACTGCGATATGCGAACTGATCTGGGGGTGTCATTAACATTTCACTGACACTCCCAGCAGTTCGCATAGGGCAGTGTGAACTGCCGCCGGGAGGCATGCGATGTGGGAACCCGCCGCGGATTCGTGGCGTTCCCGCATCACTCTAGTGTGAACCCAGCCTAATAAGCGATCATTTTTCTGATCGCTGTATTAGTGTCACAGGTGACGCTAGTTAGGCAGTGTTGGAATCAGACAGGAATTATTATTATACATCTACACCGCTGTTTGTACAGCCGAACTCAGCCATGTTGATGTTTGCATGACACATGTTTAGAATGTGTAGAGGAATGTGGCAGAATCTGCATATCAAAGGAGTTACCTTCAGCCCAAATGGTGCACACAAGCTTCAAAGAGATTGATGACAAAGACGGCCCAGGGCACATCAGATGGGACTGGCCACAAAGCCAAATATGGCAGAACAGTCAGTAATATTAGGAGGGCTGTCATGTGAACACTGATTGGTCCAAACCAAATGGGACTGGCAGTAGGGTGTGGTATGGCTGAGGTATGTTTGTCAAAAAGGGTTGTGACCTGAGCTCTCTCTCTGTCCCTCTGTATTCCATCAGGAGATCCAGTCATGAGGTGTGGCTGCGAAGGTCGGATAAGTATGGCTTAGATCGCACTGTGATTGTATGCTATGTATATTATTGTAACTTCTATTGATACTTGATGCACATTTTCCTTATTTCCTTGGGAAATAAATGAGATTTAATTGACCTTAAACGTGTATTGATTTCATAGCCAAGGGTGATAGCATTGTGATAGTAACAATAACATGTGCTTGGCATATTGATTGATAGCTAAACTATAGGGACTAAACAAAGGAATACATAACTGATAATAATAAGAATAGAGGGTATTGATCAGTTACTTCATTTGGCACCCCAGAAGGCGTGTAGTACGTATTTTTACACAGAATCCACGAAAATCTAATGTATTTTTGTTTCTGAGTCCCTGTAAGTCGCGACGATCCTCAAAGACACCCAGAACTGAAAGTCATCTCTGGTGTGGACAAGATTAGCGCTGGCTCGCGAATTCTGAAACCACGCTTGGATGAGCAGGAGGATTCTGGGAGATATTCCACTGGTAGAACGGACGCGTAAAACCTGGTGAGAATTGTGACTGATATATATATATATATATATGTACATTATTGTTGTGTTTGCTGCAGAAACTGTAACCAGAGGGCAAATTGGCGCACTGGCGAGATAAGGGACTGATCATCCCTGGTTATGTGATATAACCGCAGATTGACAGGATAAATCATACAATTTTGAGGGAAAAGTGGAAATATCCACGTGATTGTGAAAAAGCGGTCTGTCCCAATAGAAATTCCCTATGACCTGCTATCGGGTAGAAGAGCATTGAATAAGAGTGTGTTCTCCTACAGAAATTCGTGGGTAAACGGATTTGTATTTGTTGTTGTTTTTTTTTTTTTTGGGTGGGACTACAGGTCAAAGCTAGCTTCTAAACAGCTTCCTCTATGTCGTTGTGTGCTTGGTATCTGATTGTTTAGTGTATTGCTAATGCACAGTGTTGGTTAGAGAGTGGCAGGAATTACCATACATCTTTGAGGAAAAAGTGGGGGAAGTATAGGTTTTTATTTCTACACACGTGAGAGTGAAATAGCTCTGGTCCAATAGAAGACCAAGGCATTGATTAAGAGTGTGCCTTGTGTCTTGTATGCTGTAGAACCACAAGTCACTGGAAATTTAAACGGTTCGTATTTTTTTTTTTTTTGTTGTCCATTTGTTATCTGTTTTCTTTTGTCTAAGCAAGTTTGCTCAACCAGTTGGTGTGGATAGGCTAATTAGCATATCAATGGAAGCCATTGAAGGTTTCGTTAGCAAGCATGGTGGGATTAGATTTCAAATTACTCACAAAGGTAAATTAACATATCAGTTTAATGAACTTTTAAAACAATGTGATGCACATAACAGTCGCATATTTAATACATCAAAAAAAGGCAGGAAACAGAGAATGGCCAATGCCTTATGCATGTTAATGAGAATGAAAGAAATTGCGGAACAAAAAGAATTAGAATGGTTTGCTGATAGAGAAAAAGTGATGGAACAGGTAAGTGATATATCAATCAGGATTGAAAAGGCTGATGCGGATGCTTGTAATCGGATTAAACAATTAGTGGCTGAGAAATGTGTATTGCAACAGAGATTAGATGAATTAGAACAAACGTGTAAATTGAGAGAAAGTTGCATTGCCTCTTTGAATCAAAGGGAGGCTGAGAATTTGCAGGTTATCACAAGGCTTAAGGCACAAGCAGCCATAATGGAATTATCCTCCAAGTGTGCAATAGTGGAGGTACCCTCCACACATGCTCAGTGTATAGAAAAGCCAGAAGTGAAATATGAAGAAAACCCGTATGCTATTATCACTGCAAATGATAGTAATGTGATGGGAATCGATGTGGAAGAAGCAAATAAAGGTGGGATAACTGCACTGGAAATTGACTCAGGAGTTGACACTTCGGATGACTCCTCAGACAACGAAAGTGTAAAGTCTGTGCAGTCCAATCGCAGTAATATTATCCAGCAATGTGGGTTTCCAGCGCCATATGCTAAAAAAATGGCCTATGCAGGGAAACCAGAACTAAAATGTTTTTTGTGTAAAAGGGGGGGTCACATTTCAAAATATTGTCGGGCGGCGAATAATGATATTGAAAGGAAATTATACCCGAAAACGACCCCAAGGCTTCAGGTGTGTTATTCAGCCAGGTGGGGTAGCCATCCACAGCACAGAACCAATGGTAATCAAACCCATTTCCCGTGTAAAACGCAAATGCGGGGTCTAGAAACTAAAAAGCAATATGTAGGACAGTTGTGTAGAGTCAAAATGGAGATAGACGCATGGTTACTCAAATATAGCACTGGGGGAAACAATGTTAGCAGAACTTAGTGAGCTGCAAGCATGGTAAGAATATTCTGGTCAATGTTTCCCGGCTATGAAAAAGGTTTGATGTAAGTTTCAAGTTCAGAATATGATAGAGGACCTGGATATAGATATACATTTTTTTTTTGTTTTGTACTTTTAGGGATAAACCCCTGAATTGGTATTGTGGTTTTTCTTTTGTGTGGTTAAAAGATGTTTCTGTTATGAGATTTTTTTTTAATCTTGTGTTTCTTTACTCTTCTCTTATTGTCAGTCTTTGTAAACTTTTCCTGAGTATCCAATACTGCTGATTAACATAAGAATTGTGTGTAATCACTTGTGTGTTCCTTTTTCCAGAGACCAGGAAGGAGTTAAACTGGTTCGTATACAGACATTTGCATTTGTTTGCAGGTCTCTCAAAGTGAAAACAATGGGAAAATATAGCAGAACATGGGTTAGGTTATTGTAAATGCATAATCGATTATCACATGGTACCATGAGCTCATTAGTTAGTAATTGTTTGCAAACAATGAAAAATAATAGTACTAAAAAGAGTTACAAATGAAGCTAAAATGTTGTGATGATACATATGCTTTGTTTTGTTTTTGTTTTCCCCATTAACTAATTGTATTTCAGATTGGAATAAGCACTCTTTGCAGGAGAAAAGTCCATGGATGGTGTTAACTAAAAGTTGAGTGTTTGTCATTGTTTTATGATGGTTGTCTTGTCATGTTGTTTGTGTGATCATGGCCAGATTTTTTTTTTTTCTTTTTTTTTTTTAAATTTATTTTTATTTTCATTTTTATTTTATTTTTTTATTTTATTTTTTTTTTTTTTTCTTTTTTTTTTTTTTTCTTCTAAAAAATTTTTTTTTGTTGATATTGGTTTAGTCCTCTATGTTAGTTATATTTTTATTCAGGTGGAAAAGTAGTAGGTCTAATCCACCTGAAAGGGGGGGAATTGACAATGCCCTCAGTTAGAACCAGTCACCTGAAAGGGGGTAGTGCATACATCGTAAAGATACAGATAGATGCATTGTTTTTTTTAGTTTGTAAAATTTGAAGTTTTTGAGAAGCAACACTGACGTTCAGTTTTAAACGGTTTTTGATCATACCATGGGGATCCATTTTACAGCGGGTGTAGCCTAAAGAGGTCATGGTTGTTTGGATAGTTTGGTCAGAGTTGCAGAAGCCAGGAATACTGAGGTCCTGGGCTCCAAGGAGGGAACTATAAGTAAACATGGTAAGCGATCAGATATTGTGGATAAGAATTTGATACTGCTCTTGTTTTCACTTCCAGAATCCAAGTGGAGCGAGAATTGGAGAGGCTTCTGGAAGATGGATGACAGATGATCATCTGGTTGGCAGTTTGTCTGTGCCACACCATACCACAAATTTGTTCTGATAAACATCAGGAGAGGAAAAAAGGAAAAACTTGAAAGATTCAGAATATACTTGTTTTTTTGGTATGGACAATTTGATGCTAATGCTGAATCTGAAAGACTGTGCCTAGCAAGAGAACTTGTGAAATATTTTGCTGAAGTCTCTCCTGATGAATGCAAACATGTTATTTATACATGTGCAATGGGTTGGAGGTTGGGGAAGAGTTATGACATATCCAATCCGTCAAAACATGAAAATGTAAAATATGTGTTTTTTTGTTGGAAGAAGGAATTGAAAGAAGAAAGGTTTTAATGTATTACATGTATTGGTGTAAGGGAGTTAATATGGTGCAGGTACCCAGGAGGCATACTGGCGCTTATGCATAATAAGGTAGCTGTGGATCAGACTAAAGGGTGCCAGGTGACACATCAATGGGGGAAAACTTCCTCGTAGGGGTGGTGTCTCAATCCTAGCGGTCCTAGAGAGAAGCTTTCGGTTACAGGACATGCGGGACACCAGAACTAGAGACGGGGAAGATACGCCCGGTTGGTGTCTCACCTGAGAGGTTGAAACCCTGCACAGATAATGCCAGTGAATACACACAGGAGCATGCTCCGTTAAAATAAAGGGAACAAACGCTGGCTACCAGGGTACCCTAGGACTTCACCACATGGTGCTGCAACATCTCATGGTGGTTGACAAAACCTATCACCCTATATGTGCTGAGTATACACTGAATCAGGTGCGGTTATTGTACCAGTGACTTACTCCCAGAGATGAGAATGAGGTCCATGCAGGATGCTTATTTCTGAGGAGTAACCCGAAAGAGGAGGGATGTATTCAGCACTATATTGGGGGGGAACAATAGCTGGGATGGGTGTTATTAATGGAGGGGACATCGGCCTCCTGAGGAACAAACTCACAGCCATAGCTTCAGAGAAGGAGCGTGACTTTGTTACCCTGGGAGATTGGTGGCATCCTTGATAACATTCAATGAAATCACAGAAACACTCAGGTTAGAATGGCTCCGGATTTTGTCAACCATGTGGAGAGGTTGGTAGGGAAGACAGAAACCTGTCATTGGCTCTGGCGCGCACTCTGTGGCAGGTGGAAATATCAGCCAACATCAAGCTGATTATACCGTCTCTGTATGAGGGGCAGTGGCCTGATGAGTTAGCATCACCGCTCAGTAAGATTTTGCCAAAACACGTTGCTTACACTAATCCAAAATAGCGGTCGAATGCCTGTATGGGTGGTACTAAGTTGGATTGTGAAAGGAGTTAAGTGCAGACTTGGTCTGTATATTTGGTGGCATCAATGGGCTTACCGACTGGGGACTCTATCTTGTTGCATTTGAGGCTATATCACACATGTGATCAGAGAAGATGAACGCTGGAGGCAGGTTGATATTTCCCTTTGTCGGAAGCATGACCATGATGTCCTTTGTAGGCCAGGTCAATACATGGGGATGAACGAATAATGTTGGGAAGTTATTTCTCTCTGTATTCTGGATGGAGAGGTCATTGCTGGGAAGAAGGCACCCAGGTATTATTTAGGACATAGGCGAGTTTTTGTTTCTTTGTCCTAAAGAATACCGGTGTAGTGTTAGTCATGGGACTCGAGGGTTCCTTGAACCTAACCGTAGGTAGAGGTGCATGGTACACAATGGGCGTGATCTCTGAAATCCAGGTACAGGGGTGGAATTGTGTGGGTTTGGTAATTGTTGTAAACTTATATGTGTAGTTAAGCGATATTTATCTAGAAGGGTCTCCCAGTTGTCTATGCAAGTTGAGGGACGATTTGACAGTGAGCTCTCTGTGTATAAATTGGAGACGTTGCTGCCAAGTCAGAGCCCTGCAACGCCGCTGCGAGCAAGCCTGCCTAATCCCGACCCGTATTTACAGTAAAAGGTTATAGGAGGTTGGGAGCGGGGTGCGTAATACATATATAAGTATATATTATGGTAATAAGTTGATTTATGTTTGTGGTAGAGTATGACCTATGGGTATTGTAGGCTAGTAATATGGGCAAGAAGGCCCTCCTCAAGACTCTGGGTCTGAAAGCTGGGTGATATGTTGCTCTGAATGGGTGCTGGTGAATGGTGAATGAATGGGCACCCCTTGCCTGTACTGCCGTCCTGAAGATACCCAAGATACAGAATGGTGACATGGAAGCTGTCGCTGAAGAATGGTGGAGATGTGTCACTCAGTGGCAAAGCGGCACGTGTTGGGAAACATCACGTGGTAAGACAATTATGAACTGCTCCATAGGACCTGTTTCTGCACACGTTGAAAACACAGCGTGGTAAGACACTTGTGTACTGTTCCATAAGAGATGTCTCTGAAGCGTTGGAAACAACCACGCGTTACACAAGCTAAGGACTGTGCCACAGGTGCTGGTTCGGAAGCACATGTTGGGGAACCACACACGTTAAGACAGTTATGGACTGTTCAAAAGGAGCCGTGTCTGAAGAAGGGTGGTATGCGCCTTTTAGGCGCAAAGCGGCATATGTTGGAATCAGACAGGAATTATTATTATACATCTACACCGCTGTTTGTACAGCCGAACTCAGCCATGTTGATGTTTGCATGACACATGTTTAGAATGTGTAGAGGAATGTGGCAGAATCTGCATATCAAAGGAGTTACCTTCAGCCCAAATGGTGCACACAAGCTTCAAAGAGATTGATGACAAAGACGGCCCAGGGCACATCAGATGGGACTGGCCACAAAGCCAAATATGGCAGAACAGTCAGTAATATTAGGAGGGCTGTCATGTGAACACTGATTGGTCCAAACCAAATGGGACTGGCAGTAGGGTGTGGTATGGCTGAGGTATGTTTGTCAAAAAGGGTTGTGACCTGAGCTCTCTCTCTGTCTCTCTTTATTCCATCAGAAGACCCAGTCACGAGGATCGATAAGTATAAGGCTTAGATTGCACTGTGATTGTATGCTATGTATTATTGTAACTTCTATTAATACCTTATGCACGCTGTATTATTCCCTTGGGAAATAAATAAGATTTAATTGACCTTAGACCGTGTATTGATTTCATAGCCAGGGGTGGTAGTAATTCTGATATTACCAATAACATGTGCTTAGCATATTGATTGATAGCTAAACTATAGGGACTAAACAAAGGAATACGTAACTGATAATAACAGCACTAGACTAAATTGATCAGTTACTTCAGGCAGGTAGGTATTTAGGTTCGCCGCAGCTTTTTATAGCACCAGGGACCCCCATATACTACCGCATAAAGCCCCCTGATTGCCCCCTAGTTAACCCTTTCACCAGTGATCACCATATAACGGTTACAGGTGACGCTGGTTGGTTAGTTATTTTTTTATAGTTTCAGGGCACCCGCCATTTATTACCTAGTCTCACTAGTGTACCCCTAAATTTAGGGGTGTCTACTTTCCAAAATGGGGTCGTTTGGGGGGGGTTTGTGCCATCTTGGCATTTTATGGCCTTCAAAACTGTAACGCCCTTAGAAAGCCTGAAGGCCGTGCTTGGTTTTCGGGGCCCCGTACGCGGCTAGGCTCCCAAAAAGTCCCACATATGTGTATCCCCGTACTCAGGAGAAGCAGCAGAATTTATTTTGGGGTGTCATTTCACATATGCCAATGGCATGTGTGAGCAATATATCATTTAGTGACAACTTTGTGAAAAAAAGTTAAAAAAAATTAAAGTTTGTAATTTTCCCGCAACTTGTGGCAAAATATAAAATATTCCATGGACTCAACATGCCTCTCAGCAAATAGCTTGGGGTGTCTACTTTCTAAAATGGGGTCATTTGTGGGGGTTTTGTGCCATCTTGGCATTTTATGGCCTTCAAAACTGTAATAGGTAGTGAGGAGTGAAGTCAAATATTTACGCCCTTAGAAAACCTGAAGGCGGTTCTTGGGTTTCGGGGCCCCGTACGCGGCTAGGCTCTCAAAAAATCCCACACATGTGGTATCCCCGTACTCAGGAGAAGCAGCAGAATTTATTTTGGGGTGTCATTTCACATATGCCCATAGCATGTGTGAGCAATATATCATTTAGTGACAACTTTGTGTAAAAAAAAAAAAAAAAAATTTTTTTGGTCATTATTCAATCGCTTGAGGCAAAAAAATAAAATATTCAATGGGCTCAACATGCCACTTATCAATTTCCTTAGGGGGTCTACTTTCCAAAATGGGGTCATTTGGGGGGGGTTTGTACTACCCTGCCATTTTAGCACCTCAAGAAATGAGATAGGCAGTCATAAACTAAAAGCTGCGTAAATTCCAGAAAACGTACCTTAGTTTGTAGATGTGACAACTTTTGCGCAAACCAATAAATATACAGTTATTGACTTTTTTTTTTACCAAAGACATGTGGCTGAATACATTTTGGCCTAAATGTATGACTAAAATTGAGTTTATTGGATTTTTCTAATAACAAAAAGTAGAAAATATCATTTTTTTTCAAAATTTGCTGTCTTTTTCCATTTATATCGCAAAAAATAAAAATCGCAGAGGCAATCAAATACCATCAAAAGAAAGCTCTATTTGTGGGAAGAAAAGGACGCAAATTTTGTTTGGGTAAAACATTGCATGACCGCGCAATTACCAGTTAAAGCAGCGCAGTGCCAAATTGTAAAAAGACCTCTGGTCATTTACCAGCAAAATGGTCCGGTCTGAAAGTGGTTAAATGAGCCTTGGAGTATGGGACAGTTAATATATATATATATATATATATATATATATATATATATACAGACACCCATACATACATACACATACATATACACAGTATCCCACAAAAGTGAGTACACCCCTCACATTTTTGTAAATATTTTATTATATCTTTTCATGTGACAGCACTGAAGAGATTACACTTTTCTACAATATAAAGAAGTGAGTGTACAGCTTATATGACAGTACCAATGTTCTGTCATCTCAAAATTATTCAACACGCAACCATTAACCACTTTCAGACCTGACCATTTTGCTGGCTTAAGACCAGACCACTTTTTGCGATTCGGCACTGTGTCGCTTTAACTGACAATTGCGAGGTCATGCGACGTGTCTCCCAAACAAAACGTTATTTTTTTCCCACAAATAGAGTTTTTTTTTGGTGGTATTTGATCAGCTCTGGGATATTTATTTTCTGCTAAACAAATAAAAAAAGACCAAAAATTTTGAAAAAAATAATTTTTTTTGTTTCAGTTACAAAACTTTGTAAATAAGTCCTTCACTGATGGAGCTGCACTGATGGGCACTAATAAGGCAGCACTGATGGGCACAGATGAGGTGGCACCAATGAGGTGGCATTGATTGGCATTGATAGGCGTCAGGGATGGGCACTGATAAGCGGCACGGATGGGCACTGATATGTGGCACTGATGGATACCAATCAGCGCCAGACAATGATGCCCATTGTGAGCACTGATTGACATCCATTGTGGGCACTGATTGGCATCCCTGTCTAGGGTGGCACACCTGGTGGTGGGCATCCCTGGTGGTCTGGTGGCATACCTGGTGGTCCAGTGAGGGCATCCTCGGGGGGGCTGAGCTCATAATCGATCAGCACAGACCCCTCCATCAGAGAAGCAGCATTTATTTATATAAAATAGTCAAAGCCCTTCAACTGGGATGGATGTGAGCCACATAAACATCCCACAAGACTTACAACATGAAATGAACCTGAAGTGTGCCCTGGCCTGCTGGTCGGTATACCAAAAAAGGGGCATACCCAAGATAAGTAATAGATGTTTGTGGAGAGAAATGAATTAAGAAATGCCCATAAAAAGGGAATGGAAGGGAGGATACTGCACAGAAACTGACAACGACCACAGATGAGTGAGCTGCTTAAATACCCTCAGACCCTTCTTATTTATGTTCAAAGCCCTCCAACTGGGATGGATGTGAATGCCATAAAACATGTCACAAGACTTAAAACATGAAATAGACCTGAAGCGTGCCCTGGTCTGCTGGTCGGTATACCAAAAAAGGGGCAAAAACATTCAGGTAGGGGTGACAGCTCTTTTTATTGGTTTAGTGTTATTTACTGAGCAAGTTTGGTAAATGCTTGCGACATTTCTAGCTGAGGTATTGGGATGTACCGGGCAAAGCAGGTGGATTTCCACCTGCCTAACCTCTTGATGATATGGTCTGGAGCCCTGTGCTGAGATGCAGCTGAGGCTGCTCCAATTCGGAAGGAGTGTTCAGAATATCGACTGGGGTCGAGGCCTGGGTTGCGCAGGAGGATCCTGACGTGCTTGATGAACTGGCAGCCACTCAAAGGGTTGGTCCGGAAAGGTAATAGAGGACTAAAGTTTGACTGGCTGGGTAGGAGGTAGGTGGTTGAGCATCGCTGCTGAGCACTAGATGTTTTTTGTTTTGAAAAGCTGGATATCAACCCCGGGGCCAGATTGCTGGGTTTTGGATACTGCAAGGTAGAGAATGAAATGATCTTGGAAGCGAGCCAGGTGGCCTCTACACAGTACCTAGCTGACAGGGCCATTACAGGTAAACTCGCTTAGGCCGCAAAAAAAACATAGTAGGCCAGATAGATGGCCGCTTCAATGTCCAAGCTAGGAAGAAACCCAAACATGGAACAAGAAAGGATAGTCGATATGTCTCTGAAGATGGTACTAGTGATGGGCAGAGTTTGGAGTTGGTTACGGGCTGCTGTTTCTAAATATAAAAACAGTTTTCTGCGCTTAGGGTTGATCACATTCATGTAAACATGCAGAACACACAAAAAATTTATAAAGTCCCATTAGGCGATTAAGCAAAGTGCTCGTGCTTAAATTGACATCTCCTGTGCAATGGTGTTCATCCTGGGTGCCCCACATAGATGTACACTCACCCTGGATGGTGACCAACTATCGCTAGTATGAACGCAGCAAACTACGGCTTTTCCTATCAGGGCCAATTACCTTTTTTATTTTATAGGGCAGGGCAGCTGTAACCAACACCTCCAATCTCATCTCATTGATTGGACTCCAGTTGGCTGACACCTCACTCCAATTAGCTCTTGGAGATCTCATTAGTCTAGGGGTTTACATACTTTTTCCACCTGCACTGTGAATGTTTACATGGTGTGTTCAATAAAAAACATTGTACAATTTAATGATTTATGTGTTATTAGTTTAAGCAGGCTGTGATTGTTTATTGTTGTGACTTAGATGAAGATCAGATCACATTTTATGACCAATTTGTGCAGAAATCCATATCATGCCTAAAGGGTTCACAAACTTTTTTTGCAACTGTACATACTTTTAGCATTCATAAAGTTTCTTCTTGCTGTGTTTCTACAATATATAACAGCTGATCATGTAGGTTCCCTTTAAGGAAAGGCAGGTAAGATCATATAATTGACAATACTCTATTATACTGGATAATGTGTAAACTTAAGCTCAAGCTATCAGCTTTAATTGAGGATCGGTTACATTTTATGAGCCTTAAAATGGATCTAATGGTGATACTGGCCCTCTTTTATATATATATATATATATATATATATATATATATATATATATATATATATATATATATATATATATATATATATATATATGGGCTTTTGTTGTATTAACAGCTGTTATGGCTGAGTTAAATATTGTTTTAAAGTGTAATTTGGTGAGTTTGTATTAACATGGAATTTTTGTATTAACATGGAATGTTTGATAATGGGGTTATCAATAAGCTTTGTAATGGGGTTATCATTATGCTTTGAGTTTGTATATGTTACCTTATATGAAATTGGTAATTTATATTTGAAGGTTGTTTTAAAAGAAATACCAATAAAAAGGCTGCGGCCATTTCAAAGCCAAAATTAAAAGTTTCTGATTATTATTTATTTAATTTGTTGTTTATATTATTAAAGGTTCTGCCTACGGTCCCATTGCAATATTCCATTTGTCTATATCCAGATCATGTATACATCATAAATATTGTGACATCGTAATGATGATATGTAATCAGATACTCGCGATTATGTCTTTCTAAATAGTGGTCAAAGAAAATACTATGTACCTGAATCTTTCTGTTCCTAGAAGAATGTACACATTTTAGTGAAAACTCCACAATCTTTACATTAACATCTGTTGAGGGTACTAGATGTTATGTTGACATACATACTTTTAACATTCATAAAGTTACTTCTTGCTATGTTTCTATAATATATAACAGCTGATCATGTATGTTGCCTTCAAAGAAAGGCTGGTAACATCATATAATTAACAATACTCTATTATACTTGATAATGTGTAAACTTAAGCTGTCAGCTTTAATTGAGGATCGGTTACATTTTATGAGCCTTAAAATTGATCTTATGGTGATTTAACTAAGGTAAACACAGGGGGTAAACAAAACATTTACAAAGACACATCCCTTAGTGATATGTTCTCTGCAGTGTCTACTAAACAAATTAGTTCCCTGCCCTGAACAGCTCAGGAAGCCTCTCTGCGGCAAAGCATGAAAGTCATACTCACTGCAGTATGAATCATTAATACATAAATGCTGTTTCTCTGCTGTAAAATTTTCCTCACAGTGCATATGCTGACAGGATGACAGGCAATTAACAATACCAAGAAAATAACAGATTACTATCAGACAACAGCTATTTACATTACACTAGGTAACCTATCACTTTCTTTAAAGGGAGTCTCGTAAACCTGCTTGTACTAATACTTCTGGAAATAAAGGGCCAATAATTTCTCTGCCTTTTATGTTAAAATGCAGAACACTTGTCCTTTATGATATTCCTTCTCCTTTATAAAAACAAGTTTTTTTTTTGTTTTTTTTTGTATTAGTTGTTAAAGGAAAAATATAATACATTATTAAAATCAGAAATATTATCAAATGTTATATCAGATGCTGTTGGATACCTAGAAAGTTCAGAGACTCAAGATAACCTTTTGGATATTTTGTAGGGCTCATTCACATGGGCACAGAGAGCCGTACACCTTGAAAAAATGAATGTATTATAAAACGGAATCATAAGAAGAGGTAAGTTTAATGCCTAAATAAGACAAGGAAAATGCCTAAATAAGACCCAGGGAATAGGAAAATGTGAATAATATTGATATTTGACATATTAATGTTCAGGGCTTTAGATTAAATATTGAGAAACTCTTTTTCAAACAAACAAAAAAAATGGAGGACCAGCTGTTCCTAATATTTTTGCTTATTATTCAGCTACTCAAATATCTCATCTTATGGGTTATCATAACTGTTCAGACCCTCCCCTCTGGATTTTCCTGGAAGCCTCCCAAATAGACCCTATATACATTGATACTATTCTATGGATTCCTAAAAAACATATTGATAACCCCATTATCAAACCTTCCATGTTAATTTGGGATAAATACAAATTTAGAAGTAATTTAATGTCCCCTTATGCTCTCTTATTACTATTTGTACATAACCCAATATTTTTACCAGGATTCCATAAACCACTCCAATTCAAATGGTGGACTTTGAAAAATATTTATAAAATCTACAATCTAATAACTCCCTCTGGAGTATTAAGTCTTTCGTCTATGAAAAAAACTCACAAATTACCCCATCAAGAACTTCCCAGATACTTCCCAGATACTAATAATACAACTTACATCTCAAACTATAAGATCTTCGCAAAATCTAAAAACCCTCACTCTCTTTGAACATCTTTGTAAACATGATCGTACTGCATTCTCATAATGATTTATTCATCTTGATCAAACAAAACCTCATTCATATAAAACAAAAAAAATGGCGAAATTATCTGGGAAAAGCTATAACAGAAGAAGAATGGAAACAAATATGGTATACTACTTCCCACTGTTCTATTAAAACTGTCACAATAGAATCCAATTACAAATTATTCATGAGGTGGTATTTGATTTTCAAACGTTTAGCCAAGTTTAAACCAACTACCTCAAATAAATGCTTTAGAGGTTATTGGATATTGGAAACTTTTTACATATATGGTGGGAATGTCCTAAATTAAAACGATTTTTGATGTATATATATATATATATATATATATATATATATATATATATATATATATATATATATATATATATATATACATACATATATATATATATGTGTGTGTGTGTGTGTGTGTGTGATGATTTTTACCTTATTTGGGGAAAAAAACCCTCTAGAAGCCTTATTAGATCTCAAACCAAAAAACTTTACAAATACCCAATTCTGTCTTTTGACATTTTTATTCACTGCTGCTAAACATTGGCAAAAGCATGGTGGTCTTCTACTCCAAATTTCACTTTGGTCAGGAACACAATGAATTGGTTTTATTTATTTATATTGTTTGTGATAATATAGACAAATTTGAGAAAACATGGTCCCCATGGATTACATCTTAGTTACCACAAAATTTTGATAGATTCCTTCTACGTTTGTGATATATTCTTAAAAAACGTTTTAATATTTGTAATTTACCCCTATTCGATTATTATTCATTCCTTTTCTTAACTATTAATATATTTATATGTATTTTAATATACAAATCTTTATGTATATGATTTGCAATTGTCTTCTTTCTTTAAAATAATAAAATATTTATAAAACATGTACAGGTCAACAATGTACATGAGCCCATGGATGCAGACAGTGTGCTTCCAAGGCTGCTCATCCATCCATGTATGTAAGTAAACACTCAGATGTTCAGCTACCAGCACACAGCCTCCGCTGTCATAAAATTGCGCAGGTAGCTGTACACAATCACCTTACACTCCCGGGCACAAAGATGCAAATTTTCCCCAATTATGCTGAGGGTTTGAATGCCTAATTATTTTAGGACTTGTCAACTATTCTAATAGCTTTCAACTTATGTAATTATATTCCTGGCATTAATCCATTTTAATCTTATTAATATTTCCCAAGTTATTAATCTTTTAGGGAAAAGAATACCTTACCGTGCACCTTTTCAATCCCAGTAAGAAACGAGTATTAATACTGAACCCATTAAAGTCAGTATTTACTGGATGGAGGTGAATATTGAGAACATCACCTTCCAAGCAAACTTCTCAACCTTTTTCAGTACCTATGGTATTATCCTCCTGCCACCATCTATAGTGGAAGTCGGAGTTGCCTGTAAATACAGTGGTGTGAAAAAGTGTTTGCCCCCTTCCTCATTTCCTGTTCCTTTGCATGTTTGTCACACTTAAGTGTTTCGGAACATCAAACCAATTTAAACAATAGTCAAGGACAACACAAGTAAACACAAAATGCAATTTGTAAATGAAGGTGTTTATTATTAAAGGTGAAAAAAAATCCAAACCATCATGGCCCTGTGTGAAAAAGTGATTGCCCCCTAAACCTAATAACTGGTTGGGCCACCCTTAGCAGCAACAACTGCAACCAAGCGTTTGTGATAACGTGCAATGAGGCTTTTACAGCGTCCTGGAGGAATTTTGGCCCACTCATCTTTGCAGAATTGTCCTAATTCAGTTACATTAGAGGGTTTTCGAGCATGAACGGCCTTTTTAAGGTCATACCACAACATCTCAATAGGATTCAGGTCAGGACTTTGGCTAGGCCACTCCAAAGTCTTCATTTTGTTTTTCTTCAGCCATTCGGTGGTGGACTTGCTGGTGTGTTTAGGATCATTGTCCTGCTGCAGAACCCAAGTTCGTTTCAGCTTGAGTACACGAACAGATGATCGGACATTCTCCTTCAGGATCTCTTGGTAGACAGCAGAATTCATAGTTCCTTTTATCACGGCAAGTCTTCCAGGTCCTGAAGCAGCAAAACAGCCCCAGACCATCACACTACCACCACCATATTTTACTGTTGGTATAATGTTCTTTTTATGAAATGCAGTGTTCCTTCTACGCCAGATATACTTGGACACACACCTTCCAAAGAGTTCCACTTTTGTCTCATCGGTCCACAGAATGTTGTCCCAAAAGTCTTGGGGATCATCAAGATGTGTTGTGGAGAAATTGAGACGAGCTTTGATGTTCTTTTTGCTCAGCAGTGGTTTTCTCCTTGGAACTCTGCCATGCAGGCCATTTTTGCCCAGTCTTTTCCTGATGGTGGAGGCATGAACGCTGACCTTAACTGAGGCAAGTGAGGCCTGCAGTTCCTTGGACGTTGTTGTGGGGTCTTTTGTGACCTCTTGGATGAGTCCTCGCTGCGCTCTTGGGGTAATTTTGGGCGGCCGGCCACTCCTGGGAAGGTTCACCACTGTTCCATGTCTTCGCCATTTGTGGATAATGGCTCTCACTGTGGTTCGCTGGATTCCCAAAGCTTTGGAAATGGCTTTATAACCCTTTCCAGACTGATAGATCTCAATTACTTTCTTTCTCAATTGTTCCTGAATTTCTTTGGGTCTTGGCATGATGTGTAGCTTTTAAGGATCTTCTGGTGGACCTTACTGTGTCAAGCAGCTCCTATTTAAGTGATGCCTTGATTGTGAACAGGTGTGGCAATAATCAGGCCTGGGTGTGGCTAGAGAAATTGAACTCAGGTGTGGACAACCACAGTTATAGTATGTTTTAACAAGGGGGGCAATCACTTTTTCACACAGGGCCATGATGGTTTGGATTTTTTTTCACCTTTAATAATAAACACCTTCATTTACAAATTGCATTTTGTGTTTACTAGTGTTGTCCTTGACTATTGTTTAAATTGGTTTGATGTTCCGAAACACTTAAGTGTGACAAACATGCAAAGGAACAGGAAATGAGGAAGGGGGCAAACACTTTTTCACACCACTGTAGGTGCCATCTAGAGTTTAATTAATCCATGAGATGGATCTCACTAGAATCCAGTCTTTCCTCATCACAGGGCAGTTGCGATTGTGATAGGACTGGGAAAGTTCATATTTAACGGCCTTTTTTACTTGAGACCATATAACCTTTTTAATAAAATCACAGTATGGGATTTAATCTTTTAAGGAGATCGATACCAATAATTAATCGATCGTAGGGCACATTAACTATAAAAGTAGGAATGAAAATGTTTTTTTTCCCCTTAGCTGAAGTTCAACTAGGCCTTTCCTATGACTTCAGGACAAAGCCTGTGAAATGTTTTGCAAGATCAGCTATGAAACTTTTTCAGCTGATGCTTTTCAGAAAATAATTCCTGGAATTGTTGGAAATATTTCTGAGACAAAATAGTTGTTTGGATAATTGTGTTCCATAATTTCATTATTAAATTACCCTATTCTCAGAATCACTCTTTAAAAAAAAAAAAGGGGGGGCAGCCGCTGAACGGTGCTTTTTACCCCGCTGGACACCCAGAGTCTGCACAGTAAAGCTCTTTCTTTTGAAAACGGGGGGGGCTGTAATCAGCTTGGGGGGGTCGGGGCTAACAGCGTCAGACTCCGGCTACATGTGGAGGAAGTTTTTAAAAGAGCACTGTGTGTGTTGCTGCTGCTAGCTGTGGAGCGACACATGAGCAGAGGTGGCTTTCTTCAAGTTTGGTGACACAGGCATTTCCCTTTTGACACATTATTACTTTACCAGGCTAGGCATTCATAGCAGCTTTGTAGTGCTGGACTATAACCTAGCAGTGTACATCCTTTTGGTAGTGCCTCTGCTTTGTGCTTCAGGCTATGAGTGGAAGAGGGACCAGGAACTCCTCAAAGGGTTCTAAGGGCTCGATGGTTTCACAACAAGAGAAATCCATCTCCAAAAGAATGTCATCCTCCTCTGAGAGTGATGCGGCCAGTCAGATTGAGCCGTCAGGGGAGACTGATGTTGCAGCAGTGCTGGACACTTTAGCCCCTATATATATCACACAGGAGGTTTTTCTTCTACCATTTCTAATTTGGAAAAGAAGATTGATGCAGATCCCCATCCAGTGCTCAAGACCCTCATATTGAGGTACAAGGGGCAGGGGATCAGGAAGATCTTCCAAGAGATTTGGAAGATACTAATGTATCCTCTTCCAAGGATCCTAATATAGAGGGAACAGCATCACCGGACAGGTTGCTTGTACACTCTCTTACTAAATTGGTTTGTTCAACCTTTTTGCTCTTGATGAACCCACCTCTGGTTTGGGATCACTAAAACCGCCCCCATCTGGGGATGCATTTCCTATTCATTCATGACTAAAAAAGCTTATATGAGTGCGCATGCGCGAGGGTTCCAAGATGGCCGCGTAAGCCGGGAGCTCCGCGCCACGCCGTCTCTCCAGCACTGCTAGCGGGCCACCTAGCCAAGCTACCGTTTCTACGCGCTGTGCATCGGACCCCACATACATTGGGGATCACCCGGAGACCGACTCGTCGACCCGGAACGAGCGTAGACCTCGTGGAGGCCGAATCCCATTCCCGCGGGGTGTACCAAGATGGCCGCCGGACTTTAAGCACTCGTGCGCTCGTGTTGAGAAGTTCTCACCGCACCGGAGGGCTCAAAAACTGCATCTAAAGGTACACTGCAGTCCCTTTCACAATAAGTGCCCCTTGTATGCTTAAAACGGGGGCTAGGAGGAACTTACACGGGGAGTTTAACTCCACCACTCTATCAGGGAGTCACAAGATGGCCACCGCAGCGGCCATCGCCACTCAGCCTTCACCACAACATCTAGAGCTGACTCCAGACCACAGATCAGTCATAGCTCCGGCTATCCTCCACTTCACATCAGGACCCCACAGTATGGGGACTTCCTCCCCCACCTCTACAGAATCACTACTCAATCAAGCTTTTGGAGACCAGGCCCTCTCCCCGGCGGTCCCCCCTGCTTTACCCACCCCCGGCCCTCAGGGCCCAGTTACACATATGACTCAGTCATCCATGGAAGAGCTATTTCTCAAGTTCTCAACACTCCTAGATAGGGGTCAAGCGGCTAATGCTGCAGCCATCACGGGCAAAATCAGGGCTGATTTGCAGAACATAGGATCCAGGATGGATGCTATGGAAGACAAAATTGAACAAACAGCAGCCATCTCCCATCAAAACATCGGGCTCATTCAAACTATGCAAGATCAATTGGATACAGCATTCTCACGCATTGACGATCTGGAAAATAGGTCAAGGAGACTGAACTTTAGAATTAGAGGCCTACCAGAATCCATTACAGATGTCTCCACAGCAACACAAGATTTGATCCGGGCCCTGGTCCCCAATATCCCAGCAGCCTGCCTGGAACTAGACAGAGTCCACAGAGCTTTGGGACCCCCCAGGAAGGATGGATCTCCCAGGGACGTCATTGCTAAACCTCTATACTATGCTATAAAGGAAGAGGTGATGAAACAAGCCAGAACCCTACCGCAGATCTCATGCCAAGGGCACCCTGTGCAAATATTTGCGGACATTTCCCCAGCTACCATCCAAAAGAGAAGAGCCCTGAAGCCGCTCCTGACAGCCATGGCCCAAAAGGACATCAAATATAAATGGGCCTTCCCATTTGCGGTGCGATTTTCACTCAAGGACCGGTCATATTCCTTCTCCACATTCGACGCCGGAGAAAAATTACTTCTGAAATTGAATGTCATAGCCCAAGAAATGGAAATGGAGACTGCTGCTCCAACCTCCACTTCCAACAAACGCCCTCCACCTACTGGATCCCCTAATCCACTCTGGAGCAAAACCAAATCCAGAAGATCTTCCAATCACAGTCCCCCCTGATCCAGCCAGGACTCTCCACGCTGTTTCTCAGAAGGGATTCCAATCCTAGAAGAAAATTTTCCTTGTACCTTGAGGGCTGAAAGGTCCCCCAGCCCTCCCTCAATGGGAGCACTGATGACATTTTTGCTCCCCATAAACTAAGGGGCCGCGACTCTACCCTACACCCAATCATTCCCCTATCGGGACTTGTTTCAAATATATATCCCCGCCCCACCTTCTCCTTCATCCCCATCATCCCCCCCTCCCCTTTCAACTCCCCCCCCCTTTTTTTTCTTTTTTTTTGTGTTTTTTTTGTAAGCTATTGTGGTGCACCGGACTATAGTAATTGAGGCTTGAAGCCTCTTGGGTGGCACTTTACGTGTTATTTTGTATATACCTGCTGGCAAGCGCATGGTTACTTTGTCACTTGTTTTCTTCCAGCGGGTTAAGAAGTGCTGGGGCGCGGCGTGAGCCACATGCGCCTCATCCTACCTTCTCGACCACCTCGGTGGTCGGTGGGGTCGGAAGACCAACCCCAGGGTTGGCATTATTTCTCTTTTCTACATATCTCATAATTGACTGTGAGATGTTCGTAATTCTCCTACCTCCCCTTCTGGTCTCCTTTACACCGGGGGGGACTTTTCCTTTTCTTTTTCATCTTGCTTCTTCTCTACCCCTATTTCTCTTCCCCCACCTTTTCCAGAGAGTCGCTCACTTGACTTTTCTTTTTCAGACTGGAAGGAGTTTGGCAACATCACAAAGGTTCTCACATTCCATGATCGCACTCAATCTGCCAGGCTACGGCTCACCTTTAGGCACCTTGGGAGGGTAAGTGATGTGTTGTTGAGTAGCTCCCCCCATTACGAGGTTCATGGCTGATCACACACAACATACCTGGAGGGTAGCTTCACACAATGTACAAGGTATAAACTCTCCCCTTAAACGCAAGAAAATCTTTAACTCATATAAATTGTCCAAACTAGACGTACTTTTGATTCAGGAAACCCACTTCCCTAGTACGTATAACCCCTCTTTCTTACACTCCCACTACAACAAATTCTACCTAGCAAATGCAGCTAACAAGACAAAGGGGGTAGCAATAGTGTTTGCTAAATCCTGTCATTTCCAATTAATATCCGAAACCAAAGATCCTGACGGCAGATATCTGCTAGTGAAAGGCAATTTGGATGGCCACCTTTACTCAGTTATATCCTACTACTCCCTTAACAAGGGTCAAACAGCCTTTTTCAGAAGACTCATTCTTCACCTCACCCCCCTTCTAGAGGGAACAGTTATACTCGGGGGAGACTCCAATGCGGCCTTTGATCAGGGGTTAGACAAAACAAAACCCCTAGGTTCTCAACTTACCCGCCCCTCTAATGAGAGCCTTAAACTTGCGAAATTAATACACGAACAGGGGTTGGCAGATGTCTGGAGAGAACTAAACCCCACCAAACGAGACTATACTCACTTTTCACACCCCCACAATTCTTACGCCAGAATTGACCACCTGTTAGTGAAAGCTTCAGTTATCCCTACCATACTTCAATCAAAAATTATTGACTCCTCCCTTTCGGATCACTCATTAGTTGTCATGACCATCCGTTCGCAACACAATGGATCAGGTCAGAAGCAATGGAGGCTGAACGAATCCATCCTATCAGATCCTGTCCGAGTCTCTTTGCTATCTAACTCCCTAAAGGAATACTTTCAATTTAACGATGGAGATGAGGTATCGGCGGAAACACTTTGGGCGGCTCATAAAGCCTTTATTAAGGGGGAACTTATCAGATTATCATCAGCCATTAAAAAGGAAAGAGAGGCAGCAATTAAAAAACTAGAGAACGACTTTGTGTCCCTAAAAACCAGGCATAAACAAGACCCGACCCTTAATTTACTCCCTCAATTGGACAGGATCAGGCTGGAACTGAACCTAGCTCTGACAGCTAAAGCCGAAAAACAAAAGAGATGGTTGCAAAATAGATTCTATACACAAGGTGATAAGATGGACTCTATGTTGGCCAATAAATTGTCTCCCAGACTCAAAACACAGGCTCTACCAAAGATTATAATCCCTGGACAAGGCCCCACAGCTAACCCTACAAAGATACTGGAGGAATTTGCAGAATTTTACAATAAACTTTACTCACCATCCCCAGCCCCTGCTGATCACTCTATAGACGCTTTCCTAAACGACCTTCCTATCCCACAACTCTCCTCGAACCATAGAGACAGCCTAGAAGCCCCTTTTACAACGGCAGACGTTTTAGCAGCAATTAAAACCTTAAAACCGGGCTCGGGCCCCCGGTCCGGACGGTCTGTCCAATCCTTATTACAAAAAGTTTGCCGAAACTTTAGCACCTTACCTCTCTAAATTCTTCAACTATGCCTCGAAAGGAAACCCACTTGATCCCCAACTAAATGCAGCACTTATAACTGTCATCCCAAAACCTGATAAAAACCCAGAAGAGGTTGGGAATTACTGCCCAATCTCTCTAATTAACTGTGACATTAAAATACTAACCAAAATCCTCGCCACCCGGTTGGCAGAATTCATTAATACATATATACACAAGGATCAGGTGGGTTTCATTCCTGGTAGACAAGGCCCAGATCAGATAAGGAGAACCATAGATATTATGTCCATTCTCCAAACAAACTGGGTGGGAGGACCCCAACAATCGGGTATGCTTCTCTCCCTTGACCTACAGAAGGCCTTTGACTCGGTCTCCTGGCCTTATATTTTTGCTATCCTCCGCAAATGGGGCTTTGGACAACGCTTTACTGGCCTACTACAGGCCCTATACTCAACCCCTACAGCGAGAATCCGAATCCAGGGCTTCTACTCCAAACCCATTACCATAAGACAAGGAACTAGGCAAGGATTCCCATTGTCCCCTTTAATTTTTGCGATGGCGATCGAGACCCTTGCTATAGCTATTAGACAAAACACAGACATAAAAGGGGTGGTATGCGGATCTCGTGTTCACAAGTGTGCCCTATTTGCGGACGATATCATGCTTTACATCACTTCTCCCATAACTTCCTTGCCCAATCTAAACGCCATGTTAGATTCCTTCTCCAAGATGTCAGGTCTCCAAGTGAACTACAGTAAATCCCAGGCTCTTAACGTCTCTCTAACTCCCTCCACTGTCGAACTTTTAAAGCAGAACTTCAATTTCCAATGGAGCAAAACCTCCATCAGATACCTAGGTATAAACCTCACAGCTACGATAGAGACTCTATACAGGCATAACTATCCCCTGATGTACCGTAAACTGGAAGCAGATTTACAGACTTGGTCCCATCTTCCCATATCATGGCTAGGCAGGATACACGCTATCAAAATGACTCTATTACCCAGATTACTTTATCTGTTTAGATCCCTGCCAATCCCCATTCGAAAGGATCACCTATCAACCTTCCAAAACAAAATCCTAAAATTCATTTGGGGTAAGAAAGGTTATAGATTAGCCCGCAATACCCTCTTCGCTCATAGGAAGAGGGGTGGTTTAGGCCTCCCACATTTATTCCGCTATTACCAAGCAGCTAGACTAACACAGTTATCCGTAATTTACTCCAAATATGAGAAGCCGGACTGGATCCATATTGAGAATCAGGCAGCCCCAACTTTTACCTTAGACTTCCTATTATGGACCCCTCAGAAAAATAGACCCGCTATCTTGTCCCCATCTCTCTCCCACTCATTTAAACTATGGGATTCCCTGCGCTACTCTGCCTCCTTGGTCTCAACAATTAAACCTTTAACTCATATTTTCAATAATCCTCGCTTCCCTCCAGGGTACAATGTACTGGCCTTCAAATGGTGGGTTGATAAGGGTCTCTACAGGATAGGACACTTTTTCACAGCCACAGGACCTATCACCTTGCAATTTTGTATCAAGAAACGAAGCCTTCCTAAGACCGAAATTTTTAGGTTCCATCAGATTCAACATTTTATACACTCCCTTTGCAAAGGTAACTCAAACCCCCCGCTCTTCACAGAATACGAGCTTTGGTGCGGTCAAGCCATGGACCAAAAGGGGGGGATCTCCTTAGTCTACATGTCTCTCACCACCCCCAAAACAAAGGCGCCCTATATGGTCGCCTGGGAAACTGACTTCTCTTTCCATTGGTCTTTGGATAAATGGCACTCAATAGTGGCTAGATCCTTTCAGGGTCTGCTCAACACAAACCTTATGGAAGCAGGGACAAAAGTACTAACCAGATGGTATTACACACCAGTCAGAGTTGCACACATGTTCCCAACAGCCAGTCCGCTCTGTTTCCGGGGCTGCTTGCTTACGGGGACGATGTCACACATTTGGTGGGAATGCCCAAGAATCCGCCCCTTCTGGAAGAAAGTCTTTAACCTGATTGAAAGATTGATTGGTGCCAAGGTTCCCAGGTCTCCCACGGTGGCTCTCCTTAATGACCCAATTCCCCATCTCTCTAAACCCTCCAGCAGGTTGACCCAATTTGTACTGCTGGGAGCCAAAATCTCCATAGCCAGGAGTTGGAAGGAACCAGGGGTTTCTTTTACATTAGTTAAGCTGACTCAGGAGAGGCTCGCCAGTATGCTGGAGGACACGTCTGATAGGTTCGTAGCCACCTGGGAGCCCTGGGCCCGAGTAATGGGCCTGACCAACTTCCCATATGTTTGAACTCCTCTTATTAAACCTGACGTAAGTAGTGACGCTCTCACCACCCCCTACCCCCTCTATCTCCCTCCTCTTTCTTTCTCTTTATCTTTCCCTTATCTTTCCTCTTGTTCGCTTATGTTCTCTTGATATCCATACTGTGGACTAAAGCTAGTCCGGATAGGTTTAAAAGTTTATATAAATGTCTCTCAGGCAATGTTTGTTGGTTGACACAAAGAGTCTGTTGCGATTTGAACTGGTCTACTTCTCCCAACAGAGGAGCCTCAGATCGGCCCATGGGCTGACCGGCTGGTAAAACAGGAGTTCTCTGGTATGTGATAGACAACTTCCTTACACATATCTCCTTTTATGTTCATAATTTGTGGGCGCCTATTGCCCCCGACACAGCGTGATCCCACTTGGGGTGTTGAGGGTGCTAGGTAGCATACCGTCTATATTTTTTATATCACTCCCAATTGTCATGTCAATCCATTCCAGACACAGCGAACTCCTCCCCCTGTCATCTTCATTTACTTTTAATAATACAGATGCCTTACAATTCACAATATGTCCTCTCCGGTTTATGCTGTATGCCTGTACTATTTGACATGTTCACCACGTTCTTCATATATTGGTAAGACGACATGTTGGCGGTCTAAGAAAATGGATAATAATCAGAATAGACCCCCACTAAGCCAATCCCATCAACAGGATAGCAATAGAAGGGAGTCTTATAGATCCCCTGAAAGATACTATAAACCACCTCAATTGAGACCAAAAACTCCAGGTTACCCCCCAAAGAACCCCAGAAAAAAATCCCCCTATTGGAAACCAAAAAATAGGAAGCCCTTTATTGATGTAAGACAAGGGAATAACTACCCGTACACTACATTTCCAAATGGGATGTATGGGAATGAGTATGGACCATATGGGAACCAGGGTAATATATATAGGGATGAGAGGCACCAGGAATATAATGTTCCAACTCAGAATAGATTCCAGGGTATGAATAACCAGGACGCATATTTCGAGAATAGGATGGATTTACCAGGAGAATATAGGGGACCAAGAGGTGGAGGAAGAGAAAGGACTCCATGGTACCAACCCCCGTACCCTCAAAGAAGGGAATTGGAGTGGGGACCTCCTCAATACCCCCGATGGGAAGAGCAACAATCAGAGCAGTGGGGTTTTCCCAGGGGGGAACAAAGTCTAGAAAGATCAATAGAACCCAGAGAGGAAAGAGAGGCGGACGGAGATCAAAAAGCAAAACGAAAAAGGGAATAAATGGAGAGGGAATTTTCAATCTCAGTAGTGTCATCCTTACTGAGGCTGAGATTTCCGTTTTAGATAAGGGGCTAAAGTATGCCCCCCCTAAGGCTCTTAATAAATTCGAAACGTATATGGACATACAAAAATACACCAGGAAATTGAATGTTAAAAGGTATATGTTGTCTAACACACAGGAGAGGAATGCGATCAGCCAGACAGATATCAAACATTCTGGTTTAAATAACGCATCTCTCTTCAACCCCACAGGTGGTCTATCTGCATCTATCAGGGTCTTTAGGGACGTTGTCCTTAGGGATCTTGAATGCCTGAAAATCAAAGAGGTAAAGATGGCTAAGGAAATACAATTGGGTCTTAATCAGCTTTGTAACCAGAAAAATCTGGTCATTAGGCCCGCGGATAAGGGAGGGGGGATAGTGATATTAAATAAGGAGGATTACTTAGTCGAACTTAATAGAATAGTCGGGGATACTGACACATACATTCCACTACCCGGTGATCCAAGGTTTAAATATAAAAAGGAACTGGAGGATATTGTTAAGCGAGGCTCTGAGATGAGTATTGTAAACAAAAAGGAGAAGTCCTTTTTGGTCCCTGTCTCTTCTAGGATACCCGTCATGTACTACCTGCCTAAGATACGTAAAGACCCGGTTCACCCACCGGGTAGACCCATTATCAGCGGGATCGACTCATTAACATCAAGAGCAGGGAAATATATAGACGGGTTCCTACAGCCTCTAGTCAAACTTTTACCAGCTTATATTAAGGATACTCGTCATACTATTAATATCCTCAAAAATTGTCAATATCAGGAGGGTGTTTGGATGGTCACAGCGGATGTGACATCCTTATATACGGTGATCCCACATGACTGGGGCCTCTGGTCAGTAAAATATTTTTTGGATAAAAACTCAGGTTTGGTAGACAGACAGAAGGATTTTATTATGGAACTCCTAGAATATGCCACTACTCACACATTTTTTTGGCACGCAGGAGGTTTCTTTCTCCAAAAGAGTGGAGTAGCCATGGGGGCTAAATTTGCCCCCAGTTTGGCGAATCTCTTTATGGGGAAATGGGAGGAGGACGTCATCTATTTGGATAAAAGACCAGAATTGACCCTTTGGGCCAGGTATATAGATGACGTCCTCCTCCTATGGAATGGCTCTTTTGAGTCACTTGAGGAATTCATGATGGAACTCAATAGGAACGATAGAGGGATTGAATTTAAATACAAAGCAAGTCAACATACTATTAACTTTCTGGATCTTAAAATCTGGAATGAAGGAGACACCCTACTGACAGCCACGTTCTTCAAAGATACTGATCGTAACACATTTATCCCACGTGACAGTTGCCACCATAAAGCGTGGCTACAGTCCGTTCCGAAGAGCCAGTTCATCAGAATGAGGCGTAACTGCTCTCGGGAGGATGATTTTGATGCGCAGGCCGGGGTTCTTGTAGAAAGATTACTGGCTAAAGGTTATGATGAACAAGATTTAAAAGAAAAATTGAGGGAAGTACGAGAGATTGACCGTAGCCACTTACTTAAAGAGAGAACAGAGGTGGAGGGAAATAATATTAATAGCAATTTTCAATGCCCATTTGTTACGAGATTCTCTCAACAACATTTTTCGGTCAAAAAGATTGTATGTAAACACTGGCACATAATTAAAAATGACCAAATTCTGGGTTCATTCCTCCTGGAGAAACCACAGGTGGTGTTTAGGGGTGTACCATCTATTAGACATAAAATCGCACCCAATGTGTGTGACCCCCCGACAATTAAACCTATGTTTTTTCAAAATCTGATAGGGTTTTTTAAATGTAATAAGTGCTGTTTATGTTCCATTAATAATATAAAGATAAAGAAAACAACAGAATTTTGTTCAGGAAACACTAAACAGATCTGCCCCATTAAATCATTTATAACCTGTTCCACAGAGGGAGTGGTATATCTCCTAACTTGCCCCTGTGGGCTCCACTATGTGGGTCGCACATTACGCCCTCTCCAGGTGAGGTTAGGGGAGCATTTGGGTAATATTAGAAGAGGATTCAAAGGACATGGTTTCTAAACATTATTTGGAAGTACATGATCGTGACCCTCGGGGAACATCCCTCTTGGGAATCGATAAATTACAGTTGATATATAAAATACCTCTGCGCCAACCAACCAAACAGGGAAAATGAAAAACTGCTGCAGACACTAGAGAAGAGCTTAACCTACTCCATAAGAAATATAAATTAAAGATTTTAATGTTGCGCAATATTCAAAAGAGTGGGAGGGGGGAGAAGGAAAGAAAAAAAGGGGGGAGGGGAAGGGGTAGAGAGAGGGGTGAAGAAAAAATAAGGGATGGAGGGGGAAAATCAAGGGGGCAAGGGGGTTACAGATAAAAGGATACTAGAAAGAAAATAGAGATATGGATAGTGACTAAATGTAAACAGTGCCTTTAGACTAATGGAGTGCGTGATAGGCTAAATAAAAAATGATAATAACAATCATAAGTAAATGCCTAAGCACATAAATATTAAAATCTAAAAACTGTGCAAAACTGCAATATAGCGTGCCAAGTGAATATATAAATAAAGTGAAAATCCAAGGTATATATCAAATACCAACAATCTTATATGCACTCACATAAGCACAATACCATGTGACATGCCAGGTGGACATGTGAAAAAAAAAAAAAAAAAAAAAATCTCAATAAATCCAATAGACATATAAAAAAACATAAAAATGAGTATTCCATGTAGTGTATTACGTTGTGCAAATGGTGCTAGCAGCAATACAGGACGTGACCATTGCAGGTGAAAAAAATTAATAAAAATAAAAACGGATAAAGTGCTAGTAGTCAATGTAAAATGTTCAAAATTGTAAACGTGCAGTATTCTAAAGGTAAAAGTTCTTTGCTTCAGACTCCAGTGACACGTGCAAACTTATACGTGCAGTGACTTTTTCTTTCTGTCATCCAGTGAATGAACGGATGTGCCCTTACCTCACGGCTGTGAGGTTACAGCCTTATTGAAATAATGGTGTATAGCTTGCTCCAATTCCTATGCCCTTAGGGTAGGTGTGCCTCACAAAATAAGAAGATGGTAATCCATAGTGTAGTAGTTTAGAAGAAACCAGTTTATTAAGTTAAAATCACAGGGTACTCACATTGAGGAGTAAACATGTAAAGGGGTATATAATGCAACGAACAGTGCGTTCCGGCGTCCTTCCTAGTGTCTCTCTCACTTCCTTCCTTGCGCATTCGTCACCGTCACGTGACTTCTTCAGGGAATGAGTAGAGAGAAAAGGATTGCCTTTTTATGCTAGAAATTGGTCATACGGACTTCAAGAAAATGGCCGCCGTAATGACCAATTTCTAGCTAGATTTTAATATTTATGTGCTTAGGCATTTACTTATGATTGTTATTATCATTTTTTATTTAGCCTATCACGCACTCCATTAGTCTAAAGGCACTGTTTACATTTAGTCACTATCCATATCTCTATTTTCTTTCTAGTATCCTTTTATCTGTAACCCCCTTGCCCCCTTGATTTTCCCCCTCCATCCCTTATTTTTTCTTCACCCCTCTCTCTACCCCTTCCCCTCCCCCCCTTTTTTTTTCTTTCCTCCCCCCCTCCCACTCTTTTGAATATTGCGCAACATTAAAATCTTTAATTGATAAATTACAGTTACCCTGGAGAGGAGGCCCTAAAAAGAGGGCAATTTCAAAACTCGAAATGAGTTGGATATATAAAATCAAGAGCCTTAAACCTTTTGGACTCAACGTAGATATAGAAATTAATGCTTTTATAGATAACGCGTAAGGGGTTATGAATTTTTGTTTGTTTATTTTTATTCCTTTCTTTCTTCATATGCTTTTTGTGTCTTCTCTTATTTTTTGAATTAAGTGAGGACAGACCACTTCCTTCTATTTAGATTCTTAAAAAATGGTTTCCTAATGGGAATTGGACACCGTGGGCCATTCGAACGAGAGTAGTCATACACTTTTCGATATGGGCTTTCCACTTAGAGGTGTGCAGTTCAGATGGAGCTCAAACTTGGGCGTTGTTCCAGACCCGGACCGCGTTTTGGTCTCCAAAGAAATGGCGACCTGGGCGGGACCAATGGTTTGTGATACGAGGGATTCGGTTCATTTCTTTAACCTTCGAAAAAATGGTAATCGTTCGGAAGTGAGGCTTGGTTCGGCCGGAATGCCGACCCTCACCTCTTTTGAACGCAATCAAGGCTTGGTTTAGTCGTAACGCTTTGTTTTAGACCGGGACCGCGTTTGGTCTCCATGAAAATGGCGACCTGGGCGGGACCAATGATTTGTGAGATGAGAGATTCGGTTCATTTCTATAACCTTCGAAAAAATGGTAGCCGTTCGGAAGCGAGGCTTGGTTCGGCCGGAAAGCCGACCCTCACCTCTTTCGAACGCAATCGAGGCTTGGTTTAGTTGTAACGCTATTTAAACGTGATGGATCAGCATATCACCTGTGCCCCAGGAGGATGTAAGTTTTTACGAAACATGTCGGGCTGTTTGTGCTGATACCACCACGCTTAGAATATTCCCTAGCACGGGTGTATATTTGTTCTTATTTTTAACCGGTTTTTTATGCATATTTTTATTTTCACTTGTTAGAATTGGACCGATTCGGTCATACCTTTGGTCTACTGTATATTAAAAAGTTTTCTAGAATCGGACCCATTCGGTCATATTTTTGGTCTGCTGTATGTTAGCAAAAATTTTTTTTAATAAAATTGCCATCTGCCTAGTGGTACGTTCACGATCGGAGTCCTTCTTTGTTTTCCCCTTCCCTTTACTCGTGGCCGGGAGGCCCGAGTATCTTGTGTTTTACTACAGGTTTGCGTATTGAAAAACCTTGACATCGGACGATTCGCTGGGGAGCTATAAACATACTCCAGACGTACAGAGAGATTGGATAGCCACTATCTACGGTGTCCGAGAAGTTAAGGAGGATGTACGGAATTGTTGCAATCTAGGCTGGCTACTCCCGAACGATCCGTATCTATCCATGCGTCTAGTATCACACCGGAACGGATTACACGCAAAAGAACCCTGCAGAGGGCTGTCTGCTCACGCTAACGACTCCATTGACTGGGAGTCCACCCATTGTGGTAAGAGTCAAACTTTTTTCAGCTTTGGATTTGTAAGAAGACTACACTGAATTCGTAAAAAGGATCGATTTCTCTATTCATTGGTTTTTCTTGGAAACAGAGAGCCCCTTATTACAAAAGACTCTTTCTTCCTTGATTGAACTTTACACAGGATGTTTTTTTGATTTATAATTTCATCGATTTGTATTAGATTTCTCACTTTCATCTTTCATGTAATTTTAGCGCAACTTTATACATATAATTTTTTCTGTCGCTGTCTATTGTATGGATTTTATTTTTCTTTGAAACAAATAAAACTTTTGAAAGTAAAAAAGATTATATATTCTGAATGGGAACATCCGGATAAACAGTATTATCCTCCCAGAAAATGTTCTACACTATATCCTATGGAGGAAGATTTCTATAAGAAATGGTGGGGTTCTATTGATTATGCAATCGCCTCAGTGAACAAGAGTCTCACGTGTCCGGTAGATAATGTGCTGATGTTAAAAGATCCAACAGATAAAAAGTTGGAACTTCTTTCTAAAAGCAATATGTCTTTAGCAAGTTCAGTAGCGCAGCCGGTTCTTGAGGCAATTGGTGTATCTCAGTCCATTAAGGAACAGTTTGTGGAGATACTTAAGATTCTGCTTGATCAGCAGGCCCAGCAATGGGCTGGTGTATCAGATGCACTATGTTTCACAGTAGATGCTATGAAAGATTCTATCATCCAAGCCTCACAGTTTATGCTAGGACTAGTGCATTCTCGCAGAGTTCTGTGGCTGAAAAATTGTAAGAAACTCTTGGCCAGTTTCCCCTTTCATGGTGAACAGATATTTGGGGATAATCTAGATAAATACATCCAAAGGATTGCTAATGGGAAAAGCTCTCTTTCACCAGTAAAGAAAAAATGTAAACATTTCTCCTTTAAGCGTGCTTCCTCACCTGTGCCAGGGGCATCAGCCTCTAGGCAGTCTCGACGGCCTCCATCGTCAGCCTGGTGCTACCCCAAGGGCAGCACCAGGGTCAAAAACAGTCTTGGGGCAGAAAGCCTGCAAAACAGAATACTAAAGCCTTCTTATGAAGGGGCGCCCACACTCACTCGGCTGGGGGGAAGGCTCCTGCAGTTTTCAAAAATCTGGCAGGAACAATGTCAAGACAGATGGATGGCTCCCTCAATATCTCTAGGTTACAAACTAGAGTTCCAAGAGTTTCCGGCTCGTTTTCTAAGGCCGCGTACACACGGGCGGACTGTTCGCCCAACTTTGTCCGCTGAACAGTGTTTGGGCGGACAGCCCGCTCGTGTGTGGGCTTTCAGCGGACAGTTTCAGCGGACAGTTTGACGAACAAGGTTTTTCGGAATTTCCGAAAAACTGTCCGCTGAAACCTTGTTTCAGCGAACAGTCCGCTCGTGTGTAGGCTTGTTCGTCAAACTAAGTTCCGCGCATGCTCAGAAAGGATTTACACGCCGAAAGTTATAATGCAGTGTATAGGACGTCGTATTTTTCGTCCCGTCGTACGTGCCGTTCACGTCATCGCGCACGGTTTCAGCAAACTGTTCGTTCGTCGTGTGTGGCCATGTCCGTCCATGCTAATTTTGAGCGGACTGTTTGCCGAAACTGTTTGACGGACAAATTTGGGCGAACAGTCCCCGCGTGTGTACGCGGCCTTAGATCAAACGTTCCCAGGGATCCAGAGAAAAAGAACTTTCTCTTTCTAGCTTTGGATCATCTCTTATCCCAGATGGTGATATCAGAAGTTCCCTTGGAGGAACAGGGCACGGGTTTTTATTCAAACCTTTTCACGGTTCCAAAACCAAACGGAGAGGTAAGACCCATTCTAGATCTCAAAGATCTGAATCGGAACTTAAACTATCCGGTCCTTTCGCATGGAATCAATCTGATCGGTTGTTTCCATCTTGCAAGGAGGGGAGTTTTTGGCATCGATTGATATCAAGGATGCATATCTCCACGTGCCAATATTTCCCGCTCCCCAGAAATTTCTACTCTTCAAGATAGAAAATCATCATTTTCAGTTTGTGGCCCCGCCATTCGGTCTAGCCACCACACCATACCGCCCAAATAATTCAATAAGTCACATGACAGCTGCAAGGAACCCCACAGTATCTTCAAGGTATATCGGGGTATTGTCAGCTTAGAGGGAGAGTTTGTCTACCCTCTCCCCTCTATGGAAGCCCACCACCTCAAGGGGTTCCCTCATCATGGCCGCCAGAGGTTCCAGCATCAGGGCGACGAGCAAGGAGGATAGTAGACATCCCTGCCTAGTTCCTCTGTGCAATGGAAAAGCCTTGGATAACACCCCGTTAATGCAAATTCATGTGATGGGATCCATATATAGCAATTGAATCCAGGCAAGAAAGGATTTCCCAACTTTAAATTTGTGCATGACCTTCCATCGGTATCGCTACTCGACGCTGTCAAAAGCTTTGGCAGCATCAAGTGAGAACACTGCCCTATTGCCTCTACCGGCAGCTGTATGTTTAGAAATAGCCATCTAACATTCAAAGCTGTTGACCGAGCAGGAATGAAGCCCGATTGATCAAGGTGTATCAGTCCTGGTACCACTTTTGCCAAGCATGTGGCTAGGACTCTGGCCAAGAGTTTGATGTCCATGTTTATCAGTGATATTGGCCTGTAAGAATTGGGAAGCAAGAGGTCTTTACACGGCTTGGCTAGCACCACAATGATGGCCTCTCTCATAGAAGCCAATAGTGCACCCCTGCAAAATGCATTGTTCAGAGATGTCAAAAGCGTAGGTAGAGGGGATTCACCATACACACCATACAGCTCCGTGGGTAGTCCATCAGTTCCTGGAGACTTATTGTTAGCCATAGTGGCAACGGCCTCAGTTAGGCCTCATTGTGATGGGTTCATTGAGCATTTTACGACCCTTTGCAGACAGTGCCGGCAAAGTGCACTGGTCTAAGATGTGTACAAGCTTGTTCTCCAGAGGAGTAGTCTTGGATTCATATAATTCCCTAAAATAAGTATAGTTCACTTTAGCAAACAGGCATTGCACAGCCTCCTTTTGCGAGGCAGCCAGGCGCCATCTTGGCCAGCTTGGTCCGGCGCTGCTGTTTGGTCTTTACCCCTCCTTGACATTTTTATGACGGAAGAGACAGGTACTGGAGGATGGCCACTCCTTTGCTGTACCCTTGGGAGTGTGTGTGGAGAAGGTATGGCGTCTGGTATGCAGGCAGTCAAGATTAGTATCAGGAGTTGCGGTGGAGAGATCAGTCAGAGCGTCCTACTCCACGTCCCCCCCTCTGCCATATATTTAAATGTTTTTTTTTTCTCAATCAAAGGTTTATTGAAGCATATTCAGTGTTACAATAAAGAATATAAAAATAGCCGTCCTTAATAACAAAGAAAGTAATAACATTGGTAAAAGTAAATTTCTTGCAAATGTCATATAGAGTCTGGACAACAGCATAGTAAATGCTAGGTTGTGATATGTACAGTTAACATCAGAGTCATTAAGACTGAATATAGAAGATTGTCAGGGTTAGCGTATATCGGATTGGGGAGTTTATGGGAAGTTGGGGGGGGGGCGTATTGCACCAAAGGTTTTTGGTTATGGTAACTTGTTCAGACCTCATTCATTTATGACCTTATAGAAAACTTGGAGATTGGCAGGAGTAGGTAATTCATTGGGTAAGTAATTGGTAATCAGTAGATAGAGTGAATAACAACCAAGGTTGCCATGTTTTATTGAATTTTAAGCTGTTTTCTCTCTTCATGGCCACAATTTCTTCCATTTTAAAGATATATTGTACTCTATTTACCCAGTCCTTGATTCCTGGGACTTTCGTGGATTTCCAGTAAATGGGTATGAGAGTTTTTGCAGCAGTAAGTAGGTGCCGTGAGAGTGATTTTTTATATCTGCTTAAAGTAGTGGGTACTAAGTTAATCAAACATGCGGCTGCATTAAGTTCAAGTTTGGTATCCGTGACATGTTTTATCCAGAATTTAATTTTGTCCCAGTAGGCCCGAATGGATGGACATTCCCACCAGATGTGCAAGAAGGATCCGGTGTGAGACTTACAATGCCAGCATATGTCCGAGGTTGAGCGGAACCATTTCCCGGCCCTCTGTGGCGTTATGTACCATTGCGTAAGGATTTTGTAGGATATTTCCTGATATCTAGAGCTCAAAGAGCATTTGTGTGTCATAATACACGCCTTTTCCCATTGCTTCTCGGAGATCTTAATTTTGAGATCTTGTTCCCATTTCCTCTTATGTTTATAGTTATCTGCATGTGCTATCTGATTCAGCCAGGCATATGCAAGAGATGTGGTATTCGATACCTGTGATCCTTTGAGGCATAGGGACTCTAAGTGTGTCAATATAAGGCGGTATTGAGATTTGTGTTTGCCGTTGATCAGGAAGTCCTTCAGTTGTGTATAGAACCAAAAGCCGGGAAATGATTCACCCACCTCGGAGCGGAGTGCTGCAAATGACTTAATGTTCAGGCCATTCATGCAATGTGAGGTGAGAAGGTTCCGTGGTATATTATGCTGCAGACCTGGTGTAAAATCAGGATTGTTAGCGATGGGTGTCAATGGTCCCGGTATGGAGGCAATTTTATATGGGTCTACTATTTTGTGCCAAATATAGATTGTATTTGCAATTAGTGGGTGGTTTATGTGTTTGTTTGTCTTGGAGTGAAGTGTCCATGGATAGAAGCGGAGTTGGTATGGGGATAGGTTGTTTTCCAACTGAACCCAGTCTTTATTTGGGCCATGGCAATGCCAGTCTATCAATCTGGTGATATGCGAAGCCTGATGATATTTTTTTAAGTCTGGTAGTCCTATACCCCCTCTGTTTTTGGGTAATGTTAGGAGACAAAAATTAATTCATGTTTTTTTGTCTGCCCAGAGAAAGTTTCTTTGTACCGTGAGGAGTTTTCTGAAGAAGGTTCCTGGGATTCTAATGGGTAGGGCGTTAAACAGGTAGAGGAGTCTGGGGAGTAATGTCATCTTTAGGATTGAAAGTCTACCAAACCACGAGAACATCTTTGGGGTCCATCTACGTAGGGCTTTCGTTATGGCGATTAGTAAAGGCTTATAATTAGTGTTATATAATGGGTCAAGGTTGTTTGTTAAATATATCCCTAGATATTTAAGTGTATTTTGTTCCCACTTATAAGGGTAGTTATCTTTTAACAACGTTAATTGTTCTTGGGGCAGGGTGAGATTAAGTGCTTCAGATTTCGATTGGTTTACTTTAAAGTTAGAGATGTATCCAAAAGTTTCAAAGATTTTATGGAGATTAGGTATGGAGATATGGGGGTTAGATACGAAGAATAGCAGGTTGTCCGCGTATGCGGCTATTTTGTATTCCCTGTTGTTTACTGTGAATCCTTTTATGTCATTATTTAAGTTAATTGTCCTTATTAGGGGTTCCAATGCTATAATAAAGAGTAGGGGGGAAAGGGGAAAGCCTTGGCAGGTGCCGTTGTGGATCCTTAGGGGTTCGGAGAGAGTATTATTCACTTTAATTTTTGCTTGGGGATTGTGGTAGAGGGCAGTGATCCAGGTTAGCATGTTTTCGTTTAAACTAATGTGGGTACAAGTGGAAAACATGTAGTCCCAAGAGACTGTGTCAAAAGCTTTTTCGGCGTCCGTGGAGAGTAGTATTCCTTGGGTTTTAGAGTTTTGGACAAAGTGAATTAAGTTTAGGGCTTTCGTAATGTTATCGCGGGCTTCTCTACCAGGCATAAACCAAACCTGTTCAGGGCCAATAATCTTTGGTAGAAGTGGTTTTAGTCTATTAGCCAGTATTTTGGCAAGGAGTTTGGGGTCAGTATTTAGGAGTGAGATAGGCCTAAAGTTTGAGCAATCTGTATGATCCTTGTCGGGTTTGGGGATTACAGCTATGTGTGCCATGAGGAAGGAGTTAGAATTGGTTTTGTTCTTTGCGAGATAATTAAAGGTGGATTGGAGGGGTTTTGCAAGTAGGTGAGTATAAGTTTTTTAGTATTGTGAGGTAAAGCCATCGGGGCCCGGGCTCTTCCCCATTTTTAAATCTGATATTGCTTCGGTAATCTTAATTATGGATATGGGTTCTTCCAGTTTATTTGAGTCCTTAGCTGATAGGGAGGGGATTTTACTGTCCTCCAAGAAGGATTGGATTATGTCCCTTTTAGATTGCGTTAGGTGGGGTGGTTTATGTTGAGATGGGAGGTTATACAATTTGGAGTAAAATTTATGGAAGATGTCTGCGATTTCTTGGGATTTACAGTTAGGGCCATAAATATTTGGACAGTGACACAAGTTTTGTTATTTTAGCTGTTTACAAAAACATGTTCAGAAATACAATTATATATATAATATGGGCTGAAAGTGCACACTCCCAGCTGCAATATGAGAGTTTCCACATCCAAATCGGAGAAAGGGTTTAGGAATCATAGCTCTGTAATGCATAGCCTCCTCTTTTTCAAGGGACCAAAAGTAATTGGACAATGGACTCTAAGGGCTGCAATTAACTCTGAAGGCGTCTCCCTCGTTAACCTGTAATCAATGAAGTAGTTAAAAGGTCTGGGGTTGATTCCAGGTGTGTGGTTTTGCATTTGGAAGCTGTTGCTGTGACCAGACAACATGCGGTCAAAGGAACTCTCAATTGAGGTGAAGCAGAACATCCTGAGGCTGAAAAAAAAAGAAAAAATCCATCAGAGAGATAGCAGACATGCTTGGAGTAGCAAAATCAACAGTCGGGTACATTCTGAGAAAAAAGGAATTGACTGGTGAGCTTGGGAACTCAAAAAGGGCTGGGCGTCCACGGAAGACAACAGTGGTGGATGATCGCCGCATACTTTCTTTGGTGAAGAAGAACCCGTTCACAACATCAACTGAAGTCCAGAACACTCTCAGGGAAGTAGGTGTATCTGTCTCTAAGTCAACAGTAAAGAGAAGACTCCATGAAAGTAAATACAAAGGGTTCACATGTAGATGCAAACCATTCATCAATTCCAAAAATAGACAGGCCAGAGTTAAATTTGCCCAAAAACACCTCAAGAAGCCAGCTCAGTTCTGGAAAAGTATTCTATGGACAGATGAGACAAAGATCAACCTGTACCAGAATGATGGGAAGAAAAATGTTTGGAGAAGAAAGGGAACGGCACATGATCCAAGGCACACCACATCCTCTGTAAAACATGGTGGAGGCAACGTGATGGCATGGGCATGCATGGCTTTCAATGGCACTGGGTCACTTGTGTTTATTGATGACATAACAGCAGACAAGAGTAGCCGGATGAATTCTGAAGTGTACCGGGATATACTTTCAGCCCAGATTCCGCCAAATGGTGCAAAGTTGATCGGACGGCGCTTCATAGTACAGATGGACAATGACCCCAAGCATACAGCCAAAGCTACCCAGGAGTTCATGAGTGCAAAAAAGTGGAACATTCTGCAATGGCCAAGTCAATCACCAGATCTTAACCCAATTGAGCATGCATTTTACTTGCTCAAATCCAGACTTAAGACGGAAAGACCCACAAACAAGCAAGACCTGAAGGCTGCGGCTGGAAAGGCCTGGCAAAGCATTAAGAAGGAGGAAACCCAGCGTTTGGTGATGTCCATGGGTTCCAGACTTAAGGCAGTGATTGCCTCCAAAGGATTTGCAACAAAATATTGAATAAATAAATATTTTCTTTGGGTTATGTTTATTTGTCCAATTACTTTTGAGCTCCTAAAATGTGGAGTGTTTGTAAAGAAATGTGTACAATTCCTACATTTTCTATCAGGTATTTTTGTTCAACCCTTCAAATTAAACGTTACAATCTGCACTTGAATTCTGTTGTAGAGGTTTCATTTCAAATCCAATGCGGTGGCATGCAGAGCCCAACTTGCGAAAATTGTGTCACTATCCAAATATTTATGGCCCTAACTGTATGTTTTGGCGTTCCTTCCTTGTTTTTGATGGCATGAATGTGACCGTATATAGTTGTGTCTTTCAAAGCTTTGGCTAATTGTTTCCCACTTTTGTCTCCATGTTCATAAAATATGTTTTTTTTAAAGAAAAGGGATCTTTTGATTTTTAAATCTAGGATATGTCTCAGGGATAACCTGCTTTGTGTAAATTTTTCCTCCAGTATGATTGATTGAGATTGTTTGTGTTGTAGTTCCAGATTGGCAATTTGCTGGGATAGTGCTTCAATTTCTCTGTCCCTTTCTCTCTTTTTCCTGGCTCCCCACTTTATGAGTTCGCCTCTTATAACTGCTTTGTGCGCCTCCCAGTTGTTTAATGGGTTTGTATCAGCGTCGGGGTTGTAGCTGAAGTAGGTATTTATAGCACTGTGTATATCATCTTTTATTGTTTGGTCTGTGAGAAGCTCTGCATTGAGTCTCCAATTGAAGGAGGTGAGGTGGGGTGCATCTAGTTTCAATGAGATGGCAGTGGGAGCGTGGTCAGAGAGGGCTACAATGCCGATCTCAGCTGAGGTTAGTTTGTTCAGGTCTCTTTGTGAGATAAAGATAAGGTCAATTCTTGAGTATCTTTTATGAGGAGAAGAGTAAAACGTGAAATCTTTCTCTGTGGGATGTGTGGATCTCCATGTATCGATCAGTGTTAGAGATTGTAGTAGGGATTTGATTCGTTTGAGGATCTTATAAGTGATGAATGTGTGTCCTGTGGAAGTATCTTTAAGTGGGGAGAGAGGGATGTTAAAATCTCTTCCTAGGATGATGCAGCCTTCTGCAAACCATTTAAGCTCTTCTATTATTTTGTTGCAGAATGTGATGTGGGCGGTGTTCGGGAAGTACACATTTGCAAATGTGGTGGGTGTCCCTTCCCATGAGCCTTTGAGGAATATGTATCGACCTTCTGGGTCAATAAGCTGCTGTTTAAGTTCAAAGGGAGCATCTTTATTGATTAATATGGGCACACCTTTGGTTTTGGCAAGGGGATTGGTAGCATGATAGGTTATCGTGTAGACCTTATCAGTGAGTCTGGGGATGTTTTTGTCTTTAAAATGGGTTTCTTGAAGAAATACGATGTAGGGGCGGACTTTTTTGAGTTCTCTCAGAAGCTTGGTTTGTTTCTCTGGTATGTTCAGGCCATTTACATTATGGGAAATAATTGTTGGTGCTTTCCCCAAAAAGGCACACGCCATGGTTGAGACTGGGGACTGGGGATTGGTGAGGTCAGGGACTGGAAGATCTAGATCAGATAGAGGTCTTTGCAACCAGTTACAGTAAGGTGTGCTGCTGGGACGGGGGGGGGGGGGGGGGGGGTTTATAACTGAAGAAGAGGTTATAGTCAGTGGGAGGTGCAGGGGGAAGTTATGAGGGAGGGTCGGTAGAGGGGATTTGGAAGGGGGGTGATAAAAGGGGTTAGGTACTCGGCAGAATGGTAAGTAGGGTAGTTGTCTGTTGTCTGTGTATAGGTAATTAATGATGTTAGGATATAGAGTATGGAAGGTTGAGGTATTATTTCCCCTCTTTTTCCCTGTTTTTGCCTTCCTTTTGGGGAGGTAGTGGGAGACACGTAGGTGGCTCGGTGATAATAAAGATATACAATGTCGTCATATGTTTTGTAACAGTAGGAAATACTTTTGTGGGAGGTGTTCGTCAGGCCCAGAGGAGCCCAAGTGTACAGTTATGTAGTATCAATTGTGACGAGTATGTCTGAGACCGTTTATGCTGTTATGTCATATCTTGGGCATATATGACTGTCACTGTATTGGAGGGAGGTATGTCTCAGAGGATATTACTAAGCAGTTCACAAGATGCATAAACATTTCAACCGTTCTATAACTTGTCATAAAAAACACTAAACTTAAACATTGAACTTTACATTAGTTGTCAAAGTGGCCAACTTTGACCTTTAACCCAGAACCTGAGAATGTCGAGTGGCCAGGAAAATAAAAAGGAAAAAGGGGGGGGGGGGTGGAAATGTCTCAGTCCCCTGTGGCCTGGGTGTTTGCACAGCCCAACAGGTAGTCGCCCTCAGTGTTTGAGTTGAGAACCAGTACAGTGAAGAAAAGGAGGGGTAGTCTACCTGTTTCTGGCTTCTTATTTCCATTTGGGTGCAGAGAAAAAATGTGTCTCGTTATATGTTGAGTATAGCATAGTGGTCAGGCCAAGTTACTTACACTTTGAGGGCTCCAAACGAAAGGCTTGCCAGAGTCTGTGCAAGCCGATAACAATCCCGGGGAGCAACGTTCATAACCTACCGTAAGCTATCTTGAGACCATTGCTTTGGGGAAAAAAAAACCTTTTAGAGCAAAACAGAGTGATCATGTCGAGTGTTGCCTTAAACCGGTCTCACTGTCATTTCAGCCTGTGGGTTGATCCAATCTTAAGGTAGGCCAAAGATCACAAGTGGGTTTAACTGCTCAATGTAGATATTTGGTGAATAAGGTTGTCACTGGTTATATCGCAAAGTAATTCAGTATTCTAAGGATTCCCTCGCTCTCTGGGCCTTAGTGGTTTTAGAGGAGGTTGGAGAAACAAAGCTGCTTCGTTCTGTATGTTTTCCGCGATGGTAAGGAGATTGCGCGTGGGGTGGTCCTGGAGAAAACTGGGGGTTGTTGATTTCAGGTGGAGTACGGAATTCAGCGTACCAGTCCGGTAGGTTTATCTGTGCCACCTGTAGTTCCTCACAGAATTTTAGCAGGTCATCAGGGACTCTCAGCAGGTGTTGTTTCCCCAAGTAGTTAGCTTGTAGTGCAAAGGGGAATGTCCAAAGGACTTATTTGTTCCTCATTTCTACATCCTTCTGTACTCTTTTTCTCATCTTGTCTCTCTGTTTCAAGATCTTCTCCCCTCTCAAAATTCTTTCAGCCGGTCAGGGGTGTGACCGGAAGTCGACCTGCATGGACACTTGAGCTCCTAGCTCTCTCACAGCCCACAGCTACAAGGCCTTTCCAGGGGACTTTTTACACCCTCATATGGGTGGATCCAGGAAGACCCGATCCTCTAAAGTGCAGAGATTCTTCCAACCTCCTTCCGGGTCATTTACGATCTTCTGCGGCTACTTTACATCCCGTCACATGCCGCTCGGTGGGACGGACAAGATGGCACCGGCCTGCCTCCACCACAGCCAGAATGGCAAGCTCCAGTTCCGCACCAGAGCACACCCAAACACCCATGGACAACAGCAGGCAATCATCCAGCATCGGTAGATGCAGTTAGTCTTCCCCATCACTCTGCCTACATGGTGGCAATGCCAATTGGGACCCAACCATCAGAACTAGGCCAGCTCCCTGCCTCATGCACAGATGCCTTCCCAATGGCTGCTCCACAGAGCATCTCCCTCTCTCTCTGTAGACTCGGAGTACTTTCCACTCCTGTCAGGCCCCACACACCAGTGATCATGCGCAAAGCTCATTCAGTCTGCAGAGTTGTCTTTGACAATAGGCCTGCACAGCTATTGCCGGACCTCTGCTGGATCACCCCACAAAAACCCAGGCTCCTTCAACCCCTTCTCCACACACTGTAGGATAAAGACATCATCTACCATTGGGGGTTCCATTTCAGTCTCACAGCAAGACATCAGGGACAATCTGCAGTGCTGCACTACACGGCAGACCTGGATGCCTTTTGTGACACTCTGGGGATTCCTGTCCCTCAGCTGCAAGACTGGGTCTTGGTTGCCACCCCACCACCACTGCCTGCAGTCTGGCACAAAGTCCCCTCTTCCAAATGCACCTGGGACAAGATACCCCCCACAAAGCTACCAAACCAAAAAAAGGCTGACTACCACTCTAAACTCTAACAGAAAGAGACACCTGCCGCTTAGAGGGTTCAGGCAGTCAGGGGCAGATATTAACCTGATTCAGGTAACCCATTTTAACAAGGGATACTCCTTTGCATTCACATCCAGATACTATTTAACCCCTGCTAGCTTGCCGGTGTAGCTATACTATTTAAACGAGGGGCACCGTTCACATGCCCTGAGTCATACAATGACCCACAGGGACACTTTATCATTCTGCGTGGCCACTGGCAGTAACCCTTTGTGTAATTTATGCCCCAAATGTCTACGAAATCCCCTTTTTAATGAAGGTATTTGAGCGCCTCTTTCGCACACCAAACAAATCCCTAATTGTAGGGGCAGACTTCAATCTATCTCACTCTGCGGGTTCTGGATCGCCACATGGTGAACCCATGGGATTTTCCTGCCCGAGCCTCTAGGGACATAAAACTCTTTCATCAACTTATCAGACAATATGCTCTTTTTGACTCCTGGTGGGTTCTCCACCCTGGCGACCGCCAGTATACTTTTTATTCATCACATGCACACACATATTGATGACCTCTTTGTTAAAAATACCCCACTACACATCACCAAATCTGTGCAGATACTCCCAATCACCTGGTCTGACCATGCCTCCATCTTACTTAACCTGGAATTAGGAGCCCCAAATCGCACACTTGCCAGTGGCAGCTGAATAACTTCCTGTTGCAGCACTTCACATCCAAAATAGAACTAGAGTCCACATTAAAACTATATTTTCTTGAAAACACCCCTGAGTTATCTCTCTCCACCCTCTGGGAAGCCCATAAGGCAGTCCCCCGGGGTCGCTGCATCACACTCACCTCTGCCATGAAAAAAGACGCTAGGGCCACCAAGTTACAAACTGAAAGGGAACTTAGGGCCCTCGAAACTCGGCTACAGATATCTCCATCTCTACCCTTACTTAAAAAATTCACCATCTCTGAACGACACTAAAAGACCTAGCACTAAGACAATTAGAAAAAGCCCTGACTAGACTGAAACAATTATACTCCAACAAGTTTAATAAAGCCCACTCCCTATTAGCTAGAAAACTGTCTGTCCATAGTCACATGAATACCTCACACCAAATTAAAAATAGATCAGGCTGTATACTATCCCACCCTCGAGACATTGCCATTCCTTTGAGGAGTTCTACTCAGCATTATATAATAATCTCTGGATTCCTCATAGCTCCCCCCCATCTCGCTGATCACATAGATCAATACGTGCAACAGAGTGGACTCCCCCAACTGCAACCTTTCAGACCTTCTTCCCCTCAATGCACCTATCACGGAGGAAGAACTTGAGTCGACCGTAAAAATTCTACCTACACATAAATTCCCTGGCCCAGACGGCCTCCCTTACAAATACTACAAATACTTTCTCCCCCTTTTGTTACCACATATGTGTAGGCTTTTTAACACTTTCCTGCACTAGACCCCCATACTCCTATACCCTCAGATATGCAAAGATCCTTCCTCATTTTAATCCCAAAGCCAGATAAGGACCCCTCTCTGTGCTAGCTACAGGCCCATAGCACTCCTGAACTCCGACCCGAAAATCTTTATGAAGCTGCTCTCGATTCGCTTGAATGTGGTTCTTCCCTCCCTAATTCACAAGGATCAGGTGGGTTTTGTCCCTCTCCATCAGGCGGGTGACACCACAAGGAGGGTCATAGACCTAATCGATGTGGCAAACAGGGAGGGTCTGGGGTCCCTAATACTAAGCTTGAACACGGAAAAGGCTTTTTACTGGCTTGGTTGGTGCTTCCTGTTTGCCACGTTGGGCTATATGGGATTTTTTGGACCATTCCTACAAGCCATCTCACACCTTTATACTAACCCTACATCCCAAATGAATACCCCCTTCACTCTATCCTTCTCCTTCCCAGTCACTAATGGCACCCGTCATGTGTTGAACCCCTGGCTATCTGCGGAAATCCAGACATTCGGGACATAATGGTCAGTCTGCACTCTAAGCTGGACACATATAGGTCCCTCTTGGGGTATAAAATGAATGCGCCAAATCGAAGGCTCTCCAGATCAATATCCCTGCTAAAGAAGCCCACCACCTGCAAATAAGTTTCCCCTATAACTGGAAGACCTTGGCCATGAAATACTTAGGGGTTCACCTCACACGACGTTCGCCACCCTATACCAAGCAACCTTCCCCCCTCTTTTTCGCTTTATACGGGAACTATTACAAAAATGGAAGTCCCACCACATATCCCTTCTGGGGCGTGTGGTCTCGGTCAAGATGACCATTCTCCATAAACTCCTATACTTATTCCAAACACTGCCCATTCCTGTCCCCTATGTGCACTTGAGAACACGCCAAGGGGATCTGATATGCTTCGTTTGGAATTTTAAGAGACCTAGGTTTCCCCATTCAGTATTAATGGCATCCAGATCTGATGGGGGACTAGAGCTCCCTAACCTGATAAAATTTGACCAAGCGACCCAACTGCACACTATCAACTCCTGGTTTCCCCAAGGATCTTATAATAAGTGGATGGAGAATGAAAAATCATGGCTGCCACCCATACACCCGAACAGCTTGCTCTGGAAGGCGAATGCGGAGGTGGACCTGGGTAGGCTCCTGGGATCCATGTCTCAAGATCGCTCTGGCACAAACTATCCCATGACCATGGGCTCTGCTCTGCAAAATCTCTCCTAACCTCCTTTATCTGTAACCCCAGGCTGCCTGCTGGTCTCACCCACCAGATGTCCTCGCTTTGGGGAACACAGAACACAGAACTTATTCCACTTTGGACACTTGGTGGACCCTATAATTCGTAAGCTACTAACATTTGCTGAAATTCAGAACAAACATGAGTTACCTGGCCAGGTGTTCTATGGATACTGGCAAATACTCCACTATGCCCAAACCATTGCTCCAAGATTACCATTTTCAGCGCCTTCCCCTTTCAAGAGCATAATCTTGGAGGGATCTGCACGACAGGGCTTGATCTCTAACATATATCAGTCACTCAATGCCTATTCTATGCCAAATCAGGGTAAACATGCCTATATGCTCTGTTGGGAAAAGATACTAGGTGAAGAAATCCCGGAGATGACATGGCAGATGAGCTGGACCTAAGAGCTCCTTTTGCATGCTTTACAAGGAAAGTGCCTATAAAATCCTTTACTTTTGGTACTTGAATCCAGACATGCTTCACGTCATCTATCCGTCTAAGCCCTTGTACACACGGTCGGAGATTCCGTCGCAATGTTTCCTATCGGACAGTTTTGTCGGATATTCCGACTGTGTGTGGTCTGCATCGGACTGTTTCCGTCTGAATATCCGACGGACCAATTTTTCCAACTTACCGGTAAAATTTTCCGACAAAATGCTCCGATCGGACATACTCCGATTATGTGTAGCCTACTCCGACGGACAAGGTGCCACACATGCTCACAATCAAATTCGGCCACGGAAGCGCTCGCTCAGGTAAAACTACTGCTCGTAATCGATATAGCACATTCGTCACGCTGCAATGTTAAAAATTCTTTCATGAAGCGCATTCTCTTGTTCTTTGTAATGCTGCAAGAATTAAACTTCTTTTGATGCTCATAGTCACACACACTTCTCCCGAATGTATTTCTTCAGTCTTTTTTACTCATTTCAGCAATACAATATTTAAAATCGTCACATCTACACATTTCGTTTTTTTTTTTTTTTTTTTTTTGGGGGGGGGGGGAATTTTGTGGTTGTTTTTTTCATATACATCTCCTTTTTTGACAGTTTGCTCATCTTTGTATTTTTTGGGGTGTGTTTTGTGTGTCAACTTACCACAACAACATTATTATCTTTTTTGTATTTTCTTTTTTAATCTACAGGAGGTTGTTTAGTGTTGGTGCCCCTTGTTATTCATTTCACTTTGTATTTTTGAAATGTACCTGCCTGTCCTTTTTGAAGTCAAACACATACACAAGTATTTCTTCAAACAAAAAAAAACTTTATTTAGGTCTCAAACAACTAAAAAGAGGAAGGCAGCACTGGAGAAACTTGGCAATTTGGCGAAGCCTTTGGTCCCCAGGGCAGACATGAACTAATTCGAAAAAGAAAAATTGGTGGCCTGAGGAGTACATATCTCAGGGACAAAAGTCTGGTCCAGAAGTCCTAGAGATCAGGAAAAGCAGATGCCATCTATGTCCCCAGGATGTGGTTCTTCAAGAGGCTGCATATTCTGTCAGACCAGACTGAACCCAGGCCATCACTCTCTCGTCTTCCTTAGGCACTTCCCGCCAGGCATCCTTCCAGGCTGTGGCTGGGCTCCTGTAGTTGTGGCAGGAGGAGGAGGAGGCCGATGGTCGACCTCCTGGCTGCCACTTGCCACAGCCTCCCCCTGGCTGAGGTCTTCCTGTGTATGAAAATGGGACATAGTTTTAGTTTTTTGCTCATCAATCACACCATTTTGAGCTCATGACTGTTGCAAATTGAATGTTACCAAATAGAACAGACTATCATTCTGAGCCCAGCATTTTTCATTTTTGTACCAATCATTTTTGCTCACTACTGTCTATTGAGATGTAAACCACTTTGTTAAATCACAACTTACTGATCAATAAGAACATCTAGTAAACATCATTAAATGTACGACAAGAAATATGTTCAACAATGCAATACCTGTCTCAAGCTGGGCCTCTCCACATGTTGTTGCCTGGAAGGCCCAGGTTGGACGTTGGAAGCCTTGAAGGAAGACTGGAGAGTGGTGGCCTGGGTTCCCCCTGGTCTACCAAAAAATGCAGCCTCTCGAAGTACAACATCCTGGGGTAATAAATGACATCTGGATCTCCTGATCTCAGGGACTCCAGGTGCTTATTTCTCTCCCTGAGATATGTAATCTTCATGGCACCAATTTTCAACTTCACATAGGCCATGTCTGCCGTCTCCACCAAAGAAAAAAGTTTCTCCAGCACTGCCTTCCTCTTTCTTCGGTCATGATAAAAGGGGTTGTTGATCTGCCACAGGCAGGGCAGCTCCCTGTACACTTCAAGGAATAGCCCCATAAAATTGGCATTTTTGAAGGGATCCATCTTGTCCGCAAGACACAACACAAGACAAACCCTAAAATACCAATAATGCCATGATAAACCCTCCTAATCTTGTCCCAACATAGGCCTAGATAGAAGCAGTCTAGTCTAGTGATGTACCAAGTTAAAAATGTTACCTTCGTTTGCACGATCGTCGCGTCAGCTCCTCACTCTGTTCACAGATCGTACGTACGACCCGTTTCATATATAGTGCGCATGCGTGAAACTCCGCCTGCCCCTGACGTTCTTTCTAGACTATTCCCCGCCCCTTCGCTTTCGGCGCAGTGGGGAGAGCACATGGCAGAGAGAACGCAGGTGCGCAGAGTTCCACTAACGAGGAGGAGGGTGAGGAAACCCCAGAGCCTGAAACATCCCGATCCAGGAAGAGAAGATTTAAGGCCTCAAATATGTCTTTTGGAGAGATGTTGGAGATGGTGGACATATTGAACAGGACCGACTATGGACATTACCCAAACCCAAATATCAGAAAGACCAAGATCATGACTAAAGTTGTGAAGAGTCTTCAGAAGAATTTTGGGGTACGCCGATCCAAGGATCAACTGAGAAAACGCTGGTCAGACCTGAAACTGAGGGAGCACGATCAGTACAGAAGGATCAAGCGTGTTCTTCAAAAAAGTAAGTAGTTGTCGTGTGTTCATATGATTATTCTTAATTTCATACTGCTCCATGTGCTTTGATTTCATGTTGTGCAGTTTAAAATGGCCACTTTCAAGTTCACGGTTTCATTCGTTCGTAAGAAACATCATTCTGCAGGTAAGTATTCCAGCTTTAGAAAGTGTCTACAATAATGTTCTCACCTTTGAACTCGGCCCAAATACACAATTGTACAACACTTCCAAGCAATGTTTCATATTCCTATTTCTGCCCTCTGTGTGCTAAGTATTCCTTTTTTACATTCTCATAGGGGAGAGAAGACTTGGGAAGTCTGAGGACACCAGGGACCCCACACCTCACAAAGAAGGCAAAATTCCAACACCAGAAGCAGAGGAGCAGGAGGAGGAGGAGGAAGCAGAGATCGTTGAAGTTGGCCAAATTGTCACCACAACAGGTGAGTGTCGGAGACCACAGCTTCCGGTAAGCTCATCAATGTATGTCGGCATATTTATAATACATGGTGTGTTTTTTTGCTTTGTTTTGTAGGTGATGTGGAAGAAGAATCACATTTTACCAGTGAAAGTAGCCAGATCCTGATTGGGGAGATAATGGGGTGCAATCGGGATTTAGAAAATATACAGCAAAACATCAATGATGTTCAAAATAAAATGAAGAACATCACTGATGTTTTGGGGAGAGTGTGAAACACCCAAAACTAGCTAGGGTTTTATTTTTTTGTTTTTAAACAACGACTTTTGTTTTTTACAAAAATCCAAATTTGGAAGATGCACAGAGTGTGTCAACATGCCCTATCTTCCATCATGGGGGATCAATGTACGTGTTTTGTGGAAAGTGGCTGAGTTCAAGGGGTTGCAGCCCCAAAACATGTACATTGATCCCCCATGATGGGAGATAGCACATGTTGACACACTGTGTGCATCTTCCAATTTTGGATTTTCCAGGGGTGACACCCCATGTGATGAAGGCAATATCAGCCCAGTTTGTACATACTCATGTCTGATATTGTCTTCACTTTACAAAGTTCAACTTTGTAAGTTCCTGTGTTCTGTATGTTACGCTTTGATACATGCCTGTTTACACAAAAACACCAAGTTACCCAAAAATGACTTTAAATAATGTTTTTGATACACCCAATATGTTGGGTTGTTGTAAAACCCTTTTCTAAACGAACATGTGAATGTGCTTTGAGTAAAAAGTGAAATTATCAACAACGTGTGGCTTCCTTTTTCAATGTGCAAAAGCAGTATTTGGAGTAAAATTGTTGTTTTCGGTGACCATAGGTGTTATTTACTAAAGGCAACTCCACCTTGCACTCCAAGTATAGTTTCAGGTGCACTTCTGCAGTGCACTTGTAGTGCATAGTGGATGTGCCTTTACTAAATAACACCCACAGTGATGTGTTAATTTTCACAATCATGCTATTTTCCTGACCCCCCATATTTCTGCCATGGTGCTGAAAATTAGCAAGATTTTGGTCAGTAATGCACTACATACATTAGTTTAAAAAAACAAGGTGTGTGTGTGTAGCAGACCCACAACATAACAAGATTATCTGAAGAAGAGACTGTCCCCTCATCTCGCTCAGAACTTGGGTTTGCACTGTTGTAGAAAAGGGCAACAACAAAAAACTAAAATTTGCCTAGGAGACACCTAAAACCAAGCCAAGCAGTAAATGAAAACAAAGATTATTGGAGTTTCAAAGAAAAATGTATTACAAAAATGCCGCTCAGACATTGTCTGGCATATCAATGGCCCCCCTACCCACAAAGTACTCCATGTATTGGGTTCGGACCTCACGGGCGCTTTGCGGGGGGCAAGCCAGGACGAGCAGCTTCAAGGGCCGTGAGGTTCTAATTTTCAAGCAAGTCTGCATCTTGTCCAACTGATACCGCATAGTTTGCTGAATGTCTTTTTAAGAAATTGTGCAGAACACAGCAGGCAAGCACTATGTTATTTATTTTATATTCCGCCATGTGGATAGGCGTTAAAAAAAGGCGAAACCGGCTGGCCAGGATTCCAAAAGTGTTCTCCACCACTCTTCTGGCTCTGGCCATCCGGAAATTAAAGATCCTCTGGTCCGGGGCGAGGGTCCTCATCGGGAAAGGCTTCATCAGATGGTTTGCCAGGGCAAACGCCTCATCCACGACGAAGACAAACAGGAGTCCTTCCTGATTCTCTTCTGGTGGTGGCAAGCCCAGACTGCCACTCTGGAGACGCTAGTAGAACTCTGTCCGTGCGAACACTTCACCATCCGACATCCGTCCATTTTGCCCCACTTCCACATACAAGAAGTCTTAGGTCGCAGACACCACTGCCAACATCACGATACTATTAAACCCCTTGTAGTTAAAATAGTACGACCCCGAGTTGGGTGGTGGGACGATGCGGACGTGTTTCCCATCATTTGCACCTCCACAATTGGGAAAGTCCCAATGACTGGCAAAGTGGGAGGCCACAGTCTGCCATTCCTGTGGCATTGAAGGAAACTGTGGAGTGAAACAAGACCAACATTTTTGGCCAAGATCAGTATAACATTTTGGGAACTGAGTATTTAAAGCCTAAAGTATAAGGTCCCCTTATCAGAGTCATCATCCCCCCCCCCCCCCCATCTGATGGGCCCTTGCTAAAAATGAGGGGGGGATGCTTTGGACAGGTAACCCTCTCCACTTGATTGAAAGCTGAATGCCTAAATAATGTGTGATACTTTGGGAATCCCCTCCTTACTTACACAATTGGCAGCCCACCGGACAGGTAAGAAGTGTCATAATACCAAAAATTGTAAAAAATGGAAGCACATTTTGACATTCTGCTATTACATATCAAGATAATAATAGGGGGAAAAAAATGATAGCTTTGGTGAACTCGTCCATAAATGTGACCATCAAAAAGGTAGGTAGAGTGGGTATTGGGTTTGGTAAAGTCAGCAGATAGAGGATTGCTAGCAGCTGACCTAGCAGTTGGGGGGAGGGGGGTTCCTAATGAGTTTGGCACAACCAAAAAAAAAGTCACTCTGCATGAATTGAAGCACACACATAACATTTGTAGACATTTTAGGGGGTGTTTAGGGGAAAGCAATACTATGGAGCTGACAAAAGACATTGGTAAGTGACTAGACTATAGTTTTATGGGCCAAGAAGAGCATGGTGGGGAAGTTAGTGAGGCAAATATGCATGAGGACAAAGGGGCAGAGCATATGAATTAGAGCATATTGCAATGATGATAATTAAGGAATGAGGAAAGAAATGCAATACATTAGCAATCATTAAGTACATAGAATGTGATGTTAAAGGATAAAACTTACCTTCTTATAGTCCTTCTGCAGGACCTGAATGATGGCAGAACAGGTCTCTGGAATAATGATCCCCAGAGCCTGGGGGGAGATGCCTGTGGAGAACTTCAGGTCCTGAAGGCTTCTCCCTGTCGCCAAGTAGCGCAACGTGGCAATGAGCCTCTGCTCTGGAGTGATGGCTTGCCGCATGCAGGTATCCTGCCTGGTGATATAAGGGGACAGCAAAGCCAGCAGACGGTGAACAACTGGGTCCGTCATCCGGAGATAATTCCTGAAATCATCAGGATTATTCTCCCGGATCTCACAGAGCAAAGGCATGTGCGAGAACTGGTCACGCTGGCGCAACCAATTCTTGGTCCACAAACGCCTCCCCTCCCTGTTCATGGACTGGGCTTGTGTCAAAGTAAGAACCCCAACACCAAGCCCCTGCACAGCACAAACTCTACGACGAGTACGTAGACGAAACATGGTTTGAAAACGGTCGGCTGGTCAGAACGGACAACAGAAAGCACTGATAAACAGCAATGCCTGAAATAACGACCTGAATAGCAGAAGCAAGCAGACAATAAGCAATGCAAATCAAAGCGTACTATACCAAGATATAGTCCACAATGAAAAACGAATGCTTACTGACTACACGCACTGATTATCAGATACGCAAAGACAAGCAGAAACTGAAGAGCAGTAGTGAACTGAATCACAAATCTGAAAAGCACGAACCGTCTCTCACTAATCTTCTACTAACACGCGAAACACACGAGATCAGCAGAAGGAGCCCAAAGGGTGCCGGACGTGGTGCTAAACTTCCTTTTCTAGTGCCGCCATACGTGGCTTATGTCACTGCGTTCTTCGCAACCGGAAATTCCGACAACTTGGTCCAACCGTGTGTATGCAACATCACTTCCGGACCTCTTCTGGAAGTAATCCGTCGGAATTACTCCGACGGATTTGGTTGTTGGATTCTCTGACCGTGTGTACAAGGGCTAACTCTGACAGATGCTGGTGGTGTCAAAGTGATAGAAGTACTCTTTAACATATTTACTGGAGTTGGCCATGATAGTGCCCTTCTGGCATTCAACGCAGCACTTGCTGTCCCGCCTATTTGAGGTGCCAGTTCCTTTGATGCCAAAATTTTTCCTGCTGGGTGTATCACTGCTACAAATTTCCAAACCACACAGTAAACTACTCAGACACATCCTTACTGCTGCATGCTGTCTGGTTGCCCTCAACTGGAAGCAGAATAAAATACATGGAGGTAATGTAAAAAATGACTGCTTGAATACAGGATAGGCTGGAAACACATGATAAGGTCTGGGAGCTGTGCCATCTTCGGGAGGACCCCTCTTTAACTGGTGGATGAACTAATGTGCTATTTCTCTACCATTCCTTTATTTCCTCTTTTCTCTTTCCCTTACCCTTCTGTTTCCTCTTTTGTCACACTCTCTATTTTTTACTCTATAAGCTTATACCTCAGCTGTGACACACTCCATATGTAACCCAAAAGTTCAGAGTAGGATCTAGCATGGTGATCGTGCCTATTGCTATTACACTGCTTGAATTTGCTGTACTAGTTTTTCAGTATTACTTGGAGCTTACTTTGTTCTGTTCTTGTACTATTCTCTGCTAAGATGGCAAATAAAAAGCTTTCGCATAACTTGAAAGCTAGATCATGGCACGAGAAACCTCCCAGTTATTCAAAATACAAGGAATGTACATCAGTATAGTTTCTATACTCCTAAACTTTTCATAAGATTCCACATTTGAAACCCTTATCATAATAATATATATGCATTAATGGGTTTTATGAATATCCAAACAATAACTTATGAAAATATTATGAAAGAAAAAATATTATTAAAATACATAAACCAATATATATAAATGTATTCACTTGGTCATGCATATAACTTACTTCAATACAATGAACTAATATATTGGGAATTATTATTAATTTGTATATTTGCAGTAATTAATATAGATAATTTCAAAACACAATTTTATAATATGTCTTTATTTCTATCCATCAGTCAAGGAAAGAAAAATATGTATATATATACATGTTTCAGTTCAGTGTTATTTGAACCCTTGGATTCACATTGCTTTCTAGTATAAACACTAGCCATGGCCTTCTTCTTATCTTTAAGTGTCTAAGGCTCTTAATTTGTGACCTAGGCCGATATGCAAGGGTCTTAGAATCTCTTACAAACCCTCTTGTGAGAGTTTCAAAGACCATGAACTTAAGTTAACCACTTTAAAACAATAAAAATAGAAGCAATATGGCTTTTGAGTTGTTCATAAAATATATATGAAAAATATATGATGCAGAGGCCTAAGGAATTAATTCTTTTTAATCCCAATAGTTCTGACAATTATATTCTAAAAGCTTGACTTAACTCTGTGGTTGTGGTCAGCAGCACTCCTAATCTCATTATTAAATTGCAGAGATTTACAGGGATTTGCTGTATATCATAATCAGGAAACAAATCATTAAAAGGGATTGCAAACATATTCAAAATAAAAAAGCAATTAAAGTTGGAACTGAATCTAGATAGACTCTAGTTAGCTGGAGGTATCTTTGGTAGATGTAAATTAATTAGAACAATATGCTGCACAAAGGAACTACCAGATTTCTACACTTTGCCGAATAAATATGTGATTTTTTTTTTATTGCTATACACGTGGCTGTACAGTAGGTGTGATATGAATCTTGCATGGCAAAATGCACCACACTTACAAGAAAACATGATTCTTTTAGCAATTTTCCCAGCTAATTTTATAGAATCAACTGCCTGCTTGCCTGGTCACACATATTATTCAATTTACAGTGTGCATTCAGCAATGTTCAGCCATCATTTAGTCTTCCACTTCCCACAGACTAACAGTAATTGTTAAGGTTGCAAGCTTCCTGTAAAACACTTGCAGCCAAGTTTAAAGGCATGTTTCAGTTACCATGGAAGCTGTCATGTCTAATGCAGCAACAGGGTAGCAAGGGTGAGAGAAAATGAAAAAAACATCAGGAAGCTTTATGAGATAAAATGAAATGCTGTTATATCATATACTAGACTGACTAATATTATAGACTAATATTAAAGACTGCTGCCTTACCTGAGGAAATCAATTGTAATGATGCTAAACTAATCCTAGAATGAATGTTAAGTGTAGCTACATTTTATTGCTGCTTTAGTGGGACTAAAAACTGTATCTGAGCACTACAAACTGAAAATGCTACTTAAATTATTGTAATATTCAAAACAAACTCGCCTATCTCTCTATGTCTCCATGCAAATCATTTTGAACCCCCCCCCCCCCCAGCATTTGTAACCATGGCCATCTTGTGTAAGGGCAGTTGATTCATATAAAGCAGTAAACCTCCTGTGCATTTGTGTAGTAGTCTAACATCTTCCCACATCTTTCTGATCTCTCTCGACTAGGGGGAAGTCCAAACAATGTACTACAAAAACAAGAAGGAGAGGGCGCACCAGCCTAGCACGTTATCCCAATAACCATTTATTTATATAAAAGTAAGCAAATATCCACTTACAAACATTAAAACAGACAAAGCTCATCAAAATGGTAAAGTTGTATTGTGCACTCTGCATGCTGAAGCTTGGAAGGATATCCCTTAGATCCAAATATCTTACACATTTCAAGGGTAATACCCTTTTGGATCCTTACAGCTAACCAATTTATATATAAATGAACATAGCACAGGATTCCTTTACTCCACCATTTAAGGGGTGGGGCCTGACACGCACAAGTCATATGACCCACTGATCCACATTTCACATATCATATATAATCCAATAAAATCCAAACAAAACATACTAATGCAAAAACAAAACTTAAAGGGGTTTTAAAGGTAAATATTTTTTCACCTTAATGCATTCTATGCATTAAGGTGAAAAAACATCTGACAGTGCCTGCTCCCCCAGCCCCCCCGTTTTACTTACCTCACCCCTCGAAAGTCCCGCGCTCGTCCCCCGACGTCCTTTCCACCGTTCAGCCTGGCCGCTGATTGGCTGGAGTGGATGGATGGAAAGCAGCGCAGCCATTGGCTCGCACTGCTGTCAATCACATCCACTGACGCGGAGCAGCGGGGGGTGGGGCTGTGTGATACAGCGAGCGGCTATAGCCGATGGCTGTATCACGGGAGCGCGCCCGCAGATGCTTCTCACCATGCGAGGGAGCTCGCATGAACGTGAGAAACACCTGCGGGAGGAAGCCGAGACAGCCGCCGAGGGACCCCAGAAGAGCAGGTTCGGGGCCACTCTGTGCAAAACGAGCTGCACAGTGGAGGTAAGTATAACATGTTTGTTATTTAAAAAAAAATAAAAATTCACTTTACAATCCCTTTAATTTCATAAAATGAGTGCACATACTCATTTACCTTATGTACAATACGCATACAGCATAATAGAAGTCTCTTATGAAAATTGCTGCGCCTCCTATCAAACCAAAATTCATGCTTGACATCACGTGAAAAAGGGGCTGCAATATGATGTTTGGGTTGCAAAATATCACCCCCATAAATTTTGTCATATTTAGGTTTAGTATTCCAATCCAAGATGGCCCCAAGAGCGTACTAGAATGCATGCTGCTAGATCGTAAATTCAGGCTGGAAGTACAGTCCACCTCCCATCTCCAGCCTAGCTACTACATGGCTTCCTTTTCCTGCCCCCAGCAGTGACAGCCAGCCTCTCATATGAACAGTAACTCATCCTGCTCCCATATACTGTAGCATCAGATGCCGGCAACATGAAAACACAGCAGCAGCTCAGACCATGATAGATGATATGGCTACATGTATGGGTCTGTAAAGGATTAAATTGATAAATAATGAATAATAATAATGATGATAATAACAATGTATAAATAAATTAATTAATAAATAGATGCGGCAAAATAGATAGATATCAAGATGAGTGCTGCCAGCAATGATTCAAGGAGACCAAATAGTAAAACATACTCAAGTGAGCCTAACGTGAAGATCCAATATGCCTCTCTTCTACATAACCTATTAATCTCTATTAAGATCACCTCTATGGCTTCTATGCCAAAAACTCTAAGTCCAGAGGGGTCGCCATAGTCAGGGCCAGATTAAGAACATCATGGGCCTGGTGCTGAGGATTTTGGTGGGGCCTTTTATAAACAATAAATAAATAAAAATGCAAACTATTTTTTGTGATAACAAATTAAATTAAAGAGAGAGAGGGAGGATGAGAGAGAGAGAGAGAGAAAGGGGGTGAAAGAGGTGTGAGGGGTAAGGGAGGGAGGATGTGAGAGAGAAAGGGGGGGGAGAGAGAGAGGATGCACATGAGCATGTGTGTGGGAATGACATCAACGCAGCCTGGCCAAGGCAAGTGACCGAAGGCACAGAACCCAGAAGGAAGACCGGGGTGAAGATGGAAGTGCCCGGGGCCCCGCCGGTTGATCACAGCACAGCACTGGAGGGCTCAGTCTGACAATTTAAGTGTACCCTAATGTGCTAATATGCTGTGCATACTTGTACATTATGGCATAACCTACCCCAGGGCCTCTAAAAAGTAGTAATGTTAGAAAAGTTTACTACCGCTTTAATATCACGAGCCTCTCATGGGGCCCCCTACTGACCCTGTGGCCCTTGGGCAGTGCCTAAGTGCATAGTTATCAACATTTCAAAAATATTTTCAGAGACGCTTTTCTTTACAAGTGCTATATTTATAGTAGCTGACATCCCCCGTGTTCCTCTATACATCACAATAGTAATTACAAAATGAAATAAGTACTAGTGAGGTTTCCTTTCATTGAACTGACAAAAGTGCCCATTCTAGAGCTGGTAACATTGAGGATATTCAGTATAATTTTAAAGAACTGTTTTTGTGAGTAAGAGGCATAGGGGAGGAGTATGGATGGTATACAAGTGGGAACTATGTGCAGGTGAGGGAGAGGAATGTGGAGGGTCTAACAGTGGGCACTTGTCATGTATCAGATAAGACCAGAACTGTGTGGACTGCAACAGAGGAAACCCAAACGTGTATAAGTGAAATATGATTTATTAAAGAAAGTGAATAATATGAATACAACCACACAGTGCAATAAACCAACCAACAAAGACCCCCAAACAACAACAGACAGATATGTACAATAAATGGGAAATGCAAGTACCGTAAACGATAGGCAGGCCAGGGTCATACACAGGAGGATCAGAAAATAAACAAGGGCAGTCCAGAATCAGAGTCACAAGCCAGGCCAAGGTCATACACGGGGAGATCAGCAAATGGGGTAAGGAACACAGGACAGGGAGAGGATGGATGGATCAGACTTCAGGACAGGAATAATGGTAACAGGTGGGACAGGGTTGGGACCAGGACAGGGAAACAGGATCAGAACCACGGGTCACAGGTTCAGGGTACAGGAACAGGTTCAGGATCGCAAGCAGCAGGTCAGGGCACAAGGAACAATACCGAGGCAAACATATGACTGCTTGCCAGCTATTTATAGGCCTGTGATTGGCCTCAAGTGACACCTGATTGCAGGAGGTGCTGCCTGCTCCATACTGCCAGGATCCATCCGCTGGTGGACGCCAGTACTGCGGCCCAAAGATGATATAGCATCAGCAGGAAAAAGCTCTCCTGACAGCTCAAAACTGACAGGAGACACCTGCTGGTGGACCTCAGTACTGCACGCCAAAAGACAGATATTATCAGCGGATGGAACATTTCCTGACAGTACCCCCCCTCAAAGGAGCGGCCTCCGGACGCTCCAACTAGCTGCTGCTGGGACAAGTCCATGGCATCAAGCTGGGCAACAGGCGGAGTCATAACAGGTTTAGCAGCAGGCACATCAAGCGAGGCAGCGGGTACATCAAGCTGGGCAGAGGGCACAGGCACTTCAAGCTGGAGCAATGGGCACCGCAGGCTGGACAGCGGGCACCGGCACTTCAGGCTGGACAGCGGGCACCGGCACTTCAGGCCGGGAGGCAGGCACATCAGACCGGGAGGCTGCAGGGCAGGCACCGGGACGGCATCAGACTGGCAGGCCGGGACATCAGACTGGAAGGCATCAGACTGGCAGGCCGGGACATCAGACTGGAAGGCATCAGACTGGCAGGCCGGGACATCAGACTGGAAGGCATCAGACTGGCAGGCCGGGACATCAGACTGGAAGGCATCAGACTGGCAGGCCGGGACATCAGACTGGAAGGCATCAGACTGGCAGGCCGGGACATCAGACTGGAAGGCATCAGACTGGCAGGCCGGGACATCAGACTGGAAGGCATCAGACTGGCAGGCCGGGACATCAGACTGGAAGGCATCAGACTGGCAGGCCGGGACATCAGACTGGAGGGCATCAGACTGGCAGGCATCAGACTGGAAGGCCGGGACATCAGACTGCAAGACATCAGACTGGAAGGCATCAGACTGGAAGTCGTCAGGCTGGAAGGCCGGGACATCAGACTGGAAGGCATCGGACTGCAAGACATCAGACTGGAAGGCCGGGACATCAGACTGCAAGACATCAGACTGGAAGGCCGGGACATCAGACTGCAAGACATCAGACTGGAAGGCCGGGACATCAGACTGCAAGACATCAGACTGGAAGGCCGGGACATCAGACTGCAAGACATCAGACTGGAAGGCCGGGACATCAGACTGCAAGACATCAGACTGGAAGGCCAGGACATCAGACTGCAAGGCATCAGACTGGAAGGCCGGGACATCAGACTGCAAGGCATCAGGCTGGAAGGCCGGGACATCAGACTGCAAGGCATCAGGCTGGAAGTCGTCAGGCTGGAAGGCCGGGACATCAGGCTGCAAGGCGTCAGGCTGGAAGGCCGGGACATCAGGCTGCAAGGCGTCAGGCTGGAAGGCCGGGACATCAGGCTGCAAGGCGTCAGGCTGGAAGGCCGGGACATCAGGCTGCAAGGCGTCAGGCTGGAAGGCCGGGACATCAGGCTGCAAGGCGTCAGGCTGGAAGGCCGGGACATCAGGCTGCAAGGCGTCAGGCTGGAAGGCCGGGACATCAGGCTGCAAGGCGTCAGGCTGGATAGCAGGCAGATGATTGGCAGAATCAGGTGGGTGATCAGGTTCAGCTGGCATGCAGGCAGACTGGAGCAGGTTGGTTGGTGTGGAGGCAGGTTGCGTTACTGGCAGGATCAAATGGGTAGGAAAGAACTTCCGTCTCTTTTTAGATTTAGCTACTGAAGGCCTGTAGGTAGCTGCAGATCTATAGGTAGGGGATGAAGCAGACTGGAGAGAAGGGTTGGAATATGGCAGGGAAGAGGTAACAGTGGCTGGGGGAAGTTCTTGAGGGATAGTGGGCCGCAGTAAAGAGGCCGTTGGATTAAAGGCAGGATATGTGCAGCAGGAAGAAACAGGGTATTGATATTTGGTGGGGGGTAGAGTATATTGGGCTGAAACTGAGGTTGCCATAGGTGATGGAGGAAGAGACTCTTGGGCAGGCGGGTGTTTGGTAGCAGAGAGGGTTAGTTGTGGGCTGGCTGTGGCTGATTGCAAAATACCAGACCATGCTAAAAGTAGTGGTTGTACAAACTGCGGGTTACATACTGCCTGTCTAACAAGGGTTTGTACGGAATCAACACATTCTATTATCATCTGTTGGGAACAGGCTGTGTAATGCTCAAAAAAGTAAGGGGGATGGGGGCGTGACCGGAAGTCGCAGTGGACGGACGTGCCAGAGCTGAGCTCCGCCGAGGCCTCTCAGCATCCCCGTCCATCCTTGCTCGTCGGGCGTTTTTTCGCCCCACTGGACCCTCCATCTGTCCGGGGGAACGTCATAGCTCCGGACGGAGCCATTATCTTCGGCCGATTCGCCGCCGAGCCGGTGAACAGGGCCGCAGACGCCGAGACGGGCCGGTCCCCGCCGCTATCTTGCGGCCTACTCCACATCGCGGATCCTCCGAACGGCGCCTCGCGGAGCACATCCCGGGCCGGCATCCAGGACTTCATCCACCGCTGGGCTCATGGGACCCTCCCGCTGGGGACAGGGAGCTGCGGATTGTTCGTTGGGGCCTGGAAGAACACCAGCGCTGAGAGGTGAGACCCGGCGGCCATCTTGGTACACCTGAGGCCTGATACAGTTTATCTGCACCCCTCCTCTCAGCTGTCCTGCATAATCCCTCAACGAGGACAGTACCCCAGTTTAAGCACAGCCTATCCCCCCCCCCCCCTGGGTGGCTGCCTGCCTGGATCATCCTCCATTTCGAGTCCTTTAGGCCCTATCGGCGGCCATCTTGGTACACCTGGTCCCTTCTTCCATCATCTTAAGGCCTACTTCTGCCCATTTTACAGCCTGTTTAGTGCCTGGACTCTCCCTGTACCGTAGTGTGGCAGTGTTTCATGGACTCCCCCTCCCCCCACTAGCTCTCTAACCTGATACATTCTACTTCGGGGTCACACCCCGGGTCCCTCTGCTTGATAGACATGTGATCACTTTTTGCGAGTCCTACCCGCCTTCCAATGCTCCCCCACCGCTTACAGTTGCTTCTTCCACATGGGGAGTTCCACGTGTAATTGAATGTATGCCTAGTCCCATTGCCTCATGGTGAAATACGGACCGAAACACCTCCCTCAGTCGCTGTCTCCTGATCTGCGGCCCTCACAGACTCTGGATCGCTTTCTAAGCAGGCCGGCCTCCCCTGTTCCAACTCCAGGCTCTTCTACATATGCACAAGTGGCTTCCCAGTTATCCGCACCAGATAACCCAAGTCCTCTGTCCAGGAGCCACCTGGACACGATGTCCGCCCCTGTTACCGTCGATGTACTGGATGATAAACTGCGAGCTCTCCTGCAGGACTTGACCAGCAATGTCTCTAAGGAAATGGGTAAACTCGCCCATGAATTGCGGGGGGAGCTTGCTCAGATTGGGGAACGGACTGACGTCCTGGAAACCAAATTTGACGACCTACTGCAATATGTGCACGTCTTGGAAGAAGACAACGCCGGTTTGAAGCAATCAGTCTCGCAGCTCCAATCTCAACAGGAGGATCTGGAGAACAGGGAACGTCGCCAAAACCTACGCATCAGAGGAGTCCCTGAGGCGGTTAGTGAGGGGGAGATTAAACCATATTTACTCAGCCTCTTCAATGTTGTCGCCCCTAAAATTCCGGACATAGATTGGAGATTGGATAGGGCCCACAGGTCTCTGGCCCCAAAGCCCCCAGCTGGGGCCAACCCTAGAGACATCATTGTGCGCTTCCACTACTACGACAGCAAAGAAGCGCTGACCATGGCCACCCGTAACAAGTCCCGTCTGGAATTTAAAGGAGCCAAGATACAAATCTTCAGCGACTTATCCCCTATAACCTTGGCCAAACGTCGCAGCTTTCGTCCTGTGACTACGCATCTGCAAAATCACCAGTTCCCGTATCGCTGGGGTTTCCCCTTTCGTCTCTCGGCCTCTAAAGATGGGACTCAATACTCCATGAGAGATCTTCAGGAAAGCGAGGCTTTCATACGCAATCTGGGTTTACCACCTCTGCCAGATGAGGACCCCATCCCGCTTCCAACGACGCCCAGACCCTCGTCTATCCCGGCACGGATTTGGACACCAGCTCGCCAGAAATCGCAGAAACCCTTCTCTACTCCTCAGCGTAACTTGCACCCCAGATTACCTCCTTGAAGAGAAATCTCAAACGTCAGGTCGGGTTGGTCTCGATTTCGGTCCTTGTTTCACCATGTTTTTTCCCTTTTTTCCCCTTGACAGGGGATGTACGCACCCTTAGTTATAGGTTGTGACTTTTCTTTTCTTCCCATTTTTGGGTGCCTGGGACTATGGTATATTGTTCCTATTGATTGTAACGTTTGCTGGAAGGTGGCGGGGTCTCTCCAGATGAGCTGGAACCCCTGATGTGCCTCCTTTTGTTCCGCGGCCGCGGCTGCGGACTCCTGGGTGGTTTTTACCCCCCAGGCCTTTTTTCTGTTACCTATGGTTTATTTTTCCATTTTTTAGGCCTTTTTTTTGGCCTTTTTTTCATTTTTTGCTTATTTTGGATGCCTTCTTTATCACTCATTAGATGCATTGTTGATATGTTATGTTTTCACGTGCTTTTCATCCCTAGGATACACCACGATTTCCAGTATTTCCTTGGTCTGTACAGGTATATTTGGTTACTGTATGTTAATTATGGGTACTTTAAGCTCCAATTACTTCATGCACAATGGCTTTGAGGGTACTTACCTATAATGTTAAGGGCTTGAACTCTGTTCATAAGCGTTGGTTGGCTCTGAAGGAGTTCAAGTCCTCCAACGCAGATGTGGTCCTAGTCCAGGAGACTCACTTCCGCCCAGGGAGTTCTCTTAAATTTGCTGCCAAGCATTTTCCAGTTTCTTTTATGGCCTCCGACCCCTCTGGTAAAGCCGGGGTCGCGATACTGATTAAAAAAACCTGTCCGTTGCGGGTGAAGTCCTCTTTCCTTGACCCGCAGGGTAGATATATTCTCCTGGACTGTGACTACCTATCTCGTTCTCTTACTATAATTAATATTTATGCCCCCAACTCGGGTCAGGTTCAGTTCCTCACTGGGGTCTTGGATACGCTGGGCGCATATGCCCAGCCGTTCATGATCATCGGCGGGGACTTTAACATGACTATGTCCGCTAGGAGGGATAGACAAACCCTATTTTCAGGTAACCCTTCCTGTAAATCTGAACGCCAATCCACTGCGTTTCGCAAACTCACTAGGTCCCATAACCTCCTAGACATTTGGAGGATTAAGCACCCGACACATCGGCAATTTTCTTTCTATTCCCCCCCCCATAAGATGTACTCTAGATTAGATTATATTTTTGTAACGGCACCTCTATTGACATCGGCAGTAGCCGCGGAGTTGAACCCCATGACATGGTCGGATCACGCCTCGGTTCAGCTTGACCTTGCCCTCTCCACTTCTACACCCCGGACTTGCCACTGGAGACTTAATGATTTCCTTCTCCGTGACCCGGTCACTGAAGCTCACTTGTCCCAGAGTTTAACTGACTTTTTTCAACTAAATGTAGGATCTGTGCGGGACGTGTCCACCTTATGGGAGGCTCACAAGGCCTTCTTCAGAGGAATATGTATTTCTGCCGGCTCCCGCCTTAAGCGAGACTCGGCTGCGCAGAGACTTGACATCCTTTCGCAATTGCAAAAAGCTGAGGCTCTGCTCTTATCCTCCCCTTCGGTGCCCCGTCTTCGCACAGTGACCTCCTTACGCGAAAGGTTAAAATCTCTGGACATGCATAAATGCTCTAAAGCCCTACTTTGGGCAAAACAGAAATTTTACGAGTTCGCCAACAAGCCTCATAGGATGCTGGTGAATAAGCTTAAGCCCCGCCCATTTCACTCTTATCCTGATCTTCTTATACAGTCAGATGGCACTCCGACTTACTGCCCCTTAACAATGACTAAAGTTTTTGGTGCTTTTTATAAAAAATTATATAACTGCCTGACCTCCGATCCCAACCACGTGTTCTCTCAAGAACACTTTAATGACTTTTGTACCTCTTTGAAATTGCCTTTGTTGTCCTCTTCTCAGGTGGACACCCTGAATGCTGCTATCTCGCCTGAGGAGTTGGCAGCGGTAGTAAAGGCACTCCCGTCCCACAAATCCCCAGGCCCAGACGGACTTCCTTATATCTATTATAAATCTTTCCTCCCGACACTTAGCCCTCATTTACTAAATCTTTTTTCCTCTTTACAGAAAGGAATAGTACCTCATTCCCAGTTTCTACATGCTCACATAACGGTTATCCCGAAGCCGGGTAAATCCCCTACCCTACCGGATAATTACAGACCCATAGCTTTACTTAACTCCGATTATAAGATCTTTACCAAAATTCTAGCTAATCGACTTTCCTTGATGATTCCCGCCCTGGTCCATAATGATCAGGTGGGTTTTGTCCTGGGTAGACGAGCTGGAGACAACACTAGACGTACCATCGACCTCATAGACCTGCTCGACAAGACATCCCGCCCTGCCATTATTTTTTTTTTTTTTTTTTTTTTTTTTTTTTTTTTCCAAAATATTTTATTGAATCAAGAAGAGGGTACAAAAACAACAGCATACATAAAGGCATGTAAGAAGCAAGGAAATACAAAGAAGAAATTCGTATGGCCCATATATAACAAAGAGCACTTGGGATACAAAACAATGCAAGAAGAAATATATTAATGCATGAGCAACAACACATAGATGAGATAAAACAGTCAGGGTCGTGTTAGGAAGGCTAGTCGGGAAAAGAAATAGCTACCAAAGATAGACTACTTGTGATGGTTCTCAATAAGGAGAACTCAGGTGTAAGGGCCGAGGTTGAGGTGAGGGGGGGGGGTGAGCCCCCCGTGTTCAATGCTTGGAGCATAAAGTAGTACCCAGAAGAAAGATGGGGATGGGGAGGGTGGGAAGTGGTAAGACAGAGGGGTAGTAAGGGTGGGAGGGAGAGGGGGGGAGTGGAGTCCGTTCACCGATGTTCTCCATGGCATATACTGGGTTTTTAGAAACCCACAGTGATATGTGAGCTGTAGTATCTGTTGTGGCCCAGGGTCAGGCCAAATATGCGACTAAGATATAGAGGACAGATACAAAAAGCAATCAATCTGGGCAAGAAAGACAGGTTGGAGTAGAAGCGCATGGACTACAGTGGCAGCGCCCGAATATGCAGAGGAGGGTGGAACAAGGATCGATGAATTAAACTAAGAGACTTTGAGTGTGGTTATAACCCGGTGTAGTTTTGAAGTGTTTCCAGCACGCCCATCTCGTGTTATATTTGGCAGGGGTGTCTTTTGCTATGTGAATCAGTTCCTCCATTTCTGAAATTCTGTTTATTCTGTGGAACCAGTCTTTAAGAGAGGGAACTTTCTGTGATTTCCAGAGGGTTGGGATGCACTGTTTAGCAGCATCAATCAAGTGGATAATTATTGATTCCCATTATTTTAAGTTTAGACGCACAAAAAGCTTTTGACAGGCTGGGATGGCCGTATATGTTTGCCACACTTCAGCGTTTTGGATTTTCTGGCTCTTTCCTGTCAGCTCTGCAGGCCTTGTACTCGCTACCCACGTCTCAGGTCCAACTGGCATCTTATAGGTCACCACTCTTTACGCATAGTAATGGTACTAGACAGGGATGTCCTCTTTCCCCCCTGTTGTTTATATTATGCCTTGAGCCCTTGGCCGCAGCTATAAGGGATGACCCGGACATAAGCGGCGTCTCCCTCAGGTCGAAGGACTATAAGCTGTCTCTTTTTGCCGATGACATTCTCCTCACCTTGACGAAACCCCACATCTCCCTTCCCAAACTTCATACACTCCTAGATGCATTCAGTAGACTCTCGGGATATAAGGTCAACACGACTAAAACTGAAGCGCTCCCCGTTCACATCCCTCCCCCACTTCTAGCTTCGTTAAAAAATGAATTCCCCTACCATTGGTGCCCTGTCTCCCTCAAGTACCTTGGCATTAATTTAACTGCCACATATGATTCCTTATACGTAGCAAACTTTGTTTCTCTGATTGCGGAAACACATAGTTTGCTCCGAAGCTGGTCGACTTGCCCGTTATCCCTCCTGGGTAGGATCAATGTACTAAAAATGGCCATACTCCCTAAGTTTTTATATCTCTTTGAAACGTTACCAATCGCTATACCCATGCCTCAGCTTAGAAATATTCAACGGGCCTTCACCAAATTCATATGGGGAAATAAAATGCACAGAATTGCCCAGTCCGTGGTCTTTGCTCCACGAACCCAAGGGGGGTTGGGAGCTCCTGATATATTGAAGTATTTCTATGCGACTCACCTCCTGCCGGCTATCTCCTGGTCGTCGTATTTCGCTTCCAGTAGATGGTCGGAACTAGAGATGAGCGTTGTCAGTCCGGTTCACCCGTGCTCTATGCTGTGGTCAGATTTGTCCTCATCTATGGTCCAGCTTAGACGCATACTTCTTGGGCCGATGCTATTTTCTTTATCAATATGGAAAAAATGTCACAAGAGGTTCTCTCTCTCTTCTCCATGCTCACCTTTGCTGAATGTTATATTCAACCCAGACCTTCCAGACAGCCTCTCCCTGAAGAACATGTTCCCCTGGTTTAGTTCGGGTATCTTCCAACTTCGCCATTTGGTACATCCGATATCCCGTAAATTCCTATCCTTTCTAGAGCTTCAGAATAAGTATGATATCCCAAACCAACTTCTTTTCTCATATCTTCAATTCAAACACTATTTTCATTCTAGATCCCCAGATCTGGCTTTGGTCAACCCTAGTACCTTTGAAACCTTATGCTCCCAGGGTCCTTGCCAGAAGGGTCTAATATCCTCCATATATAGCATACTTCATAACTCAACCACCCCCAACACGGACACTCACCTCTATATGAGAAGATGGTCCTCTGTTTTACAGTCTCCTTTAACTATCTCTCAATGGCAGGATATCTGGATGTCTACCTCCAAAGTCTCTAGGTGTGTGGAGCAGAGAGAGACGGCTTATAAGATACTGATGTTCTGGTACAAGACTCCTGAAATGTTGCATAAATATGATCCCTCTATATCTAAGCTGTGTTGGAGATGTCTGCGACATGAGGGCACTCATTATCATATTTTTTGGAGTTGCCCTATGATTGTACCCTTTTGGTCTATGGTCCAATCCCTGCTCCATACTGTGCTGGGGATTGATATCCCTTTGGATCCTAGGCATTATTTATTGGGCTTGCCGGTGGCAACACTATCTAAAAGCGCTAAGAAGCTGACAGCTTATGTCCTTCTAGCTGCCAAAAGAGTGATTCCTGCGCTTTGGCTGTCCTCCTCCCCACCCATTCACTCGCAATTGATATCCGCGGTGGCAAACATACGCAGAATGGAACATATGACTGCCTTGGCGCAGGACTCCCTACCTAAATTTTTTAAAATATGGGATAGATGGGACAGCTCCATTCTGAACCCTGAGGCAACATCCTACTGTATGGGTGTGATCCCCCGGGTCAGCCTCCCTGGGGCTTCCCCCCGGGATCCTATCCCTGCATCGCCTATATAGTTTACGGCATTTGGTTTACTTATGCATCTTTATTTGCAGACCTGTGGTGTATCCTTTTTCCTTTCCCCCCTATGTTTTATATCAAGATATCAACATTTGATGTCCCGCCTGCGGCGGTTTTTGCTGTTACATTTGCAATGTTAATTTTGTCTGTATGTATTGAAAGCAATCTTCTTTTTGTTCTGTAAATGAAAAAATTTTCTCAATAAATATACATTTAAAAAAAAAAAAAAAAAAAAAAAAAGTAAGGGGAATCATCTTCCAGAAGCCATACCAGTGATGTGACTTGATTAATACTGAAGGGGGGAGAAAAATCATCCTGGCCCTCTGGGATGCAGGGCAGGGCCAGCTCTGTGCAGATTTTAATTAACGGCTGAACATCCCCAAACAACATACAGCCCTGATCAACCCAGGAGTGAGCTAAACGAATGGTTTCCAACAGCTGATCACTGGTCCACCCTTTCAGTGTCTGGCGGAGATAGTCTCCACTCTCAGACGCCAACAAAGCATAATAACGGATTACCTCTAAATTCATTTCATTAAGCAACCTGAACCAAGATGGTTCCTCTGTGTAGCCACTTCTGGTCAGGGATGGCCTCGGTATTCTGTCATGTATCAGATAAGACCAGAACTGTGTGGACTGCAACAGAGGAAACCCAAACGTGTATAAGTGAAATATGATTTATTAAAGAAAGTGAATAATATGAATACAACCACACAGTGCAATAAACCAACCAACAAAGACCCCCAAACAACAACAGACAGATATGTACAATAAATGGGAAATGCAAGTACCGTAAACGATAGGCAGGCCAGGGTCATACACAGAGGATCAGCAAATAAACAAGGGCAGTCCAGAATCAGAGTCACAAGCCAGGCCAAGGTCATACACGGGGAGATCAGCAAATGGGGTAAGGAACACAGGACAGGGAGAGGATGGATGGATCAGACTTCAGGACAGGAATAATGGTAACAGGTGGGACAGGGTTGGGACCAGGACAGGGAAACAGGATCAGAACCACGGGTCACAGGTTCAGGGTACAGGAACAGGTTCAGGATCGCAAGCAGCAGGTCAGGGCACAAGGAACAATACCGAGGCAAACATATGACTGCTTGCCAGCTATTTATAGGCCTGTGATTGGCCTCAAGTGACACCTGATTGCAGGAGGTGCTGCCTGCTCCATACTGCCAGGATCCATCCGCTGGTGGACGCCAGTACTGCGGCCCAAAGATGATATAGCATCAGCAGGGAAAAGCTCTCCTGACAGCTCAAAACTGACAGGAGACACCTGCTGGTGGACCTCAGTACTGCACGCCAAAAGACAGATATTATCAGCGGATGGATCATTTCCTGACAGCACTATGTACATGAGAGGAGTGCAGAGGGTATGGCAGAAGGCACTTTGTACAGGAGAGGAGTGTGAAGGGTATGACAGTGGGCAGTATGCACAGCAGAGGAGTGTAGAGGGTATGACATTGGGCACTATGTATAACAGAAGAGTGTGGAGGGTATGACAGTGAACAATATGTAGAGGAGTTTGGAGGGCATTACAGTGGGCACTATGTACAGGAGAGAAGTGTGGAGAGTAGGACAGTAAGCAGTAATTACAGGAGAAGAGTGTGGAGGGAGGATATGACGTGGGCACTATGTATAGGAGAGGAGTATGGAGGGTATGACAGTGAGTAGTATGTACAGGAGAGGAGTGTGGAGAGTATGACAGTGGGCGCTATGTATAGGAGAGAAGTGTTGGAGGTATGACAGTGGGCACTATGTATAGGAGAGAAGTATGGAGGGTATGACAGTGAGTAGTATGTACAGGAGAGGAGTACGGAGGGTATGACAGTGGGTAGTATGTACAGGAGAGGAGTGCGGAGGGTATGACAGTGGGTGCTATGCATAGGAGAGAAGTGTTGGAGGTATGACAGTGGGCACTATGTATAGGAGAGGAGTATGGAGGGTATGACAGTGAGTAGTATGTATAGGAGAGGAGTATGGAGGGTATGACAGTGGGCAATATGTACAGGAGAGAAGTGTATGACAGTGGGCACTATTTACAAGAGAGGAGAAGTGTGTAGGATATGACAGCGGGCATTATGTATAGGAGAGGAGTGTGTAGGATATGACAGCGGGTGTTATGTATAGGAGAGGAGTGTGTAGGATATGACAGTGAGCAGTATGTACAGGAGAGAAGTGTGGAGAGTATGACAGCGGGCACTATGTATAGGAGAGAAGTGTAGAGAGTATGACATCGGGCACTATGTATAGGAGAGAAGTGTGGAGAGTATGACAGTGGGCACTATGTATAGGAGAGGAGTGTGGAGTGTATAACAGTGGGCACTATGTATAGGAGGGAAGTGTGGCGAGTATGACAGTGGGCACTATGTATAGGAGAGGAGGATGAAGTAATCTGGGAAGGAAAAATGTAAAGGTTTGTGGAAGGATGTTTAGGGACTGCGTAGTGGTTAAGTGGGCCAGACATGGATTGAAATTACACCAATTAAGCAGAGACCAGCCATAGTCGATCTATGTATGGGCTAGCTGGTTTTACACAAGTCAACCTATTAACCGACTTGAGTACAACCAGCCTGTCAGGTTTTCCCCCAAAACAATCAGTGCTGCCAGCTATAGTTGGCAACACTAATCATTGTATTGACTGGCAGAACACAATAACACTGCGGGAGTGATTGCCCCATTCACAGGTCAGCAGGTGAGAGGGTGTGTGGGACAGGCTGGGGAGAGATACTAGTCAGTCCCTGGGTAGGCACTGGTTAGTATCAGAGTCAGATACACACAGGTTACATATGCCACGATTGTTAGAGCGAGAACAATAATTCTAGCACTAGACCTCCTCTGTAACTCTAAACATGTAACCTGTAAAAAATGTAAGGCCGCGTACACACGCGGGGACTGTTCGCTCAACTTTGTCCGTCAAACAGTTTCAGCGGACAGTCCGCTCAAAATTAGCATGGACGGACTTGCCCACACACGACGAATGAACAGTCCGCTGAAACCGTGCGCGATGACGTGAACGGCACGTACGACGGGACTAGAAAACGACGTCCTATACACTGCAATGCAAACAAAGTTTCAGCGGACAGTTTTTCGGAATTTCCGAAAAACTTTGTTCAGCAGACTGTCCGCTGAAACTGTCCGCTGAAAGCCCACACACGAGCGGACTGTCCGTCGAAACACTGTTCAGCGGACAAAGTTGAGCGAACAGTCCCCGCGTGTGTACGCGGCCTAAAGCAACGTGCTAACTTTAGTGTTTTTTTTATGAATGAAACAGTTTCTTTCCAAAAAAAAGTTTGAAAAATTGCTGCGCAAATATCGTATAACATAAAAAGTTGCAAAGACCACCATTTTATTCCATAGGGTCTCTGCTAAAACAATATATAATGTTTGAGGGTTCTGAGTAATTTTCTAGCATAAAAAAATGATGATTTTTACATGTAGGAGAGAAGTCTCAGAATGGGCCTGGGTGGCAAGAGGTTAATTATCATAAGTAATATACAAATAATTATTATAAGCACTGTGAGTTCATCCTCTCCGTCTGCTGCGGAGTGTTCCAGCTTGTATTTATACTGCCGCTCTGTATGTAGCTTCTGACAGGCTGTGCAAGGAGCCCCGTATCTCTGGAACCATAGATGATAGCAGCCCCATATTTGAACCAGTGCCGGAGTGGGTCTTTAGCTACATACCCCCCAAAGGTGGGATCTCTGTGACTCCTGATCGCCGAGCTACAATTCCCTAAGTCAATCTTTTTTTTTTTTTTTTTTTTTTTTTGGGCAAATGGGCCTATCTTGAGAAAGGGGCCTGGAGCTGCAGCTCCAATAGCCCCTATGTTAATCCGGCCCTGGCCATAGTGTACTTCCTTAACATGGTGTGGGACGGTGTACTTTTCCTTACCATTTAAGATCCCACACGTGTGTTCCTTTATCCTTACCCTCAATGGGCGTGAGGTATGGCCAACAAACAAACGACCAAAAGGGCAAATGATTCTTTAGATAAAGTTAAGTTAAGGAGTATTTGCACTCATTTTAGGAAATTAAGGTTTGCTTTTGCTATTTTGTTTGGATTTCATTGGATTATGTGTGATATGTGAAATGTGAATTAGTAGGTCATATATGACTTGTGCAGCCTCACTGCACCTAGTGTTAAATGGCCCTAAAAGCTAGCATAAGTAAAAAAACTTGGCATTCACTTTCATTCACAATTTTTTTCATGTCTGAAGAGTAATTGTTCAACCCACGTTTGATGCAAGTGTCCATCAAGAAGGCAGAACATATGGAACTGCAGACTGACTTCCTTCACTAGTTTCAAGCCTGAGTGGCCTCTATGCTAACCTGGCATAAGCTTTGACAAAGCTTATGCCACGTACACAGGATCTGACTTTCTGACAACAAAACAGTGGAATTTTGTTTGAAGGGCGCTGGCTCCAACTTGCCTTGCATACACAGTCACACAAATGTTGGGCAACAATTATGAACGTAGTCACATACAAGATGTACGATGAGCTGATAAAAAGGAAGCATTTGTCACCCTTTGGGCTCCTGCTAATCTCCTGTTTATCTCGTGTTAGTAGAAGTTTAGTGAGTAACAATTCCCGCTTTTCAGGCTGTGCTTGATGGTTCGTATCTGTTTTTCAGTGTGCGCTTGTCAGATAGTTTCTGTTTTTCAGTGCGTTCTATTTGTAGTTCGCTTCTGATTTTTAGTGCGTGCTTGTCCGGTCGTTTTTAGTTTTATAGGTCATGCTTGTTAGGTCCTTTCTGATTTTCAGTGTGTCCTGTCAGTTCGTTCTGAGCAGCCGTTCGTTTACTAGCCATGTGGCATTCTCATCAGAGAGATCATGCTATTGTTGGGCTTGGAGATATTGCTATGACCCAAGTCCAGTCCAGGAACAGGGGGAGGAGGATTTCTTGGACCAAGAATTGGTTGCTTAATCGTGACCAATTCTGTCATATGCCTTTGCTGCGGGAGCTCCAGGAGAATAATCCTGATGATTTCAGGTATTATCTCTGGATGACAGAGCCTGTCTTTCACCGTCTATTGGCTTTGCTGTCCCCTTATATTACTAAGCAGGACACCTGCATGCATCAAGCCATCTCTCCGAGCAAAGGCTCGTCACCACCTTGCAGTACTTGGCGACGGGGAGAAGTCTCCAGGATCTCACGTTCACGACTGGGATCTAACCCCAGGCTATGGGAATCATTATTCCAGAGACCTGTTCTGCCATCAGTCAAGTCATGCAGAAGGACTATATTTGGGTAAGTTTTATCCTTTAACATCACATTCTATGTATTTAATGTTTGCTAATGTATTGTATTAATTTCTTCATTCCATACTTATCATGATTGTAATATGCTGTGAATGTCCTTTGTCCTCATGCATGCTATAAGCTTTTAATACTCCTTTTTTGTCCTTCATACATATTTGCCTTCACTAACCTCCCCCTAACCAAACCGATACACACTATACCTACCTCTTTTGTGGTCATATTTATGGTTGAATTCACCAAAGAATATAGTGCAAGTAGTGCAAGTGCCTGCCTGAATACTTTCAAATGGTACTATTTAAAGTTTTCTTCTCCTATTATCTTGATAGGTAATTGCAGAATGTAAAAATGTGCTTCAATTTGGACAGTGTGTATTCATATTTTTGGAATATGACACTTTTTACCATTCCATTGGGCTGCCAATAGTGTAAGTAAGGAGGGACTGGCCAAAGTAACACACACTATTTATGCATTGAGCTCTCAAAGAAGTGGAGAGGGTTACCTGTCAAAAACATCTACCCATTCCCCCCTACCATAAAATGTTTCCAATGAGTCACCAGAGGGGGTGAGGAATCTGATAAGTTGACCTTATAATTTTGTCTTTAAATACTAATTTCAATAAATGTTTCAATAAATGTTATACTTATGTTGGCCAAGAATGGTTGTGTCTAATCTGCTTGCAATGTTATGTGCAAAATTACAAATTATTTTTTTCTTGTTTGACTCCACAATTTTCTTCCAACCCACAGGAATGGCAGACTGTGGATTCCCAGTTCCATCACCAGTGGGATTTTTCCAATCGTGGTCTTACTACTATAATTATAAGGGGTTTAGTAGTATTGTAATGTTGGTGGTGGTGTTGGCCAATTATACGTTTCTCTACCTGGATGTTGGGAAGAATGGCTGAAACTCTGACGGAGGAGTGATCGCCCAGACCGAGTTCTACAGGCGTATTCAAAACGGCACATTGCAGTTGCCACCTCCGGAGAAGAATGTCGAGGGCCTCAATTTTGTATCTGTTGCGGATGAGGCCTTTGCTTTGGGGGAACATCTCAAGAGGCTGTTCCCCATGAGGAACATGACCCCAGAGCAGAGAGTTTTTAATTACTGGCTTTCACGTACCAGAAGAGGGGTGGAGAATGCTTTTGGCGTAATGGCAAGCCGGTTCAGGATCTTCCTAACGTCTATCAACCTGGGCGACTATAAACTGAACCATGTTGTGTTCAGCTGCTGCATTCTCCACAACTACCGAAAGAAGAATGCAGCCAGCTATCTGGCCTCAGTTTTGCCTGAGGCCGATTTTGCATCAGATACGGCAATCGAAAGTGGCTGTCCTGGCTTATCCCCCCCCAACGCCCATGAAGTCAGGCAAATAATACTTTGTGAGTAGAGGGGCAATTGCTTTACAACAAAATGTTGTGAATATGCAATAAAATTTATTTTAAAAACTAAACTCATATTTAATTTAAATGACTGTTTGTGTTTCTTATCTGTCTCCTATGTTCTCAAATGGCCTTTTAATTTTGGCCATTTTCTTCAATAGTGCAAACGTAACTTATTTGATATATGAGATGACAATCTCTTCTTCAGCATACTATTATGTTGTGCTGTGGGTCTGCTACACACACACAATGTTATTGTTGTTAATGTATGTAGTGCATTAATGATAAAAAATATTCATCCTTTTCAACTCCTTGAATGAATTGCTTAGAGTCCCTAAAATGGCCACATTTTACTGCACATTGTCACTGTAACTACACCAACTTCACAAATACACTGGTTATGAGCATTGAAATAAGAAGCCACACGTTTTTGCATATAAAACATTTTACTCCAACCCCATTTGCATGTGCGTTATAAATGGTTTTTGAAAAAACCAACATCTTGGTGTATGACATGTATGTTTGACATTAATTTGCCTTTTTGGGGCTAAACAGGCATGTTTAACCACTTGCTTACTGGGCACTTAAACCCCCCTCAGTCCCAGACCAATTTTCAGCTTTCAGCGCTGATGCACTTTGAATGACAATTGCGCGGGCATACAACACTGTACCCAAATGACATTTTTATCATTTTTTTCCCACAAATAGAGCTTTCTTTTGGTGGTATTTAGTTACAGCTCGGAGTTTTATTTTTTGCTAAACAAACAAAAAAAGATGCAAAAAAAAAATCTTGTTTTAATAGTTTGTTATAAAATTTTGCAAACGGGTCATTTTTCTCCTTCATTGAAGTGCGCTGATTAGGCGGCACTGATAGGCTGCACTGGTGGGCACTGATGGGCTGCATTGGTGGGTAGTGATGGACGAACTTCCGACGGGACGTTTCGCGAAAGCGAAATGCGAACGGACCCAAACGTTCGCGAAACCGAACGTTCGCCGCGGGCCCCATTGACTTCAATGGGAGGCGAACTTTGCAAACCTTCATGTCGAATTTGCGGCCACGTGGTAATTATTAGGGGGTAAAACGTAGTCCCACCATCTGGACAATGACATAATACATGTATGAGGTGAATTTGGGATCGATAACTACAAGCATTTTTATTTTATTTGGGAAATTGTTCTAACAATTCAGGACTATGGAGCTAATGAAGGCAATGGAGGAGAGGGAAGGTCAGGGACCAGGGTAGGCAAAGAAGAGGGTGCAGGAGATGATCACCAGCAGCGTGACATACCGGAATGACACATGCACCGTGATAGAGGCATCTGACAGCAGCACCGTAATACAGAGCACTGACAGCAGCACCGTGACATACAGCGCTGACAGCAGCACCGTGACATACAGCGCTGACAGCAGCACCGTGACATACAGCGCTGACAGCAGCACCGTGACATACAGCGCTGACAGCAGCACCGTGACATACAGCGCTGACAGCAGCACCGTGACATACAGCGCTGACAGCAGCACCGTGACATACAGCGCTGACAGCAGCACCGTGACATACAGCGCTGACAGCAGCACCGTGACATACAGCGCTGACAGCAGCACCGTGACATACAACGCTGACAGCAGCACCGTGACATACAGCACTGACAGCAGCACCGTAAGCAGCCCCAGGAGGAAGTCAGCACAGCACAGGGATGGTGTGATCCCCTCATAATAAGAACCCCCAGGAGGAAGTCAGCACAGCACAGGGATAGTGTGATCCCTTCATAATAAGAACCCCCAGGAGGAAGTCAGCACAGCACAGGGATATCATAAGCAGCCCCAGTAGAAATATGACACCGCTCAACCTCTTCAAAGAGGAGGGTAGGGGCATATAGTACGGTGTGCTTTTTTGGGTCAAGGAAGTGAGCCAAATGAATTAAGAAGGTCTGTGTGCTTGATTAAAAAAATAGTTTATAGACATATACATGGTCTACTGGTCACATGTGTTGAATTCCTCCGAGATCCATGCCTCATTCATTTTTAGAAATGTGAGGTAGTTAACACTGTGGTGAGCTAGGCGAGTACGCTTATCGGTCACAATCCCCCCTGCTGCGCTGAACGTCCTTTCGGACAGGACACTGGATGAGGGGCAAGCCAACAGTTCGATTGCAAATTGGGCAAGCTCTGGCCAGAGGTCAAGCCTGCCCACCCAGTAGTCTAGGGGTTCATCACTCCTCAGAGCGTCCACATCGGCCGTTAACCCAATGTAGTCGGACACCTGACGGTCTAGGCGTTCCCTGATGCTGGATCCGGATGACACCTGTCGATGGGTCGGCTGAAAGAATGACCTCATATCCGAAGTCACCAACACATCTTCAAACCGGCCTCTTCTTGCAGGCGCTGTTGGATTGGTACCCGCAAATCCTTCTCTGGGAGTGGGAATTGCTCCTCTGCCAGCGCACGCAAAAGCAGAATGCAGCATTTCTCGAAGCAAGGCCTGGAAGTGCTGCATTCTGACAGCCCTCTGCGACGGCGGTAACATTTCCGCCATTTTGTGTTTGTACCGGGGGTCTAAGTACGTTGCCACCCAGTACTGGTCCTTGACCCTCATGCTTTTTATACGGGGGTCCCTATTAAAACACTGGAGCATGAAGGCCCCCATTTGCACTAAAGTGGAAGCGGTGTGGTGGCCTGGCTCCTGCTCATCATCCAGGATAATGTCGTCCTCTTCATTCTCCTCTCCCCATCCTCGCACAACAGGGATCCCAGAAAGGTTTAAAGCATGCTCTTCTTGCTCCTGCTCATCCGCCCCGGCACCATCCTCCTCTGACTCCTCATCAGACTCCTGTTGTTGACTTGTCTCAGATAGAGTAGCCCCCCCTGGGAATTCATCCAGCATTGCGACTTCCTCATCTTCCCGCTCCTGCTCCTCCACAGCCTGATCAATGACACGACGCAATGCACGCTCCAGAAAGAAGGCATAAGGTACCATGTCACTGATGGCGCCATGGCTGCGACTGACCAGTTTGGTGATCTCCTCAAATGGCCGCAGAAGTCTGCATGTGTCGCGCATGAGCAGCCACTGGCGCGGTGAAAAAAAACCCAGCTCCCCAGAACCGTTTCTTTCGCAGAGTTCATACAGGTAGACGTTAACTGCACGTTTCTGCTGGAGCAGCCTATCAAGCATATAGAAGGTTGAGTTCCATCGCGTCGGGCAATCGCAAATAAGACGTCTGACCGGCAGATGGTGTCGCCGCTGAATGTCAGCAAGGCGAGCCATGGCCGTGTAAGATCTTCTGAAATGGGCCGAGATTTTCCTTGCCTGCCGCAAGATGTCCTGGACCCCAGGGTATTTGACAAGGAATCGCTGCACGACCAAGTTTAAGACGTGTGCCATGCACGGCACGTGCGTGATTTTGCCCTGTTTCAATGCGCTAAGCAGATTGGCACCGTTGTCACACACCACTTTACCAACTGTCAAATTGAGCGGTGTTAGCCACTCATCTGCCTGTGAACGCAAAGCTGAAAGGAGTGCCGGGCCAGTGTGGCTCTTTGCTTCCAGGCACAACAGACGCAGCACGGCATGGCAACGTCTCACCTGGCATGTGGAATAGGTTCTGGGGAGCTTGGGCGGTGCAGTGGAAGAGACGCTAGCAGCGGAAAAGGAGGAGGCAGCTGAGGAGGAGAGGGAGGAGGATGGAGTAGGAGGAGGAGAAGAAGAGTCAGGCCTGCATGCAATCCGTGGCGGTAAAACCAAATCTACACGGGTGCCACGGGTTACATGCTTGACGGCCGTCAGAAGGTTCACCCAGTGGGCAGTAAAACTGATATACCTTCCCTGCCCGTGTTTGCTAGACCACGTGTCTGTGGTCAGATGTATCTTGGCACCGACACTGTGTGCCAGAGATACATTCACTTGCCGCTGAACATGGCCATATAGCTCTGGGATGCCCTTCTCTGAGAAATACTTCCTTCCTGGGACCTTCCATTGTGGTGTTCCAATGGCCACAAATTTGCGAAAGGCCTCCGAGTCCACCAGTTTATATGGCAGTAGTTGGCGGGCTATGAGTTCTGACAAGCCAGCCGCCAACCGTTGGGCAAGAGGGTTATCCGGCGTCATCATTTTTTTACGCTCAAACATTAGGCCCACGGAAGCCTGCCTTTTTGCAGAAAAATGTGAGCTTGGCGTGATGGAAGGTGGAGTGGAGGACAATTGTGAGGAGAGAGGAGAAGGAGAAGTAGAAGACGAGGCTGGACGGTGAGAGCCTGCAGTGTGGCTTTGTGTGTTCCGTTGCTCCCACTGGGCTCGGTGATGGCTGCTCATGTGCCTTCTTAAGGCGGTCGTCCCTAGGTGAGTATTGGGCTTACCGCGACTAACGCGTTGACTGCAAAGATTGCAGATGGCAACGCTATTGTCAGCAGCGGACACGTTAAAAAAAGCCCACACTGCGGAGCCATGTGCCGGTGTCCTGGGAGCGCCAGATGTGACCGTACATGGTCGATGACTCGCTCCTGATACATTTGCAGTCTGCTTTGTCCCTGCTGTGCAATGTAAGTCATTGCTGCTTCTCCTCCCTATCTGCTGGTCCATATCTCCCTCTGAACTCCCCTCCTCTTCCTCTCTTGTGGGCACCCACGTGACATCACTAGACACGTCATCATCAACGTCACCTTCCCCACCGCTATAAGTAGAGATCTCGGAGTAGGCAGCAACACCGGGGACCAACCTCCTCCTTGGGCTGATCTGGGTACTGGCGTCAGACTGCTGAGTAGCGCTTGTTGCTACCTCCTCTTCCTGATCCAATACCAAGAGTGGCTGCGCATCAGAAATGTCCTCTTGATATGGATCGGAAAATAATTCCAGTGACTCAAGCGGAAGGTATGTGGTGGTGGTGGTGGTGGTGGTCGTGTTGTTGGTGGTAGTGTCTTTGGGGGTGCACATAGCAGAGAGTGAAGAAGAGGGTGCAGATCGAGAGGATGAGGAGGGTGCAGAAGAGTAAGGCTGAGCGAGCCACTCAACCAAGTCTGGTGCATCCTTTAAAGTAATTGAACGCACCTTCTGCAACTTCCCACTTTGGCTCAAGCCTGTTGCTCCTGCCCTACCCCTACCACCCCTGCGGAAGGGCCTGCCTCTTCCTCTGCCTGTCATTTTTTAAATGACCCTGTGACAAAACTCTTAGTCCCTATACCGATGAAGGACTGCTGCAGTATAGGGCAGCGGTCAGCAGTGGTGCACGTCAACCCTATCTATTGTGGACCGATAGCGGTCCTTACAGAACAGCAGACTGTACCGCACTCAAGCCTATGTACCGTAGCACCCTATACCAAGTTACCAGTCCTTATAAGAACTTTTGTGGACCAAGCAGGTTGTGTATTAGTGTTTAGCAGACTGTACGTCAGTCCCTATACCGCTGAAGGACTGCTGCAGTATAGGGCAGCGGTCAGCAGTGGTGCACGTCAACCCTATCTATTGTGGACCGATAGCGGTCCTTACAGAACAGCAGACTGTACCGCACTCAAGCCTATGTACCGTAGCACCCTATACCAAGTTACCAGTCCTTATAAGAACTTTTGTGGAACAAGCAGGTTGTGTGTTAGTGATTAGCAGACTGTACGTCAGTCCCTATACCGCTGAAGGACTGCTGCAGTATAGGTGAGCGGTCAGCAGTGGTGCACGTCAACCCTATCTATTGTGGACCGATAGCGGTCCTTACAGAACAGCAGACTGTACCGCACTCAAGCCTATGTACCGTAGCACCCTATACCAAGTTACCAGTCCTTATAAGAACTTTTGTGGACCAAGCAGGTTGTGTATTAGTGTTTAGCAGACTGTACGTCAGTCCCTATACCGCTGAAGGACTGCTGCAGTATAGGGCAGCGGTCAGCAGTGGTGCACGTCAACCCTATCTATTGTGGACCGATAGCGGTCCTTACAGAACAGCAGACTGTACCGCACTCAAGCCTATGTACCGTAGCACCCTATACCAAGTTACCAGTCCTTATAAGAACTTTTGTGGAACAAGCAGGTTGTGTGTTAGTGATTAGCAGACTGTACGTCAGTCCCTATACCGCTGAAGGACTGCTGCAGTATAGGTGAGCGGTCAGCAGTGGTGCACGTCAACCCTATCTATTGTGGACCTATAGCGGTCCTTACAGAACAGCAGACTGTACCGCACTCAAGCCTATGTACCGTAGCACCCTATACCAAGTTACCAGTCCTTATAAGAACTTTTGTGGACCAAGCAGGTTGTGTATTAGTGTTTAGCAGACTGTACGTCAGTCCCTATACCGCTGAAGGACTGCTGCAGTATAGGGCAGCGGTCAGCAGTGGTGCACGCCAACCCTATCTATTGTGGACCGATAGCGGTCCTTACAGAACAGCAGACTGTACCGCACTCAAGCCTATGTACCGTAGCACCCTATACCAAGTTACCAGTCCTTATAAGAACTTTTGTGGAACAAGCAGGTTGTGTGTTAGTGATTAGCAGACTGTACGTCAGTCCCTATACCGCTGAAGGACTGCTGCAGTATAGGGCAGCGGTCAGCAGTGGTGCACGTCAACCCTATCTATTGTGGACCGATAGCGGTCCTTACAGAACAGCAGACTGTACCGCACTCAAGCCTATGTACCGTAGCACCCTATACCAAGTTACCAGTCCTTATAAGAACTTTTGTGGAACAAGTGAGTTGTGAATGTTTAGCAGACTGCAGCAGAAGGGCAGCAGTCAAGTATAATATCCTTTCTATATTTGGAAGAAAGAATATTATACATGTACAAGCCTATTACTGTACCACTGATACCAGTCCTGAAAAGAACCTTTGTGGAACTAATAATAACAGCAAGTCTTTAAAATTACCCTCACTGCCTGACAACACTGCTTCCTTCCTGTCCCTATACAAATTGGCAAAAAAAGAGAACGATTAGTGGTTACTGGAACAGCTCTTTTGTGGACCTTGATAGTAACAGCTAATGATGATGATGATGATGATGATGATGAAAGACTAATCTGGCTGTCCCTGTAGCATACACCGTCCTTTCCCTTTCTCTAAACTAACAAAAGACACTCAGGCTGCTGCAAGAATCAGCAGCACAGCAAACCTATCAACACCTAACACCTATACCAGTCCTGAAAAGAACTTTTGTGTACCAAATAGCTAGTGGTTTATCTCTCCCTACTCCACACAGGAACCTGTCCCTATCGTAACAGAAGAAAGAATGTAAAATGGCCACCGGATCGGGTGTATTTATAGGTTAGGGGGAATGTCCAAGTGTCCATGTGCTGTCATGTCTCAATTGGCTGTCCTGTATCACATGATAAACGTGTCACCAAAGGTTAAAGTTCTTGTATACATTAAACACGTAAGTCCGCCGCGGCGAACGACGGAAAAAGGCGTTCGAACGTGCGGACCGCGAATGTCGGAAATTCGCCGCGAAACGACCGCCGGGCGAAACGTTCGTCCATCACTATTGGTGGGCACTGATAGGCTGCATTGGTGGGCACTGATAGGCATAGTTAAGGCTGCACTAATAGGCACAGATAAGGCGGCACCGATGGGCACAGATAAAGCGGCACTGATGGGCAAAGATGGGCACAGATAAGATGGCACGGATGGGTGGCACGGATGGGTGGCACGGATGGGCACTGATAGGTACCACTGATAGATGGGACTGATGGGCACTGATAGGTGGCACTGATAGGTGGCTCTGATAGGTGGCACTGCTGGGCACTGATGGGCGGCACTGCTGGGCACTGGTAGATGACACTGATGGGCACGGATATGTGGCACTGGGGTGCAGCACCTTTGAGGCAGATTGTGGGCACTGCTGGGTGGCACTGCTGGGTGGCACTGTGGGTGGCACTGTGAGCACTGCTGGGTGGCACTGTGGGCACTGCTGGGTGGCACTATGGGCACTGATGGGTGGCACTGATGGGGGGCACTTACTTTTAATACCTGTGGCACTGCAGGGGGCAGGTGGGCACTGGCAGGGGGCAGGTGGGCACTAGCAGGGCTGGCCGTGATCGGGACTGATGTCCCGATCGCGGCCGCCGGTGATCGGCTTTTTTTTTCTCCGGCTCCGTTATATCACATGATCAGCTGTCATTGGCTGACAGCTGATCATGTGATAAGGGGTCGGGATCGACCCCTTACACGGATCGGTGATCAGGCGAGTCTCATGGACTCGCCGATCACAGAGCGCGCCGCACGCGCCCCTCAGGGGGTGCGCAGGCCGCTCGTGCACGGGACAACGTCAATAGACGTAGTCCCGGAAAAGGAGATCCGTGCTGTAGCCGTCATTTGGCTATAGCGCGGATCTCAAGTGGTTAAAAACATAACATACACATCCCCAACTCAGGAACTTACAAAGTTTGACTTTGCTAAAGTGAAGGCCATATAAGACATTAGTATCTCAAAACTCTGTTGATCTTGCCTTCATCAGATGAGGTGAGCTCACCCCTCTAAAAGCTAAATTTTGAAGATGCACACAAATTTGGATTTGTAGGTGAGAGGAAGGGGTTTCAGCCCCGAAACATGTCCATTGACACAAGTCCCCTGTGTGCTAGATCCCATCATGGGGAATCAATGGACGTGTTTCGGGTGTGCAACCCCTTCCTCTCACCTACTTTAGTTTGGAGGAAGGGGTTGCACCCACAAAACATGTACATTGATATCCCATGATGGAAGATAGAACATGTTGACAAACTGTGTGTATCTTCAAAATTTGGCTTTGCGATTCAGTTAAAACTATAAAAACATGTACAACGTAACCACAACTATAAAATGTTATTTTTGTTTAGATTTTTCCTAAAATATCGATGAAGTTGCTCAGTCTTTTCTGAACATCGTGGATGTTTTGTTTCATTTGTTCCAAATCTCGTTAGCCCACCATGATCTCCCTGATCAGGATTTGTGCACTTGCACTGCCAAAGTGAGTTTCTTCTTCCACAACAGCCACATCACCTAAAAATAAAAAATAAAAACATGTATTATAAATATGCAGGCAAGATCAACATCTATTACCTGAATCTGTGGTCTCAGACACTGACCTGTTGTCGACACCATTTCTACCACTCCACCCAGCACTACCGGAACATCTGCATTCACATCTTCAGGGTGTGTGGTGAGTTGACTTTCTTTATTGTGTGTGGGTTACTGGTGTCCTCAGATGTCCTTATTCTTTTCTCCCCTATGTGAATACAAAAAAGGTATACTTATCAGACAGAAATGTTAGGCTAGAAATAGAAATATGAAACATTGCTTGGAAGTGCCTTCCAATTGTCTGTTTTGGCAGAGTTCCAAGCTGAATACATGATTTTTTCCCGTTTCTAAAGCTGGAATACTTACCTGTTTTGTGGAAGTTTCACACATGGATAGACTCCTAGTATCCACTGGAGCACCTGCCTGGGAAACCATAACAAGTGTGTTATGGTGTCCCACACTAGTGCTCCTACATCCAGATGTGTAAACAGTTGCTGAGTGTCCTCTCCTGACACTTAATCAAAATAAGCCTGAACAAATGTAGTTAACCTGCATCTGTCAAAAATTACGTATTAGTGGTCGAACGAAGGATGTTTAAGACGAACAATTCCTGTGTCCACAAACCTCAAACTTGGCATTTTAAACTGTACAACAGTAAAGAAAAGGACATGGGCCAGCACGAAAGTAATAATAATAATAGGAACAGCACTTTCCTGATCTTTCTATACACATCTTGCTCCCTCAATTTCAGGTCTGACCAGCGTTTCCTCAATTGATCCTTGAAACGTCATACGCCGAAAGTCCTGTGCAGAGTTCTGACAAATTTAGTCATGATCTCGGCCTTTCTCACATTTGGGTTTCTGTACGGCCCATGATTCCCATCATAGTCTGCCCTCTTTAAGATGTCCACCATCTCCACTATCTCTTCAAAGGACATATTTGTCCTGGATCGGGAACTGACTTGCTCCAGGCTTTCCCTGTTGCTGCTTTTTGCAGGTATAGGCACCTGCTGTCTCTCCGCCATTTGCTCTCCCACTGGCTCTAAAGAGAAGAGGCGGGGAATACACTAGAAAGAAGGAAAGAGGCAGAGTTTTATGCATGCGCAGTGTATATAAAGCATAATGAGCGGCCGCTGTAACGGACGTAGGTAGGATCTGTGAGCGGAGGAAGGTCATTTTCACATGAAGGGACGTTGAAACGAAGGTACAATTGTAAACTGGGGCATCAGTAGTTAATGGCCTATACTGCTTATAGATTGAGGCCAATGTTGGGACAAGATTATGCGAGTTTAGCCTGACATTAGGGTTTGTCTTGTGTTGTGTCTTGAAGATAAAATGGTTGATAAATTTATGGCCCCAGATTTCCTGAGAGAATTTATAGAAAAATACAGGGAGCTTCCATGTCTCTGGCAAGTAAAATGCAGGGACTATTCAAACAAGATAAAGAGGAAGGCGGCGATGGAGAAACTGTTGGAATTAGTGAAGCCTATTTATCCCACAGCAGACATCAACTATTTGAAGGCCAAAATTGAGGAGCACATATAATAGGGAGCGCAAGAATGCCCAGGATTCCCAGAGATCCAGAGCAGCAGCAGATGACGTATATGTCCTCAGGCTGTGGTACCACAACAGCCTGCGTTTTTTGTCTCCGACCAGACGGAACCCAGGCCATCACTCTCAACACTTCCTTCAACATCAGCTGAGGCTCCTGAGGTCCACCCTGGGCCTTCCACCCAGGAAGAAGATGTGGAGGAGCCCAGCTTGACCTAGGTATAGCATTGTTGAACATATTTCTTGACAAAATTTGAATGATGTTAACTAGATGTTATTGATCACAAATTTCTGATTTAATAAAGTGGTGTACATATCAATAGTAGTGGCCAAAAATTATTGGGACAATAATGAAACATGCTGGGGTCAGAATAATTGTCTTTTCTATTTGCTAACATTCAATTTGCAACAGTCATGAGCTCAATATTGTGTGTGAATGAAGACCATAAATCTAAAACTATGTACCATTTTTTACACAGGAAATTGCTAATTAGAAAATGTATCTCACACAGAGTGGTGCTGTGGATACATAGAAGTATAACAAGTGCCACGTCCCAATTAATATTTTACACAAAAGACAAAAGATGGGGCTTCTGGACTTTTTAGGCACCATATATAAAATAACAATCATAGAATAAAGATAGAAATCAACATTTTATTAAGAACATATTATTTTTTCCATTGTACTAGACAACAGAGATTGCTAAAAGAACATCTAATCACAGCAGGACTCATATCCTCCATAATATACAGACTATACCGCCATTTCACATTTTCACTTTTGAAAATAGACAGTAAACATTTAATACATAATCTTCAGAAATATGATTATTCTACTCTCGGTATTAGGTGTACTGCTTGAGAAGGAGAAAGCTCTGCATGTTTCGCGTGTTTTAACACGCTTCTTCTGGAGCGAGAGATTTGTGTGACTAGTCGTTCCAGAAGAAGCGTGTTAAAACACGCGAAACATGTAGAGATTTCTCCTTCTCAAGCAGTACACCTTGTTGTGATTAAAATGGTATTTCTATATACCTGACAAAGACCAGCTAGGTGTAACTAACGCAATTACAATACTGACGAAACCCTTTAAACTAATGGTGCAGCATTAGGAGACAAACATCCCGACAAAGACAATAAAACATGAGTCGAGACCAAATGTCAGGAGATGTCTAATTTATTGTGGGTGGGGCTGCACGTTATATGCACCCTTATCAACCAATCATTGCATAGAACATGGGTGTGGTTAATATAGAGGCGTACACTACACACCATCATTACATATCATTACATATCATTACTCATGTCATCTGCTTATCAATCACAATATTGTGACACAATTTCTTTATTTAGACAGCATAGAATGAGACTGCCTATGCAAGCTATATTTCCTTATGTGCATGTTTACAGAAAAACTGCTACAGTCTGCAGATACAGAATCTAAGCCAGCTAGTAAAGTTAACCAGGTTAATCCTATATGAACTTAAAAACATGGAGTCACTTTGGTTCAGCCATATTACTACAATCCCCTCTAAGTCATGACAAACCACGAACATGACTTACTTCTTCTCACGGTGACATACTCATCCCGGTGGCCATAGTAAAAGTTTAGATATATTCTATTAGCTGCAGCTGGGTTGGAAGGTCAAGTACCTCGGAAACCATGCACATAATAAACCTGAAGCAGGCACATAAAAGTAATACCATAAGCAAAATTAGTACAACTCAGATTGCAATATCCCCAATCCAGGATTAATCCAGGATTCAGCATTGAGACCAAACACCCCATGTTACCCAGGGGGCTCCCAAGCAATTATTTTGCTTTTTCATCATGTCAATACCCCCTCAGGCTCCTGAGAGAAACCATGTCCAGGTCATGTTCTTTTCCAGAAACAATGACCTAGCATAACGGTGTTTGAGGCGGCATCCAGGACGAACACTAGCCTTGAGCAAGTGACGTTCCTCACTGTCCCTGAGAATAACCACTATCAGAACCAATGAGGCCAAGTAACACCATCCCCTGGAATCATTCAGAATCCATGGATGGCATGGTCTTCCACAACAAATGTACATGCTGTTTTCCAAGGCCAGTGGCCAGTGGCTGTCTGCTTAAGGACCTGTTGGGCACCCTCAGAGTATCCTGCAAAAGCAAGCTGTGAAAGTAGCTTGGCCATCCCAGTATGGGGGCCAGAGGCATACATGAAGATTCTCTGAGGGTGCCCAACAGGTCCTTAAGCAGACAGCCACTGGCCACTGGCCTTGGACAACAGCATGTACATTTGTTGTGGAAGACCATGCCATCCATGGATTCTGAATGATTCCAGGGGATGGTGTTACTTGGCCTCATTGGTTCTGATAGTAGTTATTCTCAGGGACAGTGAGGAACGTCACTTGCTCAAGGCTAGTGTTCGTCCTGGATGCCGCCTCAAACACCGTTATGCTAGGTCATTGTTTCTGGAAAAGAACATGACCTGGGCATGGTTTCTCTCAGGAGCCTGAGGGGCTATTGACATGATGAAAAAGCAAAATAATTGCTTGGGAGCCCCCTGGGTAACATGGGGGGTTTGGTCTCAATGCTGAATCCTGGATTCATCCTGGATTGGGGATATTGCAATCTGTGTTGTACTAATTTTGCTTATGGTATTACTTTTATGTGCCTGCTTCAGGTTTATTATGTGCATGGTTTCCGAGGTACTTGACCTTCCAACCCAGCTGCAGCTAATAGAATATATCTTAACTTTTACTATGGCCACCGGGATGAGTATGTCACCGCGAGAAGAAGTAAGTCATGTTCGTGGTTTGTCATGACTTAGAGGGGATTGCAGTAATATGGCTGAACCAAAGTGACTCCATGTTTGTAAGTTCATATAGGATTAACCTGGTTAACTTTACTAGCTGGCTTAGATTCTGTATCTGCAGACTGTAGCAGTTTTTCTGTAAACATGCACATAAGGAAATATAGCTTGCATAGGCAGTCTCATTCTATGCTGTCTAAATAAAGAAATTGTGTCACAATATGTCTGGGCCACATATCCCATGACTGTGATTCAGAAGCAGATGACATGAGTAATGATATGTAATGATATGTAATGATGGTGTGTAGTGTACGCCTCTATATTAACCACACTCATGTTCTATGCAATGATTGGTTGATAAGGGTGCATATAACGTGCAGCCCCACCCACAATAAATTAGACATCTCCTGACATTTGGTCTCGACTCATGTTTTATTGTCTTTGTCGGGATGTTTGTCTCCTAATGCTGCAGCATTAGTTTAAAGGGTTTCGTCAGTATTGTAATTGCGTTAGTTACACCTAGCTGGTCTTTGTCAGGTATATAGAAATACCATTTTAATCACAACAAGGTGTACTGCTTGAGAAGGAGAAAGCTCTACATGTTTCGCGTGTTTTAACACGCTTCTTCTGGAACGACTAGTCACACAAATCTCTAGCTCCAGAAGAAGCGTGTTAAAACACGCGAAACATGTAGAGCTTTCTCCTTCTCAAGCAGTACACCTAATACCGAGAGTAGAATAATCATATTTCTGAAGATTATGTATTAAATGTTTACTGTCTATTTTCAAAAGTGAAATGGCAGTATAGTCTGTATATTATGGAGGATATGAGTCCTGCTGTGATTAGATGTTCTTTTAGCAATCTCTGTTGTCTAGTACAATGGAAAAAATAATATGTTCTTAATAAAATGTTGATTTTTATCTTTATTCTATGATTGTTATTTTATATATGGTGCCTAAAAAGTCCAGAAGCCCCATCTTTTGTCTTTTACACAGGAAAGTCTTAGCCACAGCCAAGAGGATGCCCCGGCAAGCAGCCTGACAGAATTGTAGGTTCCTCCCCTCCACCCTCCAACTAAAAGGGAGGAAGGCAGTCCACGAACCTGGAGGAGGCCACAGCTGCTTTTCTTCGCCATGCTACAGCTGCAATTAGCATGGCCCCTGATGGCCAGGAGGCATTTGGATGCCTGACAGGCAATAAATGAAAACCGATAGAGGAGGACCAGCGCACTATATGCGAGGAAATATTTCTTCAGGCCCTAAACAAGGGGACAGGGGCAAACTTAACCGTAAAACATACCTCTGCAAGTTGAACCATGCTCCTACACCACCTCCACCAACAACACAGCCACCCCACCCACCACAGCAGCAGCATGGAAGGAAGTGTTGAGAGTGATGGCCTGGGTTTGGTTTGGTCTGGCAAAAAACGCAGGCTGCTGTAAGACCACAGCCTCGGGACATATATGTCATCTGCTGCTACTCCCAATCTCTCGGAGTCCTGGACTATATTGTGCTCTCTATTAAATGGACTCCTCAGGTTACCAATTTGAAAAGTCAAATAATTGATGTCTGGAGGCTTCACCAATTCCAACTGTTTCTCCATGTTTGCCTTCCTCTTTATTTTGATAAGACCTTGTGCTCCCTATTGAATTAAAAATGTTTGTTTTGATGTACAGTTCAAAAATACAATGTCAAATTAACAAGTGACAAGGGAATCTTTGAGGTTATAAAATATAGGATAATAATAGTGTTGTGGTAACTTAGCACACAAAACTAAAAAAAACATGGTTTTCTGGAGATCACTAGAAAAAAAAAGAAATATGCTTGTCAGAATTCTGTGAATATCACCAGCAAAGCAGCTTCATTATTATACTATTATAAAGAAGAAGAGACTGCACTGCATTGAGAGATTTCATGATTTGCCACGTCACAAATGTGATATCTCCATTACGAAAGATAGTTTTACAACACTGAGCGCTTCCGGCTCGTCTTTGATTGCATGCGTGTTTGTACTTTGGACTTTTGTTTGATGGACTTGTGTACACACAATCGGAAAGTCCGACAACACACATTTGTTGGAGGAAAGTCCAACAATTGTCCGATGGAGCATGCACACGGTTGGATTTAGCAACATCCGATCATGTTTACGGGGCTTTAGTATGATAATAGGAGAAACTGTTTGGTCAAAGGTGTTGGTTGTTCCTTTTATGCCATGCATATGTTGAAATATAATGTATGGCCTATAAGATTTTATTTATGTGTGTATTATACTGTACATATTTAAATGTGCTGTAATTTTTTTTAAATTGTAATCAATATTGTAGATTTTCATTCTGATGCTAGGAAAGTCCTTTTTTGATATTTGAATAGACCTCATTATTAGTATCAGCTGTCTAAAGGCCTTTATACAATATATGCAAGCTGACTGGTGCTCAGAGCTCTCTGTCTCTCCCTGTTGTAGGAGCCTGATGCTGGATGAAGATGCTGAATGCTGATAGAAATGGTAGATAGAAAAGGCTGCCTTCTTTGTTTTGGAGCACCTATTAAAAGGACTCCTTGTTAGTCAGGAATTTGCATGAATTTAGCTAATGAGGAAGTAAACCCTGTTTTTTTTTTTTTTTTTTAATATTATGATCCAACAATGTATTTGTAAGCCTTACACATTGAAAGAAAGGTGACTAAAACAAGGTTTTTAATCTACCTTTTTTAGCTTTTGTAAAAATTCTCTTCTTCTGGGTATCAGCCGCTCCATCTTTACTAGTGATTGCTGGCTCTTGTGTGGACATCAATTCCGCCCCTCCTTCCCTGTCTAAATCTTGCGCATGCACGACAGCGTCTAAACCAAGCCTCTATCTCCATGTATGGAAGTCTCTGTGCTGCTTTTGTTCACTCCCCTTGTGTGACATCTTATACAGTCACAAGAGGAGAACCAGGAAGGAGAGGAGGAGAGCACAGCATCTGTGCCATTCTCAATGACAGTCAATGGCATGCAGAGGATAGGGAAACGGCACACATAGCCTGCTGTTAAAGAAGCTATGAATTGCGCAAGCACCGCTGATGTCACTACAGATTGAAGGACTGATTGTAAGGAAAAATAAAGAGTACAGGAAATTTCACAGGCAGCGATCAGCTGCCTGTTATATATAAATTAGCATGAGCTAAAGTGAAAGTGGAGGGTTTACAACCACTTTAAGCCAGCCATACATGGATTGAAATTCAGCCAGTTCAGCAGGGAGTGGGTAAATATCAAGCCATGTGTGGGTGGGATAGTTGTATAGCTGTACAACCACCCTATTGGGAAATTTTGACAATATATTCGGCTATATATTTCAGCTATATAGATCAGTGTATTCTGATGGCAGGTAAGTCTCCCCTCCGTCAGAATACAAAGGCTCAGTGGGGAGGATTCCACCTTCCACCTCAAATGTGTGGATCCAAGCTTTTTTTTTCATTTTCGTTCAAATTGCCGGAATCTTCTCTGGGCTGCCTTAGTGGTTCAGACAAGCAGGTGTTTTGTTTTATGCTAAGGACTTGCTGTAAAAAGCCTTCCTGCATTTAAACAGTTTTTGTTTGTTGCATTACAGAACAAAAGTGCAAGACAAACCCGATCCTGGGGTATTCCTGTTGTATGCATGGTTTACCACTGCCAATACTAGTTGAGCCAGCCCCCTGACAAATTGGTTTTCAAATGCAGGTAGCACCTTAAAGAGACAGAAACCTATTTTTAACCACATCAATACTGGGCACTTTCGCCCCCTTCCTTCCCAGACCAATTTTCAGCTTTCTGCGCTCTTGCATTTTCAATAAGAATTGCGCGGTCATGCTACACTGTACCCATAAGACATTTTGTTCACACAAATAGAGCTTTCTTTTGGTGGGATTTATCCATGACTCCGATTTTTATTTTTTTGCGATATAAGTGTAAAAAGAGCGGAAATTTTGAAAAAAAACAATATCTTTAAAAGAAATCCAATAAAATCTAATTTTGTCATACATTTAAGCCAAAATGTATTCTGCTACATGTTTTTGGTAAAAAAATAAATCCCGTTAAGTGTATAATAATTGGTTTGTGTGATCACAGACATATGTACGCAAATGATCATATACAGGTGTGTACAGGTGATCACGGACATATGTGGGCAAATGATCATTGGGACATGAGATTTTACTGTTATATACAGTATGTGGGGGACATGTGTTTTGGGGATCATTACTATGTGGGGACATGTGTTTTGGGGACATGTGTGTTTACTTTGTCTGTTTTACATGTGTGGTGACACTAGACTGGTGATCAGTGAGTAAAAAGCTGTAAAAAACAGCTCATACTCACTGATCACCAGCTGGCTGCAGAGATCCGCTCTCCTCTCCTCACCAACAACTTCCATGTGAGGAGAGGAGAGCCGATCGCCCAGCAACCGGCTCTCTGTTTACATTACACGATGGCAGTGATTGGACACGGCCGTCATGTGATCAGGAGGGCCAATCACAGAGCCCTCCTGCCGATCTAAGATGTGCTGTGTCCAGGTGACACGGCGATCCCACTCCTTCTGAGGGACATTCCTGAACATCCACTCAGAAGGAGAGAGCGCCCACCCGGCCGTACTTAGGCAGTGGCCGGGTCGGAAGTGGTTAAACAAAATATAGGAGTCATAAAACAATATATACTGGCAAATGCCAGAGTAGGGATTCTCCCCTAAGCTGGAGTGCATTTGGTTTAAATTTAGTGTTTGCAGTTAGGCTTTAGCCAGCCTGAGCTCTGATTGTTTACATTGTTTGGGTTTGTTAGGTTTATCCTAAGCCCAGGACATTGTTTCTTTTGCCTGCATCTGAGAAGTGTTCTCCAGTAGTATTTATTTCACCTAGGCCAATTACTAAAGGATTTATGCAAAGGATATTGACTGGGGGAGGGGATACATATTTGGGGAGTCCAGCTCATTCTTCACAGACCTGCTGCCTAGAGAATTAAGCTGAACCGTGAAGAAGGGTCCTGCATCGTCAGTTGACTGGACAACCAGACACACCACTGAGGAAGCAGTGACTACTGCCTTGGTTGCCATTAACTCTACCGAGAGTGACCAGACTGTGACCAATGGACATCTACAGGAGTATGCTTAGGCTATCTGGCCACAGGCAAGGCCTGCAACTACAACTGTTGATTTTGAAGAAGAAATCAATGAGCTCCACAGATTTTTGCCATTGAGACAGGTGGCCAACCTGGGATTAATAGTGTCCCTTGTGCTTAAGACGTTGCCTTGACCTTTGCCCAACTTATCCCAACAAAGATCCTAGGGGGTTCAAAGCAAAAGCTACCTACAGAGGCAGAAGACAAGGACATCATTTAAAACTGTGTCCTAAAGGTACCTGTGCATCTGGCCAACTTAGTCTGCATTATCTGGTGGCAGAGGTTAAAGATGCTACAAAGTAAAATACCCCTACGCCTTATACTCTCAGCCCTTGTACACATGGTGGGAGATTCCGATGGAATGTTTCCCGTTTTGTCAGATATTCTGACTCTGTGTGGTCTGCATCGGACTGTTATCCGACGGACCAACTTTTCCAACTTGCCGGTAAAATTTTCAGACAAAATGCTCCGATCGGACATACTCCGATCATGTGTAGCCTACTCCGACAGACAAGGTGCCACGCATGCTCACAATCAAATTCGGACACGGAAGCGCTCGCTCAGGTAAAACGACTGCACGTAATCGATATAGCACATTCGTCACGCTGCAATGTTAAAAATTCTTTCATGAAGCGCATTCTCTTGTTCTTTACAATTTATATACTAGGGACAATTTGGGACAGAAGCCAATTAACCTACCTGCATATCTTTGGAGTGTGGGAGGAAACTGGAGTACCTGGAGGAAACCCATGCAGGCACAGGGAGAACATGCAAACTCCAGGCAGGTATTGTTGTGGTTGGGATTCAAACCAGCGACCCTTTTTACTGCTAGGTGAGAGTGCTAACCACTACACCACTGAGTGTGTCCTCTCACACTCCCTGGGATCTCCATTGAGATATTTGTATATTGCTATCATATCTCCTCTCAAGCGTCTCTTCTCCAGTTAGAATAAATTTAGCACTTGTAGTCCCTCATAAATAAGGTCATCCGGTCCCCAAAGAGAATATGGCCACTATGTACAATTGTTACTGGTGCCGTACCCACTCCCCTCTGGGGGGGCATAGAATGTGGTTTCTTGTAAGCCTTCTGGGCTGGGCTCTTCTCTTGGGGGGGTGAAGATGGCCGTGTGGTTGGATAATTCAACTGATGTTAGACTATAGGCTCTGAGGCTTTTCATTCCAGCTTTCAGTGGTAAATATAGCAATGTCTATGTACATGTAATTGGTGCATATTAAAAGATGTTTTTTGAAAGTAAAAAGTTGATGCATTTGTTTTAGAGCAAACCATCCTCCAGACCATGACCAAATAGTTTGAAACGTTTTTTTTTTTGATATAGCAATTATTATCTTTAATGCTGTATAAATGTATGTTTGCAATGCTGCATCATGGTATATGTACAATGTCTCATGACCAGAGCTCATATTTTACTGTTTAATATGTTACCTTTACTCACTTATTAAAAGATTTTTATGCATTAAATAATTTGTGATATTTTGCTGCTAAAAAACCCATGGGGGAACCTTTCCCATTTACAATTCAGTTTGGGGTGTGCAGCCTTTTCTCTTATTTAGATGTCTTTCCCATTACAGATTTATTTAGTTGCCCTTCTCTGGACTCTCTCCAGCACATCCTTTCCGAAGATTGGTAACCAGAATGGAATACTCCAGATGTGGCCGAACCACAGTTTTATAAAGTGGCAGGATTATTGTTTTATCCCTGGAGTAAATTCCCTTTTTAATGCATGCCAATATTATATAAGATAATAGCATGGTTAGTTACTAATTAAAGTATGTTGATGGGTAGGTGATGGCACTTCCTCCCTTCACACAGTTAGAACTAAATATAGGAAAAATATTTAATAAAATTATATTTATTACAAATACTAGTACCATTTCATGAATACAAAAATGTACACCAACAAAACTGCATAAAAAAATAACCACTCTGCATATATTGGAAGCCTCTGCTAACTTGCCCTTCTAAATTCGTAGTTTGCCAAATATTATACATCATTTCCTTCTTCCTTCAATTTTTTGATACAGGATTGAATATGGACAAAGTCAAGGCTTCACATATTTTTTAGTAGAGCTTCCTCTGGAATATGCAGGCATGTATGATAAAATTGATGCAATTTTACTGGTGTACACTATTGTATCCATAAAACGTTAATGATATTTGTAATAAAGATACATTTTGTTAAATATTTTGTTTTGTTGGTGTTGGGTGGCACTAAGAAAGTCCCATATTTTTCTATATATGGTTCTAACTATAAAATCATGGTGACAGTCTATCACCATATTTTGAAGTCTTTGACCATCTCTTGTAGCATACCCATAGTCTTTGACCAAATTCTGTTGCGTGTCTGCAGACAGCTTTATATAGCATTACCTTTACTGAATATTATGTGTGGCCCTTTGGTAATGTCAGTGGCCGTACTTGAAACCCCCACATCAAAAACATTGACAACCATTGGTTTATGGCGTCCCATGCATATTAAAAATAGAAATAACGAAAAACATTAATGTGGAACTAAACCCTCCAACCTTGTTTAAGTCGAAGACTGTCTCAACTTAGCCTTTATTTCGATTTGTAACTCATAGGCCAGCTAGGGATGACTTCACTCCTGCGCACCTGCAGGAGTCAGTCATCCTGGTACATGGGCTGATGTAAGCTGAGCTGTGTATGTGCAGCTCAGTGTACATCTTGAATGAGATTGCCAGCAGCCAAGCAAATTTACTTTACTATAGAAAATACATTACATGTCTTTTCTGCGATAAATAGCCTGCCTACTCACAAACTTTGTAATCTTGCTTTTAGTTCCACTTTAATGACCTGTGTGGTCATACATTTTCTGCATCATACCATAGTTGAGCAGTTTCTGAATCAAGAGCAATAGGGGTAATGGAGAAGTAAACCATAGACCCCAAAATCTTCAGAATGACACAATCTCCCAATGCAAGGTAAGAATAAAAATGTGTAAATTGATTTACTTAACTTCTTTATAAATGTATGCTACATTTTCTTTAAACCAGCTTTCCTTTAATATTGTATACGTAATGTAATGTATCTGCTGTACTTAAATATAAGGGTAACTTTTTGTGCAATATGTACTGGTATAAAGAGATGTTTTTAGTAATGATTTGTAGCTCTTACAAGTCCTGAGATGCATGCATTATTAAAACAAAGACAGTTGCACTGGGATATAGAGCCTTTGTACAGATACATTTATATTGGTTCTTCTGTCCAGGCAATCTCTGCAGAGGAGGTGCTGATTACTAAAGCTTTGTCAATAATTATATGTTGCTTGTGCTTGCCTGAACTGGCTTATCTCTAGTAAATAGCAAATCTTGGAGGTGCAGGGATGCAACAGGACAGAGAAGATAAATGTAATCAAAAGCAAATATGTGGGACTTCTTATCAGTAGGTGCAGGTTGTATCCAGAAATAATCAAAAGATTACCTAGGAAACGTTTATGATATCACCTTTTATTATATTAGATTTTATGTACACAAAATAATACAGTTTTATATTTTTACAGAGTGTTAAATTAGTAGATACATTTATGATATATTAAAACAAAAATGCTTACATATAATATTATTACGAGCATATATAAGAGGTGTTTTTTTTCCCCAAAAGACAATTTGAACAACTTAAATAATAATAATAATAATTATTATTATTATCATTATTATTATTATATAAGAAAACATAAAGTGGATTGTCAAAATGGTTTTAAGGACAAATAGGCTGCAGGAGATCAGTAGCACTAACAAAGGATGAAAAATTGTGAAAATTAGTGAGTTCTTAAAAAAAATATATATATATATATATATTTTTTTTTCTGAGATACAGTGCTTTGGCTAAATGCCATTCAGTTAGGTTTTACATTTGTTTTATGGCCCCATTCCCTCTGTAATATTTTTAAGATGTAGGCTTTTTCAGAGTAATTTTATAGCCCATTTTGATGTATTCTCGTGCATTTTAGTACCGATACTATACATTTTTGGTTTAGCGCATTTTAATAAACATTATGGTAAATGTCATAATGCTCTTAACCAGACATTAACACTCCATACATTAAATGCTATAAAATGTTTTTTGTGTTTTAAAACATTACCGTATGAAAGGGGGTCTTAAAGCTAATGCATATGGGCATTTAGCTTAACATCTGTTAAAGTGTAAATTATTTACACGTGAGCATGAGCCCATTCACCTTCATGGTACAGTATTCTGCATGTTCATTGCAGTCTTGTTAATCAAATTTCTGAGCAATTTAGTGGATTGCTAAAAGTGAACTTAAGAGGCCACATATTTTTCCTTTTTAGACTTGGATGTGACCTGGAACACTCGCTTAACACACGTGGCATGCCTCCATCCCTATATTGGTTTATAGAAAAGGAGAGCTAGTCGGGACTTTGAGTGAGGCCCGCCATGTCAAAATGGAGACAAAATCAATACTGACATCATTGACGTTCCTTTCCATCTTTTGGCCGCAGACAAGATGGGTGAGGACACACTGCTGACGGCCTAGCCATACGCAGGTGGGTTCTCTCTCCTCGTCTCCCTCGTGCTGCTTGGCCAATCGAGCATGACGTTGACGGGGCCCTGCCTGGATGGGGAGTATAAAGTGACCTGGTATGAATGGTGGGTCATTTGCTTGATTCAATCACATGGAAGCACATGCAGATTTGAGCCGGCTTACACACATCAATCACAGATCAACATTGGGTTTAATTCATTCACCTATTCACGTTTTACTGGGAGCTTTGTCATCACATTCTAGCATGGTTTTTATTTGGGTTTAATTATACATTCACTCCCTCATGTAGTCCCCCTGTGGGAACACTTAGAGATATCTTAACATTTTCACATCTTCACTAACCAATTTATTATTTATCACATATTCCCTACAGGACACTATGCATATTACGTGCACACATACCACACTCGATCATGCTATGACCACCCTGTCATCTTTTGCGTGCTCTCCTCGGTCCTTGGGGGGGTCTCCCCGTCTCAACCCCGAGGGGATACTATACCGGTATCCCCACTCTCCTGTGCAGACACCGGGCCCAGCTTTGAGGCTGTGCAGTAAATCAATTTTTGTTCCAAATTTGGTGGAATATATATATCTCTTTACTCCCCATTCACTAGAGGGCATTATTAACAACCAAACGACCAATATTTAATTCCCTTTCTAGTATATTACATCATTACACACCTGATGAATGGCTGAAATGCCAAGAAACGCGTTGAGTACCATTAAGTATCAAAAGATACCTGGTCTCATTATGTATTTTTATCTTTTCATGTATATTTTTCATATCTATTCATCAATTGTATTGCATGCTATAAGCAGCATATTTTAGTGTAAATCATGTGACTACCTATATATTTGATACAATGTTTTTCTCAAGAATCTGGTATGAATTTTTAATTTGCAACAATAAATCATGTATTGTAATTTCATTCATGTATTGACTTTGTCTCAATTTTGGCATGGCAGGCCAAAGTCCCAACTATCTCTCCTTTTTTATGATTGATTTTTCATTTATTCTGGTCAGGACTAAATAAAATCACATATTTTTAAACATCTTTCTCAATCAAGTAAATATAAAACATTGCCAATTTAAATTTTGCATTATTCTTTTGAACTAGCAGGTAGAACTTTAGGCTCTTTTTCCCATTTCTGGAATGTTAGGCCCCAATCCATATTTTTGGTTGTAACAGTAGGCAGTTTTGTATGACATTTAATGGATGTTGTAGTGCTTTTCACCTATTTTTAATAAATCTATTAAGAGATTTTATATTGTGAGAGGCTCCCATTTGTTTTTATTTTCATCATACTGCCTGGCCATTAATCTCGCTGGAGAAATGGTGGGATTTTATTGAGAAGAAGGAGAAAGGATCCATACCAGGAAGCCACCAGACAGATCGGTATAGGTCTCCCAAATAAGTTACAAGCGTTAATGACTTCTCTTGATGTAAAGTAAGGGGGTCATAGACATCTGGTGAGTGTGGTGTGTATTACCCAGCATGAGGTTGATTATTCACTACAGGGGGCACCCGGCACTCAAGATTTCACAATCTGATTCACTTTAAGTATATATATATATATATATATATATATATATATATATATATATATATATATATATATATATATATATATATATATATATATATATATATATATATATATATATATATATATATATATATATATATATATATATATTGTATTTATATTTTGGTATTTGTGACAATTTATTATAATACACTTTTGATTTGTTGCACTTTAATGCAAGCGCAGCCTAGGGATAACTCCATATTGGTCAGACTTACTATTGTGCATATTTGGCAGCAGCTGAATCCACTAGGATTATTGTTTAAGTATGCACAGGTGTTTTGGCAACATATTTATATCCCCCACTGAGCTGTTGTGTTCTGAAAAGGGGTTGGCCAGAACACTCCGGCCAGCCCTCTTAGCCATTGGCTGAGAGCGCTGATCGGGAGCTGTCAGCTATTGGTTTTCCAGCATGCTCGATCTGACAGAAGCCAGCTAAGACTGGCTGACATACACACAGGCCGAATGTCTTCTGTTTTTTTATTGAACAGGCCGATGTTCCCCAACATTTGGCCTGTGTATATGTGGCTTTAGGCTGCATTCACACATGGGCATTTTAAATCGGAGGCACAATAGCCACAATTCTGCCTGGAATTTCAAAACGCCAATGTCCAAAAGAAGATACACTAGTGAAGAGGCCTACATGTTTCTGAGCATGACAGATGAGAGCGAAGAGGAACTCGCCCATCTTTCAGATTCAGGCTCAGAACACGAACCAGTAGACAGCAGTGGCAACCTGACAGATAGCTCTGACAACGGAGTAATGGTCCCTGCCAAGGTCAGGAGTACCCAACCTTGTTCTTCTGTTGTTGTTGAGGTGCAAGAACCACAGGGCTCTCGTTTGGAGTAGAGAGCCAGTACTAGTGCTGCTCATCCTTCTGACGAACTGGCAAGCACCAGCGGCCTAGTACATCCTGGTCGTACATCCAGCGCTGCAGTGATACGCAGTGATGTGGCGAGTCCCATAAGTGCAGTTCAAGCTGGTGAGGTGGCTAGCACAACTAGTGTTTCGCAGCCACCAAGAAGACAAAGACAGGCCTGTCCGATTCGGGAGCCCACCACTTCTGCAGCACCCGTACTTCCCCCATTCACTGGCCAACCCAGAATTCAATTGGAAACAATTGATTTTACGTCACTTGATTTTTATTCACTGTTTTTCACAGAAGATATATTGTGGACCAAAGCAATTTGTATGCTGGTCAATCATCACCGCTAATCCCTAGTTGACTCATGCCAGAGATTCGAGACCTATTACTGTCTCCGAATTTAAGACCTTTCTGGGCCTATCACTCCTCATGGGCATAACTAAAAAAAGTGAGTTGCGGCCATATTGGTCTACTGACCCAATTCACCATATGCCCTTGTTCTCTGCCTCCATGACCAGGACACAATACGAGCAAATCTTATGGTTCCTGCATTTCAATGACAATGAACTCTATCATCCTCGGGTGACCCTGAATATGATCAGCGCTACAAAATTCGGCCCCTCATAAACCACTTCAACAAGCAGTTTTCTGCTTTGTTTACTCCTGATCAAGTTGTCTACATTGATGAGTATCTGATTAAGTTTTATGGCCGCTTATCATTCAAACAGTATATTCCCAGCAAGCATGCCAGGTATGGGGTCAAAATATATAAGCTCTGTGACAAGGCAACAGGCAATACATATATTTTTATGGTTTATGAGGGAAGAGATAGTTACGTTGCACCAGAGAACTGCCCAAACTACATAGGGAGTGCTTGTAAGGTTGTCTGGGACTTGGTGTCACCCTTATTCGGAAAGGGGTACCACTTGTATGTGGACAATTATTACACGAGCGTGCCACTTTTTAGTCACTTGTTTGATCCTGGAATTGGCACATGTTGCACCACGCAATCTAATCACTGGGGCATACCCCAGCGGCTTGTAGATTCCTGTTTTTAGGCTGAGGAGAGAGTCTGTTTGAAATGTAATAATTTCCTCACTGTGAAGTAGAGGGATAATAGGAATGTTTTTGTTCTGTCCTCCCTTCATGCAGACATGACAGTCCAAATTCCTATGGAATGTTTTGAACGCTACCACACACTAGTGGATTATTAGCTTAGGGTACAGCATTGCACAGTCCTAGGGCACACTCACACAAGGTCTCGAAAGATGAGATGGCCACCCCATTTTGAGAGACTCTAATCTGGAACGGTTAAAGTTTACAATTAAGTAAAAGTGCAAAAATAAATAAATAAATAAATAAAACAAAAACACTAAAAAATAAAAGAGCCAAAAATAGTTGTGGTTTTATTTTTCTTCTCTCTTTATTATTCTCTCTTATGTTTATTCTCTATTGTCCGCTCTATTGTTCGCTCTCTATTGTTCTATAGCTATTGTTCTCTCTCTATTGTTACTGTATTTTAGAACTGTAATGTTTTATTTTTACTATGTTTTATTGTATTTGCATTGCGGGTATGGTCTTACTGTTATACTGTAATGGTACTTTGTTTTATTGTTAACCCTCTTTTGCTTAGCAGGTACACCATTCAGCTGCAGCACGGGTTTATCTATTCTGACAATAACAACGTTTTCTCCCACGATACGTAAAGCCGCGACTCCAGTACTGTAGGAGGTGATTTCCTTACCACAGTTAAAAAAAAGAGCATATATGATGAAGCATGAGGGCAGGTGTGAGGGAGTGATATGCTGCTAACATTAGGGGTGGATTGCCCCCATGCTTCAGCATATATTTTTTTAGTCACAGATTGCATTAAAAAAAAATGTATTCTATTTTTTTTGCAGGTATGGTATGTCTTACTGTTATACTCTAATGTTACTTTGTTTTATTGTTAACCATCATTTGCTTAGCAGGTACGCCATTCAGCTGCAGCACTGATTTATTTATCTTGACAGCAACAGCGTTTGCTCTCACTCCAGTGCTGTAGGAGGTGATTTCACCACCACAATTAAAACAAAAATGGTGCATGTATGCCCATCATTATCATCATACCCACTGATCAATCTCTTTTTTTTTCATGCAGCCCACAGGCTGCAAGAAAAAATGAACAGTACAATATATGCCCAATAAGGGATGTTGCTGGACTTTGAGTGGTTATACCAGAATGATGCCTGCAGATTTAGGTATCATCTTGGTAGCATTCTTTTCAGTTAGTGGTTGGCTTTCTTGTAAAAGCAATCCTAGCAGCTAATTAGTTTCTAGACTGCTTTTACAAGCAGTAGGAGAGAATGCCCCCCCCCCATCTTCCATGGTTTTCTATGGCTCTCTTGTCCCAACAAGGAACCTGAGACTGCAGCCGGTGGTTCTGCCAGCTGACCAGAATGGCTAGCGTGGGGGTCCCCCCTAGGTCCATATCAGACCCTTATCCGAGCACGCAACCCGGTCAGGAAAGGGGGTGGGGACGAGCGAGAGCCCCCCTTCCTGAGCCGCACCAGGCCGCGTGCCCTCAACATGGGGGGGTGCTTTGGGGAAGGGGGGCCGTGCGCCCCCCACCCCAAAGCACCTTGTCCTTATGTTGATGAAGACAAGGGCCTCTTCCCTGGTTGTCGGGGTCTGCGGGCAGGGGCTTATTGGAATCTGGAAGCCCCCTTTAATAAGGGGGCCCCCATATACTGGCCCCCCACCCTATGTGAATGAGTATGGGGTACAATGTACCCCTACCCTTTCACCTGTGAAAAAAATTTAAAAATAAAAAACACAACACAAGGGTTTAAAATAATTTATTGCACAGCTCCGGGGGTCTTCTTCCGTCTTGGGGGGTCTTCTCACTGGATTCCTCAGCTATCTTCTGCTAGCTCCTGCTAGTGGAGGAGCCCGGCTTTCTTCTTCGTCGCCGCCCGGGGGTCTTCTTCCGACTTCGGGGGTCTTTTCCCCCTCTTTGGGGGTCTTGTCCCCCTCTTGAGTTCTTCTTGCCGGGACTCCACTTTCTTCCTTTAGCTCTTTTACTAGCGGTGGCCCGGTCTTCTGACGCCGCCGCCTCTTCTTCCAAGTTCGTGGGTCTTGTCCCCCTCTTCGGTTCTTCTTCCCGGGCCTCCGCGCCTTCTTCCAGCTCTTTTACTAGTGGTGGCCCGGTCTTCTATCGCCGCCACTGCCTTCTCTTCTTGTTCTTCTTCCTCCTTGAGATGTTGACTCGACACTCTCTCTGGCCGCAATGACAGGGATGCGGTGTGTGGCGACTTATATAGGGACATCGCTGGGTGATGTCCCCGCCCATTATGATGGCACAGTCCCAGAAAATTGTTTGAAAAATAACTGCAAATGCTGTGTGAAAAAAAATTGCAACACCCATCATTTTGATCTGTGGGGCCTTAGAAAAAAAATGTTATATATAATGTTTGGGGGTTCAAAGTAATTGTCTAGCACAAAAAAAAAATATTTTTTCATGTAAAAAAAAAAAGTGTCAGAAAGGGCTTTGTCTTCAAGTGGTTAAAACAGTGAGTGATGTGTGACATAAGCTTCTAATGTTGTGCATAAAATCCAGGACAGTTCACCCCCCCATGACCCTTTTTCAGAAAGTATATACCCCAAGCTATTTGCTGATAGGCATGTTGAGTCCATGGAATATTTTGGGAAAATTACAAACTTTTTTTTGTACAAAGTTGTCACTAAATGATATATTGATCAAACATGCCATGGGCATATGTGGAATTATACATAATCAAATAGCTTGAGGTGTCTACTTTCCAAAACAGGGTCATTTTACGGGTGATTTTACTGCCCTGCCATTTTAGCGCCTCAAAAATGAGATAGTCAGTCATAAACTAAAAGCTGCATAAATTTCAGAAAAGGTACTCTAGTTTGTAGACACTACAACTTTTGCGCAAACCAATAAATATACACTTATTGACATTTTTTACCAAAGTCATGTGGCTGAATACATTTTGGCTTAAATGTATGAATACAATTGAGTTCATTGTATTTTTTTTATAACAAAAAGTAGAAAATATTTTTTTCCAATATTTCTGATCTTTTTCCGTTTATATCGCAAAAAATAAAAATCACAGAGGTAATCAAATACCATCAAAAGCTCTATTTGTGGGGAAAAAAAAGGATGCAAATTTAGTTTGGGTACAGCATTGCATGACTGTGCAATTACCAGTTAAAGCAGCTCAGTGCCAAATTGTGAAAAGTGCTCTGGTCATTGAGCATCCAAATCTTCCCGAGCTGAAGTGGTTAAAGCATGTTTACAGAATTCAGTCGGACAAACTTAAAGCGGAGGTCCACCCTAAAGTGGACCTTCCGCTCATCGGAACCCTCCCCCCCTCCGGCGCCACAATTGGCACCTTTCAGGGGGGAGGGGGGTGCAGATACCTGTACAGTACAGGTATCTGCACCCACTTCCGGGATAGCTCTCTGCGGAAAGGGGCATAGATTACGCCCCTTTCCGCAAGTGCCCGCCCCTTTCCGCAAGTGCCCCGCTGCCTGCTGGGAAACACACAGATCCCAGAGGCAGCGGGGACCGTCCTTATTGCGCAGCGCAACTCGCGCATGCGCAGTAGGGAACCGGGAAATGAAGCCGAAAGGCTCCATTTCCTGATTCCCATACCCAAGATAGAGATCGGCTTCGGGTGCCGGCATCGCGGGCGCGCTGGACAGGTAAGTGTCACTATTTTAAAAGTCAGCAGCTGCAGTATTTGTAGCTGCTGGCTTTAAAAAATAAAAAAAAAAACTTTAAATTGACACACAAAGGGATAAAAAAATAGATAAACCACAGCTTCAAAGCAGGCATGGTCTGCTGTGCTGCCTCTTCAGAAAGTCTTTAAGCTGGTTATACAGGGGAGTTTTCAATCAATTTCCAGCACTTTTGTGCCAACGCAATTTTTAAATACGATCACAAAGAATTGCCAGAAATTTACTTACGAGAAGTGGAAACTGGGTTTAAAGAGGAAATAGACTTAATCTGTTTTGTCAGTAATGAATAGATAGAAGGGCTTTTGTAATATAAGTAGATAGAATTTAGTCTGAAAAAATAAGGGTTAACTTATAGTTAATACAGCCATACAGCCTTCACTGCCATAGCTAGAGAATCCATGAATTTGGGTATAAACCTTCTCTATTTGCTGCTGAACATGAATCCAGCAGGTCCACATCTAGCATACCCTACCTGCATCGGAGATCTTGATCTTGTTCACTGCCCACAGGCTCCCGAGGAGGGGGGTCCACTGTGCTCTGACCAACACTGCACCCATGGATGATCCGTCCCTGGTTGGTACCTCCTTCAGCAGGTGACATTTGACAGTCGGAGGTGATCAGTGTGGCGTTGAGGACAGTTACAAGCACCGATCTCCCTGTTTTGCTTTCAATGAAACAGCGGAAAGCAGCTTCTCCTCCTCTCCCTCTTTCCAATTCCAGCCATACAGGAAGATCCGTGCTTGTAACTGCCCCTGTTTTGACAAAATACGCAGCTTGGCAGAATCTTGAACCATGTCACTTCCAGTTTCTTTAAACCATTATTAATTGCATATTTTTAAGCAGTAATTTTACATTTTCAGGCATAGGTGTTTGGACACAAGAGCAGCAACCGAATACAGTCCAGTGCACACTATTATGAGCGGAGATTGTTACTCTACTCCAACACTAACCAACAAAATGGCCATCTATGAGGGGGCAACAACGTTGTCCTTGTTAGCCACTGTGCTGTAAAAACCCTGAAATGTTGCTTTACAGGACTGCATTCAGTCCAGTAAAGTGATGTGGTTTGTTTTTCTGCTGAGTTGAGTATTTTGTCAGGACACCCCCACCGCTGCACCATTCACCCCACTTGTCCATTATATTTCCCTTCCTTTCTGGGCCCCCCCCCCCGTGTGCTCCTCAGCTCCATTTCACCCCCCACAGCGCTGCCGGCTTCCCTCCTCTCCTCTCCCACCAGCTGCTGCAAGGGATCTGTCAAGAGTAGAGGAAGGGGCTGGGAAATATGTAATTTACCAGGACATTTCTTTTTTGAATGAGCAGAGTCAGGGATCACTGGCTATGTCCATTCATGGCTCAAGCATAGTAAACTGTCTTTACAATGCTTCAGATTATGATTGAACAGGAGCCTCTGGGGTTGATTTACTAAAAAAACACAAAAAATACCAAAAAGTATTATGCCGCGTACACACGACCGGACTTTTCAACATCAAAAGTCCGACGGAATGATTCCGGCAGACCATTCGATTGTGTGTGGGCTGCAGCGGACTTTTGATTTGCAAAAGTCTGACAGACTTTAGAAATGGAACATGTTTCAAATTTTTCCGCCAGAACTCCGCCGGACCCAGTTCCTACCGAGAAATCCGCTTGTGTGTATGCTAGTCCGACGGACAAAAAACTATGCAAGGGCAGCTATTGGCTACTGGCTATGAACTTCCTTATTCTAGTCCAGTAGTGCGTCATCACGTTCGAATCCATCGGACTTTGGTGTGATTGTGTGTGGCCAAGTCCGTTCATTCGGAAAGTCCGTCAGAACTCTGTCAGAACTCCGTCAGAACTCCGTCGAAAGTCTGTCGGACCTAGTCCCTCAAAAAGTCCGGTCGTGTGTGCGCGGCATTAAACAATTATAAAAAATCAATGGGAACAGCAGCAGCTAAAAATTGTGAGATATGCACAATTCAAACAAATGGAAACAAAGGAAAAAGCTGCGCTAAAGGCAAATGAAAATAAGCCCATGATAAAGCCCATATAAATGAAATGAGAATATTTGTCCAGTGAATAAACAGCTAATTTGAATATAAATTAGTCCATAAACAGTGATCCAATGTGAAATAAATCAGTGCGAAATCCCTTAATCACACAGAAGCACCCTGTGAAGTAATCCACCACCGCATAAATTGAACGCTTACCAGAGGGCAAGCTACAAAGAGCTTGTAGATATTATAGTCAGCAATGCAGCCACAACTCGTCTCCACAATATGCACCAGAGGCATGCAGGAAAGCTCAGTCCATGAGGCAAAGCTGGTTGATTTACTAAAACTGAAGCATTCAGAATCTGGTACAGCTGTGCATAGTAGTCAATCGGCTTCTAATTTCAGCTTGTTCAATTAAGCCTTGACAATAAACCCTGGTTGCGGATTTTCTATGCAGAGCTGCACCAGTCCAGTTTTAGTAAATCAACCCCTCTGTCTCCTTTTTATGCATATTCAGTGCAGAGAAAGGGTCTGGGTAATCTCTGTCCTCAGTCCCTTTCTCTGTCTCAAAGGTGAGATGTCAGAGGTCTGTTTATTCCCTTGCTAGCTATGCAAATCCCCCCAACAGGGCTGATAAAAAAAATATTATTGTAAGAAATATTAAAAATGTAATTGTTCTAAAAAAAATATTGTTAAAAATAAAGAACTACTGACACAGTCTACTGCTCCACTGACACCAACCTGCACATACTATCCATCCTCATACATTACGCACTCCTCTCCGTACACATGCTATCCACTGTCATACACTCTGCACTCTTCTCCTGCGCATACAGTATATGCATTTTATTATGTTATGACACCATAGTGCAGAGGCTGCTCTAGATAATTGTTTGGGGGATGCTGTGTTTGTTTTGAAAGAATAGGTGGGGGAGCAAATGTGGTTCATGGAACGCATTGCCTGCTGTACTCTTGTAAGTGTGGCCAAAAGAGTGTTTCTTCACAATCTGTGCCTGTAGCGTGTCACTTCTTCCCTTTGTATAGACAAAATATGGCCTGGGGGCACACAAAAGAGATTGTTGGAAGAAAATAAGCCCAATTGGGAACAGCATTGATAGCCCCCAGCAAGTGCCTGGGTCAGCAATATCCCCCAGCAAGTGTAAGAGCCAGAAAAAAAAACAAGCAGCATATGTCAGGGCCAGCAAAAACTCCCAGTATGTTATAATAATTAACCCCTGGCAACGAAGAAAAATTAACACACAGAATTGCACAATAACTAATCCCCAGCACAGCACAATAATTAGCCTCAAGTACAGCACAATAGCAAAAACCCAAGCATAGTACAAAAATAAACCCCCAGCACTGCACAATAATTAACCACCAGCACAGCACAATAATAAAAACCAAAGCATGGCACAATAATAGACTCCCGGCACTTCACAAAAATTAACCCCCAACATTGCACAACAATTAACGCTTTTGCATGACAAAACAATTAATTTCTAGCATGGCACAATATTTAATTCCCAACAAGACAGACTAACTCCTAGCACAACACAGTAATAAACCACAGGAATGTGCCTCTTTAACTCCCAGAACTACACAGTAATTATCCAGTACCATCCCATAATTAACCCCCAAGAGTATAGCAGAGTATAGCGGTCAGCGTGCCCCCTTAATTGTAAAACATAAAACAGAGTACGTACAGCATTACTTTCTCAATGTGCCCCCTGAATACTGGTGATCAGCATGGCCCCTGGGTACTGGTGGTCAGGGTGCCCATATACAGTGGTGGTCAACATGCACTGGGCTGCCATTAGAAACCATGAAGCCCCATGGCTGTTTGTACTAGTGTGTACAATGTGTGACTGTAATGTGTAAAGTCAGTGCAGAGAGGCATGTACAGAAAGTGCAATGAAAAATATGTAGTGTGAGGCTTTGCTGTTTCCTTAGTTGACCTCACAAGTAGATCTGCTATCTTCTGTAATATTTTACAAATATTAAACTTAAGATGGCAATTTCCTTCTTACCACTATGTAAATCTCCAGGCCCCCATGGGTTTACCAATGAGTGTTTTAAAACATACACCAAACAGCTTACTCCCTATCTCACCTTTCGTGACCCTGCGTAGCCCTCAACTAGTTCCTCCAGACCAGATAAGATTTGTTTCAGGCAGACAATCCTCTGATGGCACCAGAAGGTTTGTAGACTTACGCCAGTAGGCAGAGCACCATCAGAAGGCTTCTCTGCTCAAATCCCTTGATGCAGAAAAAGCATTTGATAGGGCCCATTAGGAATACCATACTATAGGCTCGGCAATTAAGGCCCTATATACAGTCCCTTGTCCTTTAACATAACTAATGGCACTCACCAGAGGTTTCCCCTATCAACCCTTATTTTTGCTCTTGTTATAGAGCCCCTGGCACAACGTATTCACCCTGATCTCTGGTATACTAGTGGGAGATACCAAACACAAAACTGGCCTCTATGCAAACGATGTCCTCCTATCGTGTGTATGGGTTGGGCAAAGCCAACAGACAGAGGATTGGTATCGGTTGACTTAGAGTTTGGGGGGAGGGAGGGTTCCAAATGATTTTAGGACCCAAAAAAAAAGCCTCTAGCACTCTGCATGAATTTAAGCACACAAAAAACATTTGTACACATTTTAGGGGGTGTTTAGGGTAAAGCACTACTATGGAGCAAAATACATTAAGTGACTACGCTAGGTGTGTATGGGCCTAGGATAGCATGCTGGGGAGGTTTGTGAAGGAAAATATAAATGAAGGACAAAAAAGGGGCATTAAAAACTTCCAGCATGCATGAGGACAAAGGGGACATTCACAGCATATTACAATCATGGTAATTAGGGAATGATGAAAGAAATACAATACATTAGCAAACATTAAATACATGGAATGTGATGTTAAAGTAGAAATCTTACCGTAATATAGTCCTTCTGCAGGACATGAAGAAGGCAGAACAGGTCTCTGGAATAATGATCCCCAGAGCCTGGGGGAGATGCCTGTCAATAACTTTATGTCCTGCAGATTTCTCCCCGTCGCCAAATACCGCAACGTGGTGACTAGCCTTTGTTCAGGAGTGATAGCTTGCCACATGCAGGTGTCCTGCTTCGTAAATATTAGGGGACAGCAAAGCCAACAAACGGTGAAAAATGGGGTCTGTCATCCAGAGATAATTCCTGAAATCATCAGGATTATTCTCCTGGATCTCCCGAAACAAAGGCATATGAGAGAGAGAATTGGTCATGCTGGAGCAACCAATTCTTCGTCCATGAACTCCTCCTCGCCCTGTTCATGGACTGGACTTGGGTCAAAGTAAGAACCCCAACACCAAGCCCCTGCACAGCAAAAACTCTACGACGAGTACGTACCCGCAACATGGCTTCAAAATGGTCGGCTGTTCAGAACGAACTAACAGAAAGCACTGAAAAAAAGCAAGGCCTGTGAAGAGTGTGCTGAAAATCAGAAACAACTAATTTTTTTTTTTTCTTGTTTGACTCCAGTTTCCTTCAACGCCACAGGAATGGAAGACTGTGGCATCCCACTTTGCAGATTGTTGGGACTTTCTCAACTGTGGAGGGGCAATTGATAGGAAACACATCCACATAGTCCCACCCCCCAACTCGGGCTCATACTATTACAACTATAAGGGGTTTAATAGCATTGTGATTTTGGCGGTGGTGTCGGCGACATGTGAGTTCCTCTATGTGGACGTGGGGAAAAATGTCCAGATGTCGGATGGTGGAGTCATCGCCCAGACCGAGTTCTACAGGCATCTCCAGAGGGGTGGCCTGGGATTGCCACCTCCAGAAGAGAACGCGGAAGGACTCCTGTTTGTGTTTGTTGCTAATGAAGCATTTGGTCTGAGTGAACACCTGATGCGGTCGTTCCCGATGAGGGGGTGAGCTGCTGAGTGTCCTCTCCTTACACTGAATCAAGTTTGCATTTCATTTTAGTTACAAACCCATCTAGACAACAATGTCATAAACTTCTTTGAATACAAATAGACATGACCAAATGTAGTTAACCTGCATCTGCCAAAACATTGTATTAGTGGGCGAACGAACGACGTTTCCTATGAACGATTACTGTGCCCACAAACATGAAAGTTGCCATTTTAAACTGTATAACAATAAAGAAAAGCACATGGAGCAGCATGCGAGTAATACTAATAGAAACACACGACAAATACTTTTTAGAAGCAGTTTCCGGATCTTTCTGTACTGATTGTGCTCCCTCAATTTGAGGTCTGACCATTGTTTCCTCAGTTGATCCTTGGATCGCTGTAGCCCAAAATTCTTCTGCAGATTTTAACAACTTTAGTCATGATCTTGGTCTTTCCCATATTTGGGTTGGGGTAAGGTTCATACTTCCCGTCATAGTGGACCCTCTTGCAAACTCCAGGCACTTAGAGTCATGGTTGGGATTTGAACTAGTGACCCTTTTTACTGCTAAGCGAGTGAGCGAGTGAGCTAACCACTACACCACTGTGCCACCCAACACATCTCATTGCTGCTCCTGATCTCATGGATTTCTGGATCTTAGTACGCTCATGATTATATGTGCTCCTCAGGACACCCATTTTTTTTTTTTTAAATAGTTGATGTATGCCGTGGGGATCTCCGGCTTCACCAACTCCAGCAGTTTCTCCAGCGTTTCCTGCCTCTTTATTTTGTTATTATAATGTGGATGTTTGACCTGCCACAGACAGGGCAGCTACCTGTACTTATCTATGAATATTAGGAGGAAGCTGTGGTCTTTGAACATAATTTTCTCTGCAAGACACAACACAAGACAAAAAATTTTTTCAGGTGAAACTATCCTAATCTTGTCTCAATATAGGCCTCAATCTATAAACAGTATAGGTCACTGATACACCGAGTTAAAATGATACCTTTGTTATAACGATCGCCGTTTCCGATACTCCATCCTCTGCTCACAGATTGTACGTATTAGACACATGCGTATTACACTTTATATACACTGCGCATGCTTGAAACACCGCCTGCCCCTGACATTCGTTCTAGTTTTCGATGGGCTGGGTGTAGGTCAGTACTCACATTGCAGCCTTCGGCCATTTTCGCTGCTGGGCTCTGAGTGCAGGGTTGGACGCCATGGTGTGTGTGGGACCGGAGCCACCTGGTATCAAGTACCATTCTATCTGTGGAGGTTTGGGGCTTATACAGGAGGCAGGATAAAGCCTGGGGATCATTCTGGTATGACAGGGGCTGGTCTTCTGAGCTGTCCCTTACCAATACATGTGGCACAGTACACAGTAGTAGTGATGGACGAACTTCCGACGGGACGTTTCGCGAACGCGGACTGCGAACTCGGCCGATAGTTCACGAACCATAACGTTTGCGGCGGGCCCCATTGACTTCAATGGGAGGCGAACTTTGCAAACCTACAGGTCAAATTTGCAGCCACAAAATAATTACTAGCTGTGCAAACATAGTCCCACCGCATTGCCAATGACATAACACATGTATGAGGTGAATCTGGGATCGACAACTACAAGCATTCTTTTTTTATATGTGAAATTGTGACAATTCAGGACTGCGGAGCGCATGAAGGCAATGGAGGAGAGGGAAGGTCAGGGTAGGCAAAGAAGAGGGTGCAGGAGATGATCACCAGCAGCGTGACATACAGCAATGACACCTGCACCGTGATAGAGTGATCTGACACCAGCACCGTGATAGAGAGCACTGACATCAGCAGCGTGACATACAGCAATGACACCTGCACTGTGATAGAGTGATCTGACACCAGCACCGTGATAGAGAGCACTGACATCGGCAGCGTGACATAAAGCACTGACACCAGCACCGTTATATACAGCACTGACACCAGCACCGTGATATACAGCACTGACATCAGCAGCATGACATACAGCAATGACACCTGCACCGTGGTAGAGTGATCTGACACCAGCACCGTGATATACAGCACTGACATCAGCAGCGTTACATACAGCAATGACACCTGCACCGTGATAGAGTGATCTGAAACCAGCACCGTGATAGAGAGCACTGACATCAGCAGCGTGACATACAGCAATGACACCTGCACCGTGATAGAGTGATCTGACACCAGCACCGTGATAGAGAGCACTGACATCAGCAGCGTGACATAAAGCACTGACACCAGCACCATGATATACAGCACTGACACCAGCACCGTGATATACAGCACTGACATCAGCAGCGTGACATACAGCAATGACACCTGCACCGTGATAGAGTGATCTGACACCAGCACCGTGATAGAGAGCACTGACATCAGCAGTGTGACATACAGCAAGGACACCTGCACCGTGATAGAGTGATCTGACACCAGCAACGTGATAGAGAGCACTGACATCAGCAGTGTGACATAAAGCACTGACACCAGCACCGTGATATACAGCACTGAAACCAGCACTGTGATAGAGAGCACTGACATCAGCAGCGTGATATACAGCAATGACACCTGCACCATGAAAGAGTGATCTGACACAAGCACCGTGATAGAGAGCACTGACATCAGCAGCGTGACATACAGAAATGACACCTGCTCCGTGATAGAGTGATCTGACACCAGCACCGTGATAGAGAGCACTGACATCAGCAGCGTGACATAAAGCACTGACACCAGCACCGTGATATACAGCACTGACACCAGCACCGTGATATACAGCACTGACACCTGCACCGTAAGCAGCCCCAGGAGGAAGTCAGCATAGCACAGGTATGGTGGGGGCCCCTTATAATAAGCAGCCCCAGGAGGATGTCAGAATAGCACAGGGATGGTGGGAGCCCCTTATAATAAGCAGCCCCAGGAGGATGTCAGCATAGCACAGGCATGGTGGGAGCCCTTCATAATAAGCAGCCCCAGGAGGATGTCAGCATAGCACAGGGATGGTGGGAGCCCCTTATAATAAGCAGCCCCAGGAGGATGTCAGCATAGCACAGGCATGGTGGGAGCCCCTCATAATAAGCAGCCCCAGGAGGATGTCAGCATAGCACAGGGATGGTGGGAGCCCCTCATAATAAGCAGCCCCAGGAGGAAGTCAGCACAGCACAGGGATGGTGGGAGCCCCTCATAATAAGCAGCCCCAGGAGGATGTCAGCATAGCACAGGGATGGTGGGAGCCCCTCATAATAAGCAGCCCCAGGAGGATGTCAGCATAGCACAAGGATGGTGGGAGCCCCTCATAATAAGCAGCCCCAGGAGGAAGTCAGCACAGGGATGGTGGGAGCCCCTCATAATAAGCATAGCACAGGGATGGTGGGAGCCCCTCATAATATGCACAGCAGAGGTACAGCCCCAGGATGAAGTCAGCACAGCACAGGGATGGTGGGAGCCCCTCATAATAAGCAGCCCCAGGAGGAAGTCAGCACAGCACAGGGATGGTGGGAGCCCCTCATAATAAGCAGCCCCAGTAGAAATATGACACCGCTCAACCTCTTCAAACAGGAGGGTACGGGCATATAGTACGGTGTGCTTTTTTTGGACAAAGAAGTGAGCCAAATGAAGAAAGAAGGTCTGTGTGCTCGATTAAAAAAATAGTTTATAGACATATGCATGGTCTACTGGTCACATGTGTTGAATTCCTCCGAGATCCATGCCTCATTCATTTTTAGAAATGTGAGGTAGTTAACACTGTCGTGAGCTAGGCGAGTACGCTTATCGGTCACGATCCCCCCCTGCTGCGCTGAACGTCCTTTCGGACAGGACACTGGACGAGGGACAAGCCAACAGTTCGATTGCAAATTGGGCAAGCTCTGGCCACAGGTCAAGCCTGCCCACCCAATAGTCCAGGGGTTCATCACTCCTCAGAGCGTCCACATCGGCCGTTAACCCAATGTAGTCGGACACCTGACGGTCTAGGCGTGCCCTGATGCTGCATCCGGATGACACCTGTCGATGGGTCGGCTGAAAGAATGACCCCATATCCGAAGTCACCAACACATCTTCAAACCGGCCTCTTCTTGCAGACGCTGTTGGATTGGTACCCGCAACTCCTTCTCTGGGAGTGGGAATTGCTCCTCTGCCAGTGCACGCAAAAGCAGAATGCAGCATTTCTCGAAGCAAGGCCTGGAAGTGCTCCATTCTGACAGCCCTCTATGACGGTGGTAACATTTCCGCCATTTTGTGTTTGTACCGGGGGTCTAAGTACGTTGCCACCCAGTACTGGTCCTTGACCCTTATGCTTTTTATACGGGGGTCCCTATTAAAACACTGGAGCATGAAGGCCCCCATTTGCACTAAACTGGAAGCGGTGTGGTGGCCTGGCTCCTGCTCATCATCCAGGATAATGTCGTCCTCTTCATTCTCCTCTCCCCATCCACGCACAACAACAGGGATCCCAGAAAGGTTTAAAGCATGCTCTTCTTGCTCCTCCTCATCCGCCCCGGCACCATCATTCTCTTCAGACTCCTGTTGTTCACTTGTCTCAGATAGAGTAGCCCCCCCTGGGAATTCATCCAGCATTGCGACTCATCTTCCCGTTCCTGCTCCTCCACAGCTTGATCAATGACACGATGCAATGCACGCTCCATAAAGAAGTCATAAGGTACCATGTCACTGATGGCGCCATGGCTGCAACTGACCAGTTTGGTGATCTCCTGAAATGGCCGCAGAAGTCTGCATGCGTCGCGCATGAGCAGCCACTGGCGCGGTGAAAAAAAAAACAGCTCCCCAAAACCTGTTCTGCCACAGAGTTCATACAGGTAGACGTTAACTGCACGTTTCTGCTGGAGCAGCCTATCAAGCATATAGAAGGTTGAGTTCCATCGCGTCGGGCAATTGCAAATAAGACGTCTGACCGGCAGATTGTGTCACCGCTGAATGTCAGCAAGGCGAGCCATGGCCGTGTAAGATCTTCTGAAAAGGGCCGAGATTTTCCTTGCCTGCCACAAGATGTCCTGGACCCCAGGGTATTTGACAATGAATTGAAGCATTACCAAGTTTAAGACGTGTGCCATGCATGGCACGTGCGTAATTTTGCCCTGTTTCAATGGACTAAGCAGATTGGCACCGTTGTCACACACCACTTTACCAACTATCAAATTGAGCGGTGTTAGCCACTGATCTGCCTGTGAACGCAAAGCTGAAAGGAGTGCCGGGCCAGTGTGGCTCTTGGCTTCCAGGCACAACAGACGCAGCATGGCATGGCAACGGCTCACCTGGCATGTCGAATAGGTTCTGGGGAGCTTGGGCGGTGCAGCGGAAGAGACGTTAGCAGCGGAAAAGGAGGAGTCAGCCAAGGAGGAGAGGGAGGAGGATGGAGTAGGAGGAGGAGGAGAAGAAGAGCCAGGCCTGCATGCAATTCGTGGCGGTAAAACCAAATCTACACGGGTGCCACGGGTTACATGCTTGACAGCCGTCAGAAGGTTCACCCAGTGGGCAGTAAAAGTGATATACCTTCCCTGCCCCTGTTTGCTAGACCACGTGTCTGTGGTCAGATGTATCTTGGCACCGACACTGTGTGTCAGAGATACATTCACTTGCCGCTGAACATGGCCATATAGCTCTGGGATGCCCTTCTCTGAGAAATACTTCCTTCCTGGGACCTTCCATTGTGGTGTTCCAATGGCCACAAATTTGCAAAAGGCCTCCAAGTCCACCAGTTTATATGGCAGTAGTTCGCGGGCTATCAGTTCTGACAAGCCAGCCGTCAACCGTTGGGCAAGAGGGTTATCCGGCGTCATCATTTTTTTACGCTCGAACATTAGGCCCACGGAAGCCTGCCTTTTTGCAGAAAAACGTGAGCTTGGCGTGATGGAGGGTGGAGTGGAGGACAATTGTGAGGAGAGAGGAGAAGGAGAATTAGAAGACGAGGCTGGACAGTGAGAGCCTGGAGTGTGGCTTTGTGTTTTCCGTTGCTCCCACTGGGCTCGGTGATGGCTGCTCATGTGCCTTCTTAAGATGGTCGTCCCTAGGTGACTGTTGGGCTTACCGCGATTCCAGATGGCAACACTATTGTCAGCAGCAGATACATTAAAAAAAGCCCACACTGCGGAGCCATGTGCCGGCGTCCTGGGAGCGCCAGATATGACCGTACATGGTCGATGCCTCGCTCCTGATACATTAGCAGTCTGCTTTGTCCCTCCTGTGCAATGTAAGTTATTCCTGCTTCTCCTCCCTATCTGCTGGTCCATATCTCCCTCTGAACTCCCCTTCTCTTCCTCTCTTATGGGCACCCATGTGACATCACTAGACACATCATCATCAACGTCATCTTCCCCACCGCTATAAGTAGAGATCTCGGAGTAGGCAGCAACACCGGGGACCAACCTCCTCCTTGGGCTGATCTGGGTACTTTCGTCAGACTGCTGAGTGGCGGTTCTTGCTACCTCCTCTTCCTGATCCAATGCCAAGAGTGGCTGCGCATCAGAAATGTCTTGATATGGATCGGAAAATAATTCCTGTGACTCAAGCGGAAGGTATGTGGTGGTGGTGGTGGTGGTGTTGTTGGTGGTAGTGTCTTTGGGGGTGCACATAGCAGAGAGTGAAGAAGAGGGTGCAGATCGAGAGGATGAGGAGGGTGCAGAAGAGTAAGGCTGAGTGAGCCACTCAACCAAGTCTGGTGCGTCCTTTAAAGTAATTGAACGCATCTTCTGTAACTTCCCACTTTGGCTCAAGCCTGTTGCTCCTGCCCTACCCCTACCACCCCTGCGGAAGGGCCTGCCTCTTCCTTTGCCTGTCATTTTTTAAATGACCCTGTGACAAAACTCTCAGTCCCTATACTGATAAAGGACTGCTGCAGTATAGGGCAGCAGTCGGCAGTAGTGTACCTCAACCCTATATATTGTGGACCTATACCAGTCCTTAAGGAATAGCAGACTGTACCTCACTCAACCCTATGTACTGTAGTACCCTATACCTTACCAGTCCTTATAAGGACCTTTGTGGAACTAGTAGGTTGTGAATGATTAGCAGACTGTACCTCAGTCCCTATACTGATAAAGGACTGCTGCAGTATAGGGCAGCAGTCAACAGTAGTGCACCTCAACCCTATGTATTGTGGACCTATACCAGTCCTTAAGGAATAGCAGACTGTACCTCATTCAACCCTATGTACTGTAGTACCCTATATCTTACCAGTCCTTATAAGGACCTTTGTGGAACTAGTAGGTTGTGAATGATAAGCAGACTGTACCTCAGTCCCTATACTGATAAAGGACTACTGCAGCAGAAGGGCAGCAGTCAACAGTAGTGCACCTCAACCCTATATATTGTGGACCTATACCAGTCCTTAAGGAATAGAAGACTGTACCTCACTCAACCCTATGTACTGTAGTACCCTATACCTTACCAGTCCTTATAAGGACCTTTGTGGAACTAGTAGGTTGTGAATGATTAGCAGACTGTACCTCAGTCCCTATACTGATAAAGGACTGCTGCAGTATAGGGCATCAGTCAGCAGTAGTGCACCTCAACCCTATATATTGTGGACCTATACCAGTCCTTAAGGAATAGCAGACTGTACCTCACTCAACCCTATGTACTGTAGTACCCTATACCTTACCAGTCCTTATAAGGACCTTTGTGGAACTAGTAGGTTGTGAATGATTAGCAGACTGTACCTCAGTCCCTATACTGATAAAGGAATGCTGCAGTATAGGTCAGCAGTCAGCAGTAGTGTACCTCAACCCTATATATTGTGGACCTATACCAGTCCTTAAGGAATAGCAGACTGTACCTCACTCAACCCTATGTACTGTAGTACCCTATACCTTACCAGTCCTTATAAGGACCTTTGTGGAACTAGTAGGTTGTGAATGATTAGCAGACTGTACCTCAGTCCCTATACTGATAAGGGACTACTGCAGCAGAAGGGCAGCAGTCAAGTATAATATTCTTTCTATATTTAGAAGAAAGAATATTATATGTGTACAAGCCTATTACCATACCAGTCCTGAAAAGAACCTTTGTGGACCTAATAGTAACAGCTACTGATTAAACTGACTGTCCCTCACTGCCACACACTGCTTCCTGCCTGTCTCTATTTAAACTGACAAAACACAGGCTGCTGGAACAATAACTTGAATAGCACTCAAAACTATATCCTGTACTACTTTACCATACCAGTCCTGAAAAGGACTTTTGTGGACCTAATAGTAACAGCTAATGATTAAACTGACTGTCCCTGCTGCACACATCGTCCTGTCCCTCTCTCTACACTGACAAAAGACAGGCTGCTGCAACAATCACTAGCACAGCAGTGCCTCAAACCTATATCCTGAACTACACCTAACACCTATACCATACCAGTCCTGAAAAGAACTTTTGTGGACCTAATAGCTAGCGATTTGGGTCACTGCAGTCTCTCCCTGCTCCACACAGCAACCTCTCTCTATAGTGACATACGAAAGAATGTAAAATGGCCACCGGATCGGGTTTATTTATAAGTTAGGGGGAATGTCCAAGTGTCCATGTGCTGTAATGTCTCAATTGGCTGTCCTGTACCCCATGATGGATGTGTCATCATAGGTCAAAGTTCTTTTACACAGTAAACATGGAAGTCCGCCGGGCGAACGGCGGCAATAGTCCGCCAATCGGGCGGACCACGAACAGCCGAAATTTGCCACGAAACGACCGCCGGGCGAACCGTTCGGCCATCCCTACACAGTAGTTCTAAAGGCTTAAGGTTTTTTTACCTTTTTCTTTTAACTTTATCTCTTTATTAAGTTTTTTAAAATATAAACAAATCAAAAGATAAACAAAATATGACAGAAATAAGTCAGTATAATCCAATGAAAAGGTCAGGTACAATAATACAGAGTTTTATGTTAGTAATGCATAAACAGGGTATGAGGACATGTTGTACAGTGGTGCCATTGTGATCACTAAACCTAGAATGAGCCTCACTGTGGCTCCATCAAGCTTACCGATTAGTAATATCTTAAAAATTGCATACTATAGAAATACAGGTGCCCAGCGTAGAAATCTAAAGAAGGAATGGTATGTATGAGTAGCAAATCCAAAGGTTGTCCCCATATTTCCTGATATAATTATCAGCAGGAGTAGGTAAAGTTTGAGGATAAAGAGGAGATTGTGCTTAGGCATTATGAACGTGAATAACTTATTGCGTAAGGGGTCTTAACAGAGGGGTTAATTCAATAAGAGGTATTTAAAATAAAAATATACATGTAGAGTTTTGAAGCCAAGGATTCCAGTTTTGGAGAAATTTAGATGTGGCTAGGTGAGCTTTTGCAAACAGGAATTCATACAGCAGATGGTAATTTAGGCTGGCTTCACACTTATGTGAATTGGATAGCAGAAGATTGTGACCTGTTCTCTATGGAGGTGGTTCACCCATCTCTGCAGTGGCTCCCGTGCGAATTGATCTGTATGACCTCAGTTAAGGATGAAGGAGTCAGTTTTTTCCAGCACCTAGTGAAAGTCAAAGGCTGCAATGAAAACATGTCAGGATAGTTTCAAAATAGGTAGGCCATTGGTCTAATTTAGAATCTGGAAAGCAGAAAATATAGGTAATAGAGGTAACAAAACAGAACATATGCTTCCAGAACCCCATATTCTGAGGACATAGGTGACGCTAATTGCCTACAATTACGCCAGCAAGTTGGTGAAGAGGTTGGAAAAATAGTTGCAAGTCTCTGTGGCATACAGTAAAACTTTTCTGTAATGACTCTCAATGGCGTATACTGTAGTACCATTTCCTGTAATCACTCCTAGTGTCTGGTGTGGTTTGTGCAACGGGCCACTGTTCCACAGGTAAGGAGAACTTAAGCTTCAAATATCAGTATTCCATGGATGGGAATTTAGTATTCCGGGCAGCCTTATGTAGTGATGCATAAAATGCTGAGATACAAATGCTGGATGGTGTTTGTAAATTATAAAGTATTATGACATCTGCCATGAGTGTCTTGGCATTCCATTGAGTCTTTGAAAGAATGTGCCGTATCCACAGGTATTTATTAAAATCTTAGAGGGGGAGGCAATAAGTACAGAAAAAGCCTTGGAAAGACTTAATCTGGTTATTATGATAAAGTTCTTGTATTAAGGTAATACCTTTCTTGAACCATGAATATATGTCTGTGGATAACAGTTCAAGGGTGAGGAGGGGGAGATGTTGTAGAGTGTTCCAAGAGATGCCAACATCCAGGGATATGAGTGAGCTCCACATTTGTAAAGTTGCTCTAACTGTATCCAAGTAAGATTTATGAGGAGAGCAGGGTAGCATACAGACAGTTAAAGTCAGTTTAGGGCTCGCTATCAAAGCTTGAGCCTCAATTTGAAGCCATGGAACATTAGGTGGGGAGAGCCACCAATGTTCTGCTTGAACCAGGATGTTTGCTTTATAATATTTGGTAGCATCAGATACACTCGTGCCAGCCACCTTTGATGGTGCAGTCGGGATAGAGTTGTGAATCTAATTTTTTTTTCTTGTTCCAAATAAACAAATTGAGGAGTGTTTGTAATAGGCATAATTGTGTTGGAGAGAGGGAGGGTTCGGAAAAAATTTAAGATATGCGGTAAAAGAAACATTTTACAAAGGGCATTGCGGCCTGCCCATGGAGATATTCAGCCTAAGGAGATATTCAGTGATTTTAATTTAGCCACTAAATTATCAATGTTATGCCTCAGTAAATGGGCACTCGAGGTCACAAGTTGTAAACCCAGGTAGGTTAAAGAGGAAGATGGAGCCCACGAGAAGACGTCTGAGATATAGTTGTTCTAGTCTAGGGAAATACGAATCATTTGAGACTTTTGCCTCGTGCACACACAGCATTTTTCATTCTTGCCCCAAACCTTTTTGGCTACTACTGTCTATTGATATGTAAAACACTTTATTAAATCAGCAATTAGTGATCAATAATAACATCTATTTTAGATAATTTATCTGATTGATGAACAAAATACTAAAACTATGTCTCCTTTTCTTACACAGGAAAGCCAGGAGGAGGCAGGGGTTAGTGGCAGCCAGGAGGTGGCAGGGGTTAGTGGCAGCTGGGAGGTGACAGGGGTTAGTGGCAGCCAGGAGGTGGTGAGGCCCAGTAGCCTGACACAATCTCAAGTCCCTCCGCCTTCCACAAAAAAGGGCCAGGAAAGGGAGTAATGTGCCGGAGGCTGATTAGGGAGGCTAATGCTGCCCTCAGAACCCCCCTCAATCCTCAAGAGGCCTTTGCCTCCATGGCAGCCTGCAAAATGCAGGAGATGGAGGAGGGCCAATGCATCATGTGTGAGGAAATCATTTATCTCACATTAAATATGGGGTTGAGGGGTCAACTCACACAAAATACCCACCTGTGTGAGTTGGACCATCCTCCTCCTCCACCTCCTACCACACCTCCAACACCCCAGCCACAGCCTGGAAGCAAGCCTGGAAGTAAGCGTGTAAGGAAGGCAAGAAAGTGATGGCCTTGGTTCAGTCTGGTCTGGCAAAAGACGCAGGCTGTTGTATGACCACAGCCTGGGGACATAGATGTCATCTGCTGCTGTAGCTCTTCTCTTGGAGTCCTGGACCTGATTGTCCTCACTATAATATGGACTCCTCAGGCCACCAATTTTGGCTGGCAATTAATTAACCACTTAAGGACCGCCGCATGGCAATGTACGTCAGCGCAATGGCACCGACAGGCACAAGCACGTACATGTACGTGCTCGCCTTCCAGTGGGTGGGGGGTCCAATCGGACCCCCTCCCGCTGGATGCGGTGGTCCGTTTCGCTTCAGGAGCGATCCGGGATGAGGGGATGGCCATTGGTTTCTGGCCATCCCCTCTCGATCGCTCCTGGCGAATGAGAAGCTTCCCCCGCTGTGTATAGTAAACACAGGCAGGGAGGAAGTGATGTCATTCTCCTCGGGCGGTCTTTTTGACCGGACTGCGAGGAGAACAGAGAAAGTAAGTGCACCAAACACTACACTGACATGTAGGTACACATAGGCACACAAATCCCCCCCACCCCCGATCACCCCCCCGATCACCCCCCCCGATACCCCCCCGCCCCCCCCTCCCAGTCACAGTGTCACTGATTGCAGTGATCATGTATTTACTGATCACTGCATTTAGTGTCAGTTGTGACAGTAGAAAATGTCAGGGCAGTTAGTGTTAGGTCCAGGGTAGCCCCCTACCCCCCACCAATAAAGGTTTAACCCCCTGATTGCCCCTAGAGTTAACCCTTTGACCCCCTTTTGCCAGTGTCACTAAGCGATCATTTTTCTGATCGCTGCATTAGTGTCACTGGTGCCGCTAGGTAGCTAGTTATTTTTTTAGGTTCACCGCCAGGTTTTTATAGCGCTAGGTACCCTAATATACTACCCAATAATGGTTTTAACCCCCTGATTGCCCCTAGTTAACCCTTTCACCCCCTTTTGCCAGTGTCACTAAGCGATCGTTTTTCTGATCGCTGCATTAGTGTCACTGGTGCCGCTAGGTAGATAGTTATTTTTTTAGGTTCACCACCAGGTTTTTATAGCGCTAGGTACCCTAATATACTACCCAATAATGGTTTTAACCCCCTGATTGCCCCTAGTTAACCCTTTCACCCCCTTTTGCCAGTGTTACTAAGCAATGGTTTTTCTGATCGCTGCATTAGTGTCACTGGTGCCGCTAGGTAGCTAGTTATTTTTTTAGGTTCACCGCCAGGTTTTTATAACGTTAGGTACCCCCATATACTACCCAATAATGGTTTTAACCCCCTGATTGCCCCTAGTTAACCCTTTCACCCCCTTTTGCCAGTGTAACTAAGAAATTGTTTTTCTGATCCCTGCATTAGTGTCACTGGTGCCGCTAGGTAGCTAGTTATTTTTTTAGGTTCACCACCAGGTTTTTATAGCGCTAGGTACCCCCATATACTACCCAAAAATGGTTTTAACCCTCTGATTGCCCCTAGTTAACCCTTTCACCAGCGATCACCATTTAAGTCCCACTGATGACGTTGGTTAGCCAGTTAGTTATTTAGGTTCCCCGTTAGGTTTTTATATAGCGCCAGGGACCCCCATATACTACCTAATAACGATTTTAACCCCCTGATTGCCCCTAGTTAACCCTTTCACCAGTGATCACCGTATAAGTGTTACGGGTGACTCTTGTTAGTTAGTTTTTTTTTATAGCATCAGGGCACCCACCATTTATTACCCAATAAAGGTTTAACCCCCTGATCACCCGGCGGGTGATATCAATTAGGTTTAGGGTCAGGGTCTGCATCGCCCCAGGCAGCGCTAGGTTAGTGCCAGTACCGCTAACACCACCCTGCGATCGCTAACAGTTTTTCTTGTAGCGTTTTATATTTAAATCCTGAAGGCAGTGCTTGGTTTTCGGGTTCCCGTACGTGGCTAGGCTCCCAAAAAGTCCCCCACATGTGGTATCTCCATACTCAGGAAAAGCAGCAGAATTTATTTTGGGGTGTAATTTCACTTATATCCATAGCATGTGTGAACAATATATCATTTAGTGACAACTTTGTGCAAAAAAAAAAAATGTAATATTCCTGCAACTTGTGGCAAAATATAAAATATTTCATGGACTCAACATGCATCTCAGTAAATAGCTTGGGGTGTCTACTTTCCAAAATGGGGTAATTTGGGGGGGGGTTTGTGCTATTTTGGCATTTTATGGCCTTCGAAACTGTGATAGGTAGTGAGGAGTGAAATCAAAAATGTGCACCCTTAGAAATCCTGAAGGCAGTGATTGGTTTTCGGGGTCCCGTACGTGGCTAGACTCCCAAAAAGTCCCACATATGTGGTATCCCCGTACTCAGGAGAAGCAGCAGAATATATTTTGGGGTGCAATTCCACATATAACTATGGAATGTGTGAGCAATATATCATTTAGTGATAACTTTTTGTAAACTTTTTTTTTGTCATTATTCAATCACTTGGGACAAAAAAAAATATTCAATGGGCTCAACATGCCCCCCAGCAATTTCCTTGGGGTGTCTACTTTCCAAAATGGGGTAATTTGGGGGGGGGGGGGGTTTGTACTGCCCTGCCATTTTAGCACCTCAAGAATTGAGATAGGCAGTCATAAATTAAAAGCTGTGTAAATTCCAGAAAATGTACTCTAGTTTGTAGACGCTATAACTTTTGCGCAAACCAATAAATATACGCTTATTGACATTTTTTTTACTAAAGACATGTGGCTGAATAAATTTTGTCCTAAATGTATGACTAAAATTGAGTTTATTCGATTTTTCTTATAACAAAAAGTAGAAAATATATTTTTTTCTCGAAATTTTCGGTCTTTTTCCATTTATATCGCAAAAAAAAATCGCAGAGGCAATCAAATACCATCAAAAGAAAGCTCTATTTGTGGGAAGAAAACGACGCAAATTTCATTTGGGTACAACATTGCATGACCGCGCAATTACCAGTTAAAGCAGTGCAGCGCGAAATTGTAAAAAGTCCTCTGGTCCTTAGGCTGACAATTGGTCCGGGGCTGAAGTGGTTAATGGGTACCTATTACAAACACTCCTCAATTTGTTTATTTGGAACAAGAAAAAAAACTTAGACAACTCACACAACTCTATCCCGACTGCATCAAAGATGGCTGGCACGAGTGCATCTGATGCTACCAAATATTATAAAGCAAACATCCTGGTTCAAGCAGAACATTGGTGATTCTCCCCACCTAATGTTCCATGGCTTAAAATTGAGGCTCAAGCTTTAATAGTGAGCCCTAAACTGACTTTAACTGCCTCTATGCTATCCTGCTCTCCTCATAAATCTTTCTTGGATACAGTTAGAGCAACTTTACAAGTGTGGAGCTCACACATATCCCTGGATGTTGGCATCTCTTGGAACACTCTACAACATCTCCCCCTCCTCACCCTTAAACTGTTATCCACAGACCTATAAAAAGGTATTACCTTAATGCAAGAACTTTATCATAATAACCAGATTAAGTCTTCCAAGACTTTTTCTGTACTTATAGCCTCCCCCTCTAAGATTTTTATAAATACCTGTGGATACGGCACATTCTTTCAAAGACTCAATGGAATGCCAAGACACTCATGGCAGATGTCATTATACTTTATAATTTACAAACACCATCCAGCATTTGTATCTCAGCATTTTATGCATCACTACATAAGGCTGCTCGGAATACTAAATTCCCATCCATGGAATACTGACATTTGCAGCTTAAGTTCTCCTTACCTGTGGAACAGTGGCCCGTTGCACAAACCACACCAGACACTAGGAGTGATTACAGGAAATGGTACTACAGTATACGCCATTGAGAGTCATTACAGAAAAGTGGTACTGTATGCCACAGAGACTTGCAACTATTTCCCCAACCTCTTCATCAACTTGCTGGCGTAATTGTAGGCAATTAGCGTCACCTATGTCCTCAGAATATGGGGTTCTGAAAGCATATGTTCTGTTTTGTTACCTCTGTTACCTATATTTTCTTTCCAGATTTGAAATTAGACCAATGGCCTACCTATTTTCAAACTATCCTGACACGTTTTCATTGCAGCCTTTGGCTTTCACTAGGTGCTGGAAAAAAACTGACTCCTTCATTCTTAACTAAAGTCATACAGATCAATTCGCACCGGAGCCACTGCAGAGATGGGTGAACCACCTCCATAGAGAACAGGTCACAATCTTCTGCTATCCAATTCACATAAGTGTGAAGCCAGCCTAAATTATTATCTTCTGTATGAATTCCTGTTTGCAAAAGCTCACCTAGCCACATAGCCACATCTAAATTTCTCCAAAACTGGAATCCTTGGCTTCAAGACTCTAGATGTATATTTTTATTTTAAATACCTCTTATTGAATTAACCCCTCTGTTAAGACCCCTTAAGCAATAAGTTATTCACGTTCATAATGCCTACGCACAATCTCCTCTTTATCCTCAAACTTGACCTACTCCTGCTGATACTTATATCAGGAAATATGGGGACAACCTTTGGATTTGCTATTCATACATACCATTCCTTTTTTAGGGACCCACTCTGGGCACCTGTATTTCTATAGTATGCAACTTTTAAGATATTACTAATCGGTATGCTTGATGGAGCCACAGTGAGGCTCAATCTAGGTTTAGTGATCACAATGGCACCACCGTACAACATATCCTCATACCCTGTTTATGCATTACTAACATAAAACTCTGTATTATTGTACCTGCCCTTTTCATTGGATTGTACTGACTTATTTCTGTCATATTTTGTTTATCTTTTGATTTGTTTATATTTTAAAAAACTTAATAAAGAGATAAAGTAAAAAAAAAGGGCGGGGCGTGACCGGAAGCGGAAGAGGGCAGACGCGAATCCGAGGAGCTCCGCCGAGGCCTCCGGAAAATCTGTGGCCATCCGTGCCCGGCGAGCTTCCCAGCGGTCCCCCACCGTCCACCGTGGTTACCGCCAGTGTGGGGCACAGTCCGGTGCCCGTATCGGACACCGCAACCGCCGGACTCCGGGCCGTAGTCGGCCGCTACCCACCGCCATCTTGGGGCCTACTAGGTCCGGAAGCCTAACGCCGGCCCGCGGCGTTCCACGGACCCCCCGCTACTTCCGAGGGTCACCCAAGGACCCCCCTCGCAGCGGAGCCCCGAGAGCCACCTATCCAGGAGCGGAGGGACCAGCAGACGGGCCTAGAAACCACAAGACAGGTGAGGGGTACGGTGGCCATATTGGTACACCTCAGGCCCACTCTCCTCCAGGCCTATGTGGACTCTCCCTCTCCCCTACCAACCTGCTTCAGCCAAGCTGCCCTAGTCATTCTCACCCCCAGACCAACTTTCATCGGCCAGGGAATTCTCAGCTGCTCTGAAGCTCCCAGACCTGTGCTCTGTTATATGACATTCACCTGGGGGCCATCTTGCTTCACCCACCTTCAGTACTGTTGCAGTTGCAGTTACTCTTACTAATACAGATTGACCTCGCAGTTCACTTTACTACTCTCTAAACAACCAGTGTGTGTTGCCCCCCACCTGGAGTGCGTCCTGAGTCCCGCACCTACTAAACCCCTGCATCTGGGCTATTAAGGAAGTCGCAGCTTGGTGGAGCTACACCCTCTCCTCCCCCTCTCCCCTTTACAGTTTTGAAGGAGCTTGGCACCTCTTTCGGACCTACACACTTCCCCCCCCAACAACAAGATACTACAGTCCCGGCCAGTCACACAAGGCCTATAGATGTGATGGACTATTAGAGACGGGACCTAGATTCCCTGTCCTCTCTCCGTGACTCCCATCTTACGCTTTTGTGAACTTTTACTGACAGGGTGTCTCCTTTTTGACTCACTTCAATCGGCCACGCACCCCATGGGCAAAATTGGGGATCAACATCGCACCTATTCCTCTGCTATTAAATCACAGCCCTCTGTAGCGATGGACCGCTATCTGAGCAGACCCTAACAAGCTGCTTCAGGGGTTCCCAAAAGTTCCCAGATCCCACCGGAACAGACTGACATGTGCATCAACATGCTCTTCAATGATACCTCCACACTCTCATCCTCCCTATCCCCCCCCCCCAACTGCGGAGTTACTGGACACTAAACTACACTCCCTATTACAAGCAATCACTCAGACCATTGCACAGGAGGTAGGGAAAGTGGCCAAGGAATTGAGAGGGGAGATTGATCAGCTAGGTGAATGCACAGACTCCTTGGAATATAAATTTGATGAAATGGTGCAATATGTCCAGGTTCTCGAGGAAGACAACGCCACTATAAAAAACACCGTGACCCAATTACAAGCCCAGCAGGAAGATTTGGAAAACAGAGAACGTAGACAAAACCTTCGGTTCAGAGGTATTCCTGAAACGGTAAAAGACAAAGACCTGCGCACCTACCTCCTAAGCCTTTTCAACTTTGTAGCCCCGAATATCCCAGACATAGATTGGCGCCTGGACAGAGCACATCGGTCGCTGGCTCCAAAACCCCCTCTGGGGGCCAACCCAAGAGATGTGATTGTGCGTTTTCACTACTATGACAGCAAAGAAGCCCTGACTCTTGCCTCTCGTAATCAGTCCAGAGTTGAATTTAAAGGCTCCAAGCTATAAATCTTTAGTGACCTGTCACCCATTACCCTGGCAAGGAGGAGAACCCTCCGTCCACTAACTTTGCACTTACAGTCTCACAAAGTGGCCTACCGGTGGTGTTTCCCTTTCCGCCTATCCGTTTCAAAGGACGGCATCCAATATTCCCTACGCGATTTGCAAGAATGTAACACCTTCCTGCGCAACTTGGGACTTCCACCTCTTCCAGAAGAAGATTCTCAGCCTCTTCCAGCTGCGCCCAAACCTCCGCTGGCTCCAAGCCGCATCTGGACCCCGGTGCGACAGAAGACGTCCAAATCCAACTATACACCCCGGAAAAGTCGTGCCTCCGGACTCCCGACCTGAACTGCTTCCTCCGGATTCCCTCTGGATGCCTTATTTACCTTGACACCCTACTGATATTATGGGTAGTCAACACCCCTTAGTGGGTTTACTTACCCCCTGACCCGGGGGGTGGGTGGCCGAACTTATCTGACGCTGCCTCCAGTTTAACCAAAAATTGTATTCTTCTCCCCTCAACAGGTTGTGAATTTTTTGTTGTTTTGCCTGATAGAAGTTATAGTACTAATGGTTTTTTGTTTGTGTATAGGTGTGTGCGTGTCTGTGGGTATGCACATAAGTGTACATAGCTCCCCATCCCCCCCTTTTTTTTTCTCACAACCGAGGTCTCCTGTTTACACTGGGGGCAACCTGCTCATTTTGGAGAGAGGCTGGGGATCCTCCCAGTCCCTGTTTCTCCCCCATTTTTTTATTTTAATTTTTTCAAATTTTTCTATTTTTGCATATTTTCTATTTTTGCGTGTTTTGGAGATGTACAATTCTCCACTTCAGACCCATGGCTTGGACCTGGGCTCCCTGGTGGCGCTTAGCTATCCAGATTTCCGTTGGTTGGTCGTTAAACCCCGACCCCTTATTTTACCCCCGTTCCTCCCCCTTTTCCTTTTTCTTTCATGGTACGTTTTTACCATTGTTGGTGGGCCACTGGGATTATTTCCAATCTGCCACCGGACCCGCTTGCTTTTGGTACAGATTTTGTTATACGATCATATTGATATTTGTGTCATGCACATTGCTCTATTATGTAATATATACTTGTTTTGGGTCCTCTGTTATATCCTGCTCGTTGCACTTGTGAGGTTTTCTGTCATGCTCTGGCCCTTAGCTGACCTGCCATGGCATTGAAACTCCTAACCTATAACATTAAAGGATTAAATTCCATTCAAAAAAGATGGCTGGCTCTGAAGGAGTTTAGAGCTTCCGGGGCGGACGTTATACTGGTCCAAGAGACCCACTTCCGTGCTGGAGGCTCTTTTAAGTTTGCTAGCAAACATTTCCCGACCTCCTTTCTAGCATCTGACCCGTCGGGTAAGGCAGGTGTAGCTATACTGATTAGTCGGCATTGCCCGTTATGGGTCACATCGTCCCACTTAGACCCTCATGGAAGATTTATCATTCTGAAATGTTCCCTATTTGCTAAATCTTTCACCATAGTTAACATCTATGCTCCTAACTCAGGTCAGCTTAACTTCTTGTCCTCAGTCTTTGATGTTCTAGACCGTTTTGCTCAACCGTTTATGGTTTTAGGAGGAGATTTTAATATGACAATGTAGTCAGACAGGGGTAGATGCACTCTATTCCCCTCGGCTTCCCCACCCCGAGCCACTCAATTGTCTAAATCATTCCGCAAGTTGATCAGGTCTAGATGCTTGTTAGACATCTGGAGGATAAAACACCCTACTCACAAATAGTACACTTTTTTTTCACATCCTCACAAGCTTTATTCCAGACTAGACCACTTCTTTATCTCCTTGCCCCTATTAACATCAGCAGTCTCCTCCGAAATCAACCCTATGACGTGGTCCGACCACTCTTCGGTTCACTTTGACATCCACCTTTCATCTACATTTCCTAAGACCTGTCATTGGAGGCTGAATGAGACATTTCTTCACTCTCCAGAAACTAAAAGTCTTTTGACAGATGGACTCACGGAATACTTCCAACTTAACACTGGCTCGGTCACGGAGCCCTCCACCCTGTGGGAGGCCCACAAGGCTGTTTTCCGCGGTCGGTGCATAGCGCTGGGATCCCGTCTTAAAAAAGACGTGGCATCCCAGCGCTTTGCCATTATGACCGATTTTCGCCTAGCAGAGAGACTGCTGTTGGCCTCCCCCACGGTGGACAGGCTCCGAAAAGTCATCTCCCTGCGCAAACGGCTCAAATCCCTAGCAATGAGCAAAATAGACAAATCTCTTCTGTGGTCCAAACAGAAGTTTTATGAATTCTCAAATAAACCTCATAAGCTGCTGGTAAATAGGTTGAAACCACGTCCTTTTCAACCCTCTCCCGACTTTCTACGACATCCTGACAGTTCACCTACTTACTGCCCCCTGACTATGTCACGGATCTTCGGAGACTTCTACCATAATTTATATAACTGCCTACAGAAAGACCCAAATTATGACTTTTCACAAATTACCTAAACTCCTCCCCGACCATCTTGCAACCATATCGCCCGACGAACTTGAAGCAGTAATCACACAACTCCCCAGCCAAAAAGCCCCGGGCCCCGACGGGTTACCCTATTCCTACAGTGGTGTGAAAAAGTGTTTGCCCCCGTCCTCATTTCCTGTTCCTTTGCATGTTTGTCACACTTAAGTGTTTCGGAACATCAAACCAATTTAAACAATAGTCAAGGACAACACAAGTAAACACAAAATGCAATTTGTAAATGAAGGTGTTTATTATTAAAGGTGAAAAAAAATCCAAACCATCATGGCCCTGTGTGAAAAAGTGATTGCCCCCCTTGTTAAAACATACTATAACTGTGGCTGTCCACACCTGAGTTCAATTTCTATAGCCACACCCAGGCCTGATTATTGCCACACCTGTTCACAATCAAGGCATCACTTAAATAGGAGCTGCTTGACACAGTAAGGTCCACCAGAAGATCCTTAAAAGCTACACATCATGCCGAGACCCAAAGAAATTCAGGAACAATTGAGAAAGAAAGTAATTGAGATCTATCAGTCTGGAAAGGGTTATAAAGCCATTTCCAAAGCTTTGGGAATCCAGCGAACCACAGTGAGAGCCATTATCCACAAATGGCGAAGACATGGAACAGTGGTGAACCTTCCCAGAAGTGGCCGGCCGCCCAAAATTACCCCAAGAGCGCAGCGAGGACTCATCCAAGAGGTCACAAAAGACCCCACAACAACGTCCAAGGAACTGCAGGCCTCACTTGCCTCAGTTAAGGTCAGCGTTCATGCCTCCACCATCAGGAAAAGACTGGGCAAAAATGGCCTGCATGGCAGAGTTCCAAGGAGAAAACCACTGCTGAGCAAAAAGAACATCAAAGCTCATCTTGATGATCCCCAAGACTTTTGGGACAACATTCTGTGGACCGATGAGACAAAAGTGGAACTCTTTGGAAGGTGTGTGTCCAAGTATATCTGGCGTAGAAGGAACACTGCATTTCATAAAAAGAACATTATACCAACAGTAAAATATGGTGGTGGTAGTGTGATGGTCTGGGGCTGTTTTGCTGCTTCAGGACCTGGAAGACTTGCCGTGATAAAAGGAACTATGAATTCTGCTGTCTACCAAGAGATCCTGAAGGAGAATGTCCGACCATCTGTTCGTGTACTCAAGCTGAAACGAACTTGGGTTCTGCAGCAGGACAATGATCCTAAACACACCAGCAAGTCCACCACCGAATGGCTGAAGAAAAACAAAATGAAGACTTTGGGTTGGCCTAGCCAAAGTCCTGACCTGAATCCTATTGAGATGTTGTGGTATGACCTTAAAAAGGCCGTTCATGCTCGAAAACCCTCTAATGTAACTGAATTAAGACAATTCTGCAAAGATGAGTGGGCCAAAATTCCTCCAGGACGCTGTAAAAGCCTCATTGCACGTTATCGCAAACGCTTGGTTGCAGTTGTTGCTGCTAAGGGTGGCCCAACCAGTTATTAGGTTTAGGGGGCAATCACTTTTTCACACAGGGCCATGATGGTTTGGATTTTTTTTCACCTTTAATAATAAACACCTTCATTTACAAATTGCATTTTGTGTTTACTTGTGTTGTACTTGACTATTGTTTAAATTGGTTTGATGTTCCGAAACACTTAAGTGTGACAAACATGCAAAGGAACAGGAAATGAGGAAGGGGGCAAACACTTTTTCACACCACTGTATTACAAAACTTTCCTACCTGTCCTGAGTCCCCACATGATCTCGCTCTATACTTCCCTACTTAAAGGTTCTACTCCACACGCCCAATTCCTACATGCTCATGTTTCGGTCATTCCAAAACCTGGTAAAGATCCCTCCCTACCAGACAATTATAGGCCTATAGCGCTATTAAACTCAGACTATAAAATTTTTACGAAGATCCTGGCTAATAGGCTGACCCATATAATCCCTACACTCATCCATAGAGATCAAGTTGGCTTTGTACGAACTCGTCACGCAGGTGATAATACCAGACGCACGATAGACCTGATTGATTTATTGAACAAAACCTCCCGTCCAGCCCTTATTCTCAGTCTAGACGCTCAGAAGGCCTTCGACAGGCTTAGCTGGCCGTATATGTTTGCTACTCTTACTAGATATGGTTTCACAGGCTCTTTTGTTGCAGCTCTTGAAGCCCTTTACTCTTGCCCCTCTTCCCAGGTCAAACTGGCATCCTACCTATCATCCTCCTTCCCTTTGAGCAACGGCACGAGGCAGGGTATTAATGTCCTAAAAATGTCGGTGATGCCTAGACGCCTCTACCTTTTTGACACTCTTCCGATCCCAATCCCTATGTCCCAACTAAAGGCTGTCCAAAGAGCTTTTCTTAACTTTATATGGCATTATCGAGCACATAGGGTTGCGGGTCCGGTGATGTTGGCTCCTAAATGGCGTGGAGGTCTGGGAGCCCCAGATCTGATCAAATATTACTACGCTACACACCTTAAACCAATAATTACCTGGTCATCCCGGAAAGCCCCTACAGTATGGGCAGAAATTGAGATGAGCATCACCAGACCTGCACACATCTGTGCCATGCTTTGGGCAGACCTTAAAACCTCCATGGGGAGACTTCCGGTTCCGGCGCCACATGAGGAGGAGGTAAGCGGTCTCAGCTCCCGCCGCATACCCCCTAAAAGACAGCTACAAAGCAGCCATCCACCTCGGGGACCCACCCGCCTCTCTGGGGAAGACTTTGTGCCCTTGATGGACCGATTTGTAGAGCGATCCGGGCACCGATCGCTGGCCGCTGCGATGTCCGAGACGGCGGACGCGGCCGAATCCTCGGCCAATATGACGCCGGCTCGCAGCCTCACGGAGCCCTCGCAGACATGCCCTCTGCTCCCAGGCACAGAAGCGATCCCCTCGGCCGACATCGCCCAGGCAGTGGTCGCTTTACTTACGCCCACACTGACATCCTCTATTGACTCGGCAATACAAAAGGCTATGGAGCAATACCACAGTGAACTACAGGCCCAGGCGCAACGCCTTACACAGGCTGAAGAGCGGATCTCCATCATGGAGGATGACACCACTGCTCAGGCTGCAGCTCTTGCTCGCCTCACCCGGTCTACCAGAGATCTGTGAATCAAATTGGACGATTTTGAGAACCGAGCACGGAGGAACAATTTGAGAATCGTGGGGCTACCTGAGTCTGTCTCCACCGCACAACTAATGGACCTCTGCATAGTAACTATCCCTGCTCAACTGGGCCTCTCTACTCCGTGCGTAGTGGAACGAGCGCACTGCCTAGGCCAGCCCTCAGAACAGCGCAACAAGCCCAGAGCGGTCATTGCCAGATACCTGAATTACGCGGACAAACATGCCATCCTGCAGAAGTTCCGCTCCCAGCGCACCCTAACCGTTGATGGCATCAACTTGCTTCTTTTCGCTGACTACTCGGCTGAAGTTATGAGGCTGAGAAAAGCGTTTTCACCAATCTGTGCCTCCCTCTTTAAGAACCATATCAAGTTTACTCTGGCCTATCCGGCGGTTCTCCATGTTACTTCTCCCAATGGCACACGACGCACTTTCAACTCACCCTCTGAAGCGGAACACTTTCTTAATTTCACCCGCAGAAATGGACACCACGAATGATCCCTCGGCAAAGAGTCCCTCCTCTGGACTGGCAACCGATCCTCAGGCTCCCACCGTTAACCAGCTGAGCCCTACCAAACCACCATACAAGCGCAGTCGCTCGACCACCCAGCATCCACGTGCTGAGCTCTGCTGAACGCGACTCTTCCTCCCTCCTTGTTCCCGACCTGGATGTTGGAAATGTTAGGATGTACTCCACATTGCTGGTACTGTCTGCCACTGATCTTGTTGTGCGGTCCTTCATGGGATGCTCGCCAATGAGACTGTGCCTACACACTGTTGTTAGGTTTGGCGTTTTTTCTTTTATCTCTTTAATGCAGGGTCATTTACCCTTATTGTCAAACTGTTCATAATATGTTTTTTGGTTCCCGGAGATAGCCCGCCTAGTTCACCTACACGTTTAATCGTAGCATTTTTGGCACGACGATATCGTGCTGCCCTTTTGGGGTTCTAGGGTCTTCCCCCCTCCCCTCTCTCACCTTCCCAGTCCTCCCTCCCCCCCCCTCCTCCCCTGGGACACTGATTTGTGTTCTCTCCCCTCTCTTACTCTCCCCCCCCTTGCCCTCTCCCCTCCCCGAGGATCATATTCAGCTTCTCCCAGGGGGTGCATGCACCCGCTGGGAGACTTGTACCTTAGATGCATCCCATGTGGAAAAAGGTGAAGTGGGCTACGGCTACTTTATGGTGTATATACCATAACTGTTATTTTTTGTTACTTGCTGTTTGGTTCTGTCCCCTTTTCCCCTCTTTTCTGTTTCCTGCTCCCCCTTCTCCTTCCCCTCTCCCCCCCCTCTTGTACATGGTCACCCTTAGAGGCTCTCCTATCTATGCGTACTCCCAGGTGCCTTTCAATCAATCTCAGACTTGATTTAATGGTTTTGTTTCCACTTACTACCACCCCTACTGTTCCCTATGGCTGACATCACTAGAGACCAATTTACTATAGTATCGTGGAATGTTAAGGGCCTTCGGTCACCCACCAAACGCACGAAAGTTCTCCGCCACCTGAACAGGTTGAGGGCTGACGTGGCGCTCCTACAGGAGACCCATTTAACCGATGGAGATCTTTCACGCCTCCGCAAACTTTGGGTTGGCGAAGTTCTTGGATCCCCGGCTGAAGGCCGCAAGGCGGGGGTGGCTGTTTTGCTCCACAAACGTCTACAGTATACCACCCGTAACGTTCGTACAGACTCATGTGGTCGTATGATCACTTTACACCTTACCCTGGCCTCTAAAGACATTGCTATAACTAACATATATGCGCCCAACTCCCCCGACTCCACATTTTTCCAGGAACTAGGAACTTGGATCTCCCAAGCACCTGAGGCCCTCCACCTGGTAGGTGGGGACTTCAACTCTGTTATGTGCCCTTCTGAAGATAGAACTTACCGAGACTCCCGTACACCTGCACCCACTGCCCACGCCAACACTGAAGCCACCCCCCTTGCCCGTACGATCTCATCTCTGAACCTCACTGATGTCTGGCGCTTGTCCCATCCTACAGAACGCAAATTCACTTTCTTCTCACCCCCCCCACAAGTCATTCTCGCGTCTTGCTTATGTCTTTGTGTCCTCGGCTCTCCTGCCGTTGGTGGGGGATCCAGACATCAAAGACATGGTCATCTCCGATCACTGCCCCGTAACGGTTAACCTGCTAAACGTGAAACCTCCCTCATCTTCACCCATATGGCGCTTCCCCTCCTATCTAGCTGATAATGAGGATTTCAAACAGATGCTACTTACTAGTTGGACCGACTATGTAGAAACAAATGGTGAACACATCGCCACTCCAAATCTCTTCTGGGAGGCTGGAAAAGCCTTCCTAAGAGGCAGAATCATAGCATATGTGACGCGATATAAGAAACACTCAAAACAACACTATTTGCAGGCCAGTGAAAGACTACGTTCCATGCACCTCACTCTCCTTCGCAACCGCACGCAGGCTAACATTGCTGCCTGGCAGTTAGCCAAGCAGAACTTTGACCTTTGGGCGGAAAGGCAGGAGCAGATTGCCTCCTCCTTTTCGAACATGCGACTTCACAAATATGGCAATAAAGTGGGCAAGCTTCTGTCCCGGCTTTGTGCGGGCTTCAAACGGCCCACCCATATCCACGTCCTGAAACACACCGATGGCTCCATTGTGACTTCCCCTGAGACGATTAGCAAAATTCTGACCGACTATTACACATCCTTATACGCGGAAGACCCCATAGACCACACAGTCGCTGACCAGTTACTTTCGAGGGTGAGCTTGCCACAACTAACCGGACCACAGTTAGACGCTATCAATGCTCCCGTCACCCTGGATGAAATTAGGTTTACGATAAAATCGATGTCCCCTTCTAAAGCACCAGGCCCCGATGGATACTCAGCAGAATTCTATAAACTTACCCAAGACTTTATCCCCACTACCTTAAGCACAGTTTTCACAGCCCTCTGGGAAGGTGGGTCATACCCCCCCTACGGGTACCCAGGCCCATATTAAGTTAATCACCAAACATGGCAAGGACCCCTTACACCCAGGTTCGTATAAGCCCATTTCTCTTATAAATGTGGACGTTAAGATTCTCTCTAAAATTATTGCTTCGCGCCTAGCCACCATTCTCCCCACTCTTTTACACCAGGCCCAATCAGGATTCACCACTGGTAGATCTGCAACTTTGAATATTCGCAAAGTACTACTGGCATTGGAAAGAGCGAAATTATGCCCAGAACAAGATTTAGCCACCATATCCATTGACGCCGAAAAGGCCTTTGATAACATTAGTTTTGCCTGGCTATTTAAAGTGTTACAAGCCTTTGGCTTTTCAGGCCCAGTTACGCACTTCCTATGTCAGATGTACAATGCCCCGACTGCCAGATTAGTTACTCCGGATTTTGTTTCGCCCACTATCCCTCTCACCAAAGGGACAAGACAAGGCTATCCCTTGTCTCCCCTATTGTTCAATTTAGCGATCGAACCCTTATCCAGACTTCTAAATTCCCCCGACGGCGTCACTGGGATTGCAATTGGGGACCAGAACTTACAGTCTGCTCTATTTGCAGACGACATTCTACTTTTTTCGTCCAACCCACCGGCTGATTTTGACAACCTACGTGACCTATTTGCGTCGTATCGCCTATGCTCTGGATTCAGAATCAATTTTGATAAAAGTGAGGTTCTTTCCTTAAATTCGCGAAAAGCCGTTGCCTGGCAGTCATCCTCACCCTTCGCAATGGCACGGCACCATATTACTTACCTGGGAGTGCGCATAGGTCGGGAGCCCTCTTCTCTCTATACCCTTAACTACCCACCCTTGATTGCTAAGATTACTCAAGAGTTAGAAGCTTGGGCAGGCCGGCCGCTATCACTCTTTGGAAGATGTCATATTTTCAAGATGGTCTCCTTTGCGAGACTGCTGTACCCGATGCAAACCTTCCCGCTTTTACTTAAACACTCGGATGTACAGAAGATACACAAGACCTTATCCACTTTTCTCTGGGCCAACAGGAAACCTCGCATTGCCCTTCAGAAATTATGCCTTCCAAAGCCAGACCGGGGTGCAGGCCTGCCCAATCTCCGTTTCTATAATCTCTCCTGCCTATTGAGACAGGGCCTTGACTGGATAGCGGGTAAATCGAGATATTCGAATCACAACTTTGAGAGGGTGTTAGTACATCCCTACACGCTTCCTGCGGTTCTCCATTCCAACATTTACGCTCTACCTGATCATCTTAAGTCGAATGTCCTTATCCGGGACACGGTGGTGGCTTGGAGGGAGGTTCGGAGGCTCTTAGGACTACCTGCTAACATTTCCATCCATTTACCCATCCAAGGCAACCCTATGTTTCCACCCTCTACCATTCATTCGGCCTTTGATCACTGGGGGAAGCAGGGTTTACTCAAAGTGGCCTCCCTGTATGAACCTGGGCGTGGAACACTCAAATCCTTCCAAACCCTGTCTCAGGAATACTCACTCCCTTCTTCCCATGTGTTTCACCACTACCAACTACTGAGCTACCTGAAAACGATAGGAGGGTTGCGCCCGGACTGCCTACGCAAGTCGCAACTGGATGCTGTGCTTCAACAAGGTGACTACTCCATCTCTACCCTCTATTCCCACCTAATCATATACCAGGCAGACAAGCACCACATTACCCCTTTTAAGCAATGGGCCTCTATTTTCAATGACGTGAATTTACCGGAAAGAATCCTGAAAGGATGCAGACTTGTTCACAAACTTGTCATCTCGGAGAAATGGCGGGAAACTCAATTTAAGATCACTCATAGAGCCTACTACCCCTTCCGCACAAACAACGTGGATCCCTCTCAAGCCAAATGCCCATGGTGCTCCCTGGATCGTCCCACTCTACTGCACCGTCTATGGAACTGCACCTCAATATCAGCATTTTGGGACTCAGTACTGGACTATATCCTGAACATCAACAAAACACCTGTACCTAAGGACCCACTTACCTGCCTGTTTAGCTGTGATCCTCCACCCCTGTCGCAGACGTCTCCTCGACCGGTTACCCTTACTCATTGGTCCCATATATGCCTGTTGGCAGCTCGCAGAACTATTATGAACTGTTGGGTTTCCACAACTCCACCGAGCTTACCAGGTGTTAAACAAACCTTGCTCTCCCTGTTCCACATAGAACGACTTGATGTTATCTCATCCCACTTCAAATCTACTCCCCGCTTCTTTGGTAGATGGAGGGACTTTATCGAGCAATCATTTAACTCGGAGGAGATCACATCTCTTGTTTATCCCTTTCGATATACTAGCTGGTACCTACGCCACAATATCGGCAACACACTGGGGAGACTCCAGATTGAGACCCCACAAGCCGGCTCATCTCCTTCAAAGGAATCTGCCCTCTTGCTGAACCAACTTTCACCAGGTATACTCGACCCTATCTCTAATGGACCGGATGCTGTGCAATCCTCTGCACATCCCTCTGCATTTCCATAACCCTCCTTGGACTCGTGGATCTGCTGATACTACTATTGTCCCCATGTCCTACATGTAGGGGACGTGTGTTTGTGTTTTTGCTCTTGTTTTTATTCCTAAGTAGGGGTGTCCTGCCTGCCGAGGGCTGTCTCTTTCACTAGCCTTCCTCACCATGGTTATAGGAAGGTTCTCACCTCCCTGGGTACCGTTCCCCACCCCTCCTCTCCCCCCCCCTTTCCCCTCCTCTCCCCCCCCCCTTCCTTTTTTCTTTCTTCTTTTTTCCTTTTCTCTCTTTTCTCTCTCTCCTCTCTGTTAACAACTAAACTGCATGATGTCGCGACCTTTCGGGTCATAAGGATGTTATATTCTTTTTCCTTTTTACCATGATACTGGCAAATTGTTAAACTGATATGTATTGTCAACCTTTCAATAAAAATATGTTTCAAAAAAAAAAAAAACCTCCATGGGTCATAGCATTTGTCTAGCCCCGATGCTGTTTTCCTTGGAAATCTGGAGGAAATGCCTAAAGTTATTTCCTCTGGCCTCCCAATGCCCTCCTTTGATAAACATACTGTTTAATCCGGATATCCCAGACAGCCTGGCATATCATAGATTGATTCCTTGGTCCCAAGCTGGTCTGTTTCAACTCCGCAATATAGTGCATCTGCTCACCAGGAGGCTTCTATCGTTCGCGGAATTGCAGAAACAGCACCAAAATCCCAAACAACTTTTCCACTCCTATCTGCAAATCAGACATTATTTTGCTTCTAAATCCCCCACTCTCTGTCTTGACAAGCCAACCCCATTTGAATTTTTATGTGCTCAGGGCCCATACCAGGCCCATTTAATCTCTGACATTTATAGAATACTCCATGAATCGGTGCTCATTACGGAATCTTTCCATTCATATATGCGGAAGTGGTCGCAAGTGTTAAAACACCCCATCCTACTCCCACAATGGCAGAGAATATGGGAAGCCGTCTCTAAGACGTCCCGCTGTGTGGAACAGAAGGAAACGGCTTACAAGATACTCCTCTTTTGGTATAGAACGCCTGAAATTTTACATAAATATGATCCCACGACCCCTGCGATGTGTTGGAGATGCCAAGGGGATATAGGTTCCCATTTCCATATCTTCTGGGAATGCCCATTGATCCGCCCATTTTGGCTTACAATACAATCCTTCATCCAAGACTTGTTTGAGATTTCCCTCCCACTAGACCCTCTGTATTTTCTACTAGGGTTACCGGTTCCTGGACTCTCTAGACATGCTCAGAAGCTCGCCACCTTTATTTTGTTAGCAGCTAAGAGAGCTATCCCTATTCGGTGGCTATCCCGTACTCCGCCCACTCTCCCCCAAGTCTTGCAGAACCTAGAACATATTGGCCGTATGGAGCAGCTTACAGCCATAGTCCATGACACTATGCCTCAGTTCGCTATGATTTGGGATCTGTGGTATCGCTCTAAACTGTATGCTGCTGCTTAATATAGACTACTGATTTATGACCTCTTACGCTGAGTTTAAGGCTCAAATTGACCATTCACACAGTTTCATGCCCTTCTAAAGGAATGAAATTTCCACATTTCCTGCTCACTGTCCTATACCTATTTGATTGTGACGAATGCTGATCTGTACCGCAAATAATTGTTAATTTTTGTGAAGACATACTGAATGTGCTGAAATACCCTCCCCTCCTCTTTCTTCCCTCCCCTTTCCTTCCCTTCCCCCCCCCCCCCCACCATCCCCCCCTCCCTCTCTGTTTTTGATTTGTCTTATATGATGGACTTACTGTCTACATGTGCACTTATGCAAGCATAAGATACTGTGTCATTGTTATCTTTATATTTTCAATAAAAAATACAATAAAAAAAAAAAAAAGTAAAAAACCTTAAGCCTTTAGACCTACTGTGTACTGTGCCACATGTATTGGTAAGGGACAGCTCAGAAGACCAGCCCTTGTCATACCAGAATGATCCCCAGGCTTTATCCTGCCTCCTGCACAAGCCCCAAACCTCCACAGATAGAACGGTACTTGATACCGGGTGGCTCTGGTCCCACACACACCATGGAGTCCGACCCTGCACTCAGAGCCCAGCAGACAAAATGGCCGAAGGCTGCAACGTGAGTACTGTCCCACACCCAGCCCAGGCTGTCTCCTTAATCCAAGCCTCCCTGAAAGATCAAAAGGGCAGAATGGCTCAGGCAGTGGTGGCCCTGTTATCCCCCACAATACCCACTGCAATGGATAGAGCAGTGACTGCAGGGATAGACCATCTCCAGAGAGATCTCAGGGAACAGGCTGGCAGGCTTGCTGAAGTTGAGCAGCGTGTCTCTGATTTAGAGGAGGAGGTTCAGAGTTCCCAGACCACAGCACATCAGTCTTCCCAGACCCAGCAGTACATATTGGAGAAGCTTGATGACTTAGAAAATCACTCATTTCGCAACAATCTAAGGATCATTGGTCTTCTTGAGACATATAACTTGGGGTCTCTGACTCAACTTTGCCCCACTCATATCCCTGAGGCCATCAGTATTACCACTCCCTGCATAGTGGAAAAGGCCCATCGTGTAGGAACCTCCTTTATTTACCAACGATCCCCTCAGCTGATAATGGTGCGATATCTGAACTATTCGGTTTGAGTTGCCATTTTAAAATCATTCTGCAATTCCAACTCCTTTCAACTGGAGGGGCACAAGCTGCTCATCTTTGTGGACTATTCGCAAGAAGTGTCCCACAAGAGAAAAGGTTTTCAGTCCATCTGCTCAACCCTCCACCTAGCCTCTATGGAGACCAACCGCTACCCCAAGGATCCCAGGGATCAGCGAAGCCCCCCATAAGGATCCACCAAAAAAGTTGTGAATTTCAATCAATCCAGGCTCGCCCAAGCACCATTAATAAAAGGCTCCACCAGGGCCTATGTGCTCAGGCGTCATCCTTCTCCTGGCCACCCAGGACCCTAAAGTTTAAAACTTCTGTCTGGTAAATTTAGGTTATCTGTTACTGACTTTGTATTTGTTATATACATTTGCTATTTACTGTTCTTTGTTACAGCATCCCAGAGACGTGCGGTGGGCATCAATATGCTGTAGTCCGGTTCCTTGGACGACTCCTTTGGTCCTTGACATTCTCGCCGCATCGACTATCTGGTGGATGCGATCCGACATATTGACCAAAGTCCCTCTCTTTGGTAACGCTGTCTTTTTGATGGTGAGCTACATGTGGAAGAAAGTGAAGTCTAGGGTTCCCCCTAATTGTGAGTTTATTTCGTCTCACATACATTCCACTTCACTGTTGCTTCTATTACACAAACTCTTTATCCTTTATTTACCATCAGCCTCTGAACCTACGGTAATCTCCTAACCTATTGATGAGTTAACTACACCACATTCACTGCAGACTCCCAAATCCCCTATAACATTCCATGAAATGAGGGCTCTGTTTCCCAAATAAACGTATGGCGATACTCTGAACACTTGAAGAGACTAAAAGCAGACATAGCCCTCCTCCAGGAAACACATCTTCCTTCAGAAGATTTCTCACATATGCACAAGTTTTGGGTTGGACAATACATGGTTCCTAATTGGTAAAAGGCAAGGCAGGAATTCTGATTTTCATACACAAGAACTTCCCCTGCGAAATTGTGTGAACCTTCACCTTCTTATTTCTAACAGAAATCTGGTGATGACCAACATCTACAACTCTCCCACCAAAACATTCTTCCAGTCAGTCTCCACCCATCTTTCTTCCTATTTGCATCTCCCCCTCATGATAGGAGGTGATTTTAACATAGTGATGAACGTGAAGGTAGATAAAGATAGGGAAAAACCCCCTCACTGACCCTTCTCTCAAACAACCACAACCTTATTATCCACCTTCACATCAGCCCTTCAAATTAGCAACCTGTAGCATCTAGCACATCCCAACACACCTTGTCTAGGATCGATTACCTGTTTTGTAACTCTGCATTATTGCCAAATACCTCAGAAACACACATCTACGATATTGTCATCCCAGACCACGCTCCAATCTTCATATAATTACAAGACTTTGGCCCATCATTCCCTGCAAAATTGTGGTGCTTTCCCAATTACCTTGCCAAGAACCCCGACCTCCAGAAAATGTTGCGTGAAACCTGGTCAGACTACAAATTGACTTATGCTCCCCAATCTATTTTGGGATGCTGGCAAAGCTGTCTTGTGAGGCAGGATCATAGCTTTTCCAGCCTCGTACAAAAGAAATGTCCTCAAACAATATTGGGAAGCCAGTGACCACCTGCACCAAACCCAGGCACAGTTGTCGCATAACAATACCCCTGTGCATCAGAAAATTTGGCGAGAAGCCAAATCAAACTTTGACCTGTGGGCTGATGCACAGGAGTGCCTTCACCAGTCCGACTCTGATCTAATTTGGCAACAAGTCAGGGAAGCTGTTAGCGAGACTGTGCAAGGGTTCCCACCCATATATCAGCCTTAAAAGACACCCATGGTAACACATTTTCTTCCCCAAAAGATATTACCCGCATCCTTGAAAATTCCATAACAATCTCTACAGTCCAGACCCCACTGACTTGACTGCTGCCCAAGGCTTTTTAAAACACGTTTCCCTCCCCCCATATTGGTCCCATGCTCCCCTCACAACTAAGCTCACCGAACAGGAGATCCATAAAACAATCTCCACTCTCTACTACTGGGAAGGCCCCGGGCCCGGGTGGGTACACTAGCAAAAGTTTTACAAACAATTCTACAGGGCAGGGACTACTTTCCTTCTGCATATCAAGTTAATTGTCAAAAAGGAAAAGACCCTACAGAACCCAGCTCATACTGGCCTATCTCCCTCCTAAACTTGGACTCTAAAATTCTCTCCAAAATCATGACCAAGTTTATGCCCACGCTCTACATCCTGCACAGGTGGGCTTCACCAAAGGCTTCTCCGCATCCTCTAACATTTAAAAAGTCCTCACGATCCTTGAACATGCCAAAACACCAGCAACAACATAGATTGCCTTGATGCAGAAAAGGCCTTTGACAAATCAATGTCAACTTCCCTTGGCTTTCATTAGTCCTACAAAAACTTAGCTTTTCTGGTCCTTTCCTACATCTAATCACAACCATGTATGTTGCACCTACAGCAAACATTGCAGCAGCCATCCTCATTTCCAGAACTGTGAAACGAGTTAAAGGCAACAGGCAAGGGTGGCCGCTCTCCCTTCTCCTTTTTAATCTAGCCCTAGAACAATTATCCCATAACCTCCTCTGCCCCTCTTCCCTATGTTCAGATAGGACAACGGGATCTCCGTCTAGCCCTCTTTGCGAATGATATCCTTATCTTTACCTTGTACCCCGCCTCCAACATGCCCCTCATCCAAGACAGTTTTACAAGTTTTAGGGGGCACTCAGGCCTATGCATAAACTTCTCCAAAAGTGACATCCTTCCTCTATTTCACTCTAGATCCCCCCCCCCCCCACCCATGGTCAAACGCCTCAATCTATTCCATGGTGAAAACCGACATCACCTATTATAGGTATAAAAATTGTTAAAACGCCCTCTTCCACCTCAACTTTACCCCAGTGATCTCAAGGATTATAGGCAAACTGGAGACATGGATTGACCTCCCTGTCTCGTTCTTTAGGTGGTTCCACTTTTTTTAAATGGTCAGCTTTGCCAGACCCCTATACCCCCTCCAAACCATACCTTTATTTATTTGTCACAAAGATGTTTAAAACTTACAAAAAGCCTTATCAAATATTCTCTAGTAGAGAAGGCGCCCTCGCATTTCTATGCAGAAAATTTTCCTCCCAAGGCGCTAACCTCCGCAATATAAGAGTATACAATTTATCCTGTCTATTAAGAGTCTGTCTGGACTGGATTTCACAAAGCTCCAGATAATCCAACATCAACCTTGAGGCCAAAATGGCAAGCCTGTACTGTTTAACAGCCTTCCTTTATTGCAAGTTGCGCTCCATTCCCCCATGATTTCAACATAACTTGCTGATCCGGGACACGCTGATTGCCTGGCATGAGGTCAGAGAAAAAAACTAAACACCTCCCCATGGGTATCATCCTACCTCCCAATCCAGGACAATCCATCCTTTCCATTCACCACCCTACACACAGGCTTCACGGTATGGGTCTGGAACAGGAACTGTTGCGCTTTGTACAACTATTTGACTTGACCACAGGTGCTGCCAAACCGGTCTCCCAGACTTCGACACACTTTAATCTACAATAATATCACTACCTGCTTGTCCACCAAGCAGTACAACAACACGTAGCGAGCCTCTGCCCAAACAAACTGTAAAGATTTTGTCCCACCATCCTGGGACATGCTCCTAGAACAGCAATGATTCAAGATATCTGACATTTACAAGCTACTAAACACACGCCTCAGCAACCCCTACAGACTACCTCTGTAGCATCCTGGAGTGGCTCAGAATTAACCTCTTTCAGACTGGACCATTTTGCTGGCTTAAGACCAGACCACGTGTTGCGATTTCGGCACTGCGCCGCTTTAACTGACAATTGCACGGTCATGCTCCCAAACAAAATTGACGTCCTTTTTTTCCCACAAATAGACCTTTCTTTTGGTCATATTTGATCACCCCTGCGGTTTTTATTTTTTGCGCTATAAACAAAAATAGTGCGACAATTTTGAAAAAAACGCATTATTTTTTACTTTTTGTTATAATAAATATCCCCCAAAAATATATAAAAAAAAATTTCCCTCAGTTTAGGCTGATACCTATTCTTCTACATATTTTTAGTAAAAAAATCGCAATAAGCGATTTTTGACTGGTTTGCGCAAAAGTTATAGCGTTTACAAAATAGGGGATAGTTTTATGGCATTTTTATTAATTATTTTTTTTCTACTAGTAATGGCGGCGATCAGTGATTTTTATTGTGACTGCGACATTATGGAGGACACATCAGACATTGTTGACACATTTTTGGGACCATTGTCATTTATACAGCAATCAGATCTATACAAATGCACTGATTCCTGTGCAAATGACACTGGCAGTGAAGGGGTTAACCAGGGGGTGGCAGTGTAGGGGTTAGTGTTCTTAGGGGCGTATTACTAACTGTGGGGGGGGGTGGGCTTTGTGTTAGTGAACACTGATCTCTACTCCAATCACATGGAGCAGAGATCAGTGTCACTTGTTGCTAGGCAGAACAGGGAGATGCTTTTTACAGCGGCATCTCCCCGTTCAGCCACCCTGTGAGACGATTACGGGTATCCCCGCAGCGATCGAGTCTGCAGGACCCGCGACCAGACTCACGGGGGTCCCGACCGGCACACAAGCGCGATGGCAGGCGGCATATAGAAATGGACGTACCTATACGCCAATATGCCTGCCCGTGCCATTCTACCGACGTACATTGGCGTGCGCCGGTCGGGAAATGGTTAAAATCCTCAGAAGTGGTGGAACACATTCTGGCTGGTTACAAATCCACCTACGTATTTATTGTCAATGAATTCTGGCGGGAACAACAGTTCAAAATAATGCATCGGGCATTATCTATGTCCCTTATGCAAGGAAAGTAGGGAAACCAGTAGCTGTGGCTGCACCCTAGGTGGCTGCCTAGTTTGCCTAGTGGTAGTGCCGACCCTGTCCTTGCTACCCCTCAGTTATTAATAATATGAAAAACTGTTACGCCTTATGTGGACGAAGCCGTTTATTATGCATTAGATCCAAGACTGCTTCTGTATAATCCTCATGTCAGGATGTTGGGTGCATCTCAACTGCACTGTATATACCAGCTTACTCATTCAGGTTGCATGGATTTCTGGAAGCTCATTTGCTTGTACAAGAATTGTATACCTGTGTTAGTCAACTGATGTTTATATTGCCCAATTGGACTGTGTGTTATATTTCCATAATGATCTAAATAAAGAACACAAAAAAAAAGGTAATTTGTTAATGGTGGCATATACCTCTTTTTTCATGCATTCAAGCAACAGGTATATGTTAACCACTTGCTTACTGGGCACTTAAACCCCCCTCCTGTCCAGATCAATTTTCAGCTTTCAGCGCTGATGCACTTTGAATGACAATTGCGCGGCCATACAATACTGTACCCAAATGAAATTTTTATAATTTTTTTCCCACAAATAGAGCTTTCTTTTGGTGGTATTTAATTACAGTTGGGAGTTTTATTTTTTGATAAACAAACAAAAAAAATGCAAAAAAAAAATCAAGTTTAATAGTTTGTTATAAAATTTTGCAAACAGGTAATTTTTCTCCTTCATTGAAATGCGCTGATGAGGCGGCACTGGTGGGCACTGATGGGCGGCACTGGTGGGCACTGATAGGTGGCACTGGTGGGCACTGATAGGCACAGTTAAGGCGACACTAATAGGCACAGATAAGGTGGCACCGATAGGCACAGATAAGGCAGTACTGATGGGCACAGATAAGGCGGCACTGATGGGCACTGATAGGTGGCACTGATAGGTGGCACGGATGGGTGGCACTGATAGGTGGCACGGATGGGTGGCATGGATGGGTGGCACTAAGGAGCACTGATAGGTACCACTGATAGATGGGACTGATGGGCACTGATAGGTGGCACTGATAGGTGGCTCTGATAGGTGGCACTGCTGGGCACTGATGGGTACTGGTAGATGACACTGATGGGCACGGATATGTGGCACTGAGGTGCAGCAATGTTGTTGAGGCAGATTGTGGGCACTGATAGGTGGCACTGTGGGCACTGATAGGTGGCACTGTGGGTACTGATGCATGGCACTGTGGGCACCGATATATGGCACTGTGGGCACTGATGTATGGCACTGCTGGGTGGCATTATGGGCACTGATGGGTGGCACTGCTGGGTGGCACTTTTTTAATTCTCTGGGGGTTACTGGCAGGGGGCAGGTGGGCAGTGATACACTGGCCGTGATCGGGACTCATGTCCCGATCATGGCCGCCGGTGATCGTGTTTTGATCGATTACCGGCTCTGTTTTGTCACATGATCAGCTGTCATTGGCTGGCAGCTGATCATGTGGTAAGGGGTTGGGATCGACCCCTTGCTCGGATCAGTGATCAGGCGAGTCTCATTGATTCGCCGATCACAGAGCGCGCCGCGCGCGCCCCTCAGGGGGCAAGCAGGCCGCTCGTGCACGGGACGATGTCAATAGACGTAGTCCCGGCAAAGGAGGTCCGCGCTGTAGCCGTCATTCGGCTATAGCACAGATCTCAAGAGGTTAAAAGACATTTTCCTTCTCTGTTTATCTCACTAATTGATGCAGGACTAGGAATGCAGCAGCGGAAAAGAGGACACCACTGGATTCGCTGGGTGTAAAAATGTTTACTGTGCATTATATAGCAGTACATCTATGACAGCACTTGAGAATGTTTTTGGTCAGGAGGTGCAAAGTCCGTTTTACAACCCTCGTGTTTCAAAGCAATAGTACTGACTAATTTATGACATTCCTGGGTAGGAGAGATCTATGGAAACCAGGGTAAAACAAGGATAATTTTAAAATAAAATTATTATGTGACTAACTAAGCAATGAAATGTGAAGATTAAAGCTAAAAAACAGAATACTGTAAGCAGGGGCGGACTGACCATTCGGCCACTCGGGCATTGCCCGAGGGCCCCGGGCCACTAGGGGGCCTCATCAGGGTTGCCAGCCTCAGTAAAACCAGGGACAGTATGTAAAAATCTGTGTTTTTTTTACATCTGTCTCTGAAATGTCCCTTAGGCCGCGTACACACGCGCGGACTGTTCGCCCAACTTTGTCCGTCAACTTTGTCCGTCCAACAGTTTCAGCAAACAGTCCGCTCAAAATTAGCATGGACGGACATGCCCACACACGACGAACGAACAGTTTGCTGAAACCGTGCGCGATGACGTGAACAGCACGTACGACGGGACGAAAAATACGACGTCCTATACACTGCATTATAGCTTTTGGCGTGAAAATCCTTTCTGAGCATGCGCGCAACTTTGTTTGACGAACAAGCCTACACACGAGCGGGCTGTTCGCTGAAACAAGGTTTCAGCGGACAGTTTTTCGGAAATTCCGAAAAACCTTGTCCGTCCAACTGTCCGCTGAAACTGTCCGCTGAAAGCCCACACACGAGCGGACTGTCCGCCCAAACACTGTTCAGCAGACAAAGTTGGGCGAACAGTCCGCCCGTGTGTACGCGGCCTTACCGACATCCTTTTGGCCTAAAAATCCTGAGATTATAGCTGCCCCACCTCTCCTGGACCTTCTCAGCCAAAAGAAACATGTCTGTGTATACTGTGTGTACATGTATGTGTATACTGTGTGATTTTATACTGTGTGTGTGTGTTTGTGTATACTGTGTGGCCCCATAATCTCTGATTGCCTGGGGGCCCCATAATCTCCTATTACCCGGGGGCCCCATGAGTTGTCAGTCCGCCCCTGACTGTAAGCAATGTTGCAAGCTGGCATTTTTCTTCTTTGTAGCATGAAAGTTGCTAATTTTTTTTAAGACTTTCACTAAAGACTACTATGATCTTTACTATGCAAAAATTGGTTTCTACCTTTGGCTCCATTATAACTTTAACGAGTCCTGTTTTTTATGTCTTTTAGTCCTGAGAAACATTTGCTGTATGAGTGATTTTCTATTTCTATGTACTTACTTATACTACAACAGTCAATCACATAACTGAACAGGTAATCGTGCTTCATAATCTCAAGTAAAACACTATGAGCAAGATACACAATTATGCTTTCATTTAGTGTAATAGAAGAGGAGAAACGTTGACAACAACCTAACAAGAAAAGTAAAAAATGGAATTGCTGACAGCCAAATTATTGCAATCTGATTCCTAGAAATAATTCAGTTGCTAAACAAAACAGAAGGGGTTTTACAGTATGCTTTCTTAGGAAATAATGATTCAGCTTTAAAATCGATCCTAATAATGAGCTACAATGCTGTTGAGAATGTAAGGTAAAAATGTCTAAAGCTTGAGGAATGAAGCCAGCTATCACATGATAATGCAATCAAGCAGTTACTGTATATACTCGAGTATAAGCCGAGATTTTCAGCCCCTTTTTTTAGGCTGAAAGTGCCCCCCTCGGCTTATACTCGAGTCACCGCCATCTGTCTACCCGATCAGCGTGTCGTGCAGACAGACGGCGGCCATTCCACTATTCAAAAGCCGCGCCTCCCTGTCTGTGATAGGCGGAACACTCAATTTCCCAGCAGTCAGTGGTCCGCCTATCACGGACATCCGCTCATCCTCATACTACGGACGAGGATGAGAGGATGTCCGTGATAGGCGGAACACAGACTGCTGGGAAATTGAGTGTTCCGCCTATCACAGACGGAGGCGCGGCTTTTGAACAGTGGAATGGCTGCCATCTGTCACAGACGAGAAGAGGTGCGGCGATCCTGGCATGGCCGCCATATGTGCAGAAGGACACAGGCTCAGGACACAGGTAGGCTGGACACACAGGGCGGCTGAACACACAGGGCGGCTGGACACACAGGGCGGCTGGACACACAGGGATGGACGGACACACAGGGATGGACGGTCACACAGGGATGGACGGACACACAGGGATGGACAGGCATGTCTCACCCTCGGCTTATACACGAGTCAATACGTTTTCCAATTTTTTTTGTGGTAAATTGGGGGCCTCGGCTTATATTCGGATCGACCTATACTCGAGTATATACGGTAGTTTGATTTCAAAGTTATAAACGACAAAAATATCATTTAAAAAAACAATAAGATTGGCACACATTTATGACATACATTCCTTCACTCTGGAAAATATGCTCCATTGAGGTTTTTGCACAGAACAGCAGAACAGCAGCATTTGAATATAATTAACTGCATGTGCATAGCCAAACACACCAAACGTGTAAACAAATATAGTTTACATATGCCTTATTTCATGTGGGAAACTATTACAATTTCTTTCTGTTAAGCTGGCCACAGACATAAGAAATTTCTGGTTGCAGGAAAGAAATTTGCTTGATTCCTCCATCAACACAGACAGTGTTGACAGGAGAATCCTCCTTGCCAAGCTATGGGGTCATTTACTATAGCCCCAATATATGATCCTGCAGCAGTGGCGTACCAACGGGGGGGGGGGGGGAGCAGTAAAAAAGCGATGTACAGGGAGGGAGGCAGGCTGAGGAAGGCATCCAGGAGAGGACTCGAGCCTGCTATACAGTGGTGTGTGGAGAAGCTCTATGGTGCCTGACATCTCCCTTTACACCTCTGGCCAGCAGTGCATACTTTACAGTGGTTGGGGGAGGAGCGTCTGATTGGGACAGGCACTTGTTTGTGTACAGTGAGTTGCTCGGTCACTATAGCAGGCATCACAGAGCTGCTAATTAGGAATGAGCCGAACACCCCCCTGTTCGGTTCGCACCAGAACATGTGAACAGACAAAATATTTGTTCGAACACGTGAAGTCAATGGACACGAACGTGAATAATCAATCAGTCTGACTTCACGGGGAAAGCCATAGGGAAGGTCTCACCCTCCGTTATATAAGAACTGTCAGAAGAAGAGAAGCGTCACACAGTGGGAGCCTCCCATGGATGTGGAGCAGGCCTAGAACGAAACGGGGAAGAAGATGCCACGGAGGAAGATGCCGGACAAGAACACCGGAGCAAGAAGCAGAGGATGGGAGGAAGAAGCAGAGGAAGAAGATGATGCAGGAAGAAACCGAAGGAAGAAGGAAGGAAGAAGACCCGAAGAAGATGGAAAGAAGAAGACGGAAAGAAGAAGACTTTAAATAAAGGGATTGTCAAAAACTGGCTCTTGTTATTTTTTTGTGAAATGGTAGGGGTACTTTTGTACACCATTACCATTTCACACAGTGGTAGGGTCGGTATCTGGGGGTCCCCTTGTTAAAGGGGGCTTCCAAATTCCAATAAGCCCCCCAGCTCGCACACCCCCACTACCACCAGGCAAGAGTTGTGGGGATGAGGTCCTTCTCCCCATCTACTTGGGGACAAGGTGCTTTGAGGGGCTACCTCAAAGCACCCTCCCAATGTTAAGGTCATGTGGCTTTCTCGTCCCCCCTCTTCTCCTGCGGCCTGCCAGGTTGCGTGCTCGGATAAGGGTCTGGTATGGATTTTGAGGGGGGCCCCCACGCCATTTAAAAAAAAATTTTTGGCAAGGGGTTCCCCTTAATATCCGCGCAAAAAAGGAGGCGGATCCGCGTAAAAAAGGAAGCGCACATAAAAGACTCTGGCTTGTTCAATTTGAGCAAAGCTGTTTTGACCAATGAAGAGAAACACGTTTTGAATCATGGATTGAAATTCGCCCCCCCCTAAACCTCTAAATAAATTTGAAACGTTCATGGATGTTCAGAGGTTTGTCAGAAAAATTTATATCCAGAGATATATGATTGGTAATTCTTTTCACTCTAATGCCGTGGTTTCAAATGAGATTAGACAATCACGTCTGGCAAATGCCTCATTATTTAACCCTCCGGGCCCTGTGGCACCGGCTGTTACAGTCTTTAAAGATTTAGTTTTGAAAGACTTACAGGAACTACAGGTTAAAAAGAGCAGACAGGAATATACCTTTAAGAGGGGAATGGATGCACTTAGAAACAGAGAGGACATCATAGTTCGTCCTGCTGATAAGGGGGGGGGGGTGGTTATTTTAGATAAAGAAGCCTATAAGGCTGAGATGGGAAGGCTTCTGTCCGATAGAGCTACATACCTACTGTTAAAGGGCAATCCTATGATACAATACAGAAGAGAAGAGAATTGGTAGAAAGAGTTGAAAGGGGCTTTCAAGACGATATTATTTCTAAAAAAGAAAGGGCATTTCTAATTCCGATTGCACCACGCACACCGGTAATTTATTATCTTCCCAAAGTCCATAAAGATCCAGTTTGCCCCCCTGGAAGGCCGATCGTTAGCTGGATCGATTCGGTTACTTCCAGGGTGGGCAAATATATAGATAATTTTTTGCAGCCCCTTGTGACCAACACTCCATCATAAGTGAGAGATTCTATGCAGGTCATTAACCTGTTGAAGGATATTCATTGGGGGGATACTTTTATATTCGCTACAGCGGATGTATCATCCCTGTATACAATTATTTCTCATGAACATGGAATGGAGGCTGTCGACTATTTTCTACAACAGGACACTCTACATTCACAACAGATTGACTTCATTATGAGACTTCTTAAATACGCCATGAAACGAAACTACTTTTGGTATGATGGTTCCTACTACGTTCAAAAAAGGGGTGTTGCCATGGGGGCAAAATTTGCCCCAAGCATGGCAAACCTTTTTATGGCTAAATGGGAGGAGGATGTCGTATATCAGGAGGCCAAACCTGAGCTGGTTCTCTGGAGGCGGTACATCGACGACATCCTCCTCCTGTGGAATGGCAGTATGCAGTCCCTGAGGGATTTTATTCAGGGACTAAATATGAATAATAGGGGCATTGTATTGACATTTGAAGCCAGCAGTAAGGAAATCAATTTTTTGGATCTCAACATTAAGGTTATAGATAATAAGATAGTCACTATGACCCATTTTAAGGAAACCGATCGTAATGGTTTTGTTAGTGTCAATAGTTGTCATCATAGGACTTGGTTGGATTACATCCCCAAAAGTCAGTTCCTGCGATTAAGACGCAATTGTACCAAAGTTGAGGACTACATAAATTTTATTTTATTTTTTAACTTTATATCTTTATTAATTTCTTTTTCAATTCAAACAACACATACAGCCTTCCAATAAAAGACAAGTAAGAACACAATACCTGTTTTACATATCCCTCCCCCACCCTTCCCTTTCCTACATTCATCACCTTCCCCACTCATGCACACCCATTCCTCATACTTCCTTCTTGCTGAGAAATACCATCATTCATCATTTTTACACACCATTCCTTCCATATCCTATCAAATTTTTTTAATACCCCCTTGTCTCGTATATGCTACTCTCTCTTTAAGGATAACCCTATTCATATTTTGCACCCACTCTCCGCTCGTAGGGGGTGTAGAAGATTGCCATTTCTGGGCTATAAGTTTTCTAGCTTGAAAAAGACACCTTAATTTGGCAAAATTACTATCCTTAGGGTCACTACTCCCCCTGATCCATCCCAGTACACGTCCCATCGGTTCCATTTCTACTGCCGTCTCAAAAACTCTAGTAACTATCATCACCACCTCCCTCCAGTACCGATGTAGCTTAGGACATCTCCAGAACATGTGGATCATGTCTCCTTCTGTCCTTCCACACCTAGGACACGCTGCATCACTCCTTCTACCAAATTGAGCCAGACTCTTAGGGGTGTAATACGCTCTATACAGTAAAAGTAAATGTGAAAACTTTTGAGATGGAGAAATAGACACCCAGGGTGCCACCTCAAGTATCCTCTCCCATTGGTCTTCCGAGATGTCACCCACATCAGTCTCCCATTTTTTCCTATTTTTTTGGCCCTGTTTTTTTTCCTGGGATTTCTTACACAGCTCTGCATACACTTTAGATATTAAGCCTTTCCCTGATTTCGCTCGCAGTATGTCCTCAATTACGGGTATCTCGCTCCATACTATTACTGTCCCCTGAAACGGTTTTTCTAGAGCATGCCTGATCTGCAAATATCTAAAAAAGGACTTTTTCGTAATTAGAAACTGATTCCTTAACTCTTGAAATTGTTTCATTCTACCGTTCTGATAAATCTGGTGAACAAAATGTATACCCCTTCTTTCCCATTCCCTTACTTGTCCTATTTTTAAAACCTCCTCCCACTTATTGTTTGCCCATAGGGGGGAGTATTCTGTAAATCCCCTATAACCCAGTATTCTTTTGGTTATCTCCCACACCTTTGTCATTAATCCTAGGGTAGGGACATCTCGTGTAACAACCCCTGCCTCTAATGCCACTACTAGTGATCTTCTTTAGTAATTGTTCGAGGGGAGATCCCTTTTTCCACCCCCCCCCCTCTCTACTTCCTCTCCTGCCAGATGTTGTAGCTGAGCTGCTATGAAGTAATTAAACGGGTGTGGGAGCGCAACTCCCCCCCGTTACTTGGAAGTTGCAGAGTCTTTAACCCAATACGTGCTCGTCCCCCCTTTCACATCAATTCTCTAAATATGGAGTCTATCTTGTAGAACCAGTCCTTATGTATCCATACTGGAGAATTGTGTAAGACATAGAGAAGTTTCGGCAAAAAAATCATTTTAATAAGGTTACATCGACCCGCTACTGATAGTGGTAATTTCTTCCATATCTTGATTTTTTGTTTAAATTTGAGTAGCAGTGGGGCCAAGTTATTTATCACATATTGTTTAGGATCTTTAGTAATGCAGATACCCAGATATTTCATCTTGCTCACTATCTGGATATGTGCAGCTTCACGCGGTAGGGGGCTATCCAATGGGTCTATAGGCATTATGCAGGATTTGTCCCAGTTTATTTTTAGACCCACAAGATGTCCAAAATTAATAATTCTATACATCACTTCCCCTATTAAGTGCTGAGCATCTCCGAGAAACAGAAGGAGATCATCTGCGAATAATACTACTTTTTCTTCTTCCTCCCCTCTCCTAAAGCCTTTTATCCTCATATTTGATCTCAAAGATATAGCCAAGGGCTTGATCGCCATAGCAAACAAGAGGGGAGACAGGGGGCACCCCTGCCTCCTACCTCTCTTCAGTCGGATCCCAGCCGAGCTCTCGTTGTTTATTCTAATCCTTGCTTCCGGGCATCTATATAACATTTTAACCCATTTTATAAATACCGGGCCCACCTTATATTCTCTCAAGACTCGCCACAGATAGCTCCACTCTAGTGAGTTAAAGGCTTTAGCAGCGTCTAGGGATAAAACAGCTCTCTGGCCGTCTCCGTCCACTGGTATCTGGAGGTTCAAAAAAACCTGTCTTATATTTGTACTTGTGGATCTCCCAGGAATAAATCCTGATTGATCAGGGTGGATAATTTTCCCTATCACTCCGTTCAATCTATTTGCCAAGATCTTAGCTAGGATCTTTACATCCAGATTCAACAGGGAGATGGGTCTGTATGATGAGGGGACAAGAGGGTCCTTGTTTTCCTTTGGCAGCACTATTACAGTGACTACAAGTAGTATTCAACCCCCTGCAGATTTAGCAGGTTTGATAAGATGCAAATAAGTTACAGCCTTCAAACTTTAAACAAGAGCAGGATTTATTAACAGATGCATAAATCTTACAAACCAAAAAGTTATGTTGCTCAGTTAAATTTTAATAAATTTTAAACATAAAAGTGTGGGTCAATTATTATTCAACCCCTAGGTTTAATATTTTGTGGAATAACCCTTGTTTGCAATTACAGCTAATAATCGTCTTTTATAAGACCTGATCAGGCTGGCACAGGTCTCTGGAGTTATCTTGGCCCACTCCTCCATGCAGATCTTCTCCAAGTTATCTAGGTTCTTTGGGTGTCTCATGTGGACTTTAATCTTGATCTCCTTCCACAAGTTTTCAATTGGGTTAAGGTCAGGAGACTGACTAGGCCACTGCAACACCTTGGTTTTTTCCCTCTTGAACCAGGCCTTGGTTTTCTTGGCTGTGTGCTTTGGGTCTTTGTCTTGTTGGAAGATGAAATGACGACCCATCTTAAGGTCCTTGATGGAGGAGCGGAGGTTCTTGGCCAAAATCTCCAGGTAGGCTGTGCTATCCATCTTCCCATGGATGCGGACCAGATGGCCAGGCCCCTTGGCTGAGAAGCAGCCCCACAGCATGATGCTGCCACCACCATGCTTGACTGTAGGGATGGTATTCTTTGGGTCGTATGCAGTGCCATCCAGTCTCCAAACGTCACGTGTGTGGTTGGCACCAAAGATCTCGATCTTGGTCTCATCAGACCAGAGAACCTTGAACCAGTCTGTCTCAGAGTCCTCCAAGTGATCATGAGCAAACTGTAGACGAGCCTTGACATGACGCTTTGAAAGTAAAGGTACCTTACGGGCTCGTCTGGAACGGAGACCATTGCGGTGGAGTACGTTACTTATGGTATTGACTGAAACCAATGTCCCCACTGCCATGAGATCTTCCCGGAGCTCCTTCCTTGTTGTCCTTGGGTTAGCCTTGACTCTTCGGACAAGCCTGGCCTCGGCACGGGAGGAAACTTTCAAAGGCTGTCCAGCCCGTGGAAGGCTAACAGTAGTTCCATAAGCCTTCCACTTATGCTCCCAACAGTGGAGACAGGTAGGCCCAACTCCTTGGAAAGGGTTTTGTACCCCTTGCCAGCCTTGTGACCCTCCACGATCTTGTCTCTGATGGCCTTGGAATGCTCCTTTGTCTTTCCCATGTTGACCATGTATGAGTGCTGTTCACAAGTTTGGGGAGGGTCTTAAATAGTCAGAAAAGGCTGGAAAAACAGATAATTAATCCAAACATGTGAAGCTCATTGTTCTTTGTGCCTGAACTACTTCTTAATACTTTAGGGGAACCAAACAGAATTCTATTGAATTGAGGGGTTGAATAATAATTGACCCTCTGAATAAACTTTTCACTATTTAAAAAAAAATTAAACAAAGAAATAACATTCTTTTTTGCTGCAGTGCATTTCACACTTCCAGGCTGATCTACAGTCCAAATGTCACAATGCCAAGTTAATTCCGAATGTGTAAACCTGCTAAATCTGCAGGGGGTTGAATACTACTTGTAGGCACTGTATATTTGATTCTCTCATTGAGGGCGGGAGTTCTCCTGCTTCTATCGCCCAATTGAGGACTTTTAAAAGCTCCGGGATTAACACCTCACCAAAGTGGCGATAGACCTCCACCGGGAGGCTATCTGGGCCTGGGGCTTTCTGACCTGCCATTTCTTGTACTATACGCCGAATCTCTTCGATCGTTATGGGGCCGTCTAGCATATCCCCATCTTCTTTCGAAAGATGGGGGATTACCAGCGGGCTAAAGAATATATCCATTTCCTCCCTCATCTCGGCCTGGTTAGATTGATATAGGTCCTCATAGTACGCTCTAAATCTCTCTAAAATATCTGATTTGTTTGTGGATATCATACCTTCTACCATACTAATCCTTGATACCATGGACGGAGCTGAATTTGTTTTTACCAAGTATGCTAGCATCCGACCTACCCTTTCTCCTTCCCCAAATGCTAGTTGTTTCTGAAATATAAATTTATTTTCAGCTTTCTCCAGCATTATATGGCGATATTCCTGCTGCGCTTTTATCCATTGTCCCTGGTTATCTGGCGTTGGGTTTTTAATATACTAAATTTCTGAGTTTACCACTCTCCTTGAGGTGTTCTCTTCCCTTTCCCCAAACTGTTTTTTAGTTTTAGAAATCTGTTGTATTAAAAGACCTCGGAGATAAGCCTTTAATGCATCCCATACTATCCCTGTCGGGGCTGAACCTGTATTCAACTCTACGAATTCTTTAATTAAGCTTAATACTTCCTTTGGTTCTCTCATAAGCTCCAACCATGTGGGGCTGAATCTCCACCCTTTTTGCTGATTTCTCTCTCCTATATCCAAGAAGCTCTTTATTGCTGAGTGATCCGATAGGCTTCTTGGCATATTGCTTATTTTATTTATTAGTGCTACTGCCTCGTCGTTCCCCATAATCATGTCTATCCTTGACAAGGTTGAATACGTGGCGGAAAAACACGAGAAGGCTCGAGATTTTGGATTCTGGAGTCTCCAGAGGTCCTTCAGACCCATTTCTCCCAAGAACTGCGATAGGCGGTTCTCGCTTATGCCTCCTTGCTGAGCCCTCCCATTGGGGAATCTATCCAGTATTTTATCCATAACCATATTAAAATCTCCCATTAATATCAATGGGACTTCCGGCTTGTCCAGCACAAATTCAACCAAGTCATATAGGATATCCATAGTGGATGGTGGTGGTATGTAAACATTGGCCAAAATCAAAGTCTTTCCCTCTAATTTACCATATAGAAAAATATACCTCCCTTGCTCATCAATCTTCACCTGGAGGCAATTGAATGAAACCCCCCTTTTAATAAAAATACTAACCCCCCTGGAAAAGGAAGTATAACACGAATGGTATTGAATATGATATTCCCCCCACCCCAACTGTGTAGTAGTAGTTTTTGTAAAATGTGTCTCCTGAAGAAAAAGAAGCATTGCTCCATGAGACCTAGCCATTAACTTAACTGCTGTCCTCTTCTTCAGGTCACCCATCCCTCTAACATTCCAAGAGTATAGAGTAAGACTTCTCCCCTTTGATACTGTGCGTTCACTCATTGATAATTATAGTGCCAATACCTAAAAACTGGTTTGTATAACTCATCTTTGTTATTCCCTATAATGTGATAGACTTTTAACCATTGTTTCCTTATAAGTACATGTGCTTGTAACCCTTCTTTGTTATTCCCTCTTGTGTAATACATTTTTACCCATTGTTTCATTATAAATAATTGTGCTCTATATAGTGCTCTACTCACTAAGATAAACCTCTTCCATACTTCTCCCACCTGCCAATCAAACCTTGAACACCATATACTTCTTTCTCTCCACCCATACCATTCTCCTTTCTCACACACTTCTCCCATTGCCTCTTTAGGCATCTCCTGGGGCCTCCTTCTGTGACCTTCCCATTCACACCTTGCCTGTAAATCACTCCACATCTTTTCCTTGTACATTATTCCCTGCCCACACCCCCTCCCCACTCCTCCCCTCCCCCCCGAAAATCTCCCAACAAGGATATTACCCCATGCGACTGATAAAAGAGGGGAGCACCCCGCCACCCCCTCCAACCAGAGGGGTAACATGCGTGACGCTCTCCTCCCTCAGCTCACCCTCTCCCCCCCTCTCCCCCCCCCCCCCATACTCCAAAAAAATTTCTTTCCTTTTTCCAAACAAAACAACCAAAAAAAAAAAAATAATACATTTGAACCCACATTCCTCTCCCTCCCCAAAAACAGAGAGGGGGGGGAAGGAAAACAGACCAAATCCGAAAGTCCACCACTACTAAAGTCTCCTGGGGTGGGACTCCAACCACTCCTCCACACCTCCAGGATTGTCAAAAATTATAGTCCCTTCGGAGGCGTTTATCCGTAATCTTGCTGGATATAATAACGCGTATGTCATGTTTATTTGGCGGAGCTTCTTTTTAACTTCCCCAAATTTAGCTCTCCTTCTTTGAAGGTCTGGAGAGTAGTCTGGGAAAGATTGACACTCGAGATCCATTATATACAATCTTACCCCTCTCCCTAGCTTTGCGGGTGATAGTCTCTTTATCCTTAAAAAACAGTAACTTGGCCAAAAATGGTCTTGGAGGGGCAGCCATCTGTGGAGGTCTTGAGGGGACTCTGTGTGCCCTTTCAATAGTGAACAATGATGAAAAAATATCCTGACCAAACATGTCCCTGAACCATTTCTCCAGGAAGGCTATAGAATCTGAACCTTCGCAATGTTCTGGCAAACCTACTATCCGGATGTTCTTCCTCCTCATCCTGTTCTCCATTTCATCTAATTTGTTATCCTGTTTTGTTAACTGTTCTTGCATTAACCTGAATTCCCGTATCAAAGGGGCCAAATCATCTTCAACCCGGCCCAACCGCTCCTCTAGTGCTGTGGTCCTTTCCTGGATCCCTTGGATATCCTGTCTGGTGTACGATAGTTCCTCCTGAATGGAGATGAGTTGGGTGCTCATTCCTCCCAGGGACTCTCTACAAAGGTTGACTGCCATCAGAACCTCCTTTAGTGTTGGCTCAGGTTCTGGTTCAAATCTTCCCTGCAGACCCTCCTCCAATGACCCAGTTGCCCCCCCTAGACTCACATCTTTAACTTGACCCTGGGAATCAACTCTTTCCTCGTTTTCCTCCAAAGCCATTGGGGGAAGGCTTGGCCCGTGGCTTTTCCTAGTGCCTTTAGTACCTGATAACCTATTAGCTTGGGATTGCTGTCCTTGTTGCGGACTCTTTGGGGGGGTCTGACTAAGCCCCTGACCCGGATTATGGGCATACTTTTCTAATTTTGCGGCAGCAGCTGCTTGACTAGCTTTAGTCGCATGGTGCGATGGCATAATAGCTTTACTTTGCTCCAGGAAAATATCCCCAGAATATGTGCGTATATTTTATTTCTCTCTCACCTAAAGGCGAGAAAAAGAAGGGGGCCGAGGGATGGGAGAGCACACACAGCATAAATTGCACTTTATACGGATTATACCAAGACTTCACTAATTCCCAATGGATCGGGACAATTCCAGCTCCAACCAATCTGTTGAAATATGTAAACTGCCGCGTCAGAACAGCTTAGAGTCCCTTTAAGGAAAGAATTTTCATTTCCCAATACTCTTGTAAGCAGAACGTTCTTAGGTTTCAGAGTTAAGGCAGTAAAAAAGCATCATGCATGTAAAATTATACGGAAAGAGTTAATGGCAGGCTCTCTCATCAGGGGGCGGGAGAGAAGGAGGGCCACAGGGCAGAAGAGCACACACTGCGTAGTTTTGCACTTTATAATGTACACTCTGAACTATACCGAGGCTTCTATAGCTCCCTCTATCCAAAATACCTCCTGCTCCAACCGATATGTTTACATGTATAAACAGGCACTTTAAGACTAGTGAAGAATCTCTTCCAAGAAAGAGTTTTGCAGTTCTCAGTATTCTTATCAGCAGAGAGTTCTTAAATTTCAAGGTTAAGGCAGTGAAGAAACATCAGACAGGTGGATATATACGGTGGGAGTTAATAGAACTTATCCATCTTCCTTCTCCTGTATACAATATCTTAGTCACAGTTCACATAGCTAATTCACACTCACCACCCTGCATGGCAGTTTTACTCTCACCAATTCCTTGAGTTTATCTGAATGTTTTCGCCCGTAGTGTCTCTCCCCTGCTGCACGTATCAGAAGTTTACTCTCCACCTCCCCTCACTGGACTCATCTTCCAGAGCCCCATCCAGGGTTTCACTGACAGTCAGAGAGGGAGCCGTCTCCTTAACTCATCCGCTCACCTCCATCGGAACTCCTACCGAACGCCTTCACTGCTGCATAACGTGGCGATAGGCAGGGGGGGATGTTCGGTCATTCGATCAGCTGAGCGCCGCTCTCCGTGGCCATCATCCGTTCTGCTAGAGGCGAAAACGGTCGGCGGGTCGGCGGGGAAAGACGCCGCTCGTTGCGGTATACTACCAGCGTGGAGGGGAGAGCGAGGCGAGGCGCCAACTCACTCACACATGCACAGCCTCCTCCTTCTCCATCCGGTCATGCCCCCGAGGACTACATAAATTAAGGAACTCTTTTGAGGACTCGGTTTCTGGAAAAGGGCTATCAGGAGAAAATGCTCGAAAGAGCCTTTCTCTCAGCCTTATATAGGAACAGGGAGGAGCTACTTGTGACAAAGGAGAAAAGGTAGGATAACTCCTTCAAGTTCTCTTTTGTCACAGGGTACTCTAATCAGTATTACGACATAAAAAATATAATGTCCAAATATTGGAAAGTACTTAAAGGAGATAGAATTTTAAGCTCTTTACTACCTGAACGCCCTAAAGTAGTATATCGGGGAGTTCCCCCGTTAAAACTGCAAATAGCTCCCAATGTCATTAGTCACCGAAAAAAACTTCCTTTTTTCAAAATATGGGAGGTTTCTTTCCATGTAGGAAGTGCCCCGTGTGCAAACTGAATTCCATTACTAGTAGAAGGACTGAAGTGTTCCAATCAACCTCTACTCGGGAGTTTTTTCAAATAAAACCATTTATCACCTGTTCCTCCAAATATGTAGTCTATTTGATCCAATGTCCCTGTTCAAAACAATCCATTGGGAGGACAAAACGACAGCTACATGTTAGGTTGGAGGAACATATAGCCAATATTAGAAAGGGCTTTCCGAAACACAGCTTATCAAAGCACTATGCCCTTAAGCATGACAAAAACCCTCAGGGTACCACTTTTATTGGTATAGATAGATTCCAAGGACATTGGAGGGGCAGCAACATGGTACGTGAGATTTCACGCCTTGAAACCAAGTGGATTTACCAAGCCCAGTGTTACGCCCCATTGAACATTGAGTGGGATGTTAACGCATTGATCAGTGACAATTAAGGTGTTTATTTATTTATTTCAATTTTGTTATCTTATATTTGTATTGTTATTTGTTTTCCATGGATGCCACTCTCGACTCCGACTAATGATCACGGTCTTCCCTCCCATTTGAATACATTCGGTCCTTGGGTGGACAAGTGTATTGAATAAGAAATTGGTATATAGAATTATAAGGTTACTCTATTTTTACCGGTTTATATATATATATATATTTTCATTTTTTTATTTTATTTTATTTTTTATTTTTATTTTATTTTTTCTTGAATTTTTTCTTGTCATTTAAAAATTGAGTTTTTTATCTTTACCACCTCCCTCTACCATGATCATTAACATTTTGTGGGTTTCATATCAATCATCCATATTGGTGTGGAATAATGTCCATTTTAAATAGAATTAATGTGGGCGTTTTAAGTGTATGTTGGAACGCATGTGCGTTCCATCATCAGTATTTTTTCCACAATTGGTTATTTTTTGCGCTGGAGTCAAGGACTGTTGTGTTTTGGATCCATGCGTTTATGGAAGTTGGTGTGTGTTTCATATATAGTATTCTAAGTGGGTAGTCCGCATTGCTGAGGGCCTGGCGTAGTAAATGTTCCAGCCTTTCCCCTTTCACTTGCGTTACTCTTGGAGGGGAGGGACCTGGGGATTGTCTACCAATGAATGAGCCAATTCGGGCTTATACTTTGCTCTGATTTGGCAATCCATGACCGATCGGAAGTTTTCGGCTGCTGGTACGCACGGAAGTTCCGGTCGTTGGAATGCATGATTAGACCGGAAGGCCCACATCAGGGGGACATACGTCACTTCCGTGGAGATTGTGCCGCTATTTCGGGCGGACGTCTCACTATTAAAGCGATTTTTAGCGGGATACATATATGTTACCTTTGGGAAGAATGTTCAACATTCCGGTGGATGGTTTATTGTTATTGGGATATAAGGGGGATATATAATTTATTGCTCTCCGTTCTTTTAAGTTGTTTCCGGCCACTGAAACGCACGTTGAACCGGAAGTTCCGGGTATTGGAACGCATGGCGGACCGGAAGTTTCGCATTTGGTTTATCCTACCTTTTTATGTGTTGGAACGCACGCTAATCATGGCACACATCACAAAATGGCGGTTTCCTTCACATTTTGAAGACAACACCTGCAAAAGGTTAATCTTTACAATTGATTATTTTCTTTTAAGATTCTTATATATAGCTCTCTCTCTATTGTCACGGTCATGCCTCTGAGGACGCACGTTTGTGACGAAACGTCGGGCGAATGAGAGACTTGTGACATTAGAAGGAGCACGGGAGTGGTTTCTATCCTTATTGTTGGATGCTGCTAATACTTTTGATGCTGTTTTTACCTCATCTGAAATGTGAGTTTAAAATCTTTTTATTAAAGAGTGATTGACTTATCATGAAGTCTGCGCAATGAAACCATTCTTTTTTTTATTTTTTATTTTTTTTTAAAGAAAATTTTATTGAAGTTTATTTCAGTACAGGAGAAAAAAGATAAGTACAGACAAATCTCTTCCGAATGTAAACAGCGAGAGATCATTGGCAAAACAAAGAAGAAAAATAAACAAAAAACATCAAAAACCGGTCAACATAGCCATATTTATCACAAACGAGCATGTTTTGTACAGTTCGGACCCGGTGTAAATGTAATTTCTTAGATTTTAGACTCGGTTCAGGGGACTGTCTTAAGGAAGGTTAGTAGACTTTGTTAACATACCATTATAATGCAGAGTCAAGGAGTTTACATTCAGTCACACTCTCAAACACATATAAGACACCCCCTGGTCCATGCGCAAAGTTGATTATGGGGAAAACGTTATCTGCAGCTTTCGGAAAATTAATAGTATTACTCCGCCAAGGTTGGTGTGAGCCGAGTCTTAAATTGCTGTATGGTGTATCGTGGACTCTGGGGTCCTATGGAAGGTAATGGCTGGGGAGAATAATGGACGGGTAAAGTAAAGGGATCATATGTTCAGAAGAGTGGGGTCAAGAGAAAAGAGGCAGGGAGGGTGGGTGAGGATAGCTAGGGGATATAGAGAGAGTGGGAGAGAAAGAGTACTTATAGGGGAAAGGAAGGAGAGGGAGGTGAGTTTGCCTCCCGGGGTTGCATCAAGTAGCCAATAGTTATGTGGGGGGGGGAGCTGTAAGTCCTACTATCACGGGAAAGGCAGAACGTCTTTTGTGTCTATTAAACAATCAGGGTTCAAGATTGACCGTTAAAGAAGCTAGTGTATGTTGGGGTGGTTTTGAAGTGGATCCAACAGGCCCATTTCGAGCTAAATTTTGATGGTGTGTCACGAGCAATGTGTATCAGCTCTTCCATTGTTGCCGAATTATTGATTCTGCAGAGCCATTCTTTGATTGTGGGTACCTGGTTAGAATTCCATTTGGTTGGGATACATTGTTTGGCTGCGTTTAGCATAAACATGGCTAATGACTTGTGGTAGGTGTTGTGTGATCCGGGAGAGAGATGTAATAAACAATGAGCTGGAGAAAGTTCAATAGTATATGTAGTAACCTGAGTAGTAATTTTGCAGACTTCTGTCCAGAAAGGGACCAACAAGGGGCAGGACCACCAAATGTGCAGGAATGTTCCTATGTCGGAGAGGCATCTCCAGCATCTATCTTGAGTGTTTGGGTATATTTTGCTTAATTTCGCTGGTGTATGGTACCACCTGGTTTGTAATTTATAATTGTTCTCTTGTGAACTAACATTTAATGTGCCCTTGTGGGTGGTTAGAAAGATATTACTCCATTGTTCGTCTGTCAGAGAGAGGTTCAAGTCCTCTTCCCAGCATTTACAAGTGACATAGTCCCTAGGGTTCAATTGGTCGAAGAGGAGTGCATGTGTGTGGGCTATCAGGTGTCATTGTGGGGATTGTTGGGAACATAGTTTTTCAAAGGGAGTTTGTTCACGGGAGCAATCCTGATTTTTGTTCAATGAGTGGAGGAAGTGGGAAATTTGAATGTATGGCCATTGGGGGGAGAAAGGGCTTCTCTAGTTTTGCTGCAATGTCTGAGGCGGATTGTAATTTACCTCTGGAGAAGAAATTGCCTGCCCTGGTTTGAGCTGGTGTCCAATCCGGGCCTAGGAAGTGGGTGGACAAGCCTGGGGGAAAGTCTGGGTTTAGTTTGAATGTCGTTAATGGGCTGGGAATAGATGATATACGCGATTGTTTGCATATGCGTTGGAAATAATACAGAGTCGGACCAATTAATGGATGACTTTTTATAGTCAAGGGGATTCGTTTCGGGTTAATCCAAGGAATGGAGCCTAGGGGGGCAGGTGAGAAGGATGATTCTAGGGAAACCCAGTCTTTAGAGGTTGCGTGTAAGTTCCAGTCGGCAATTCGAGATAGGTGTATGGCATAGCAGTAGTTGGATATGTCGGGTAGGGAAACCATTCTTTTTATATTTTTTATGTGGCCATTGGGGAAATTAATTTTTCTAAGAACGCTTTTTGAGGCGGTCTTGAGAAGCGCAGAATTAAGTGAGGAGAGAAAAAAGATTTTCCTTTATGGCCTTTGGACGGTTCCCTCTATGTGGATCAATCATGTTGTGATAAGGAGAAGTCTGGAAATACGATCTTTTACAATTCAATCCTACATGCATTTGATATGCAGACTGACGGTAAGAGTCAGTAATATCGGGTGTTGGTGGTGGTTCTCTTTGTTCCTCGTATGAATTTAAAGACAACGATTTCGTCTAGATCATTTTCCTGGAATCTGTTCATTAACAATCTGAACTTTACATTTATTACTATTTAAAGCGCTATATCATAATTTATATCTGTTTTTATATTGTTTCCAGCAATATTTGTGTTAGCCGCTATATTTTCTTTGTTTATTTTTTTTACTTTCAAAATTTTTTATTTGTTGCAAAGGAAAAATAGAATCCATACAATAGATCGCGACAACATGTCGTCTCACATATATATATGAAGAACGTGGTAAACATGTCAAAAAGTACAGGCAAACAGCATAAGCCGGAGAAGACACATTGCGAATTGTAAGGCATCTGTATTATTAGAACCAAATGAAGATGACAGTGAAAGGAGCTCACTGTGTCTGGTATGGATTGACATGACAGTTGGGAGTGATATAAGAAATATAGACGGGATGCCACCCAGTACCCCCGACGGCCCAATTAGGATCACACTGTGTCAGGGGCAATAGGCGCCCACAAATTATGAACATAAAAGGAGATAAGTGAAAGGAATTGTCAATCAAATACCAGAGAACTCCTGTTTTACCAGCCGGTCAGCCCCTGGGCCGATCTGAGGGTCCTCTGTTGGGAGAAGCAAATCAGAGCAAATTGCATCAGACTCTTTGTGTCAACCAACAAACATTGCCTAGGAGATATTTATACAAACTTTTATACCTTTCCGGACTAGCCTTAGTCCATAGTATGGAAACCAAGAGAACATATGCGAACAAGAGGAAAGAAAAGGGAAAGATAAAGAGAAAGAAAGAGGAGGGAGATAGAGGGGGGTAGGGGTGGAGAGAGCGTCACTACTTGCGTCAGGTTTAATAAGGGAAGTTCATACATATGGGAAGTTGGTCAGGCCCATTATTCGGGCCCAGGGCTCCCAGGTGGCTACGAACCTATCAGACGTGTCCTCCAACATACTAGCGAGCCTCTCCTGAGACATGATCCAGGAAATCTTTTTCTTAGCTATTGTGAAAGAAACCCCTGGTTCCTTCCAATTCTTGGCTATGGAGATTTTGGCTCCCAGCAGTACAAATTGGGTCAACCTGCTGGAAGGTTTAGAGAGATGGGGAATTGGATCATTAAGGAGAGCCACCGTGGGAGATCTGGGAACTTTGGCACCAACCAATCTTTCAATCAAGTTAAAAACTTTCTTCCAGAAGGGGCGGATTCTTGGGCATTCCCACCAAATGTGTGACATCGTCCCCGTAAGCATGCAGCCCCGGAAACAGAGCGGACTGGCTGTTGGGAACATGTGTGCAACTCTGACTGGCGTGTAATACCATCTGGTTAGTACTTTTGTCCCTGCTTCCATAAGGTTTGTGTTGAGCAGACCCCGAAAGGATCTAGCCCCTATTGAGTGCCATTTATCCAATGACCATTGGAAAGAGAAGTCAGTTTCCCAGGCGACCATATAGGGCGTCTTTGTTTTGGGGGTGGTGAGAGACGTGTAGACTAAGGAGATCCCCCCCTTCTGGTCCATGGCTTGACCGCACCAAAGTTCGTATTCTGTAAAGAGCGGGGGGTTTGATTCCCCTTTGCAAAGGGAGTGTAGAAAATGTTGAATCTGATGGAACCGAAAAATGTCGGTCTTAGTGGTCCTGTGGCTGTGAAAAAGTGTCCTATCCTGTAAAGACCCTTATCCACCCACCATTTGAAGGCAAGTACATTGTATCCTGGAGGGAAGCGAGGATTATTGAAAATATGAGTTAAAGGTTTAATTGCTGAGACCAAGGAGGTAGAGTAGCGCAGGGAATCCCATAGTTTAAATGAGTGGGAGAGAGTTGGGGACAAGGTAGCGGGTCTATTTTTCTGGGGGGTCCATAGTAAAAAGTCTAGGGTAAAAGTGGGGGTAGCCTGATTCTCAATATGGATCCAGTCCGGCATCTCATATTTTGAGTAAATTACGGATAACTGTGTTAGCCTAGCTGCTTGGTAATAACGGAATAGATGTGGGAGGCCTAAACCACCCCTCTTCCTATGAGCGAAGAGGGTATTGCGGGTTAGTCTATAACCTTTCTTACCCCAAATGAATTTTAGGATTTTGTTTTGGAAGGTTGAGAGGTGATCCTTACGAATGGGGATTGGCAGGGATCTAAACAAATAAAGTAATCTGGGTAATAGAGTCATTTTGATAGCATGTATCCTGCCTAGCCATGATATGGGAAGATGGGACCAATTCTGTAAATCTGCTTCTAGTTTACGATACATCGGGGGATAATTATGACTGTATAAAGTCTCTACCTTATCTGTGAGGTTTATACCTAGGTATCTGATTGGAAATTGAAGTTCTGCTTTAAAAGTTCGACAGTGGAGGGAGTTAGAGAGACGTTGAGAGCCTGGGAATTACTGTAGTTCACTTGAAGACCCGACATCTTGGAGAAGGAATCTAGCGTGGCGTTTAGATTGGGCAAGGAAGTTATGGGAGAAGTGATGTAAAGCATGATATCGTCCGCAAATAGGGCACACTTGTGAACACGAGATCCGCATACCACCCCTTTTATGTCTTGGTTTTGTCTAATAGCTATAGCAAGGGTCTCGATTGCCATCGCAAAAATTAAAGGGGACAATGGGCATCCTTGCCTAGTTCCTTGTCTTATGACAATGGGTTTGGAGTAGAAGCCCTGGATACGGATTCTCGCTGTAGGGGTTGAGTATAGGGCCTGTATTAGGCCAGTAAAGCGTTGCCCAAAGCCCCATTTGCGGAGGATAGCAAAAATATAATGCCAGGAGACCGAGTCAAAGGCCTTCTGTAGGTCAAGCGAGAGAAGCATACCCGATTGTTGGGGTCCTCCCGCCCAGTTTGTTTGGAGAATGGACATAATATCTATGGTTCTCCTTATCTGATCTGGGCCTTGTCTACCAGGAATGAAACCCACCTGATCCTTGTGTACATACGCATTAATGAATTCTGTCAACCAGGATGCGACGATTTTGGTTAGTATTTTAATGTCACAGTTAATTAAAGAGATTGGACGGTAATTTCCAACCTTTTCTGGGTTTTTATCAGGTTTTGGGATGACAGTTATAAGTGCTGCGTTTAGTTGGGGATCAAGTGGGTTTCCCTTCGAGGCATAGTTGAAGAATTTAGAGAGGTAAGGTGCTAAAGTTTCGGCGAACATTTTGTAATAAGGATTGGACAGGCCATCCGGGCCGGGGGCTGAGCCCGGTTTTAAGGTTTTAATTGCTGCTAAAACTTCTGCCGTTGTAAAAGGGGTTTCTAGGCTATCTCTATGGTTCGAGGATAGTTGTGGGATAGGAAGGTCGTTTAGGAAAGTGTCTATAGAGTGATCAGCAGGGGCTGGGGATGGTGAGTAAAGTTTATTGTAAAATTCTGCAAATTCTCCCAGTATCTTTGTAGGGTTAGCTGTGGGACCTTGTCCAGGGATTATAATCTTTGGTAGAGCCTGTGTTTTGAGTCTGGGAGATAATTTATTGGCCAACATAGAGTCCATCTTATCACCTTGTGTATAGAATCTATTTTGCGACCATCTCATTTGTTTTTCGGCTTTAGCTGTCAGAGCTAGGTTCAGTTCGAGCCTGGTCCTGTCCAATTGAGGGAGTAAATTAAGGGTCGGGTCTCGTTTATGCCTGGTTTTTAGGGACACGTAGTCATTCTCAAGTTTTTTAATTGCTGCCTCTCTCTCCTTTTTAATGGCTGATGATAATCTGATGAGTTCCCCCCTAATAAAGGCTTTATGAGCCGCCCAAAGTGTTTCCGCCGATACATCATTTCCATCATTAAATTGAAAGTATTCCTTTAGGGAGTCAGATAGCAAAGAGACTCGGACAGGATCTGATAGTATGGACTCGTTCAGCCTCCATTGCTTCTGGCCCGATCTATTGTGTTGCGAACGGAAGTCATGACAACTAATGAGTGATCCGAAAGGGAGGAGTCAATAATTTTTGATTGAATTATGGCAGGGATAACTGAAGATTTCACTAACTGGTGGTCAATTCTGGCGTAAGAATTGTGGGGATGTGAGAAGTGAGTATAGTCTCGTTTGGTGGGGTTTAGTTCTCTCCAGACATCTGCCAGTCCCTGTTCGTGTATTAATTTCGCTAGTTAAAGGCTCTCATTAGAGGGGCGGGTAAGTTGAGAACCTGGGGGCCTAGTTTTGTCTAACCCCTGATCAAAGGCCACATTGGAGTCTCCCCCGAGTATAACTGTTCCCTCTAGAAGGGGGGTGAGGTGAAGGATGAGTCTTCTGAAAAAGGCTGTTTGACCCTTGTTAGGGGAGTAGTAGGAAATAAATGAGTAAAGGTGGCCATCTAAAGTGCCTTTCACTAGCAGATATCTGCCGTCAGGATCTTTGGTTTCGGATATTAATTGGAAATTGCAGGATTTAGCAAACACTATTGCTACCCCCTTGGTCTTGTTAGCTGCATTTGCAAATTGCTAGGTAGAATTTGTTCTAGTGGGAGTGTAAGAAAGAGGGGTTATACGTACTAGGAAAGTTGGTTTCCTGAATCAAAAGGACGTCTAGTTTGGACGATTTATATGAGTTAAAGATTTTCTTGCGTTTAAGGGGAGAGTTTATACCTTGAACATTGTGCGAAGCTACCCTCCAGGTATGTTGTGTGTGATCAGCCATGAACCTCGTAGTGGGGGGAGCTACCCATCAACACATCACTCACCCTCCCAAGGTGCCAAACAGGGAGCCGTAGCCAGACAGATTGAGTTCGTTGGTGGAATGTGAGAACCATTGTGATGTTGCCAAACTCCTTCAAGTCTGAAAAAGAAAATACAAGTGAGTGACGTTCTGGAAAGGGTGGGGGAAGGGAAATAGTAGTAGAGAAGAAGCAAGAAGAAAAGGAAGAGGAAACATCCCCCCCTGGTGTACAGAAGAGCAGGAGGGGAGGTAGAAGAACTACGAACATCTCACAATCAAGTATGAGATATGTAGAAAAAGAAATAATGCCAACCCTGGGGTTGGTCTTCCGACCTCACCGACCACCGAGGTGGTCGAGAAGGTAGGATGAGGCGCATGTGGCTCACGCCGCGCCCCAGCACTTCTTAACCCGCTGGAAAAATACAAGTGACAAAATAACCATGCGCTTGCCAACAGGTGTATACAAAATAACACGTAAAGTGCCACCCAAGAGGCTTTAAGCCTCAATTACTATAGTCCGGTGCACCACAATAGCGTACAAAAAAAAAAAAAGAAAAAAGTTTATGGGGAACAAAAGTGACATCAGTGCCCCCATTAAGGGAGGGCTGGTGGACCTTTCAGTCCTCAAGGTTCAAGGATAATTTTCTTCTAGGATTGGAATCCTTTCTGAGAAACAGCTTGGAAAGTCTTGGATGGATCAGGGGGGACTGTGATTGGAAGATCTTCGGGATTTGGTTTTGCTCCAGAGTGGATTGGGGGATCCAGTAGGTGGAGGGCGTTTGTTGGAAGTGGAGGTTGGAGCAGCAGTCTCCATTTCCATTTCTTGGGCTATGATATTCAATTTCAGAAGTAATTTTTCACCGGCGTCGAATGTGGAGAAGGAATATGACCGGTCCTTGAGTGAAAAACGAACCGCAAATGGGAAGGCCCATTTATATTTGATGTGCTTTTGGGCCATGGCTGTCAGGAGCGGCTTCAGGGCTCTTCTCTTTTGGATGGTAGCTGGGGAAATGTCCGCAAATATTTGCACAGGGTGCCCTTGGCATGAGATCTGCGGTAGGGTTCTGGCTTGTTTCATCACCTCCTCCTTTACAGCGTAGTATAGAGGTTTAGCAATGACGTCCCTGGGAGACCCATCCTTCCTGGGGGGTCCCATAGCTCTGTGGACTCTGTCTAGTTCCAGGCAGGCTGTTGGGATATTGGGGACCAGAGCTCGGATTAAATCTTGTGTTGCCGTGGAAACATCTGTAATGGATTCTGGTAGGCCTCTAATTCTAAAGTTCAGTCTCCTGGACCTATTTTCCAGGTCGTCAATGCGTGAGAATGCTGTATCTAATTGATCTTGCAGAGTTTGAATGAGCCCGGTGTTTTGATGGGAGATGGCTACTGTTTGTTCAATTTTGTCTTCCATAGCATCCATCCTGGATCCTATGTTTTGCAAATCAGCCCTGATTTTGCCTGTGATGGCTGCAGCGTTAGCCGCTAGACCCCTATCTAGGAGTGTTGAGAACTTGAGGAATAGTTCTTCCATGGATGACTGAGTCATATGTGTAACTGGGCCCTGAGGGCCGGGGGTGGGTAAAGCAGGGGGGACCGCCGAGGAGAGGGCCTGGTCTCCAAAAGCTTGATTGAGTAGCGATTCTGTAGAAGTGGGTGAGGGAGTCCCCATGCTGTGAGGTCCTGATGTGAAGTGGAGGATAGCCGGAGCTATGACTGATCTGTGGTCTGGGGTCAGCTCTAGATGTTGTGGTGGGGGCTGAGTGGTGGTGGCCGCCGCGGTGGCCATCTTGTGACTCCCTGATGGAGTGGTGGAGTTAAACTCCCCGTGTAAGTTCCTCCTGGCCCCCGTTTTAAGCATACAAGGGGCGCTTATTGTGGAAGGGATTGAAGTGTACCTTTGGATGCAGTTTTTGAGCCCTTCGGTGCGGTGAGAACTTCTCAGCATGAGTGCACGAGTGCTTACAGTCCGGCGGCCATCTTGGTACACCCCGCGGAAATGAGATTCGGCCTCCACGAGGCCTACGCTCATTCCAGATCGACGATTCGGTCTCCGGGTGATCCCCAATGAATGTGGGGTCTGGAGCAGAGCGTGTGAAAACGGTAGCTTGGCTGGGTGGACCGCTAGCAGTGCTGGAGAGACGGCGTGGCGCGGAGCTCCCGGCTTACGCGGACATCTTGTAACCCTCGCGCATGCGCACTGCTTTTTTTATTTTTTTATGCTTTTAGCGCAACAAAACCTAGTTTTATCCATACCTTTGGGTCTGGTATGGAATTTAGGTGGTCCCCCACGCATTTTTCTTTCTTAATTTTGGTTGGGGGTTCCCCTGTGGGGAAATCCCCATGGCGTTTTTATCACTGTTATGTGTATTGTCGGACCCGACAATTCATTGTAGCCGCGAGTAGTTTTAAATCAGTTTTTTTCCTTTAGAAATGTAATTTTTCTGTCAGACTGTTCTAAACACGGGAAACATGCGTCCCTTTACAGGCATACTTTAAACAGCCCCAGGTACGAAATTTTAAGGAAAATTACACTTTTATTGTTTCACTTTAAGCATTATTAAAATCACTGTTCCCGAAAAAACTGCAGTTTTTATAACCTTTTTTTGCATTGATACATGTCCCCTGGGGCAGGACCCAGATCCCCAAACACTTTTTATGACGATACCATGCATATAAGCCTTTAAAATTATCACTTTTGATTTCTCCCATAGACTTTTAAAGGGTGGCTTCAGTGGAAAACATCTATGGAAATCACAGAGGAGGACAGGGGCATGTACGTCCAAGGATGAGACCCACGAGCGTTCCACCCGGACCACATCCTTTCCAATGCACCAGGTACTGTATGTGCCTACGGAACCTACGGGAGTCAACAATGGACTGTACTTCATACTCCTCATGGTTCTCAACCTGTACAGTATGAGGATGTGGCACCAATGTGTTAAAGCGGTTGCAATCCAAAGGTTTTAATAAGGAGACATGAAATACATTCGAAATACGCATAAAAGCAGGAAGGTCTAATGCGTAGGCCACTGGGTTAATCCTGCGAAGAATACGGAAAGGCCCAATACATTTTTGATGCAATATTTTGCAGCAGGGCTCATTCCTGTGCTCCAACTAGAGTTTCTGTAAGGTGTTGCAGTGTTGTGGCACCAGTGCCTAAGGCCCAATTTTTCAGCCCCTGTTTAACAGTGGCGTGTAATTACAATTTTTTATGTAATACTTTGCAACAGGGCTCATTCCTGCACTCCAACTAGAGGGGTTGCAGTGTGGTGGCACCAGCACCAGTGCCTTAGGCCCATTTTTTCAGCCCCTGTTTAACAGGGGCGTGTAATTACAATTTTTTATGCAATATTTTGCAGGAGGGTTTGCTTCTGCGCTCAACTACAATATCTGTGAGCGGTTGCAGTGTTGTGGCACCAGCACCAATGCCTAAGGCCCAATTTTTCATCCCCTGTTTAATAGGGGCGTGTAATTACAATTTTTGATGCAATAGTTTGCAGCAGGGCTCATTCCTTCGCTCCAGCTAGAGTATCTGTGAGGTTTTGCAGTGTTGTGGCATCAGTGCCTAAGGCCCAATTTTTATGCCCTTGTTCGAGAGGGACATGTAATTAAAATTCTTGATCTAATATTTCACAGCGGGGCCCATTCCTGCACCCACCAAGAGTAACTGTGAGGGCTTACAGTGTTGTACCACCAGCACCAAAGGCCCAATTTTTCTGTTCCTGTTCAATAGATGCATGTAATTACAATTCTTGATATAATATTTCACAGCAGGGCCCGTTCTAGCGCCCACCAAGAGTAACTGTGAGGACTTAAAGTGTTGCGGCATCAGCGCCAACCCCGCCACCACCAAAGGCCCAATTGTTCTACCACTGTTCAACAATGGCATGTAATTACATTTCTTGATATAATAGTTCACAGCAGGGTGTTTCAGCGTCCACCAAGGGCCTAACTTTGAGGGCTTACAGTGTTGTGGCAACACCAACACCTTAGGCCCAAATTTCTGCAGAGCATATAGGACAGGCCCTTACTTTCAAACATCCAACTTACAAACGTCTCCTACTTGCAGAGGGAAGGAGACAACAGGAGTAAGAATTGATATTGAAATCTACCCCTAGGAAGGGAAATTCTCTCCTGTAAGTGTTGATATGGAAAAAAATGTGTCTCCTCTCCACTGATGCTTTATCACCAATCCTCGTTTCACTAAAAAAAACAAATTTTCTAAAAACATTTGTCATTGGGACAGAAAGTGAGGTGAAATCTTCTGAAGAGGTGTACATTAAGCAAACAAAAATGTTACAGGGGTGATAACCCTTCCCTATGTTTTCCAAAAAGCTTAAAAATAGATTTTTTTGACTGGAGATACACTTTAAAAATGTACCAGTTCAAAATTACAAACAGATTCTACTTAATAACAAACCTACAGTCCCTGTCTTGTTTGCACTGCCTGTATACTGCTGTTCAGAGTATATAGGAACTGGGGGGCCCACGCCTTTCCTTTTTTTAATTTGGATTCGGGGCTCCCCTTAATATCCATACAAGACCGAAAGGGCCTGGTAATGGACTGGGGGGTTCCCATGCTGTTTATCTTACTGATTTTCATCCATATTGCCGGGACCAGACATTACATTAAAGCCGCAAGCCGTTTTAAATTACTTTTATTCCTTTAAAAATTTCCTTTTGCGCAGGGACTGTTCTAAGTACAGGAAACATACGCCACTTTACAGGCATACTATAGACACCCCCCATGTACGATATTTAACCACTTGCTTACTGGGCACTTAAGTTCCAGACCAATTTTCAGCTTTCAGCGCTGATGCACTTTGAATGACAATTGCGCGGGCATACAACACTGTACCCAAATGAAATTTTTATCATTTTTTTTCCCACAAATAGAGCTTTCTTTTGGTGGTATTTAATCACAACTGGGAGTTTTATTTTTTGCTAAACAAACAAAAAAAGATGCAAAAAAATCATGTTTAATAGTTTGTTATAAAATTTTGCAAACAGGTCATTTTTCTCCTTCATTGAAGTGCGCTGATGAGGCGGCACTGATAGGCTGCACTGGTGGGCACTGATAGGCTGCACTGGTGGGCACTGATAGGCTGCATTGGGGGGCACTGATAGGCTGCACTGGTGGGCACTGATAGGCATAGTTAAGGCGGCACTAATAGGCACAGATAAGGCGGCACCGATGGGCACAGATAAGGCGGCACTGATGGGCAAAGACGGGCACAGATAAGATGGCACGGATGGGTGGCACAGATGGGTGGCACGGATGGGTGGCACTAAGGGTCACTGATAGGTACCACTGATAGATGGGACTGATGGGCACTGATAGGTGGCACTGATAGGTGGCTCTGATAGGTGGCACTGCTGGGCACTGATGGGCGGCACTGCTGGGCACTGATGGGCACTGATGGGCGGCACTGCTGGGCACGGATATGTGGCACTGGGGTGCAGCACCTTTGTTGAGGCAGACTGTGGGCACTGCTGGGTGGCACTGTGGGCACTGCTGGGTGGCACTGCTGGGTGGCACTGTGGGCACTGCTGGGTGGCACTGTGGGCACTGCTGGGTGGCACTATGGGCACTGCTGGGTGGCACTGACAGGGGGACACATTTTTTATTCAGGCAGGCAAAGCAGGGGGCAGGTGGGCACTGGCAGGGGGCAGGTGGGCACTGGCAGGGCTGGCCGTGATCGGGACTGATGTCCCGATCACGGCCGCTGGTGATCGGCTTTTTTTTTTCTCCTCGCGCTGTCAGCGCGAGGAGGAATAATAGCCGATTACCGGCTCCGTTATATCACATGATCAGCTGTCATTGGCTGACAGCTGATCACGTGATAAGGGGTCGGGATCGACCCCTTGCACGGATCGGTGATCAGGCGAGTCTCGTAGACTCAGGGGGCGCGCCTGCCGCTCGTGCACGGGACTACGTCAATAGACGTAGTCCCGGAAAAGGAGAATGACGGCTACAGCGCGGGTCTCAAGTGATTAAAGAAATATTTCACCTTTTCTTTTTTCACTTTAAGCATCATTAAAATTGCTGTTTTTAAATCTTTTTTTGCATCGATACATGTCCCCTGGGGCAGGACCCGAGTCCCCAAACCCTTTTTAGGACAATAACTTGCATATTAGCCTTGAAAAATTAGCACTTTTGATTTCGAACGTTCGAGTCCCATAGACTTTAACGGGGTTCTGAAGTATGAATTTTCGGTCCGTTCACAGGTTCTGGTGCAAACCGAACCAGGGAGTGTTCAGCTCTTCCCTACTGCTTCCCTACGAGTACAATACACGTTTTTAGGAGGGGATAGGTAGCAGGGAATACCCCTGCACTATAGAGCTAAGCACAATCATATATAGAGAAAAAAAAAAGAAGAAAAAACTGCGCTAAGGTGAAACGTAAAATAAATCATTAATCATATGTAACACTCTTAAGAATGAAGGTTTAGCTGCAGCTTCACTGTGTCACATAAATACAGAAAAACAAAATGAAAAATAATAAGCCGCGCTTAACTCACACAAACATCTAATTGTGCAAAAATATGAAATAAATCGTGAATCAATATTAGCATCTATATGTAAATGAATATGTGCCTATATCATGCATAGTAAAAAACATGAATACATTAATAGCTCAAGCCGTACAACTCATTCCTTGCAATATAAAATTACATTATATAAACCTATAACAATATGAAAAAGGGGAAAAAAACACCCAGTGTATAAACAATAAGTCCGTATATATGAACCACAAGAAACTAATTTCAAAACTGTGAATAAAGTCCTCCACAGATGAACCACAATAATCATATATAGAAAAAACAATTACTAATGTTTGATTCTTTTCAATCTATTTAAAGTTTTGCATTTGAGGTATTAATATTATGGTACCAACCATGCTCATGTGGCATTGGCTATTGGGCATTTGCCTATTTTCAGCATGCTGCTGATTAAGATGTAAGCTTTGTGGTTTTCATTTTCACAGTATATAGCTGGTTGCTAAGCAAGGGGCCGTAAAGCCGGCTGCCGTGTCCATGTAACAACCATATCAGACCCTTATCTGAGAACAGGAAGGGGGGGATGAGCGCGTGCCCCCCTCTTGAATCATACCAGGCCACATGCCCCCAACATGGGGAGGGTGCTTTGGGGTCCCCCCTAAAGCACCTTCTCCCCATGTTGATGGGGACAAATGCCTCATCTCCACAATCCTTGCCTAGTGGTTGTGGGGGTCTGCGGGTGGAGGCTTATCAGAATCTGGAAGCCCCCTTTAACAAGGGGGCCCCCAGATCCCAGGTCCCCCCATGTGAATAGGTATCGGGTCCATTGTATCCCTACCCATTCACCAAAAATGCAGTGAGATTTGACAAAAGGCAATAGCTGGCTTTTGACAATTCATTTATTGTAAAATAGCTTGGCGCCATATTTTGCCCTGAGCCGTGTCTCCCGCTGTCATCTTCTCTTGGTGCTGTCCCTCTTGCCGCCATCTTCTGTCGCTATCATCTTTTGTCACCATTGTTTTCTGCTAGTGTCTCTCTCCCCGCCATCATCTCCCGCCGCCACTGCTGTATTCTTCCTCGCCGCCGTGTTCCTCTGTTGTGTTGTCACCCTCTGTCTGTTGTCACTTACACAGCCATGGGGCGTGACCATCCGATGATGTCACACGTAGAGCCTGCCCCTTTATAAGTGATTTCAGACAGTGGGTGACAACACAACGGAGGAACACGGCGGCGAGGAAGAACACAGCAGCGGGAGAAGTAGGCGACAGGAGAGACGGAGGTAGAAGACAATGATGGCGGGAGAGACAGTGGTAGGAGACAATGGTGACAGAAGATGGCAGCAAGAGAGACAGTACCAGGAGAAGATGATGGGGGAGACACGGCTCGGGGGAGAAGATGGCTCAGAGTTATTTCACAGTAAAGGAATTGTCAAAAACCGGCTATTTTCTTTTTGTCACATTTCACTGCTTTTTTTGGTGAATGGGTAGGGGTACAATGTACTCAATACCCATTCACATGGGGGGGGGCGAAATCCGGGTGCAACGGCACATAGTTATATAAGAAATGTGTGCTATGGAAGCTGGCAGATTGGCTGGCCGCAGAGTCGGACAAGGGTCATTGTTTTCATGTTACCCGGGCCGGTGGCGGGAGCGGCGGCAGAGAAAGAAGAAGCATGAATCGGGGGATGAAGAAGCTGGAAGAAGATGGAGAAGACCGGAGGAAGGAGCAGAGGAAGAAGAAGCTGGAGGAAGGAGGAGCAGATTGGAGGAAGAAACAGGGGAAGAAGACGACATTTTTAATAAAACAATTGTCACCGGCCCTAAGGCCCCTTTCACAATTGTGTGACTTGTCCTGCAACTCCTGCATCCATAGACCTCAATATTTCGCAGCCATTGCTTAAAATTGCATCAAATTTGCGGCAAAAAGTGCTGCAAAATTAGCGGGACTTTCAGGTCACACAAGTGCAAAAGGGGCCTTACGGACCTCAAGCTGCATGAAAAGTTGGGCAAGTGTGAAAGGAACCTAATGAGCTTTATTGATAACACCTTTGAATTAGGCCCCATTTGCACTTGTGTGACCAATGCCTGTGTAAACCTTAAGGCTGGATTCACACCTATGCAGTTTTAGTGCTTTTTTGCATTTTACAGGTTTGTACTGCAGTCCATTTAACATGGTTTCCTATGGAACACATTCTGTAGTGCAAAACTGCAAAATGCAAAAAGCACTAAAAATGCATTGGTGTGAATCAGGCCTAAGTCAAAGTCAAACCAAAGTAGTGCAGGGATGAATTTGATCCACTTTCAGGGTGCACAAGTGAGAATAGGGCCTAATTTAAAGGTATTATCCAGGAATCTCATTCACACTGCTGCGACCTGAAAGTCACACTATTTTGATGCCACTTTGCTGCTGCAACTTGGCCTCAACCTCTGGGAATGTCTGCGTAATATTGCACCCTGTGTACCTCAAGTCACATGAAAGTCACACCAGAGTAGTACAGGGACTACTTTGAAGTTGTTGCAACTTGAAGTAGCACAGATATGAATGGTTATCATTAAGAATCATGGGGTACTTGTCACTCAACACGGAGGTCCATATTTGCTGGTAAAAGTCGCCCAAGTGTGATAGTTGCATAGTTCTTACTGATTTACATCAGAACAAATGCAGGAAGTGATGTGTTTCACTTGCTCTTTTGATTGCAGCTGCAAATATTTGATCACAGCCATGATTAGAATTTTTTATTTTCGTTTATTTGCAGATATGCAAATCTGTATTTCTACATATAGCGATATTTGAAGGCAAACTTAAGGAAGTTTGAGAAGAAATGGTGTCCCTGGGATTGCAGCAGGTGAAATACAAAGACAAAGGCCCAGTGTGAGCCCTGGTTCATGCTGAACTCACACGATTTCATTCTCGCATGTCAGTCCTGACTGCAGGGGAGAATTTCAGATACAGCCCTGCTCATAGGAGCTTACAATTTTAAATTTGTCTAAACCTTAGCGTGGACACAGCTTTACTGTCAGGAAAGGTTCCCTCCACTGGCAATATCGATCATTTGGCGTGCAGTACTGAGATCCACCAGCAGGTATCTCTTGGCAGTTTGGAGCTGTCAGAAGAGCTTTTCCTTGCTGGTATTATGCCATCTTTGGGCCACAGTACTGGTGTCCACCAGCGGACGGATCCTGGCAGTGTGGAGCAAGTATTACCTTCTGCAATTAGACATCACTTGATAGCAGCTATAGTATAAATACCCGGAAAGTGCACACACACCTTGCCCTGGTATTGTCCTTGTGCCCTGACCTGCAGCCTGTTTATCTGTTAGCCTGATCTTGATCCTGAGCCAGAACTTGATCCCTGATTCCTGTATCCTGGACCTGTTTGTATCTGTTCCTGTATCCCTGGATCATTGCCCTGCAGCCTGATCCCTCCATCTTGTTCCCTGTCTGTTTACTCCTGGCCCCCCGTCTACTGATCTCCTGTTTATGACTCTGACCTGGCTTGACTACGATTCTGGTACTCCCTTTTGCTACATATGCTGGTTGGTTTATTATTACTGTTTGGTTGTTTGGTTTGTTCACTCACTTTATATTGGTGGTGTGTTCACATTTATATACATTTACTTTAATAAACTTACTTTCACCTATTTATGTCTGGTTCACTCTGTCGCAGTCACATCAAGTTTATGACATTAACAGGCAACACATTTCAATAGTACAACTACTCACCCACCACCCACATTACATTTTTATCTGCAAGTTTATAGAAACATACTTAACAGTCATTATTCTTACTAAGCATTGCAACATAATATTAAGAAAGCACATACTCAAACTATAACACCCACCACCACCCCACATTCCACACACATATATCGGAGTATGTCCTGCTGGGAGCTGCATTTGTGTACATGATTAAGCAATGAGATCAAAGAGTAGAAGGTCGGCAGATGCTCCCAAATCATGAATGCCTGATCAGACAGGAACAATACAAACACAGCATGGCCACTTAAACCCACTTTTGATTGGCAAAATGCACAAGAACTTCAGCAAACAAACAGCCCTATTGGGGCGTTTGTCATTCAGCACAATATCATCTCTTCTCCCCCACAAATCACAGCAAAAACCTGGCAGCTTTTCAGGCCAAACTAACCCCCCTACTGCAGTCCTTTATATAATCGGGGTTGTATTGTTAGTACATTGACACATGCCAAATAGAAGTACACACCCACCAGTATCTTTCAATCTGTCTCTTCATGTATGTCTAAAATGATTGCACTTGATGAGCATGAACACATAATACTATATGCAACTGTGTTAACCCTTGGCTATTTGCATCAAATCTCCAACTACAAGCCAAAAATCAAAGTCCACTTGCATGCACATAATCAAAGCAATGTTTTTCTAAGCATATGTACCTGTGCAGTGTAAACCCTACAAATTTAAATGTTCAAGTCCCTGGGAGTGATTAGTGCTAACAAACATTAACATCAGACAGTCCCTGGCTGCAATGAGCTTCCAATATAAAGTCCAAAACGATCTGTCTTACATTAGAGACTATTTCAACAGGAGACAAATAAAATACCAGCATGTCTTTGAATTGTGGTGAGAAATCCACACAGGGAGAACACAAACTTCAACACAAGCATTAGCATGTTGGGGAATTAAACCGCCAACCCCAGTGCTGCTAGATGGAATTGTTACCCACTTAGCCAGTGGGCAGCCTCACACACGTAGTCTGCATCTGTGGTATGAAACAGCCCTATGTCCAAAGCCGTGCTCAGTGTCACAAACATTATACAATATATTGTCCTAAGTATTGGGACACCTGCCTTTATACGCACATGAATTGTAATGCCATCCCAATCTTAGTCTGTAGGGTTGAATATTGGAATATTGGTCCACCCTTTGCAGCTATAACAGCTTCAACTCTTCTTGGAAGGCTGTCCACAAGGTTTAGGAGTGTATCTATGGGAATGTTTGACCATTTTTCTTGAAGCGCATTTGTGAGTCCAATGATGTTGGATGAGATGGCCTGGCTTACAGTCTCTGCTCTTATTCATCCCTAAGGTGATCTGTTGTGTTAAGGTCTGGACTCTGTGCAGGCCAGTCAAGTTCCTCCACCCCAAACTCATTCCATGTCTTTACAGACCTTGCTTTGTGCACTGGTTTAAATTATTTGGTGGAGGGGGGATTATGATGTGGGGTTGATTTCCAGGGGTTGTTCTTGGCCTCTTAGTTCCAGTGAAGGGACCCCTTAAGGAGTCAGCATACCAAGACGTTTTGGACAATTTAATGCTCCCAACTTTGTGGGAACAGATTGGGGATGGCCCCTTCCCATTCCAACATGACTGTGCACCAGTGCACAAAGCAAGGTCCATAAAGACAGAGGGAGCTCGGTGTGAAGGAACTTGACTGGTCTGCACAGAGTCCTGACCTCAACCCGATAGAACACCTTTAGGCTGAATTAGAGCAGGGACTGCAAGCCAGGCCCTCTCATCACAAATGCTCTTCTGGAAGAATGGTCAAACATTCCAATAGACACACTAAACCTTGTGGACAACCTTCCCAGAAGCTGTTATAACTGCAAATGGTGGGCCAAATCAAAGTTTAACCCTACGAACGAATGGGTTGCCATTAAAGTTCATGTGTGTAAAGGCAGGTATCCCAAAACTTTTAGCTAGATAGTGTATCTGGCAAGATTTACAGTGTTAGAACCCTCCTACATATAAATACTACATGTAGACATCATTTATAATTGTAGGACCTGAATCAGGAGTTATGTTTAACAACATAGGGAGATGAGACAACTTCTCTACATGAGGTAGCATGTTTGGGATTTGAACCCAGACCCTCAGGAATGCTAAACAGAAGTTTTAATCTCTAAGCCATGGAGCTGCCACATATAGAAACCTCCTAAACAAGCCATTCCCGAGACAACGTCCTCTTGTGATGAAACGGCGCGTAGGGAGGTGCTTTGACGTCATCACGTTTGCCTCGTTGGAGGTGTAGCTTTGTGGAGGACAGTGAGCAGGGAGAGCGTTATAGTGCAATTTATTTAAATGTATTACATTTTTAACCAAATACTACACAATGGCAGTTTTCATTGTTTGCATTCTCTGAGTGTTACCGATCCAGGATCAACTATATTGCCACATTGGTTTTTGGGAGACCGAATTCCCTGGGCTTGCTGAGACCATTCTATTGGTCTTTGGAGCCGGTAAGGAGAATATCAGTTCACTTCCTGGGTGTCTTGTCACTTGGCAAAGGGATTTCATACTCACAGATCTTCGTTGGCAATTCCCTTAAGGACTTGTTTATATTGATTGATTTTACTACACTTTCACTATATCTGACTCTGCCTTTGTTTTTTTCTTCTAGTATTTTTTCACCTGATATTTTCAGTCACTTATAGTCACTAATAAATATTTTTGGAATATATGATGTTTATTTTATATATTTAATTTTAATGTGTGAATTTAGTATATTTATGCTGAGTCTGTGTTTTTAATTTCACATATTTTTTTGGTTTAATGGTATATCATTATTTAATAAAAATGTATTTTTCATTAGGATCGTATCACTTAGCGCTGCACTTATTTGTATTTTTCATGAATACATATACTGCCTTTCTTTGGACATATAGGTGGTGGAATTACATTACTCAGGATTTATTCTTCTTGATTTATTCTGTGATATTTGGTGGTTCTTGGGTGAGTGTAGAATAGTGATGTTACCCTCTGATTTTTGGGAATTACATTTGGATTTCTGATGTTGGTACACATCGCATGTTTTTGGGCTTAAATAATGATTATTTGGAAATAATAAACACACAAAATTGTGACTCATTTTAAATTTGCATCAGCAATGGTATTGTTTGTGGTTTGTAAAAACACCTGTGTGAGTTTTGATAGATTTTTGTGAGAGGGTAACAAGTGAAAGTGGCAGAGAAAAATATATATTTTACCAAAACATCAAGACATTCCACATTCTAGCATTCTTAAAAACAAGATGAAGAAGAAGAAGCAACATTGTTGCAAGCAAAAATGATTTCGGAGAAAGATATATTTCATCTCAACATTAAAAGTATTTATTTGGGGAAGTTACAATTGTACCATGTACCACTAAAATGCATTTTAGCCCAGCCCTAATTTTGGTATTTACTATAGTGCCCTGTAAAAAAGCCATGAGAGTTCAAATAAGAGTAGTTTGCATGTCTGAGCATGCTCAGTTCTGCTGGCACCTAATTGTACAGAGACGGGGAATTTATTTCTTCAGACTTTTAAAGATATTTCAGTGTAGAAATTTTTTTTTTCGCAGTTTAAAAAGGAGATTATCTTTAAACAATGTACCACATATTTCAGTACCATTTAGGCAATCATATCATGCTCTAAACATTATTTCCATGTGCACTAATCCAGGTTTTAGCAGAGTAAGGGTTTGGGCACAAGTTGTTTTTAGGGAGCTATAGCAAATTTGCTTTTGGGAGTATTTTTTCACCAGCGCTATAGTGAATAGCGTTGTAGCAGTAATTAGCTTTGTAGCGCTATAGTAAATGACCCCCATTGTGTTCTCCCAGCAAGGGGGGGTGGGGGGCAGTGATTATTGCTAATGGCTATAACAGCTGCTTGCGATAATCACATGTAAATTCCAGCAGATTAGCCATTAAGTTGGGGGGGAGTCTTTCACGGTCCTTCCCTTTGACCAGGGGCACGAGGCAGGGCTGCCCTCTTTCTCCGGCCCTATTTGCCATTGCAATGGAACCACTGGCGGAGGCCCTGCGTACCTCCCTGCATATCAGGGGCCTGCGTGTTGGCTGGCTGGAGGAGAGGGTCGCCCTGTATGCGGACGACCTCCTTCTCTTCCTCAACGATGCGGACTCCTCACTCAGAGGGGCATTACAAATTCTTGACTCATTCTCCACGATCACGGGCCTTAAGGTTAACTGGTCGAAGTCGCTTCTGTTCCCCATAGACCCAGCAGCTCGCGACACTGCCCCCCCTGATGTGCCCCTACAGTGGGTGGAGACCTTCAGATACCTTGGGGTTGTGGTCTCGAGGCAGGCTTCGGACTTCGTACCCCTAAATCTATCCCCAGTGGTTCATGAGACTGCGTCTGAAGGCATGGGAGTCGCTACCCCTATCATTGCTAGGGCGGATAAACCTGATAAAAATGAAAATCCTACCGAAATTTATCTACCTACTTCGCCAATCTCCACATTGGATTCCCAAATCCTTTTTCTCCCACCTGCATAGTCTTTTTGCCTCCTTCATCTGGGGAAACCAGTCCCCCAGGTATGGATGGTCAACAATTACGCGTCCGTCCTCCCAGGGAGGACTGGCATGCCCTGACCTGTACAAATATTTTCTAGCCACCCAGCTGGTTACAGCAGCTTGGTGGCTCACTCCTGATAAGACAAACCCTGCCACCCTGGTTGAAGCGGCGGTGTTGGGGTCGCTGGAGGCGTTGAAATTTTTACTCTATCGTGGCCCGAAGGCCCCGTACCCACTGACCCCCTCCATGCGCACCACGTTACGTGCATGGGGGGCAGGACTTAAAATTGAAAAATACCCTACCAATGCACTTTCTCCAGCTGCCCCCTTGTGGCGAAACCCCACCCTGGAGCAGTTTTACAAACTGCCTGAACCCCATGCTTGGACTAAGTTCAATATTAGAACAGTGGACCAGGTGATTTCTGACCAATCGCTGGCTCCGCTCCCCAAGTTGATCTCTGATTTCAACGTCCCGCGGAGTTATTTTTTTAGGTATCTACAACTCTCCCATGCCTTCAGATGCCAGTTCTCCAGTTCTCCCCCCCTGGTTGTCCAATCCGCACTGGAAGGCCTCCTCAGGTCCAGCTGTGACAATAAGCCCACCTCAAAACTTTACTCCCATTTGGTAATGACCTCCCTCCCTACTTTGGGAAAACTTAGAGATAAGTGGGTGCGAGACATTCCCACCTTTGATAATGATGATTGGGATGACATGTGGGACTTCCCCTTCAGATCCCTGGTCTCCCTAAGAGATCGGCTGATACAGTTTAAGATGGCCCACCGAGCATATTTCACCCCATACAGATTGCACAAAATGAACCCCGCCTCCCCCCCGGGATGTTGGCGTTGTGGGACAATACCGGGGGACTTCATTCATATTTTTTGGACCTGCCCAGCCATTGTCGACTATTGGAAGGAGATACAAGGGGTCATTACACAGGTCACCTCCATATCGCTCCAACTCTCTATAGAAACTTGCATACTGGGCCTGCTAGACCATCTAATTCCCACTGTGGCGCAGCGCACCCTAGCTGGGCTACTACTCTTCTATGCCCGCAAGGCCATTGCACTCAGCTGGCGTAAGCCCACTCCTCCTCCTCTCTCCCTGTGGAAAAAATTGGTGAACGATAGCCTGCCTCTCTACAAAGACTGCTATGTTAATAGGGGTTGCCCGCAAAAATATAACAAGGTCTGGTCCAGCTGGCTGGCGGATGCCTCCACGGCCTCAGACCCACAGCCTACTTAACGCATTATCGTTTGTTGATAAATAGGAATATGCACTAGTGGAAATGTTGTATATTTGAGTAGCATGGTTTAGTTCCGAGTCGTCCTACTGCACATGGAGACGGCTCTTTATGGCCGGTGTGATGCCTTGAATTCTCCAACATGTTTTGTATGTAACGCACTGTCTTATATTGCAACTCTGTACACGTCACGCCTGTAACACTAATCGTGACCAATGTATGTGTTTTTGTTTTTTGTTTGTTTTGTTTTGCTTTTGGTTGCTTGTTCACTGTTTAAATTCCAATAAACAGATTTGCAAAAAAAAAAAAATTCCAGCAGATTGGTTGTACCCAAGTTGATTGATCGATCAACTTGGGTACATTCAGCCTGCCCATGCATGGTTCGAATCTCAGCTGGTTCCTGTTGAATCAGTCGAGATTTGAACTGCCTATGGCCTAAGCTTGATGGGTTTACTTCCTCTTTGTCTCCCTGCAAAGGTAATGCATAATGGGCTATTATGCATCGCATAGTAGCCCATTATGTGTCACTTACCTGACACAGGAGCCAGCGATGTCACGCTGTCCCCTGTAGCACGGAACGTCCATCTTCTTCCGGGTATTACTGTTCCAGCCACTCAAAACACCGGAGCAGCGATGACGTCACTCCCGTGCATGCGCACGAGAGCTGCCACTAACGGCATATCACTGTTAGCAGCGGCATGCCAAGTGCGCCTGCGCGCCGCTGTCTACGGTGCATGTGCCATAGACAGCAGTGCCTGTCTTTTTGTAAATATCTCCTAAATCGTGTAGGTTTAGGAAATATTTCTTGGACCTACAGGTAAGCCTAATGCCGCGTGCACACGTAGTCGACTATCCGACGGACTTAGTCTGGCAGACTTCCCGCCGGACTGTCCGTCCAACTTTCCGAATGGGCTACTTGCCCACACACGGCACTTTTTCAGTGGACTAATATGGCGTACTAAGTCTATCTGCCCTACTTTTGAAATGAACGGACTCGCCCACACACACGGAGGAGCGCGTCTCCAGGTAGGCGGTGCCTGCGAAGGAGACGCCGCTGGCCCCGCCACCTGGTATGGACTTAAAGGGGAACCCCAACGCCGAAAAAAACGGCGTGGGGGTCCCCCCCAGGTGCACATCAGACCCTTGTCCGAGCACGCTACCCGGCCAGCCAGGAAAAGGGGGGACGAGCGAGCGCCCCCCCCCCCTCCTGAGCCGTACCAGGCAGCGTGCCCTCAACATGGGGGGTGCCTTGGGGAAGGGGGGGCCGTGCGGCCTCCCCATCCCAAAGCACCTTGTCCCCATGTTGATGAGGACAAGGGCCTCTTCCCGACAACCCTAGCCGTTGGTTGCCAGGGTCTGCGGGCGGGGGGGTTATCGGAATCCGGGAGCCCCCTTTAATAAGGGGGCCCCGGATACCGGCCCCCCACCCTATGTGAATGAGTATGGGGTACAATGTACCCCTACCCATTCACCTGTGAAAAAAATTACAAAAAAAAAACACAACACAGGGTAAAAATAGTTTATTGCACAGTTCCAGGGGTCTTCCGTCTTCGGGGGTCTTCTTACCGGACTCCTCCGCTATCTTCTGCTAGCTCTTTTACTAGCGGAGGAGTCCGGCTTTCTTCCTCGCCGCCGCCCTCTTCTTCCGACTTCGGGGGTCTTGTCCCCCTCTTCGGTTCTTCTGCCGAGCCACCGCGCCTTCTTCTAGCTCTTTTACAGGCGGTGGCCCGGTCTTCTGTCGCCGCTGCCATCGCCGCCTTCTGTTCTTCTCTTCAGATGTTGACTCGTCGCATCCTTCGCGGGCCCTGCCTACCTGGAAACCCGCTTTTCTCCGGGCGGGAAAAGTCCGTTCATTTCAAAAGTACGGCGGACTGGTATACGCACGGCCTGATTGTCCGCCGAAATGGAAGTCCGGCAGGAAGATTGGAGTGCAAAACTACTTTCTAAGTCCGCCGTACTTTCGGGTCAAAAAAGTCTGCCGGAGGCTACACACGGGGGGATTGTCCGGCGGGCTTGAGTTTGCCAGACTTTTCCACCCGATTGTTTGATCGCGTGTACGCGGCATAAATCTAGGCTTACCTGTCGGTCAAAGTGGTTTGTAAGGGTTTGCAACCACTTTAAGAGTAAGGTGTTGATTTACTAAAAGGCTAATAGGCTTTTCACTTTTTACTGTGTGAAAGTTACAGAGTCTACAAACTATAACTATACTGTATGTATTTGAAATGTATCAACCCCAGTGTTCTGACTGCCTATCTAATTTCTTGAGGCCCTAAACACTTCCAAAATGACTATTTTTTAGGAAAGTAAACATTTAATTGTATTTATTAGGAATGAGCTGTTTTGAAGTTCAAATTTTGTATTACAAATTTTGGGAAAGGAAGAAAGTAAATAAAATTAGATTTTATTACAAAGTTGTCATTTTATGGGCCAATTATGGCTCTCCTCGCTGCCGTCGATGTGATTGGTCAAGCATGCGGGGTCACAGTGCATGCTTGACCAATCACGAGCCAGCAATGCACTGTGATGGCGTAATGCATTGTGGGCTGTTCCACACGAATTTGGTGCGAACGGTCCACAAAGTTCTGAATTCGCCAAACAGGCGAACGGCCCGTGTTCGAGTCGAACATGCGTTTGAGTCGAACACTGAGCTCATCCCTAGTCAGCATACCAAGACATTTTGGACAATTTCATGTTCTCAACTTTGTAGGAACAATTTTGGGATGGCCCCTTCCTGCTCCGACATGACTGAGCACCAGTGCACAAAGCAAGGTCCATAAAGACATGGCTGAGGAAGTTTGGGGTGGAGGAACTTGACTGGCCTGTACAGAGTCCTGACCTCAACACAACAGATCACCTTGGGGATGAATTAGAGCGGAGACTATAAGCCAGGCCTTCTCGTCCAACATCATAGCCTGACCTCACAAATGCACTTTTGGAACAATGGTCAAACATATCCATAGACACACTCCTAAACCTTGTGGACAACCTTCCCAGAGAAGTTGAAGCTGTTATAGCTGCAAAGGGTGGACCGAATCAATTTTGAACCCTACGGACTAAGACTGGGATGCCATTTCAGTTCATGTGCGTATAAAGGCATGTGTCTTTATACGTAGGACAATATATTGAAAGTGACACTGAGCATGGCTATGGACTTAGTGCTGATTCACACCACAGAGATGCAGACTACATGTGTGAGGCTGTCTACTTTCTAAGTGGGTAGCAATTCTGTCTAGCACCACTGGGGTTGCTGGTTCAATTCCCCAACATGCTAATGCTTCTGTTGAAGTTAATGTTTCCCTGGGAAGGGTTTCTCACCACAATCCAAAGACATGCTGGCATTTTATTTGTTTCCTGTCAAAATAGTCTCTAATGTAAGAAAGTTAGTTTTGGACTTTAGATTGGAAGCTCATTGCAGCCAGGGACTGATGTTCATGTCTGTCAGCACTAATCATGCCCAGGGACTTGGACATTTAAAATTGTAGAGTTTAAACTGTACAGGTACATATGCTTAGAAAACTGTTGCTTTGTTTATGTGCATGCAAATGGACTTCGATTTTTGGCCTGTAGTTGGAGATTTGATGCATGTAGCTAAGGGTTAACACAGTTGCAAATAATATTATGTATTTCTGCTCATCAGGTGCAATCACTTTAGACATACAGTACATGGGGAGACAGATTGAAAGATACTGGTGGGCATGTGTCAGTGTGCTAACAACACAATCTATCTTATATAAAGGACTGCAGTGGGGGGGGGGGGGGGGGGGGGGTTTGGCCTGAGAACAGGTCAAGTTTGTTGCTGTGATTTGTTGGGGGGAGGGGGGAATGATATTGTGCATAATGACAAACGCCCCACTAGGGCTGTTTGTTGAAATTCTAGTGCATTTGTCCATCAAAAGTGGGTTTATGTAGCCATCTGTCAATGTTGTGTGTGTGTATTGTTCCTGTCTTACCATGCATTCATGGTTTGGGAGCATCTGCTGACCTATTCTTTGATCTCATTGCTTAATCATGTGCACAGAAATTCAGCTTCCAGCAGAACACACTCTCCGATTTATGTGTGTGGAATGTGGGGTGGTGGGTGTTATAGTTAGAATATGCCCCTTCTTTAATATTATATTGGAATACTTGGTAAGAATAATGACTTAAGTATGTTTCTATAATCTTGCAGATAAAAATGTGATGTGGGATGGTGGGTGAGTAGTTGTTCTAGCAAATGTTTTGCCCGTTGTATACTCTGAAAGTAAAGCTGTGTCTACTCTAAGGTTTAGACAAATTTCAGATTGTAAGCTCTTATGAGCAGGGCCCTTAAAACCCAATCTGTACAGATGTCTCTGAAAAGTCTCTGAAATGTGGGAATGAAATCTGAACTCGCACAATTTCCTCCCGCTGTCAGTGTGAACCAGGGCTCAAACTGGGCCTTTGTCTTTGTACTTCACCTTCTGCAATCCCAGGGATACCATTTCTTATCAAAATCCCTTAGGTTTGCCTTCAAATATCGCTATATGTAGAAATACAGATTTGCATATCTGCAAATAAACGAAAATAAAAAATTCTAATTGTGGATGCGATCAAATATTCACAGCTGCGATCAAAAGAGCGTGGTTTCATCTTCTGACCCGGAAATGAGTCATTCTAATCACCTGGAAGTTCCTGTGCTAGTCAGGATCTCCATCTAGGTGGACATGGTGAGGTCCTTCTTTAGCAAAGAGAAGGTGCTGCTCATTTGACACGTAAGTGTAGGATATGTACTTGTGCTTACTCAATGTGGGGGTGGATGTTGTAGTTAGATTTGGTGTGGGTGGGGTTCATTGATTTGTTTATTTGGCATCACCACACATTTGCTTCTGGCCCATGTGCACACATCACTTCCTGCATTTGTTCTGCTGATGTAAATCAGTAAGAACTACACAAATATAGATGAGAGCTCCTTTCTATAAAAAAAAAAAAAAATATATATATATATATATATATATATATATATATATATATATATGACTTGTTTCAGACTTGGGCGACTTTTTACAGCAAATTTGGACCATCGAGTTGCATGACTAGTTCTACCCCATGATTCTCAATGATAATCATTCATATCTGTGCTACTTCAAGTTGCAACAACTTCAAAGTAGTCCCTGTACTACTTTGGTGTGACTTCCATGTGACTTGAGGTACATAGGGCGCAATTTTTCACAGGCATTCTCAGAAGTTGGGGCAAAGTTGCAGCAGCTAAGTGGCAGAAAAATAGTGTGACTTTCAGGTCGCAGCAATGTGAATGAGATTCATGGATAATACCAGAGGGCTCTCCGTGTGACATCAATGGATCGTCACGCTCTGTGGCTGTGTAAGAGATGCCAGACAGCAGGTGACAACACAACGGAGGAAGGCGGCGGTGAGGAAGAACACAGCAGCGGGAGAAGGCAGGAGACAATGGCGACAGAAGATGGCAGCAAAAGAGACAGCACCAGGAGAAGATTACAGAGGGAGACACGGCTTGGGGAGAAGACGACTCAAAGCTATTTTACAATAAAAGAACTGTAAAAAAACGGCTATTGTTTTTGGCACATTTCACAGCTTTTTTTGGTGAATAGGTTGGGGTACAATGTACCCGATATCCATTCACATGGGGGGCTGGAGTCTGGGGGCCCACTTATTAAAGTGAGCTTACTGTTTCAGCTAAGCCCCCCCGCCCGCAGACCCCCACAACCCTTGCCCTGTGGTTGTGGGGGTCTGTGGGCGGGGGGCTTAGCGGAAACTTGACCTCATCAATATGGGGACAAGGTGTTTTGGGCAGGACCCCAAAGCACCCTCCCCATGTTGAGGGCATGTGGCCTGGTAGGGTTCAGGAGGGGTGGTGCTCTCTCACCCCCCTTTTCTTGTGGCCTACCAGGTTGCATGCTCAGATAAGGGTCTGGTATGGATTTTAGGGGGCCCCCACGCCATTTTTTTAAAAAAAATTGGCACCGGGTTCCCCTTAAAATTCATGCCAGACCTGAAGGGCCTAGTATGAATTTTGAGGGGGGCCATACAATTTTTTTTATTTTGGTGTGGGGTTCCCCTTAATATTCATGCAAGACCCAAGAGCCTGGTAATGGACTGGGGGTGGGGGTGAACACACGTCATTTTTTTTTCAATGTTCTTTATCTATATAGCCGGGATCCAACATTACATTACAGCCGCAAGCAGTTTTAACCACTTCAATACAGGGCACTTTCGCCCCCTTCCTTCCCAGCCCAATTTTCAGCTTTCATCGCTCTAGCGCTTTCAGTGACAATTGCACGGTCATGCTACACTGTACCCAAATGAAATTTTTATCATTTTGTTCGCACAAATAGAGCTTTATTTTGGTGGTATTTATTCATGACTCCATTTTTTTTTTTTTGCGATATAAGCGCAAAAAAAGCGGAAATTTGGAAAAAAAACAATATTTTCTTTTTACTATTTTAAAAGAAATCCAATAAAATCTAATTTTGTCATAAATTTAAGCCAAAATGTATTCTGCTACATGTTTTTGGTAAAAAAAAATCCGTTAAGTGTATAATAATTGGTTTGTGTGATCACGGACATATGTACGCAAATGATCATGTACATATGTGTGCAGGTGATCACGTACATATGTGTGCAGATAATCATTGGGACATGTGATTTTAGTGGGACATATGTGGGGGACATGTTTTTATTATTAGGGACATGTGTATTTATTATTTGGGGACATGTATGTTTTGGGGACATGTGTGGTGTGTTTACACTGTGTGGTGTGTTGTGTGTTTACACTAGACGGATGATCAGGTGATCAGGTGATCAGTGAGTAAAAATCTGTAAAAAACAGCTCATACTCACTGATCATCAGCCGGCTGCAGCGATCTGCTCTCCTCTCCTCAGCGATGACTTCTGTGTGAGGAGAGGAGGAGCCGATTGCCTAGCAACCGGCTGTTTGTTTACATCACATGACAGCCGTGAGTGGACACGGCTGTCATGTGATCAGGAGGGCCAATCACAGAGCCCTCCTGCCGATCTGAGATGCGCCGTGTCTGGGTGACACGGGCGCATCGGGATCGCGCCGCTGCGCGGGCACGCGCGCGCGCGATCCCACTCCTTCTGATGGACGTTCCTGAACGTCCTATCAGAAGTAGACGGCTCCCACCCGGCCGTATATGTGCATTGGCCGGGTGGGAAGTGGTTAAATTACATTTATTTCCTTTTTCCATTCGTGTCCCATAGACTAATGGTGGTCACACAAATTATTTGCCTGTTTGTAAGTTCTGGTGCGAACCAAGCTGGGGGGTGTTTGGCTCATTCCTACCCAATAACCCATAATGCCACATGAGCATGGTTGGTACCATAATATTAATGCCTCAAATGCAAAACATTATTGTATAGAATGAAAAGAATCAAACGTTAGTAATTGTATTTTCTATGTATGATTGTGCTCAGCTCCGTAGCATAGTGGTATGCCCTGCTACCTTCATGGGTTCGAATCGCACCAATGGTATCACCGCCTGAAAACGTGCATTGTACTTAGCAGCATAATTAGCGAATGCACATCAGTTTGGTTTATTCCTTCATTTTAACTCTGCAAATGCATGCAATGGTATGTAATTATTCAATAATTATGGTGTGAATTCCAAAAATCCAACTATTCTAAAATTTGTGCGAACACCAGTCTATGGGACATGAACATGAAAAATCAAACATGCTAATTTTAAAGGCTTATATGCATGTTATTGCCATTGTTATTGACAAAAGACAATAGCTGGTTTTTGCCTTTTCTGGCCTGCCATGGCTGCTTGCTCAGATGAGGGTCTGGTATGGATTTTGGGGTGTACCCCCAAAATTTTTATCATTTTGTCGCGGGCTTCCCTTTAATACCCATACCACACTCGAAGGGCCTGGTATGGACTGATGGGGGAAACTTATGCAATTTTTTTTCTTCGATTTTTTACCTATATTGCCAGGATCCAACAATATATTACAGCCACGGGTAGTTTTAAATTACATTTTTTCCTTTAGAAATGTCATTTTGCTGTGGTACAGTAATAAAGACGGGAAAGATGAGCTACTTTACAGGCAGACTAAGGAGACCCCCCAGGCACAATATTTAAAGGAATTTCTCATAATTATTGTTTCACTTTAACAACTGCTCCTGAAAAGAACATCTGTTTAAAAAAAAAAACCTCCATTGATATATTTCCCTTGGGCCAGTACCTGGGTCCCCATACACTTTTTATGGCAAAGAACATGCATACAAGCCTTCAGTGAGAACTTTGGATTTTGCAGGTTCGAGCCCCATTGACTTACACTATTCCCACATATGCCAATCTGACAGGCATGTTCACCGGCAATAGCGTAACTTTCCATTTGCATTTACGCCCAGTTTCTGAGAGTTGAAATCGTAATTTGCCTAAACTGGGCACAATTTTCCGGGACTGCAGGATCATATATTGGCGCTATAGTAAATGACCCCCAGTATGGCCATACTCAGAATTGCACCTCCTCAGTATGAGAATAACAATTGTGTAAGACTTTTTGCAGCCAAGCAGCAAAGAAGTGTCCAAAATCTAAGAAGCACCTTCAGGCTTTAAGGGAGAAAAAATTAAGCATCTTAACTACCAACTATCATTCACGATTTTGGAGGCACTGGAGTGCCAAGATATGTGTAAACTTCATGACAACATTTTGGAAAGCAGACACCAAGGTCTTTTTTAGTGACATAGTAAGTTTTAGGAAGGAAGTTTTTTTTTCTGAAACAAGTTTTTGGAAAATGCAGGAAAAAAATGTATTTATCACAAAAAAAATCAAAGGCTAAAAGTTTTTTGCATTAAGGGCCAGTTCACACCATAGAAATGCAGTCCGGATGCGCTCCACATGCTTTTATGTATGCGCGTTTTTGATGCAGTTCAGTGCATTCCCCCTTTTTTTTTTCCTTAACCTTAAATAAGAACATGTGTTTCAGTGCATTTTTGTTGCGTTTAGGTGTGTTCCGGTGCATTTCTGTGAGTTTTTGATGCTTTTTACAGCATTCCAAGACAGTCCAGTGCAGGAAAAATGCAGCATGTTCTACTTTTTTTTCTGGAACTGGAACGCACTGGAACTGCAAGCACTGGTGTGAACTATGCCATTGAAAACCATATAACCTACTTTCTATGCATTTTTTGATACAGAAAAAAATGCACTGGACTGCATTTGGTGTGAACTGGCCCTCAGTTAAAAAATCTTAACCTCTTTTTCCAATGGCCCCCCTTTTATTACCTGAGCCTGATCTCAATCCAATGATGTGTAAGAGTGTCTCTCTCCACTCTCTTTCTCCTCATTGGCTCCTTTTACTGTCAATCACAGCCCGTCAGACAGGAGCAGGGGCAGGGCCAAGACATGACTATTCAGCTTGCTATGGGGGCACTAGGAAAGGATGTGGAGCCAAGATCGCTGGCAGAAGACCCGAGAAGAGGAGGATCTGGGCTGCACTTTGTTGCACAGAACACGTAAGTATGACATGTTTGTTATTTAAAAAGATAATAAAAATATAGCTTTACAATCACTTTAAGATATTTCCCACTTGCACCATGGGTAGACTTATGCCCTGTACACACGGTTGGACTTTCCGATGGAAAATGTGTGATCAGACTGTGTTGTCGGAATTTCCGATCGTGTGTGGGCTCCATCGTTTTTTTTCCGTCTGAATTTCCAACACACAAAGTTTGAGATCTGGATCTAAAATTTTCCGACAACAAAACCCGATTGTTGAATTTTAAATTTCAATCATGTGTAGACAATTCCAGCGCACAAAGTGCCACGCATGCTCAGAATAAATTACGAGTCGAAAGCTATTGGTGCGTGATGGTGCATGCGTCCCTGTGGGCACAAGCTTGTGTGCTTCTGTGGGCACCGCCTGTTCGCGTTGGCACACACGTTTGCGCGTTGGTGCACACACATGCGTGCTGTTTGGCACCGACTGGTCTATTTAGTCTGGCTAAACCCATTGACCGGTGCTGTCTGACCAACAGCTTCCCATGACCTTGCTCCTGAACCTGAATTTCAGCTTGATTACCTATTGACTCGGCTTGCCCTTCAGACTTCCTGGATTTCTGCCTGCATCTGACATTCGGCCTGTTTTGACCTTGCTTCCGTCTGCTCCCTTGTACTTTGCTGCCCGCACGTTGCTGAACCCAACCTGTACCCGGACTTGCCTATCCTGCTCCTGCTCAGCACCCGTTGCCTGCGTTCCTGCCTGCCACCTTGCTGTCAGAAGATTCTCCACTTCCAGCATCAGGACTTACATTACCAGGCTCTCATACTCATACCTCCGCACATTCCCGTGCCTCCTGTCTTCTCTATCAGGAGCCACGAGTCATGTACGTAAGGGAGAACACCCTCTACCCAAGCGGACTCACCGGTCAGGTAGGTAGGGCTTTGATAGTATCAGGCAGCCTTGACCAAGTCCGGGCAGGGGGCCTCCCCTATGGATGAACTTTGTGGGCACCTCGCAGGCCTCACCCAAGCGGTAAAGAGCCTACAGGATGGCTATTCAAGATTGGAGGAACAAGTCTAGGCTCTGTCTTCACCTGCTACTTCCCAGGGAGCAGCTTCTTCTGGATTCACCCAAGCACCCTCTGTATTAATGCTTCCTCCCAAGCCCAGGGTACCCACACCCAAAAGGTTCTCTGGTGAACGAAGCAAGTACCGCGCCTTCCGCAATGCCTGTGAGATCTATTTTGCTCTCCAACCCCGCACTTTTTCCTTGGAGGCTACAAACGTGTTTTTTTTGTCATCTCCCTCCTGTCCGGCGAGCCTTAAACCTGGGCCCACAGCCTACTGGAACAAAAATCTGTATCCCTGGACTCTCTTGACAGTTTCTTTGCGGCTATGTTGCAGCTCTATGAGGATTCCCAATTAACCACAACAGCCGAGACTGCACTGCATTCCCTGCAGAAAGGTCGCAGAGTGGTCAAGGATTACGCAGTCAAATTCAGATGCTGGAGCTCTGACACAGAGTGGAACGACACGGCCCTGCGCCATCAATTTCGCATGGGACTTTCCGATCCTTTGAAGGATGAGCTGGCACGTGTTGGTGTACCTCAGAGCCTGGATGCACTCATTAACCTTTCAATCCAAATTGACAGCCGCCTAAGAGAGAGATGTTCAGAAAGGTCTTCTGGTCACCCTCGTCCCTTCTGGATGCTGCCAAGGGTACCCAGTCCACCCAGTCAAGTGCCTCCCGTCTCTTCTAACACAGTTTCCGAGGCCCCAGAGCCCATGCAACTTGGCTTCTCTGCCCTTCTCTTACCCCGGAAGAAAAGATGTGCAGACGGGCCCACAACCTGTGCCTGTACTGTGGAAAACCTGGACACCATGTAAGATCTTGTCCCAACAAGACACGTAAGTGTCTGCCTCTCTCTTCCTTGAGTACACCTGTCTTGTCTAAAACTGGTTCTCACCTGGCTCTTGCTGTTGTTTTGCAGCTTTCGGGAAGGACTATCCCAGTGTCAGTCATCGTTGACTCCGGAGCATGTAGCTGCTTCATAGTTCCTTCACTACCAACCATGGCATTCCTCTTCAACCCGGGGTCTTGCAGTACATTTGGCAGATGGTTCTGCACTCAGCTCTGGTCCAGTCATCCAGGAAACTGTTCCCCTCTTGGCCCCCATAGGTTCTCAACATCAAGAACTTTGGAACACCAAAGCTTTGGAAATGGCTTTATAACCCTTTCCAGACTGATAGATCTCAATTACTTTCTTTCTCAATTGTTCCTGAATTTCTTTGGGTCTCGGCATGATGTGTAGCTTTTAAGGATCTTCTGGTGGACCTTACTGTGTCAAGCAGCTCCTATTTAAGTGATGCCTTGATTGTGAACAGGTGTGGCAATAATCAGGCCTGGGTGTGGCTAGAGAAATTGAACTCAGGTGTGGACAACCACAGTTATAGTATGTTTTAAAAAGGGGGGCAATCACTTTTTCACACAGGGCCATGATGGTTTGGATTTTTTTTCACCTTTAACCACTTGCCGACCGCCTCACGCCGATGTACGTCGGCAGAATGGCACGGGCAGGCATAAGCACGTAGATGTACGTGATTTGCCTCCCGCGGGTCGGGGGCCCGATCGGGCCCCCGCCCGGTGCCTGCGGCGGTCGGTTTTCGTTCGGGAGCGATCCCGGACGAGGGGACGGCCATTCATTCATGGCCACCCCCTCGCGATCGCTCCCGACGAATGGAAATCCCCGGTGACATCACTTCCTCTCCTGTAATGTAAACACAGGAGAGGAAGTGATGTATTCTCTCCTCCGTGTCGGTATTTTTCGTTCCGACACGGAGGAGAGCGGATCAGTGAGTTGCACCAACACATCCCACACACAGTAGAACATGCCAGGCACACTCACACCCCCCCTTTACCCCCCGATCACCCCCCCAATTACCCCTGCCCCCCAGTCACAGTGACACCAATGTCATTTTTTTTTTTTTTTTTTTTTTTTTTGCATTGGTGTCATTTGTGACTGTAATAACTGTTAGGGCAGTTAGGGTTAGCCCCCTTTAGTTCTAATGTACCCCCCTAACCCCCCCAATAAAGGTTTAACCCCGTGATCACCCCCCGTCGCCAGTGTCACTAAGGCTGGGTTCACATTGCAGCGGTTTATGAGAACGAATGTGATTCGCACCGCACTGCAGTGCAAATCACATCCGATCTCTGTGCGATTCGAGTTCAGCCATTCGCCGCACCCGCCGCACCCGCCACACCCGCCGCACCCGCCGCAAATTCGCACGGGACCCTTTTTTTGGCCCGCAGCAGAATCGGATCGCATGGGTGTTCACACCATGCGATCCGAGTTTGCAGATCGCACTGCGATATGCGAACTGATCTGGGGGTGTCAGTAACATTTCACTGACACTCCCAGCAGTTCGCATAGGGCAGTGTGAACTGCCGCCGGGAGGCATGCGATGCGGGAACCCGCCGCGGATTCGCGGCGTTTCCGCATCGCTCCAGTGTGAACCCAGCCTAATAAGCGATCATTTTTCTGATCGCCGTATTAGTGTCACAGGTGACGCTAGTTAGGCAGGTAGGTATTTAGGTTCGCCGCAGCTTTTTATAGCGCTAGGGACCCCCATATACTACCGCATAAAGCCCCCTGATTGCCCCCTAGTTAACCCTTTCACCAGTGATCACCATATAACTGTTACAGGTGACGCTGGTTGGTTAGTTATTTTTTTATAGTTTCAGGGCACCCGCCATTTATTACCTAATAAAGGTTTAACCCCCTGATCACCCGGCAGGTGTCATTTGTGACTAATAACTGTTAGGGCAGTTAGGGTTAGCCCCCTTTAGTTCTAAGGTACCCCCCTAACCCCCCCAATAAAGGTTTAACCCCGTGATCACCCCCCGTCGCCAGTGTCACTAAGGCTGGGTTCACATTGCAGCGGTTTATGAGAACGGATGTGATTCGCACCGCACTGCAGTGCAAATCACATCCGATCTCTGTGCGATTCGAGTTCAGCTATACAGATAGTATGGCTGAATTCGTGTCGCACCCGCCGCACCCGCCGCAAACTCGCACGGGACCCTTTTTTTGGTCCGCAGCAGAATCGGATCGCATGGGTGTTCACACCATGCGATCCAAGTTTGCAGATCGCACTGCGATATGCGAACTGATCTGGGGGTGTCATTAACATTTCACTGACACTCCCAGCAGTTCGCATAGGGCAGTGTGAACTGCCGCCGGGAGGCATGCGATGCGGGAACCCGCCGCGCATTCGTGGCGTTCCCGCATCGCTCCAGTGTGAACCCAGCCTAATAAGCGATCGTTTTTCTGATCGCTGTATTAGTGTCACAGGTGACGCTAGTTAGGCAGGTAGGTATTTAGGTTCGCCGCAGCTTTTTATAGCGCCAGGGACCCCCATATACTACCGCATAAAGCCCCCTGATTGCCCCCTAGTTAACCCTTTCACCAGTGATCACCATATAACTGTTACAGGTGACGCTGGTTGGTTAGTTATTTTTTTATAGTTTCAGGGCACCCGCCATTTATTACCTAGTCTCACTAGTGTACCCCTAAATTTAGGGGTGTCTACTTTCTAAAATGGGGTCATTTGGGGGGGGGGGTTTGTGCCATCTTGGCATTTTATGGCCTTCAAAACTGTAACGCCCTTAGAAAGCCTGAAGGCGGTGCTTGGTTTTTGGGGCCCCGTACGCGGCTAGGCTCCCAAAAAGTCCCACATATGTGGTATCCCCGTACTCAGGAGAAGCAGCAGAATTTATTTTGGGGTGTCATTTCACATATGCCCATGGCATGCGTGAGCAATATATCATTTAGTGACAACTTTGTGAAAAAAAAAAAAAGTTTGTAATTTTCCCGCAACTTGTGGCAAAATATAAAATATTCCATGGACTCAACATGCCTCTCAGCAAATAGCTTGGGGTGTCTACTTTCTAAAATGGGGTCATTTGTGGGGGTTTTGTGCCATCTTGGCATTTTATGGCCTTCAAAACTGTAATAGGTAGTGAGAAGTGAACTCAAAAAATTACGCCCTTAGAAAGCCTGAAGGCGGTGCTTGGTTTTCGGGGCCCCGTACGCGGCTAGGCTCCCAAAAAGTCCCACATATGTGGTATCCCCGTACTCAGGAGAAGCAGCAGAATTTATTTTGGGGTGTCATTTCACATATGCCCATGGCATGCATGAGCAATATATCATTTAGTGACAACTTTGTGAAAAAAAAAAAAAAAAAAAAAAAGTTTGTAATTTTCCCGCAACTTGTGGCAAAATATAAAATATTCCATGGACTCAACATGCCTCTCAGCAAATAGCTTGGGGTGTCTACTTTCTAAAATGGGGTCATTTGTGGGGGTTTTGTGCCATCTTGGCATTTTATGGCCTTCAAAACTGTAATAGGTAGTGAGGCGTGAAATCAAAAATTTACGCCCTTAGAAAGCCTGAAGGCGGTGCTTGGTTTTCGGGGCCCTGTACGCGGCTAGGCTCCCAAAAAGTCCCACATATGTGGTATCCCCGTACTCAGGAGAAGCAGCAGAATTTATTTTGGGGTGTCATTTCACATACGCCCATAGCATGTGTGAGCAATATATCATTTAGTGACAACTTTGTGTAAAAAAAAAAAAAAAATTTTTTTTTTGTCATTATTCAATCGCTTGAGGCAAAAAAATAAAATATTCAATGGGCTCAACATGCCTCTTATCAATTTCCTTAGGGGGTCTACTTTCCAAAATGGGGTCATTTGGGGGGGTTTTGTACTGCCCTGTCATTTTAGCACCTCAAGAAATGAGATAGGCAGTCGTAAACTAAAAGCTGCGTAAATTCCAGAAAACGTACCTTAGTTTGTAGATGTGACAACTTTTGCGCAAACCAATAAATATACAATTATTGACTTTTTTTTTACCAAAGACATGTGGCTGAATACATTTTGTCCTAAATGTATGACTAAAATTGAGTTTATTGGATTTTTCTAATAACAAAAAGTAGAAAATATCATTTTTTTTCAAAATTTGCGGTCTTTTTACGTTTATATCGCAAAAAATAAAAATCGCAGAGGCAATCAAATACCATCAAAAGAAAGCTCTATTTGTGGGAAGAAAAGGACGCAAATTTTGTTTGGGTACAACATTGCATGACCGCGCAATTACCAGTTAAAGCAGCGCAGTGCCAAAGTGTAAAAAGACCTCTGGTCATTTACCAGCAAAATGGTCCGGTCTGAAAGTGGTTAATAATAAACACCTTCATTTACAAATTGCATTTTGTGTTTACTTGTGTTGTCCTTGACTATTGTTTAAATTGGTTTGATGTTCCGAAACACTTAAGTGTGACAAACATGCAAAGGAACAGGAAATGAGGAAGGGGGCAAACACTTTTTCACACCACTGTATGTTAAGTGACATTTTTTATCTTTTATTAAATATTTTGGCAATATTACGCTATGGTGGTTCCTTCTTTCTGTTTTTAATCAAAATAAGTGGGGTTCTCCCCAAATATCCATACCGGGTCTGGTTTGGATTTCAAGGGGAACTCCGCGCCAATTTTTTTTTTTTAAATGACGTGGAGTTCATCCCAAAAATCTATACCAGACCCTTTATCCGAGCATGCAACCTGGCAGGCCACAGGAAAAGAAGTGGGGACAAGAGAGCGCCCCCCTCCTGAACCGTACCAGGCCACATGCCCTCTACATTGGGAGGATGCTTTGAGGGTCTGTGGGTGGGGGGCTTATCAGAATCTGGAAGCCCCCTTTAACAAGGGGACCCCCAGATCCCACCCCCCCCCCCGTTTGAAATGGTAATGGGTACATTTTACCCATACCATTTCACAAAGAAAGTGTAAAAAAATTGTTAAAAAACACACAGACACCGTTTTGATAAGTTCTTTATTAAAAATGGTATCCTGCGATGGCTGATCATCTCTCCGGGGTCCAGCGATGGGTGATCTCTCCCGATGGTCCACCGGAGACACTGTGGGTATCCCAGCAGCCTGACATGTCTTAGCTGAGGAGGATGGGGCCACCTGTTATCTGACCCCGTCCCCTCTGGCACAAGGGGAAACCCGGGCTTCCCCAGTGATGTATGGGTGACGCCGCTCCCCTCTGATTTAACACAGGTTTCCGTTACATGAGAGGGTGGCGGGGTCATCAGCACGTCACTGGGGAAGCCTGAGTTTCCCCTTGCGTCAGAGGGGGGCATCCTCCCAATGTTAAGGGCATGTGGCCTGGTACAGTTCAGGAGGTGGGGCGCTCTCTCATCCCCCCCCCCCCTCTTTTCCTGCGGCCTGCCAGGTTGCATGATCGGATAAAGGGTCTGGTATGGATTTTTGGGGGGAACTCCACGTCAGTTTTAAAAAAAAAATTGGCGTGGAGTTCCCCTTAATATCCATACCAGACCGGAAGGGTCTGATAATTGAATTTGGTGGGAACCCCACGCATTTGATTTTTTTTTTTTTTTTTTATCAATGACATTCAATGACTGTTCTCTGTATTATGGGGAGCCAACAATTCATTATAGCCGCGAGTGCTTTTAAATGACTTTTTTTGCTGCATAAATGACACTTTGTGCAGGGACAGTTCTAAGCACAGGAAACATGCCCCCCTTTACAGGCATACTATACACACCTCCCCAGGTAAAAAATTTAAAGGAATATTACACTTTTATTGTTTCACTTTAAGCATTATTAAAATCACTGCTCCCAAAAAAACTGACATTTTTAAAAGTTTTTTTTTTGCATTGATACATGTCCCCTGGGGCAGGACCCAGGTCCCCAAACACTTTTTAGGACATTAACTAGTATATTAGCCTTTAAAATTAGCATGTTCGTTACCCATAGACTTTAATAGGGTTCTAAAGTTCACGTGAATTTTAGGTCTGTTCGCAGGTTCTGGTGCGAATCAAACCGGGGGGGTGTTCGGCTCATCCTTAGCTGCGAGTCGAATACATAAGGGAGACCACCCTCTGCCCAAGCGGACTCACCGGTCAGGTTTGTAGGGCTCTGATACACACAGCCATTAATGTCTAGCACGGTGGCAAAGACCATACAGCAGTTTAACAGGACACGTTCCACTCAGAACAGGCCTTACCATGATCGACCAAAGAAGTTGAGTGCACGTACTCAGTGTCATAGCCAGAGGTTGTTTTTGGGAAATAGATGTATGAGTGCTACCATCATTGCTGCAGAGGTTGAAGGGGTGGGGGTCAGCCTTTCAGTGCTCAGACCATACGCCGCACACTGCATCAAATTGGCTTGCATTGCTGTCATCCCAGAATGGATGCACAAGATGCACAAGATGACCATTGCCTTGCTAATGAAGCTGAGGGTAAAGGTGATGGATTGGCCAAGCAGGTCTTCAGATCTAAACCATATTGAGCATCTGTGGGGCATGTTTAAAGCAAGGTGGAAGGAGGAGCGCAAGGTCTCTAATGTCATTATGGAGGGGTGGAAGAGGACTCAAGTGGCAACCTGTGAAGCTCTGGTGAACTCCATGCCCAAGAGGGTCAAGGCAGTGCTGGAAAATATTGGTGGCCACACAAAATATTGACACTTTGGGCCCAATTTGGACATTTTCACTTAGGGGTGTACTCACTTTTGTTGCCAGTGGTTTAGACATTAATGGTTGCGTGTTGAGTTATTTTGAGGAGACAGCAAATTTACACTGTTATACAACTGTATACTCTCTACTTTACATTGTAGCAAAGTGTTATTTCTTCAGTGTTGTCACATGAAAAGATATAATAAAATATTTACAAAAATGGGAGGGGTGTACACACGTTTGAGTTATATTTAGAATTACACCTAAAAACATATTCTGCCACTCCTCTTAAATATGGGGATACCACATGTGTTAGACTTGTTTAATTTCAGGACTTATTATGTACCTGACAATATATCTTGTGTTTCAAAAATTAACCAACTTTGTATCAAGTTTGTAACTTGACTCTGTGCCCTACTCACCTCCAAGCACTGTGCACTGTACCCATCTCACAGTACTAATCAAAATAGGATTTTGTGTGCCAAATTATTTGTATGGAATTTGTACTTGTCTAGTAACAAGAAAATTAGTAGCATAGATCCACTGGAGCCAGCAACAATAGATCCACATAAGCAACAACAATAGACCAATAATGGCAATAATGGACCCTACCCCTACAACAATAGGCCTCCCACGCAACGATAGACCCCCCCCCCCCCCCCCACACACACACATGCACACACGCACACACACCCAGCAACAATGGACTACCCACAACAAAATATCCACCCCAGTAACAGACCGCCAGCACAAACCACAGATCTCCCAGCAGCCAGCATCAATAGACCCTCCAGCAACCAGCAACAATAGACCTCTCCCAGAATAGTAGATCCCTATCAGCAACATAAGACCCCCCAGCAACAATAAATCCCCCACCAGCAGCAATAGACCCTCACACAAAAACAGATCCCTACCAGTGACAATATATCCTCCAGCAGCCAGCATCAATAGACACTCCAGCATACCCCTTGCTATTACATTAATTTAGTGCTGGAGGTAGGTGCCAGAACAGTGTTCCCCTGCATTCCATTTGAAAAAAAGCCCTGGCTTCACCTATAGCAGTCCTGTTCCTAAAAGGCAAGCAGGTTTAAACTATTGGTACGTGGCTGACCACAGGAATTATTCACATTGTTATGTTCACTGGCCAGGAAGTACAGGAGGCTAAACAAAAGAGTGCCTGTGTTTCCAGGAGTGCAATTGTCCACAGAGGATAGCTGGGAATGGTGCCATCCAGCCATTGAAAACATAGTCAATGGGATATGCAGATGGGTCAATACAATCCTCAATAAACAGGCTATCTACACCTCCCATACAAAGATTACATTTATCAATGCAAAGAGGTTTTATGGTCACTCCCTGAGTTTGCACAGAGATATATTGGTGGATGGATGAAAGGACATAAACATCCTGCGTATCCTCCAATATTTTTGACAAAAGTTCCTTATTGCTCAAATTTACTGACTCCCCATCCTTTCCAGCTTTGTGGTGAAAAGTCTTTGCAGAAAGCTTTTGTTGTTTTGAGACATTATACAACAAGCTACAGTTTGCTTGAGAAAAAGGTGTCTGAAAAGTAGCATACTGGAATAAAAAAATGCTCACATGGAGGTGGTATCCCTGATGGAATAAGAGTGACATAAAGTTCCACAATATCCTTCTGCTGCAACCCATATAAGATGGTTATCCGGGGGGGGGGGGGGGGGCTCTAGATGGTTATCTGTCTTTTTGTAAGCATTGAAGATCTATCTATAATCGATCTATCTATCTATCTATCTATCTATCTATTTATCTATCTATATATATTGTGGCAGCACGCAGGTAAAATCACCTGGTTGTATCCAGGATGGGAAATATGTGTGCCCTAGATTCAGGCTTTATGCAGACTTGTACAATTAGAGGGGAAGAGTTAATGAGCCCAGCTGAAGTAAGTGGGCTCATTAAGACCTCTACAAAAAACCCCAGCATGCTTAGGGAGATGCTCCATCCTGGAACCAGTTTTGTGTTGTATAGACTGGGGAGTGTGATGTCTGTTCTGTGCGGTGAGTTAACGCCTGTGTGGCAAACCTCTACAACAGAGACAGGGACTGGTGCAGCACAAGGCTGCACTCAGTTGTTAGACAGGGAATCTAAGTGTGTAGTTAGAGGTCAAGCTGACCAGGATTTATTTTCATGTTTTATTTTTGTTTGGCTGTTATATGTATCACTGCATGTAGCATAAATAAACCGCATCTTTTGTTTTTTGCACCTACAACGCTGTCTGCTGTGCCTGATTTTGTGTTGTGAACCCATCCAGGGGGTCACACACACCCGCTGCCGAGCTAACCCCTCACAGTTGGTGGAGAATTTTGGCAGTTTTTTTTTCAATTTTTTTAAAGGCCAGCATGGAGCAAATACTGAGACAGCTGGCTCTAGCAAATGCAAATCAGCAGCAAACAAATGCGACTTTACAAAAGAGCCTTGCAGCTCAACAACAGAGCCTTGCAGCCCAGCAGAAAGCTCACCTGCAGAGTCTGGAAGCTCAGCAACAAGCACAGCAGCAATCTGAAGCCCGCTTTATAGACCTGTTGCAGAAGCAAGAGCAGAGTTTTCAACAGAAAATATAGACATTAATACAGCAACGTCCGCAGACCAATGAAGCAAGTGGTTACAATAATACCACATCCTTTGGTGTGAGCCGTTTATTGACAAAAATGACTGGAGAGGATGATCCGGAGGTGTTTTTGACCACATTTGAAAGGACTGCTGAAAGGGAAAAGTGGCCTAAGGAGCAATGGGCTGGACTGGTGGCCCCTCTGTTAACTGGGGAATCGCAGAAAGCTTATTATGACCTAGAGCCTGACCAAGCAAAAGACTATGTGGTGCTAAAAACAGAAATATTGGCACGGCTGGGTGTCACCCTGGCCGTCCGGGCTCAGCGTGTGCATAATTGGACTTTTCAGGTTGGAAAACCCCCCAGGTCTCAAATGTATGATCTCATTCACCTGAGCAGGAAGTGGCTGCAGCCAGAGACTTTGACCGCACCAAACATTGTGGAACGTGTTGTTATGGATCGTTTCCTGAGAGCTCTTCCTACTGCCATCCAAAAATGGGTAAGCCATGAAGACCCAGAAAATGCAGATAAACTTGTGGATCTGGTTGAGAGGTACTTGGCTACAGAGAACCTGACCACCTCTTCCAGGGACTCACAGACTTTCCACCCTAAGACCAGATCATCCCCAGTGGCGGGTAAGATGACTCCAAGGGGTGAGGGTGGAGAGAGTGAGAGGGTGGGAGTTCTACCTAAGGTCTGGCGGGAGCAGCCCAGGAAGCCCATGCTGCAAGAGACAGCGAAAAAGATTATTTGCTACCGCTGCCAGCAAGAGGGACATATTGCAGCCAATTGCCCCGTTGTGGATGAGCCTATGCAATGTGACTTTATAAGGGAGAGACGTCAGTCGCTGTTTGCGACAGTTGCATGCACTGCCATTCGGGGACCTGAGAAACATTTATGTAAAATGTGTATTAATGGTAGAAATGTTGATGTGTTGCTGGATTCAGATAGCCTGGTAACATTGATAAAAGCTGAATTAGTTACTACAGAGGTCTCTGGGAAGAACAGGGTGGCTGTTATTTGTGTGCATGGGGACACCCGAGAGTATCCTGTAACTTCAGTGTTTTTTGAGACCCCCAAAGGTAACCTCTCTCATCAGGTGGGGTTAGTGTCTCACTTACCACATGATGCTATTGTGGGAAGGGATTTTCCAAAATTCTGGGAACTCTGGGATTGTCCTGAGCCCCCCACTGGTGCCCCTATAAACCAGGAAGATGACCAGAATTCCTCTGGGAGTGGTGAGGACTCTCCTGAATTTCCCTTGTCGGTATTGGTGGGGGAAACTCGAGAAACTGGGGAGGAGCCAACAGATGAAAACATGCAGTCTGTGGAGTTTTCGGATCTTGAGGTTCACAGGGAAAATTTTGCCACAGAACAGTTAAAAGACCCCACCCTAATAAAGGCACAGGAAAGTGTGGTGAAAATAGATGGTGAGTTAGTGAACCCAGATAAGACTTGCACTTATCCTTACTTCACTATGGAAAGGGACCTGCTGTATCGAGTGGCTCAAAGGGCAGAAGAAACCATTGAGCAACTTGTAGTGCCCAAACCTTACAGGAAGTTGGTGTTAGAATTGGCCCATGGGCACATTCTGGGAGGTCATCTGGGGGCCGAGAAAACCAGAGAGAGGGTACTGCAGAGATTCTATTGGCCTGGGGTCATGAAGGAAACAGAAAATTATTGTTCCTCCTGCCCTGTGTATCAGAAGTCGGCACCTATGCCACATTTCCGTAACCCGCTGGTACCTCTTCCTATCATTGAGGTCCCCTTTGAGAGGATCGCAATGGATTTGGTACGTCCGATAATGAAGTCTGCTAGGGGGCATCAGTACATTTTGGTTATATTGGACTATGCCACCCGTTATCCGGAAGCAATTCCTCTTCGAAATACCTCGGCCAAAACCATAGCCAAAGAGCTATCTCTTGTTTTTAGCCACGTGGGTATTTGTAAGGAACTGCTTACGGACCAAGGTACACCCTTTATGTCCAGGGTTATGAAAGAATTATGCAAGTTGTACAAAGTGACACAATTGCGTACATCTGTGTATCACCCCCAAACAGATGGGTTGCTTGAAAGATTCAACAAAACCCTAAAACAAATGTTAAAGAAGGTGGTGGATAGAGATGGAAAGAATTGGGACTGTCTAATACCCTATCTGATGTTTGCCATTAGGGAGTTACCCCAATCCTCTACGGGTTTCTCACCCTTCGAGTTGCTCTATGGGAGACACCCAAGAGGGCTGCTGGATATCGCCAAGGAAACTTGGGAAAATGAGAGTTCTCCTCACAGGAGTGTGATTGAGCATGTCGCCCTGATGCAAGATAGAATTGCACAGGTAATGCCAATCGTAAAGGAACATTTAACCCAAGCGCAGTTAGCACAGCAGAGAGTGTACAACCGTGGGGCCAAGACCCGTACTTTTTCCCCGGGGGATAGGGTCTTGGTGCTAGTCCCTACGGTTGAAAGCAAATTTCTGGCCAAATGGCAAGGTCCATACGAAGTAATTGAAAAAATTAGTGAGGTGAACTACAGGGTTAGACAGCCAGGAAGGCGAAAGCTGGAGCAGATCTATCACGTCAATCTGCTGAAAGCCTGGAGGGATAGGGAATCCCAAGTCGCAGAGACTTTGTCACAAGCACAGCCTGATTGCTTAGTTCCTGAGGTTGGAATAGCAGACACCTTATCGAAAGCCCAACAACAGGAGGTTAAAGAGTTTGTACTTCGTAACAAAGAGATTTTCTCTAAGCTGCCGGGACAAACATCTGGCGTAGAGCATGACATTATCACCCCGCCAGGAGAAAGGGTAAAACTAAAACCTTATAGAATACCAAAGGCCCGACAGGAGGCAATACGTGGGGAGGTTCAAAGGATGCTGGAATTGGGTGTGATAGAGGAGTCCCAGAGTGACTGGTCCAGTCCTATCGTACTAGTGCCCAAACCTGATGGGAGCTGGCGGTTTTGTAGCGATTTTCGACAATTGAATAAAGTTACAAAATTTGACACCTACCCCATGCCGCGCATAGATGAGTTGATTGACCGGCTGGGAACAGCCCGATATATGACAACTCTTGATCTCACCAAAGGGTATTGGCAAATTCCCCTGGCCGAGTCGGCCAAGGAGAAAACTGCGTTTGTAACCCCAGATGGGGCATTCCAATATAAGAGAATGCCGTTTGGGTTACAGAATGCACCGGCAACATTCCAGCGGAAAATGGATAAGATTCTGAGGCCCCATCAGAAATATGCTGCAGCTTACCTGGATGATGTGATTATCCATAGCACAGACTGGGTCTCACATTTGCCAAAAGTACAAGCAGTCCTAGACTCTATCCGGGAAGCTGGGTTTACGGCCAATCCAAAGAAGTGTACCATTGGACAGGAGGAGGCCAAATATCTTGGGTACACTATTGGGAGGGGGGTGATAAAACCCCAAGTCAATAAAGTCGAGGCCATACAGAGTTGGCCACGTCCCAACAGCAAGAAACAGGTACGAGCCTTTCTGGGAATCGCTGGCTATTATCAACGATTCATTCCCCATTTTGCTTCTCAGGCTGTGCCCCTCACCAACCTGACAAAAGGGAAAGAGTCGGTCATGGTTAAATGGTCCCCAGAGGCTGAAGAAGCATTTCAGTCCTTAAAAACAGCCTTATGTAGCCAGCCAGTGTTGTACTCACCAGACGTCTCTAAGGACTTCGTGGTACAAACCGATGCATCAGACGTTGGGTTAGGAGCAGTGTTATTCCAGGTCTGGAACGGGGAAGAGCACCCAGTCATTTACCTCAGCAGGAAGTTGAAGTCCCATGAGATAAATTACGCCACGATTGAGAAGGAATGTTTAGCAGTGAAGTGGGCTCTAGATTCCCTTCGGTACTATCTGCTAGGTAGACACTTTGACCTGGTGACTGATCACGCTCCTTTAACCACTTGGGATCCGCGCTATTGCCAAATGACGGCATTAGTGCGGACCTACTTTTCCGGGACTACGTCTATTGACGTCGTCCCGTGCACGAGCGGCCTGCGCGCCCCTCAGGGGGCACGCAGGCCCCCCACCCCAAAGCACCTTGTCCCCATGTCGATGACCAACCCATGTGACATATACCATGTGACACCGCCCCATTGTCACTATATAAGTGACCGCACAGCGCGGCTCTGGCATTCCGGCCGGAGAGCTCGTCGAGTCAACATCTCCAGGAGAAGAAGAAGAAGAACAAGAAGAAGAACAAGAACGGAAGGCGGCGGCGACGACAGCGGCGACAGAAGACCGGGCCACCGCCTGTAAAAGAGCTACAAGAAGGCGCGGTGGCCCGGCAGAAGAACCGAAGGCGGCGACAGAAGAACGGAAGGCAGCGGCGACAGAAGACCGGGCCACCGCCTGCAAAAGAGCTACAAGAAGGCGCGGTGGCCCGGCAGAAGAACCGAAGAGGGGGACAAGACCCCCGAAGTCGGGAGAAGAGGCCGGCGGCGGGGAGGAAGAAAGCCGAACTCCTCCGCTAGTAAAAGAGCTACACACAGATAGCGGAGGAGTCCGGCGAGAAGACCCCCGAAGACGGAAGACCCCCGGAGCTGTGCAATAAAATATTTTTTCCCTGTGTTGTGTTTTTTTTTGTACTTTATTTCACAGGTGAATGGGTAGGGGTACATTGTACCCCATACTCATTCACATAGGGTGGGGGGCCGGTATCCGGGGGCCCCCTTCTTAAAGGGGGCTCCCGGATTCCGATAAGCCCCCCGCCCGCAGACCCCGACAACCAACGGCCAGGGTTGTCGGGAAGAGGCCCTTGTCCTCATCGACATGGGGACAAGGTGCTTTGGGGTGGGGGGGCCGCGCGGCCCCCCCTTCCCCAAGGCACCCCCCCATGTTGAGGGCACGCGGCCTGGTACGGCTCAGGAGGGGGGGCGCGCTCGCTCGCCCCCCTTTCCTGGCCGGCTGGGTAGCGTGCTCGGACAAGGGTCTGGTGTGGACTTTGGGGGAACCCCCACGCCGATTTTTTTCGGCGTTGGGGTTCCCCTTTAAGCCCATTCCAGGCGGCGGAGCCCGCGACGTCTCCCTCGCGGGCCCCGCCTACCTGTACACGCGCTCGAAATGGGCGGACTTTCCGAGCGGGAACAGTTTGCTCATTTCGAAAGTAGCTTACACACGGGCGGACTGTTCGCTCAAACACAGTTTCAGCGGACAGTTTTTCGGAATTTCCGAAAGACTTTGTCCGTCCAACTGTCCGCTGAAACTGTCCGCTGAAAGCCCACACACGGGCGGACTGTCCGCCCAAACACTGTTCAGCGGACAAGGTTGGGCGAACAGTCCGCCCGTGTGTACGCGGCCTTACACTTTAGGGCATGAGGCATGAAAATGCCATATAAATTCTGCCTAAAACTTTGCAAAAGATGCATTCTGAAGGCATTATGTAGTAACTTTACTACTTTAAACCACATAATGCCTTCAGAATGCATCTTTTGCAAGTGTTGGGCAGAATTTATATGGCATTATGCCTGTTGCCCTAAAGTGTTGTTTATAAAGTAACACCACAAAAATGCTGGTTAACATACAATAACACTATGTAATCATTGAGTGTTGAGCAGTATTTTTGTGGTGTGTTACTTGTAATTGCAATGTAAAACATACCTGTATGGTAACATCATTTTCAAGGAACCAAGCCCAATAAAAGCACTGCTCAACACTGCAAAAATAATGGCCAATACAGTGCAAACTGAAGGCAGCCATCTCAACATAAATACAGCCCATGAACAGTGCAAAAGGTTGGGGGCCTGTGTTACTTACTCCATTGCAATGCTATATTATAGCATTGCAATGGAGGAAGGTTAGCATATCGACATGCTCTGAAGTTAGGCTTGCTCTTTTTTTAGTCACAATATTGCCAGCAACTGAGAAAAGCCTTTCAGATGGGGTTGATGTTGCAGGCACAGACAAGTAACTCTTTGCCAGCATGGCCAAGATGGGAAATCTCTTTTCATTTTCCTTCCACCATTTCAGCGGATTTTCTTCCTTTGGAATAGCCTGCTCACTAAAATACAAGTTTATCTCATTCCTTACAACTTCACTGTGGGTTTCTTGATCTTGGATGTGACCAGTCATGTCATCCTCACCATTACTGTGGTGGTCATCTGAATCTGAAGAACTGAGCAAAGTGTCCAACAGAGACACTTGCCTCTTCTCAGAAAATGTCATGTCTGGACTGGCTGACTGTTGTTCCTCACATTTATGTTGCGTTTGCTCTTCCTCATATCTTCTTTTCACTTCAAGAGCAAGAGCTTGGACCTTGAGGTGAACTTTTAAACTGTCCTCTGCTGGCAGGAATTTTAGTTTGTGGAATCTGGGGTCCAGGGCTTCTGCAATAAGACATATATTTTCTCCACCATCATCTCTGAATTTAGTTTCCCGCTCCCATCTTGATGTCATCTCCTGTGCAGCAACACTTTGGAAAGCTTTGACTGTTTTCAGCTTTGTGCCGATCTTCAAGTGGCATAGTGGTCAGATTGTACGATGTAAGATTCCAGTCTTCATTAATGAAGTGGCATGTGACACCCAAGTATGCCTCTGTGGCAATGCTGGTCCATGCGTCTGTTTTGAGAGGTATTTTTGATTTCACATCTTTGAGTGACACTTTCAATCTTTCAAAATTCTCCTCGTATTTCTTCTCCATCAGCTTAGTGAAATGGGACCTGGGGGGAAGTGTGTATCCTGGGTAATACGTGTTGATCATCTCACAAAATCCTTGACCGTCTACAATAGAAAGAGGTCTCATATCTTTTACAATCATGTTCAGTATGCTATTGGTATGTGCAACGGCCATTTGGGGTGTGCAAACAGTGGCATCCTTTTTATGAAAGAAGAACTCCTGTACACAGCTTTGCCTCTTCCTGAGAAAAAACAACAAAACAGACAATAATTAATAACATTTAGGAAACAAACAAGTTTAGCCAACATGAAATCTATGAATCAATGCTAATAATGTACTGTATTTCAAAGAGGGTAGGGTAGTAAATCTGCATAATATTATGGACTGAATGTGATTAATAACAATGTTGTTTAATTATGAATGATAATGATTATAATATTAATTGTATTTCATCTATTTGAAAAAGTTTGAGATATCCATGGCCAATGTTGTAGCTGCATAATGCTGCAGTACAAATGCAATGTTGTCGCTGCTCTGCGTATTTTGTAAGAAAAGCATGGCATCTCTTCTCTTAGGTGTGCTGGTCATACATTGCAGTTAGTTGTCAACCATGCCCTGAGGGATCCCCAGATCAGCAAGACACAGAGGGCTGCAAAGTGCCTTGTGAAACATTTAAAAAAAGGTGAGATGGCCACTACAAAAAAGCAATTAGCAAAGCACACAGCACAGCAACAAATATGGGTACCCCTGAACAAATATGGGTACCCCTTACAAAGATGGCTCGTCCATTTGAGGTCGTAGAGCACCAGGATGTTTTCTTCTGAGGTGCTTGTGCATCACAGTTGTGCTGCCGTGGTACGCCATTTCAGTTTTGCAGAGGGAACAAAGGATCATTTTATCTGGCCTCTGTTTAAAGGATTCCCATACTTTTGAAAGTCGTGGTCTAGCTTTTCGTGCTACACTGGAACTTTCTCTATTCCCAGGAGCAGGAGCAGCAGCCGCCATTACTGCCATTACCACCATTACCGCCATTACCGCCATTACCCGCGAGATGAGGCGAAATGAGACGTGCGTGCCGCGTTGACGCCTTTCAAGCACGTCAATTTATTTTCTTAGTTGACGTAGTCGATTGCGTCAACGTGACATGGCAGCTCTAATTGGCATCCATCTGTACAATCAATTAGTGCACATCAGTGCCACCTATCAGTGCCCATCCATGCCGCCTATTAGTGCCCATCAGTGACACCTACTGTATGTGTACCCATCAGTGTTGCATATCAGTGCCACCTGTAAGTGCCCATCAGTGCCCCCTTTCAGTGCCCATCATCAGTGCCCATCAGTGCCACCTCATCTGTGCCCATCAGAGCCGCCTTATCAGTGCAGCCCCATCAGTGCCCATCAGTGAAGGAGAAAACGTACTTATTTACAAAGTTTTGTAACAGAAACAAAAAAAAAATTTTTTTTCAATTTTTGGTCTTTTTTTTTTATTTGTTTAGCAGAAAATAAAAATCCCAGAGGTGATAAAATACCACCAAAAGAAAGCTCTATCTGTGGGAACAAAATTATAAAAATTTAGCTTGGGTACAGTGTTGTATGACCGTGCAATTGTCATTCAAAATGTGACAGGGCTGAAAGTTGAAAACTGGTCTGGGCAGGAAGGTGTATAAGTGCCCTGTATTGAGGTGATTAAATTGCTACTTCACTGAAATGTACTGCACTGCTGGTGCCTACGACTTTAACAGACTGTACCACACTGCTGGTGCTTTCCTCCTGCAATTCAGTAGGATGTTCAGTGCTTGAGGACTCGATAAACCTGACTCTTTTAGCAGGGACCCCTGCATCCTTGGAATCAGAAGTGGCCACTAATGAACCGCTTCTTTCTTCAGGTTCAAAGGATTGTTTGGTCTCTTCCCTGGTGCTTTCATCAGTCATACTCAGAATTTGAAAGTCCTACTCACTGGTGCACATTTTTAAATATAATTTGGGCAGTGGCTGTACTGGTACCAGATCGCACTGGTTGGTGATCTAAACACTGTTTCAGGTGGTTCTAGATTAACTAAATACTCAAAATATTCACATTCACCTAAAACAAGCAAACAATAATATATATATATATATATATATATATATATATATATATATATATATATATATATATATATATATATATATATATATTTATAGCTGAAGCACTTAAAGTTATCAAACCTTGTACAATAAACATATTCACCAAATGTGCCACACTAAAACAGCAAAATGTGTTTGTAATAATGTGTTATTCATCAAAAAAACTATACGGTTTCAAAATGAATAAATATAAGATCACCAGCAGGGGACCTCAGAAGAGGAAAAATTATACAAAGAATAGTACAAATAGTGTTCTCTGCTTACAAATAACTATTGCCTTTTATTGACACAAAGTAATGCACTCAGAGAATGTAGATAAAAAGAGGCCCATCTTTTTATCTACATTCTCCCAGCTGCAGATTCCCCGGGGGGAAGGCTCTCTGCTGGATGGATGTGCCTCACAAACTCCTCCTAATACTCCACCCTATACGGTATGCCAATTAGGCCTATCAAGAGACGCCCTTGTATACTTACTGTATGTATGTCCTTGCTTTTTTATACATTTTTACTTTTTGGGGTTTTTCTAACACTATCACAAGAGGACTGAGTAGTGATAAGGACTGTAGTGACAAGTATTCTTTATCATATGCAGGAGCACACTCATGGGCATGGAACCAAGAAAATGTCTCCACCGTAGCTCTGCTGTCTATAGTGATTGGATGGCTTATCTGAATTACAAATCATTTGGCAGGCAAAACATTTCTCATATTAATATTTTATGTGTAAATTTAGTTTTTCCCTCATACTCAGTTATAAACCTAGACCAAACCCTAAGAGAATTTTGGGGGAGAATATATTAATATATTAATAATTCCACTAGCCTTTAGATGGCTATTTTTAAAATCTGATTTATTTATTATTAATTACAAAGATATGTCATTGTCATATCAATGATATGTTTTGTTTTTTACTATTGGCCAAGTTGATTCTATTAAAAAGAACTGTAATGCCGTGTAAACACAACCGATCGTGTGTGGGCTTCATCGGACCTTTTCTATCAAAAAATCTGATGGGCTTTAGAAATAGAACATGTTTCAAATCTTTCCGCCGCAACCAGTTCCTATCGAGAAAACCGCTCGTCTGTATGGAGATCCGATGGACCAACAACGACGAAAGGGCAGCTATTGGCTGTTACTGGCTATTGAACTTCCTTTTTCTAGTCCTGTCGTAGGTCTTCTCATTAAATGATCAAACTTTGGTGTGATCATGTGTAGGCAAGTCTGGTTCAGCGGAACTCCGTCGAAAAGTCTGTCAGAGTTCATTCCGACGGAAGGTCGCGTGTACGCGGCATAAGTGTTTAATCATCTAAAACTTTTTTTTTTAAAGATTATAATAAACTGTTAAATTAACAAATAAAATAATAAATGCATTTTCCAATGTTTGTCTTTTTATCAGCTTATAATTAAATAATTCCCTGCTCAGATTTTTTAACACTATACCAAATAAAAGAGATATAATTCCTTTTACTAACAGTGCAAACTATTATTAAGTTGGGATGAATTAAAAACAAAAAAAATCGACATACCCTTTCGTACTATCAATAAGAAATAAAATTATTAATAAAACCCCCTAGAAAGATGTGAAAGTGACACAGCTGCTGTATGTATATAATCCACCCACAAAGTGAATATCAAATATACAAAATACAGTACTAAAAAAATAGTTAATAAATTAATCAGTGCTGACATAATACACTTTTCAAATGAATGTGCATATCAAAATGACAACAGAATCCAATGTGAATTTTTTTTTTTTTAATTCAACAAACGTGCAAAGCACTGAGTGGAGCCTGATGCTGGGAAGAGCTTGGGATCTGTGTCTCTTGAGCAGTGAAAGGGTTGAGAACAGTCGGAGGATTTGAGCGGTTGGCTGGCTGGCTGATTGTTGCATAATGCTGCTGCACACACTCTCCACGGGAAATCTTGTTTTGATGTGGCTGTTTACTTGCAGTCTATGTGAGTTTTTTTTTAACGTCTTTAATAAAATTATCCAGAAGTTACTACACCATTGGAGTTCTCCTGTGCTCTTTTTATGTAACCATCAGAGGGATTTGTGAACGGAGAGCAGAGGAAGTGCTGGATAACAGCCTAAGTACCTGACATGAGCCTTGTTTGCCTAATCTGTTTAAGTTGAGTGAATCTGTCAGAGAGTTATAGTCAAGGTAATCTACACATATGAACGCTACTAAACCAGTGGTCATCAATCCTGTCCTCAGGGCCCACTAACAGGCCAGGTTTGCAAGATAACTGAAATACATCACAGGTGATATCATTTGCTGCTCAGTGATTGCAGTATTCTAGTCTGCATCCCCCCAATACATAAAACCTGGCCTGCTATTGGGCCCTGAGGACAGGGGCAATGACCACTGTACTAAACAATACCACTTAAAGCATTTTTGTACATCTCTTAGGAAAAGAAAAACATATTTGTTTAACCTGTACATTCTGCCTCTCTGGTCCCAATAGTATCATTGTCTCTGCCTTGTTATCCTTTGTGGACTAAAGAACACCTCCCCATTTGTTATGGAGATGAGCAGAGGGAGTGGGTTCTGTAGTGTAAATCAGGTGCAAGCCACTCCTATATAAGGTCTGGTTCACACCTCATATTTTAGTGCATTTCAGTTTTGCAGAAACACAATACAGTCCATTTAACATGGTTTCCTATAGGTCACATTCATATCTGTGCATTTTATGGAAAGGGCCAGGGACCAGCGGGTTGTGTTTTTGGTTCCATAGACTTTAATGGATAAAAAACATTGCAAAATGAAAAAAATATCTGGAATATGCATCAACCGCAACCTGCATAGGTAAACCAGACCTTAATATAAGACAGTTAGGACTGAAATAATGTTACTTGTAGAATCACTTTTAGAAAATAACGGAATGAAAAACATTTATGATTATGCACATTTTATGGTTTTTGCACTATTTATTTGTTATTGAATTTTTATTGATCATGTACACTTTGTGATTTTCATTAGGATGTAAACGTATACATGCACTTAATAATTTTTTATTTATTTTGTCTGATATTACATTTTTAATTATTATGAGTACTTTGTGATGTTTTAGATCTTAGAAAAGTATTTAAAGAGACAGTACAGCTATTTTTTGTATGTGTGTGTATACTGTATATCTTGTATTAAAATGCTGCTGTTTTTTAAAATTCACACCAAAGATTCTTTACTTTAGTTTTAGTTTTGCCAAGGCACCACTGAAGAACCCAGAAGGCACCCTGGTTGACAAGGGCTACTTTAAGGAATAATGAACTCTGTTTTATGCAAAATTGCAAAATAAATCATTGTACATTCACAAGCTATTTGTAGCGAGTACACTCATTATCACATCATGGGTTTTTGTTAAATTCAGGAAAATGACTTTGCATATTCAACAAAATAAATTTTTACCCACCATTAAAGCATCAGCAGACCACCAATATAACACATACTTGTCCTTTTTTATTAAGAGAACTCTTCAGAGCTATTTTATATACCATCATAGAATTCTATGTTGCTCAGCTGAAAGAAGTTTGAACTAAATCATTTTTTGTGAAGCAAAATAATGTGAAAATGTACAAATTGGATAAATATTTAATACAGTTGTGCTCATAAGTTTATATACCCTGGCAGAATGTATGATTTCTTGCCCACTTTTCAAAGAATATGAATGATAATACAAAAACTTTGCTTTCACTCATGGTTAGTGTTTGGCTGAAGCCATTTTTTATAAATCAATTGTTTACTCTTTTTAAATAATAATGGCAACAGAAACTACACAAATGACCCTGTTTAAAAGTTTACATACCCCAGTTCTTAATACCGTGTATTGACCCCTTTATCATCAATGGCAGGCTCTTTATCTTCTCAGATGGTAAAGCTTCCCATTCCTCTTGCCAAAAAGCCTTCAGTTCCTGTAAATTCTTGGGCTGTCTTAAATGCACTACATGTTTGAGATCTCCCCAGAGTGGCTCAATGATCTTGAGACTGAGATGGCCACCGGAGATGGATCATTGTCTTGTTGGAATGTGCAAGTACGTCCCATGCGCAGCTTCCTGGCTGATGAATGCAAATGTAATCTTGCCATCAATTTTGACCAAATTTCCTGTGCCTTTGTAGATTACATATGTCAAAACATCAGTGATCCACCTCCGTGTTTCACAGTAGGAATGGTGTGCCTTTCATTATAGGCCTTGTTGACTCCTCTACAAATGAAGCGTTTATTGTTGTGGCTAAAAAGCTCAATTTTGGTCTCATCACTCCAAATGACTTTGTGCCAGAAGGTTTGAGGCTTTTCTCTGTGCTTTTTAGTGTATTGTAAGCGGGATACTTTGTGGCATTTGTGTAGTAATGGCTTTCTTCTGGCGACTTAACCATGCAGCCCATTTTCTTCAAGTGTCTCCTTATTGTGTACTTTTTTTTTTGCATCCCGAACAATTTTCCTAGCAGTTGTGGCTAAAATTTTAGTTGGTCTACCTGACCGTAGTTTGGTTTCAACAGAACCCCTCATTTTCCACTTCTTGATTAGAGTTTGAACACTGCTGATTGACATTCTCAGTTCCTTGGATATCTTTTTATATCACTTTCCTGTTTTATACAGTTCAACTACCTTTTCCCGCAGAACCTTTGCCAATTCTTTTGCTTTCCCAATGACTCTGAATTCAGAAACGTCAGTGCGGCACTGCCCGAAAGAGGCAAGGTTCTGTCAGGAGTCCAAAAACACATTGACCTTTAATGCACACACACTAATTACAAGCAAATAGACCACAGGTGAGGATGGTTACCTTTAACCACTTGCTGGCCGCCACACACAGATGTACGTCGGCACATAGGCACAGGCAGGCAAATGGACGTACAGGTATGTCCTTTTAAATTTGCTGCCTTTCAAGTGTGCCTGTGGGTCCCGGGAACTCAATGTTCTCTGGGCCCTGCGATTGCGGTGTGGAGAGATAGAACGGAAAAGTGCCTATTTAAAGAAGACATTTCCCGTTTTGCCTTGTGTCATGACAGAGATCCACTGCGCCCTGTGATCGGGGGCAGTGATCGCTGTCATGTCCTAGGTAGCCTCTCCCCCCTACAGTTAGAATCACTCCCTAGGACACACATAACCCCTTCATCGCCCCCTAGTGGTTAACCCCTTCCTTGCAAGTGTCATTTACACTGTAATCAGCGCATTTTTAATAGCACTGATTGCTGTAAAGATGACAATGGTCCCAAAATAGTGTCCGATGTGTCTGCCATAATGACACAGTCATGATAAAAATCACAGATCACTGCCATTACTAATAGAAAAAAATGAATAATAAAAATGCCATAAACTATCCCCTATTTTGTATAACTTTTGCGCAAACCAATCAATATACACTTGTAACATGTAGAGGAATACATATTGGCCTAAACTGAGAAAAAAAATGTTTTTATATATTTTTGGGGAATATTTATTATAACAAAAAGTTAAAATATTGGGGGTTATTTACTAAAGGAAAATCCACTTGAATGCAATTGAAAGTGCACTTAGAAGTAAAGTCGCTGTAGATCCAAGGGGGACATGCAAGGAAAATAAAAAACAGCATTTTACCTTGTACATGATTAGATGATAAAATCAGCAGAGCTTCCTCTCATTTCAGATCTACCCCTTAGATTGAGAGCAAGTGCACTTTCAAGTGCACTTGCAGTGCAAATTGGATTTGCACCCCCATTGTGTTTTTTTCAAAATTGTCGCTTTTTTTTGTTTATAACGCAAAAAATAAAAAATGCAGGGGTGATCAAATACCATCAAAAGAAAGCTCTATTTGTGGGAAAAAAAAGGACATAAATTTTGTTTGGGTACAACGTCGCACGACCACGCAATTGTCAGTTAACCCCCCTAGCGGTAATCCCGAGTCTGGCTCGGGTTGGGATTTTAATTACAGGAGCGGTAACCCCAAGCCAGACTCGGGATCGCATCGCTTGACGCAGGGGAGGACACAGGGAGAGTTACTTACCTTGTCCCATGGATCCAGCGATGTCCGCCGCGCTGTGTGATCGAGCCGTCCTCCGCTCGATTCACAGTGCCGGATGCCGCCGAGCTCCGTTCCCTTGCGACGTTACGGCGCATGGGAGCGGAGAACGGCGGCAAATTCAAAAAAGTAAAAGTACACAAAACACACACAGCACTGTAATCTTACAGATTACAGTACTGTATTAAAAAATATACACCCCCTTTGTCCCTAGTGGTCTGTGCAGTGCCCTGCATGCATTTTTATATTATAAATACTGTTTTTTTCTGCCTGGAATTTGGAGATTGTCCATAGCAACCAAAACTTGTCCCTTTTTCAGTGTTTTAGGATTTGATTACATTATTGAATATTTTTTATTATTCTTTATTATATTATAAACTTTATCATACCCGGGATGTCTGCTGGACTCTGGTTTGAACAGATTTAAGAGCGTTATTCCTAAGAATTACAGGACTACAAAATAAAACGCCAGATTTCCATGTAAAATAATTGTACCGCTTTCAGCGCCTTTTATTTCAGACTGAATCATACCGCCAGGGAGGTTAAAGCGACACAGTGCCAAATCGCAAAAAGTGCTCTGTTCAGGAAGGGGGTAAAATATTCCAGGGCTGAAGTGGTTAATAGCCATTAAAAACCTTTTGTGTCGACTTGTGTGCAAGTTATCAGGACAAAATCATTAGGGTATGTAAACTTTTGATCAGGTTCATTTGGGTAGTTTGTGTTGTGATTATGATTTAACCACTTTCAGACCGGACCAATTTGCTGGTCAAAGACCAGACCACTTTTTGCGATTCGGCACTGCGTCGCTTTAACTGACAATTGCGCGGTCGTGCGACGTGGCTCCCAAACAAAATTGACGTCCTTTTTTTCCCACAAATAGAGCTTTCTTTTGGTGGTATTTGATCACCCCTGCGGTTTTTATTTTTTGCGCTATAAACAAAAATAGAGCGACAATTTTGAAAAAAACGCATTATTTTTTACTTTTTGTTATAATAAATATCCCCCAAAAATATATAAAAAAACATTTTTTTCCCTCAATTTAGGCCGATACGTATTCTTCTACATATTTTTGGTAAAAAAAATCGCAATAAGCGATTATTGATTGGTTTGCGCAAAAGTTATAGCGTTTACAAAATAGGGATAGTTTTATAGCATTTTTATTAATAATTTTTTATTATTATTTTTTTTACTAGTAATGGCGGCGATCTGCGATTTTTATTGTGACTGCGACATTGTCGGGGACCCATCGGACATTTTTGACACATTTTTGGGACCATTGTCATTTATACAGTAATCACTGCTATATAAATGCAGTGATTCCTGTGTAAATGACACTGGCAGTGAAATGGTTAACCAGTGGGTGGCAGTGTAGGGGTTAAGTGTTCCTAGGGGTGTGTTACTAACTGTGGGGGGTTGGGCTTTCATTTAGTGTACACTGATCTCTGCTCCAATCACATGGAGCAGAGATCAGCGTCACTAGTTGCTAGGCAGAATGGAAAAATGTTGTTTATACAGCATTTCCTCCATTCGGCCGCTCCGTGAGACGATCGCGGGGATGCCCGCGGCGATCGAGTCCGCGGGTCCCGCGACCGGACTCACGGGGGTCCGGACCAGCGCGGGAGCGCGCTGCCGGCGGCGCGCTCCCGATGGCAGGGCGGCATCGAATATTGGACGTACATGTACGCCAATATGCCTGCCCGTGCCATTCTGTCGACGTACATCGTCGTGCGCTGGTCGGGAAGTGGTTAAAAAGCATAAACACAGTTGATTGATAATAAATGGCTTCAGCCTGTTTGGCTGTATCTAACCATGAGTGAAAGAAAAGTTTTTGTGTTATCATTCATATTCTCTGAAAAATGGCCAATAAATCATAAATTCTGCCAGGTTATGCAAACTTATGAGCACAGCTGTACATGCATTGTACATTTACCTCTACTACAACAGATGAGTCCTCAAATATATCACCTAAATTGAATCCCAGCTTCTTGCTTTCTAGTCTCATTATGTGTCTGAACATAAAAATGTCAGCTCATACATCTGGAAGATTTTTCCACTTCAAGTTAGTCCTGTTCAAGCTAATTTCTCTTTTTTAACCCAATAATTTTTATTTTCTAAAGAGATAAAAAGAAAAAGGTTTCCAAAACAAATTGTAATGCCTACCAATAGACAAGAAAAGCCGAAATGTACCTATTTTCCCAATCAATATAACCATATATAAAAGTTCCAGTATAAGGCTCACTATTTTTGTCAGTGATAGCATACTTTCCATCATTAGGCTGTATGTTTTCTCACGTGTTTAATAAAAAATGATGGGGGCTCAGTAAAACAATACACTGTTGGATCTTACCCCTCATGCACTTAGCGGCACAGGCTTTGGACGTGGAGAGAGTAAGAGGGGGAAGTAGATGAACTGTGCTGCACTAAATAAACATACAGTTTAATATGCTCCATTTTATTATTTTTTTGGGTGGGGGGCAAACAGTCTTCCCTATTTTTAAGCCTATTAGAGCCTCTGGCTCTAATCGGTTCTTCAAAAAAACACCCCCACCACTGTAATTCATACGCTTGCCTCCTGAAAGGGGCCAGACGCATGGATAGGGGGTGACGGTAGCATGGATATGGAAGGCGGCGCCCATGCGCTCTTAATGGAGGGGCTGCCCTTGCTCAGATTATAGAGAAGTCACATAAAGCATGATGTCAGTTTAATCACTAATAGGTAGGGCATGGGCTTCAAGTGAAAGACCACCAGCAAGAAACACCATTAATACAGTATCTTTCCTCTCAGTCCTCCATCTCATATATACCCTGTTTCCCCGAAAATAAGACCTAACGTGATTGTCGGTGATGGCTGCAATATAAGCCCTACCCTCCAAATAAGCCCTAGTTAAAGTCCTTGTCGGTATTATTTTCAGGGTAGGGCTTATTTTTGGGGAAACAGGGTAGGGCTTATTTGGGGGGTTGGACTTATATTGCAGCCATCACCGACAATCACACTAGGCTTTATTTTCGGGGAAACAGGGTATCATATCCCAAGAAAAGATTAACCACTTGCTTACTGGGCACTTAAACCCCCCTCAGTCCCAGACCAATTTTCAGCTTTCAGCGCTGATGCACTTTGAGTGACAATTACGCGGTCATAAAACACTGTACCCAAATGAATTTTTTATCATTTTTTTCCCACAAATAGAGCTTTCTTTTGGTGGTATTTAGTTACAGCTCGGAGTTTTATTTTTTGCTAAACAAACAAAAAAAGATGCAAAAAAAAAAAAAAAAAAAATCATGTTTTAATAGTTTGTTATAAAATTTTGCAAACGGGTCATTTTTCTCCTTCATTGAAGTGCGCTGATTAGGCGGCACTGATAGGCTGCATTGGTGGGCACTGATGGGCTGCATTGGTGGGCACTGATGGGCTGCATTGGTGGGCACTGATAGGCTGCACTGGTGGGCACTGATAGGCATAGTTAAGGCGGCACTAATAGGCACAGATAAGGCGGCACCGATGGGCACAGATAAGGCGGCACTGATGGGCAAAGATGGGCACAGATAAGATGGCACAGATGGGTGGCACGGATAAGTGGCACGGATGGGTGGCACGGATGGGCACTGATAGGTACCACAGATAGATGGGACTGATGGGCACTGATAGGTGGCACTGATAGGTGGCTCTGATAGGTGGCACTGCTGGGCACTGATGGGCGGCACTGCTGGGCACTGATGGGCGGCACTGCTGGGCACTGATGGGCGGCACTGGGGTGCAGCACCTGAGGCAGATTTTGGGTGGCACTGTGGGTGGCACTGCTGGGTGGCACTGTGGGTGGCACTGTGGGCACTGCTGGGTGGCACTGTGGGCACTGCTGGGTGGCACTGTGGGCACTATGGGCACTGCTGGGTGGCACTGACAGGGGGGCACTTACTTTATTTCAGGATGGCACTGCGGGTGGCAGGTGGGCACTGGCAGGGGGCAGGTGTCCGTTTAAATTGCTGGCCGTGATCGGGACTGATGTCCCGAACACGGCCGCCGGCGATCGGCTTTTTTTTTTTCTCCTCGCGCTGTCAGCGCGAGGAGGAATACTAGCCGATTACCGGCTCCGTTTTATCACATGATCAGCTGTCATTGGCTGACAGCTGATCACGTGATAAGGGGTCGGGATCGACCCCTTACACGGATCGGTGATCAGGCGAGTCTCACGGACTCGCCGATCACAGAGCGCGCCGCGCGCGCCCCTCAGGGGGCGCGCAGGCCGCTCGTAACCGGGACTACGTCAATAGACGTAGTCCCGAAAATGTGGGTCCGCGCTATTGCCGTCATTTTGCAATAGCGCGGATCCCAAGTGGTTAAAACAAACACTCCACATAGAGTAGTATTAAGATCAAATAATTGCACGTACACAGGTAAAAATATCACAGTACAGCATAACAATGGTAAAAACTGTCTGAATCGATCCCCGGAGACACTTGCACAATGACATTATGGTATGTAGCTCTGCCCTATGTGTTTAATCAGAATTGATGTCTTCTAGGGCATGAATGCCATGCCGGGGTCAAGACGCAATAATTACCCTCCAAGTGCTGTGGATGAAACTAGAAAGGAACCGAGCCTTAGTCAATTCATGTCTAAGGGGCCAAATATACCTAAATGGTGATTCATCTAAGGCACAATGAAATTAGTTTAAATAAATTAATGACAATAGTAACGCAATTAGACCTAATTCCATCCAAATAAACAACATACAATATGAAGAAAAGGAATGAGGGAGAGAAGAAAGCCAGCACAAAAACAATACAGAATGTCAATTAAAAGTAGAGTCCATAAAATCCAGTTGCAATGGATATATGGCTTCCAGCTGGTGAGCAAGAAGCAACTCTTTGGATTAAAGCAGGAAGAAAAGCAGCACCATCTGAGTGTAAAGTAAAAACTATTTATTCAGAAGGTAAACCACTCACATGAAGGAGAGATTGTATATAGCACGTCAAAGAACTGTGCTGCCAGAAAGACAATCCCAATGTATGGAGCATCCATCCGGTGTGAGGAGCTTCAGCCGCACTGATGGATTCCAGAGCCCCTGGGCTCACTCGGTCAACATGTAGACACTCCGGTGACAGCTCAAATGATGTGGCAGCAAGGGGGTGTGGCACATGTTCAGAGCATGCATGCGCCTTCATCATTATTAAAATAATTCAGAAAATTAATAAAATGAAAAAGGAAAAAATAATATCCAAAATAAATCTCATTGGAAAACAGGGAAGAGGTAAAATATTAAAACAAGACACAAAAGGGAAGAAAAATAAATGGGGAATCCTACATAATATCCCAAATGAGGGTGTGAACTATTATTTATAAATGTTTTCCTGTCCCAGTCGATGTTTAAACCATACAAAGAGTATGCCTTCAAGTTTTAGATCCATTTAGTCTCTTATCTATACACTCTTCTTTTAGAGGCACTTCCTAACTATACACTGATTAAATTGTCAGACAGAACATATTCTGCAGGAGAAAAAAACAAAACAGTGAGTGCATGAAAAAAGGAGAGTCTAACCAGCTGGTCTAGTACATTTGAGGCAACTATGTCTTTTAAATATGGAACACCACTATATATAACTTGTAGCCTCTCTGGCAAAAGGGAGCCTAATATCCTATTGTTTTTTAATATGTGCTAGTGTTTTTGATAATATTTCTTCATAGTAAAATTTGGGACATACTAAAACATTTAATGTGAAAATGGCTTAATGTAGCTTAACATGTAATAAAGTGCCTAAACCTCAATCAATTGAGGTTTAGGCACTTTGTTACCTTTCCAAACCTACCCTATAAGTTTTTTGCATTTCGGTGTTCCACAAGGCAAACTAGGGACATTAAGATTGTTTTTTAGGGAGCTTAATGTGGCTTAAGGTACAAAAAAGACCTTAAATGTTAACCAATTACCCCTAAACTTTACACAATAGAAGACACTATCCATGCCAACATATTCTGAAAATGTCATCTCATTTTGTTAATCAATTCAAAAGTTATTCACATTAAGCTATGTTTTACAATGCTAAAACATTTAATGCATAAAAATGTAACTTCACGTGTAATAAAGTTCCTAAACCTCAATTTAGTCTTGGGAGGACCATGAACGAACCAGCTTGATGCCAATCACACTTTTAGCAGATCTCAGACAGCTAATCTGACCATTCAAACCTTCTGGTATACTGCCCAGGTGTAGTGGCGGCTGGTTTTCATTGTTTGAACACCTTTCTGTCCTTCCCTTTTTGGCATCCACACAAGCTTAAGAGGGCAACTCTTTGGAGGGCCACATTGGGACGTCCTTTGTGAGGGACCACAGTCCTTTTTAGGCTTCGGGACCTGCTGTGTGTCTTGGACAGCCTGTTGATCTATCTTATCGAGCCGAGGTCTAAAGGGGCCAACTACCACAGTCTTTTCCTCCTTTTTTATCAATTTGGATGCTGGAGCATACACTGATTGTACAACGTTTTGTACATTCTGCGAGAAATCACTTACACCCCTGATGAATGGAAATCAAATACTGTAAATCTCAAAATGCGTCGGGTACTTCTGATGTACCCACTCCAGTACAACATATAATTTGTGATTTTCTTGATTGTGCAACTCAATGCAATTTGTATGCTCCATGGCCTCCACAGTACTATTGCTAAAATTGTCGCTATGATTTTGTATGTGTTTACCTTTTTTATACTATCTCCTTAAAATAATTACTTTTTTTAATATTTGCTTTACATTTCATGAGCTATCTACCTTATCCAAAAGTCCTGCACAGAGGAAATTTTTTTCAATTATCCTTATAATCCTCAATTCTGCCCTGAAACTTTGCACAGCCTAAGTTTTTACCTTTCCAAATCTACACTATAAGTTTTATGCATTTGAGTGTTCCACAAGGCAAACTAGGGACATTAAGCTTGTTTTTTAGGGAGCTTAATGTGGCTTAACGTACAAAAAATACCTTAAATGTTACCCAAACTTTACACAATAGAAGACTCTATCCATGCAAACATATTCTGAAAATTTAAGCTCATTTGGTTAATCAACCCAAAAGTTATTCACATTAAGCTATATTTTACAATGTTAAAACATTCAATGTAAAGAGCTTAATGTACCATAATGTGCCTAAACCTCAATCAATTGCACTGAAACTTTGCACAGTCTAAGATCTCAACTTCTCAAACCTATACTATAAGTTTCATGCAATATGATATTCCACAAGGCAAACTATAGATATTAAGCTGGTTTTTTGGGAGGGTAATGTGGTTTAACGTACAAAAAAGACATTAAAGGTTAACCAATTTCCCCCAAACTTCACACAGTAGAAGAATCTATCAATGCCAACATATTCTGAACATTTCAGCTCATTTGGTTAATCACACAAAAAGTTATTCACATTAAGCTATATTTTACAATGCTAAAACATTTAATGTGAACAGCTTAACCATTTGCCAACTGCTGCACGCTGATATACATCGGCACAATGGCAGCAGTGGGCAAATGGGCATATCTGTACATCCCCTTTAGTTGGTGGGGCTAGTGGGCACACGTGTGCCCACCGCATACAGCGGGACTGTGCCCCCGAGTCTTGCGGACTTGATGTCCACTGGTGACCCACGATCGTGTCACGGAGCTGCAGAACTGGGAGATGCCTATAAAAACAAGGCATTTCCCCGTTCTTCCTAGTGAAATGACAGGGCTCTACTGCTCCCTGTCATCAGGACCAGTGATCGCTGTCATAACAATGGTAGCCCATCCCCCCACAGTTAGAATCACTCACTAGGACACACTTAACCCCTTGATCTCCCCCTAGTGTTTAACCCCTTCTCTGCCAGTATCATTTACACAGTAATCAGTGCATTTTTATAGCACTGATCGCTGTATGAATGACAATGGCCCCAAAATAGTGTCAAAAGTGTCCAATGTGTCCGCCATAATGTCGCAGTATCGATAAAAATTGCAGATTTCCGCCATTACTAATAAAAAAATTATAATAAAAATGCCATAAATCTTTCCCCTATTTTGTAGACGCCAGAACTTTTGCGCAAACCATCAATACACGCTTATTGCTATTTTTTACCAAAAATATGTAAAAGAGTACATATTGGCCTAAACTGAGGAAAAATATGTTTTTTATATATTTTTGGGGGATATTTATTATAGCAAAGTGTAAAAATTTTTGCTATTTTTTTGTTTATAGCGCAAAAAATAAAAACTGCAGAGGTGATAAAATACTACCAAAAGAAAGTTCTATTTGTGGGAAAAAAGGACATCAATTTTGTTTTGGTGTAACTTCACAAGGCTGCGTAATTGTCAGTTAAAGCAATGCAATATTGCAAAAAGTGCTCTGGTCAGGAAGGGGTAAAATCTTCTGGGGCTGAAGCGGTTAATATAAAAAAGAGCTTAATGTACCATAATGTGCTTTAGCCTTAATCAATTGTCTTGAAACTTTGAACAGTCTAATGCCTTGTACACATGACTGTTTTTTTTCGTCAGAATAAACTCTGACGGTATTTCCAATGGAGCTCTGACGGAGTTCCGCTGAAATGGTCTTGCATAAACACGATCACACCAAAGTCCGATCGTCTAGAACAGGGTGACGTACAGGACTAGAAAAAAAGAAGTTCAATAGCCAGTAGCCAATAGCTGCCCGTGCTTTGTTTTTGGTCTGTCGGAACAGCATACAGATGAGTGGTTTTCCCAATAGGAATTGATTCCATCGAAATTGGGGAAAAAAAAGTCAGATGAGGCATACACACGATCAGAATATCCGATGAAAAGATTCCGTCTGACTTTTTCTGCCGGAAAGTCCGACCGTGTGTACACAGCATAAGATCTCAACTTTCCAAACCTATCCAAGAAGTTTTATGCATTTCAGTGTTCCACAAGGCAAACTAGGGACATTAAGCTTGTTTTTTGGGGAGCTTAATGTGGCTTAACGTACAAAAAAGACCTTGTTAACCAATTTCCCCCAATCTTCACATAATAGAAGACTCTATTCATTCCAGCATATTCTGAAAATTTCAGCTCATTTTGTTAATCACATGGATGTAAACCCAATTTTTTTTTTGATGTCATAATGTAGAATATAAGATTTCCTATAATTTGAGCCCAGTCTTGCCATAAAGAGTTAATCCAGGTCTGAGCAATCCTCTTTTATTGTTCAGTGAGATAAATCTTGACAAACAGAGAAAAACTTTGTCAAATCCTCCCCCTTGCTGTGAGTGAAAGGTGATTTACATATCTTGACAGGTAAAGATACATGCATATCCTTATAGATAACCCCTATGGCAGTAGTTTAGAAAGGATGACATTGGGTTTACATCCACTTTAATGTAAAAAGAGCTTAACCTCCCTGGCGGTATGATTATTTCAGATTTTAGGAGCTGAAAGTGGTACAATTATTTTGCATGAAAATGTGGCGTTTTATATTGTAGGCCTGTAATTCTTAGGAATAACTCATTTAAATCTGTCCAAACCAGAGTCTAGTACACATCCCGGGTATGATAAAGTTTGAAAAATGAAATCATAAATTATAATATAATAAATAACTATAAATAATTATACCAAATAATAATATAACAATAATAAAAAATATTCAATAATGTAATCAAATCAATAACACTGAAATCTGCTCAGTTGCAGAATTGTCACTGTCATTACTTTTCAGTATTTGATGACGAATTTCCCCACAAATCGATATCTCTCAATTCTGCGAGTGATTCTAATTTATTATCGCTGTTTTCTAGCTGGTCTAAAACCATTTTTGATGTAAAGGGACAGTATTGGTTGCTATGGACAATCTCCAGTTTCCAGGCAGAAAGAACAGTTTTTATAATATAAAACGACATGCAGGACACTGGGCAGACCACTAGGGACAAAGGGGATGTGAAATAATTACATACAGCAATGTAATCTGTAAGATTACGTTATACTGTATGTAATGTGTGTGTTTTACTTTTTAAATTTGGCACCGTTCTCCATCCCCGAGCGTTACAACGCTCGCAGGGAATGGAGCTCGGCTCCATGATAGATCAAGTGGAGGACGACTCGCTCGTACAGCGGGGGGACATCGCTGGATCCAGGGGACAAGGTAAGTATACTCATCCTGCATCCAGCGATGCGGTCCCAAGTCTGGCTCTGGTTTACCGCTAATGGTACAAAATTTTCACCCCAAGCCAGACTCGGGAATACCGCCAGCAGGGTTAACATACCCTAAAGTGCCTAAACTTCAATCAATTGCACTGAAACTTTTCACAGCCTAAGTTCTCAACTTCCCAAACCTATCCAAGAAATGTCATGTGATTCGGTGTTCCACAAGGCAAACTAGGGACATTAAGCTTGTTTTTTGGGGAACTTAATATGACTTAACATACAAAAAAGAGCTTAAATGTTGACCAATTTCCCCCAAAGTTAGCACAATAGAAGACTCTGTCTATGTCAACATACTCTGAAATTTTCAGAACATTTGATAAATTAGACCAGTGTTTTACATTAAGCTATATTTTACAATCCCAAAACATGTGGCTTAGTATAAAAGGAGCCTAATGTACCATAATGTGCCTAAACTTTAATAAATTGTCTTGAAACTTTGCACAACCTAAGTTTTCAACTTCCCAAACCTATCCTAGAAGAGTTGTAGATTTTGGTCTCCCACAAAGAAAATTAGGGTGTTAAGCTTGCTTTTTGGGGGGGGAGCTTAATGAGGCTTAACTTACAATAAAGTGCCTAAACCTTAATCAGTTGCCTTTAAACTTTGCAGAACCCAAGCTTTCAGCTTCCCCAAACCTATCCTAGATGTTTCATGGATTTTTGTTGTGGCATTAAGCTTGTGTAGCCCCTACCACCTTTTGTGCAGTGGCCACAGTATGGGACAGCCAATGGTGGAATATTATGTGTGTGTGTGGGTGTGTTGCTCACCAGCCAATCACTAGGGGTTTCTTGGCCAGTGATGCATGCTGGAGAAGTGCATATATACTTAGGAGAATTGCTATGTGCTCAGTCTTCGTACAGCCTACATCCAGGCTTGTCCTGGAGATCGGAATGCTCAAGTGTGGGAAAGGTTTGACTAGGCCTCAAGCCTAGAAGAGGCCCCACATGCTTATTGAGGAGGAGAACTAGAGACACTGGATGACTACTGGAGGTAACTGTTACTGGAAACGACCTAAGGAGCATGTATGGTGTCTTTCCTACTGAAGATATTATGTCTATCCCTATTCAGCTGTTGCTCTAATACCCAGAGCCAGCCTGTGCTCCTATTGAATCTGCACTGTGGAATACTGAAAGGGACTGTTGAGTCTGGAGTTCTGTTCTAATTTAGTTTTGCCATGGATGTTCTCAGCCCTATGCCTTCTCTGTCAGTTATTGAGTTCTTCAATAAAGCATTCAAAAATGTACTTTCAATGACTGGTGCCAAAACGTTTCTTTGATGGCACAGCCCTTCACTGGCCTAGGATCTCCCCAAGATCAAAATGTCAGCCTTCCCTGTCTTTGGGTGTCCATGCTATGCCTCTAGGGGTCAGGGGGTGCTGTATTTTTTTTTTTTTGGGAGTTTAATGTGGCTTAATGTACAAAAAACTTGGATGTTATCCAATTTCCCCAAAATTCACACAATAGAAGACTGTACCTATGTCAGCATATTCTAAAAATCTCAGGTTGTTTGGTAAAACAGACCAAAGGTTATTCACTTTTAACAATTTTATTATATTTCTGAAACATTTAATTGGAACAGCTTAAAGGGTAAGTTCACCTTTACAGAAAATCTTTAAGGTGAACTTACACTGGTCCCCCTCCCCACCCCCCCAGGTCCAGCTGACCTGGAGCCCTGCAGTCACCCGCTGTGACGCATCGGGTCGCTGCTTCACTGGTCAGAGGATTTGAAATCCCTGTGGTTTGATCTCCTAAACGTGTCTCATAAATGTACGTATAGAAGGCATTCTAATTGGTTGGTGCCATCAAATGGATGGTGCTGACCAGTCAGGACCTGCCTAGCCCATCTTGCCAGCACTGGAGAAGAGGAGAGAAAGCCATGGGGATTTCAAATCCCTGGACCGGTAAAGTAGTGACCTGATGTGTCACAGCGGGTGATCACGGGACTCCAGGTTAGCGGGACCCGGGGGATGGGGCGAGGGTCCAGTGTAAGTTCACCTTACAGATTTTCTGTAAAAGTGAACTTAAACTTTAATGTAAAAGGGGCTCTTTGGGGGTTATTTACGAAAGGCAAATCCACTTTGCACTACGAGTGTACTGCAAGTGCACTTGGAAGTGCAGTTGCTGTAAATCCGAGGGGGACATGCGAGGAAATTAAAAAACAGCATTTTAGCTTGCACATGATTGGATGATAAAATCAGCAGAGCTTCCCCTCATTTCAGATCTACCCCTCAGATTTACAGCGACTGCACTTCAAAGTGCACTAGCAGTGCACTTGTAGTGCAAAGTGGATTTGCCTTTCATAAATAACCCCCTATGTGTAATAAACTGCTTAAATTAGAGCTGCGCGATTAATCGTTAAGAATCAAAATTGCGATATTTTTCCCTTTCCTATCTTCAAAACAGCATGTCACAATTCTTTCTAACAAGTACAGAGAGTTCTCATGGCTGGAACAAAAAAAACAAATCCAGGCAGCCTGCCAAGGTTTATCACAACACCATGAATAAGTAGAAACAAAATATCTTCTCATTCTTTTATCAAAGGAAAGAACTCTGGCGTGTAAATGAGGGAAGTTTAACCATTTAAAGACCAAACCTTTTCTGACATTTGTTGCTTACATGTAAAAATCATTATTTTCTGCTAGAAAATTAATTGGAACACCAAAACAAGATTTTTTTTTAGCAGAAACCCTAGAGAATAAAATGGTGGTTGTTGCAATATTTTATGTCACATCATATCTGCGCAGAGATTTTGCAAGCACAATTTTTTTGGAAAAAATACACTTTAATGTATTAAAAAAAAACAGTAAAGTTATCCCAATTTTATTTTTTGTATAATGTGAAAGAAGATATTACACCGTGAGAATCGTTCTCATTTGGTGGATGGTTCTCATTTTAGCCAGAATCATGCAGTTCTAGGCTAAATCTCAATCAATTGCCTTGTAACTTTGCACAAGTTCTTTTTTGTACATTAAACCACATTAAGCTCCCAAAAAATGAAAGGGGTTGTAAACCCTCAATGTTTTTCATCTTAATGCATTCTATGCATTAAGGTGAAAAACCTCCTGTGATGCAGCAGCCCCCCAGAGCCTCCTTTTTCCTTACCTTAACCTGGTCTTTCTAGAGACGGGGACAAGCACACCAGCTCCAGCCGCTGTCTCGGGTCCTGATTGAATAACAGCAACAGCAACCATTGACTCCTCCTGTTGTCAATCAAATCCAATAATGCAGGAGACGGGAGCGGGGTCGAGTCCTGCTGTCTGTGTCAATGGACGCAGCAACAGGACACGGGACCGCACCTGCATGAGTTCCACCCAGGGAGAGCGTATCTGCGTAGTTTTAACTGACAATTGCGCAGTCGTACGGTGTTGTACTCAAACAAAATGTATGTCCTATTTTTCCCCATGAAAGAAAACAAATAGTGTTGCGCTTATAAAGAAACATGACTTAACATGTATAACAAACAACAGGTGCTATACTTAACTCCATAAGGACCGCCTCACGCCGTTATACGTTGGCAGAATGGCACGGCTGCCCTTTAAGAGCTCCGTGACCGTGGCTGCGGGACCCGTGGACCCGATCGCCGCCAGTGTCCCACGATCGGGTCACAGAGCTGAAGAACGGGGAGAGGTAAGTGTAAACAAACCTCTCCTCGAGCTTCCTAGTGAGCCTGTCACTGATCATGTTCCCTGTCATAGGGAAAGACGATCAGTGACGTCACACACCAAGTCACACCCCCTACAGTAAAAAAAAAAAAAACACACACTCACACTTAACCCCTACACTGCCCCCTAGTGGTTAACCCCTTCACTGCCAGTGACATTTTTACAGTAATCAGTGCATTTTTAATCGTGCTGATCACTGTATTAATGCCAATGGTCCCAAAAATGTGTCAAAATTGTCCGACGTGTCCGCCATAATGTCGCAGTCACAATAAAAAACGCTGATCGCCGCCATTACTAGTAAAAAAAAATTATTAATAAAAATGCCATAAAACTATCCCCTACTTTGTAGACACTATAACTTTTGCGCAAACCAATCAATAAACACTTATTGTGCGTGTTTTTTACCAAAAATATGTAGAAGAATACGTATCAGCCTAAACTGAGGGAAAAAAAGTTCTTTATATATTTTTTGGGGATATTTTTTTTTCCTCAGTTTAGGCTGATATGTATTCTTCTACATATTTTTGGTAAAAAAAAAATCGCAATAAGCGTTTATTGATTGGTTTTTGCAAAAGTTATAGCTTTTACAAAAGAGGGGATAATTTTATGGCATTTGTATTAATTTTATTTCTATTTTTTTACTAGTAATGGCAGCGATCAGCAACATTATGGCGGACACATCTGACATTTTTTACACATTTTTGAGACCATACAAATGCACTGATTCCTGTGTAAATTACACTGGAGTTAACCAATAGGGGGCAGTGTAAGGGTTATGTGTGTCCTGGGTAGTGTTTCTAACTGTGGGGGGGCATGGCTACGTGTGACACATCACTGATCTCTGCTCCCGATCACAGGGAGCAGAGATCATTGACACTGTCACTAGGCAGAACAGGGAGATGCTTGTTTATATTATCATCTCCCCGTTCTTCCTCTCCATGAGGCGATCGACTCCCACTCACAGAGCTTGCCGCTGGGGCGTGGCCGGGCACGCGCTGGCTGCCTCTTAAAGGGCCACGTACAGGTACGTTAGTTTGCCTGTACGAGCCCTTCTGCCAATGTATATCGGCGTGTGGCAGTCGGCAAGCGGTTAAAGAACATTAAGCTCCCCAAAAATGAAGCTTAAAGCGGGGTTCCACCCTAAAGTGGAACCTCTGCTGATCGGAACCCTCCCCCCCTCCGGTGTCACAATTGGCACCTTTCAGGGGGGAGAGGGACAATTCCTATTGCGCTGCGCGACTCGCGCATGCGCAGTAGGGAACCGGGAAGTGAAACCGATTCGCTTCACTTCCTGATTCCCTCACCTAGAATGGTGGCGGCAGCAGCCGAGGGCCGAGCGATCGATCGGCCTCGGCTGCCGGCATCGCTGGAACCCGGGACAGGTGAGTGTCCGTTTATTAAAAGTCAGCAGCTGTAGTATTTATAGCTGCTGGCTTTTAATATTTTTTTTGTAGGTGGAATCCCTCTTTAAAGGAATTGTAAAGTGAGAAGGTTTATTTATCTTAATGTATTCTATGTATTAAGATAAAAAGCATTCTGTGTGCAGCAGCCCCCCCCCCTCTGCCCCCCTAACACTACCCTGAATCCCATCTAGATCCAGCGATGACATTGCAGGACACTGACAATCACAGGCATGACTCCTAGAGGCAAAGGCATGATGGGATTTGTAGTTTCACCACAGCTGGAGTGCCAAGCTTGCCTACCCCTGACTTAAGATAACAATGTAGTATAAGCATGCATGCATGCAGGACAAACAAGGCTTTCTTTTTGTGAATATTGTCCTGCAACAATAATTTTTATTTGCAATTCCTAGACAATTATAGTATTTATCGGCATATAGCACACACAGACGTATAACACGCCCATTCATTTTAAGAGGGAAGTTTCAGGAAAAAACTTAAATTTTAAATAAGGAACTTTGGAGCAAAATAAGGGTCAATGCCCATCTGCAGCCTCACCATTGCCATCAATGCAGCCTCATCAGTCCACATCAATGCAGCCTCGCCATTGCCATCAATGCAGCAGCCTTGCTATTTCCATCAATGCAGCAGCCTCTCCAATGCCATCAATGCAGCAGCCTCACCATTGCCATCAATGCAACAGCTTTACCATTGCCATCAATGCAGCCTGGTTGATGGCCATTTGCAGCCTAGAGGGAACAGGGAGGGGGGCAGGATGAGCACCGACAGATTACTTACAGTGAGAATCTCACATGATAGACAGAACAGTGGTCCAATGGCGGCCCAGGAGACGGGGACTTCCTATTACAGAGGGCGCCAAGTAAACAGGAGATTCTCACTTTATGTAATCTGATGGACCCCTTCGAGGCAGCTAAAATTTAAGTATTGGCGTATAACACAAACATTTTCATGGTGAAAAAGTGAGTGTTATACTCCAATAAATACAGTAAATGTAATAAAACTAAACAAAAGGCATGTTTTTATTTTTAATTTCAGAAGTAAATATATGTAAAAAGGTGTAAAAAATACTAATAAGCAAAGCAAACAAAAACAGAAAAAAAGGTTAACTATTAGTTAATAAAATAGAAAGGAAAAAAATAACCAGGAATAGAGAAGGAGAATATAGAGTTAATCAGTTGCTGATTAGAGAAAACTAAAGGGTTAATAAGGGGTTCAACAGAGGAACATTTAATTAGAAAAACATTTTTTTTTTTACTTGTCACAGTTGCTTTAACTCCCTTCACCTGCAAATCAAAGTTCATCCCTTTGATCTGTAAATGCAAAACACAAAAAGTTACAATTGATGCAGTGGGGGCTAATTACTAAAGGCAAATCCACGTTGCAAGTGCAAACTACAAGTGCAAAGTGCACATGAAATTGCACTTGAAAGTGCAGTCGCTGTAGATCCAAGGGGGACATGCAAGGAAAATAAAAAACAGCATTTTAGCTTGCACATGATTGGATAATAAAATCATCAGAGCTTCCCCTCATTTCAGATCTATCCCTCAGATTTACAGCGATTGCACTTCCAAATGTACTTTCAGTGCAATTTCAAGTGAACTTTGCACTTGTAGTGCAAAGTGGATTTGCCTTTCGTAAATAACCCCCAATGTTTCAATGTAACTTTCTGTGATGTGGTTGTTGATAAACATTGCCAGCCTGCTTCTTTTTTTTGACAGCTCCTGCTGAATTGTTAGGTACTGAGACAGGGAAGGGTCCCAGCAGCAGAGCAGAAGGACTGGATGTACTAGACTCGCCCTGTGTACACTGGTGATATGTTTTTGGGCGTATCTAGTACACCCAAAATCTGCAACTGGTTAAGGATTGTAAAAAATGGTTAAATGTGAATAACTTTTGGGGTGATTTATCAAATGATCTGAGATTTTCAGAATATGTTGGCACAGATTTAGGGGCTTATTTACTAAAGGCAAATTCACTTTGCATTACAAGTGCAAACTACAAGTGCAACATGCACTTGAAATTGCTCTGAAAGTGCACTTGGAAGTGCAGTCACTGTAGATCTGAGGGGGACATGAAAGGAAAATAAAAAACAGCATTTTAGCTTGCACATGATTGGATAACAAAATCAACAGAGCTTCCCCTCATTTCAGATCTACCACTCAGACTTACCTAGTTTGCCTTGTGGAACACTGAAATTGCATGAAACTTATAGGATAGGTTTTAGGAAGTTGAGATCTTACGGTAGGCTGTGCAAAGTTTCTTTTACAAAGGTTTTTATTGCAAATGAAGTATTACAAAAGTGTACAAAAAATTACTGGTTACAGTAGACATCAGACAACATCATTTATAAAAAAATAACAAAACAACAAAAAAGACCCCCCCCCGACATCAAAACGTTGGCTATATTGAGCTGTGTACATAACGTTCATGAAGAGGAAATGAAAATCCTAAACGGTTCTGAATGACATAATCATCGGCAAAAATAGCCAATGTAGACAAAGCGTATGAAAACAAAAAAAAAGAAGTACACATTGGAAAATAAGATAATTAAGAAGTGCAATATAGCCCATCGGGTTCGGTTATTTCAGTCTACCATAACCATCAGAATTAACTTGGCTCCGTCTCGGCCAAAGTCTTTAGAGAAAAAAAAAGACTAAGGCAGAAAAGAAGAGATGAATGGAAGTAGGAAACAGAAAGAGAGCAGAAAGAGTAAAAAGAAAAGAACAGAAGAGGGGAGGAGGAGTCCATTCCACTAAAGGGAGCGGGGGTGCACACGGAGACCCTAGATAGACAAAAGTTGGCTGTTTAATCTGGAAGGTTGAATAGAGGATATCCAGGGCCCCCAGGTTCTGAGAAACTTGTCATGAGTATCGAAAGCCAAGGAGGTAAGTTTTTCATTTATCATGATGTCACTCATACGGTTTTTAACTGCCTCGAAACTGAGTGTAGGCGTTTTCCAAGACTTAGCAATGATCAATTTTGTTGCATTAAAAAGGTGTTGGGCTAGTTGACGCTCTGGGCGGAGAAGTTCCTGGATAGGTTTACATAATAGAGCTGCATAAGGGTCTCTTCTCAGGTTGGTATGGAACATATTTCTTAACAGGGCGTATACCCGAACCCACAATCTGCAGGCTCTAGGACAGGTCCACCAAATGTGGGCCATGGACCCTGGTACCGGGCAGCCCCTAAAACAATTAGGGGAATGTGAAGGAATGAATCTTGCCACCCTCTCAGGGGCTGTGCAAAGTTTCAGTGCAATTGAATGAGATTTAGGCACATAATGGTACATTAAGCTCTTTACATTAAATGTTTTAGCATTATAAAATATAGCTTAATGTGAATACATTTTGGTGAGATTTACCAAATGAGCTACTTAATAATGAGCTGAAATTTTCAGAATATGTTGGCATGGGTAGGATATTCTATTGTATGAAGTTTGGGGGACATTGGTTAACATTTAAGGTCTTTTTTGCACATTAAGCCACATTAAGCTCCCTAAAAAAAACAGCTTAATGCCCCTAGTTTGCATGTGTAACACTGAAATGCATTAAACTTAGGCTGTGCAAAGTTTCAGGGCCATTTATGAAGGTTTAGGCACTTTATTGCACATTAAGCAACATTAAGCCATTTTTACATTAAATGTTTTAGCATTGTAAAATATAGCTTAATGTGAATAACTTTTGGTGTGTTAACCAAATGAGCTGAAATTTTCAGCATATATTGGCATGGATAGAGTCTTCTATTCTGTGAAGCTTGGGGGAAATTGGTTAAAATTTAAGGTCTTTTTTGTACGTTAAGCCACATTAAGCTCCCCAAAAAACAAGCTTAATGTCCCTAGTTTGCCTTGTTGAACACCGAATCGCATGAAACTTCTTGGATAGGTTTGGGAAGTTGAGATCTTAGGCTTAGACGTTTCAAGACAATTGATTGAGGTTAAGGCACATTATGGTACATTAAGCTCTTTTTACATTAACCGCTTCAGCCCCGGAAGATTTTACCCCCTCCCTGCGATACGGCACTGTTTAACTGACAATTGGGCGGCCATGCGACGTTCCGGCAATTAAAAATTTACGTCCTTTTTTTCCCACAAATAGCACTTTTCATTTGGTGGTTTTTATTTTTTGCGCTATAAACAAAAAAGAGCGTCAATTTTGAAAAAAAAGCAATATTTTTTACTTTTTACTATAATAAATGTCCCCAAAAATATATAACAAAAAATTTTTTTTCCTCAGTTTAGGCCAATATGTAATATGTAAAAAATAGCAATAAGCATATATTGATTGGTTTGTGCAAAAGTCTTTTTTGTAGGTTAAGCCCCATAGGCTCCCCAAAAATCAAACTTAATGTCCCTAGTTTGCCTTGTGGAACACCGAATTGCATGAAATTTTTATGGATGGACTCTTCTATTGTGTGCAGTTTTGAGGAAATTGGTTAACATTTAGCCCACGTTCACACATGTGCGTTGCGAATTGAAGCTGCGGTTTCACTGCGCAGATAAAAATCAGTTGTTCAGCGGTCCCTCTGTGTTTTAGCTGCTGATCAGCTGCGAATTCAGAAGTAACCCCTGAAGTGTCTAATTAGAGCTGCGAATTTTGAGCTGTCCAATTGTTTGTTATCTATTTGTGAGGCTGCTAATAAAAAGATTGATTTTTTTGGACACTTCCTGTTTGTTCAGGAGTCTGTAGTGTGTTTTTGTATGTTAGCAAAATGTGTGCTACTCTGCCCATGATAATGCCAACAGTTGTTGCTGCAACAGCAGCAATCTTGCTGGAAGTAGAGAAGAGAAGAAGGAGGAGGAGAAGAAGATACTGGGTTCATCCCATAATTGCAAATCGGGAGGAGAGAGGCTAGTTCATGATCCTGTATGAAGACCTCCGTGTGCATGATGAGAATTTTTTTCATTACACGCGCATGTCAATAACTAGGTGAGTCATTTACCTGCCAAGCCATACATTTTTTTCATGCATTTTTCCATAGTAGGGGATGTTTGAAAAAGACACAAGTCCATCAAGTGTAACCTTTGTGTGTGATTATGTCAGTCTTATATTTTGAAAAATAAGCGTTGTCCCCACCCCCCCCCCCCCCAAAAAAAAATACCTTGTCCCCAAGTTGATGAGGACAAGGTGCTTTGTGGAAGGGATCCCACACTGCTTTGTTGTGCAGTTTGTGACCAGACAATTGTTATTGTTAAATTCAAATGCCAGTGGCTAGATCTATGTCCAAATGATGTCACAACTGCAAATGACGTAGGATCTTATTTTTGATGCCACTTCTTTAACCTACATTTTGATGTAGATGAAGGATGCAGGTCTTCTTGGATATAATAATGTTCTCTACCACTTACCTTACTATTTTGAAGACTGTATGGCAAAATGTGTTTCATATATGTATCTAATCTAAGTTTTTTTTAAATTTAGTGTTGACAAATTGCTTGGTTTAATCTCCCCTCACTTGGAGCGTCAGAACCCGTGCTACAGAACAAGTATCCAGCCTGCTGAAAGATTACTGATCACATTAAGGTACTTTTCATCAGTGATGTCCTTTGTCATGTGAATTTTGGAGCATGAAATCGAATGTTTTTACAACTCTTCAAACATGTGTAATTTATAAATATATAACCCGACAAAAGTTGGTGTAATAAGGATTTATTCAATTATCCAAAATATATAAAAAAAAATATATATATATATATATATATATATATATATATATATATATATATATATATATATATATATATATATATATATATATATATATATATATATATAAATAACAAACATTTGCTCATGTAGCCATCATAAATTAACATTGAAAATAAAAAAATAAAAAATAAATGTCTCTCAAGTAGGCCTCTTCAACATAGTTAACCAAACAGGTGTCCTCTTGGTCCTCAACCTTGGACAGACATCATTAATCATATGTTTTTTGGAAAGGGGCTCATTGGAGTAGTGACTGGCGGGAGCTGGGTAATCACTGGCAGTGCTGGGAGCAAGCCTAGCCTCGCCATGTTGACTTGGCACATACATACAAGGATTTTTGGGGGGGGGGGGGGCTGATTGAAGGAATTGGGGATGGGATGGGATAGAGAATGTTACTGTATGGCACTTCATATCTGGAGATTGCCTTTTCAAAACTAGAAGGATAGGATGGGGGATTTTAGGGGTAAGGTTGGTGTTGTTGTTCAGGGTAGTGGACGTATCTGGGGTAGTTAACAGGAGGTCTTGGTGGTGGCACATATGGCACTTTAAATGAAGCTTCCTCATGGCTGTGAGAAGGAGTGCAGCACTTGTTCAATAGTGTTTCGCATTTCAATGTAGCGCTCTGGTGGTACCTTTTTAATTAGAGAGACAAAACTGAGCGCCAGTATAGTATCCAGACCCAGTGCTCCCTGATAGCTGTCCAATTTTTTGTGGTATTGATTCAGTTGGGCAAGTATATAGATCACTATTTACAACCACTAGTTGGGAAAATGCCCTTCATCTTGAAGGATACTTGTCATGTTATTAATGTTTTAGAATAATGTCGAGCACCTGGAAAATCTATTGATGGATACTGCTGAAATTACCTCTCTGTATACGGTTATTCCACACAAGTTGGATTTTAATGTGGTTGAAAATTTTTTGGAGCAAAGGTCTGACACACAGTATCTCACAAAAGTGAGTACACCCCTCCCATTTTTGTAAATATTTTATTATATCTTTTCATGTGACAATACTGAAGAAATCAAACTTTTCTACAATGTAAATTAGTGAGTGTACAGCTTGTATAACAGTGTACATTTGCTGTCTCCTCAAAATAACTCAACACACAGCCATTAATGTCCAAACTGCTGGCAATAAAAGTGAGTACACCCCTAAGTGAAAATGTCCAAAATGAGCCCAAAGTGTCAATATTTTGTGTGGCAACCATTATTTTCTAGCACTGCCCTAACCCTCTTGGGTATGACCTTACACCACCCCACCTTCCATTTGAGGATGCCCCACGGATGCTCAGTAGGGTTTAGGTATGAAGAAATGCTTGGCCAGTCCATCACCTTTACTCTCAGCTTCTTTAGCAAGGCAGTGGTCATCTTGGAGGTGTGTTTGGGGTCATTATCATGTTAGAATACTGCCCTGCTGCCCATTCTCTGAAGGGAGGGGATCATGCTCTGCTTCAGTATGTCACAGTACATGTTGGCATTCATGGTTCCCTCAATGAACTGTAGCTCTCCAGTGCCAGCAGTCCCAGACCATGACACTCCCACCACCATGTTTGACTATAGGCAAGTCACGCTTGGTTTTGTACTCCTCATCTGGTTGCCACCACACATGCTTGACACCATGTGAACAAAATAAGCCTATCTTGGTCTCATCAGACCACAGGAAATGTTCCAGTAATCCATGTCCTTAGTCTGCTTGTCTTCAGCAAACTGCATCATCTATAGAAGAGGCTTCCTTCTAGGACCTCAGCCATGCAAATGAATTTCATTCAGTGTGCGGTGTGGTCTGAGCCCTGACAGGCTGACCCCCCACCCCTTCAACCTCTGCAGCAATGCTGGCAGCACTCATACGTCTATTTCCCAAAGACAACCTCTGGATACGATGCTGAGCATGTGCACTCAACTTCTTTGGTCAAGCGTGGCGAGGCCTGTTCTGAGTGGACCCTGTCCTGTTAAACTGCTGTATGGTCTTGGCCGCCATGCTGCAGCTCAGTTTCAGGGTCTTGGCAATCTTCTTATAGCCTAGGCCATCTTTATGTAGAGCAACAATTTCAGAGAGTTCTTTTCCATGAGGTGCCATGCTGAACTTTCAGTGACCAGTATGAGAGCGATAACACCAAATTTAACACACCTGTTTCCCATTCACACTTGAGACCTTGTAACACTAACGAGTCACATGACACTGGGGAGGAAAATGGCTAATTGTTCCCAGTTTGGACATTTTCACTCATGGGTGTAATCACTTTTGTTGCAAGTGTTTTAGGTGTTGCTTTATTTTGAGGGGACAGCAAATTTACACTGTTATACAAGCTGTACACTCACTACTTTACATTGTAGCAATGTGTCATTTCTTCAGTGTTGTCATATGAAAAGATATAATAAAATTTTTACAAAAATGTGAGGGTTGTACTCACTTTTGTGAGATACTGTATCTGTACAGCAGGGGATTTTTAGTTTGGATTTTCTGCCACCCATAACTATTTTTGGTTTGGGGGCAGTATTTTCTTTAGGATAAGGGAGTTGCATTGGGCGCTAAATATGCCCCCATCTTGGTCACCCATTTTATGGTGAAGATGTTGCTATATCTATAATGTCTATAAGCTATTGCTATGATTTTAAAAGACTTTTTTTCCTTGCGAAATGCCACTTTGTGCAGGGACAGTTCTAAGCACGGGAAACATGCGCCCCTTCACGGGCATACTATACACACCCCCCAGGTACAAAATTTAAAGGAATATTACACTTTTATTGTTTCACTTTAATCATTATTAAAATCACTGCTCCTGAAAAAAACGGCCGTTTTTAAAACTTTTTTTTGCATTGATCCATGTCCCCTGGGGCAGGACCCAGGTCCCCAAACACTTTTTAGGACAGTAACTTGCATATTAGCCTTTAAAATTAGCACTTTAGATTTCTCCCATAGACTTGTACAGGGTGTTCCGGCTTTTCGAATTTGCCGCGAACATCCCAATTTGTTCACTGTTCGCTGAACAGGCGAAAAGGCAATGTTCGAGTCGAGCATGAGTTCGACTCGAACTCGAAGCTCATCCCTATATACAAACTACTACAGCAACAATGACAGATAAAAATAAAACAGTGTGTTTAAATTGTTAGCAGAATGACAGCTCCCAGCAACTTCCTGGTTGTATAGAGTTTAGGATTTATAGAAATTATTACTTCTAAATATTTAAAAGAGGTAGCTACCTAAATGGATGTGGCAGATAGGAATGAGCCGAACACCCCCCCGGTTCGGTTCGCACCAGAACTTTCGAACGGACCCCAAATTCGAACGAACTTTAGAACCCCATTGAAGACTATGGGACTCGAACGTTCGAAATGAAAAGTGCTAATTTTAACGGCTAATATGCAAGATACTGTCCTAAAAAGGGTTTGGGGACCTGGCTCCTGCCCCAGGGGACATGGGTCAATGCCTAAAATGTTTTTAAAAATGGCCGTTTTGGCGAGAGCACTGATTTTAATGACGATTAAAGTGAAAAAAAAGTGAAATATTCCTTTAAATATGGTGCCTGGGGGGTGTCTGTAGTATGCCTGTGAAGTGCCACGTCTTTCCCGTGTTTAGAACAGTCCCTGCACAAAATGACATTAAACGGAAATAACACCATTTAAAACTGCTTGCGGTTTTAATGTTATATCTGGTTCCTGCAATATGGTTGAAAATCATTGAGAAAAATGGCATGGGTAGCCCTCCCTGCCCATTACCAGCCTATTTGGGTCTTGTACGCATATTAAGGGGAACCCTGTACCCATATTAAAAAAAGGAAATGCGTGTGGCCCCCAGGCCCTATATACTCAGAACAGCAGTATACAGGCGGTGCAAACAAGACAGGGACTGTGTAGGTTTGTTGTGTTAAGTTGAATCTGTTTGTAATTTTCAACTGGTACATTTTTAAAGTGTAGCTCCAGTCAAAAAAACTATTTTTAAGCTTTTTGGAAAACATAGGGAAGGGTTATCACCCCTGTATAATTTGTTTTGTCGTCCATCTTTTTTCATCTCACTTGCTGTTGTCTCCTTCCGTTTGCAAGTAGGAGATGTTTGTAAATTGGATGTTTGAAGGTAGGGGCCTGCCCTATATGCTCTGCAGAAATGGCGGAACAAGGTGTTGGTTTTGCCACAACATTGTAAGCCCTCAAAGTGACTCTTGGTGGGCGCTGGAGCGCCCTGCTGTGAACGATTATATCAAGAATTGTAATTACATGCCATTGTTGAACAGTGGTAGAAAAATTGACCTTTGGTGGTTGTGGTGCTGGTGCCACAACACTATAAGTCCTCACCGTTACTCTTGGTGGGCACAGGAAGGGGCCCTCCTGTGAAATATTATATCAAGAATTGTAATTACATGTCCCTGTTAAACAGGGGCAGAAAAATTGGGCCTTAGGCACTGGTGCTGGTGCCACCACACTGCAACCTCTGCCATATACTCTAGTTTTATTGCAGGAATTAGCCCTGCTTCAAAGCATTGCATCAAAAATTGTAATTAAACGCCCCTGTTAAACAGGGGCAGAAAAATTGGGCCTTAGGCACTGGTGCTGGTGCCACCACACTGCAACCTCTGCCATATACTCTAGTTTTATTGCAGGAATTAGCCCTGCTGCAAAGCATTGCATCAAAAATTGTAATTAAACGCCCCTGTTAAACAGGGGCAGAAAAATTGGGCCTTAGGCACTGGTGCTGGTGCCACCACACTGCAACCTCTGCCATATACTCTAGTTTTATTGCAGGAATTAGCCCTGCTGCAAAGCATTGCATCAAAAATTGTAATTAAACGCCCCTGTTAAACAGGGGCAGAAAAATTGGGCCTTAGGCACTGGTGCTGGTGCCACCACACTGCAACCTCTGCCATATACTCTAGTTTTATTGCAGGAATTAGCCCTGCTGCAAAGCATTGCATCAAAAATTGTAATTAAACGCCCCTGTTAAACAGGGGCAGAAAAATTGGGCCTTAGGCACTGGTGCTGGTGCCACCACACTGCAACCTCTGCCATATACTCTAGTTTTATTGCAGGAATTAGCCCTGCTGCAAAGCATTGCATCAAAAATTGTAATTAAGCGCCCCTGTTAAACAGGGGCAGAAAAATTGGGCCTTAGGCACTGGTGCTGGTGCCACCACACTGCAACCTCTCCCATATACTCTTGTTTGATTGCAGGAATTAGCCCTGCTGCAAAGCATTGCATCAAAAATTGTACTTAAACGCCCCTGTTAAACAGGGGCAGAAAAATTGGGCTGATGGCATCAACCAGAACCAGAAATGTTCTTCCAACATATCAGCGGAGGAGGAAGAGGATAGACAATCAACATAACAGGACAGTCACTCAGCATCAGCATAGGCAGTCTTGAAGGGATGTGATATTTCAAAAAAAATTATTCTGTTACATTAGCTTCAGGTGCTTGGTAGCTGTGGGTGATCCAAGACTGATTCATCTTGATGAAGGTCAGTCGATCAACTGATTCGGTGGACAGGCACACCCTGTGATCGGTAAACAAAGCCACCAGCAGCACTGAAGGTGCGTTCCGAAAGAACGCTGGATGCAGGACAGGCCAGTAGCTCAATTGCATACTGTGCAAGCTCTGGCCAGTGATCCATCCTCAAGACCCAGTAAGCCAGAGGATTTTCGGTGGGAAAGGTGTTCAAGTCTGACCTTGCCCCTAGGTATTCCTGCACCATGTAAATCAGACGCTGGCGATGGGTGCTGGAACCAATCATACCTTGGGGCTGCGGACTAAAAAATTGTCTAAAAGCATCAGTCAGACGGCCACCTTCTCCACCGCTCCTTCTGACCGATGCCTCAGCAACACGTTGTCCAGGACCAGGAGTTTGTAACCTCCGGGTCTCTGGGAACGCGTTGCACAGACCTTTCTGCAAAGCCTCCCGGAGATGTCTCATCCTCTGCTCCCTCTGCGATGGCAAGATAAGGTCGGCAACCTTACCCTTGTACCGTGGATCAAGGAGAGTGGCCAGCCAGTAATGGTCCCTCTCCTTGATCCGAAGAATACGAGGATCCTTCCGCAGGCTTTGCAGGATCAGGGAGGCCATGCAGCGTAGGTTAGCTGAGGCATTCGGTCCGGAGTCCTCTGGGTCACTAAGGACAACATGATCCGCAGCTACCTCCTCCCAGCCACGTACAAGTCCACGTGTTTCTTGGGACTATAAATCATCCCTACAAGACTGCTGCTGCTGCTGCTGATGCTGAGTGCCAGCCTCCACCTCCATGCTGACACAATCATCCTCCTCCTCCTCTTCATCCTCTTCCTGTGTGATGGGTGGCACAGCAGGAACACTGTCTGGATAAAGGGGGCCTTGAGAGGCAAGGAAGTCCTCCTCTTCCTGCCTCTGTTCTGCCTCAAGTGCCCTGTCCATTATTCCACGCAGCGTATGCTCCAAGAGGTGGACAAGAGGTACAGTGTCACTGATGCATGCACTGTCACTGCTCACCATCCTTGTGGCCTCCTCAAACAGTGACAGGACAGTGCATGCATCCCTGATCATGCCCCACTGGCGTGGTGAGAAAAAACCGAGCTCCCCTGACCCTGTCCTGGTGCCGTAGTCGCACAAGTACTCATTGATGGCCCTCCTTTTGGAGCTCAGCCAGCCGAGCACAGGCATTAAATGATCGGCGGAAATGCACACAGACTTTCCTGGCCTGCTTCAGGACATCCTGTAAGCCGGGGTACCTGCCCAAGAACCGCTGCACCACCAGGTTAAGGACGTGAGCTACACAGGGCACATGGGTCAGTTGTCCCTGTCGGAGGGCGGAGAGGAGGTTGGTGCCATTGTCGCAAACCCCCATTCCTGGCTTAAGCTGGCGTGGCGTCAACCACCTCTCGGCCTGCCCCTGCAGAGCTGACAAAACATCCGCCCCAGTGTGGCTCCTGTCCCCCAAACAAACCAGCGCAAGCACGGCATGGCATCGTTTTGCCTGCGTTCTTGCGTAGCCCCTGGAACGCCTACAGACCACCGCTGGTTCTGAGGACAGAGCACTGGAAGAGGCCATGGAGGAAGAAGAAGAGGAGGGGGTGGAGGAGAGAGGTGTGTCACAACCAATAGTAGCATTTTGGAGGCGTGGTGGCGGAACAACCTCCAACACTACTGCACCTTGTCCTGCATCCTTCCCAGCTGCCAGAAGAGTGACCCAATGGGCCGTGAAAGACAGGTAACGTCCCTGTCCATGCCTGCTGGACCATGAGTCAGCGGTAATATGCACCTTACCGCTGACCGCCCTGTCCAGCGAGGCAAGGACATTGCCTTCCACATGCCGGTAGAGAGCCGGAATCGCCTTCCGTGAGAAAAAGTGGCGTTTGGGGACCTGCCACTGAGGAACCGCACATTGTACAAACTCACGGAAGGGGGCCGAGTCTACCAACTGAAAAGGCAGCAGTTGAAGTGCTAGCAATTTAGCCAAGCTAGCATTCAACCGCTGGGCATGTGGATGGCTGGGAGTGAACTTCTTTTGCCGGTCCAGCAGCTGGGGCAGGGACATTTGCCTGCTATAATCGGACATGGGTGTACCGCTAGCAGAGTTCCCGGAAGCACTTGGCTGTGACACACCTAATTCTACACCTTCATTCCTCTCAGAGCAGGTTTCAGAGAGGACTGAAGGTCTAGTGGGGTTGGAGATGCCAGCTGATGAGGAGCAAGGAGAGGTCCGCTTTGTTCTTTGGTGTGGGTCTTTGAGGTACGCTTGCCAACGAGCTGCATGGCAGGTCAACATATGTCTGGTCAAGCATGTGGTGCCCAAGCGGCTGATGTTTTGGCCACGTGAGATACGCTTGAGACATATGTTGCAAATAGCAGCGGTGCGATCTGATGCACTCGTCTCAAAAAAGGCCCACACCAAAGAACTTTTAGAATAACGCGCAGAGGCAGCGCTCTGCACAGGCGGAGCTCTGCGGTGTGATTCAGTCGGTGTGCTGCCCCTAAGCTGGCCCCCGGAGGGCATCCTGCCTCGTTGGACATGTGCCTCCTCCTCCTCCTCCTCCTCCTCTCTCCTTCCAGGCACCCACGTAGAGTCAGTGCCCTCATCATCCCCTCCCTCTTCATCGCTGTAGCAAACCTAGCAGTATGCTGCAGCTTGTGGAACATGACTGCCAGATTGCTGTCCTTCTTGAGCATCCCCTCTCTCTGCGCTCACGCTACTGCCTTCCTCTAGCTGAGTGTCATCATCAGAGCCCACAAAACACTGGGCATCCTCCTGGAGCATGTACCCAACACTGTGCTCAAAGAGTTCAGGAGACTCCTCAGGAGGACGTGGTGGGTCTAGGGAAGGAGTCACTGATGATGACATTGAGAGGAGGGAAGACGATGCGTTGGCAGCTGCTTTGCTAGTACCCTGAGACTGGGTGAGAGAGGATGAGGAGGATGAAGAGGGCTTGGTCATCCACTCTACCAAGTCGTTGGCATGTTGCGGTTCAACATGTCCAGCTGCTGAAAAGAAGGACAAGCGTGTCCCATGGCCACGTGCTGATGACAATGCACCGCGTCCACGACCAGCACTGTTGTCTCTAGACACAGAGCTTGCTTGCCCTCTTTTATCGGCTCGCGCCTGTCTGCCTCTCCTTGCTGGCCTTCCGGACATGGTAATGGCCTGAAGGGAGTTGGGTAAAAAAGCAGTTGGGTAGTGTATATTGTGCTAGAGGCACACAACACCCACTAACTCCTGCAGATGCCTTTATTATAGAACACCAGAGATAAAGGGGTATATACAGATGTATACTGTGCTGTGCTGGAAGCACACACAACTTCAAATAACTCCTGCAGATGGCAAGTGGGCTCAAATAGAGAACAGCTATGTAGGTGGATATAGCGGTATGTACTGGGTACAGAGCACGCAGACAGCACGCACTATCTCCTAACACTACTGACTGCAAGCTCTATTATAAAAGATAGATCACTAGCTATACAGGTGAGGTGAATATAGCGGTGTATACTGCGGTCAGGGCACGCAGACAATAACCACTACACAACAGCAAGATCGAAAATCGGCCGAAAACGATCGGTGTGTACTGTGTTGAAGGTACACAGAACACCCACTGCTTCAGACGCCAACACACTACACAAGGCCGCCGCGCTGGCGGCCTTATATAGTGTGGGGCGTGCACTACACAGCCCGAGCTATGATTGGCCACAGGCATCCTGCCTGTGGCCAATCATGGCTCTCCTCGCTGCTGGCGCTGCGATTGGCCAAGCATGCGGGGTCACAGTGCATGCTTGGCCAATCATGAGCCAGCAATGCACTGCGCCATCGCAGTGCATTGTGGGCCGTGAGCGCCACACGAATTTGGCGCGAACGGACCAAAATGTTCGGACTTCGCGGAACGGACGAACAGCCAATGTTCGAGTCGAGCATATGTTCGACTCGAACACGAAGCTCATCCCTAGTGGCAGAGCGGGGTAGAGAGTATTTCAGTTCATTAATAGGTAACTATACAGACTGAAGCCTCGTACATAGGCTTAGGTTTTCAGATGGAAGAACATCCGTTTTTTGTGGCATGCTAGTCTCATGTCGAAAGTGAAGAGGTTACTCACAATAAGAAAATTTTCGTACAACAGAATAGAACGTCAGAAGTCACGTAATGTGTTGAATAATTTTGTATGTATTCTTTCGTTTCTGAGCATGCATCTTGCTCTTCCGATTTGTTTCATACAAAAACCATACAAATGAAACCAAAATTGGACACTGAGTTCACATCCGACAAGAATTTTATAGTCTGCACATCCAGCTTTTGTCTGACGAAAAGCGAAATTGACTGTTGAAAGCATCATACTAACGATCTGAAAATCATCAGACAGCTCTTCATACGAATTTTTCCATCCAATTTTGCTATCATGTGTATGGGCCTTTACTCATTACTTACTCAATTAATTATTAATCCTAAAAAATGAGCAAAGATAGTAATTACAGACATAGCATTTACTAAAGAGCGGCTTGTATCACCTAAAAATAAAAACATCATAGTCCGGATTCACAATTGTATGTAATGTATTACCACAAACGAGTGATTTGCGAGTATTTTAGCTATTATTTTAACAGCCACTGAGGCAAGGATATCAAGTAGTACAAATTTAGATGGGTTGCATCCTTACCTGGTTTTAGTAAATCCACCAGTAGGGGGGACCAGATGTTTGGGTCGAACATCGGGTGTTTGCCCGTTTTCCGAAGAACGAACATTATGGGGCGTTTGCAGCAAATTTGAGCACCATGGAAAGCCCTATAATGCACTGTGAGATTGCAGTGCATTGCTTTATGATGATTGGCCAGAGCATGCACCTGACCTGCATGCTTTGGCCATTCCCAGTGCCCTCTACTAAAAGAGCCATAATTGGGTGCCTTTGGCCAATCATGGCTCAGGGTGACAAAGTCCCCGTCCCACACAATATAAGGCTCCCTACACGGCGGCCCTGTGTAGTCTTTTTGGTGTGGATGGAGAGATAGCAGGCAGGTTATTCAGTTAGTGGAAAAAAGAGAGGGGAAGGGTGGGACTTTAGATGACGTGCGTGGGTTAGAGCCAGACAAAACCATATACATATGTAAAAAAATTTATTCTTTATTAGACCAAAAATAGGGCATGGATCAACCCATATAAGTGCATAATAGCACATTGGCATATAAAATACAAAGTATCAAAATACATATTGAGGATAGTCACCAACTTGACACAGAAAATAAATATTGTACATCACAGTCCCCCAAATGGAGTAGACATAACATTATATCAGGGTGGTAAAGCAATAAAACCATCTAGAATCATAAATATGAAATGGATGCATCAGAATAAGCTCCACGACACTTTATGGACTTCTATCCACTCATCAGGAGCAAATGCATCCATATACTAAAAAAAGGATAAAAATCACCATTATAGTTTGATATAATCACAGACTGGGGGGGTGGAGGGATTAAGGATGATGATAAATAGATAAACGGCCATAACTGAATGTACTCACATAAGAACTGATACTGAGACCATGCGATACCACCTGCCGGAGGTCAGACAGATAATTATGTCCAGCATGGGAGCTGAAGAATGGACCCAAGCATGAACCAGGAGCACACACACAGTCCCCCAAAAAGTGTATATGGAAAAATCTTGATGTAGCTGGGGATGGGGTTTCTATACTGTATACAATAAAGTAAGTGGTTTGCCACCATAAAATTAAAATAAAATTAAAAAGAAATGTCATATAGTAGACCCATCACCACAGTAAAGAAGTATATTGTGAAGCATATTATCAAGGTGAACAGAGTGAAAAAATAAGGTGTCCATATAGTAAAAATAGGTAAGAGGAAATGAGATTCCTGAGTGAGTGATGTGCTAGAGGTGTTGAGGAGAGATAGTCTGCAAGCAAGTGATGTGCTGGAGAGAAAAGAGGAGTTGTATATAGTCTCAAGTCCCTGAATTGTCCAATCATCTGGGCATCTCATAAATTTCCCTATCCCTATCCAAGTTTATTCCCCTCAATAGAATTAACAAAAACAAAGTTCAAGGACTGGTTTTCTGCCTGAGGATGAATGAGAACTGTGTGCCTGCCTGGGCAGGGTGACAGACAGACTATACAACACTCAGCAGCCCTCAAGAGGGTACCGCTACATATACTTCTACTCTGAATTCAGTTCAGGTGTATCAGAATGAACCTGATCTGTCAGTCAGTGATTTAACAGCCAATCACATTTAAAGGACAGCATGTAAAGAGAGCCGATCAGCGGCATCTCCTCACAGGACAGACTGTACAGACAATTAGGGCACTGATTACAGTGCTGCCCTAGTAGTGCCCAGCAAGTGATGCCAGTCTGTGCCCATCAGTGACACCAATCAGTGCTGCCTTTCAGTGCCACCCATTAATGCCCATCATTGCCACCCATAAGTTCCACCTATCGGTGCCACCTATCAGTGCCACCGCCTATCAGTGAACTTCAGTGAAGGAAAAAAATGACTTACAATGCCTTGAAAAAGTATTCATACCCCTTCAAATGTTCCACATTTTGTCATGTTACAACCAAAAAGCTCTGTCAGATTGGATGGAGAGCGTCTGTGAACAGCAATTTTCAAGTCTTGCTACAGATTCTCAATGGGATTTAGGTCTGGACTGTGACTGGGCCTGGGCTATTCTAACACATGAATATGCTTTCATCTAAACCATTCCATTGTAGCTCTGGCTATAAGTTTAGGATCACTGTCCTGCTGGAAGGTGAACCTCCGTCCCGGTCTCAAGTCTTTTGCAGACTCTAACAGGTTTTCTTCTAAGATTGCCCTGTATTTGTCTCCATCCATCTTCCCATCATCTCTGACCAGCTTCCCTGTCCCTACTGAAGAAAACCATCCCCACCACATGATGCTACCACCACCATGTTTCACGGTGGGGATGGTGTGTTCAGGGTGATGTGCAGTGTTAGTTTTCCCCCACACATAGCGTTTTGCATTTAGGCCAAAAAGTTGAATTTTGGTCTCATCTGATCAGATCACCTTCTTCCACATCTTCTTGCCAATCTTCCATAAAGGGCAGATTTGTGGAGAGCATGACTAATAGTTGTCCTGTGGACAGATTCTCCCACCTGAGCTGTGGATCTCTGCAGCTCCTCTAGAGTTACCATGGACCTCTTGGCTCTTCTCTGATGAATGCTCTCCTTGCCCGGCCGGTCAGTTTAGGTGGACGGCCATGTCTTGGTAGGTATGCAGTTGTGCCATACTCTTTCCATTTTCGATGATGTATTGAACAGAGCTCTGTGAGATGTTCAAAGCTTGGGAGATTTTTATATAACCTAACCCTGCTTTATACTTCTCCACAACTTTATCCCTGACCTGTCTGGTGTGTTCCTTGACTTTCATGATGCTTGTGTTTGTTCACTAAGGTTCTCTAACAAACCTCTGAGGGCTTCACAGAACAGCTGTATTTATACTGAGATTACATTACACACAGGTGGACTCTATTTACAAATTATGTGACTTCTGAAGGCAATTGATTCCACTAGATTTTAGTTAGGGGTATCAGAGTAAACGGGGTGCCATACAAATGCCCTCCCACACTTTTCACATATTTATTTGTATCAATTATCATTTTCCTTCCACTTCACAATTATGTGACACTTTGTGTTGGTCTATCACATAAAATACATTTACATTTTTGGTTGTAACATGACAAAATGTGGGGAATGTCAAAGGGTATGAATACTTTTCAAGACAATGTATTTATTTATTTATTTTTATTTTTTTAATTCGGGCTTTTTTCATATTTTAGCAAAAAATAAACCCCCCAGTGGTGATTAAATACCACCAAAACGAAAACTCCATTTGTGTGAAAAAAGGACTACAATGTAATATGGGTACAGTGTTGCTTGACAGCGCTATTATCATTCAGAGCCCAGGTTCACACTAACATCGGGAATTAAATCAAGCGAGTACAGATGAACTATTGAACGATTTCATACTCGCTTGTCAATCCCGACATTGGGGTGCGATTTCAGAGACATCTGTGTTCCTATACAAATGTCTATTGAAATCGCATTCCGAAGTTGCCACAAGTAGTACAGAAACTACTTTTGGGAATCGGTTTGACACTGCAAGTGGAATCGTTGCGCCGTTGCACCGATTGCATGCCAAATCACTCCAATGAGAACATGGGTTTAATGTGAGAGCACTGAAAGCTGTAAATTGTCCTGAGCAGGAAGGGGGTGAAAGTGCCTGGTAGGCAAGAGGTTAAATGATAAGGCCGAGGGAGAGACAGAGTAGGATAGAAGAGAGGGAGGAGGGGGGAGTATGGTCACAGCTCGCTCACTCACTTGCACAATGCACAGTCCCAGCAGGAGGCTCACTGGCTCAGTCAGTGTCTTCATGTTTAGGATGGGACTTTGTGGCTGCCGCCTTTAAAGTTTCCCGCCCGCATATCCCCTTTACACAGCAGACGGCTGCATTGAGTGTGGGCAGGCACAGGGAGAGAGGTGCGGGAAGAGGCAGAGCTGTTCGTTCTCCCATTAGTGTAGACTAGAGGAGGGCTGTACTCTGCAAGACGGAACACACACTCTCAGCCCTGTGACAGGTGCAGCCAATGTCCCTGCCACAGGACACATCGCAGCTGCAGCATGGGATGGAGATTATGGAGGGATCACTGCTATTTGGCCGCTAATTCAGGATCCAGCCCTGTTCACCCCCCGCTGGGAGCTGCCCAAGCAGTAGCACTTGCCCGGATCCAGAAACTGCACATGCACATTTCTGAGCTGGCCGCATAGCGGCCCTTTTACAGGGAATCAGAGCAGCCTGGGGGGAAATTGCCACTCTGCCCCCCAGCCCAGCCCGCCCCTGGCCCTGGCAAATTCACAAACTTGCATGGCGATTTTCTTCAACCCTTCTCTTCAGAAGATGCTCCTGTCGAGGTGTTAACTTCCGTAGATGTCCTGGATGTCTCTGTAAAATGGTTGCAGTTCCATCTTAAATTTTTTATATCACTTTTGCTACAGTATTCTGATTGATAAGAAAAGCTTTGCTGATCTTCTTGTAGCCTTCACCTTTCTTGTGTAAAGAAATTATTTTCTTTCTCAGGCCTTGTGACATTTATCTTCCATGTGATGCCATTGCTGACAGCAAGAAATGGGAAGGGGTTTTCTTTGTTAAGTAACGCCCTTTTATAATCAACTCTCTGCTGGACACATGTTGAATATATATATATATATATATATATATATATATATATATATATATATATATATATATATATATATATATATATATATATATATATATATATATATATATATATATATATATATATATATATATATATATATATACATATATATATATATATATATATATATATATATATATATATATATATATAAAATTAAACTCACTTGTATTTGAATTCTTGTTAATTAGGTTTTTGTTGTCTAAAATTTAACTTTGCGCCTAAGACTTTCATTGGGGTGTATTCATTTTTGCAACATGGTCTTGCATACATTTTTTAGGAAAAATACTCTTTTGTGTGTGCAAATTAACAAATCTTGGTTGCAATTAATGGCCTGCATTTGTGGGAGTATTTTGTAGTTTAGTGTCCAATAGAAAATATAGATTCTGAAAGGAAAATAAATGTTATCTGACAAATCTGTTGGGGTGTACTCATTTATGCTGAGCACTGTATATTCACTTATTGATAATTAGCAATACCAGATTGATATATCACTATAAAAATAACAGGTCTTTGCCACTAAAAGTCCAATTTATTTTGTTACTGTAATTTACTTAACTTATTAATCACTTTCTACCACTGAAAACCTCCTGTATGGACTACAGTACACATAAAACTTTCTTAAATCTTATGATCCATCTATGATATTATAGAATAGTTGTCAGGATATATCAACCCCAGAACATAACAGTTAGGACAGTTATTATAAATCAATTACTTTTAGCCATGTTGATTTATACTTATGCCCCTAGTAGAACAGCTTACTTTAATAGGTCAATACTCTCAAGAGTGTACCTAATTTATAGCTCTACAGGATTTCTGCATTTATTAACTTTGTGAATCTATTATAGTCTATAGAATTTGGAATAGATTGAATAGAGGTATTACAAAATGCCATTGGGTCCTCACTATAGTGTTGTACAAAATGTCTAGATAGACTATATTTTGTAATTCTGTATGTATATTAAAGCTGTGGTTTTTTAAGCGCTTACATAATATCTGAATAGCTTACATACATACATATTGTAAGCCATGTGTACATTCTATATTATAGACAATATATTGAATACTACAATTCATAAAGGATTTGATCTCCTAACTTTCATTATTAGCTGTTGATCTAAATTAGTTTTTGCCATGTGTTATTGACAGTATGAGTATCTGGTGTGTCCATATCTATAACGTTTCTTTTTGCTAGTTGACAAGAAGCTAATATTTTTTATTGTAGTTTTTGAGATCAATTTGATGGGAGCAACTATATTCCCTAATGGTTTTTATTCATCTAAAATGTATTTTAGATTTTTTTCAGGAGTTGTTTCTTTAGTAGTGGATTTTGGTTTAAACGAAAGTCAATACCTATCTAGTATGGATTGAATTTCCTTGTGCTGTTCACTATAAATGGTAGTAAATGTAAATATCTCCATAAATGTTTTCTTTTTCTTTTCTGATTGTCTAGTTCTAACTTTTAAACAGTCGATTTGCCTTGGTCTTTTTGCAGGTCTAATGCTCCCTGATCTTCATTTTTTAACCACTTACTGACCTCTGCACGACGATGTACGTCCCTTTTTTGAAGAGGGATATCTCGGTAACGGCAGTAGCTGCTGCCACAACCGAGGTATCCATCTCTTCAGGCGGCGGTTCGGTAAACGATAATGGTGGTCTGTGCAGCGGATTAGCCACAAGATCACCATTATCGGTGGTGGGAGAGGTGCCATCCCCCCTCCCGCCCCCCTCCCGCACCCTCCAGAGCAGTCGGCAGCAGCAGTGGCGATTGGGTCCTGTCACTTCCTTGGTATGGAGACAAGTGAGGCTAAGATGGCCCCCACCCATCTTCATACCATAGCAGGGCGGAAGTGACGTCAAAAAGCCCATACCTCTTAAAGGCACATTTTTTCAATGTAATTTTTTCAAATGACATCTTTTTTTTTTTATTGCATTTAAGTCCAAATATGAGATCTGAGGTCTTTTTGACCTCAGATCTCATATTTAAGAGGACCTTTCATGTTTTTTTCTATTACAAGGGATGTTTACATTCGTTGTAATAAGAATAAAAGTGACCCAAATTATTATTATTTTTTTTTAAACTGTGTAAAAATAATCTAAAAAAAAATTGGGCTAACTTTACTGTTGTCTTATTTTTTTATTCAAAAAAGTGATTTTTTTCCAAAAAAGAGTGCGCTTGTAAGACCAATGCGCAAATATGGTGTGACAAAAAGTATTGCAATGACCGCCATTTTATTCTCTAGGGTGTTAGAAAAAAAATTACAATGTTCTAGCAAAAAAACTTGTTTTTAACTTGTAAACACCGGGTCTGAAATAGAGGCCTGGTCCTTAAGAGGTTACGATATTTTTATGTTGAAATCTTTGATATATCGTATTAACTTGTTTAGTAAAGATGTCATCAGAAGCACAATTATGCCTAATTCTTTTGAATTAGTTACATAGAATGTTCTATAGCTATGGTCTGAAGTGAGAACCATCAAAATGGAGATAGCTGTGTGTATTTTCTGTTTTTAAATAGTTTTAGTGGTGATGAAATTGCCAACGTTACCTACAGTATCTGACAAAAGTGAGTACACCCCTCACATTTTTGTAAATATTTTATGATACCTTTTCATGTGACAACACTGAAGAAATTACAGTTTGCTACAATGTAAAGTAGTGAGTGTACACCTTGTATAATAGTGTAAATTTTCTGTCCCCTCAAAATAACTCAACACACAGCCATTAATGTGTAAACCGCTGTCAACAAAAGTGAGTACACCCCTAAGTTAAACTGTTCAAATTGGGCCCAATTAGCCATTTTCCCTCCCCGCTTTCATGTGACCCATTAGTGTTACAAGATCTCAGGTGTGAATGGGGAGCAGGTGTGTTTAAATGTAAATACTGTTGTACAGAACTGGAGGAAACCAGTGGGACGCAAGTACACCAATCGACTGTACAGAGAGAAGTCTGGCCAGAAGAAGTCTTCATGGAAGAATTATGGCCAAATTCCATACCTCCAACATGGAAACAGGGCTAAGCGAGTCAACTATGCATGAAAAAGGGAATTGAGGTGCAGAAAAATGGCTGCAGGTGCTTTGGACTGATGAGTCACAATTTAAAATATTTGGCTGTAGCAGGAGTCAGTTTGTTCACCAAAGAGCTGGAGAGAGGTACAATAATGAGTGTCTGCAAGTGACAGAGAAGCATGGTGGAGGTTCCTTGCAAGTTTGAGCCTCCATTTCTGCAAATAGAGTTGGAGTTTTGGTCAGAATCAGTGGTGTCCTTGCTGAGAAGCACAGACAGATATAGTACTTATCTATCATGTTATACTATCAGGGAGGCATGTGATTGGACCCAAATTTATTTTGCAGCAAGACAAGGACCCTCAAACATGTAGTCAGTGTCATTAATAACTATCTTCAGTGCAAAGAACAAGGAGTCTTGGAAGTAATAGTATGACCCTCACAGAGCCATGATCTCAACATCATGGAGTCTGTCTGGGATTACATGAAGAGACAGAAGATCTGTGGTTTGTTCTCCAAGATGTCTGGAGCAACCTTTCTGTCAAGTTCCTTCAAAAGCTGTGTGCAAGTGTACTTAGAAGAATTTATGCTGTTTTGAAGGCAGGGGGGTGGTCACATCAAATATTACTTTGATCTGGATTCCCCTTCTATTCATATATTATCTATTTTGTTAATTGATAAAAAACTATAAACACTTCTATTTTAAAAAGCATCCTAACTTTACAGTATTTTTTTCACACCTGCCAAAAACACACAAAAAATGCACAGTTGTGTGTTATATATATATATTTATTTATTTATTTTTAATTTTTTTCACATTCGGCTCTGGTCCTCTGCTTCTCACTGTCATTTGTAAACAGAGAAGCACAGATTCTTAGTTTGCAAGTGACAACTTGCCTCCCAGTGGCTCCCACAGATCTTGTCTCCCGAGTGGCTCCCAAAGAGTGCAGAACGGGGACAAGGGACATGTAGGTGACCCGATGCAGTGCAGTTATGGGATGGGGAGGAGCATTTCTGGTAGGCTGCATGCACCCTCTATGGTCCTCATCTGTTGCCTGGTGCCAGGTGCCTACGCCCCACTGGATGATCTCACAGCAGAGAGGCTGAGGCACCTACAGAATGTATGGCTGGTGGCTGGTGGTTCAGCTACAAAGGTAGGACACACAGGGGATAGTGGAGCTTTTGAGGGGGGGAGAAGATGAGGGTAGTGGAGAGGGGGTGAGCTGAGGAGGGGTGAAAATTGGATATGGGATGCAGAGGTAAGAAGCTGTTAAAGAGAGCTGAACTCTGTAATACGTGTATACTGCACCGCTGAACATTGGAATCTGTGCATAGTGCACCTCTGAACTGTGAAAATTGTGCATAGTGCCCCCTGAACCCTGAAATATGTAGCACACCCCTGAACTCTGTACTCTGTGTGTAGTGCACTCTTAAATTCTGCACTCTGTGCGTATTGCACTCTTAAAGAGGAAGTAAACCCTGATGAGTTTACCTCCTCTTTCATTCCCTGCAAAGGCAAAGCATAATGGACTACTATGCATCGCATAGTAGCCCATTATGTGTCACTCACCTGACACAGGAGCCAGCGAAGTCGCCGCTGTCCCCTGTAGTCCGCCGCATCCATCTTGTTGGTGGGGTCTCGCAGCTCCGCCGCTGTCATTCGGCAAAGCCGCGATGACGTCACTCCTGAGCATGCGCACGGGAGTCGACACGCGTGGCAGCTCCATTCTTGGAAATGCCGCGCTCAGTGCGCCTGCGTGCCGCTGTCGTTTTCGGGCAAATATCTCCTAAACCATATAGGTGAACCTCTTGTGAAGCGCTCTTCCCCACTGGCTCCTCCTTCCCTTCACGTCCACCCAAGGTGCTTGTATTTGTCATCACCTCGGACGGACGAGAGGAGAGGAGGGGCCGGCAGGGAGGAGTGCATCACAAGAGGTATGTTTACAGCCGCTTCCCGCACTACTCTGCATGTAGGAAGGAAAGTGCAGCAGCAGCTTGTATGCTGTCCTGTGCTTAAGTGTGTACCACATGTGGCTATTATAAAGTTGCTTCCCACAGTGTGTCCCTGTAACACCCCTCACAGTGTCCCCCTGTGCCCTCCATCCCCCCCACAGTGACCCCCCTGTAACCCCCCACAGTGACCCCCTGTAACCCCCCCACAGTGACCCCCTGTAACCCCCCCACAGTGTCCCCCTGTGCCCTCCACCCCCCCACAGTGACCCCCTGTAACACCCACCCACAGTGTCCCTCATTGCCACCTCCCCACAGTGTCCCCCTGTGCCCTCCACATCCCCACAGTGTCCCCTTGTGCCCTCCACCTCCCCACAGTGACCCCCTGTAACACCCACCGAGTGTCCCCCTGTGCCACCTCCCCACAGTGTCCCCCTGTGCCCTCCACCTCCCCACAGTGTCCCCTTGTGCCCTCCACCCCCCCACAATGACCCCCTGTAACCCCACCCACAGTGTCCCTTATTGCCACCTCCCCACAGTGTCCCCCTGTGCCCTCCACCTCCCCACAGTGTCCCCTTGTTCCCCGACACCTCCCCACAGTGACCCCCTGTAACACCCACCAAGTGTGCCCCTGTGCCCTCTACCCCTCCACAGTGTCCCCCTGTGCCCTCCACCTCCCCACAGTGTCCCCTTGTGCCTTCCACCTCCCCACAGTGTCCCCTTGTGCCCTCCACCTCCCCACAGTGACCCCCTGTAACACCCACCCAGTGTCCCCCTGTACCACCTCCCCACAGTGTCCCCCTGTGCCCTCCACCTCCCCACAGTGTCCCCTTGTGCCCTCCACCTCCCCACAGTGACCCCCTGTAACACCCACCCAGTGTCCCCCTGTGCCCTCCACCTCCCCACAGTGTCCCACAGTGTCCCCCTGTGCCCTCCACCTCCCCACAGTGTCCCACAGTGTCCCCCTGTGCCCTCCATCTCCCCACAGTGTCCCCTTGTGCCCTCCACCTCCCCACAGTGACCCCCTGTAACACCCATCCAGTGTCCCCCTGTGCCCTCTACCCCCCACAGTGTCCCCCTGTGCCACCTCCCCACAGTGTCCCCTTGTGCCCTCCACCTCCCCACAGTGACCCCTTGTAACACCCACCCAGTGTCCCCCTGTGCCCTCCACCTCCTCACAGTGTCCCCCTGTGCCCTCCATCTCCCCACAATGTCCCCCTGTGCCCTCCACCTCCCCACAGTGTCCCACAGTGTCCACTTGTGCCATCCACCCCCCACACAGTGACCCCCTGTAACACCCACCCACAGTGTCCCTCTGTGCCACCTCCATGCAATGTCCCCTTGTAACACCCACCCACAGTGTCCCCCTGTAACACCTCCCCACACGGTGCCCTCCACCCCCCCACAGTGTTCCTCTGTGCCCTCCACCCCCCCCCCCCACAGTGACCCCCTGTAACACCCACCCACAGTGTGCCTCTGTGCCACCTCCCCACAGTGTGGGGAGGTGGCCAGAGCGGGGGGGGGGGGGCAGAAAACCTCCAAAAGACCAACACCTCCCCACAGTGTCCCACTGCTGACCGCTGTCCTATTCTGCAGCGGTCCTTTATCAGTGTAGGGACTGAGGTACAGTATGCACATCACTAGCTACCCGGTTCACAAAGGTCCTTGTAAGGACTGGTATTTGGTGTGCAGTATATAGGTGTGTAATACACATATAAAATACTTGCACATATAGAAAACATAGTATAGTGCATTTCCACTGTGCAGCATTGTGACTGCTGAGCGGTTCTGCAGCAATACTACAGAGAGCAACAAACGCAATAAAAGAAAGTATTATAACTGGTGTGATAGACCAGTGGCCCCCAAAAACAACAGATTGAATCAGGGTGTTATATACCTTCTTCCACATACATACTGCACTTCTCTGGAGACTTTTTTCACAGGGTCATTTAAAAAATGACAGGCAGAGGAAGAGGCAGGCCCTTCCGCAGGGTGGCAGTGGTAGGGCAGGAGCAACAGACTTGAGCCAAAGTAGCAAATTGCAGAAGGTGCATGCGATTATGTCAAAGGACGCACCAGACTTGGTTGAGTGGCTCACTCAGCCTTACTCTTCTGCACCCTCCTCATCCTCTCGATCTGCACCCTCTTCTTCACTCTCTGCTATGTGCACCCCCAAAGACACTACCACCAACAGCACCACCACCATATACCTTCCGCTTCTTTCACAGGAATTATTTTCTGATCCATATCAAGACATTTCCGATGCGCAGCCACTCTTGGCATTGGATCAGGAAGAGGAGGTAGCAACAACCGCCGCTCAGCAGTCTGGCGACAGTACCTGGATCGGCCCAAGGAGGAGGTCTGTCCCCACTGTTGCTGCCTACTCCGAGATCTCTAACTATAGTGGTGGTGAAGGTGACGTCGATGATGACGTGTCTAGTGATGTCACGTGGGTGCCCACAAGAGAGGAAGAGGAGGAGAGTTCAGAGGGAGATATAGACCAGCAGATAGGGAGGAGAAGCAGGAAGAACTTAGATTGCACAGGAGGGAAAAAGCAGAATGCAAATGTATCAGGAGCGAGGCATCAACCATGTACGGTCACATCTGGCGCTCCCAGGACGCCGGCACATGGCTCTGCAGTGTGGGCTTTTTTAACGTGTCTGCTAATGACAATAGTGTTGCCATCTGCAATCTTTGCAGTCAACGCATAAGTCGCGGTAAGCCCAATACTCACCTAGGGACGACCGCCTTAAGAGGGCACATGAGCTGCCATCACCGAGCCCAGTGGGAGCAACAGAACACACAAAGCCACACCCCAGGCTCTCACCGTCCAACCTCATCTTCTACTTCTCCTTCTCCTCTCTCCTCACAGTTGTCCTCCACTCCACCTTCCATCAAAGGCAGGCTTCCGTGGGCCAAATTTTCGAGCGTAAAAAAATGATGACGCCGGATAACCCTCTTGCCCAACGGTTGACGGCTGGCTTGTCAGAACTCATAGCCCGCCAACTACTGCCATATAAACTGGTGGACTCAGAGGCCTTTTGAAAATTTGTGGCCATTGGAACACCACAATGGAAGGTCCCAGGAAGGAAGTATTTCTCAGAGAAGGGCATCCCAGAGCTATATGGCCATGTTCAGCGACAAGTGAATGTATCTCTGGCACACAGTGTGGGTGCCAAGATACATCTGACCACAGACACGTGGTCTAGCAAACACGGGCAGGGAAGGTATATCACTTTTACTGCCCACTGGGTGAACCTTCTGACGGCCGTCAAGCATGTAACCCGTGGCACCCATGTAGATTTGGTTTTACCGCCACGGATTTCATGCAGGCCTGGCTCTTCTTCTCCTCCTCCTCCCTCTCCTCCTTGGCTGACTCCTCCTTTTCCACTGCTAGCGTCTCTTCCGCTGCGCCGCCCAAGCTCCCCAGAACCTATTCGACATGCCGGGTGAGACATTGCCATGCCGTGCTGCGTTTGTTGTGCCTGGAAGCCAAGAGCCACATTGGCCCGGCACTCCTTTCAGCTTTGCGTTCACAGGCAGATCAGTGGCTAACACCTCTCAATTTGACAGTTGGTAAAGTGGTGTGTGACAACGGTGCCAATCTGCTTAGCGCATTGAAACAGGGCAAAATCACGCACGTGCCATGCATGGCACGCGTCTTAAACTTGGTCGTGCAGCGATTCGTTGTCAAATACCCTGGGGTCCAGGACATCTTGCGGCAGGCAAGGAAAATCTCGGCCCATTTCAGCAGATCTTACACGGCCATGGCTCGCCTTGCTGACTTTCAGCGGCGACACAATCTTCTGGTCAGACGTCTTATTTGCGATTGCCCGACGCAATGGAACTCAACCTTCTATATGCTTGATAGGCTGCTCCAGCAGAAACGTGCAGTTAACGTCTACCTGTATGAACTCTGCGGCAGAACAGGTTCTGGGGAGCTGTTTTTTTTTTCACCGCGCCAGTGGCTGCTCATGCGCGATGCATGCAGACTTCTGCGGCCATTTGATGAGATCACCAAACTGGTCAGTCGCAGCCATGGTGCCATCAGTGACATGGTACCTTATGCCTTCTTTATGGAGCGTGCATTGCGTCGTGTCTTTGATCAAGCCATGGAGGAGCAGGAGCGGGAAGATGAGGAAGTCGCAATGCTGGATGAATTCCCAGGGGGGGCTACTCTATCTGAGACAAGTCAACAACAGGAGTCTGAAGAGGAGTCAGAGGAGGATGGTGCCGGGGCGGATGAGGAGGAGCAAGAAGAGCATGCTTTAAACCTTTCTGGGATCCCTGTTGTTGTGCGTGGATGGGGAGAGGAGAACGAGGAGGACGACATTATCCTGGATGATGAGCAGGAGCCTGGCCACCACACCGCTTCCAGTTTAGTGCAAATGGGGGCCTTCATGCTCCAGTGTTTTAACAGGGACCCCCGTATAAAAAGCATAAGGGTCATGGACCAGTACTGGGTGTAAACGTACTTAGACCCCCGGTACAAACACAAAATGGCGGAAATGTTACCACCGTCACAGAGGGCTGTCAGAATGGAGCACTTCCAGGCCTTGCTTCGAGAAATGCTGCATTCTGCTTTTGCGTGCGCTGGCAGAGGAGCAATTCCCACTCCCAGAGAAAGAGTTGCGGGTACCAATCCAACGGTGCCTGCAAGAAGAGGGTGGTTTGAAGATGTATTGGTGACTTCTGATATGAGGTCATTCTTTCAGCCGACCCATTGACAGGTGTCATCCGGATCCAGCATCAGGGAACGCCTAGACCGACAGGTGTCCGACTACATCGGGTTAACAGCCGATGTGGAACCCCTGGACTACTGGGTGGGCAGGCTTGACCTCTGGCCAGAGCTTGCCCAATTTGCAATGGAACTGTTGGCTTGCCCCTCGTCCAGTGTCCTGTCCGAAAGGACGTTCAGAGCAGCAGGGGGGATCGTGACCGATAAGCGCACTCACCTAGCTCACGACAGTGTTGACTACCTCACATTTCTGAAAATGAATGAGGCATGGATCGCGGAGGAATTCAACACATGTGACCAGTAGACCATGTATATCTCTATAAAAAATGTATTTAATCGAGCACACAGACCTTTTTTCTACATTTGGCTCACTTCCTTCTACAAAAAAAACACTGTACTATATGCTCGTACCCACCTGTTTGAAGAGGTTGAGCGGTGTCATATTTTTGGGGCCCAGCAGCGAGTTGCTGGTATCAGTGCTGCTGTCAGTGCTCTCTATCTCTGTGCTGGTGTCAGTGCTCTATATCACGGTGCTGGTGTCAGTGCACTTTATCACGGTGCTGGTGTCAGTGCACTCTATCACAGTGCTGGTGTCAGTTCTCTATATCCTGGTGCTGGTGTCAGTGTTCTATATCACAGTGCTGGTGTCAGTGCTATATATCACGGTGCTGGTGTTAGTGCACTCTATCATGGTGCTGGTGTCAGTGCTCTCTATCACGGTGCTGGTGTCAGTGTTCTATATCACAGTGCTGGTGTCAGTGCTCTATATCATGGTGCTGGTGTCAGTGTACTCTATCACAGTGCTGGTTTCAGTGCACTCTATCACGGTGCTGGTGTCAGTGCACTCTATCACGGTGCTGGTGTCAGTTCTCTATATCCTGGTGCTGGTGTCAGTGTTCTATATCACAGTGCTGGTGTCAGTGCTCTATATCACGGTGCTGGTGTCAGTGTTCTATATCCCTGTGCTGGTGTCAGTGCACTCTATCACGGTGCTGGTGTCAGTGTTCTATATCACAGTGCTGCTGTCAGTGCACTCTATCTCAGTGCTGGTGTCAGTGCTCTATATCACGGTGCTGGTGTCAGTGCTCTATATCATGGTGCTGGTGTCAGTGCTCTATATTACGGTGCTGGTGTCAGTGCACTCTATCACAGTGCTGGTGTCAGTGTTCTATATCACAGTGCTGGTGTCAGTGCTCTATATCACTGTGCTGGTGTCAGTGCACTCTATCACGGTGCTGGTGTCAGTGTTCTATATCACGGTGCTAGTGATCATCTTCTGCACCCTCTTCATAGCCTACCCTGACCTTTCCTCTCCTCCATTGCCTTTATGTGCTCCTGAGTCCTGAATTGTCAAAATTTCACATATAAAAAAAGAATGGCTGTAGTTGTCGATCCCAGATTCACTTCATACATGTGTTATGTCAGTGGCCATGTGGTGGGACTATGTGTGCACAGCTAGTAATTATTTTGTGGCTGGAAATATGACCTGTAGGTTTTCAAAGTTCGCCTGCCATTGAAGTCAATGGGGCCCGCCGCAAACTTTGCGGTTCGCAAACTTTTGGCCGCGTTCGCGGTTCGTGTTCGCGAAACGTCCCATCGGAAGTTTGTCCATCTCTACTCCTGTGCCATTATCCAGGAAATCTTCTGTTTGGTCTGACGGAGGGACACCAAGGGGGATTTCCACGAGTGAGCCAAGGTGATCTTGGCCCCTAGGAGAATGAAGTGGATAATGGGAGAGGGTCAATTTAGGTACCTTCAGGATTTTGCTATTGAGAAGACCAATGGTGGGATCCTGTTTAACTGCGTATCCAGTGGACTTATGGATGAGGTTGAAAATTCTATTCCAGTACCCACTGATTTTAGGACATTCCCAAAGTGTATGGAGGAGGGAACCTACGTGGCCACATCCCCTAAAACAGTGAGGTGATGACTGGGGGTAGAATTTGGTGAGGCGGGTGGGGACTAGATACCAGCGGGAAATAATCTTGAGGTCTGCCTCCACAAAGGAGATATTCAGAATTCCCTTGTATGAGCGAGCAAAGTTTGTGTGCCAAATATCCAGGTCCCATTCAAACTGAAGGTCTCGCTCCCATTTCAACATATAGTTCACTTCCCCTGGGGTTCAGCTAGTGCTGAAAAAATAAGGGAGATTCCTCCTGTCATGCCCATGGCTGAGGAACACCAACCCGCGGCCATTTTCAAGTAGATCTTTACCAAACATGATGTAAACATTCGTTCAGCGGGCATTTTCTAGTGGCTCAAAGGCTGAATAAATGTCGGCAGCCATTTTCTAGTGGTTCTAAGGCCGGAAAAAGACAGGCGGCCATTTTCTTGTATATGTATATGTGACAGACAGCCCCTGTCAGTTGTAGATGGTGTGTACCTGCCACATAGAATTTTGAGGTTCACAAGGTAAATCAGTGGCAGTGAGAGGTCTGTAGCAGGATGCTAGGGGTTAAGCATTATAATTTGCCTTCCATGGGCATTAGTTGGTTGGTTGAGTTGGTTGGTTGAGGGTTGGTGTTGTGAAAGGAGACAAGCAGGACTAGAGCCAACCCAGTGAGGTCTATTTATTAGCCAGGAGACTTACATTTGTTTGACTGGACTTTTGTTTTTGGGACTGTGTTTCCTACCCCTGATCGAGAATCCTTTTGTTTATTGTACATTCTGACCAATAAACACAGGCAAGAAGCCTGCCTTACATGCGGCTTGGGTATAGTTGCCACCTCATCCCTTTAAACCCAAACACATATGAATTACACATGTTCTCAGGTTAATTTAATGTGGATAATGTGCTAAGTGAGTTTAATCACCACCTTAACCACTTTCAGACCGGACCATTTTGCTGGTCAATGACCAGAGGTCTTTTTACAATTTGGCACTGCGCTGCTTTAACTGGTAATTGCGCGGTCATGCAATGTTGTACCCAAATAAAATTTGCGTCCTTTTTTTCCCCACAAATAGAGCTTTCTTTTAAAGGTATTTGACTGACTCTGCGATTTTTATTTTTTGCGATATAAACGTAAAAAGACCGCAAATTTTGAAAAAAAATGATATTTTCTAATTTTTGTTATTAGAAAAATCCAATAAACTCAATTTTAGTCATACATTTAGGCCAAAATGTATTCAGCCACATGTCTTTGGTAAAAAAAAAGTCAATAACTGTATATTTATTGGTTTGCGCAAAAGTTGTCACATCTACAAACTAAGGTACGTTTTCTGGAATTTACGCAGCTTTTAGTTTAGTTTCATAGTTAGTTAGGTTGAATAAAGACACCAGTCCATCCAGTTCAACCAGTTCAACCTGAGTGAGTGTCTACAATGGTCCCTTTCCCTGTACATTGCTACACCCACATCGGTCCCTATCCTCAAGGAGTCCACAATCCAAGGTCCCCATTCATATGCTAGGGCCAATTTTGGACAGAAGCCAATTAACCTACCTGCATGTCTTTGGATTGTGGGAGGAAACCGGAGTACCCAGAGGAAACCCATGCAGGCACAGGGAGAACATGCAAACTCCAGGCAGGTAGTGTTATGGTTGGGATTTGAACCAGTGACCTTCTTGCTGCTAGGTGAGAGTGCTAACCACTACACCACTGTGCTGCCCTTTTATGACTGCTTATCTCATTTCTTGAGGTGATAAAATGGCAGGGCAGTACAAAACCCCCCCAAATGACCCCATTTTGGAAAGTAGACACCCTAAGGAAATTGATAAGAGGCATGTTGAGCCCATTGAATATTTTTTTTTGCCTCAAGCGATTGAATAATGACAAAAGAAAAAAAATTTTTTTTTTACACAAAGTTGTCACTAAATGATATATTGCTCACACATGCCATGGTTATATGTGGAATTGTACCCCAAAATACATTCTGCTGCTTCTCCTGAGTACGGGGATACCACATGTGGTCGACTTTTTGGAAGCCTAGCCGCGTACGGGGCCCCGAAAACCAAGCACCGCCTTCAGGATTTCTAAGGGCATACATTTGTAATTTCACTCCTCACTACCTATCACAGTTTTGAAGGCCATAAAATGCCAAGATGGCATAAAACACCCACAAATGACCCCATTTTAGAAAGTAGACACCCCAAGCTATTTGCTGACAGGCATGTTGAGTCCATGGAATATTTTATATTTTGCCACAAGTTGCGGGAAAATTACAAACTTTTATTTATTTATTTATTTTTTTCACAAAGTTGTCACTAAATGATATATTGCTCACACATGCTATGGGCATATGTGAAATGACACCCCAAAATAAATTCTGCTGCTTCTCCTGAGTACGGGGATACCACATATGTGGGACTTTTTGGGAGCCTAGCCGCGTACGGGGCCCCGAAATCCAAGCACCGCCTTCAGGCTTTCTAAGGGCGTAAATTTTTGACTTCACTCCTCACTACCTATTACAGTTTTGAAGGCCATAAAATGCCAAGATGGCACAAAACCCCCACAAATGACCCCATTTTAGAAAGTAGATACCCCAAGCTATTTGCTGAGAGGCATGTTGAGTCCATGGAATATTTTATATTTTGCCACAAGTTGCGGGAAAATTACAAACTCTTTTTTTTTTTTTCACAAAGTTGTCACTAAATGATATATTGCTCACACATGCCATGGGCATATGTGAAATGACACCCCAAAATAAATTTTGCTGCTTCTCCTGAGTACGGGGATACCACATGTGTGGGATTTTTTGGGAGCTTAGCCGTGTACGGGGCCCCGAAAGGCAAGAACCGCCTTCAGGCTTTCTAAGGGCGTCAATTTTTGACTTCACTCCTCACTACCTATTACAGTTTTGAAGGCCATAAAATGCCAAGATGGCACAAAACCCCCACAAATGACCCCATTTTAGAAAGTAGACACCCCAAGCTATTTGCTGAGAGGCATGTTGAGTCCATGGAATATTTAATATTTTGCCACAAGTTGCGGGAATATTACAAACTTTTTTTTTTTTTCACAAAGTTGTCACTAAATGATATATTGCTCACACATGCCATGGGCATATGTGAAATGACACCCCAAAATAAATTCTGCTGCTTCTCCTGAGTATGGGGATACCACATGTGTGGGATTTTTTGGGAGCCTAGCCGCGTACGGGGCCCCGAAAACCAAGCACTGCCTTCAGGATTTCTAAGGGTGTAAATTTTTGATTTTACTCCTCACTACCTATCGCAGTTTTGAAGGCCATAAAATGCCAAGACAAACCCCATTTTGGAAAGTAGACACCCCTAAATTTAGGGGTACACTAGTGAGACTCACAGGTAAAAAAGCACCTAGGCTGTCAGCGACTGTATCAAAACGCTACAAAAAAAACTGTTAGCGATCGCAGGGATCAGGCCTGACTCTGCGAACGCTGCAGTTATGTGTGTTGTGTTTTGTAAGTGACAGTGATCGATCGATACTGCACTTGGGTGGGCTGGGCTGGGCTTGGCGAGGGGGCTAAACGCAGGTGCTAGCAGGTATCTGGGCTGATCCCGCTAACAATGCGTTTTGGGAAACCTAAACTGCTGGCGACGCTAATATAGATCTGATCAGATACTATATTACTAAGGGAGGTGTATGCTTTGTGCGTGGGTGTTAGCGGTACTGGCACTAACCTGACGCTGCCTGGGGTGACGCAGACCTTATCTGACCCTCAAACTTATATCACCCGCCGGGTGATCAGGGGGTTAAACCTTTATTAGGTAATAAATGGCGGGTGCCCTGAAACTATAAAAAAATAACTAGCCAACCAGCGTCACCTGTAACAGTTATATGGTGATCACTGGTGAAAGGGTTAACTAGGGGGCAATCAGGGGGCTTTATGCGGTAGTATATGGGGGTCCCTGGCGCTATAAAAAGCTGCGGCGAACCTAAATACCTACCTGCCTAACTAGCGTCACCTGTGACACTAATACAGCGATCAGAAAAACGATCGCTTATTAGGCTGGGTTCACACTGGAGCGATGCGGGAACGCCACGAATCCGCGGCGGGTTCCCGCATCACACTGCCCTATGCGAACTGCTGGGAGTGTCAGTGAAATGTTAATGACACCCCCAGATCAGTTCGCATATCGCAGTGCGATCTGCAAACTTGGACAGGAATCGGATCGCATGGTGTGAACACCCATGCGATCCGATTCTGCTGCGGACCAAAAAAAGGGTCCCGTGCGAGTTTGCGTCGGGTGGGGCGGGTGCGATGCGAATTCAGCCATACTATCTGTATGGCTGAACTCGAATCGCACAGAGATCGGATGTGATTTGCACTGCAGTGCGGTGCGAATCACATCCGTTCTCATAAACTGCTGCAATGTGAACCCAGCCTTAGTGACACTGGCGACGGGGGGTGATCACGGGGTTAAACCTTTATTGGGGGGGTTAGGGGGGTACCCTAGAACTAAAGGGGGCTAACCCTAACTGCCCTAACAGTTATTACAGTCACAAATGACACCATTGCAAAAAAAAATATGCAATTGGTGTCACTGTGACTGGGGGTGCAGGGGTGATTGGGGGGGTGATCGGGGGGTGAAGGGGGGGTGAGAGTGTGCCTGGCATGTTCTACTGTGTAGTGTAGTGTTGGTGCAACTCACCGATCCTCTCTCCTCGGTACCGGAACGAAAAATACCGACACGGAGGAGAGATTACATCACTTCCTCTGCCTGTGTTTACATTACAGGAGAGGAAGTGATGTCACGCTGCACTTCCATTCGTCAGGAGCGATCGCGAGGGGGTGGCCATGAACGAATGGCCGCCCCCTCATCCCGGATCGCTCCTGAATGGATTCCGACCGCCGCTGGCACCGGGGGGGGGGGCCAGATCGGGCCCCCCACCCGCGGGAAGGCAGGGACGTACATGTACGCCCATATGCCTGCCCGTGCCATTCTGTCGACATACATCGTCGTGCGGCGGTCGGCAACTGGTTAATCAGCTACAGAACCTGTGTAATTAATATGTGTTTGAGTTCAAACCATGGTTCACATTGGTGTGATTTGACATGCAGAAACCCGCACAGATGTCTGTGAAATTGCAGCCCGAAATCAGGACTGACATGTGGGAGTGAAATTGTGCGAGTTCAGCTGAACTTGCACGGCTTGATTCCCACAGCTCAATGTGATCATGGGCTAAAGGTATGAGGTAGAAACTCCAGGCTTGGGTTACCTCTCTGAAAACTCTCTACTTGAAGCTGAACACCACAATTGGTGTTTTTGGATGTGGGTGATCCCTCTGCTGATCCGTGCTAAAAGGCACGTTTGCTGGGTATGCTGTCTACCTGAAGTTAAAAGTGTATTGAAGGAAGCCATGTGAAAGTTTGTGTTAGCTGTGTTTTAAAAGGACAGCATGCTGTGTCTATACCATTTAAAGGCTCAGGACACTGCAGTGTAATTGTGAATTTGAAAAGTGGAGGACTTAATAAGGGCTTTGGTCCAAAGTAATAACAGGCTTATAAGCAAGCTGTGGAACAGCAACAAAAAAATAATAAAATTCTGTCTGCTGCACAACAAGAAACCAATACACTGTTGGCCACCCAGCTAGTGAGCACGAAGGCTCAAGTAACTGACCTGGCTCGGGCAGCCGAGAGAGATCGACAGGCAGCTGATTCTCAAGCAACTGCCCTGGCTAAGGCAACAAAGGCTCAAATGACCGCTTTGGTTTAAGCAGCTGAGAAAGACTGACAGGCCATGGCAGAAGTGCTACAGTCGAAGCCAGCCCAGACAGCAAGTGTTTCCACAGGGTCCCCTGGTGACACCCTGCCAGGCACCACAAGTCACCTTCTACAAAAGATGACATCCCAGAATGATGTGGAGGCCTGCTTATGTACTTCTGAGAGAACTGCTGAGAGGCAGGCTTGGCTTAAAGGCCACTGGGCTGTGCTTGTTGCACCACCTTTAACAAGAGACTCCCAAGAGGCATACTTCGACGTATCCGGTGAGGATGCCTGAGCCTATGACAAACTAAAAGCTATGATCTTGTGGTGCCTGGGGGTCACAACCGCAGTTTCAGGGCAGATGGATCCTCCCACTCCCAAATGTATGACCTAATCAATCTGGTCAAATGGTGGCTGCAGGCAGAAATACTTACAGGGACCCAAATAGCAATCAAAAGTCTCCCTCCCGTGGCCACCTGGCCAAACCCAGCATCACAGCCGGTAAGCCCAAAAGGGGAAGTCCCGAGAGCCCAGCAAGGGTGGTCAGAGTCTCACCCTCCTTGAACATTGAGCCTATGGAGTGTGAAGCAGTCTAACACATGTCCTTGTTTGCCCTGTCCAGGCCTAGCCACGGATCAGGACATGCAAAGCTCTGTTGTAAAGATAAGGGGAAAAAGTGTGCATGCCCTCCTGGACTCTGGAAGTCTGGTCACTCTGGTCCATACCTGGTTTGTGGACCCAGAACAGCTGACTTTGTAGGAGTGGTATGTGTGTACGGTGACCCCACAGTGCTGGTTACCTTTGAAACCAGCCCAGGACTCTGAAGTGGCTGTGTCCCCTATCCTATTGCACAGTGTAATACTGGGGAGAGAATTTCTACTGGTCCAGGAACTCTGCAGTAGAAAGGATAAGAGTCCTGAGCCTGGGCTTTTTGGTGGAACTGCAGAGGAGAACCCCAACCCCTTTGAACCAAATATTAATGAAGATGCTGTAGGGGTGACCCCTAATTAAAATATGTCTTTTTCCCCAAGCAGTCTGTGCAAGGGAACAGGAGGTGACCCCTGAGACCCTGAGTTTCTCAGTTTTCCGGAGCTACAGGTCTCTGGGACAACTTCTGGAGTTACAGGATCCTACTCTTGAATAAGCCTGAAAAAAATCTGAAGGCAAACAATGGGACCCCAATAGCCCCGGGGTTGGAGAATGTGTTTCCTCATATTGTAGTTAATCATGATCATTATGGCAGTGAATCATATATCGGGTTGACAAAATTCAGGGTGAGGTTGCTTGGCCCTTTTTGGAGGACAGTGTTGAACCTGGCCCATACACATCCCCTGAAGGATCACCTGGCATATGAAAAGACCAAGGAATGTATTTAACAGCATTTCTTTTGGCGCAGGATACATGTTGATGGGAAAAACGATTGTAAGTCTTGTCCTGAGTGTCAAAAGGCAGCCCCTATGCCCCAGTATCACTGGTGCCATTGCCTGTGATTAAGGTTCCATTTGACCGAATTGCCATGGATCTAATAGGGCCAGTAGTCTGCTAAAGGCCATCAGTACATCCTTGTGGTCATGCCGCGACACTCAGCTGTCAGCTAATTGCCAGCTCCCATCTCTCTCCGCAGTTCCTCAGCTGTTGCTGATATCCGGCTCGCCTCAGTCAACATCACAGAGATGCTCTCCTGCATTCCTGTTAAAAGACTTGCTTGGCTGACATCCCTTCTGGCTCCAGATCCTGCTTGCTGTTTTACCACGCTCATCTCCGGCTCCCTGACATTTGGCTCGTCTGACTATCCGTTCCGGTTCCTGAACTCTTGCTATGTTTTCACTATGTTTGTTCTATTTACTTTTATTATTAAACAAGTGTGATTTAAGGCCCCATGCACGCGAGACGCCGGTGCAAACTCTGCTGAACACATGTTTTTAAAAGCTGAAACCGGTGTTTGGAAACGGCCGTTTTGCCACGATTTTAGCAGAATTTTACCACGTTTGCGTATAGAAGCGTTTAGTTAAGAAAACATCATAGACCCTCCCCACGTCACCTGCCACAAGTTGGGGATTGTCCACTTGCCACGTCACTTGCCACGTCTCCTGCCACAAGTTGTGGATTATCCACTTGCCACGTCATCTGCCACAAGTTGTGGATTGTCCACTTGCCACGTCACTTGCCACGTCACCTGCCACAAGTTGTGGATTGTCCACCATGCAACGTCACTTGCCATGTCACCTGCCACGTCACTTGCCACAAGTTGTGGATTGTCCACTTGCCACGTCACTTGCCATGTCACCTGCCACAAGTTGTGAATTGTTCACTTGCCACCTGCCATGTCACTTGCCAAGTTGTGTTACTGTACTTCTGTCTCAGTCTGATTTCATGGTTTATGACACTGGGATCCCAAAAGAAATCCTAACTGACAAGGGGACTCTCTTTATCTTGAAGGTAATGAAAGAGTTGTGTTCAATATTGCATACTTCTGTTTACCATCACTGAACGGATGGTTTGGTAGAATGATTTACCAAAACATATGTTTAAAAAAGGGAGGTTGATAAAGATGTGAGAGACTGTGATTGTCTTCTGCCATATTTGTTGTTTGCAATTAGACAGTCTTCCATGGGTTTCTCACCCTTTAAACTTTGTATGGGAGGCATCCCCAAGGGTTGCTGGATATTGCAAAAGAAAGCTGGGTGACTGAAACTACTCCCTACCTGAGTGTCATAGAGCATATCTCAGCCATGCAGAATACAATTGCCTTGGTAATGCCACTTTTTCGAGAACACATGCAGCAAGCCCTGGAAGCACAGGGTTAAGTGTACAATAGGTTGGTGAAGGTTCGAACTCTCCATCTGGGGGATGGTGTACTTATTTTAGTTCCCACAGTGGAAAGTAAGTTCCTAGCTAAGGAGCAATAACCCTATGAAATCCTGGAAAAGGTTGGGGAGGTAAACTATAAGGTATACCAACCAGACAAGCGTTAGAAGAAACAGGTCTATCATGTGAATTTAATCTAAAGCCTGGAAATATTGGGAAGCCCTCCTAGCCCTGGGAGATCAGCCACTAAAGAAAGAGGAAAGCATAAGTGAGGTTCAGATACCTGAGTCTGTCAGTGTCCTAACAGCAGGAGGTGAGAGAGTTTCTACAGTGTAATAAAACATGACATTGTTACTGACTCCAAGGTTCGGGTGTGCCTCAAACCTTATCGTATTCCAAAGGCCTGCAGACAGGCAGTAGCCGAAGAAGTACAGAGGATGTTCAACCTCGGGGTGATTGAAAAGTCCAAAAGTGAATGGTGTGTCCTATAGTCTTGGTTCCCACAATAGATGAGTCATTAAGATTTTGCAATGACTTCCGGAAACTGAACAAAATTTGACATCTATCCCATGCCCCAGGTTGATGAATTAGCAGAGAAGTTGGGCCCCGCCAGATACGTAACCATTCGTATTGGCAGGTTTCCCTGACAGAGGAAGAGAAAGAAAAGACTGCTTTTGCAACTCCAGAGGGTTTGTGGCAGTAAGTTTGGATGTCCTTTGGGTTAAATGGAGCTCCCACTACATCCCAGTGGATCATGGATCAGATTCTTAGCTCATATCTATGCTATTCAGCAGCCTATCTAGATGAGGTGATTATTTGGAGTACAGACTGGGAAAGTCACTGACCCAAAGGGCTGGCTCTCATACTTTCCATTAGAAACACTGGCTTTACAGCAAATCCAAAGAAGTGTGCCATAGGGTTAGAAGAGGCCTGGTATCTGGGATACTCCATTGGACGGGGCCTAATCAAACCCCAAGCCCATAAGGTAAGAGCCATTAGAGACTGGCCTGCTCCTGCCACCAAGAAACAAGTGAGAACCTTCCTAGACATGGTTGGGTATTATTGGAGGTTCATCCCAAACTTTGCCACAATGGCAGCACCCTTAACTGACCTCACCAAGGGCAAAAGCTCCCCTGTAGAGATTAAGTGGAATCCCGAGGCTAAAGCAGCTTTCAGCCTGTTCAAACAGCTGTGTTGGTGGCCCCAGACTTCAACAAAGAGTTTGTAGTCCAGACTGATGCCTCAAGTATATGTCTGGGGACTGTATTGTCTCAAGTGGAAGGCAGAGAAGTCAGAAGTTTACCCCAGCAGAAACAAATTACAGTATTGTGGAGTGAGAGTATTTGGCCAGTCAGTGGGCATTGGAGGCTCTATGGTACTACTTGCTGGGACGCCACTTCCAACTCATAACAGACCATGCTCCCTTAACCACTTGGCGCCCATACTACGTCTATTGACATCATGGGCTTTTGGTGGTTATATCTGAATGATGCCTGAGGCCACAGACATCATGCAGATATCGGCGTTTTCAGCCGGCAATTCCCTACACCACAAGAATGATCATAGCGGCTGTTCCACCGCTTGATCGTTCTTACGGGTGGCGGGAGGGGATGCCCCCCCTCCCGCCGCCCTCCGGTGCTTGTACCGACTCACCGCTTCCATCGGTGAGTCAGTCACAGGATCCGCCGGCCCCCGCAAGTTACAGTGCCTTGCGAAAGTATTCGGCCCCCTTGAACTTTTCAACCTTTTGCCACATTTCAGGCTTCAAACATAAAGATATAACATTTTAATTTTTTGTGAAGAATCACCAACAAGTGGGACACAATTGTGAAGTAGAACGAAATCTATTGGATATTTTAAACTTTTTTAGCAAATAAAAAACTGAAAAGTGGTGCGTGCAAAATTATTCGCCCCCTTTACTTTCAGTGCAGCAACCTCACTCCAGAAGTTCAGCGAGGATCTCTGAATGATCCAATGTTGTCCTAAATGACTGATGGTGATAAATAGAATCCACTTGTGTGTAATCAAGTCTCTGTATAAATGCACCGGCTCTGTGATAGTCTCAGGGTTCTGTTGAAAGCGCAGAGAGCATCATGAAGACCAAGGAACACACCAGGCAGGTCCGTAATACTGTTGTGGAGAAGTTTAAAGCCAGATTTGGATACAAAAAGATTTCCCAAGCTTTAAACATCCCAAGGAGCACTGTGCAAGCGATCATTTTGAAATGGAAGTATCAGACCACTGCAAATCTACCAAGACCTGGCTGTCCCTCTAAACTTTCAGCTCAGACAAGGAGAAGACTGATCAGAGATGCAGCCAAGAGGCCCATGATCACTCTGGATTAACTGCAGAGAACTACAGCTGAGGTGAGAGAGTCTGTCCATAGGACAACAATCAGTCGTACACTGCACAAATCTGGCCTTTATGGAAGAGTGGCAAGAAGAAAGCCATTTCTCAAAGATATCCATAAAAAGTCTCGTCTAAAGTTTGCCACAAGCCACCTGGGAGACACACCAAACATGTGGAAGAAGGTGATCTGGTCAGATGAAACCAAAATCAAACTTTTTGCCCACAATGCAAAACGATATGTTTGGCGTAAAAGCAACACAGCTCATCACCCTCAACACAACATGCCCACTGTCAAACATGGTGGTGGCAGCATCATGGTTTGGGCCTGCTTTTCTTCAGCAGGGACAGGGAAGATGGTTAAAATTGAGGGGAAGATGGATGCAGTCAATTACAGGACCATTCTGGATGAAAACCTGTTGGAGTCTGCAAAAGACCTGAAACTGGGACAGAGATTTATCTTCCAACAAGACAATGATCCCAAACATACAGCAAAATCTACAAAGGAATGGTTCACAAATAAACGTTTCCAGGTGTTAGAATGGCCAAGTCAAAGTCCAGACCTGAATCCAATTGAGAATCTGTGGAAAGAGCTGAAAACTGCTGTTCACAAACGCTCTCCATCCAACCTCACTGAGCTCGAGCTGTTTTGCAAGGAAGAATGGGCAAGAATTTCAGTCTCTCGATGTGCAAAACTGATAGAGACTAGGGATGAGCTTCGTGTTCGAGTCGAACATACGTTCGACTCGAACATTGGCTGTTCGTCCGTTCGGCGAAATCCGAACACTTTGGTCCATTCGCGTCAAATTCGCGTGGCGCTCACGGCCCACAATGCACTGCGATGGCGCAGTGCATTGCTGGCTCATGATTGGCCAAGCATGCACTGTGACCCCGCATGCTTGGCCAATCGCAGCGCCAGCAGCGAGGAGAGCCATGATTGGCCACAGGCAGGATGCCTGTTTTCGTTTTCGGCTGATTTTCTATCTTGCTGTTGTGTAGTGGTTATTGTCTGCGTGCCCTGACCGCAGTATACACCACTATATTCACGTCACCTATATAGCTAGTGATCTATCTTTAATAATAGAGCTTGCAGTCAGTAGTGTTAGGAGATAGTGCGTGCTGTCTGTGTGCTCTGTACCCAGTACATACCGCTATATCCACCTACATAGCTGTTCTCTATTTGAGCCCAATTGACATCTGCAGGAGTTATTGGAAGTTGTCTGTGCCTCCAGCACAGCACAGTATACATCTGTATATACCCCTTTATCTCTGCTGTTTTCTGGTTGTTGTCTGCGTGCCCTGACCGCAGTATACACCGCGATATTCACCTCGCCTATATAGCTAGTGATCTATCTTTAATAATAGAGCTTGCAGTCAGTAGTGTTAGGAGATAGTGCGTGCTGTCTGCGTGCTCTGTACCCAGTACATACCGCTATATCCACCTACATAGCTGTTCTCTATTTGAGCCCAATTGCCATCTGCAGGAGTTATTGGAAGTTGTCTGTGCCTCCAGCACAGCACAGTATACATCTGTATATACCCCTTTATCTCTGCTGTTTTCTGGTTATTGTCTGCGTGCCCTGACCGCAGTATACACCGCTATATTCACCTCACCTATATAGCTAGTGATCTATCTTTAATAATAGAGCTTGCAGTCAGTAGTGTTAGGAGATAGTGCGTGCTGTCTGCGTGCTCTGTACCCAGTACAGACCGCTATATCCACCTACATAGCTGTTCTCTATTTGAGCCCAATTGCCATCTGCAGGAGTTATCGGAAGTTGTCTGTGCCTCCAGCACAGCACAGTATACATCTGTATATACCCCTTTATCTCTGGTGTTCTATAAAAAAGGCATCTGCAGGAGTTAGTGGGTGTTGTGTGCCTCCAGCACAATATAAACTACCCAACTGCTGTTTTACCATGTCTGGAAGGCCAGCAAGGAGAGGCAGACAGGCGCGAGCCGATAAAAGAGGGCAAGCAGGCTCTGTGTCTAGAGACAACAGTGCTGGTCGTGGACGCGGTGCATTGTCATCAGCACGTGGCCACTGGACATGCTTGTCCTTCTTTTCGGCAGCTGGACATGTTGAACCGCAACATGCCAACGACTTGGTAGAGTGGATGACCAAGCCCTCTTCATCCTCCTCATCCTCTCTCACCCAGTCTCAGGGTAGTAGCAAAGCAGCTGCCAACGCATCGTCTTCCCTCCTCTCAATGTCATCATCAGTGACTCCTTCCCTAGACCCACCACCTCCTCCTGAGGAGTCTCCTGAACTCTTTGAGCACAGTGTTGGGTACATGCTCCAGGAGGATGCCCAGTGTTTTGTGGGCTCTGATGATGACACTCAGCTAGAGGAAGGCAGTAGTGAGAGCGCAGACAGAGGGGATGCTCAAGAAGGACAGCAATCTGGCAGTCATGTTCCACAAGCTGCAGCATACTGCCAGGTTTGCTACAGCGATGAAGAGGGAGGGGATGATGAGGGCACTGACTCCACGTGGGTGCCTGGAAGGAGGGAGGAGGAGGAGGCACATGTCCAACGAGGCAGGATGCCCTCCGGGGGCCAGCTTAGGGGCAGCACACCAACTGAATCACACCGCAGAGCTCCGCCTGTGCAGAGTGCTGCCTCTGCGCGTTATTCTAAAAGTTCTTTGGTGTGGGCCTTTTTTGAGACGAGTGCATCAGATCGCACTGCTGCTATTTGCAACATATGTCTCAAGCGTATCTCACGTGGCCAAAACATCAGCCGCTTGGGCACCACATGCTTGACCAGACATATGTTGACCTGCCATGCAGCTCGTTGGCAAGCGTACCTCAAAGACCCACACCAAAGAACAAAGCGGACCTCTCCTTGCTCCTCATCAGCTGGCATCTCCAACCCCACTAGACCTTCAGTCCTCTCTGAAACCTGCTCTGAGAGGAATGAAGGTGTAGAATTAGGTGTGTCACAGCCAAGTGCTTCCGGGAACTCTGCTAGCGGTACACCCACGTCCGATTATAGCAGGCAAATGTCCCTGCCCCAGCTGCTGGACCGGCGGAAGAAGTTCACTCCCAGCCATCCACATGCCCAGCGGTTGAATGCTAGCTTGGCTAAATTGCTAGCACTTCAACTGCTGCCTTTTCAGTTGGTAGGCTCGGCCCCTTTCCATGAGTTTGTACAATGTGCGGTTCCTCAGTGGCAGGTCCCCAAACGCCACTTTTTCTCACGGAAGGCGATTCCGGCTCTCTACCGGCATGTGGAAGGCAATGTCCTTGCCTCGCTGGACAGGGCGGTCAGCGGTAAGGTGCATATTACCGCTGACTCATGGTCCAGCAGGCATGGACAGGGACGTTACCTGTCTTTCACGGCCCATTGGATCACTCTTCTGGCAGCTGGGAAGTATGCAGGACAAGGTGCAGTAGTGTTGGAGGTTGTTCCGCCACCACGCCTCCAAAATGCTACTATTGGTTGTGACACACCTCTCTCCTCCACCCCCTCCTCTTCTTCTTCCTCCATGGCCTCTTCCAGTGCTCTGTCCTCAGAACCAGCGGTGCTCCGTAGGCGTTCCAGGGGCTACGCAAGTACGCAGGCAAAACGATGCCATGCCGTGCTTGCGCTGGTTTGTTTGGGGGACAGGAGCCACACTGGGGCGGATGTTTTGTCAGCTCTGCAGGGGCAAGCCGAGAGGTGGTTGATGCCACGCCAGCTTAAACCAGGAATGGTGGTTTGCGACAATGGCACCAACCTCCTCTCCGTCCTCCGACAGGGACAACTGACCCATGTGCCCTGTGTAGCTCACGTCCTTAACCTGGTGGTGCAGCGGTTCTTGGGCAGGTACCCCGGCTTACAGGATGTCCTGAAGCAGGCCAGGAAAGTCTGTGTGCATTTCCGCCGATCATTTAATGCCTGTGCTCGGCTGGCTGAGCTCCAAAAGGAGTTGAACCTGCCCAAGAACCGCCTTATATGTGACATGCCCACCAGATGGAACTCAACATTGGCCATGCTGCAGCGGCTGCACACGCAGCAGAGGACCATCAATGAGTACCTGTGCGACTACGGCACCAGGACAGGGTCAGGGGAGCTTGGTTTTTTCTCACCACGCCAGTGGGGCATGATCAGGGATGCATGCACTGTCCTGTCATCGTTTGAGGAGGCCACAAGGATGGTGAGCAGTGACAGTGCATGCATCAGTGACACTGTACCTCTTGTCCACCTCTTGGAGCATACGCTGCGTGGAATAATGGACAGGGCACTTGAGGCAGAACAGAGGCAGGAAGAGGAGGACTTCCTTGCCTCTCAAGGCCCCCTTTATCCAGACAGTGTTCCTGCTGTGCCACCCATCACACAGGAAGAGGATGAGGAGGAGGAAGAGGAGGAGGAGGATGATCGTGCCAGCATGGAGGTGAAGGCTGGCACTCAGCATCAGCAGCAGCAGCAGCAGCAGCAGTCTTGTAGGGATGATTTACAGTCCCAAGAAACACGTGGACTTGTACGTGGCTGGGAGGAGGTAGCTGCGGATCATGTTGTCCTTAGTGACCCAGAGGACTCCGGACCAAATGCCTCAGCTAACCTACGCTGCATGGCCTCCCTGATCCTGCAAAGCCTGCGGAAGGGTCCTCGTATTCTTCGGATCAAGGAGAGGGACCATTACTGGCTGGCCACTCTCCTTGATCCACGGTACAAGGGTAAGGTTGCCGACCTTATCTTGCCATCGCAGAGGGAGCAGAGGATGAGACATCTCCGGGAGGCCTTGCAGAAAGGTCTGTGCAACGCGTTCCCAGAGACTGGGAGGTTACAAACTCCTGGTCCTGGACAACGTGTTGCTGAGGCATCGGTCAGAAGGAGCGGTGGAGAAGGTGGCCGTCTGACTGATGCTTTCAGACAATTTTTTAGTCCGCAGCCCCAAGGTATGATCGGTTCCAGCACCCATCGCCAGCGTCTAATTTACATGGTGCAGGAATACCTAGGGGCAAGGTCAGACTTGGACACCTTTCCCACCGAAAATCCTCTGGCTTACTGGGTCTTGAGGATGGATCACTGGCCAGAGCTTGCACAGTATGCAATTGAGCTACTGGCCTGTCCTGCATCCAGCGTTCTTTCGGAACGCACCTTCAGTGCTGCTGGTGGCTTTGTTACCGATCACAGGGTGCGCCTGTCCACCAAATCAGTTGATCGACTGACCTTCATCAAGATGAATCAGTCTTGGATCACCCAAAGCTACCAAGCACCTGAAGCTGATGTAACCGAATAATTTTTTTTGCTGATGCTGAGTGACTGTCCTGTTATGTTGATTGTCTATCCTCTTCCTCCTCCGCTGATATGTTGGAAGAAGATTTCTGGCTCTGGTTGATGCCATCAGCCCAATTTTTCTTCCCCTGTTTAACAGGGGCGTTTAAGTACAATTTTTGATGCAATGCTTTGCAGCAGGGCTAATTCCTGCAATAAAACTAGAGTATATGGCAGAGGTTGCAGTGTGGTGGCACCAGCACCAGTGCCTAAGGCCCAATTTTTCTGCCCCTGTTTAACAGGGGCGTTTAATTACAATTTTTAATGCAATGCTTTGCAGCAGGGCTAATTCCTGCAATCAAACAAGAGTATATGGGAGAGATTGCAGTGTGGTGGCACCAGCACCAGTGCCTAAGGCCCAATATTTCTGCCCCTGTTTAACAGGGGCGTTTAATTACACTTTTTGATGCAATGCTTTGCAGCAGGGCTAATTCCTGCAATAAAACTAGAGTATACGGCAGAGGTTGCAGTGTGGTGGCACCAGCACCAGTGCCTAAGGCCCAATTTTTCTGCCCCTGTTCAACAGGGGCGTTTAATTACAATTTTTGATGCAATGCTTTGCAGCAGGGCTAATTCCTGCAATAAAACTAGAGTATATGGCAGAGGTTGCAGTGTGGTGGCACCAGCACCAGTGCCTAAGGCCCAATTTTTCTGCCCCTGTTTAACAGGGGCGTTTAATTACAATTTTTGATGCAATGCTTTGCAGCAGGGCTAATTCCTGCAATAAAACTAGAGTATATGGAAGAGGTTGCAGTGTGGTGGCACCAGCACCAGCGCCTAAGGCCCAATTTTTCTGCCCCTGTTTAACAGGGGCGTTTAATTACAATTTTTGATGCAATGCTTTGCAGCAGGGCTAATTCCTGCAATAAAACTAGAGTATATGGCAGAGGTTGCAGTGTGGTGGCACCAGCACCAGTGTCTAAGGCCCAATTTTTCTGCCCCTGTTTAACAGGGGCGTTTAATTACAATTTTTGATGCAATGCTTTGCAGCAGGGCTAATTCCTGCAATAAAACTAGAGTATATGGCAGAGGTTGCAGTGTGGTGGCACCAGCACCAGTGCCTAAGGCCCAATTTTTCTGCCCCTGTTTAACAGGGGCGTTTAATTACAATTTTTGATGCAATGCTTTGCAGCAGGGCTAATTCCTGCAATAAAACTAGAGTATATGGCAGAGGTTGCAGTGTGGTGGCACCAGCACCAGTGCCTAAGGCCCAATTTTTCTGCCCCTGTTTAACAGGGGCGTTTAATTACAATTTTTGATGCAATGCTTTGCAGCAGGGCTAATTCCTGCAATAAAACTAGAGTATATGGCAGAGGTTGCAGTGTGGTGGCACCAGCACCAGTGCCTAAGGCCCAATTTTTCTGCCCCTGTTTTACAGGGGCGTTTAATTACAATTTTTGATGCAATGCTTTGCAGCAGGGCTAATTCCTGCAATAAAACTAGAGTATATGGCAGAGGTTGCAGTGTGGTGGCACCAGCACCAGTGCCTAAGGCCCAATTTTTCTGCCCCTGTTTAACAGGGGCGTTTAATTACAATTTTTGATGCAATGCTTTGCAGCAGGGCTAATTCCTGCAATAAAACTAGAGTATATGGAAGAGGTTGCAGTGTGGTGGCACCAGCACCAGTGCCTAAGGCCCAATTGTTCTGCCCCTGTTTAACAGGGACATGTAATTACAATTCTTGATATAATATTTCACAGGAGGGCCCCTTCCTGTGCCCACCCAGAGTAACGGTGAGGACTTATAGTGTTGTGGCACCAGCACCACAACCACCAAAGGTCAATTTTTCTACCACTGTTCAACAATGGCATGTAATTACAATTCTTGATATAATCGTTCACAGCAGGGCGCTCCAGCGCCCACCAAGAGTCACTTTGAGGGCTTACAATGTTGTGGCAAAACCAACACCTTGTTCCGCCATTTCTGCAGAGCATATAGGGCAGGCCCCTACTTTCAAACATCCAATTTACAAACATCTCCTACTTGCAAACGGAAGGAGACAACAGCAAGTGAGATGAAAAAAGATGGACGACAAAACAAATTATACAGGGGTGATAACCCTTCCCTATGTTTTCCAAAAAGCTTAAACATAGTTTTTTTGACTGGAGCTACACTTTAAAAATGTACCAGTTGAAAATTACAAACAGATTCAACTTAACACAACAAACCTACACAGTCCCTGTCTTGTTTGCACCGCCTGTATACTGCTGTTCTGAGTATATAGGGCCTGGGGGCCACACGCATTTCCTTTTTTTAATATGGGTACGGGGTTCCCCTTAATATGCGTACAAGACCTAAAGGGGCTGGTAATGGGCAGGGAGGGCTACCCATGCCATTTTTCTCAATGATTTTCAACCATATTGCAGGAACCAGATATAACATTAAAACCGCAAGCAGTTTTAAATGGTGTTATTTCCGTTTAATGTCATTTTGTGCAGGGACTGTTATAAATACGGGAAACACGTGGCACTTCACAGGCATCCTACAGACACCCCCCAGGCACCATATTTAAAGGAATATTTCACTTTTTTTTTTCACTTTAATCGTCATTAAAATCAGTGCTCCCGCCAAAACGGCCGTTTTTAAAACTTTTTTTTGCATTGACCCATGTCCCCTGAGGCAGGAGTCAGGTCCCCAAACCCTTTTTAGGACAGTATCTTGCATATTAGCCGTTAAAATTAGCACTTTTCATTTCGAACGTTCGAGTCCCATAGACTTCAATGGGGTTCTAACATTCGTTCGAATTTGCGGTCCGTTCGAAAGTTCTGGTGCGAACCGAACCGGGGGTGTTCGGCTCATCCCTAATAGAGACATACCCCAAGCGACTTGCAGCTGTAATCGCAGCAAAAGGTGGCTCTACAAAGTATTAACGCAAGGGGGCCGAATAATTTTGCACGCCCCACTTTTCATTTTGATATTAGTTAAAAAAGTTTCAAAAATCAAATAGATTTCGTTCCACTCCACAATTGTGTCCCACTTGTTGGTGATTCTTCACAAAAAATAAAAATTTTATATCTTTATGTTTGAAGCCTGAAATGTGGCAAAAGGTTGAAAAGTTCAAGGGGGCCGAATACTTTCGCAAGGCACTGTACCATAGAGATTTCCGGCGGACCAGATCATCCCCGGAGTCTCTATGATCGTTCGGAGGCCGGGCGCGATGTTATGACGTCACGCCCGGCCTCTGTATTCAAATTAACGGCGCCGATCTGGCTAGGAAGCCAGGATCGTTTTTTTATTTTATTTTATTCTTTCCAGCCTAGAGGTGAGATATGGGGTCTTATTGACCCCATATCTCACTGTAAATATGTCCGATCGTGCCATATTACTATTACAAGGGTAATACATGTTTACATTCCTTGTAATAGGAATAAAAGTCATCAATTTTTTATTTATTTTTTTAAGTGTCAAACTAAAAAAAGAAAAAGAAAATTAACAATAAAAAAAAAGAAAAAAATGTAAAGCGCCCCTGTCCCCGTGAGCTCGTACACAGAAGCGAACGCATACGTAAGTCCCGCCCACATATGAAAATGGTGTTCAAACCACACATGTGAGGTATCGCCGTGAACGTTAGAGCGAGAGCAATAATTTTAGCCCTAGACCTCCTCTGCAACCCAAAACATGTAACCAGTAAAAAAATTTAAAGCGTCGCCTATGGGGATTTTTAAATACCAAAGTTTGTCACCATTCCACGAGCGCGTGCAATTTTGAAGCGTGACATGTTGGGTATCTATTTACTCGGTGTATCCTCTTCTTTCACATTATGCAAAAAAATTGGGCTAACTTTACTGTTTTTTTTTTTAAGCATGAAACTGTTTTTTTTATTTTTATTTTTTTTTACTTTTTAAAAAGAATTTTATTGAGATATATCACGATAACAAGCATGCGACATAAACATATTGTACACTACGTGCTGTAAGGCATTGAATTATAGGACAAATTGTACATTAACACTCTGAATATTCAATAGAGTACGCAGGCTGCTAGTACATGAGAACACAGGCTTGGTGCCCTTCTGCGAAATTCCCCGGTCTCTGCGCGGTGAGGTCCGGTAATTCCGGTAGTGTCTCATCCCCCCAAACACCCCTGTGGGTTGTGTCCTGGGGGGATGCGACACCATTGAGCAATGAAGAGACAAATCTGACCATGGATAAAACGTAGTCCCATAATGTGGAAGAGGTGACTGAGTGGAATAACCAGGAGCTTCAAGTGAAATACAGCTAACTTATAAATGATAGGCAAGAGAAAAAAGACAATAAACAGGTGACTTTCACTGCTGGCTCCGTCTGGTCTGGGTGAGATGCTAAAAGAGGTCATGTAAGTTTTATGCAACCTGGGTGTGTCAACCAGGAAGACCAGTGCTTGTCGAATCTAGGTTCTATCATGTTAACTTTAGAAAAAGAAATTCCATGCGACAGTGTTCATTAAGGGTAGTTATGTGCTCATTAAGGGTTGGGGGGAGGGGGTTTTTCCACGCACGGGCTATGAGCAGGCGTGCTGAGATTAGTATATGATGTACCAGAGGTAGACTGGTGGTGGGCCAGTGGTGGGAGTCCAGACCAAAGAGAGCCATTCGTGAAGTCAGCTGTTGGGGAGAGTTGGTCAATGACTGTACAAAGGAGGAAACTTAGTACTAAAAGGTAGCGATAATAGGGCAGCTCCACCAGATGTGGAACATATCCCCTGTTGAGTCACAGTTCCTCCAGCACTTTGGAGAGTGGGTGGGGAAGATGGTTGCTAATTTGTCGGGTGTGTAATACCACTTATGAAAGATTTTCATGAGCGTTTCCCAATGTGTGATGTTCTTGGAGATGACTAGTGGGGTATGTAGAACTCGATGCCAATCATCTGAGGAGAAAGAGTATTGTAACTTCAATTCCCAGTAGGTCACATTCGTAGGTTTTGAAGAAGAGGTAGGCCTGGAGAGAAGGGTATAAATGAAGGATATACCTTTGGTAGTACTAGGGGAACGGTTGTAGTATTTGAGGAGCTCCTTAGAGGTGGTTTCTGTAGAGGTCAAAATTTTGGAGAGAATATGTCTGATTCTGAGGTATATGTAAAAGTCTTTATGCGAGAGGTTGAATTCCGAGGTCAGTTGTTGAAAACTATTCATGTCCGGCTGGAGGTAAAGATCTCCAATGGTTTTGATTCCAGCGTCATACCAGTGTTGGATAGAGAGGTCTGGGGATAGTAGTTGTAGCGCCAAGAAAGGTAGACTATTCAATGAGTCTCCATGGATACCCCGTGGGACATGACATTTTGCGGCCCATTGCGTTAAAGAAGCAAGTACTGTAGGGAAGATAGACCGTGTGATAGGAAGAGACATCCAGATTGCTGCTAAAGTCAATTGTGATCTATTGGGAAATGCTACCGATTATATTTGGTGCCACCTTGCGTCTGAATTGTGCGACCATAGTTGCTTCCCTTGATCCAATATGATGACCTTGTAATATTTTTTAACATCTGGTGCCCCCATCCCACCAAAGACAGTGGGTGTACATAGGACGGAGGACTTCAAGCAGGGCTTTACGTCCAGCCCATATGAATGAGTCTAGGATACGCTGGATTTTAGAAAGATCTGCTGTAAGAATGGGGAGTGGAAGGGTCCAAAAAAAGTAGAGTACATGTGGGAGGAGAAACATTTTAGTTAGAGCTATCCTACCAACCCATGAAGCTTTTATGGAGCTCAAATTCGAGTTCAGGTTGTTCAACTTCGCCAACATAGAGGTAAGATTGTTTCTAAGCATTGCAGAGGAGGGGCAAACCAGTTGAATGCCCAAACATATCATAGAGGAACTGGGGGCCCAGGAGAAGGGAGAGATTTTGGAGATTTCTGATTTTAGCGCTGGAGGAATCTCAATGCCAAGCATGGCAGATTTCATGTGGTTCAATTTGTACATGGACACCTCACTGAAATTATGCAATACTTCAGTCAGGGCGGGCAAGGACTTAACCGGATCAGTGAGAGCTATGATTACATCATCTGCGTATAACCCTATCTTATGGCATGTATCCGTCACATTGATACCTTCAATATTAGGATGTGAGCGAATCATCTGTGCCAGTGGTTCCATTACTAGAGCAAAAATCAAGGGTGAAAGTGGGCACCCCTGTCGAGTACCGTTAGTGATTCTAAAGGGGTTGGAAAGAATGCCCGAGGTACGAATCCTCGCCGTAGATGATGAGTATTGGCCCAGAATAGATTTCAAAAAGTTGCCTTCTACACCAAATTTTTTCAGGACTGCTTCAAGGTATCCCCAATGAACTCTCTCGAACGCCTTCTCTGCATCTAAAGAAATCAGCAGAGAAGGCGTTCGACTACGTTCTGCCCAGTGGATAAGATCCACAAACCTACGGGTACCATCTGAGGCCTGACGTCGGGGGATGAATCCTACTTGGTCCGGATGTATAAGGTGAGTCATGTGTTGTGACAGACGTGTGGCCAGGAGCTTGGCAAACATTTTCAGGTCGGAGTTAAGAAGTGAGATAGGACGGTAGTTTGCTGGGTCGTGTGGCACTTTCCCTGGTTTTTGTATAGTGGAAATAGCGGCTTCTAGGGATTCTGTGGGGATCTCCCCGGTGGCGAGCATTCGATTAAAGGAGTTACATAAATGCGGGATTAGTGTTTCTGCAAATTTTTTGTAATATTCGTTTCCAAAGCCGTCCGGGCCCGGGGCCTTGTGTAATGGTAGGCCTTTAATGGCGTTCTTAATTTCCTGGGGCTAAAAAGGTAGAGCTAAGTCAGCTGACTGTGAAGGGGATAAGGAGGGGAGAGATACGTTGGAGAGAAAAGTCTGGATATTTGTGGTAGTGGGCTGTGTCTCAGTTGGGGAGTCTTAAGTTGTATAATCATTGATATAACGAACCAAAACAGTTGGCTATATCCTTGGGATTGGTGAGTCTGTCGCCCTTAGGGTCTTCCAGGTATGGAATTGTGGATTGGGCTGTCTTACGTTTGTATTGTTGGGCTAGGGTTTTCCCTGTTTTGTTTCCCTGTGAGTACCATGTAAGCTTAAGTTTTCGTAGGTAAAACTCATGTTTGTTCTGAAGGTAAGTACTCAGTTCTGACCTTAGTTTGCCAAGTTCAGCGTGGGTGGAGAATCAGAGGGTGAAGAGGGTATTAAGAGTCGCAGAGCGCCTTTTCTTCTCCTGGCCCCCCAGTTTTAGTAAAACCCCTCGTATGACCGCCTTATGGGCATTCCAATATGTAGTGTCATTGGAGACAGAATGTCGGTTCAAAGTAAAGTACTCATCTATGGCAGATTTGACCTGTTCCCTAATGTCCTTGGTGCTGATTAAGTTGGCGTTTAAATGCCACAATGTAATCGGGGTAGTAGATGGGGATAAATTGAGAACCATTGAGATAGGGGCGTGGTCTGACCACGAAATTACTCCAATACTGGAGGAGGAAACTGCTTGGAGTAACACTTTGGATGTCAAGAACAGGTCATTCCTGGAATATGATCTCTGGGCATTAGAGTAGAACGTGTAATCTCTCTCAGTACCATGTTGACACCTCCAAGGGTCATAGAAGTCTTCTAAGCATAGAAAGGAGGAGAGGGCGGTAGACCGTCTCCTGCGAGAGGTTGAGGAATCAAGCGTGTGATCTAGCACTGCATTGAAGTTCCCGCATAAAATGATTTGGTCTTTCGGGTAGTGTTGAATTTTGGCAAGAATGGACTTAAGAAAGGGCTTTTGATGCGAATTAGGAGCGTATATGTTGACAATTACCAAGGGCTTGTTAATTAAACGTGCAGCTAGTATTAGGAATCTACCTTCAGGGTCTTGTTCTACGTTGGAGACTGTGAGTGCGACAGTGGATCGCACTGCTATCAATACTCCTCTGGCTTTTTTGTTTGTGCGGGAGTGGAAGATCTGTGGGTACGGTTTATTGGTACATTGGGGGGGTTCTGTGAGGACAGGTGGGTCTCCTGGATGCATAAAATGTCGGATCGGGAAGTGGTTGCTTCCCTCCATAAGAGGGATCGCTTGAAAGGACTATTCAGTCCTTTAACGTGAAGGGATGTGATTGTAAGGGACATGAAATATTAAGTGCAGTTGTCAAGATGGTACTGAGGTTGATTGAACCTTATAAGGAGGCAAGTAGTGATTAGTTACACAGTATGCATAAACAAATTTGTAAACTTTAGCCGAAGCTAGCAGTTGTCACAAGAAATAACAAGAAATCAGTACAGAAAAAAGACTGTGCTGAGGCTTCTATATCGCTAACCGGGTAATATAGAGGTGTAAGTAACTCAATTAAACGGTTCCTGTAGGAACAACAGATGGAGAAAAACAAGGTTGAATGGGAACACGGGTGTAAAAATAAAAAGAATGCTGTGTACCTAGCACACAGTGGCAGGTTGGTGTGGAGGGTTCGAGGTAAATGAGACCATCATCCACACTCACATGTTAACTGAAAACCAGCTAATAAAGAGGGCGACCAGAGAGGTTACCCTAATGTCCTCGGAGAGTTATGATTTAACTTTAGTAGCCCATTTAGTAGGGATCCTGGAGGATCTAGCATTTAAAGGTGGCACCGGGGGTATGTTGGGTGAGATGCCCCAGTTATGCAGCTGTTTGAACCCGTCTTTGGGAGTTAGGAAGGCGACCTGTTGTTGCTGGTAGCTTACCAGAAGCTTAATGGGGAATCCCCATTTGTATGCGATTTTGTGCTCTATGAGGATCGCAGTAATCTGTGAGAATGCTTTGCGCGCCTGTGAGGTGGCGGCCGAGATATCGTTATACAGCTGAATTTTAGTGAAGGGTTCAGAAAGGTTACATATGGTTCTCGCGGCCCTCATGATCAGTAATTAGAGTTAAAGAAATGTATCCTAGCCAGGATATCTCTGGGTATTGAGTCGGGCAGGTGCTGCAGTTTGTGGATCCTATGCGCTCTATCAATGAGGAGATCCTGCGGTGTTAAGGTAGGTACAATCTTACGAAACAATTGATGCAGGTATGGGATTATATCAGGAGATGACACATTTTCTGGTACCCCTCGGATTTTAATATTATTCCGCCTTGAGCGGTCTTCAAGGTCTGCGACTTTAAGACGCAGTTGGTGGATAGCTGCAGAGTGTTCATCCTGAATGTCAACCATGGGAGCTGGTGGCTGCAGAGAGATGGTGCTCAATGTGATCAATACGATCTTCCATGTCATCTACTCTGTCCAATAAATGGTTAATGGATGATCTAAGTTCCTTCTGCATGTCTGCTTGCAATGAAAGTAACATGGCCTTCAGGGTATGTTCAGAAGCAGGGCCGTCAGAAGTGTTGTAAGCTGCTAGAGAGGATTTAGATTCTCCTGGTGCTGCTGTGGAACTACAGGTGTCAGCGCCATGTTGTCACTAGGGGAAGCTTAGAGGGAGAGTGTGCTGGAGACATCGCTGATCTCTTACCTCTATCAGCCGGTGACACGTTTGGCGGGCGCTGCTGTACCCCAGATTCCTCCATGTCACAGAGGGGGTCCTCCGTGAGTGTTAGGGCCGCCGAGGCCGCTGGTGTCTCCTGAGGCGCAGGGATTCTGTCCCGGTCGGCGCCATCTTGGGCCTGTACGCTGGCGGGCTTCATGTAAAACTCTGTGAGTTTTCTTGCTCCGTGGGCGGCAGATCTGCCGCGGGTCATGTCCCCGGTGATGTGGGGTGATCTCTGTCTGGGACGGATCGGTGAGGCTGATGGCGCTGGATGCTGATTATTGCTCGGTGGATGTGAGGAGCTCTGTGTCTATGCGCCCATTCCGGTCAGCGGCCATTCCGGTCAGCGGCCATTCCGGTCAGCGGCCAAGCCACGCCCCCCAAAAAACATTTTTTTTCTGAAAAAAAGGTGTTTGAAAAATTGCTGCGCAAGTACCGTACGTGATAAAAAGTTGCAACGACCGCCATTGTATTCTCTAGGGTCTTTGCTAAAAAAACATATATAATGTTTGGGGGTTCTATGTAATTTTCTAGCAAAAAAATAGGAATTTTACATGTAGGAGAGAAATGTCAGAATTGGCCTGGGCGCAAAGTGGTTAAAATGGATGGCCCAGGTAAGGACCATAATGCAAGGGTTACCCGTTAGTTCCTGGCACTGTAAGATTTCTCTTTTAAAGTCGAGCACAGGGCTGGTTGTAACCAGAAAAATGTGGATGCTTTATCCAGAACCCAATGTTTGAACCCACGGGTCCAAACAGAGGCGGAGGTTCATGAGTTAAATGGGTGGCAGTGAGAGTTCTGTAGCAGGACACTAGTGGTTAAGCACTGGCCACACCTTGCTCCCCACCTGTGGTATAATTTGCCTTCCCTAGGTTAATGAGGGTTGGTGCTGGGAAAGGAAACAACCAGGCTGTGAAGGATCATGCCTTGACCCGTGTAGGCCAGATATACACTCTCTGCTGAAATAGCCCCTTTACTCCTACCCCTTTTCCCTTAATAATAGACCACACAGTTCTCGTGGAGTAAACTGGCCACAACAGCCTTTATTAAACCAACCAAAATAAAACTCCAAATTACTTTAATAATAAATAACATTAAATAATATATTAACACATATAACCCAGAAACAACATGTTTCACCAGATTGATTGGTCAGTGACGGAGCTAAACTCCTTCTTACCATATACCTATAAATATATATTCATATATATATATATATATATATATATATATATATACACACCAGGGGGGCACTGCGGGACTTTTTCCATAACCTCATAGGCCTCCAGCTGTACCGCTCGGAGACAACCACCGTTCCCGCAGTGCAACAACACCAGTATTCATCAAAACTTTTGATGTACACACCGGAGGGGCCATCTACCGACGAGCCCCCCACCCACTTTTTCCACCTCTATAACTGCTACCGTCACTGACCAATAAATAACTACCGCCACAGGCTGAAAGGGTGAAACCTCAACCTTGATGGCACCTCCACACCCGCAGGGCCGCCTGAATGCCCTCCTGAAGCCCCAAAGACCAAAGGTCAATGCCCACATCCGTGAGGTGGACCCCATCCTTCCTTAAATAAAGACCAACGTTTATCTCCAATTCTCTATGGCAAATCACCATCCCCCTTCTTTCGCCAAAAACCTCCCGACCACCTTATTGACTCTAATCCGTGCCTTTTTAAGTCTGTACACAGACCGGGCCATGCGCCATGTCGTCCGCGCCACCATGTCCGACCACAGCAGCAACGTGTCTGGGAAAGCTGTACGTAGGTAGACCAGGTCAGCCTTGATATCCGCGATCAGGTCCCTGACCGTTCGGACACCCAGGTCGTTACCTCCTGCATGAACGACCAACACATCCGGCGGTCTGTCCAAACCAACATATCTTTCCACTTCCGGGACCACCCTGCCCCACATCATACCCGGCCTACCCAGCCACCGGATGGATGCCTCCCGCCTGGAGATCCCCAACTGTCTCCCACCTGGTCTTGCGTCCCCTCTCCTGGCCCCCCAGCACACATACGAATGCCCCAGGATCCAGACGAGGCGTGTAGGCCCTCCATCTGAAACAACAAACAGAACATAGCAATCACTCACCAACCACTGTACAAAACCCCCCCCCCTTTTTTTTTTTTTTATTCACAAACCAACTGCGGTCTAACATAAGTACGGAATCGTTTGGATTCTCATCTCCCCAGCCTCTGCACTTCCGCTTCATCCAACCTGCATCTGGCGGCCTCCGTGGCCGCCCCGATACGGAAGGAGTGGGAAGCGTATGCTGAACCATCCAAGCCCAACCTTTGTAAGCATTTGCGCAGTACCGCCACAAACTGGTATTTCGATAAGAAAGACCCATCCGCATGAACCAATAAAAGACCACCCCCTGCCGGTCTTTCCCATACAAAACTCCCAACTGCCCGTACTGGGCATTCCACACAGCCCGGCAGCGCGTACAACGACAGTCGAACCCCCACACCTCGTTGGTCCGTTTTTGACCTCCTCAACAGCACCGATACTTTATCACCGAACACTTCCACATCGTGTGGCAACAAACCACCCCCAACCGCCCTAGAAGGGCTCACCAATTCCTCAATCCTGAATGCCCCAAAAAACGCCAGTGAAAAAGCCGCCAAAAACAACAACCTTTCGAAGTGTGACGAGCATACCGATCCCAATTGTGCGCACAACGCCAAAAGATTCACAAAAGTAATAGGCCGCCTCGCATCCTGACTCCTATGCTCCGTCCGATATCCCTTAACAGCCTGTTTCACCTAAAAATCCTTCGTCCAATCTACCATCCCACGCAGCTTGAACCAAAACGCCAACCCTGTCAATTTCCTATTTATGGATGAAACCAACTTCCCCTCCTCCATGTTCCTGGACACCAAATACAACACCAAAAGCCTCAGCGCACGCTCCTCACCCCCGACCTCTGACTCCCGAACCAAAGTCAGCCATTCCAGCCATACCTTATTATAAGCCGACCATGTGGCCGCACTTACGGACCGCCGGATCCATCCGGCGGCGATTCCAACGCCAAATCCCAAATCCAGCCCGGGCAAGGGACTCCCTCCTCCTTCGCGTCCGGCGCCAGATTCCTGAACCTGTCCCACTGGAACTGAGACAAAGAATCAGCCAGGGCATTATCAACCCCCGGGATATGCACAGCATATAGCAAAATGTTTAACTGCAAGCAGTGCAACACCAACTGCCGCATCAGCCGTATAACGGGTTGTGAAGACGCCGACATGCTGTTGATCACCTGCACAACCCCCATATTATCGCAATTTAGCCGCAATTTCAAGTTCCGGCAAGCCTGCCCCCATAGTTCCAACGCCAGCACCACCGGAAAAAGTTCCAGCAGCACCAAATTCTTAAGGAAACCCGCCTCCACCCAAGATTGCGGCCACGGCTCTGCGCTCCAATGACCTTGAAAGAACGCTCCGTATCCTGTGGATCCCGCGGCGTCAGTAACCAATTCCACGTCGAAGTTACTCACCGGGCCCAACATCCACACTGACTTGCCATTGTACTCAGTCAGGAATCGATACAACACCAAAAGGTCTTCCCTATGTTCCCTAGTCAATCTGATGAAGTGTGTAGGCGCCCTCACCCCGGATGTGGCTGCCGACAGCCTGCAACAAAATATCCTCCTCATGGGAATGATCCTACACGCAAAATTTAATTTACCCAACAACGATTGCAACGCACGCAACTGAACCTTTTTACAACCATGAATCTCCCGAATTTCCCTCTGCAAGTCCCGAGCTTCCCCTCTGGCAATCTGCACTCCATCGCCATGGAGTCAATCACTATGCCCAAGAAGCTCAGCTCCGTACGTGGGCCCTCCGTCTTATCAGCTGCCAAAGGCACCCGAAATCTCTCCGCAATGTGCTGCAACGTGGACAGCAGAATCGCACACACATTAGAAGAAGGAGGGCCCACACAGAGAAAATCATCCAAGTAGTGGATGACGGAGTCAATACCTGCCACGTCCCGAACCACCCACTTCAAAAAGGAGCTAAACACCTCAAACATCGCGCAGGAAATGGAACAGCCCATAGGTAAACATCTATCTACATAAAACCGGTCTTGCCAACAACAACCCAGCAAATGAAAACTATCCGAGTGAACCGGCAAGAGCCGAAACGCAGATTCCACGTCAGACTTCGCTATCAACGCCCCTCGACCGTAGCGCCTCACCCAGCGGACCGCCGCATCAAATGATGTATACGACACCGTACAAGCCTCTGGGTCGATGAAATCATTCACGACCCCCCCTTCGGGAATGACAAGTGGTGAATCAACCTAAACTTGTGAGGCTCCTTTTTGGGAACCACACCTAACGGAGACACCACCAACTCGGCTAACGGTCTGGTCGCAAATGGCCCCGCCATTCTCCCCAAGGCCACCTCCTTAGCCAGCTTCTCTGAAACCACCGCCGGGTGTTCCAATGCCGACTTCAAATTCTTCGCCAGCGGGGGCACCACCGTCAACGCACACGGGATCCTAAACCCCTGCCGAAAACCCGCGCAGAGCAACCCCGCTGCCGCCCTATCCGGGTACCTATTTAGGAAAGGAATCATCCTTTCCCACATCACCGGCATCGTCCCTCTTGTGCGAAGGCTCTCCGACACGTTTTCCCTTTTTAAAACACCGCGCGAGTGCGTGTCCTCCCCCACAGCCACTGCCAGCACACTCACCATTTCTTTCCGGCCGACAGTCCCGAAGAGTGGCTACTCCCGGCCCCCCCTTGAAATGGCTGATTAGGGGTCCTCGCCGACGCCATTAGCCTCATCCAGAGGCTAATGTCCTTGTGGTCCCAACGCAAGGCAGGGCGCACCGCCCTGCGTTGCCGGAACTGCTCGTCGTAGCGAAGCCACGCCGTGCCACCATAAACCCTATAGGCCTCCCCAACCGCGTCCATGTAACAAAAAAAGGCCGAACAGTGTTCGGGGTTCTTTTCCCCGATGACGCTTGCTAAAATAGCGAACGCTTGTAGCCAGTTAGCAAACGGGCGCGGGATTAAACGGTACCGACGTTTTTCTTCATCCTCCTTCTTTGTATAATCTGGCTTAACCCTATCCAGGTTGAACTTCTCCAGGGGCAAAAGGGAGAAAATCTCCACATACTCCCCTTTCCAGATTTTGTCCCTCACCTCCTGTTTTAAATGTGCACCCAACGGTCCCTCGAAGCATACATATACCTCGCACCTCTGCGATCCCCACAATGTCCGACCTCGCCGTCTTCTCTGTGCCTTGCGAATCCACCGTACTCACCTTTTCCGAAGCACCCGGCGCCAGACTGCCCGTGGGAACCGCCCCCGACCCCTCACTGAGAACCCCCTCGGCGACCCCAGGAGCCGCACCGCTGGCCGTGCCCATGCTGTCGACACCTCGCCCCTCCACCGGATCCAGAACCGGGCTACCATCAAAACGGCCCACCAGAACCCCCAAACCCTCCAACAGTTCGTGCATCTGACCCCGCGCCCCCCTGGTGGGCACACTCCCGCCCCGCGTCTGGTCAGAGGTAGCCAGCGGCGGCGCGGGAGGCCCCGTCACTCCCCCCCCCCACCGACACAGAATCCAACAAACTCTTCAAAGCATTAGTGAAAATAACATTGTCGTTCGACTTACCGGGCTGACTGGGAGGTCTCCCCACAGCCGCTGCTTGGACCTCCCTGGACGTGATCGGTCGACTGGGCACATCCTCCTCCTCAGACAGCTCTCCCTCCGGTCTGCTCACACCGTCCAAGTCCTCCGCGCACGGCGACCCCCCTGGCGAGGGGCCCCTGGATGGCGGGCTGCTCCATGCACCGTGCTGACTGCCAACTTCCCCCCCGCTGCCTCTCGGCTCTGCTGGCAGGCGGGCCGATCCGGGCACCTCTCCTGCTCCGTGACGCCTTCACCCGGTCACTTGGTGGCCTCCGCCCCCCCCCCCCCCCCTCCGGGCTGGCCCTACCCCCGCCCGCTCGGCCCACAGCGGCTGGTCTAGCGCTCTCCCTTCTGTCCGTCCCCCGCGACCCGTGCAGGGCTGCCGGGGGGACCGCCATCGTTGGACCCCTGGCCGATAAAGCACCCTTCCTGGCCGTGCCATGAGGAGCCCGTTTGTCCGCCCCCCTCGTCTCCCGCAGGGCCGCTGGCAGGGTAGCTCTGGACATGCGGCTGTGTATCCATGCTCACTAGCCGTGCGGGGAGTCCTGCCGTCCGCCCCCCGCTACGTGTAGAGCGGCCGGGGGAGACACCCCCGCTGAAGCCCCCTTGCTGACGGCCACCCTTCCTGCATCCGCAGGGCGCCTGACCCGCCGTCCTGAAGCCCCCCCAGCCTGTGCAGGGCTGCAGCGCCCAGTCCAATGGGGAATATGGTCCCACTCGTGCCTGGCAAAGTCCCGCCATCGAAGTCCGTGGCCCCGCCCCCTCCCGCATGTCCACGGCGTGCAGGCCGCCCCAACCCCCCCAGACGCGGTGGCTGACTCCTCTTAGCTGGGGGGGAGGAGTGCTCCCCCCGTGGGCTCCTGGACAATCTTCTAGGCCCCACCACAGCCCCAGGCGAATACCTTGCTGGCAGCCTGGAGATCCGCCCACGTGCCGCCGATCTGCCGCCGTCCGAACCTCCTGGCCGCTCCTCCAGCTCCACGGACCCATCCAGCGCCGCCGCCACCTGCTGGGCAGCCAGTCCGGTCCCCGGGATGATGCCGCCGCCTGCAGCCTCTCCAGCAGCGCCTCCACGTTGGCCATGTTCGGAACGATAAACGAGGAGCAGTGAAAAAACTGCCTCCTCGTGTCTTCCTCCTTCCGCACTTCCCGTTTCGGGTCCACCCCCTTATTTATGTGGCCGCTCCCCTTCCTTCAGCCCCGCCTCTACCCTCTAAAATCCCACCCCTTCGTGTGTCACTAGACACACGGTCATGTCCGGCCCTCCTCTATCCTTCCCTGTCGGTCCGTCCCGCTCCGGTCCTCTCTGCAAGACTGGAACAGACCCACTGTGGTCTATTAGCCAGGAGGCTAAAGCCTAGTACACACCACAATTTTTTTCCTCAGGAAGCCCAATCACAAGGCACAATGCATCTAGGAGAGAGGAGCAAAGCTGTGACATAACCCTGGGCTTGCACTGTATGTGGTGGTGAGCCGTCAGGAGACGGTATTCTGATTAGCACTTTTAATTCTGTTATCCTGTAAGTGTATTTTAGTGCAGTGTTTTTGAATTAAAAAAACAAACAAAAACGAAGTACACTATGGGGTTGATTTACTAAAGGCAAATCTACTTTGCACTACAAGCGCACTTGAAAGTGCAGTCGCTATAGAGGGGGACATGCAAGGACAATAAAAAAACAGCATTTTTACCTGTACATTATTGGATGATAACATCAGTGGAGCTTCTTCAGCGATTGCACTTCCAGTGCAAAGTTGATTTGCCTTTAGTAAATCGTTAGAGAAGCCCGGAGCGTGGTGACATGCAGGGGAACTCGAGAGCAGGGCTGGGCATGACGAGGTGCCCAGTTACGCCCAGGGGAGGAGTTTTGGGAGGAGCTCAGGGGGTGGGAGCGGCAGTACAAAAGAAGGGCGGAGACGAAGGGGAGCCAGTCGCCATTACTGTGTGCGAGGAGGTGGTTTTCTACACACCGCTCCTCGCTGAGGCATTCAAGATGGCGGACATCACGGGACTGTTGGAGCAATTGCGGGCGGCGGCGGAGACGAGGGGGCCGGCATGGCTCCAGACACAGGTCGCGGCAGCGCTGGCTGGGGGTGGCGAGGTCGGGCATAGCCGGCGGAATTCCCCCGGGGGGCCCTCGAGGATGGAAGAGAGCTCGGGAAGGGAGGAATCCACCCCCCGGCGAAGAGGAGCTTGTATTCTCCCACAGAGGGGCAGCAGAGGCCTGCACGCCAGCCTACCGGCTCGGGGGGGGGGCCACAGGCCAGTTCCCATACGCATGGCAGACAGCAGGGTCAGGACGGTCCCCCAGCAGCTCTGCACGGGCTGAGGGGGAGGATTGGGGGCAAGCAAGCTCCGGTGCTGGGAGGGTCAGGGGGAGGCTGAGGATTGTGGCGGCATGTCTGGGGGGGCCTTGGTCGGGGGCTCAGACGGGGGTGGGGGAATCGGGAAAATGGCGGGCGCCTGCTAAGGAGGGCACGGGGGCACTTTGGAGGGACTACCACATGGCTCGGGCTCCCCTGCAGCCCTGCACGGGTGGGGGGGCAAACAGAAGGACGTCGGCGCCTTCAGTCGCAGCTGGTTCTGCGGGCCAGGTTACAGGAGTCGCGGTGGGGAGGCGGACGCCCCCGGGCAGTAGCCGACTAAGGGTCATGTGTGCAGAGTGGTGCCAAGGACGACTCTTCTGTGTGGAACCCCGGGAGCAGGGGGACCCCTACAAGGAGCGGTGCATTGTCGGTGCGCCACGGAGGTGAGAGGTGTGGCACGGCATCCAGGTCTCCGTCACCTGGGGGGCTACAGTCGGCAAGCGGTCCGAAAGAAGAGGGACGTTTCCGAAGGAGAGCTGTCGGAGGAGGACGAAGTGTCTGGGCGGTCAGTTCCTGCGCAGGCGGTCAGCGCAACGGCTGTGGGGACGGAGCCCAGTCAGCCCGGTAAGTCTTGTGACAACGCTGCTTTTACTACTGCATTACAGTGTTTGATAGGAGTAGTGTCGGGGAGTGGGGGCCAGGGAGTCCCTCCTGCATCGCGGGTGGCCACCACTGGCCAACCGCGGGACGGGACTGGGACTGGGAATGCGGGGTCTGGGGGTCAGTTGCAGGACTTACTGGAGGGGTTGAGAGTGCTGGTAGGCCGCTTTGAAGGGGGGACAGGGCAGTCCGCGGGGGTGGTACAGGGGGTGCCTGGGGGAGGGCCTGCATTGGGTATTACGGGGGCTCCTTACGGGGAAACAGGGGCTTCGCCTCCACTGGGGGCGACAGCTGCTCCCTCGGCGGTGGCTGCAGTTGCTGATGTGGGTGCGGGTACAAAAGGGGCCGTGGAGACGACCGCTAGGTCGGACATAGTGCGGATCGTGGACGCGGCCAAGTGTGAGGTGTGTGTGTGCTTCGAGGGGCCACTGGGAGCACATCTGAAGCAGGAGGTTAGGGACAAAATTGTCAAGGGGGAATATGTGGAGATTTTTTCACTATAGCCGCTTGAGAAGTTCAACTTGGACCGGGTGAAGCCGGACGATTCCAAGAAAGAAGATGAGGAGAAGAGGCGATATAGATTGATACAGCGAACGTTTGCCAACAGGTTGCAGGCGTTCGCGATTATGGCCAGTGCCAGATTTTGTTATATGGACGCTATCGGGGAGGCTTATAGGGTTTATGGGGGTACTGCTTGGTTGAGGTACGACGAGCAGTTCCACCAATGGAGGGCGGTCCGACCCACGCTGCGGTGGGACCATAAAGACATTAGCCTCTGGATGAGGCTCATGGCTTCGGCAAGGACGCCAACACAGTTATTTCCAGGGGGGGCCGGGGGTAGCCACTCCTCAGGATCGTCGGCCGGAAAAAAAATGGGGAGTGTGCTGGCAATTTAATGAAGGCTCGTGCAAGTTTGGAGGAACATGTAAGTTTAAGCACGAGTTGCTCTGGGTGTGGGGGAGCCCACACCCACACCAGGTGTAGATGTACCGGGGATCCTGCTCACAAGAGGGACGATGCCGGTGAAGTGGGAAAGGATCCAGGCTTTCCTAAATAGATACCCGGACAGGGAGCGATGGCGGGGATGCTGGGGGCGGGTTTCCGTCACGGTTTTAGGATTCCTTGTGGTTTGAAGGTGGTGCCCCTACAGTCTGGGAACTTATGGTTACAACATCCCGAGGTGGTGACAGAAAAATTGGCAAAAGAAGGTGGCGTTGGGGCGTGTGGCGGGGCCGTTTGCGAGCAAGCCCATTTGTGATTTGGTAGTGTCGCCGTTGGGGGTGGTCCCGAAGAAAGAGCCCAATAAGTTTCGGCTGATACACCACCTGTCCTTCCCAAAAGGGGAGTCTGTGAATGATTTTATTGACCCAGAGGCGTGCGCGGTATCCTACACGTCGTTTGATGCTGCTGTGCATTGGGTACAGTGTTATGGGAAGGGGGCGTTAATGACTAAATCTGACATTGACCCGGAGGCGGCGTTTCGGTTGCTGCCCGTACACCCCGAGAGTTTTAGATTGTTGGGTTGTTGCTGGCAGGACCGGTTTTATGTCGACAAGTGCCTGCCCATGGGTTGCTCCATTTCGTGTGCAATGTTTGAGGCATTCAGCTCGTTCCTAGAGTGGGTGGTACGGGACATGTCGGGTGTGGAGTCACTCATCCATTACCTGGACGATTTCTTGTGCGTGTGCCCTCCCTCTTCGAATGTGTGTGCGATTTTGCTTTCTACGTTGCAGCACATGGCAGAGAGGTTTGGCGTGCCATTGGCAGCTGATAAAACAGAGGGTCCTAGGACAGAACTGAGCTTCCTTGGTATCGTGATAGATTCCATGGCTATGGAATGTCGGTTGCCAGAGGCTAAGTTGCTGCACTTGCGGAGGGACATCAGGGAGATTCATGGTATGAAAAAGGTTCGGTTACGTTCGTTGCAATCGTTGTTGGGCAAGCTAAATTTTGCATGCCGGATTATTCCCATGGGGAGGATTTTCTGTAGGAGGATGTCTGCTGCGACGGCGACCTCCCCAGCTCATTTCATTCGCCTCACCAAGGAACATAGGGAGGATCTGAGGGTGTGATATCAGTTCCTAGCAGAGTACAATGGCAGGGCAGTGTGGATGTCGGGCCCGGTGAGCAATTTCGACGTGGAATTGGTCACCAATGCAGCAGGGTCCACGGGGTACGGGGCCTTTTTCCAAGGACGGTGGAGTGCTGAACCCTGGTCTCAGTCCTGGGTCACAGCAGGCCTCGTGCGGAATCTGGTACTGCTGGAACTGTTTCCGGTGGTGCTGGCGCTGGAACTGTGGGGGGAGGCGTGTCGGAACCTGAAGCTTAGGCTGAACTGTGACAATATGGGGGTGTTGCAGGTCATCAATAGCATGTCGGCATCTTCACAACCTGTCGTTCGGCTGATGCGGCAGTTGGTGTTGCGTTGCTTGCGATTGAATGTGTTTCTTTACGCTGTGCACATCCCAGGAGTGGATAACACACTGGCTGATGCTTTGTCTCGCTTTCAGTGGGACAAGTTCAGGGCCTTGGCTCTGGAGGCGGACGAAGAAGGCATGTCTTGCCCGGGCTGGATGTGGGAACTGGTATTGGAATCGCCGCAGGATCGATCAGGAGGTCGGTGAGTGGCGTGATGTGGGGGGGCATATAGGAAGGTGTGGAAGGAATGGTCAGATTTGGTACAGGAGGCGGGAGTGGAGCAGGATGGGTCAGCTGCGCAGTTGTTGGTTTTGTATTTTGTGTCCAGAAACATGGAAGAGGGGCGCTCGTGTCGTCTATCGAGAAGAAGATGGCAGGTTTGGCGTTTTTGTTTAAATTGAGCGGGCAGGAGGATTGGACGAAGTGTTTTTGGGTACGGCAAGCGCTCAAAGGTTACCGGAAGGTGCATCGGAGGCAGGATACGCGCAGGCCTATTACGTTTGCTAATTTGCTGGCCTTGCTGCAACAACTGGGGTCATGTGTTCATCCTCTTATGAGGTGTCGCTGTTTTCGGCGGCTTTTTCGTTAGCATTTTTTGGGGCGTTTCAGGTAGGGGAACTGGTTAGCCCATCTAGGGCTGTGGCGGGGGGGTGTTTTGATGGAGGATGTAAACCTCTGGGAAGATAGGTTGTCGGTTACGCTACGGAAATCGAAAACGGATCAACAAGGGAAGGGGGTGCAGGTGTGGTTGTTTGCATTGCCAGGGTGTGCAGCGTGCCCGGGAAGGTGGTGGGGCATTTTCTCAAAAGGAGGGTGGCTGGTGGAGGGCCTCTGTTGGTGCACGTGGATAGGTCTTATTTGTCTAGATTTCAATTCGTAGCGGTCTTGCGAAAATGTTTTGGTAACCTGTGGATGGACGGTTCGGCATAAGCCTCGCACTCCTTCCGGAGTAGGGCAGCCACGGAGGCTGCCAGGTGCGGGTTGGACAAGGCGGCAGTGCGTACGATGGGGAGATGGGAATCAAAATGATTCCGCAGTTACGTTAGGCCAGGTTTGGTTTGGGAATGAATTTTCTGTTTTAAGAAAAAAAAAAAAAAGGGAACATTTACTGTGGTGGGGGAATTGACTTGTTGTGTTCATTTTGGGTTGTCTGTTATTTTGTTTGGTTTTTCGTTTCAGATGGAGGTTACCCACGCCTTGTCTGGATTGTGGGACATTCTTATGTATCCTGGGGAGCCAGGAGAGGGGACGCCAGACCTGAGGGGAGACAGTTGGGGATATCCCGGAAGGAGGCTCAGATAAGGTGGCTGGGTAGGCCTGGGATGATGTGGGGAGGGGTGGTCCCGGAGGTTGAAAGGTATGTGAGGTTTGACGGGCCACCAGACGTGTTGGTGATACATGCAGGGGGTAATGATTTAGGGGTGAGGACAGTCAGGGATCTGATCGTGGACGTAAAGTCGGATCTGGGGTATCTGCGTTCGGCATTTCCAAACACGTTGCTGGTATGGTCAGATATGGTGGCTAGGACTGCATGGCGCATGGCCAGGTCAGTAGACAGGCTCAACAAAGCTAGGATTCGGGTGAACAAGGTGGTCGGGAGGTTTATGGTTCGTGAGGGGGGCTTGGTGGTACGTCACTGGGAACTGGAGAAGAATGGCGGCCTTTACCTAAGGAGGGATGGAGTGCACCTTACTGATGTGGGAATTGATTTATGGTCCCTGGGATTGCAGGAGGGGATACAGCAGGCCCTGCGGGTGTGGAGGGGCCCTCTAGGTTGAGGTGTCATCCTATCAGGCTGTGGCGGTGTTTTGTTTGTTGGTCAGTGACGGGAGCGGTAACGGATGTGACTAAATGGGGTGGGGGGCTCATTGGTAGTATGGCCCCTCCGGTGTATTCATCAAATGGTTGGTGAATACTGGTGGTTGCACTGCGGGAAAAGGGGGTGTCTCCGAGCGGCACAGCTGGAGGCCTATGATGGTTGGTAAAGGTCCCGCAGTGTACTGGTGTGATTTATATGGATATATATATATATCCGGTGAAAGAGGAGATAGCTACGTCACTGACCAATAAACGGGGGTTGAAACATGTTGTTTCTCATGGTTGTAATTACTTTGTTTTATAAAGTTATTTTGGAGTTTTATGTTATTTGGTTAATAAAAGACTGTTATGGCCATTTATACTCCATAAGAACGGTGTGGTCTCTTATTCAAAGAAGGCGAAAAAGGGGTATGATGGGTCTGTAACAGTTAGAAGGAAGTTTATCTGGGTTACACTAGTCAGGAGAAGCCCAGAGGGTGGTGACACGCAGGGGAACTCGAGAGCAGGGCTGGGCATGACGGGGTGCCCAGTTACGCCCAGGGGAGGAGTTTTGGGAGGAGCTCAGGGTGTGGGAGCGGCAGTACAAAAGAGGGGCGGAGCCGAAGAGGAGCCAGTCGGCATTACTGTGTGCGAGGAGGCAGTTTTCCCACCCACCCTCCCTTGTGATAGGCTGTTTAACCTTTATGTTTTTATATTGTCATTACAGGTACAAGTACAGAAGGTCGTCATGACAGCTGGAGGGGAGTTTTGGCGGTGTTTTGTTTGTTGGTCAGTGACGGGAGCGGTAACGGATGTGACTAAATGGGGTGGGGGGCTCATCTGTAGTATGGCCCCTCCGGTGTATTCATCAAATGGTTGGTGAATACTGGTGGTTGCACTGCGGGAAAAGGGGTTTCTCTCCGAGAGGCACAGCTGGAGGCCTATGATGGTTGGTAAAGGTCCCGCAGTGTACTGGTGTGATTTATATGGATATATATATATATCCGGTGAAAGAGGAGATAGCTACGTCACTGACCAATAAAAGCGGGTTGAAACATGTTGTTTCTCATGGTTGTAATTACTTTTTTTTATAAAGTTATTTTGGAGTTTTATGTTATTTGGTTAATAAAAGGCTGTTATGGCCATTTATACTCCATAAGAACGGTGTGGTCTCTTATTCAAAGAAGGTGAAAAAGGGATATGATGGGTCTGTAACAGTTAGAAGGAAGTTTATCTGGGTTACACTAGTCATGTGCTTTTCTGCCTTGTACGGTATGTGAGCTGAGCTTGTGGAGTGCTTCCAGAAAATGGATGGGACAGATGACCTGTGTAAACCGAGGTGGATACGAGAAGTGTACCTTGGTCAATTATTGATGAGTGTGTTGTCAATTTAATTGAGGTGAGCAGGCCCTTCACCTGGTGATGGATGTGCACTATGCATGAAAATAGAAGACACGGGGTGTCACAATTTTTGGATAAATATTTCAAAATATTTCAAGTTGCATGATATAATCTTCCAAATATAAAATTTTGACACATTGGACTTTTTTTTATATACATGTGTTATTTGTTTAGGTGTTGCACTACACTGATTTTAATTTGAATATTGCATTTTGGTGCTGTGGAATCACTGTACAGTGTTGGGCTGTGCTGTGCAACACACATTTGACTGTTTTTGTTAGCACCAGGGGCGGATCCAGAGTCTAGTCTTGGGAGGGGCACTGCTATAAAATATGTTTTTTTGGGGGCAATTTATATGGGAAATGGCTGGTATTGGCGTTTCAATCATTACGGCACCATGGTTGTTATGGTGTCAGGATGATTGAAGCGCATTATTTCTATTAATATATTGTAATATAAAATTAAATGGTTCAACTCGCCATAATGCAGAATCAGTGGGAGCCCTAAGGGTGTCATTTGCCATGTCGCCTGCCACCAAATGCGGATTGTCACTTGCCACGTCACTTGTCACCAAATGCAGATTGTTATTTGCCACGTCACCTGCCACACATTGCGGATTGTCACTTGCCACGTAGCCTGCCACACATTGCGGATTGTCACTTGCCACGTAGCCTGCCACACATTGCGGATTTCCACTTGCAACGTAGCCTGCCACACATTGCGGATTGTCACTTGTCACGTCACCTGCCACACATTGCGGATTGTCACTTGCCACGTCACCTGCCACCAGATGTGGATTGCCACATAGCCTGCCACACATTGCCACTTGCCACATCACCTGCCACACATTGGGGATTGTCACTTGCCACGTCAACTGCCACACATTGCGGATTGTCACTTGCCATGTTGCCTGCCACACATTGTGGATTGCCACTTGCCACGTAGCCTGCCACACATTGCAGATTGTCACTTGCCACGTCACCTGCCACACATTGTGGATTTCTCCTTGCCACGCAGCCTGCCACACATTGCGGATTGCCACTTGCCACATAGTCTGCCACACATTGCGGATTGCCACTTGCCACGTAGTCTGCCACACATTGCGGATTGCCACTTGCCACGTAGTCTGACACACATTGCGGATTGCCACTTGCCACGTAGTCTGCCGCACATTATGGATTGCCACTTGCCACGTAGTCTGCCACACATTGCGGATTGCCACTTGCCACGTAGTCTGCCATACATATCGGATTGCCACGTAGCCTGCCACACATTGCGTATTGTCACCTACTGTGTCACTTTTCTGCTAAGGTGGTCTTTTGTTGAGACCAGAGTGAAGATAGGCAGCAGAGAGATGATGTAATCTCTCTGCTGCGCACAGCTTCCTGCACAGTGAGGGCTGAACTGGAGGGATGCAGGGCAGTGAGAGATGATGTAATCTCCCTGCTCCCCTGCCTGCTGGCTTCCTGATTGGCCAGCAGCTCTCCTAAGCTGCCCAGCTGCCCCCCCTCACCCGTCCACTCAGTGCGGGTACCCGCGGAACCGGCCGTGCTGCCACCAGCGGAACCGGCCGCGGAACCGGCCGCGCGGGTACCCGCGGAACCGGCCGTGCTGTCATCAGCTGACGGTATTCTCGGAGGGGGCAATTGACCCTTTGCCCCCCCCCTGGATCCGCCCCTGGTTAGCACTGTATGATAACTGCACTGTGTGATTATTATATTATAAAAAATAATTTGCATGGCTCCACTCACTATTCTAAAATAAATACTCAACCCCTTATTTTTGGATATGTAATGGAAAAAGACATGTGAACACCTTCTACTCTATGAAGGCTCTATTGCGCTACCTGCTATTTTGTGATGAAACTATAATAATAAGGAACCATGCACAAGAGGTCACTACACATATTGTAGTAGTATTAAAGTCACAAACTTTAACTTTTTAGTAGATATTAACATCAGCTTCAGCTGTCTGCGTTCATGGAATGCTGAGCATGCTGTGATTGCATGCAAGGGAGTGACAACATCGCGACCTGGCTGTTCAAGTGCCTGGAGTGCGTGAACCCAGAAGGAAGACCAGGCAAAGATGGAAGCACCTGCAGCAGTACCAGCTCAGCTGGAGGGCTCCATTTCAAAGGTAAATCTTTCATAATGTGCTAATATGCAATGCATACTAGCACATTATGGCATAAACCTGCAGGGAGACCATTTTATTTATTTTCTTTTTGTAGCGTTTAATAATGATTTAATATGTTTTTATTCAGCCCCGTTGAACTTGCTTCATTTAGAATTCAACTCTAAATTTGGCAGGGCTGGTGATTCCTGTACTAAATGCTGCCCTACAAAGTCTGCAAAACAGCATGATAATGTCAAAATTGTATTTTGCTTTATAACAGCAAAGCTGTAAGGCTGAAAATAATCATTAACCACTTAAGCCCCGGATCATTTGACTGGCAAAAGACCAGAGCACTTTTTGCAATTCGGCACTGACGCTTTAACTGATAATTGCGCGGTTGTGCGACATGGCTCCCAAACAAAATTTATGTCCTTTTTTCCCCACAAATACAGCTTTCTTTTGGTAGTGTTTGATCACCTCTGCGGTTTTTATTTTTTGCGCAATAAATTGAAAAAAATTGAAAATTTTGAAAAAAATGAATTGAAAAAATGCATTATGTTTTATTTTTTGCTATAATAAATACCCCCAAAAAATATATATATAAAACTTTTTTCCTCAGTTTAGGCCGATACCTATTCTTCTACATATTTTTGGTAAAAAAAAAAAAATCAATAAGCATTTATTGATTTGTTTGCACAAAAGTTATAGCGTCTGCAAAATAGGGGATATTTTTGTAATTTTTTTTTTTTTACTAGTAATGGCGGCGATCATCGTTTTATTTTATTTTATCATGACTGCGACATTATGGCGGACAGTTTTGGTGCTATTTTGGGACCAATCAGTGCGATTAAAAATGCATTGATTACTGTGTAAATGTGACTGGCAGTGAAGGGGTTAACCACTAGGTGGCGCTGTAGGGGTTAAGTGTGTCCTAGGGAGTGATTCTAACTGGGGGGGGGGGGGCTATGTGTGACACAACACTGATCACCGCTCCCGATTACAGGGAGTTTTGATCAGTGTCACTAGGCAGAATGGGGAAATGCCTGTCTACTTCAGCATGTCCCCGTTCTTCCTCTCCGTGAGACAATTGTGGATATCCCCACAGACATAGAGTCCGTATGACCCGCAATCACACTCACGGAACTCGCGGCGCACCTGTATGCCTGTACGTAGCCCTTCTGCCGACATATATCAGTGTGAGCCGGTCGGCAATCGGTTAAAGTAACATTATGATTACCATGTCCAGCCTCACTAGTTCAACTATCCGCAAGACAAGTTCTATATTCTGCAAGCTAGACCATTGTTTGAGCCATCAATTTCTCCAGGCTAATGGCAGAATTCATAGCCAAGAAAAAGACATTATCATATATATTTTCTGTGTGTGAGACCAGATCAAAAAATATTTTGAACTTAGGAACACTGACTTTCTGACTTTTCATTGCTCTTATGATAACATATATTACTTGTTCTGTTATCTGTGAGGTACACAACATGTTTTGAAGTCTAAAATCTTAGTTTGTCCTTAATATATTTTGAAGCTTGAATTGCTCAAAATGTAGGATCCTTTTAAAAGACAGCTTCATGTGGAGCTGAATGAGAATGTATTCTGAAGAAAACTGTAGAAATAATTTTCTTTCATCAGCAGAGGCTCCTAATGTTTCAAATGAGTACTAGAAATGTGATAAAGAAAACCTAATCAGACACATAAAACATAATGAAGCATAATGGATATAATAGAGCTAGGACTATAAAGACTATGTAAGCGGGAAAGAAAAAAATGTTAATAGTGATCAGAAGATTGAGGCTGGGTTCACACCGCTGCGGCAGCGAGAACCGGATGTGATTCGCACCGCACAGCAGTGCAAATCACATCCGATCTCCGTGCGATGCGAGTTCAGCCATACAGATAGTATGGCTGAATTCGTATCGCACCCGCCGCAAACTCGCACGGGACCCTTTTTTTGGTCCGCAGCAGAATCGGATCGCATGGGTGTTCACACCATGCAATCCGATTCCTGTCCGAGTTTGCAGATCGCACTGCGACGTGCGAACTGATCTGGGGGTGTCATTAACATTTCACTGACACTCCCAGCAGTCCGCATAGGGCAGTGTGAACTGCCGGCGGGAGGCATGCGATGCGGGAAAACGCCGCGGATTCGCGGCGTTCCCGCATCGCTCCAGTGTGAACCCAGCATAAAGGTTATGGTCTTTATAGCCTGCCTTACAGAACTGCAGGTGGGATATCCTGCCCTCTGAACTGACTGCCAACTAGGGATGAGCCGAACACCCCCCCGGTTCAGTTCGCACCAGAACTTTTGAACGGACCGAAAATTTGTGCAAACTTTAGAACCCCATTGAAGTCTATGGGACTCGAACGTTTGAAATAAAAAGTGCTAATTTTAATGGCTAATATGCAAGATACTGTCCTAAAAAAAAGGGTTTGGGGACCTGGCTCCTGCCCCAGGGGACATGGGTCAATGCCTAAAATGTTTTTAAAAATGGCAGTTTTTGCGGGAGCACTGATTTTAATGACGATTAAAGTGAAAAAACAAAGTGAAATATTCCTTTAACCACTTCAGCCGTGAACCAATTGTCAGCCTAAGGACCAGAGGTCTTTTTACAATTTCGCACTGCACTGCTTTAACTGGTAATTGCGCGGTCATGCAATGTTGTACCCAAACAAAATTTCCGTCCTTTTCTTCCAACAAATAGAGCTTTCTTTTGATGGTATTTGATTGCCTCTGCGATATTTATTTTTTACAATATAAAAGGAAAAATACTGAAAATTAAAAAAAAATGGAAAATTTATATCAAATAATTAACGTAATTTTCCTTTCCTGATGGGCTCCATGGCAGCATATGTGTGGGTTAGCCCCGCCTCCATAATTACCCAATAGGACCCCTACTCCCATAAATCTTTGCTCCAAGCTGCTAACCATGTTCCGTAACTAGCCTACTCCAACATTTGGGAGGGGACTCCTGCTGCCATGGAGCCCATCAGGAAAGGAAAATTACGGTAAGTATTTGATATAAATTTTCCATTTTCCTGACAGGCTCCATGGCAGCATACGTGTGGGAAATAACTCGCCAAACACACCCGAGTGGGCTAAAAATGGTGAGCAAAGAAACTAGAATTTTATTTTTCATTGTCCACTGACAATACTTGTAAACCAAAATTAACAGAAGAAAGCGCAGCTGGCTCTACACAATAATGGGAAACAAAAGTATTTATTGAAGACCAGGAAGCTGCTCTACAGATCACTTCTGGTGCGACATGTTGAACTGCTGCCCAAGAGGTCGAGATGCCCAAAGTTGAATGAGCCGTCACTGCCTCAGGAGGAACCATGCCCTTTGCCTTGTATGCCCTTTGAATCGTTTGGACCACCCAATATGAGATTGATCTTACTGATGCTCACATCCCTTTATTTTTGCCATGGGGAAGGACAAAAAGAAAGTCTGTTCGTCTGAACGAGGCTGTAGCACCCAAATATTGCTTCAAGATGCGACCAACATCCAAGGGGTGAATCTCTTGGTTGTCTGACATTCTAAACGTAGGTAGCACAATCTCCTGATTTTCATGAAATATTGATGTAACTTTTGGATTTGACCAAAGCATAGGGATCAGGACCACTCTGTCCGGAAAGAAGGTTAGAAATGGTTCCACAGACCCAAGATTCCTAATTTCCGACACTCTTTTGGCTGAAGTTATTGCCACCAAAAACACCGTCTTGATAGTGAGAACTCCTAAAGACAGGGGAGCGTCCAAACTTCTTCCAAGATCAGAAAGAAAGTCCAGTACTAAAGGAAGGTCCCATTTGGGAAACCTGGGCCTTTTTTGAGGCCTAAGCCTGATGGCTCCTTTAAAGAATTGTCGTATTAAGGTATGATTCGCCCACGAAACTCCTGTAAAGGCTGAAATCGCTGAAACTTGTACTCTTAAAGAACTAACTGCCAGAGACAAGTCTAACCCTGACTGAAGGAAGGACAAGATATCTTGAACTGCCGGAGAATTATATGAATTTGGCCTAGAAGACATGTGGACCATAAACCTGGCCCATATGCGTTCGTATACTTTATTGGTACTCTTCCGTCTGGCACTAAGAAGGGTTGGAATCACTTCTTCTGGGCAACCCAGAGCTTCTAGCCTTCCCCTCTCAAGAACCACGCCCTGAGGTATAGACAGGACGGGCACGGGTGTAATAGTGTGCCCTGGGACAGTAGATCTGGCCTGAGAGGCAGGGGAACTGGATCCTGATAGCTGAGAAGCAACAGCAGAGGAAACCAAGGCCTGTTGGGCCAGAATGGTATTATCGCAATGATCTCCGCTTTCTTCCCTCTGAGCCTCCGAAGAAACTGTAGGATTACAGGAACTGGAGGGAAGGCATAGGCCCTCTGAAACTTCCAACAGTCCGTGAGAGCATCTGTCCCGAACGCCTGAGGATCCCTGAACCTCGAGTAGTATCTGTGCATCTTGCGATTGTATGGCGAAGCGAACAGATCGACCTCTGGAGATACTCCCAGAGTCAGAAGCCACTCGAAGACATCCCTGTGAAGTGACCACTCGTTGTTGTCTATTCTGACCCGTGACAGAAAATCTGCTTGAACATTCTGGACCCCTGGGATGTATACAGCAGAAATGTTGACCACATTCTTCTGAGCCCAGCTCATTATCGGTTCTACTTCTCGTAATAGAGACCAACTGCGAGTCCCTCCTTGTTTCTTTATATAGGCCACCGCAGTTGTGTTGTCCAATCTTAACATTACTGACGACCCTGTCACCAGATGGCGAAATGCTATGAACGCTTGAAAGGCTGCTCTCAACTCCAGGATGTTGGAGACCACACACAGCGACGGGAACGACCACCTTCCTTGAGCTACTTCCGTAAGGCAATGAGCGCCCCAACCTTTGTTGCTGGCATCTGAAGTTACTATTACCCAGGAAATGGGGACTATCGAATGATGGTTGCGTAGATTCTTCCCTTGAAGCCACCAGAGGAGAGACATCCTCATCGCTGGTGTAAGGAGTATGCGTTGTGTTTGACTGGACGAGTCCCACTGTTGCAGAAACCCTTTCTGGAAGGGACGAGTGTGCCACTGGGCCCACTTCACCATAGGGATGGTGGCTGTCATTGTGACAATCACCTTCAAACATTGTAGAGCCGAAAGATGAGATGATTCCCAAGCCTTGTGAATTCTGTCTCGGATCACACTGATTTTCTCCTCCGGTAGGGAGATAGTGCCTTTTAATGTGTCGAACTGAGCCCCTAGAAACACGATAACTTGAGTTGGAACCAGATGGCTCTTCTCCAGGTTCAGGAGCCAACCAAACGTCTGCAGAGTGGAGATGACTAAACTCTTGTGTTCCAGAATTTGATCTCTGTCCTGAGATAATAGGAGCAAATCGTCCAGATAATGATGGAGACAAACTCCTTTGACTCGTAAAAGAGCTACTATCGCTAGGAGTACCTTGGAGAAGACCCGAGGAGATGTTGTCAACCCGAATGGGAGACAGGTAAACTGGAAGTGTTGCTCGCCAACTGCGAAACTGAGAAATTGCTGGAAATCCCTTGCTACTGGCACGTGAAAGTATGCATCCTTCAAATCGATTGAGATTAACCAATCCCCTAGCTGCACCGACTGTTGGATTGTAAGAAGAGATTCCATCTTGAACTTTTCCTTGCAAATGAAGGAATTGAGGTGGGTCAAATCTATCACCGGCCTCCATGCGCCATTTCTTTTCTGAACCATAAACAGAGGAGAATACATGCCTTCACCACGTTCGTCTTCCGGCATGGGCACGGCTGCGCCTTGATCCAGTAAACAACTTACGTAGGTCAATAGGACCTGTTTCTTTTCCTCTGAGCCTGTAATTGTTGTGGGAATGAACCTTAACCTCGGAGTGTTGATGAAAGTCCATTTGTGACCCGAGGAAACCGTCTTGACGGTCCAATAATCTTGAATTGAGGCCGCCCAAACATGTCGGTAGTGAAGAAGGCGAGCCCCCACCTGACATGTTTGAGTGGGCCCAATTTCAAAAAGATTTAGTAGAATCTTGGTTACCTGCGGAACTCCCCTTTGAGGTTTTCTTAAGGGAGGATTGTCTGGACCTCCAAGATCTAGAGAACTCTATAACTGCGCGCTTCTCTAGCGCGATCCGAGGTCTGCCTTCTTGGAAAAATATGTTTTTGGTTTTGAAGACGTCTGTCTTGAGGGAGGAACCCCCCAGACCTCCCACCCCTGGCCCGGGATATGGCGCTATCTAGTTTATTACCAAATAAGGAGGTTCCCTCAAATGGTATACGACACCATGCCTGCTTAGATGTTGGATCCGCCAACCAAGGACGGAGCCACAAAGCACGGCGTGCCGAGACTGCTGCCAACATAGCCCGAGACAGAAGGCGGGTAATGTCAATAGATGCCTTCCCCAAAAAGGCTGATGCCATTCTGATCTTCTGAATGGGAGAGTCTTTAGCCGTATTCACCGAGATACCTCTCAAGAACTTCTCAACGGTGTCGGCCCATGTTTCAATAGCCTTTGAGACTGCGGCTAAAGCCAAAGTTGGTTTACAAGCCATCCCTGAAGTCAGATAAATTCTTTTCAGATCTGAGTCAATTCTTCTCTCTAACGGATCTTTAAAAGATACCGTGTCTTCCAAAGGGAGAGTCACGTATTTGACTAAACGCATAAGTGCTGCATCTACCAGAGGAGCTGATTCAAGGTGCTTCACATCATCCTCCTTAAAGGGATACAGTTTAGACACTTTTGATTGCATGGAGCTCTTCCTATCAATCTTGCTCCACACTTCAGTAATGATTTCTCCCAATTCAGATAGGAAAGGAAAATATTGCCTTTCCTTTTTGAGTTGTTTGAAAAACTTTCTTTGATTGGGGAGGGGGGAAGTAGTGGGTTCTTCCCATTTTAAAGCTTCTTTCACTGCCTTGACTAGAGCAGGTACTAAAGCGTAATCAAATCCTACTCCTGGATCCTCTGGATCCGAATCGCTGTCAGACAAGAGAACAGAGTGGTGGCTTGATTGAGAAGATTCCCCAGTCTCTTGTAAGAGCCCTTCACCTCCTGAAGGACATAATGGGTCTGAAGGGAATTCCATAGAGTGATGAGCTTCCCTCTGCTGCAGGGATTCCTTTACCACCCTTCTCACCATAGATTCCAAGCGATCCGCACCATCTCTTTCATCTGCGACTTTAGAAAAGCAATGATCACAGAGCGATTTGTCTGTTGGGATGGGCATCTTACAGCTCCAACATGAATTATCTGGTCCTCTGCTTGAGTGCGAGTGACCACTGCGTTGTTCAGATCTGGAAGACCTATGGTAACCAGACTTTGACGATGATTTACGGTGGTGCGATTTTGACGATCCACTGCGACTATGCGCACTGTAATGCGGTTCGGACCTAGAAGGGCTATAAGGAAATATACAAAAAAAAGATAAAGACACAGACCAGCTGGTATCAAATGCTAAAGAATACTCCACATATACACAGCAATCCAGCCATGTACATACCTGTTACAAGCGGGAAGGTCACTAGTAGGCAGTGAGGCATCCATGACTAAAGATCGCTGACTGTAACAACAATAGACCCTCATAAGCAGCCACACAAAACACAGGAGCAACAATACATCAGAGCAGATCATAACCTACCTTACACCAACCAGAGAATGGCCCCGGGAAGTCGCTGAATTTCCTGCAATCATTCCCAAGTTCTGACAGCTCTCACTGTGTTTTAAATATGGCGCTCATGACATCATCAGCGTCGTCAGACGCGAGATGCCCACGCGCATGCGCGGGAACCAAGCCTCGCTTTGGCTTGGGTCCGCGCATGCGCAGAACGCAGCGCTGGACCCGGAAAACAGGCGAAGAAAGGCTGCTGGAACGCGGAAGCGTCAGCGCCTATGCACAAGAACCAGCTGACATATGAAAGAGACACAGGTAGAAAAAACACATAAACACTGCTGCCATGAAAAACTGAATTTTTACAGCTCACCACTCCACCAACGATCATCTGGCCGAATAGGTTCAAGCACACACCACCAATCCACCGGGCAGATAATGACCACCTTACATTGCAGGTAATAAGCCGTGCGCACTTATCTTCGAACAAACCAAGCCTTCAGCGCTACTCTGCCATACACTCCATACCCATGCTTAACAGACAGGGCCTATCAGAGGAAAAATAGCTTGATAGTCGGCCGACTTGATCGTAGTGAAGATCTCTTCAGATAGGAAACACCTGTCCTATGGAGGAGGACAAAAAAGGAACACGGATAGCAGCTTGGAGCAAAGATTTATGGGAGTATGGGTCCTATTGGGTAATTATGGAGGCGGGGCTAACCCACACGTATGCTGCCATGGAGCCTGTCAGGAAAAGATATTTTCTTCTTTTTGTTATAAGAAAAATCGAATGATCTAAATTTTAGTCATACATTTTGGCCAAAATGAATTCAGCCACATGTCTTTAGTAAAAAAAATGTCAATAAGCGTATATTTATTGGTTTGCGCAAAAGCTATAGCGTCTACAAATTAGAGTACGTTTTCTGGAATTTACACAGCTTTTAATTTATACAAAACAAAAAGGAGCATAAAGCTCAACAATAGGAAAAAGACTCAGAGAGAAGATTTCCTAAGGTCAGTGGGAACAGTAGGGACTATTGCGGTATCAGATAATATTTAAAAATGAAAATTAAGATAAAAATTCAATGACATTTTATTTTAAGTAACTACACAAATGTAGTAAAAAGAAAACATACAGACATAATTCAAGACAAACAACAAAATAATCGATCCATTAATTGGACAATGTTGTACAAAAGGTGGTTGAAAACCCCAAACAAGAGTTTTTTTTTACATGGATGTAGAGTAGACGTATAATTCGACCGGTTTTGCGGCACAGAAAACGCTGCTTCCTCAGGAAACGTCTCCTACAAATCTAACATATACCAAAAGATAATATTTCAATGAGTACAGAGTTTACACAATTATATGAAAATTCATAGCGGTTAACAGATAAGTACAATAGGACCAGAAACAATAATCATACAAAAGTCATGAATCACCCCAGGACTTTTGTACCCTTCAACACAGAGACGACCAACTGCGAGACACCCAAAGTTTGGGTGCCCCCCCTGGGGTGGGCACAGGGGGGTGAAATATGTGGGAGGACACACTTTGCGCTACAGGTGGAAATGAATAATAATATAAAATAAAATGACCCGTTTAAGATTGCTGCCAAAGAAATTTGTAGCCCATGGACAGAGAGGTCTAGTATCCAGAAGTTAAGATATTAGAAGATAGCTTAGAATAAGCAAAGAAATTCTATCATACCAAACAGAGCACCCAGTGGTCCATGGTCCATACAAAAAAGTGGTGAATACAAGGAACAGGGAAGATTAACTGATAAACAAAACCTACCCCAGATTTGCCAAGGTAAGTATAAGGTTAAATATGAAGCATCACACTTCACTAAGCTTTGTATGGCCAGACATATCTTCAACACAGAACCCCAGCGAATTCCAGAAGAATTACTCTATGGGTGAAATTGATATAAAAATAAAACCATAAATACAGCTGAGGGGAATCAGTGCATTAAAAGTAAAAAGGTTTGAAGGGAGGGGAAGGGGGGGGGGGGAGAGAGGAAAAGGGTAGGAGGGAAACCTCCCCTCATCCTCTCCCCCTGATATGGCAGCCATCTTACCTTCATAACGATAGCAGAGTGCATGTGCGTCTCTCTCCATAGGCGCCGCTCTGAGAGTGACATTCAAACAGCGGCGCCTTATACACCCCCAACCCGGAAGTAATCAGAGCGTCAGTGGACGCTCCCTCTCATCATCCCCAGGTACTGCCCAGGCGCGAAATACGCGTGTGGGCATAGATGAGCTCCCCATGAAAAGATGGTATGGAGGAGGAGCTAGGAAGCAGGGCAGGGCGGGCGCTTGAACACCAATCGGCGCCCGTCCGCCGTCACTTTGACCTAGAGTGAGGTGTTTCCGGGTCAGGTGACCAGCGCAGCACGTATCTTCGTGCGCGCTCCTCCTCCCTGTCAGACAAAGTGTCCGCAATGGAATGAGGAGGGCGTGGCTTATGCAAATAGCCAAGCAGACGTCCTCCTATGGTCACCACATGTCCGCCCATGGGGGGGAGAACAAACTCCTCAAGTCGCTCGAGTAGGGGAGAGGCCTGGGGGGAGCCAAGACAAGTACAATGGGAGATAAAGAGTGCAGAGTACAACAAAATAACAGGAGTCAATCAACGGCCAACTCGGGCACCAAGGGGACAGATCGTACCAAAGTCCCACATAGGTAACCAGGGCCAGCAGCCGATGGCACCAGAAAAATATCCGTAATAAAGTATACTTAGTTACTAATAACCTCTCGATCCAAAGAAAGAGGAGGAGGGGTCAAAGATAATAGTAATAAATAGAATAAATTACAATTAGGATACCGGGTATATCCCGAAGGGTTTGAGCCCCGGTGAGGAAAGATGAAATTGATGAAGTTATTGAGATGCAGAGAAATGAAAAATTATAAAAAATTATAAATAATAAAAAAATTATAAAAAAATAAAAGATATATATATATATATATATATATATAAATGAAAAAATTAATTGAATATAAAGGAAAAAGAAGGAGGAAAAAGCAGGAGACAAAAAGTAGTAAAGAATAAGTGATTGAAATAAATGTATAGAGGGGAGAGAACCAAAAAGGCAAGAGAAGGAAAAGAAGAAAAAGGAAATGGGAACAGAACTTTTGCTTTGACATTCCTGTAAGGAGAAAGCACACATCTGTGAGCAGTAGCGTTGACAAGAAAGTATTAGTTGGCACCCCCTTTGTTTTTGTGTTTTTCAAAGGAAGCACTTATAAGAGTGGGCTTCATTTAAGCCAGGGGGAGTAAGGGCATTTAACCACTCTATCCATAGAGCTTCTTGTCTAAGGATAGCCCTATCCCAATCCCCCCTCTAGGGTCCTGTGGAATAACCTCTAGAACTAGGAATTTTACCTTTTCAAATTGGAATCTGTGATGTATGCCGACATGGCGACCTACCGTAGTCATCTTGCCATTAGTTGAGTAGCATAGGTGGTCCCCCAAACGTTGATGCAGTTCCCTGATGGTCTTTCCTACGTAGAAGGCCTGGCAGGCACAGACCATCAGGTAAACTAACCCCCTGGTGCCACAATCGGTGTGGTGTGGGGGTGAGAAGATCTCACCGTTAGGTAGGATCACTGTCCCCCCCTCCTGAATCCACGGACACTTAGGACAGTGTCCACATTTGTAAGTACCTCTTGGTCCTTCCAAAGGCCTGGGATGGGCTCTATAGTGGCTGCTCGTCAGCCTGTCTCGAAGAGAGACAGCTTTCCTAAAGACCAGTTCAGGAGTAGATTTGACATAATTCCCTATCACATGATGTTCCGCCAAGAGATGCCAATGTTCAGATAAAATGTGACGAAGTTGTTGATGGTGTGAGGAATATTTAGTGATTATTTTAACAGTAGGGGGGTGTTGTTCACGTGGAGGGCCATAAAGTAGCGACTGACGGCTCAGAGAAAAAGCCTTATTAAAGGCTTTCCTGAGGTTTGTATGACTATAGCTTCTAGCCAAGAGGCGATTACGTAGTAAATTAGCTTGCGCATGAAAGTCTCCGCCCTCTGAGCAGTTTCGCCTTAGTCTCAAGTATTGAGCATAAGGGATACTGCGGACCAGAGGACGGAGATGTGCACTGGAAGCATGTAAGATCGTGTTGCCAGCTGTTGGTTTGCGATATAGATCTGTAATGAGGGCACCTGATGGATGTTTAAAAATATTTAGGTCCAAAAATGAAATGTTAGTATGGTCCACCATGTAGGTGAACTGTAAGTTGAATTAGTTCCTATTGAAAATGTCAATAAAGGTTTTGAGGTCTTGTTTGGTGCCGGTCCATACAATGAACAAATCGTCAATGTACCTATACCAGCATAGTACCGAATTCAAAAAATGTTGTAAGGTGTCCTCACTAAAGATATATCTCTCCCATGCACCTAAATAAAGATTTGCGTAGGAGGGAGCACATGAAGTGCCCATGGCCACGCCCTGAACTTGTAGATATAACCGATCTATAAACAAAAAATAGTTCCTAGTTAGGATGAATTTAAGTAATTTCAAAATAAAGCTATTTAAAGGCCAGGATGTATGGTCCTGTTCCTTCAGGAAGGTCTCTACCATCCGTACGCCCTGCTCGTGGGGGATGCTCGAGTATAAAGCCTCCACATCAACTGCCACGAGGAGGGCGTCCGGAGGGATCTGGATGTCCTCAATATGTTTGAGTAAATTAGTGGTATCTTTGATATAAGAAGGCAGTCCTAGAACATAGGGCATGAGAAAAGTATCGACAAAGCGGCTGGCATTCTCAGTCAGAGAACCCAGGCCTGAAACAATTGGTCGGCCTGGAGGGATTGAAATATTCTTGTGAGTTTTAGGTAGCGTGTAAAAAGTTGGGTGTTCGTGGAGTAGTGATGTTAATGTATTTCAGGGTCTCCTCATCGATAAGGCCCTCCCAAAATGCGCTAGTCACCAATTGACGAAATTCGGCAACAAAGGACTCTATCATAATGGGTTCAATAGGAGAGTACCAAGAAGCATTGTGCAAAACCAAGTTGCACATAGTCTGGTATTGTAAGTGTGTCATAAGGACCAATTTTTATATTATTATTAATTTCCACCTGTAGCGCAAAGTGTGTCTTCCCACATATTTCACCCCCCGTGCCCGCCCCTAGGGGGGGCACCCAAACTTTGGGTGTCTTGCAGTTGGTTGTCTCTGTGTTGAGGGGTACAAAAGTCCTGGGGTGAGTCATGACTTTTGTATGATTATTATTTCTGGTCCTATTGTACTTATCTGTTAACCACTATGAATTTTCATATAATTGTGTAAACTCTGTACTCTGAAACTGAAATATTATCTTTCTGTATATGTTAGATTTGTAGGTGACGTTTCCTGAGGAAGCGACATTTTCTGTGCCGCGAAACCAGTCGAATTATACTTCTACTCTACATCCATGTAAAAAAAACCTCTTGTTTGGGGTTTTTAACCACCTTTTGTACAACATTGTCCAATTAATGGATCGATTATTTTGTTGTTTGTCTTGAATTATGTCTGTATGTTTTCTTTTTACTACTTTTGTGTAGTTACTTAAAATAAAATGTCATTGAATTTTTATGTTAATTTTCATTTTTGAATATTATCTGATACCGCAATAGTCCCTACTGTTCCCACTGACCTTAGGAAATCTTCTCTCTGAGTCTTTTTCCTATTGGTGAGCTTTATGCTCCTTTTTGTTCTGTATACATTAATTGGGACAATGGTAACATGCTTAAATTAGAGGCTTCCCCTTAATTTATAGCTTTTAATTTATGACTGCCTATCTCATTTCTTGAGGTGCTAAAATGGCAGGGCAGTACAACCCCCCCCCCCCCCCCAAATGACCCCATTTTGGAAAGTAGACACCCCAAGGAAATTGCTGAGGGGTATGTTGAGCCCACTGAATATTTTTTTTTTGTCCCAAATGATTGAATAATGACAAAAAAAAAAAGTTTACAAAAAGTTGTCACTAAATTTTACATTGCTCACACATGCCATAGTTATATGTGGAATTGCACCCCAAAATATATTCTGCTGCTTATCCTGAGTACGGGGATACCACATATGTGGGACTTTTTGGGAGTCTAGCCGCGTACGGGACCCCGAAAACCAATCACTGCCTTCAGGATTTCTAAAGGTGCAAATTTTTGATTTCACTCCTCACTACCTATCACAGTTTCGAAGGCCATAAAATGCCAAAATAGTGCAAAACCCCCCCAAATGACCCCATTTTGGAAAGTAGACACCCCAAGCTATTTACTGAGAGGCATGTTGAGTCCATGAAATATTTTATATTTTGCCACAAGTTGCAGGAATATTACAATTAATTTTTTTTGCAAAAAGTTGTCACTAAATGATATATTGCTCACACATGCTGTGGGCATAAGTGAAATTACACCCCAAAATAAATTCTGCTGCTTCTCCCAAGTACGGGGATACCACATGTGTGGGACTTTTTGGGAGCCTAGCCGCGTACGGGACCCCGAAAACCAAGCACCGCCTTCAGGATTTAAATATAAAACGCTACCAAAAAAAACTGTTAGCGATCACAGGGATCAGGGGGTTAAACCTTTATTGGGTAATAAATGGTGGGTGCCCTGATGCTATAAAAAGCAAACTAACTAACCAGAGTCACCTGTAACACTTATACGGTGATCACTGGTGAAAGAGTTAACTAGGGGCAATCAGGGGGTTAAAATCTTTATTAGGTAGTATATGGGGGTCCCTGACGCTATATAAAAACCTGACGGGGAACCTAAATTACTAACTGGCTAACCATCGTCACCAGTGGCTCTTATACGGTGATCGCTGGTGAAAGGGTTAACTCTAGGGGCAATCAGGGGGTTAAAATCTTTATTAGGTAGTATATGGGGGTACCTAACGCTATAAAAACCTGGCGGTGAACATAAAAAATAACTAGCTACCTAGCGGCACCAGTGACACTAATGCAGCGATCAGAAAAACGATTGCTTAGTGACATTGGCAAAAGGGGGTGAAAGGGTTAACTAGGGGCAATCAGGGGGTTAAAACCTTTATTGGGTAGTATATGGGGGTACCTAGCGCTATAAAAACCTGACGGTGAACCTAAAAAAATAACTAGCTACCTAGCGGCACCAGTGACACTAATGCAGCGATCAGAAAAACGATTGCTTATTGACACTGGCAAAAGGGGGTGAAAGGGTTAACTCTAGGGGCAATCAGGGGGTTACACCTTTATTGGGGGGGTAGGGGGCTACCCTGGACCTAACACTAACCGCCCTGACAGTTTTTACTGTCACAACTGACACTAAATGCAGTGATCAGTAAATAAATGATCACTGCAATCAGTGACACTGTGACTGGGAGGGGGGCGGGGGGCAATGGGGAGGTGATCGGGGGGTGATTTGTGTGCCTATGTGTACCTACATGTCAGTGTAGTGTTTGGTGCACTTACTATGTGTTCTCCTCGCAGTCCGGTCAAAAAGACCGCCCCGAGGAGAATGACATCACTTCCTCCCTGCCTGTCTTTATACTACACATGCGGGGGAAGCTTCTCATTCGCCAGGAGCGATCGAGAGGGGATGGCCAGAAACCAACGGCCATCCCCTCATCCCGGATCCCTCTTGAAGCGAAACGGACCGCCGCAGCCAGCGGGAGGGGGTCCGATCGGACCCCCCACCTGCTGGAAGGCAAGCACATATATGTACGTAAAACAAGTAGTACACAAATAAATAACAGTCCAAGTCCTGTAAATATCAGTACTAAAACAGCGCTAAAAAGTAGTCCATAATAGCAGCATAGAAAAAAATCGTTAAAATGTGCAGAAAGGGTGACAATGGTGGTTTGATCAGCGTTGTAAGGTGATAGTGGTATTCATCATAAGTGCTGTAGATACTCCATCCACCAGGATTGTACCAGTATTTCACCACGTGTAACTCGTACCCCCTTAGGGGGTTAAACTCACCAGACAAATCTGAAACAAACGCCTTTAAGGGAATAGTCCCTCTCTTGTTTACCACAATTCATTATCATCCTCCAGGGTCCGAATGCCATAAGTGCTTCCAAAAACATCATAGAATAAAGAAAGGTTTGCACATAGCGTAATTCTATTTTATTTAGTTAATAGTCACACACATGTAAAACCCCTATAGTAATCTGCGTACATTTGATATAAAAGAAAAAGCATATGAACAACAGTGTGTTCTGTCACCGTATTGTATGGACGCCAGGAACTTTCCCCATGTGTTTCTTTGCTGACACTGCGTGTCACTTCCTGGGTCTGGTTAGTGGTGGAACGCAGCTGTCACTTCCGGTGAACGTTGTGTAAGCCACGCACTGACGCGTTTCATCACTTCCGACTTCGACAGAGGGCGTGGCTACACAACTGAAGGGCGAATTAAAATATCCCCGTCCTCCGCCGCAAGAGCCAATCACGGAACGCCTGGCTCCCACACAAACACATCCGCTGCCATGGGAACCAGGCTAATCCAGCTCAATGTACAGCGGCGAAGCAGGGAAACAATACTGGCCAGATATGAAGTGCACAACTAGGTCTATACTATGGCGAACATCAGATATCCACACACAGAAGCAGAACACAAAGTAACATCATTTAAGAAATAAAAAGAAGGGAAGGACCTGACTCCACTTAAAAAGCAATTAAAATTATAAAAACAGCCAAATTAGTAAAAGGCAATGCATTACATATTCAGAGTGCACATTCATTCTAAACTGCGCTTGTCACATATAAATAACAGTGTGGCAGTTTAAGAAAAAAGAGGGTAAGAGCATAATGAGGAGTATGGGTGCATACTTATTCAAAGTTAAAACCATATATGAAGCCCAGCAACTTCAATGCGACTTAAATCGCAGCATACCAATAAAACTTAGACATAGTTTTAAACCATATATGAAGCCCAGCAACTACAATGCGACTTAAATCGCAGCGTATTAATAGTAGAAATTGGACATAATTTAAAACCATATATGAAGCACAGCAACTTCAATACGATCTAAATCGCAACGGATGAAGTGTTTATAAAAATTTCAAATTTTCCTCCAAAATTAGAGTGGGAGGTTTCAAGGTCCCAAAGTTAAAATAATAATATATGTGCCCATCTCCCTCAAAATTACTCTAATAAGAAGAGGGAAAACATTATAATGTAAACAAGCAATAAAAGTAAACAATATAGCAATTTCTGCTTATCATGATACCACAGAGAGAACTAAGCCGGATGCAAAAAATGAAATGAGAGAAGACTATTTTTTGAGTCCCTTAAATAAACTCCAAAATTATAATATAGTTGAATTACATGCATAGTAGTACCGAGTTCATGAGGATGATCTATCACCTTACAATGCTAATCAAACCACCATTGTCACCCTTTCTGCACATTTTAACGATTTTTTCTATGCTGCTATTTTGGACTACTTTTTAGCGCTGTTTTAGTACTGATATTTACAGGACTTGGACTGTTATTTATTTGTGTACTACTTGTTTTATGATTGATTTATTTTTAAACGGCTGCTGCTCTATAGACCGTTGCGATTACTTTGATTAATTCGATAGGTCACATTTATTTATTTATTTATTACTATTATTCTTTGGAAATTTTGGTCTGCTGAAAGGCACTGAGTGGTGTATTGTAGGCCTTTTTTATACACCTTTCTGCTTCATACGTATATGTACTTGTGCCTGTCGATGCCATTCTGCCGACGTACATTGCCATGCGGCGGTCCTTAAGTGGTTAAATATCGTGCCTGGGGGGTGTCTATAGTATGCCTGTGAAGTGCCACGTGTTTAGAACAGTCCCTGCACAAAATGACATTTAACGGAAAAAAAGTCATTCAAAACTGCTTGCGGTTTTAATGTAATATCTGGTTCCGGCAATATGGATGAAAATCATTGAGAAAAATGGCATAAGTAGCCCCCCCTGCCCATTACCAGCCCCTTTGGGTCTCGTACGGATATTAAGGGGAACCCCGTACCCATATTAAAAAAAGGAAAGACGTGGGGCCCCTGGGCCCTATATACTCAGAACAGCAGTATACAGGCGGTGCAAACAAGACAGGGACTGTGTAGGTTTGCTGTGTTAAGTAGAATCTGTATGTCATTTTGAACTGGTACATTTTTAACTCCAGTCCAAAAATCTATTTTTAAGCTTTTTGGAAAACATAGGGAATGGTTATCACCCCTGTATAATTTGTTTTGCCGTCCATCTTTTTTCATCTCACTTCCTGTTGTCTACTTCCGTTTGCAAGTAGCAGACGTTTGTATGTTGGATGTTTGAAAGTAGGGGCCTGCCCTATATGCTCTGCAGAAATGGCGGAACAAGGTGTTGCCACAACATTGTAAGCCCTTAAAGTGACTCTTGGTGGGCGCCCTGCTGTGAACGATTATATATAGAATTGTAATTACATTCCATTGTAGAACAGTGGTAGAAAAATTGGGCTTTGGTGGTTGTGGTGCTGGTGCTGGTGCCACAACATTATAAGTCCCCACAGTTACTCTGCCTTAGGCATAGAGTAAAAATTGGGCCTTAGGCACTGGTGCCACGACACTGCAACCTCTCCCATATACTCTAGTTGTGGTGCAGGAATGAGCCCTGCTGCAAAGCATTGCATCAAAAATTGTAATTAAATGCCCCTGTTAAACAGGGGCTGAAAAATTGGGCCTTAGGCACTGGTGCCACGACACTGCAACCTCTCCCATATACTCTAGTTGTGGTGCAGGAATGAGCCCTGCTGCAAAGCATTGCATCAAAAATTGTAATTAAACGCCCCTGTTAAACAGGGGCTTAAAAATTGGGCTGGTGGCATCACCCAGAACCAAAAATGTTCTTCCAACATATCAGCGGAGGAGGAAGAGGATAGACAATCAACATAACAGGACAGTCACTCAGCATCAGCATAGGCAGTCTTGAAGGGATGTGATATTTAAAAAAAAAATTATTCGGTTACATCAGCTTCAGGTGCTTGGTAGGTGTGGGTGATCCAAGAATGATTCATCTTTATGAAGGTCAGTTGATCAACCGAGTCAGTGGACAGGCACACCCTGTGATCGGTAACAAAGCCACCAGCAGCACTGAAGGTGCGTTCCGAAAGAACGCTGGATGCAGGACAGACCAGTAGCTCAATTGCATACTGTGCAAGCTCTGGCCAGTGATTCATCCTCAAGACCCAGTAAGCCAGAGGATTTTCGGTGGGAAAGGTGTCCAAGTCTGACCTTGCCCCTAGGTATTCCTGCACCATGTAAATCAGACGCTGGCGATGGTTGCTGGAACCGATCATACCTTGGGGCTGTGGACTAAAAAATTGTCTGAACGCATCGGTCAGACGGTCACCTTCTCCACCGCTACTTCTGACTGATGCCTCAGCAACACGTTGTCCAGGACCAGGAGTTTGTAACCTCCCAGTCTCCGGGAACGCGTTGCACAGACCTTTCTGCAAGGCCTCCTGGAGATGTCTCATCCTCTGCTCCCTCTGCAATGGCAAGATAAGGTCGGCAACCTTACCCCTGTACCGTGGATCAAGGAGAGTGGCCAGCCAGTAATGGTCCCTCTCCTTGATCCGAAGAATACCAGGATCCTTCCGCAGGCTTTGCAGGATCAGGGAGACCATGCAGTGTAGGTTAGCTGAGGCATTCGGTCCGGAGTCCTCTGGGTCACTAAGGACAACATGATCCGCAGCTACCTCCTCCCAGCCATGTACAAGTCCACGGGTTTCTTGGGACTGTAAATCATCCCTACAAGACTGCTGCTGCTGCTGAGTGCCAGCCTCCACCTCCATGCTGACACAATCATCCTCCTCCTCCTCGTCCTCTTCCTGTGTGATGGGTGGGACAGCAGGAACACTGTCTGGATAAAGGGGGCCTTGAGAGGCAAGGAAGTCCTCCTCTTCCTGCCTCTGTTCTGCCTCAAGTGCCCTGTCCATTATTCCACGCAGCGTATGCTCCAACAGGTGAACAAGAGGCACAGTGTCCCTGATGCATGCACTGTCACTGCTCACCATCCTTGTGGCCTCCTCAAACGGTGACAAGACAGTGCATGCATCCCTGATCATGCCCCACCGGCGTGGTGAGAAAAAACCGAGCTCCCTTGACCTTGTCCTGGTGCCGTAGTCGCACAGGTACTCATTGACTGGTGGGCATGTCACATATAAGGCGGTTCTTGGGCAGGTTCAACTCCTTTTGGAGCTCAGCCAGCTGAGCACAGGCATTAAATGATCGGCGGAAATGCACACAGACTTTCCTGGCCTGCTTCAGGACATCCTGTAAGCCAAGAACCGCTGCACCACCAGGTTAAGGACATGAGCCACACAGGGCACATGGGTCAGTTGTCCCTGTCGGAGGGCGGAGAGGAGGTTGGCGCCATTGTCGCAAACCACAATTCCTGGCTTAAGCTGGCATGGTGTCAACCACCTCTCGGCCTGCCCCTGCAGAGCTGACAAAATATCTGCCCCAGTGTGGCTCCTGTCCCCCAAACAAACCAGCGCAAGCATGGCATGGCATCATTTTGCCTGCGTACTTGCGTACCCCCTTGAATGCCTACGGAGCACAGCTGGTTCTGAGGACAGAGCACTGGAAGAGGCCATGGAGGAAGAAGAAGAGGAGGGGGTGGAAGAGAGAGGTGTGTCACAACCAGTAGTAGCATTTTGGAGGCGTGGTGGCGGAACAACCTCCAACACTACTGCACCTTGTCCTGCATCCTTCCCAGCTGCCAGAAGAGTGACCCAATGGGCCGTGAAAGACAGGTAACGTCCCTGTCCATGGCTGCTGGACCATGAGTCAGCTGTAATATGCACCTTACCGCTGACCGCCCTGTCCAGCGAGGCAAGGACATTGCCTTCCACATGCCGGTAGAGAGCCGGAATCGCCTTCCGTGAGAAAAAGTGGCGTTTGGGGACCTGCCACTGAGGAACCGCACATTGCACAAACTCACGGAAGGGGGCCGAGTCTACCAACTGAAAAGGCAGCAGTTGAAGTGCTAGCAATTTAGCCAAGCTAGCATTCAACCGCTGGGCATGTGGATGGCTGGGAGTGAACTTCTTTCGAAGGTCCAGCAGCTGGGGCAGGGAAATTTGCCTGCTATAATCGGACGTGGTTGTACTGCTAGCAGAGTGCCCGCAAGCACTTGGCTGTGACACACCTAATTCTACACCTTCATTCCTCTCAGAGCAGGTTTCAGAGAGGACTGAAGGTCTAGTGGGGTTGGAGATCCCAGCTGATGAGGAGCAAGGAGAGGTCTGCTTTGTTCTTTGGTGTGGGTCTTTGAGGTACGCTTGCCAACGAGCTGCATGGCAGGTCAACATATGTCTGGTCAAGCATGTGATGCCCAAGCAGCTGATGTTTTGGCCACGTGAGATACGCTTGAGACATATGTTGAGATGCACTCGTCTCAAAAAATGCCCACACCAAAGAACTTTTAGAATAACGCGCAGAGGCAGCGCCCTGCACAGGCGGAGCTCTGCGGTGTGATTCAGTCGGTGTGCTGGCTCCCGGAGGGCATCCTGCCTCGTTGAACATGTGCCTCCTCCTCCTCCTACCAGGCACCCACGTGGAGTCAGTGCCCTCATCATCCCCCCCCTCTTCATCGCTGGAGCAAACCTGCCAGATTGCTGTCCTTCTTGAGCATCCCCTCTCTCTGCGCTAACGCTACTGCCTTCCGCTAGCTGAGTATCATCATCAGAGCCTACAAAACACTGGGCATCCCCCTGGAGCATGTACCCAACACTGTGCTCAAAGAGTTCAGGGGACTCCTCAGGAGGACGTGGTGGGTCTAGGGAAACTGATGATGACATTGAGACGAGGGAAGAGGATGCATTGGCAGCTGCTTTGCTAGTACCCTGAGCCTGGGTGAGAGAGGATGAGGAGGATGAAGAGGGCTTGGTCATCCACTCTACCAAGTCTTCGGCATGATGCGGCTCAACACGTCCAGCTGCCAAAAATAAGGACAAGCGAGTCCCATGGCCATGTGCTGATGATGACGATGCACCGAGTCCACGACCAGCAATGTTGTCTCTAGACACAGAGCCTGCTTGCCCTCTTTTATTGGCTTGTGCTTGTCTGTCTCTCCCTGTTGGCCTTCCAGACATGGTAATGGCCTGAAGGGAGATGGGAAAACCAGCAATTGGGTAGTGTATATTGTGCTGGAGGCACACAACACCCACTAACTCCTGCAGATGCCTTTATTATAGAACAGGAATTAAAGGGTAGATACCGGTGTATACTGTACTGTGCTGTGCTGGAGGCACACAACACCAACTAACTCCTGCAGATGGCAGATGGCTCAATTAGAGAAGAGCTATATAGGTGGATATAATGGTGTATACTGCGGTCAGGGCACGCAGACAACACCCACAATCTCCTACAGCTGACTGAAAGCTCTATTACAGAAGAGCAATATAGCTAGCTATATAGGTGGATATAATGGTGTATACTGCGGTCAGGGCACGCAGACAACACCCACAATCTCCTACAGCTGACTGAAAGCTCTATTACAGAATAGCAATATAGCTAGCTATATAGGTGGATATAATGGTGTATACTGCGGTCAGGGCACGCAGACAACACCCACAATCTCCTACAGCTGACTGAAAGCTCTATTACAGAAGAGCAATATAGCTAGCTATATAGGTGGATATAATGGTGTATACTGCTGTCAGGGCACGCAGACAACATCCACAGTCTCCTACAGCTGACTGAAACTCTATTACAAAATAGAAATATAGCTAGCTATATAGGTGGATATAATGGTGTATACTGAGGTCAGGGCACGCAGACAACACCCACAATCTCCTACAACTGACTGAAAGCTCTATTACAGAAGAGCAATATAGCTAGCTATATAGGTGGATATAATGGTGTATATTGCGGTCAGGGCACGCAGACAACACCCACAATCTCCTACAACTGACTGAAAGCTCTATTACAGAAGAGCAATATAGCTAGCTATATAGGTGGATATAATGGTGTATACTGCGGTCAGGGCACACAGACAACACCCACAATCTCCTACAGCTGACTGAAAGCTCTATTACAAAATAGCAATATAGCTAGCTATATAGGTGGATATAATGGTTTATACTGTGGTCAGGGCACGCAGACAACACCCACAATCTCCTACAACTGACTGAAAGCTCTATAACAGAAGAGCAATATAGCTAGCTATATAAATAGATATAATGGTGTATACTGAGGTCAGGGCAAGCAGACAACACCCACAATCTCCTACAACTGACTGAAAGCTCTATTACAGAAGAGAAATATAGCTAGCTATATAGGTGGATATAATGGTGTATACTGCTGTCAGGGCACGCAGACAACATCCACAGTCTCCTACAGTTGACTGAAAGCTCTATTACAAAATAGCAATATAGCTAGCTATATAGGTGGATATAATGGTGTATACTGAGGTCAGGGCACGCAGACAACACCCACAATCTCCTACAACTGACTGAAAGCTCTATTACAGAAGAGCAATATAGCTAGCTATATAGGTGGATATAATGGTGTATACTGCGGTCAGGGCACACAGACAACACCCACAATCTCCTACAGCTGACTGAAAGCTCTATTACAAAATAGCAATATAGCTAGCTATATAGGTGGATATAATGGTGTATACTGCGGTCAGGGCACGCAGACAACACCCACAATCTCCTACAACTGACTGAAAGCTCTATTACAGAAGAGCAATATAGCTAACTATATAGGTGGATATAATGGTGTATATTGCGGTCAGGGCACGAAGACAACACCCACAATCTCCTACAACTGACTGAAAGCTCTATTACAGAAGAGCAATATAGCTAACTATATAGGTGGATATAATGGTGTATACTGCGGTCAGGGCACGCAGACAACACCCACAATCTCCTACAACTGACTGAAAGTTCTATTACAGAAGAGCAATATAGCTAACTATATAGGTGGATATAATGGTGTATACTGCGGTCAGGGCACGCAGACAACACCCACAATCTCCTACAGTTGACTGAAAGCTCTATTACAAAATAGCAATATAGCTAGCTATATAGTTGGATATAATGGTGTATACTGCGGTCAGGGCACGCAGACAACACCCACAATCTCCTACAACTGACTGAAAGCTCTATTACAGAAGAGCAATATAGCTAGCTATATAGGTGGATATAATGGTGTATACTGCGGTCAGGGCACGCAGACAACACCCACAATCTCCTACAACTGACTGAAAGCTCTATTACAGAAGAGCAATATAGCTAGCTATATAGGTGGATATAATGGTGTATACTGCGGTCAGGGCAAGCAGACAACACCCACAAACTCCTGCAGATTGCTAAAAGCTCAATTACAGAAGAGCAAGAACGCTAAATCGGCCGATAACGTGTATACTGTGTTGAAGGTACACAGAGAACACCCACTAACTCCTGCAGACGCTAACACACTACACAAGGCCGCCGCGCTGGCGGCCTTATATAGTGTGGGGCGTGTACTACACAGCCTGAGCTATGATTGGCCACAGGCATCCTGCCTGTGGCCAATCATGGCTCTCCTCGCTGCCGGCGCTGTGATTGGCCAAGCATGCGGGGTCACAGTGCATGCTTGGCCAATCATGAGCCAGTAATGCACTGCGATGGTGCAGTGCATTGTAGGCCGTGAGCGCCACACGAATTTACCGAACGCGTGAACAGCCGATGTTCCCCACTGCATCCCTACTGCCAACACAAAAACCTCTGGGATGCTACTATTGGGATGTGAAGGTAGACGTCCCTGAGATTGATGGAAGCCATAAACCTCCCCCCCAAGCAGTTTCCTTACTGAGTAGTGGAGCTTTTTGTAGCGAATAGGCCGATTCAGGAGTTTTAGGTTCAAAATTAAGCACAATTTTCCAGAGGTGTTTGTTTTTTAAATGTGAGAATAGAACCCTAGACCTTCCTCCTCTTGAGGCACTGGAATAATTACTCCCTGTTGCCTGAGATCCTCTAAAAGGGATATCAGTGCTAGAGCCTTGTCCTGCGCTCTGGGGATCCGAATCACAAAAAAATTGTTTGGAGGTCTCTCCTAAAACTCCAGTCCGTATCTCTGGGAGATGACATTCAGGACAAATGGACTGGACGTTACTGCCCTCCACTGAGGGAGGAAGGCTAGAAGTCTCCCTCTCAGCAGGACCACTGTCGCTGGCTGTTCGGGATGTTTGAACAGAACAGCAGCCTTACCTCGCCCTCTCTGTGCACCCCAGGGCTTCTTTTTTTTTTTTTCCAGAAAATGTCTTTTATTTATATAAACAGTTAATACAAAAGACAACAGATGCGAAAAAGTGACACGAGTACATAGACTAAAAGTTTTGTTCAGCCTTATATAAGTACAATTAATAAAACATAGCACAAACTGATCAGTAAGCCCACCTCCTATAACTGAAGGGTGTGGACTCGAGGAACAAATGGTCTCTCATATTGTGCATAATCGTGGTGTAGAGCCTCGAGTATGCGTTCTGCAGAGCTAGCTGGAGAAGTAAAGTGTTTTGTTGTAAGTGGAGATGGCTACGTTGAAGGCTCGTGTGACAAGCTCTACATATAAAATGGTGTGTAAGTAATTTGGTAAAGTGGATAGGGGGGAAAGTGGTGAGTCGACAGTTCAGTTGGAATGGGGGGGAGAGGAGTGAGAAGAGGGGGAAGAGGGGAGGGTGGGAGAAAAAAAAACAAAATATAAGGGGGAAAGGGGACCAGGGGGGGAAGATGGGAGTGTTTGTCTCTGACTCCCTTGCAAGTGCTCTTAGCTGATAAATTCTTTGTTCGGTAAATTTAAGGGAAAACAAGACTGAACCAGATGTCTGGAGTTCTATTAAAATGGGGTGGGTACAGAGAGAAGGATATCATTATATTTTGGTTGGAGCTGATGGAACCAAATAAACCAGTGTTCGGTGGACTGTCTATTTTATCCTGAGTGACCTATTAGAGCTAGGTGGTGGGGTTGCTGACCAGGGCTTCTTATAGCCCGTTTCCTCGGGGGCCTGGGTTTTCTGAACAGGACAATAATTCTTTTTGACTAAGGGCACTCACTAGGTTGGCCAACCAGCCCTTGCACAGGGTCTTGGTCCAGCTCTCTTTAAGTGACGTTTTGCAGGAAGGGCATGGAAGGGCATCGTTTCTTAGAAGAGGGGAGGGTATGCTTTGTCTTTTCCTGTGCCTTCTGTAATTAGAACATAAAATCACCCACTTAGGACCTAAGCATTACCCTCCTCACTCCCACCCCCCAAAAAATTATCTGCCCGTACCCCACCTCAAAAAAAAAAAAAGGGATGGAGGGACCATCCAAACCATGCCCCCTTATGAGGTAATTGAAGGGGCATGGAACAGGCTCCCCCCTTATCAAATTACTGGGACACCAGGGAAAGGGTGGAGGGAAAAGAAAAGCCCCAAGGTAAAAGATCTGAAGCCTCTGCTCCAGCTTACCTGGGCTGGCGCTTGTGGCTCCCTTTCCTGCCATTACTGCTAGCTCTGACAACTCCATGCCGCTGAGGGTAGCAGCTCTGCTGTCCTTTTTTTTTAACTCCCAGTCTCATCGCCGCTGCGAGGACCGGAAGTCTACTCTAGCCAGGGCCCGCCCCCGCCTTCCTGCATTCCACAGGCCGGAACTGGAAGCCACATGCCCTGCTTCTTCCTGGAAATGATGTCATGAATGGAGACCCGGAAAGCCCCTGGGTCCACGTTCTGGAAATGGAACAGACTCTCCCAGCTGTCCCAAGCTTTCACTGAGCGGGGAAGAAGGGCGGAGCTCCAGAGCATCCCCCACACATCTGGAAGGATGCTGGAATGGCCCAGTGGACCGCAACGTCCAAAGGAAAGAGATAAGGTGAACCATGCACCCACACTCAGGACCTCTTCCTGGAGAGAGAGCAGCCCACCCACAGTTCCACACATCGCTTCCACCATGGCGGAGAAAACACTACAACTGAGGCCATGGTAGGCTCTCTCCAGGTGCTGTCCTGAAAGACGCTTTGAGGGGAGAAAAAAAAACACCACACTACTGTGCAAAAGTTTTAGGCAGGTGTGAAAATGCTGTAAATTAAACCATTTGCTTACCGAACACTTATATCCCTTCCTGAACAGGCCAATTTTTAGCTTGCAGTGCTGTCGCACTTTGAATGACAATTGCTTGGTCATGCACCACTACCCAAACTAAATTTGTATACATTTTTTGAGGCAGCTAGGAGCTTTAGTTTGGCATTATTTAGTCACAACCGGGTTTATTGTTTGCTAAAAAAACAAAACAAAAAAAACAGCAAACCCCCACTGGCTATATCCCCTCTCTCTGCTTCCTGGAGCTCAGTTTGTCAAAAAGCAGGACAAACATAAATAGGAGGGGTGGGTGCTGTGTCCGTCAATGAACTTCAGAGAAAAGGATTTTACGGTGAGTACAAAAATCCTATTTTCTCTTTCATTCATTTGCGGACACAGCTCCTTTAAATCTTGACCTTAGGGACGTCCCCAAGCAGTGTCAAAAAACGAGGGGTGGAAACAGCAATAAATAACTTCACCCACAAAAAAAGAGGAACTCCTCAACAGAGGAGCTGCCAACTTAAACGGCCGCCAGCAAAACCTGCGGCCAATTGATCATTCGAAAATGCGTTCACAACAACCTTGTAACTTAAATTAAAGTGTGAATTGCAACCTTACACAGCTGCCTGCAAAACCTTGCGGCCAACGCAAGCATCTGAAGATGCGCTCACGTCAACTTTGTAAAATTTTTTGAAAGTGTGAACGGACGACCAAGTCGCCGCCTTACACACCTGGGAGACAAACGCTTGATGCCGGAAAGCCCAGGAGGTTCCAATCACTCTGGTGGAACGTGCCGTGACAGGAAAGGGGGGCACCCGGCCCTTTAAGGCATAAGCCTGAACCACAATCTGTCTGATTCACCAAGAGATAGTGGCCGACGAGACCACCAGACCCTTTTTTGGACCACCCACCGATACAGAGAGTCTGACCTCTGGAAAGGAGCTGTAGCAGATAGATACACCCGTAGAGCCCGGATCACGTCCAGGGAATGTAAGGCAACTTCCTTCAGATGTGTCGGCTTAGGACATAGGGATGGCAGCCCGATGTCCTCATTTAGATGAAAAGTCAAAACCACCTTCGGAAAAAAAAGATGGCTGCGGACGTAGCACCGCCTTATCCTCGTGGAGAACCAGGTAGGGAGACTTGCACGACAAGGCCGCCAATTCAGAAACTCTCCTGGCAGATGCAATTGCCACTAGAAAGACTACTTTCAGAGAAAGAGTCAACAAGGGAATCCCTCCTAATATTTTCAAACGGTGGTTTCTGAAGAACCGATAGCACCAAATTCAGATCCCACAAAGGCAGCGGTGGTCAAACCGGAGGGGCTGCGTGTCGAAGCCCTTGCACAAATGTACTCACCAATGAGTGAGTCGCCAAGGGACGTTGAAAGAAGACAGCCAAGGCTGAGATCTGCCCCTTGATGGTGCTTAACTAGTAGCTGACCACTGGCCCCTCATAATATGCACAGCAGAGGTACAGCACCCGGAAGAAATCAGCATAGCACAGGGATGGTGGGAGCCCCTCATAATAAGCAGCCCCAGGAGGAAGTCAGCACAGCACAGGGATGGTGGGAGCCCCTCATAATATGCACAGCAGAGGTATAGCCCCAGGAGGAAGTCAGCATAGCACAGGGATGGTGGGAGCCTCTCATAATAAGCAGCCCCAGGAGGAAGTCAGCACAGCACAGGGATGGTGGGAGCCCCTCATAATATGCACAGCAGAGGTACAGCCCCAGGAGGAAGTCAGCATAGCACAGGGATGGTGGGAGCCCCTCATAATATGCACAGCAGAGGTACAGCACCCGGAAGAAATCAGCATAGCACAGGGATGGTGGGAGCCCCTCATAATAAGCAGCCCCAGGAGGAAGTCAGCACAGCACAGGGATGGTGGGAGCCCCTCATAATATGCACAGCAGAGGTATAGCGCCAGGAGGAAGTCAGCATAGCACAGGGATGGTGGGAGCCCCTCATAATAAGCAGCCCCAGGAGGAAGTCAGCACAGCACAAAATGGTGGGAGCCCCTCATAATATGCACAGCAGAGGTACAGCCCCAGGAGGAAGTCAGCATAGCACAGGGATGGTGGGAGCCCCTCATAATAAGCAGCCCCAGGAGGAAGTCAGCATAGCACAGGGATGGTGGGAGCCCCTTATAATATGTACAGCAGAGGTACAGCCCCAGGAGGAAGTCAGCACAGCACAGGGATGGTGGGAGCCCCTCATAATAAGCAGCCCCTGGAGGAAGTCAGCACAGCACAGGGATGGTGGGAGCCCCTCATAATATGCACAGCAGAGGTACAGCCCCAGGAGGAAGTCAGCATAGCACAGGGATGGTGGGAGCCCCTCATAATAAGCAGCCCCAGGAGGAAGTCAGCACAGCACAGGGATGGTGGGAGCCCCTCATAATATGCACAGCAGAGGTACAGCCCCAGGAGGAAGTCAGTATAGCACAGGGATGGTGGGAGCCCCTCATAATAAGCAGCCCCAGGAGGAAGTCAGCACAGCACAGGGATGGTGGGAGCCCCTCATAATAAGCAGCCCCTGGAGGAAGTCAGCACAGCACAGAGATGGTGGGAGCCCCTCATAATATGCACAGCAGAGGTACAGCCCCAGGAGGAAGTCAGCATAGCACAGGGATGGTGGGAGGCCCTCATAATAAGCAGCCCCAGGAGAAAGTCAGTACAGCACAGGGATGGTGGGAGCCCCTCATAATATGCACAGCGGTCAGTATAGCCCCAGGAGGAAGTCAGCATAGCACAGGGATAGTGGGAGCCCCTCATAATAAGCAGCCCCAGGAGGAATTCAGCATAGCACAGGGATGGTGGGAGCCCCTCATATAAGCAGCCCCAAACTGGACCAGCGGTGCATGGCAGACAATCCGCTTCTCTCTTTCTCATCTAATGAAACTTCGTATTTCGAATAGGAAATTCTTCAACGGAATTTTGTATTTCGGATAAAAACCAAACTTCCATCAGCATCGACTGTCATATTAAGGTATATTTTTGCCTTTAAATTCATCGTAAAGAACGTTCGTACACGTTAACGAACCTAATGACAATTCGTATTTCGTACGAAACAGAACAGAATTTCGGACACCAAATACGAAGTACGAATTAATTTTATTACGAATCGAAACGGAACAGAACAAAACAAATTTATTGACGGCGCCCATGTCTACAGTCCATCAGAGTACCCGAGTGCCTGTCACAGTCCATCAGAGTACCCGAGTACCTGTCGCAGCCCATCAGAGTATCCGAGTACCTGTCACAGTCCATCCGAGTACCCGAGTACCTGTCACAGCTCATCAGAGTACCCGAGTACCTGTCACAGTCCATAAAAGTACCCGAGTACCTGTCACAGTCCATCAGAGTACCCGAGTACCTGTCACAGTCCATCAAAGTACCTGAGTACCTGTCACAGCCCATCAGAGTACCCAAATACCTGCCCCAGTCCATCAGAGTACCTGAACACCTGTTACAGTCCATATGAGTACCTGAGTACCTATCACCGCCCTTCAGAGTACCCAAATACCAGTCACCAGGCTGTCAGAGAACCTGTCACCAGGCCATCAGAGTACCCGAGTACCTGTCACCAGGCCATCAGAGTACTCAAGTACTTGTCACCAGGCCATCAGAGTACTCAAGTACCTGTCACCAGCCCATCAGAAAACCTGTCACCAGGCCATCAGAGTACCCAAGTACCTGACACCAGGCCATCAGAGTACCCGAGTACCTGTCACCAGGCCTTCAGAGTACCCGGGTACCTGTCACCAGGCCATCAGAGTACTCAAGTACCTGTCACCAGCCCATCAGAGTACCAGAGTACCTATCTGTAGCCCATCAGAGTACCCGAGTACCTATTTGCAGCCCATGCCCCATAGTATATACGTTGGGGTGTCTGCTTTCCAAAATGGGGTAATTTTGGGGGTAATTCCATTGTCCTGGTGCTCCAAGACCTTCAAATTGTGATGGGTAGCAATGAAATGACGTGTCGTTTATGCTCCTAGAACGCTTGAAGGTACTACTTCAATGTTCGGCCTCTGTATGTGGCCAGACTGTGTAAAAGTCCTACACATGTGGTATCGCCATACTCAGGAGGAGTAGCAGAATGTGTTTTGGGGTGTAATTTTTGCTATATACATGCTATGTGTTAGAAATATCTTATAAATTGACAACTTTGTGTAAAAAAAATGCGTTTTAATTTTTTTCCACATTTTCCAAAAACTTTTGGAAAAAAAATGAACCTTTCAAAAGACTCATTATGCCTCACAGATTATACGTTGGGGTGTTAGCATTCCAAAATGGGGTCATTTTATGGGCAATTCCATTGTCCTGGTACTTCAGGGCCTTCAAAATTGTAATAGATGGTTGTGAAATGAGATGTGTCATTTTTGCTCGTAGAACGTCTGAAAGTGCCACTTCAATGTTGGTGCTCTGTATGTGGCCATGCTGTGTAAAAGTCTCACACATGTGGTATCGCCATACTCGGGAAGAGTAGCAGAATGTATTTTAGGGTGTAATTTGTTGTATGCATATGCTGTGTGTGAGAAATAACCTGATAATATGACAATTTTGTGAAAAAAATAAAAATCTTCATTTTGCAAAGAATTGTGGGAAAAAATTACAACTTAAAAAAACTCACCATGCTACTTACTTAATACCTTGGAATGTCTACTTTCTAAAAATGGGTCATTTGGGGGGTATTTGTACTATCCTGACTTATTAGTGTCTCAAGAAATGAGATACACCTTATGTACTGAAAGGCCTGATCAGCTGTGATCAATTTTCAGTGATTGGCACCATAATTAGTAGACTCTATAACTTTCACAAAGTCCAAATAATATACAGTGCCTTGCGAAAGTATTCGGCCCCCTTGAACTTTTCAACCTTTTGCCACATTTCAGGCTTCAAACATAAAGATATAAAATTTTTATTTTTTGTGAAGAATCACCAACAAGTGGGACACAATTGTGAAGTGGAACGAAATCTATTGGATTTTTGAAACTTTTTTAACTAATAAAAAAATGAAAAGTGGGGCGTGCAAAATTATTCAGCCCCCTTGCGTTAATACTTTGTAGAGCCACCTTTTGCTGCGATTACAGCTGCAAGTCGATTGGCGTATGTCTCTATCAGTTTTGCACATCGAGAGACTGAAATTCTTGCCCATTCTTCCTTGCAAAGCAGCTCAAGCTCAGTGAGGTTGGATGGAGAGCGTTTGTGAACAGCAGTTTTCAGCTCTTTCCACAGATTCTCGATTGGATTCAGGTCTGGACTTTGACTTGGCCATTCTAACACCTAGATACGTTTATTTGTGAACCATTCCTTTGTAGATTTTGCTGTATGTTTGGGATCATTGTCTTGTTGGAAGATAAATCTCTGTCCCAGTTTCAGGTCTTTTGCAGACTCCAACAGGTTTTCATCCAGAGTGGTCCTGTATTTGGCTGCATCCATCTTCCCCTCAATTTTAACCATCTTCCCTGTCCCTACTGAAGAAAAGCAGGCCCAAACCATGATGCTGCCACCACCATGTTTGACAGTGGGGATGGTGTGTTGAGGGTGATGAGCTGTGTTGCTTTTACGCCAAACATATCATTTTGCATTGTGGGCAAAAAGTTCGATTTTGGTTTCATCTGACCAGAGCACCTTCTTCCACATGTTTGGTGTGTCTCCCAGGTGGCTTGTGGCAAACTTTAGACGAGACTTTTTATGGATATCTTTGAGAAATGGCTTTCTTCTTGCCACTCTTCCATAAAGGCCAGATTTGTGCAGTGTACGACTGATTGTTGTCCTATGGACAGACTCTCCCACCTCAGCTGTAGTTCTCTGCAGTTCATCCAGAGTGATCATGGGCCTCTTGGCTGCATCTCTGATCAGTCTTCTCCTTGTCTGAACTGAAAGTTTAGAGGGACGGCCAGGTCTTGGTAGATTTGCAGTGGTCTGATACTCCTTCCATTTCAAAATGATCGCTTGCACAGTGCTCCTTGGGATGTTTAAAGCTTGGGAAATCTTTTTGTATCCAAATCCGGCTTTAAACTTCTCCACAACAGTATTACGGACCTGCCTGGTGTGTTCCTTGGTCTTCATGATGCTCTCTGCGCTTTCAACAGAACCCTGAGACTATCACAGAGCAGGTGCATTTATACAGAGACTTGATTACACACAGGTGGATTCTATTTATCACCATCAGTCATTTAGGACAACATTGGATCATTCAGAGATCCTCGCTGAACTTCTGGAGTGAGTTTGCTGCACTGAAAGTAAAGGGGCACGCACCACTTTTCAGTTTTTTATTTGCTAAAAAAGTTTAAATTATCCAATAGATTTCGTTCCACTTCACAATTGTGTCCCACTTGTTGGTGATTCTTCACAAAAAATTAAATATGTTATATCTTTATGTTTGAAGCCTGAAATGTGGCAAAAGGTTGAAAAGTTCAAGGCACTGTACACTAATGTGAGTTATTTTTACCAAAGATATGTAGCAGTATACATTTTGGCAAAAATGTATGAAGAAAAACTACTAATTAGCAACATTTTATGACAGAAACAAAGAAAACGGCATTTTTTTTCACAAAATTTCGTAATTTTTTTATTTATAGCACAAAAAATAAAAAACCCACTAGTGATTAAATACCACTAAAAGAAAGCTCTATTTGTGTGGAAAAAAGGACGCAAGTTTCATGACTGAATAATTGTCATTCAAACTGTGAGAGCCCTGAAAGCTGAAAATTGCTCTGGTCAGGAAGGGGGTGTAAGTGCACTGTATTGAGGTGGTTAAAGTCAATTTCTGATCCACTCCTCGCTGCAAAAGCAGCAGGATCCTGGAAACTGAGTATGTGCGTGGATACCCCATCTCCTTACACATGGAGATGTAGGCCTTCCACATACGATGATAAATATTCCACGAAGATGACTTCCGTGCCCTCAGCATAGTGGAAATTACTGAGTCTGACAGACCTCAGCCCCTTAGCACCTGGCTTTCAACAGCCATCCTGTTAAAACCAGCAACGGTAAAGCAGGATGAAGTATCGGACCTTGTGATAGAAGGTCCTCTCGCATCGGCAGCCAAGGAACATCCGCCACCAGTCATACTAGGTTGGCGCACCAAGGACGCCGAGGCCAATCCGGGGCAATCAGAATCACCGGAATCCCCTCGGCCTCCACACTGCGTAGCAGGAGTTTTAGTGGGGGAAGGCATAAATCAGCCGATAATGCCCCCATGGAGCCACCAACGCATCCGCCCAGTGGTCTCTTGTCCTGGACACAAACCTCTGCACCTTCCGATTGAGTCAAGAGGCCAAGAGATCTACATCTGGTGTGCCCCACCTTAGGCAAATGAGCCGGAATACATCCGGATGCAACGACCATTCCGCTTGGTCCAGCATCTGATGACTTAGGTAGTCCACTTGCCAGTTTTCTGCGCACGGAATGTATATGGCTGACAGGGCCGACACGAGCCGATCTGCCCACTGTAAGACGTGAGTGACCTCCCGTGCTGTAGCTGAACTCCTTGTTCCCCCCTTGATGCTTGATATAGGCCGTAGCGTCCAACTGGAGACCTCAGCCACCAGAGCAGGGAATCCCTGACTAACTGGCTCACCCGAATTTGATAATCCAGGGATAACAGAGATTTGTCCCATTTTGACAAAATCTCTTTCTGCAAGACTCGAGTGTGAAATTGAGTGTATGGTCTTGCCTCAAAAGTGGCTACCATGAGACCCAGGACTCACATGCAGAAACACAGTGACGACCACCTGCGGTTCACCAATAACCTCACTGCAGCTTGAAGAGTCTGCAGCTTGTCTGAAGGAACTAAGACTCTCGCTTCTGAGGAGTCCAGCAGTAAGCCCAGGTACTCCAGGCGTTGAGTCGGCACCAACACCGACTTTTTTAGGTTCAGTACCCAACCAAACTCCCAGAGAGTTTGCATGGAGATCGCCACATCCTCCCTTAATTCTGAGGTGGAAGCTGCTCTCAGAAGGAGGTCGTCTAGGTAACCCACAATTGTGATCCCACTTTGCCTCAACAACACCAGAATTGGGGCTAACACCTTGGGGTGCTGACGCCAGGCCAAAAGGGAGAGCCACAAATAGGTAGTGCTCTTCCCCTACTGCAAATCGCAGAAACCTCTGATGCCTGAGGCATATGGGCACATGTAAGTATGCGTCCTTGATGTCCAAGGACGCCAGGAAGTCCCCCTGATGGAGTGCAGCGACCACGGAGCAAACTGATTCTGAACCTTTGAACTTTCACAAAGCTGTTGAGGGCCTTGAGGTCCAGGATTGGACGAACCCATTCCTTCTTTGGTACTACAGATTGGAGCAGAATCCCTGAAACCTTTTCAGCGTCGGTACAAGTACTATCACCCCATGCAGTAGCAGGTGCTGTACTGCCCCAAGCAAGGCCTCCTGACAAGCCGGAAGCAGATGAAGGTTGGAGGGAAAGAATCCGTTTGGGGGACAAGAAACTCTATCTTGTATCCCGATGAAACCAGTTCACAGACCCATTCGTCAGACCGTAGGGAGGTCCACCGAGCTGCAAACTCCCGAAGGCGACCCCCCACCCGAGAATCTGGTGGGGGGCAAACCTTCATGCGGTAACATTTTTGCTTGCAGACTTGTTCGGCTCGTGAAACCAGGGAAGCTTTAGTCCTTCTGCAGGCGCCTTGTCGGACTGGGAACACTTTCCCGCTGACCTGGGCAGGTGAAAAAGCTGCTTCTGAGCAGAAAAAGAGGGCCCTTGCCTATGGCGTGGCTCCTTACCCCTCCTGGACTGTGGGAACAACGTGCTCTTCCCACCGGCAACATTTTTAATAATGTCATCCAGCGAGGCTCCAAATAGCTTCTCACCAAATCCACCAGTGCTTTTTTTTAGATGCCTGGTCCGCAGACCAGCATTTCAGCCAAATCAGCTGCCGTAGCACCACTGCTGATACTGATGCTCTATCCAGGGCAGCATCACAGACATACTTAAGGCCATGCACCAACTGATCTGCCAGTTCTACGCAGACCGGGGGAAGTCTGTTGCTTCTCCAATTCATGGTGCAACAACTTTGCCCATTCAGTAAGCATCTGCAACACCAAGGCCGTGGCCAACACAGGCTGTAACGCTAACCCCACAACCGTAAACATGGATCGGGCCACTGCCTCGGCCCTCCTGTCAGCAGGGTCCTTGAAGGCAGGAGTCCCTTCTATCAGAATCGTGGTTACTTTATTCAACCTGGATACCGGGGGGGTCAATAACCGGAGGAGATGCCCATTTTTTCAGGAGGCCCTCCTCAAAAGGATAACGCACCACCATTCTTCTCTGGTCTGAAAAGGTCTGTTGCGGGCTTCCCCATTTCTTGTAAATAAACTTATCAAAATAACCCGGACACAGAGTCATCCTCATTGTCCGAACGGTCCTGGTCCGCATCCTCTGACACGTCAGAACAGGGGCCACCTGTCACAGCGGGACCAGAGTCTGAACCATAGCTGTCCCAAGAAGAGGGGGGTAGGGGGTGTTTTTTACCCTCCTTGCGCCTGCACGTCGCCTCCACCCTGGCAAAAAAGGACTCCAGGACCACCGACAAAGCATCCATAGGCATCACATTTTGTGCAGGTGAGCCGGTTGCAATAGCAGGGATGTCTGGGGAAGAAGCACCAGCTACTGGCGCTATGCTGACCCGCAATTGCCTGTCACTACTCAGGGACTTAAGGCAAGGTACACAAAATCCCACCCTCCTAGCTGCTTGCAGAATGAGGGGCCCCCCGCAGGACTCACCACCCTGATCGGGTACTGCGCTGTGTTGCTGCTGTCCTCTCTGCCCTGTGTCAGTCACAAGGTGTTCTGAGTGAAAACCGCGCTGTTCTGGAAGCATACAGTCACCAGCACTAGAGGTAAACCGCGCTGAGGCTACAAGAAAACGGCCACCGGCTGTTCTAGAAAAAGAAAAAAAAATTCCCAGGAGCAATGGTCCCCCTCAGGGAGCCAGGTCCTTCTACACTAGGCAGATAAAAACTGAGATGCACGAACAGAGTGAGGGGTTATAGCCAGTGGGACTTCCAAGGGACCTCTGTAGAGGGGTAAATTAAAAAAGTATGTAGATATATCTGTGCAGAAATAAATAAATGAAATTACAGTGCAGAAGGTGGTAGAATCAATAACTAAGGTGGTTGGGGTGAGGGGAGGCATATAGCCCAGCCCGATAGATTGGATACACTGAGTGTGGGGAGTAAACTAGTGTGAACTGTGAAAAGCAAAAATTAAACCAAACAGCCCATAATTACCAATAGCTAAAGTAGGTGAGTATCAAGCAGAAAACATTGAAGATGTGAGGGGGACAGCTCAACGGGCGTGTAATAACTGGTGGTGTAATATAGCCACAAATACCACCTACGTCACACTGCAAAATCCAAGGGGGAGGCGGCGTCAGCGTTCGAACAGCTGACAGCATTCGACGGCCAACAACCAAACCTACCCCGTATTGATAGCAGATGGACACTGGCCGAACCGCCGCCTGACGTCAACAAGTGACGTCACGCGCACGGTGTGCGGGGCGGGGCGTTGATGCGATGAGGGACCCCCCCACGACCCTGCGCCCACAGGGGTGGAGAGAAGAGGGAGGGCCCCTAGGCGCATCACAGCTCCGGAAATAGAATTGCGCACTAGCAGCCAGAACAAAGAAAAAAAAAAAAGAATATATATGATATGTATACATAAAAACCCAGGGTGCTGACCCGATCCGAATGCAGTCAATAATACTAAAAATAATAATTAAATGCTACCGCAGTATTATGCTTCCATCCCTAATATCTAGACAAAAAGTGGGGGGAGGGGGGAAGTTGGGACTTTAACCACTTGACCACTGGGCACTTAAACACCCTTAATAACCAGACCAATTTTCAGCTTTTGGTGCTCTCACATTTTGAATGACAATTACTCAGTCATGCAACACTGTACCCATATGAAATTTTTGTCCTTTTTTTTCACACAAAAAGGAAAATTTATTGTCAAATACTTACCGTAATTTTCCTTTCCTGCTGGACTCCATGGCAGCCTACGTGTGGGTTGACCCCGCCTCCACTCCAATGCTATAGGACCCCATTCAAATAAAAGAGCACTCACCACTCCACACGGTGTTCGGTAACTAGCCTCCTCATAAGACTTATGGGTGGGAACTCCGTCTGCCATGGAGTCCATCAGGAAAGGAAAATTATGGTAAGTATTTGACAATAAATTTTCCTTTTTCCCTGACAGACTCCATGGCAGCCTACATGTGGAAAATAACTAGCCGACCACACGGGTGGGTATGCTTTAAACAGAAAACATATAATTTGATTTATCAAGCGTTAAAATCTTTAGACCAAAATTTACAGAGGATAGAGAAGCAGGCTCGATACAGTAATGTGACATGAACGTATTAATAGAAGACCAGGAGGCTGCCTTGCAGATTGTGTCAGGAGCCACATGCCGAGCCGCTGCCCATGAGGCTGCCATTCCCCTGGTAGAGTGAGCCATCACCGCCTCTGGAGGAGCCAAGCCCTTCGTCCTATATGCCCGTTGTATAGTTCTTACAATCCAGGTGGCCAGCGTCCTAGTTGAAGCTTTCTTCCCCTTGTTGCTACCTGAAGGTAAGATAAAGTGATGCTCCGAGCGTCTGAAGGGGGAAGTGATAAGAAGATATTCTTTCAAGGCTTCTCCAACATCCAGAGGATGAACATCATTAGAATCTGAAGTCCTAAAAGTAGGCAAGACAATTTCCTGGTTCTGGTGAAACACAGAAGTAACCTTTGGATTAGATCCCAACATGGGAATAAGGACTACTCGGTCCGGAAAGAACGTCAAAAAAGGCTCTTTGAAACCCAAGGATCCGATTTCCAAAACCCTTTTGGCTGAAGTGACTGCAACTAAGAAAACAACTTTTGCTGAGAAATCCTTAACAGAGAGCGGGGATGGCTCCGCCGTACTTAGACCGGAGATTGAGTCCAGGACCAGAGGAATATCCCACTTGGGAAAACTAGGCTTTCTTTGGGGTTTGAGTCTTGAAGCTCCTCGGAAGAACTGACGAATCAGTGGATGCACTGCCCAAGATGTACCTGAGAAAGCTGATAGAGCCGACACCTGCACCCTGAGGGAGCTTACCGATAAAGGAAGATTGAGGCCAGACTGCAAGAAGCTAAGAATGTCCTGTACTGCTGGATGTTCAAAAGGTCTATTCGAACAAGAGCAGAGCTTAACAAATTTGTCCCAGATTCTGCCATATACTTTGTTTGTACTTGATCTCCTTGCACTCATCAGAGTGGAAATTACACTTGATGCACATCCAATGGATTCTAGCCTCTTCCTCTCAAGAACCAGACTATCAGTCTCAGAACTGCCGGGCAAGGGTGCAGAACTGTACCCTGAGAAAGAAGGTCCAGCCAGAGAGGGAGAGGTATGGGATCTCGAACACCGAGTTGGACCAGGAGGGGAAACCAAGGCCTGTTGGGCCAATAGGGAGCTATCATCACAACCTCTACTGCTTCCACTCGGAGCCTCTGAAGGAATCTGATGATCACGGGAAGTGGAGGGAAAGCATATGCCCTCCTGAACCTCCACTGGTCCGTCAGAGCGTCCGTCCCGCAGGCCTGACTGCAACGCGTGTAAAATTTCTTTATTTTGAAATTGCAGGGAGATCCACTTCTGGACTGACCCCTAATGACAGGATCCACTTGAAGGTTTCGTTGTTGTCCAGCTGAGACCGGGACAGAAAATCCGCCTGAGAGTTCTGAACTCCTGGCACAAAGACCGCTGAGATGTTCATCAGGTTTTTCTGTGCCCATGATAGGATGGGTTCGACCTCCCGTAGAAGAGTAGAGCTCCGAGTACCCCCCTGCCTTTTCACGTAGGACACTGCCGTGGTGTTGTCCATCCGTAATAACACTGACTTCCCTTTCAGAAGGTGAGAGAATTGCTGGAGAGCACACCAGGCTGCCCGAAGTTCCAGGACGTTCGACCCTGGTAAGGGGAGATGAGCATCCCACTTGCCCTGCGCAAGATTTGATCCGTAGAGAGCCCCCCAACCTGTCCCACTGGTGTCGGTCGTGACCGTGACCCAGGAGATGGGGATGATGGAATGACAGTTCAGCAGGTTCTTGCGCTGTAGCCACCAAAAGAGGCTCTCTCTCATGGTTGTGGTTATACAAATAGTTTGATTTTTGTCCCCTGACTTCCACTGCTTGGAAGGGGCGAAGCCTCCACAAAGCCCATTTCACCATCGGGGCTGTCGAGACCATCGTACCTATGATCTTGAGACACTGAGAAGCTTTTAGGTGCTGAGTGTATAGGGCCCGAGAGACTCTTTCTCGTATTGTTGGTATTTTTTCGTCCGGGAGAGAGATAGTACTCTGCAGAGTGTCGAATTGGGCTCCTAGATATATTAGCCACTGGACTAGCTCTAGATGACTTTTTGCCAGATTTAGAAGCCACCCGAAACTGGACAGAGAAGAGATTACCTGTTCCCGGTGTTCCAGCAATTGTTCTCTGCTTTGGGACAAAACCAGCAGGTCGTCCAGATAATGGTACAGACGAATACCCTTTAACCTGATAAAGGCCACTACAGCCAGGAGAACCTTTGAAAAAACTCGGGGAGAGGTCGTCAACCCGAAGGGGAGGCAATTCAAGTGGAGAAGGTCTTGACCTATGTGAAATCTTAGGAATTTTTGAAAATCCTTTTCTACCGGGATGAGGAAATAGGCGTCCTTCAAGTCGATCGAAATCAACCAGTCTCCCGTCTGTATGGCTTGTTGAATGGTCGAAAGAGTTTCCATCTTGAATTTCCCATACTCTATGTATTTGTTTAGATAGGTGAGATCTATTACTGGGCACCAGGAGCCGGTTTTCTTTCAAACCAGGAAAAGAGGAGAATAGACTCCCTGAAACCACTCTTCCCTTGGCACCTGAATTACTGCTCCTTGAGCCTTCAACAGATCCACATAAGAAGACAGTACTTGACTTTGTTCCTCCGAACGAGGGAGCAGGGTGGGCACGAATCTGGGAGGAGGGGAGCTGAAGAAGGTCCACCTGTGGCCCAATGAGACCGTCCTGACTACCCAGTAATCTAAGATTGAGGCCACCCAAACGTGCCCGAAAGAGGGATAGCCGAGCCCCCACCCGACCTGCCTGGGTGGGCGCAACCTCAGAAAGACTTAGCCTGCTCGCGACCACTGGATGACTGGTTCTTGCTGGGCTTACGAAAGGAAGTCTGACCTCTGTACCAATTCCTCCTGAAGTCCCGACCTGGTTTGTAGGAACGTGCGTCCCTTATCCGCTCTGGGCTGCGTTTTTTATACTGTGGTCTCTTCCGACCCAATAGTCTTCTATCCTGGGAAAGGAAACCAGACTTGCCACCTGTAGCACATGTAATGGCATCATCCAACTTATTACCAAATAACGTAGAGCCCTCGAAGGGGATCTTACACCACGCCTGCTTAGAAACCGGGTCAGCTAGCCAGGGACGTAACCACAAGGCCCGCTTAGCCGTAACTGATGACAGCATCATGCGTGCCAACAGACGGATTAGATCAATGGATGCCTCCCCCAGAAAGACTGCCGCCAGCTTCAGTTCTGCTGCTGCTGAATTCTTAGCCAGATCCTCAGAAACGCCCTTAAGGAAGGATTCCACATTTTCAGACCAAGCTTCCATGGCCTTAGACATAGCCGCTAACGCCATGGCAGGTTTGCAGGCCATCCCAGTCAGACCATAAATCTTCTTAAGGTCCTGGTCAATCTTGCTCTCCAGACTGTCCTTAAAGGACACTGAATCCTCCAATGGGAGGGTAACGTGTTTGGCCAAGCGCATCAAAGCCGCATCCACCAGGGGGCCATTTTCCAGGTGCTTTACGTCTTCTATCTTGAAGGGATACAACCTGGAAATTTTTATTAGTCATAGAGGACTTCCTGTCCACTTTACTCCACTCTTCCTCAAAAATATCTTTCAGTTCAGTAAGAAAAGGAAAGTTTGGACGTTCCTTCCCCAGCTGTTTGAAGAATTTCTTCTGCTTGGCTGGAGGGGTAGATGAGTCTTCCCACTTAAGGGCTTCCTTAACTGCCTTAATCAGAGGGGCTGGAGGAACAGGCTTGCTGCTTCTGATGCACTGACATACCCAGTGAGACCGAGGCAGCAGTCTGGTTTTAAAATCCCCGCCCATGACGTCACCGCTCCCTCACCTTGCACTTACGTAGTGGAGGGATGGCCATACTGCGCCTGTGCGGCCGCTACAGCTCGGACGAACAGCGCACACCAAGCCTCAATATCGAAAGAGGCTACTGCGCAGGCGTGTCTAGAACGCGGAAGACATAATGCGGCGATCTGGAACGCAAAGCGCTCCAGCCGCCATACAGGGGGAATAAACAAAATGCCAGGGAATACAAATATATGACTGCCATGGAGAAAGAAAAAACTCTTCAGACCTTGCCAGCCGTAGTGATTCCTCCTGAATGTTCGTCCGGAGCATACCGAGGCAACCACCCCCATACAGGGGACCGTCCAGCCTCAAAGCTACTCTCCCGCCCATGGCTGGGTATTGAGCTTGCACCGCATAGGTATGCAAAGAGAGAAATCCGAAATCCAACCGAACAGCATGTGTAGGTCCAAATGGAGAAGGACAAAAAAGGAACACCGTGTGGAGTGGTGAGTGATCTTTTATTTGAATGGGGTCCTATAGCATTGGAGTGGAGGCGGGGTCAACCCACACGTAGGCTGCCATGGAGTCTGTCAGGGAAATAGAGCTTTCTTTTGGTGGCATTTAATCACCTCTCTGTTTTTTATTTTTTGTGCTATAAAAGAAAAAAGACAGAAAATTCTGTAAAAAATGAATTTTTCTTTGTTTCTGTTATAAAATTTAGCAGATTAGTAATTTTTCTTCATAAATTTTGGCCAAAATTTATACCACTACATATCTTTGGTAAAAATAAGTACAAATTGGTGGATATTATTTGGTCTTTGTGAAAGTTATAGAGTCCACAAGCTATGGTGCCAATATCTGAAAATTGATCACACCTGAAGTACTGACGGCCTATTTCAATTCTCGAGACCTTAACATGCCATAAAATTACAAATACCCCCAAATGACCCCTTTTTGGGAAGAAGACATTCCAAGGTATTTAGTAAGAGGCATGATGAGTTTTTTGAAGTTGTCATTTTTTCCCACAATTCTTTTCAAAATCAAGATTTATTTTCCTTTTTTTTTTTCCACAAAATTGTCATATTATCAGTTTATTTCTCATACACAGCATATGCATACCACAAATTACACCCCAAAACACATTCTGCTATTACTCCCGAGTATGGCGATACCACATGTGTGAGATTTTTACACAGCGTGGCCACATACAGAGGCCCAAAATGCAGGGAGCGCCATCAGGCGTTCTAGAGCACCCAGGACAATTCTGACATTTCTCTCCTACATGTAAAAATCATCATTTATTTGCTAGAAAATTACATAGAACCCCAAAATATTATATATTTTTTTTTAGCAAAGACCCTAGAGAATACAATGGTGGTCGTTGCCAATTTTTATCTCACACGGTATTTGCGCAGCAATTTTTCGAACGCTTTTTTTGGGGGAAAAAAACAGTTTTGTGCTTAAAAAAAAAAAAACTGTAAAGTTAGCCCAATTTTTGCATAAAGTGAAAGATTAAGTTATGCTGAGTAAATAGATACCTAACATGTCACTCTTCAAAATTGCAAACGCTCGTGGAATGGCACCAAACGTCGCTACTTAAAAATCCCCATAGGTGACACTTAAAATTTTTTTTACTGGTTACATGTTTTGAGTTACAGAGGAGGTCTAGGGCTAGAATTATTGCTCCCGCTCTAACGTTCACGGCGATACCTCACATGTGTGGTTTGAACACCATTTTCATATGTGGGCGGGGCTTACGTATGCGTTCGCTTTTGCATGCGAGCACATGGTGATTTTTTATTGTTCATTTTACTTTATTTATTTTAGTTTGACATTTTTTTCCCCAAAAATAAATTTTTGATCACTTTTATTCCTATTACAAGGAATGTAAACATCCCTTGTAATAGGAATATGGGATGACAGGTCCTCTTTACAGTGAGATCTGGGAGTCAATAAGACCCCACATCTCACCTCTAGGCTGGGAAGCCTGAAATAAAAAAAATAAAAATAAAAAAAGATTCCGCTTTGATCGTATTGGTGAGTTGGTAGAAGTACCGGAGGGTGGTGAGGGGGGGGGGGGGGTCTATGGCTGGGTACTGCAGGGTATCACCGAGTATGGCTGGGTATCTCTGAGTATGGCTGGGTATCTCCGTGTATGGCTGGGTATTGCAGGGTATATCCAAGTATGGCAATTTATGGGGGGGTATTGCAGAGTATTGGCGGGGTATTGCAGAGTATTGGCGGGTATTGCAGAGTATTGGCAGGTATTGCAGAGTATTAGCTGGTATTGCAGAGTATTGCCAGGGTATGGAGGGGTTAAATTCGGTGAGCAGCGCTGTGGGCACTGCAGATGCAGCCCACAGCGCTGCTGAAACCGATCTCTTTCCCCTCCGCTGTACCGATCGGTACAGAGAGGGGGAGGGAGGAACCGGCGTCTTAACATGACGCCGGTTTGTTTACAAGTGATCACTCCATCATGAGCGACCGTTTACCGTGATCCGTGATGCGCCAGGTCCACTGGACCCGGCGGTCACAGATGCTCTCGTGTGCGCGCCCCAGGGGGCGCACGAGAGAAGAGTTCTGGGAGGCCGTTAATTTCTTTTTTTTTTTTGTGCATCATCTTTTTTTTTTTTTTTATACTTTATATCTTTATTAATTTCTTTTTCATTACAAACATCACAAACAAACTTTCCATAAAATAAAAAAAAGGGTAGGAACACAGTACTATTTTTACATATCCCCATCCCACCCTTCCATTTCCTACATTCATCACCTCCCCACTCATACACACCCACTCCTCATACATCCATCTTATTAAAAAGTACCATCATTCATTTTCTCCCACCATATCTTCCATATCCTATCAAATTTTTTAATACCTCCTTGTCTTATATATGCTACTCTTTCTTTAAGGATAACTCTGTTCATATTTTGCACCCACTCTCCACTCGTTGGAGGTGTAGAGGATTGCCATTTCTGGGCTATAAGTTTTCTAGCTTGAAAAAAACACCTTAATTTTGCTAGGTTGCCATCTTTAGATTCACTACTCCCCTTAATCCATCCCAGTACACATCCCACCGGTTCTATTTCTACTACCCTCTCAAAGACATGACTAACTATCCTCACCACCTCCCTCCAGTACCGATGTAACTTAGGACATCTCCAGAACATGTGGATCATGTCTCCTTCTATCCTTCCACATCTAGGACAAACTGCATCACTCCTTCTGCCAAACTGGGCCATCCTCTTAGGGGTATAATATGCTCTATACAATAAGAGTAAATGTGAGAACTTTTGAGATGGGGAAATGGACACCCAAGGTGCCACCTCAAGAATCCTCTCCCATTGACCTTTCCGAAATGTTACCCACATCCATCTCCCATTTTTTCCTATTTATTTGACCCTGTTTTTTCCCATGGGATTCCTTACACAACTCTCCATACACTTTAGATATTAATCCTTTCCCCGATTCTGCTCGGAGTAGGTCCTTAATTACTGGCATCTCGCTCCATACTATTGCTGCCCCCTCAAACTGCTTTTCCAGGGCATGCCTAATCTGCATATATCTAAAAAAGGACTTTTTCGGAATTAGAAACTGATCCCTTAATTCTTGGAATTGCTTCATTTTACCATTCTGATAGATTTGGTGAACAAAATTTATACCCCTTCTTTCCCATTCCCTTACTTGTCCTATTTTTAGAACCTCGTCTAACTTATTATTTGCCCATAGGGGGGAGTATTCTGTATATCCCCTATATCCCAGTATTCTTTTCGCTATCTCCCACACCTTTGTCATTAACCCTAGAGTAGGGACCTCCCGTACAACCATCCCTGCCTCTAACGCCACTACCAGTGGTCTTCCGAGCAGTTGTTCAAGGGGAGTTCTCTTTTTCCAACCCCCCCCCCCCCCCCTCTACCTCCTCTCCTGCCAAATGCTGTAACTGAGCTGCTAGGAAGTAGTTAAATGGGTGCGGGAGTGCGACTCCCCCCTCTTTACTTGGAAGCTGCAGAGTCTTTAACCCAATGCGTGCTTGTCCCCCCTTCCACATCAGTTCTCTAAATATGGAGTCCATCTTATAGAACCAGTCCTTGTGTATCCATACTGGCGAATTGTGTAAAACATACAAAAGTTGCGGCAGAAGTATCATTTCCAAATATTAGTTTTTTGTTTAAATTTAGATAGCAGTGGGACCAAGTTATTTACCACATATTGTTTGAGATCTTTAGGATTGCAAATACCCAGATAGATCTCACTCACTATCTGGATATGTGCAGCTTCACACGGTAGGGGACTATCCAATGGGTCTATAGGCAGTATACAGGATTTATCCCAGTTTATTTTTAGGCCTGCAAGATGTCCAAAATTAGTTATTCTGTACATCACTTCCCCTATTGAGTGCTGGACATCACCGAGAAGCAGAAGGAGGTCATCTGCAAATAATACTACTTTCTCTTCTTCCTCCCCTCTCTTAAAGCCTTTTATCCTCATATTTGATCTCAGGGATATAGCCAGGGGTTCAATTGCCATAGCAAACAAGAGGGGGGACAGGGGACACCCCTGCCTCGTGCCTCTCTTCAGTCGGATCCCGGCCGAACTCTCATTATTTATTCTAATCCTTGCTTCTGGGGATCTATATAGCATTTTAACCCATTTTATAAATACCGGACCCACCTTATATTCCCTCAAGACTCTCCACAGATAGCTCCACTCTAGCGAGTCAAAAGCCTTAGCGGCATCTAAAGATAAGACAGCTCTCTGGCCGTCACCGTCCACTGGTATCTGGAGATTCAAAAAGACCCGTCTTAAATTTATACACGTGGATCTCCCAGGAATAAATCCTGATTGATTAGGATGAATAATTTTTCCTATCACTCCGTTCAATCTCCTTGCCAAGACCTTGGCTAGAATCTTTACATCCAGATTCAACAGAGAGATAGGTCTATATGATGAGGGAGTCAGGGGGTCTTTGTTTTCCTTTGGTAGCACTATTATATTTGATTCTCTCATTGAGGCCGGGAGATCTCCCACTTCTATCGCCCAGTTAAGAGTTTTTAAGAGCTCCGGGATTAGCACCTCGCCAAAATGGCGATACACCTCCACCGGGAGGCCGTCTGGGCCTGGAGCCTTCTGGCCTGCCATTTCCCGCACTATACACTGAATCTCTTCCATCGTTATAGGGCCATCTAGCATTTCCCCGTCTTCTTTAGAGAGATGAGGTATTGCCAGTGGACTAAAAAATGTGTCCATTTCCTCCCTCAACTCGGCCTGGCTGGATTGATATAAATCCTCATAATAAGCTCTGAATCTCTCTAAAATATCTGTTTTATTTGTGGATATCCTACCATCTGCCATACTAATCCTTGATACCATGGACGGGGTTGAATTTGTTTTCACCAAGCATGCTAACATCCGACCTACCCTTTCTCCTTCCCCAAATGCTAGTTGTTTCTGAAATATGGATTTATTTTCAGCCTTCTCTAGCATTATGTGACAATATTCCTGCTGCGCTTTTAGCCATTGTCCCTGGTTCTCAGGTGTTGGGTTTTTTATATACTGGATTTCTGAGTTTACCACTCTCTCTGAAGCAGAATCTTCCCTTTCCCCAAACTGTTTTTTAATTTTAGACATCTGTTGTATCAAAAGACCTCGAAGGTAGGCTTTTAATGTATCCCATACTATCCCCGGCGAAGCCGAACCTGTATTCAAATTTACATATTCTTTAAGTAAGCTTAACACTTCCTTTGGATCTCTCATAAGCTCCAACCATACGGGGCTAAATCTCCATCCTCTTTGTTGGTTTCTCTCCCCTATATCTAAGAGGGCCTTCATTGCTGAGTGATCCGATAAGCTTCTTGGCATATAGTTTATTTTGTTTACTAATGCCACCGCCTCATCGTTCCCCATAATCATGTCTATCCTTGACAAGGTTGAATACGTGGCGGAAAAGCACGAGAAAGAGCGAGATTTTGGGTTCTGAATTCTCCAAAGGTCCTTCAGACCCATTTCTCCCATGAACTGCGATAAGCAGTTCTCCCTTATGCCTCCTTGCTGAATCCTCCCACTGGGGAATCTATCCATTATTTTGTCAATAACCATATTAAAATCCCCCATTAATATCAATGGAGGGAGGCCGTTAATTAACGGCCTCTCAGAGTTAAACATCCGCCCTGAAGCCGTTAATCGGCCATGGGCGGTTGTTAAGTGGTTAAATGAGGCAATGAATGTATAAATTCATCTACCTCCATCCCTGATTCGGTATTACAAATAGAATGAGGTGGGACTTTAAATGAAGTATAGCTGCAAAGTAGGTATGCAAGGACATGTCCGAAATTCATTGACTGAATTAGAAAATTGACAGAGTAAACAATAACATGATAAACAATAGTATCAATAAGTTATATTTCATATAAGTATGTATACAAACACGTTACAACATGATTTACATTGGTAATCAACCTCTCATTAGAAAATTCATGATTAGAAAAAAGAACAGAAATAATCTTCGATTGATTGAAACATAGAACATTGTAGATAAAGTGGGGGGGGGGGGGATTTCAGACACATGCTTGCAAATGGTAGCATAAAAGTTCTCTACGCGTTTCGTGGAGTTCATCCACTCATCGGGAGCAATTCCAGGGGTTAAAATTATCTACAAAGAGATAAGTGAACGCATGAGGATCAGACAAAAACAGCACGAAGGGCCAAGGAATAGATAGAGGGGAGGAACTTAGCTCCCCCAAACATTCTTACCTACAATGAGACTGTAAATTAGGGAGAAAAAACCATAACGAATAAGGGCGCTGTGAAAACAAATCTTCTCCGGAGCTGAGGCAGAAATCCTAAGGACCAACAAGGCACCACAGTTAATTGGGGGTGACAACTCTAAGGCACTGTAATCCCAGGGTAGCCATGTAGAAAAATTCCAAGGGACCTCTGTAGAGGGGTCAATTAAAAAAGTATGTAGATATATCTGTGCAGAAATAAATGAAATTACAGTGCAGAAGGTGGTAGAATCAATAACTAAGGTGGTTGGGGTGAGGGGAGGCATATAGCCCAGCCCGATAGATTGGATACACTGAGTGTGGGGAGTAAACTAGTGTGAACTGTGAAAAGCAAAAATTAAACCAAACAGCCCATAATTACCAATAGCTAAAGTAGGTGAGTATCAAACAGGAAACATTGAAGTTGTCACTTTATCTACAATGTTCTATGTTTCAATCAATCGAAGATTATTTGTTCTTTTTTTTTAATCATGAATTTTCTAATGAGATGTTGATTACCAATGTAAATCATGTTGTGATTGGACACAGCTGATCACATGGTAAAGGCCTACTGTGATTAGTCCTTTACTACTTGTCCAAAAGAAACAGGGATCACAGAGCACGCTAGATGCGCCACCCAGGAGGATGTCCATGGATGCCCTCTCAGAACAGAGCCGCTATGTAGCAGTCTTTTGACTATAGTGCGGTAGGGAAGTAGTTAAACTGTTCCCGACCGGCTCACACCGATATACGTCAGCAGAATGCGCAAAAACACGTACCCGTACTTTGCGTGCGCCCCCGCTGTGATTGGATTCGTTGCACAACCGCTCAGTCTTCAGGTCCAGGCCAATGATTTCAGGCCTGGACCTGCTGATCAGTTCTGACTAATGAAATGCTTCCCTTGCCTGTAAGTCTAAACACAGGCAGGGGAAGTGATGTCATCTCCCCTCATGGAATTCTATAATTCCAGAGAGAGGGGAGAGGACATCTAAAAGTGAGGCACACATTTGACCCCCTAATTCCCCCTTCACTCCCTGTCACCAATTGCAGTTTTCAGATTTTTTCTGATCAGTGCATTGGTGTCACTTGTGACACTAATAAGCGTTAGGGCAGCTAGTAGTAGGCCCAGGTAGGTCTAGGGTACCCCTCTAAATAAAGGTTTAGCCCCTGGTTAACCCTTTCACCCTCTGTCACTAGTAGATCTATTTTCTGATCGCTGTATTAGTGTCACGGGTGACTCTAGTTATTTATTTTATAGCGTTAGGTTACCCGCCGTATATTACCTAACAAAGGTTCATCCCCCCTGATCACCAAGTGGGTGACACCAGTTAGGTTTTAGCGTCAGTTAGGGTCTGTGTCAGCCCCAGGAAGCATCAGATTAGTGCCAGTAGCACCAACACCCACGCACGCACCATACACCTCCCTTAGTAGTATAGTGTCTGAACGGATCAATATCTGATCAGATCTATACTAGCATCCCCAGTAGTTTAGGGTTCTCAAAAACTTAGCATTAGCGAGATCAGCCCAGATACCTGCTAGCACCTGCGTTTAGCCCCTCCGTCCCACCCACCCAAGTGCAGTATCAATCGATCACCATCACTGACAAAAAACACAACACACATAACTGCAGCGTTCGAGGTGTCAGGCCCAATCCCTGCAAACGCTAACAGTTTTTTTGGTAGTGATTGAAGCAGGCTCCGACAAGCAGGTGTTCTTTTTGCCTGCGAGTTAATCTAGTTGCACCAATAAATTTAGAGGCCACAATGTCCAAGCAAAGGTACACTAGTTAAGAAGCCTACACGTTTGAGCATAACAGATGAGGGTGAAGGCACCCATCTGTCAGAGTCAGGCTCAGAATACGATCCAGTAGATAGCAGTGGCAACCTGACAGATAGCAGGGACCACTACTCCGTCATCAGAGCTCAGGTCAGGTGTACCCGACCCCATTCTTCTTTTTCTTGTCGTTGAGATGCAAGAACCACAGGGCTCTTGTATGGAGCAGAGAACCAGTACTATTGCCTCTCATCCTTCTGAACTGGCAAGCACCAGTGGCTTAGTACATCTTGGTCATACATCTAGCACTACAGTGTCACGTGGTGATGTGGAGAGTCCCATAAGTGCAGTTCAAGCTGTGCGGTGGCTAGCACAAGTAGTGTCCCACAGCCACCAAGATGACAAACACAGGCCCGTCAAGCCCATAGTGCCTTTCCTGCAAAATATGCCAATCCTAATTGGGAGCCCACCACTTCTGAAGCACCTGTAATTACCCCATTCACTAGCCAACCCAGAATTCAGGTGGAAACAGTTGATTTTACATCACTTGATTTCTATTCGCTGTTTTTCATGGAAGAACTCTCTAGATCTATTGTGGACCAAAGCAATTTGTATGCTGGTTAATTCAGAATTCATCACCGTTAATCCCCAGTTGACCCTTGCCAGAGATTGAAGACCTATTACAATTTCTGACTTTAAGACCTTCCTGGGCCTATCCTTTTTCATGGGCATAGTTAAAAAAAAAAAAAAAACACAAGTTGCGGTCATACGAGCAGATCTTGCGGCTCATGCATTTTAATGAAAATGAACGCTGTCATCATCGGAGTGACCCTGAAAACAATGAGCTCCACAAAATTTGGCCCCCGTAAACTATTTCAACCAACAGTTTACAGCCTTGTTTACTCCCGATCAAGCTGTCTACATTGATGAGTCCCTACATTTCTTTTGGCCACTTGTCTTTCAAACAGTATCTTCCCAACATGGGTGTCAGATATGGGGTCAAGATATATAAGCTCTGTGACAGGGCAACAGGCTATAAATATATTTTTATGGTTTACGAGGGAAAAGATAGTCACGTGGAGCCCAAGAACTGCCCAAACTACATAGTGAGAACTGACAAGATTGTGTGGGCCTTGGTGTCACCCTTATTCGGAAAGGGGTACCACTTGTACATGGATAATTATTACATATGACACTTTTTAGTCACTTGTTCGATCATGGAATTGGCACTGTGCGATATAATCACCAGGGCTTACCCCAGCAGCTTGTAGAGCAGGGGTAGGGAACCTTGGCTCTCCAGTTGTTTTGAAACTACAAGTCCCATGAGACATTGCAAGACCCTAACAATCACAGGCATGATTCCTAGAGGCAGAGGCATGATGGGATTTGTACTTTCAAAACAGCTGGAGAGACAAGGTTCTCTACCCCTGTTGTAGAGTCTCGTCTTAGACTGGGGGCGAAAGCCTGCTTGAGAAGTAATAATTTGCTTGCAGTGAAGTGGAGGGATAATCGGAATGTTTTCGTTCTGTCCTCCCTTCACGCAGATACAATTTCCAAATTCCAACAGTTGCTGGTGTTGTGGAGAAACCCCTCTGTCCATGAATACAACCTTAATTGTGGGGTGGAGCTCAACGACCAGTTGCTGCTGACACTTAATTGCCAGTAAGGCCAGATGCTGGTACAAAAATAAAAATAAAGTGGTCTGTATACTTCTTATTGCCTCTGATGAACGCTTATGTGCTATACAAAGCACCAGGACGAACTGGATCCTTCTTTAACCCTTTCATGACTAAGCCTATTTTTGGAATTTCGTGTTTACAAGTTAAAATCCATATTTTTTGCTAGAAAATTACTTGGAACCCCCAAACATTATATATATTTTTTTTAGCAGAGGCTCTAGAGAATAAAACGGTGATTGTTGCAATATTTTATGTCACACGGTATTTGCGCAGTGGTGTTTTAAACGCAACTTTTTGGGAAAAGGGACACTTTCATGAATAAAAAAAAAACAAAACAGTAAAATTAGCCCAATTTTTTTGCGTAATGTGAAAGATAATGTTACGCCGAGTAAATAGATACCAAACATGTCACACTTTATAATTGCGCGCACTTGTAGATTGACAACAAAGTACGGTACCTAAAAATCTCAATAGGCGATGCTTTAAAAAAATTTTACCGTTACCAGGTTAGCGTTACAGAGGAGGTCTACTGCTAGAATTATTGCTCTCGCTCTGACGATCGCGGCGATACCTCACATGTGTGATTTGAACACCGTTTACATACGCGGGCGCGACTTCCGTATGCGTTTTCTTTGCTTCGCGAGCTCGCGGGGACGGCGGGCGCTTTGCAAATTTTTTTTTTTATTTATTTTTTTATTTATTTTAAAATGACTAAATTGTTTTTAAAAAAAAATAAAAAATTTGATCACTTTTATTGCTGTCACAAGGAATGTAAACATCCCTTGTGACAGTAATAGGTGGTGACAGGTACTCTTTATGGAGGGATCGGGGGTCTAAAAGACCCCCCCACCCCTCCTTTACACTTCAATGTATTCAGATCGCCGAAAACAGCGATTCTGAATACCGGATATTTTTTTAAAACCGGCGCCATTGGCAGCCGAGTAAACGGGAAGTGACGTCATGACGTCGCTTCCGTGTTTACGATGAGGAGACTGGAACGAAGCCGATTACGGCTTCGTTCCAGTTCCTCCCCAGCAGCCAAAGCCGACGGATCGCTAATCGGTGCTCCCGATCGAGCGGGAGCACCGGTAACAGCGGCGAGAGGGGGGGGACGTCCCCTCCCGCTCCTCCGGCATAACAGCCGAGCGGCTTTTAGCCGCATCGGTTGTTATGGCTGGAAAGCCAATCGCCCGCTGTAAAAAACGGTACCGGGATGATGCCTGCAGGTGCGGGCATCATCCCGGTATACCCCCCGGAAGCCGAGTACGCAGATCTGCGTACGCTCGGCGGGAAGGGGTTAAAAATTCCTGGAAGAGATTGTTTCCAGACAGTGCTCTGACCCAACTTCCCAATCCAAATGCAGTGAGCCGGGTGCATGAGAGGCATTTACCTCTGTAAATCTAAAGTGGTAACCTGTTAAGGCTTTTAAAGATGTATGTAGTTTGTTGCTGCTGCATGGTTGTGCGCAATTTTAAAGCATGTTGTGTTTGCCATCTATGTACGCGGCGCAAGATCATCTTTTATATTTTACTAAACATTTGGGCAATATAGTGTGTTTAGTGCATTAAAATTCCCAAAAAGTTACGTTTGTAAAAATAAAATAAATATTATATTATATCGCAACACCCACCAGAAAGGGTTTTGTCTTCAAGTGGTTAGAAGAGCATGTGATACAAGCTTCTAATGTTGTGTATATAATACCAAAGAGGCATGTTGGGTCCATGGAATATTTGCCACAAGTTTCAGAAAAATGTAAAAAAAAAAAAAAAAGAAAAATTCAAAGTTGTCACTAAATTATATATTGCTCAAACATGCCATGGGCATATGTGATATTACACCCCAAAATAGGAGAAGCAGCAGAATGTATTTTGGGGTGTAATATATAGCCGTGGCATGTTTGAGCAATATGTCACTGAAATGATAACTTGTGTACATTTTTTTTTTTTTTTCCACTTATGACAAAAGTAAAAATAAAAAAAATAAAATTCAATGTGCTCAACAAGCCTCCCAGCAAATTCTTTGGGGTGTCTACTTTCCAAAATGGGATCATGGGGGGATCGTACTGCCCTGCTGTTTTTGAACCTCAAGAAATGAGAAAGGCAGTCAAACTAAAAGCTGCGTAAATTACAGACAATGTACCCTAGTTTGTAGACTCTATTTTTTTATTTTTTATTTTTTGCAAACCAATAAATATATGCTTATTGAATTTTTGTTTTTACCCGAGACATGTGGCTGAATGCTTTTTGGCCTAAACATACGACTAAAATAGAGTTTATTGTATGTGTGTGCATATATTTTTTTTTTTTTTTTATTTGCAAAAATAAGTGGAAACTAATTTTTTCCTCAAAATGTTCGGTCTTCCGTTCATATCGCAAAAAAATAAAAAAATAAACTGCAGAGGTGATCAAATACCACTAAAAGAAAGCTCTATTTGTGGGGGGGGGGGGGGGGAGAGGACACAAATGTAATGTGGGTACAGCATTGCATGACCACACAATTGTTAAAGCGACAGTGCCAATTGCTCTGGTCATCTTGGAGAACTAACCACAGGTCTCCTGAGACCAGGGCTCTGTGCAGGGCACCTCTTCCATAAAGACCATGTCTGACCAGATCACAAATCAGTCCAATTAAATTACCATACAATATTTCAAGGTTTTGTCAGTGTTTTTTGTATAGCACACAAATCTAAGTAAACACAATGAACTAAAATTACAAAAAAAAACAAACCCAACTCAATTGTTTGATAAGAAGAGAAAGGTAGTTTTGTAAAATCATGTTCACCGTTTGATGTACCTATTGTGTACAAATGATATGCATACTAATGTAGGTTTTATGTTTGACTTTCTTAGCAAACTGAAGACATGGAAAAAAATAATCTCTGAATATGAAAAATGTGACATTACATAAACCTTTGTCTTTCCAATTTATGCCCCCCAATTAAAAAAAAAAAAAAAAACTACAGTAAAAAAACATTTTTCAATTTCATGTTCACTTTTGAAATGGTCTTTAGACGATGATACACATTCAATGTTTGCTAAAAACTCATGCAGCAGTGTAGTAGAACCCTACTATAGTATAAAATTCAAGAGTAATATCCAGAGATGCTACAACATAACATTTAATAAAGTCATTCTAAATAATATTTATTCATAACACCCAATGATAGTTTCATAAATATAAAAATGTACAAAAATGGCACAGGAGGAAAAAAACTAAAAATTACCGAACACAACATTAAAGAACACTATTAAAACAAAAATTGCAGCACAGGAAGTAAAATAAATTTGATCTTTTCCTGCATTTTAAAGAACATGTGTATGTGTATGTGTGTGTATATATATATATATATATATATATATATATATATATATATATATATATATATATATATATATATATATATATATATATATATATATATATATATATATATATATGTATATGTGTGTGTGTGTGTGTGTGTGTACACACACGCATACATACTACAGTTGCCAATTAGAGAGTTTATGGATGTCAAGTTTTGTGGATCTAAGTGTTACTTAGAGAAGACAACATGATCAGTAAAACATTGGTGGCTCATGTATCCATTTACAGTTATGCGTAAGAACGGTTCTTAGAAATTTCTCATAAGTTACAACAGTAAGGTCCATAATATAAATATTCTTTGTAAGGCTTCATTATGTTGCCGTTTTTAGATTGGCATATTAAGATGGTGGATGATCCTCGCCTCTGACGGCCTTGTATTTTGCCATGTCTTCTGGAAACACCCTGGAGAGCTCTTGGATTAGTAGACTTTTGAATTTCTAAAAAATTAAGTGAAATGAATAAGCTCAGAGGTTATATGTAAAAATGTATCAACTATATAAAGGCACTTTCCACTTCCACTCACTACACACTCTCAAATGCTGTATGAGGAGCTATAACTTCAGGGGTCATGTAGACAGGGGATCTTGTCAAATGCAGTGATAAAATATGTTGTAGGTTGTGCAAGTAGCCAGAATTCCCCCTACAATTTCCACAGTATACCATTGGAAGACATTTGTTTGTAATACATCACCACAATACAGTTGGTAACTATTCTCCATTGTTAAATGATTGATAACATTATCCCCATTTATTAAAAAAGGGAAATTTTGCAAACACATCAATTCTGATTTGAACATCAAGAGGTCTTCACGTCTAGATGCCCAAATCTGTATTAAAGTGGAAGTAAACCTATGGATTTAATCAGTTAAAAAAAAAAAAAAAAAAAAAAGGCATGCTGGGAATGCTAACTGCACATTGGCGGTGCTCTTAGCCAAACTATCAAACCATCCAATGGCTGGTGTCATAACAAATCACATGTGCAGCACCATAGCAGTTGAAGATTAAAAACGGAGGCAAAGATGGCTTCCTTGGCTGAAAACGATAGGGGAGTTTACTTCCACTTTAAGCTGCTGCCATGTGATTGGCCAATTAGCAATTTGTGATACCAAGCAATGAACAGGTGTACCCAATAAAGGTGGCATCAAAAGCAATGTGTGTTTTTGTAATAACAATAGATTACATAATGGATTTTGGACATTTACAAGTTACTTCAGAGAAAATTTAGTTTTTTTGGGGGTGAAAGGGTGCCAACAAATTTGTCCATGCCTGCAATCCATCCATAACATTCTGAAGAGTGATTCAAATCTTACCTTCATTGTATCAATTTTACCCTTCACTTGCTCATTTTTAGCTAATGCTCTCTCCAAACACTCCTTGGTGTACAGCTGGGGATTACGGCCCTGGTCGATGTAACTAAAACAAAAAAGAAGGGTAAAATAAAACGTTTTCAGAAAAAAAGAAATAACAGTAAAATCAGTTTGTATATGCAGTAAAGCTTGCTTGTTATAATAATCACTGAATGAGTTAAAGAAAAAAAAAAAAAAAAAAACACAAACAACCAACCATACCAGCCCTGTGCAGTTTTACACAGAGCAGCGCCAATCCTCTTCTTTTCGGGTCTCCTGCCGGCTCTCCTGGCTCCTCTCCCTCAAGCAGTGAACTCTGCTTGCCCTGGGGCACTACTGCATGCTTGCTCTCAAGCCGCTGCTCTACGAGTCCATAACACACAGATGCGGATCGCCCCTTCCCTCGCTTCATTGGCTCACTGGTTGGGACTGACAGCAGTGGGAGCCAATGGGGGCTCCCTTTGCCGTCTCAGCCAACGCCATCGTGAACATCGCTGGATCTAGGGGAGCTCAGGTAAGGTTTGGGGGGGGGGGGGGTGGCACTCTGCACATGCTCAGAGGTTATGCAGCCTCATAGGACAGTCAGGAGAATTAAAACTCCTCCTACAAGCTTTAATCAGTGCTCAGCTGGACACTAATAAAAGTCAAAAGAAAAAATATATAGGGGGGGGGGGAGGCATTTATCAGTTTATTTACTAAAATAATTGCATTTCCATGTACTATGGAGACTATTGAATGCAGGGTCCCAGGTTTAATGCATGAGAGCTGGAGCCAGCTGTGTGCCTGGTGCTCCTGTGAGGGCTGGAGAAGCAGAGGAGACCAGTGACTGACAGTCAGTGCTCTCCGCTCTGAGTGGACCAAGAGCTGAGCAATCATGCAATTGCTCAGTACTCCGGTCTTAAAATTCACAAACCAGTAAAGCGCACAACAAGGTCCAACTTCCTCAAGCAGTTAACCAAATGGTGCCAAAAGTGTTAGACAAGGGCCAATCCCACAAAACAAGGGTCCTGCAGCTTGCCAAGTAGATCTGGGGGAATCCCAAAAGTGCAAACAAGAAGATAGCTGCATGGGATCCTCATTAGCATTATGAATTGAATTTATTCAACAATAAAAATAAATACACTTAAGGTGTTAAAATCTTGACATCTAGCATAGATCGAAAAACTACACCACTGCAGAGCTGTCAATGCGTGTCAGCACAGCAATTTCTAGCCAGCAAGAAGATCAGATTCTGGACAGCTATCAGAGAAGCCACCAATACCCAGCATCTTGCATACTACATTGGCACATGGAGCCCCCTGTTAGTGAGAGATGGGGAAAGTTATGACTGTATCGACCCACCATGTGGTATAGTGGATACAAGATGAAGACAACAGCGTGCCACGTCCTTAATTGAAACTTGATAACAAAAAGAAAAAATTGGGCTATGGACTTTCTAGGCACAATACAACAACAACTTATTCATTAAAAATATACATTTTTATTTACCAAGACACTAAAAGAAAACACAAGATCAGTACAAAAAAAATTAAATAATGAGCGATCAGAGAATCACCCCTATTGATGTTACCGCTATTATAAAATACTATAGTGGTGGGAACCACCACAAGACACGTGAAATAGTAAATAATCCAAAATGGCGGAACATCAAAGGAAGTTGAAAGATGGTATTATGCTCGACATGTTTCGCGTGTCTTCACGCTTCTTCCGGAGCTTATTCTGACTAACAAAATAAAGTATAATAAACAAAATATACACAATATATGAAATTCATGGTATAGGAGTAGGACATGAATTCTACCTAGTGCAGTCTGGTTTAAAGACCCGGGGCACAACAGAGCAGTAAATTGGAACACCATGGGGGCGTGTGTAACAAAATAAAAATGATAATTAAAAAGGACCAGAAATGGCATTCCCCAAGTGGGCAGTGCATAATGCACTGCCTATCTGGATATAGCTGCTGCTCTGGAGTGTATTGAGGGTTCTTCACTGAGACGGAGAGGGTAGCTGGTGGGTGGCCCCACCCCCATCCCGTCCGAGGGCTTCTCCAAGCCTTCCCCCCTTCCCTCTAACTCATTGTCTTTCCCCTCTAAGTCCTAGCTGGCCCCCTCTTTCCTTTCCTATCTCCACCCTCCCCCCCTCTCCCCCCCCCCCTTTTCTTTTTGGAGCTCCCAGATCCCCCATCCTCCCAGCTATCTTGTAGGAGTTACTAGCGCACATGCGCGCCATTGACATCAGGGGCGCGCAACAGTTTGGAGTGAACGTAGGGCGCAATGCTATCTTGAGCAAGCTGGAATGAAGGCGTGTACCTAAGTGATACAGTTCCATTACTGGAAACTTACTGTTAGGAATTTGCTGCGTTTAATTATTACAACTGTTGCTTATGGACGAGTATGTAAGGTCACGTTGGCCGTTCATGATGCGCTGTACAGATTGAAGTCTTACTGTGGCCTTGTATTCGCTTGAATAAAAATTCTTTGTGGAAAAAAAATTAAAAAATTGCTGAACGGTAATTTTTTGTTCCCCCTTATTTCATTTTACGTCATTTTCATTTACTTTATTGTTAACTGCTATAGATGCACAACCTGTTTCTATTGTACTGCCATATCAAGTTGATCATTTCGGTTTTACTTTCTGTATGTTCTATTATTTTATCCTTCAATAAAGCAATCCTGATTGTAAAAAAAAAAAAAAAAAAAAAAAAAAAAAAGGACCAGAAAAATACACCAGTATAAAAATAGACAGTGACTTAATGAATATAAAAAAAAAATAGGTATAACTAGACCAGATCCCCACAAAAAAGGATTCCTAGTATGCAGGGTCACCAACTACAATAGCAATGCGCTTACGCTAATGGCCGCCATCGAGGCCTTACGCTAATATATTCGATGTCAAAAGAATGCTCTGAAACATGAATGAAAATAGTGTTAGAAAATTGGTTAAGCATAATAAAAAGACAACCAGAAATCTAATGAATATCAAGTCCTTCAGGGTATGTAAAAGGCTCACCAACATAATATAGATGGATCAGGTGTAGGGAGAGACGCAAAATAGATGAGGCTAAAGCAACAGGTGCACTAAATTATACCCACAATAGGATAAAATCAAGAGAGATTCCTAACAAAAAAAAAAAAAAAAACAGCTGTCAAGCCTCAGAACCTGTAACAATATATAATATAAAATAGCGCTAAGGAGATACAGCCAACAGAGAGATGACAAACAATGTAGCCACAGAAGTAAGAAAAGCCGGCAAGTAGGAGAAGAAAACATACATAAATTGATAAACTTGTCCTCAAGACACTCCCGGAGTCTATACAGATCTCCCATAACGAATACAAAGTATCCTAACAAGACACGCTGCGAGGGCATGTCTTATATACACAACATCCCGCCCGTAGTCGCCAATCGGCGGGATAGCACTACGTGACGTCATCTGGACCGGCCAGGAGTGTTGCCGCGCATGCGCCCGCCAGGAACCCCCGGGCACCACAGTAGCCAGTGTGAGCAGTACGCAAAGGGCGGCCAGACAGGCAACACAGCACTAATCGGAGGGGGAAGCACGACAGAACCATGCCTCCCAACCGAGCAGATAAAGCTTCATACGGGCAACAAAGCCCTTGAAGCTGCGTGGCCACACAGTGTCTCAAACTGCCCATATGCATTGGCGTTCACGAGCCAACCAGACCTACACAAGAAAAACGGTTTAATCATTCATTAAACATACAAATCAAAAATCTAAATTAATTATATAATCTAAGACAGGGGTGCCCAACCTTTTGAAGAGCGAAGGCCACTTAAGCGACTTGGTAACCAGTCGCGGGCCACAATGAGCTAAGCAGGCGGATGACAGGTCCGTGCAGAGGGGACACGGACACAGCCCACTCTACTCTATGGCTCCTCCGATCTGCCCTGACGGAAGGGGATTGAACCCCTTCTGTTTTTTTTTTAGCGAATCAGATTGGAGGTAGGCGAGTGTAAAAGGACACAAATCCATTTGCCGTTTCATAGAGGTGAATGGAGGGCGATTGTGTGAAAGGGGCCTTTCACACTAATGCAGCGCACCTGTGTTTTTCCTGCGAGTTAGCTACACTTTGTCATAGACTTCCATTATATCCTGCAGGTGTGGTGAACTTTCTGAAAGCTCACAAAACCTGCCGGTAATAACAGAAGTCTCTGTCTCAGTGCAGGTAACCTGAAGGTTCACTGCACCTGCGGATCAGTTTGAAAGCAGCCCAGTAACCACTGCGCAGATATGCCCATATACACACACACACACACACACACACACACACACACAGCAATTTTAGTAATAAACTGACCTTTAATAACAGTCTTCCATTCAGGTGTCGTCTGCTGTTGCTGTCCCCGGCAGAGTGCATTTGGTATCATTCCACCTGTGGCACGAGATGGCGATATACAGGAAGCATCAGCTTATACAGCTCTGCTCCACAGCTGCTTGCTTTGCCGGCTTTATTAACAACACAGATGCTCTGGGATGGCAGGTCTGCAACCCTTGACCTGGGCTTGTCAATCTGCCATCCCACAGAAGGAGGTCACGGCCACATCAGAGGGCTCCGTGGGCCACTGGTTAGGCACCCCTGATCTAAGATAATTTAAATTTCCCCAAAAAAGAAAAAAAAAAAAAAATCCTAATACGGAGAAAACTCATTTTAAATTATCTTAATAAAGAATATAATATAAAGTGTAACGAGGACTCATATCAAACTACAAAAATTCTAGCTTAGATTATCGTAAAAGAAAAAGGAAAGCCATGGTCCTAATACAAAGACAAATTATAATATATATATATATATATATATATATATATATATATATATATATATATATATATATATATATATATATATATATATATATATACATACACATATATATACATACATACATACACACACACACACACACACACACACACACACATACATACATACATACATATATACATATACATATATATATATATATATATATATATACACACACATACACACACACACACACACACACACACATACCATACACACACAAGTTATCTTAATACAGAATATATTATAAATGTAACCAAAAGACTCATATCAAACTATAAAGATTATAGGTTTGAATATTGTACACATGATGAAAATTTGAGAAAAGCAACAGTAACGTATTAGTCACACAAAAAATAAAAACAAACAACCCCACAGTAGACACCCCTTAAATGTAGTGAGCTAATTCACAAGGGGGGGGGTCTGTGGGATTGAGCCTCGTTAATGGCAGGTGCAAAAGTTGCATTAGGTCGTTCTATCCATAGAGTCTCCCTTCTAAGGACCCGTTTGTCCCAGTCACATCCGGGGGGGTAGGGGGTCAGGAGGGACCACCGCAAGAGCAATAAAGTATATCACCTAGGTATCAAATTTGTGATATAGATCTAGATGTCTACTCACTGATGTAATCATTTTCCCATCTGAGGAGTAATACACGTGGTCCTTTATGCGGGCCCTAAACTAATGGTTTTGCCCACATAGAAGGCCGAACATTTGCAGAGCATTAGGAGTTTCGCAGTCTGCATAAAAATTGAGGATGAAACATTCATTAGGCAATATAAATTGCTCCCCTATCTGAATCCAAGAACAAAATGCAAATCTGTGAATCCCCCGTATCGGGCGGGTCCCAGGTGTGGCAGAAAATGACTGGATGTGAGTTTCACGCAAAGAGCTTGATCTACGTAAAGTAATATTGAGAGAGACATTAATGTATTTAGCCAAAATGGGGTCCTCACAAAGAATAGGCCAATGGGATGCAAGGATATTGCGCAATTCAATATGATGGTTAGAGAATCTGGTTATGAACCTAACAGTAGAATTCTGTTTAGGGTTTTTTTTTTCTTGTAAAGAATGACATGACCGTCGTGAAGCTTTGTTATAGGCTCTACGTAAAATAGACTTACTATATTCTCTAGCTTTCAGGCGGTCACGTAGAAGGCTTGCCTGAACCTCAAATTCCTCTGTGTGAGTACAATTATGACACAGCCTTACATACTGTGCGAGTGGTATGCTGCATATCTGACCCACCGGGTGTGCACTGGCCGCGTGTAAAAGTGTATTGCCTGCTGTCTCCTTACCAAAGGTAGAAGCTAGACATCCCGCTTGATCTTTAAAGATAGTAAGATCAAGAAAAGTAATCCGAGATATATGACTGGATTCTGTAAACTTAAGATTAAGTGAATTCTGATTGAGAGTCTCTATATAAAAAAAAAAAAAAAAAAAAAAAAAAAAAGGAGTTAAGTCTAATCAAAGTGTCTGTCCAGATAATGAATACATCGATGTATCGCAGCCGTGGCTGGTATACATAGACAAGGCGCCCCCACCCCACACCCAGGTACAGGCTGGCATAAGCTGGTGCACAACATGTGCCTATAGCCACTCCCTGTACCTGGAGGTAGTGGGACTCTTCTATAATGAACTCACAAAATTCCCAACGATGATGGTCTTGTTCTCTCAGGAAGGTACATACTGTCCTGATGCCCTGCTCGTGAGGTATACTGGAGTATAATGCCTCCACATACAAAGTCATGAGCAGGGCATCAGGAGGCATGACCATACCTTCAATATGCTTGAGCAAGTCAAGAGTGTCTCTGGTATAGGATGGTAAGGCCAATACATGTGGCAATATTACTTTCCGTAGATCAAGCTCTTTGCGTGACATCCAGTCATTTTTCTGCCACACCTGGAACCCGCCCAACAAGGGGGATTCACAGATGTGGCAGATGTGCATTTTGTCCTTGGATTCAGATAGGGGAGCAATTTATATTACCTAATGGAGAACGCTCCATCCCCAATTTTTATGCAGACTGTGAAACTCGGGGTGTTTACCTAATGCTCTGCAAATGTTCGGCCTTCTATGTGGGAAAATGATTACATCAGTGATTAGACATTTAGATCCATTCCACAAATTTTATACCTCTGAAATCCTTTATTGCTCTTGCGCTGGTCCCTCCTGACCCCCGCGGAGGCGACTGGGACAAACATGCCCTTAGAAGGGAGACTATGGATAGAGCGACTTAATGCAACTTTTGCACCTGGCATTAACAAGACTCAATCCTACAGACCCTTCTTATGAATTAGCTCACTACATTTAAGGGATGCCTGTTTTTTTTTTTTTTTGCGTGACTAATACATTGTTACTGTTGCTTTTCTCTAATTTTCATCATGTGTATAATATAAAAGTCTTTTGGTTACATTTTATATTATATTCTGTATTAAGATAATTTAAATAATATAGTTGTCTTTGTGTAAGGACCATGGCTTTCCTTTTTTTTGTGTGTACGATAATCTAAGCTAGAATTTTTGTAGTTTGATATACAAGTCCTTGTTACACCTTATGTTATATTCTTTAAATATAGTTTTCTTTGCATTAGGATTTTTTTATTTTTGGGAAATTTAAATCATCTTAGATTATACAATTTAGATTTTTGGATTTGTATGTTTAATCATTCAATAAACAGTTTTTTTTAGTGCAGTTCTGGTTGGCTCGTGAACGCCGATGCATATTGGCAGTTTGAGACACTGTGTGGCCACCCAGTGTCAAGGGCTTTGTTGCCCGTATGACGCTGTAGTATCTGCTCAGTTGGGAGGTGTGGTTCTGTCATGCTTCCCCTCTGATCAGTGTTGTGTTGCCTGCCTGGCCGCCCTTTGCGTACTGCTCGCACTGGCTACCGTGTTGCGCAGGCGCGGGGGTTCGTGGCGGGCGCATGCGCGGCAACACTCCTGGCCGGTCTGGATGAAGTCACGTCGGCTATCCCGCCAATTGGCGACTATGGGCAGGACGTGTGTATATAAGACACACCCTCGCAGCGTGTCTTGTTAGGATACTTTGTATTCTTTATGGGCGATCTGTATAGACTCTGTTTGGGAGTGTCTCAAGGACAAGTTTATCAATTTAGGTATGTTTTCTTCTCCTACTTGCCGGCTTTTCTTACTTCTGTGGCTACATTGTTTGTCATCTCTCTGTTGGCTGTATCTCCTTAGCGCTATTTTTTTTATTATATATTGTTACAGGTTCTGAGGCTTGACGGCTGTGTTTTTTTTGTTAGGAATCTCTTGATTTTATCCTATTGTGGGTATAATTTAGTGCACCTGTTGCTTTAGCCTCATCTATTTTGCCATCTCTCTGTTGGCTGCATCTCCTTAGCGCTACTTCATATTATATATTGTTACAGGTTCTGAGGCTTGACGGCAGCGTTTTTTCTGCTAGGAACCTCTCGATTTTATCCTATTGTGGGTATAATTTAGTGCACCTGTTGCTTTAGCTTTATCTATTTTGCGGCTCTACCTACACCTGATCCATCTATATTATGTTGGCGAGTCTTTTACATACCCTGAAGGACCATTGATATTCATTAGATTTCTGGTGGTCTTATTATTATGCTTAACCAATTTTCTAACTATTTTCATTCATGTTTCAGAGCATTCTTTTGACATCTGCTAATATATTAGCGTAAGGTCTCGATGGCGGCCATTGGCATAAAGTGCATTGCTATTGTAGTTGGTGCCCCTACATACTGGGAATTCTTTTTTTGTGGGGATCTGGTCTAGTTCTACCCCATTTTTTATATTCAGTAAGTCACTGTCTATTTTATACTGTGTACTTTTCTGGTCCTTTTTAATTATCACTTTTATTTTGTTACACACGCCCCCATGGTGTTCCAATTTACTGCTCTGTTGTGCACCGGTGCTCCGGGTCTTTAAACCAGACTGCGCTAGGTAGAATTCATGTCCTACTCCTATACCATGAATTTCATATACTGTGTATATTTTGTTGTTTATTATACTTTATTTTGTTTTATTTTGTTAGTCGGTCAGAAATAAGCTCCGGAAGAAGTGCGAAGACACGCGAAACATGTCGAGCATAATATCTTTCAACTTCCTTTGATGTTCCGCCATTTTGCATTATTTACTATTTCACGTTTGAGAGCGTCTTGTGGTGGTTCCCACCAATATAGTATTATTTTATAATAGCGGTAACATAAATAGGGATGATTATGTAATCACTCATGATTATTTTTTGTACTGATCTTGTGTTTTCTTTTAGTGTCTTTGTAAATAAAAATGTATATTTTTAATGAATATGTTTTATTGTGCCTAGAAAGTCCAGTGAGAGATGGGGGGGTTCAGTGCATGCGTTTCAGGAGGTTCAATCCTCTGTCAACCTCCAATTCATAATACTAATGAGGATCCTACTCTATCTCCACCCCCGTTAAAAATGTCAGTTTTCTGTGATGTAAAAAATAAATAATGAGACAAAGATAAATCATTTCAGAAATTTTTCACCTTTAATGTGACCTATAAAACTGTACAACTCAGTTCAACAACAATTTTCACACCCAGGCATCTGCATTATGCAAGCGCCTATTAGCATGGGGCTACACAAGGACAAACCTTAGAAAGCCCTTCAATAAGCCTTTGCACGGACTAGATCACCACTTGTATGGTCCCCCTCATGTAAAACAACCTGAAACAGTCAACATGGTCACTAAATTCTCTGCCCACCATAACCAACTACACAATCTGTTATAAGATCACTGGCACTTGCTAACAGATAACCATGTTTTGAGGAAATATGCGAGACCTAACCCAGAATTATTGTGGATGCTCTGCGGAACACCAAGAGATGGACTTGCCAGCAGGCACGTTGGCCCCCACGGCACCTTCCGCTGTGGCCACTGTTCTCGTTGCCTTTGGGTGCAGGAGGGCACAACCATCATACTCCCAAATGGAGAACTTTTCTCCTCTCCCACAAATGCCAAAATGTGGCATGAGGGGAGAAGTATACCTTATGGGCTGCAGATGTATGTAGGAAAGACAATTAGAGAGTTTATGGCAGAGTAGGTGACCATCTGTACTATTCATCAAATGGCAAGCTTACTACGATAAGTCATCACATTGGCCTACATTATAGATTCCAGCCAGAAGAAGTGGTTACATTTATAGCTCTGGTGGTGATTCCAGAAGACCTGTGGGGGGGGGGGGGGGATTGGTGTCCATCAATCCTAAGACGTGAAACCATCTGGATCAAACAACTCAATGCCCACAACATACCCCTAGGCTTGAATGAAGTCTATTCCACCCCCCCCATTAACCATTTCCTCTCCCTATACATCTACCTCCCCCTTTCCTTTATTTTCCCCTTTTCTCTACCCCCCCCCCCCTCCATATATCGCTCTATACCCAACTGTATTGGCAACGATTTTGGATTGCACTATGTCTATTTTATATTCCTTATTGGATGTTGAACAATGATTTCTGCAAAATTTTTTTACTTGGAATTCGCATAATCAATTCCATATGTGACCCTACATGGTGAGAGCGTGATGATAGGAGAAATACTGTATGCATTTCTTCTTTTGTATCTTTTTCTGCTATGTGCTGGTGTCGGGATGCTGGCTGCAGTGTGTGCTTACACCGCAGTCATCGCTCTATATACAATTCATTCTGATTTATTCCCAGTTATTTCCCGATTCTTGTCAGGGGACCCAGTTGTGACCACTGCAGAGCGAGGTGCATTTCTCCTCCCCCCCCCCTCTTATGGCGGGCATGCATCTCTCCGGGATAAAGGAGTGTCCCCACTTCCATTGGGAGCATTCTCCCCTCCTACCAGGGGGACAGCAATTTAGGCCACCTCCCCATCTGATCACAAGTGTGCGTGGAAATTACGCATGCGCAAAAAAATGGACTCGGTGATGTCACACACCGGCGCTAGCTGGCCTGATGTCAGGGGCCAGGTTGAAGCTACTTAAGGGGACTTACAGCTGTCCCAAACCAAACGCCTGCACCCCAGGGTCAACTAGGACTCAAGGCTATCCATGGTAAGGCTCATCTCATCACCTACAATGTTTTGCCATCTACTATGATGGGAGTTTTGCATGTCTGTCAGCGGCACCTCCCAGGTGGAGAGGTTTGCTGCTGCAGACTCAAACCCCATATACGTTTATCTGTGCTCCTGGATGAATTGCTAAGGTTTGTGCACAAGCTTTGTTCACACGCAAATGTGTTTTTTGTTGTTCCAAGAGCTCTGATACGGTTATGACCAGATCTACCTTAAATATTGAATACAGCCTTTATATTAAAAAAAAAAAAAAAAAAAAATTGAATGTGTAGCCTTGTACTGATGGAATGACACTGCCATCTGTCCTTTGTTTGTGACCCCCCGAGTTTTCACACATTACCATGACATATTGGGTTTGGACCATTTATCACCTCCTTTATTTTAGGGTCTGTTTTCCTCCTATCCCTTTCTTGTCCATCTCCTTTTTGTACCCTGTTTTTTTCTCCCCCCCACCTCTTTTCCTCCCCCCTCTTCTCTTTCCTTCCCTTTTCATCTTTTATTATTTAACATTCTGTTTATTCTTGGTCTAATGGAATGGTCTAATGGGTTTAATGGAATATTACATTGTTTGTAGTGGTTTATAGACGACTACCTCTACCTATTAGAATATTCATGCCCTCAATTGTCTCCCGTGTCTGCTGTGGGGGAGGAGGGGGGGGGGGGGTTTCCCTTTGTGTTCCGCTGGTCCCCATTGGTAAGCAACGCATGAATGAATAGGAACTTCAATACCCAAACTAGGTTTGTTATTAAATATTAAAAATGTAATTGTGATTATGTATGAGATTGTACTTACTTGACTGAAAGGAAGTGACTATAGTCGCGAAACATGTAGAGGATTACGTCAAGACATACATCTCAGCTCCCCATACTACAGATGGGGTTTGTTTCTTTGGAACCATCTGTATTTACCACGTACAGTTGTAATGAACTGCCTATCAATTCACAAGTAGTCACTATAGGGTTCATCCCAGGCCTATGGAAGGACCACGAGGTACTTTTAAAATGTGGACAATGTCCCAAATGTCCCTGGATACTTGAGGGAGAGACATTTGTTCTGCCCAACGGTGAGACATTCTCGCCCTCGCAACAAGCTAGTTGCGGTACGAGGGGGGTGGTTTACCTGATGGTCTGTGCCAGCAAGGCATTTTATGAAGGCAAGGGAACAGGGAACTACGACAACGCCTGGGCGACCATTTGTATTACTCTACAAATGGTAAGCTGACCACTGTAGGTCGACACATTGGGATCCACCATAGATTCCAACATGAAAAAGTGAAGTTTTTGGTCCTGGAGGTGATCCTACAAGATCCCAGAGGAGGGTATTGGGACCGTGCAATTCTCAAGCGTGAAGCCTTATGGATTGAGCGTTTGAATGCTCTCACCCCTCCGGGCCTCAATGAAGCCCATTCTTATAAATATTTTCTTTGATTTAGCTTTGTCCCTATTCCAGTGTTTTCCCCCCTTTTTTGTCACCTTACCTGGGTGTCATTTAGGTATAGATTGAACACTATTGTTTGTAAACTTATTTCCGAATCCCGTTTGAATCCGGGTTTTGTTGCATTGATTTTTGGGGCAGGTCCTGTGTATTATTACTTACAATATTGTATGCTTATTATCACTTACTCGCCCCGGTGGAGAGCATGGGTATTTACCATGTCCCTTGCCCCCCCCCCCCCAATTCGGAGCTAGCCCTTGATTTTTCTGATTATTCTTTGAGTATTGTTTAATAGTTCCCGTGGCCCTCCCTGGCTGGCCCCACCAGAAGTGGCTTGAGGAGTTTACTCTCCCCCCCTGGGGCAGATATGTGGTGACCTCGGTAGGATGGACCCGGCTCCCGCTATAGGGCCAGACCCATTCTCTGTCTTCCATTGCGGACACTTGTGTCTACAGGGAGGATGCGTGTGCAGAGTGTGACGCTGATGACGCACGGAATTGGTCACCTGACCTTGCGGTGTGTTACCATGGGCGGATCTACGGCGGACTGGCGTTTCCATCAGTTATGCCCGTCCGTGTTCTTACAGTCTCCAACACTGTCCCATCAGCGGGGGTTACTGAGACGATGCGTGCGCATCCTCCACCTTGGTGCATGCACACAACCCACGGATGATGTTGGGGAGCGTCAATGACACGCCTTCCATTTCCGGGTTGGAGGTTCTTAAGGCGCCGCTTTGAACATAGAAATCAGAGCAGGGCCAGTAAGAGAGGCACACGTCATTGATCTGATTAAATGCAAGCCTGTTCCAACTATGGGAACCTATACAATTTTCCTTTTTTTCTTTTTATTGCGTTTACCTAAGAGGACTGTTAATCCCTTTTGGGGTTTTGTCCATTTTTACCATCTTTTATAGACCACCCTTTTGGATCCCTTCTGGGTTCTCCGTTGAGGATTCTTTTCGCAAAAATATTTTTTCTGCCCTGGTCTTATGCTAGTATATGGCAATAAGTGGGTATGTTATTACCACCCTATCCCACTATATCACAAACAATATGTGTGTGACCCATGGACCCCTTGGTTTACTGTTTGGTATGGGGATCTCTTTACCTACTCCCCATCTATGTTTGTTTGCGATATATGCATTTCGTCCATGGGCCACTATGGTGTTGTACTTACCGCTATTCGAATTGATTTTATTGTTATTTTTTCATCTGTAGTGCAAATTGTGCTCCTTTACGCTTTACCACCCGTATCCGCTCCCGGGGGGGGGGGGTGGGGGGTAACCCATACAAGGGTGTCTCAAAGTTTGCCGTCTCTGTGGCTAAGGGTTGGAAGCTTTGGGGGGAGTCTCGGGTACCTTATGTTAATACTCCAGTCATAATGTAATTAACTTCTCTGTTTTGTGATGAATGAATAGGATGTCTCTTCTCTTTTTAAAAAAAAAAAAAGTCTCCTGAGGAAGCGGCTTTTAGCCGCGAAACCGGTCGAGCTACAAGTCTACTCTACACCAATGTAACACCCCCCCCCCCGTGTGGGGTTCTTAGCAAATATTGTAAAACTATTATTCTTGTACATATTGACCATTATCAATATGTCTGTGGCAACTGTTTGTATTTGTTTTTTTATTTTTATTTTTTATTTTTTCTAATAAGTTTAAATGAAATTTGAAGGTTTTTGTATACTATATTTTGGTACCGCAACAATCCCTAGTGTCCCCTATGCTCTTAGGATTTTTTCTGGAGTAATACCCTCTTTTGAGCTTTTTTTTTTTCCTTCATATATTATTTTGGGACGATTAATGTTTACCCATTGATGCGACCCCTTTTGACCTATCAATTTATGTATAATTGTTTTCATCATGTCCCTTTCTTAAAAACTGTTAATTCTATCATTACCTCTGCCTTATCCATGGGTACCGCGATAGTCCTAATCTTTTCCTATGCCAGGGGCATGTTTGGAGCAGTCACAGGTATTTCTTTCCAATAGTCCATTTCAAAGGATCATGGTACTTAAAGCGGTTGTATACCCGCTAATGTTTTTTTTTTTTTTTGCCACCTGCATACTAGCTCATTATGAAATTCTTACCTTAGAACGAGGCCCCGACATCTGGCCCGATCCACGCCGAGGGAGCTGACATGCTCCCTTGGCGTTTCTTCTGGGTATCGCGGCTCCGGCACTGCGAGTGGCCGGAGCCACGATATCGTCACTCCCGCGCATGCGCGTGGGAGATTTCATCCCGGCAGGGTCGGCGACTGCCGGGCTTTCAGCGGAGAATCCCCTTGTGCGCATGCGCCGCTGCAGTCAGCGGCGCATATCGAGGGGAATATCTCCTAAACCATACAGGTTTAGGAGATTTTTTTTTACCTACAGGTAAGCCTCATTATAGGCTTTCCTGTGGGTAAAAGTAAAAAATTTTTACTATACAACCACTTTAATTGATCGCGGCAACCCTTTCTATTCAATTGAACAAAGGGAAAACTTTTCGTTGGAGGGAAGTAAAAATAAAAAATGGTTGCATAAGTGCACACCCTTAAACTAAAACCTTTGTTGAAGCACCTTTTGATTTTATTTAGGGCTGAAACAACTAATCGATTAATCGACAACTAATTGATTATGAAATTAATCGATTACTATTTTCAGTGACATAATGGGGTTAAAAAAAAAAAAAAAAAAAAAACTAGAATTAGCCCTTTATAGTACAAAATATTACTTTCACTGTTCTACAGTACAAAAATGAACCCCTTACAGTAATGATTATCTGCTTTTTTCTACTATAAAAAGGGCTCAGTTTTGTTTTTTTTAACCCCATTATGTTACGAAGTGTCTTAGACCTGGTTCACATCTATGTGTTTTATGGTGCTTTTTGCAGAAATGCACTACAGTTCATTTACATGGTTTCCTATGGGACACATTCACATCTGAAAGGGTCAGGGACTTTTCACGCAAAATGGTGTTTAACCACTTCAATACCAGGCACTTAAACACCTTCCTTCCCAGACCAATTTTGAGCTTTCAGCGCTGTCGCACTTTGAATGACAATTGCGCGGTCATGCTACATGGTACCCAAATGAAATTTTTATAATTTTTTTCCCACAAAGCTTTCTTTTGGCAGTATTTGATCACCTCTACGGTTTTTATTTTTTGCGCTACAAATAAAAGAATACCACATTTTTGGGCGGCATGCGTGGGCACAGGGCGGCACAGGTGGGCACTCATAGGCGGCATTGTATTGTTATACTGTACTAATGGATGCCAATCAGTGCCAAACAATAATGCATGCCAATCAGTGATGCCCATTGTGGGCACTGATTGGCATCCATTATGGGCACTGACTGGCATCCCTGGTTGTCTAGGGAGGATTACCTTTTGCTGGGCATCCCTGGTGGTCTGGTGGCATCCCTGGTGGTCCAGTGTGGGCATCCTCGGGGGGGCTGTGCTGATAATCGATCAGCACAGACTCCCCCTGTCAGAGGAGCAGCCGATTGGCTCTCCTCTACTCGCGTCTGACAGACGCAAGTGAGGAAAAGCCGATCACCGGCTCTTCCTATTTACACTGTGATCAGCCGTGATTGGACATGGCTGAACACGTGGTAGAGTCTCAGTCGGAGACTCTTTACCGAGATTGTAGTTGCCGGGTGTCAGGCTCATAATCCTGATCACGTCATATGACGTCCGATCAGGATTATGCAACCACTTTGCCACCGTCAATTCCCTATAGGGTGGGCGGCAAGTGGTTAAGACTGGATTCACACCTATGCATTTTAAAGCGGGAGTCCACCGGGACTCCGCGTTTTTTTTTTTTTTTTTAAGCCAGCAGCTACAAATACTGCAGCTGCTGACTTTTAAAATAGTGACACTTACCTGTCCAGCGCGCCCGCGATGTCGGCACCCGAAGCCGATCTCTAGATCGTCTGTAAGGTGCTGCCGCCGCCATCTTGGGCATGGGAATCAGGAAATGGAGCCTTTCGGCTTCATTTCCCGGTTCCCTACTGCGCATGCGCGAATCGCGCTGCGCAATAAGGACGGTCCCCGCTGCCTCTGGGATCTGTGTGTTTCCCAGCAGGCAGCGGGGCACTTGCGGAAAGGGGCGGGCACTTGCGGAAAGGGGCGTAATCTACGCCCCTTTCCGCAGAGAGCTATCCCAGAAGTGGGTGCAGAATACCTGTACTGTACAGGTATCTGCACCCCCCTCCCCCCTGAAAGGTGCAAATTGTGGCGCCGGAGGGGGGGGGGGGAGGGTTCCGATGAAGCTTTAAGTACTTTTTGCATTTTGCAGATTTACACTACAGTCCATTTAACATGGTTTCCTATGGAACACTTTCTGTAGTGCAAATCTGCAAAATGCAAAAAGCACTAAAAATGCATAACACAAAAAACAAATACAAATATTAATAAAAAAAAAAAAGGTACCACCCGCCCCCCTGGGAGAACATATCTGGCCGGCGGCATTCCGGGACAGCTTCGGACGCGGCGTTTTACGCGTGCGACATGACGTGCCGACGTCACGCCGGTGCGACGAAGCTGCGTACCTTTCCGCCATCTTGGGAAGGTCATTTCCGGAACGCCGGGGGGGACCACATCCGGTCGACCAACATGGTGACCAGAGCAATTAGACGGACAGACGGGCGGGACCCTTTGATGGGGATTACAATCGATTCAGCTGGGATTACAATCGATTCAGCTGAGCAAATTGGGTACAAGGTATTTATACCCCACCTTCATAGACAGGTAACCTATCCCGTTTGTGACAGGATACCAGTTACACTGATACTGTGTTGAAGGGTAAGCTACTGGTTTGCCTTCACTGGCACTGTAACCTTTAACCTCTAGTACATGTGTGTTTGTTTGAGCTCACTTGTTACCATTCTTTATTTGCAGACGAAAGTCTCCTATATTTTATTGCAAGGTTCCTGAAAAGGAAATAAAGGGGGGGGGGGGGCTTGCAAAGTCTGCAAGCCCTCATTTACTCATCCCAGTAACATTGCCCTTTTGGGTTCTCTCAACAAACGTGCACTCACTGGAAGATACACATAGGTAATATAGATACAGCTTCACTTTTATACTTAGCATAGCCCCTTCTGGTCTGTGGTTATTGTTGCACGTGGTATATTGGGTCCTCTTTTTTCTTTCTTTCACGTTTTTTGCTTTTGCTCTCGTTTCCCACTGTGCTGCTACATTCATAGGTTTTTTCACTTTGTTAACCGTGTCCTTTCACTCTCATGCATCACTGTGTATTGATCAGCACATTTCCCTCTCAAGCACTCATGTATAAGTCTCCTAGTACCCCTTTCTTTTATACACCATTCGGGTGGGGCCCTTGTCTCCATCTATAGAGTGGGCAGTACCCAATTAGCGTACTAAATATGAGATTAGAGATTAGAGATTAGAGATAGAGATAGATATTTATTATCTTCTTATTGTCTTTATATTTTATCCTACTGCAGGGTGTCTCCTTTGACCCTTGGCTGTCTACGTCTATATTCCCCTCCATATTACACACTGGAGGTGGAACTAGGGATGTGATCCCTCGTAAGCCATCCCGTTTTTTGGACTCAGTTTCCCTGCCCTCCCTTGATGGTAGGGCACAGCGACTAATACCAGCTATACGAGTCTTGGCACATCCATGAAGGATATGAGAGAAGTGGTTGAGTGTATTCTTGTCTTTTAAAGAGGATTTCCACTGTGGACCATACAGGTATTTACCTGTGATGTATATTAACTGGTAATTATATAATATCATTATATCAGATATATACTCTGCTTACAGCAGGTTATTTCTAGTATACCATAATGTACAATGTATGGATATATATTTATGTTTGTCTTCTCTTTTATAATAGATAAACCTTCTGAAGAAGACCCCTGAGAGGGTCGAAACACATAAAGGGCTATAATTATCCATTTTTTACTGTGTATACAGATATATAAGGGTTCATATGATGTAATTACCTTCTGTCTATATATGTACTATTATACATTTTATTCACCAAGTGGAGTTCAATCCTTGACCATTGTGTCACCCATTTAATCTTCCCTTTTTTTATTAATAAATATTTGTATTACAAACTATCCGCTGTATTTCAGTAGTTATTTCTACTGTGTATATACATCAGCTCTTACAGGTAATATATGCTGTTAAAAACCCCATTTAGGGGATATTTCTTTGTTTTTTGTGTTTTTTATACATACTAGGGGTGATCAGCGCCCTCTGACCCTTCATTGGGGTGTTACTGTTTTTTTTTTTTTTTCTTTTTTCTAGCACTAAAAATGCATAGGTGTGAATCCAGCCTCATTGGTTCAATATACTTCAATGGAGAAGCTGCAGATAAGCATGTAATGAGTTGTTGCAGCAATTTGTATTTAATCTGCCCAAAAAAAAAATTCAAAGATGCAAATTGCAGTAAAATCACATGTGCAAAAATCAAAAAAACAAAACAAACGCACAGCAGAAACAGATCAAAAGCAAACTGCATAGGTGTGTACCGAGGCTTAGGTTGGTCACACAGATCAATTTTCAGATGAGAATATTTAGACGAAAAATCTTTGGACATTCGCTGAATGAAAGAATTTTGTTTGAAATTTTCACTTGTTTTTAACATTCTGTTTTTAAAATGAATGTAATTTCTAAAACGAAAACCACATACACTGAAGTTTTCTATTTCCAAATTTTCCTGTCACTGTGGTTGAAAACGAACATCAATTTGACCCACTTTTCAAAACAATAATCGGCCAACTAATCGATTATGAAAATAATCGTTAGTTGCAGCCCTAATTTTATTACAGTATTCAGTCTTTTTGGGTATGAGTCTATCAGCATGGCACATCTTGACTTGGCAATATTTGCCCAAACTTTGCAAAAAACACACCAAATCTGTCAAATTACGAGGGCATCCCCTCTGCACAGCCCTCTTCATAAATCACCCCACAGATTTTCATTGGATTCAGGGCCATTCCAAAACTTGAATCTTCTGGTGAAGCCGTTCCTTTGTTGGATTTGGATATATGCTTTGGGTCATTATGCTGAAAGATGAAGTTCCTCTTAGTGTTCAGCATTCTAGCAAAAGCCTGAAGGTTTAGTGCCAATATTGACTGGTATTTGAAACTGTTCGTAATTCCCACTACCTTGACTAAGGCCCCTGTTCCAGCTGAAGAAAAACAGCCCCAAAAGCATAATGCTACCACCACGCTTCACCAAAAGAACAGCGATGTGCAGTGTTTTTGTGCCAAACATTTTTTGGAACGATGTGCCAAAAAGTTAAACCTTGGCTCCATCAGACCATGACACATTTTTCCACATGCTTTTGGGAGACTTCAGATGTGTTTTTGCACAATTTAGCCAGGCCTGGATGTTTTTCTTAAGAAAAATCTTCCGTCTTGCCACTCTACCCCATAGCCCAGACATATAAATCTAACCTAATATAATAGAATATATATATATTCTATCACTTAAAAGATCGCTCCATGCAGATATACTGTGGCAGGGCTGCCCTCATGCGCAAAATCACCTACACAATTTAGTGAAGTGGGTCTGGGGCATGAGTGCACGCCGCTGGAGACCTGCTCCCACTGTGATGGCCGCCAGCACCCCCGATCATTCACAGGAGGGGAAAATGGTGGTCTATGTAAACAAGGCAAACCACCGCTCTGTGAGGAAGATGGAGGAGATCTTGCGTTTCTTCTAAGCAGAATTGCTGATCTCTCTGTTCCTCCAGTAACACCCCCCCCCCCCCACAGTTAGAAAGCACTCCCAGGGAACAATTAACCCTTTTATCACCCCTGATGTTATTAACCCCCTTACCATCTGGTGTCATTAGTACAGTGGTCCCCAAAATGTGTCAAGTGCCAATTAGGTGTCCTTTGTCGCAGTCCCAAAAAAAATAAAAAATAATAAAATCGCTGATCGCCGCCACTACTAGTAATAAAATGAATAAAAATCCTAGTTTATAGACGCTATACTTTTGCGCAAACCAATCAATCATAGGTGTGTGCAGCCTATTGCATTAGGGTGTGCACCCCAAAGCTCAAACAGAGGAGTGTGTCTATGGAAATGTTTGACCATTCTTTCAGAAGCACGTTTGCGAGGTCAGGCACTGATGTTGGCCAAAAAGGCCTGGCTCGCAGTCTCTGCTCCAACTCATCCCAAAAGGTGTTCAATCGGGTTCAGGTCAGGACTCTGCAAGCCAGTCAAGTTCCTCCACCTCAAACTCACTCATCCACATCTTTATGGACCTTACTTTGTGGCGGGGGATTATGGTGTGGGGTTATTTTTCAGGGGTGGGGCTTGGTTTCTTATTTCCAGTGAAGGGAACTCTTAAAGTGGTTGTATACCCATTTTGGAACATTTTTACCTACAGGTAAGCCTATAATGAGGCTTACCTGTAGGCAAGTTGAATATCTCCTAAACCTGCATGCGTTCTGATGGCCCAGCGGATGCTGCCAGAAAAACAGAGCTCCTTGCCGTAAATTACACTCGGGCGCATTTAGGTGGAGTGGCGTCATCATGGCTCCAGCCACTCACAGCGCTGGAGCCACGAAGAAACGCAGAGGGGAAAAATGTCAGCTCCCCAGTGGTGACCGGGATGTGATGCAGACGCTTCATTCTAAGGTAAGAATTTCATAATGAGCTAGTATGCACAGCATACTAGCTCATTGTGCCTTTGCCGTACAGGTTTTTTGGGGTTGTTTTGCTGGTATACAACTGTTTAAGGCGTCAGCATACCAAGACATTTCAGACAATTTCATGCTCCCAACCTTGTGGGAACAGTTTGGGGATGGCCCCTTCCTGTTCCAATATGACTGTACACCAATGCACAAAGCAAGGTCCATAAGACATGGACTTAGCAGGGGTGGTAGAAAATTTACTTCAAGTGCAATAATTCACATTATAATAGTAACTAAAACATACATTAAGTGTAACAATCTAAAAAATTTAATTCCAAAGTGCTTTAATGATGTGAACCTCCCAACTAAAGTTGTTGCACATTTGTATTGCAATTATCTGTAGAGGTATTTCCACCATCCCTGTTTTCTTTGTTATGTCTTGGTTTCAGTTTTATGAGTACTATATGTGAAGTTGCGTATCACAGGGACCGGTATTGTGGGAATATGGAAGATTGAGATTCCCATACGTTAGAGGGCTTCACCATTATGGTTATTCATTATTAAATTAGCGCTGTACTTTTTTTGTGGTGTGGGTGCACGTAACAGTGCTTAGCAGCAAGCCTTTTACTGATATTTTACCTCCAGTAGTTAACTGTAAATAGCATAATAGGTAATCACCACACTACTAAAAATTGGCGTGTGGCATTAAACAAGGGATTTCAGTAGTGAACACATGAAGAAAGGCGGTGCAAAAAAAAAGGCAAGGAAAACCAAAACACCAACTGAAATCTATCAGTAAGGGTCCTTTCACACGGGGCGGATCAGTTCTGATCCGCCCCGTGGATATCCGTTTGCTCAGCGGGGATCACTCCGCCGATCCCCGCTGAGCAGGGAGATGACAGGTCCGTCTCTGCACACTGTGCAGGGACGGACCTGTCACAGCGCCGCTCTCCCCTATGGGAGATCGGATGACGACGGACCGCAGTGCCCGTCGTCCCCCGATCCGATGACGGATGGAAAAATAGCTTTTTCCTACGTTACACTTTTTCGGATCGGAGCGCGTCGGATGTCAGCGGACATGTCACCTCTGACATCCGACGCTCCATAGAGCTCTATGGAGCACCCGTTCAGGTCCGCCTGAAAAACTGACAGACGGGCCCCTTGTCAGTGCAAATTACTATCAGCTGCTTCAGTCTCAACCGATGACCTATTAAAAAAATAAAAAGTCTCAATTCCAAGGTGTTACACAACATCCATCTCATGATGGATAAAAGCAAAAAGTTCCCTCAAGGCCTTCACAACCTTATTGTTGCAAAACATACTAATGGCATTGGCTACAGAAGGATTTCTAAACTTCTGTATGTTCCAGTGAGCACTGTTGGGTCCAAAACCTGAAAGTGGAAATAACATTTCACAATAATCTGGTCACAACCAGGTGCTCGTCACAAGATTTCTGACAGAGTGAAAAGAATTATTGGAAGAGTAGTCCAAGAGCCAAGGACCACTTGTGGAGAGCTTCAGAAAGACCTGGAATTAGCAGGCCCAATTATTTCAAAGAAAATAATAAGTAATGCATGTTCACCACACAAGACTCCATGATGACGCTTGTCTAAAGTTCACTGCACAACATTCAGATAAGCCTGTGATATATAGGGAGAATATACTACTCTGGCCAGATGAGATAAAAATTTAACTTGTTGGATGCCATAATACACACAATGTTTGGAGGTCAAATGGCACTGCGCATCAACCCAAGAACATCATACCGACAGTGAAGTTTGGAAGGTGGGAACATCAAGGCTGTTTTTCAGCATATCGTAAAGGCAAACTTCATATCATTGAAGGAAGATTGTAAAAAATGTACAAAGACATTCTTGTTAAAAAATCTGCTGCCATCAACCAAGATGATGAAGATGAAGATGAAAACTAGGGTGGACATTTCAGAAAGACAAAAATCCCAAACACAAAGCCAAGGAAACTCAATTGGTTTCAAAGAAAGAAAATATGGCTGCTAGAATGGCCCAATCATCCAGCTTGAATCCAAAAGAAAAAAAAAAAAAAAAAAAAAAAAAAATTCGAAAAATCTATAGAAAGAACTAAAAGATCAGAGTTCATAGAAGAGGCCCATGGAGTCTTCAAGATATGAAGATGGTAAGGAAGACTAGGCCAAATTATCTCTCTCTTAGAGAGAGATATATATATATATATATATATATATATATATATATATATATATATATATATATATATATATATATATATATATATATATATATATATATCTCTCTCTCTCTCTCTCTCTCCATCTCTGAGCAGTGCATGTGGCTAGTTTCTCCATACAGGAGGTGTCTTGAAGCTGTCATTACTTCGTACAAAATCCTTTGTTGGTATTAAATACATTTCAGTTACCGTGTTCAATACATTTTCTGAGCGTCATCCCATTTTATTACACAATCTAATTTCATGTCAATAGCATCTTTAGAAATAGATTTCCCTAAAAAAAGTGATTTGTTCAATACTTATTTGTACCTGAAATAATATAAATATACATTTCATTTTTTGCAAACCCCCAAACTTCTCCATTAAAAAAGGTTGATTAACTAAAACTAGAGTGCAAAATCTGATGCAGCTGTGCATGGTAGCCAATTAGCTCCTAATGGCCCGTACACACGATCCGAATATCGTACGAAAACGGTCGTCCGAGGAAGGATCATACGATTTTCGGATCGTGTGTACACTACTTTCGACAGCCGATCACAACTGTTCATCCGATATTATTCGATCAGACATGCACGGAAATTTTCCTCGTACGATTCCAGATCGTACGATTTTCGTTTAATTGTCGTCCGAAAATACAACACAAATACATTACAACACATGACATCACTAGAGGTCGACCGATATATCGGCCGAAATATCGGCCGATATTTGCCGTTTTTTAAATAATCGGCATCGGCCGATTTGAGCTGATAAAAAGCCGATTTAGAACTACAGCGGGACTTTTCTATAAGGGTCCTTTCACACGGGGCGGATCAGTTCTGATCCGCCCCGTGGATGTCTGTTTGCTCAGCGGGGATCACTCCGCCGATCCCCGCTGAGCAGGGAGATGACAGCTCCGTCTCTGCACACTGCGCAGGGACGGACCTGTCACAGCGCCGCTCTCCCCTATGGGAGATCGGATGACGACGGACCGCAGTGCCCGTCGTCACCCGATCCGATCCGCAGACGGATGCAAAAATAGCTTTTTCCTCCGTTACACTTTTTCGGATCGGAGCGGGTCGGATGTCAGCGGACATGTCACCGCTGACATCCGACGCTCCATAGAGCTCTATGGAGCACCCGTTCAGGTCCGCCTGAAAAACTGACAGGCGGGCCTGAACGGGACGTTAGTGTGAAAGAGGCCTTACAGAAGTCATTTCAGTCAGTGTAAGTTGCCTGAGTCGTCATAGCAACCCTTTCCTCCTCTCTGGGCAGGCTGCCAAGAAAAGAACTAAATGATACAATGTTTACACTTGAATGAATGAAGTCATCTCTGTGTGAAGAGTTCTCAGTTTAACCATTTAAAGACTAAATCTTTTCTGACACTTGTTGCTTACAAGTAAAAATCTTGTATTTTCTGCCAGAAAATCACTTAGACCCCCCAAAAATGATATATATTTTTTTAGCAGAGATCCTAGGGAATAAAATAGCGGTTGTTGCAATATTTTATGTCACACGGCATTTGCACAGAGGTCTTTCAAATGCATTTTTTTTTAGGAAAAAAATACACTATTTATTTTTATTTTTTAAAGTAAAAACAGTAAAGTTAGCCCATTTTTTTTTTCGTCCAAAAGTTTTGACTACCTGTTTTTATTTAATATATAGGTTTGTTTTTTTTTTTTTTATCTAAATCATACATACAAGTAAACTGATTGGAGGTTTGTTTTGTTTAATAAATGTTTAAATGTAAGAAATTTTCTGTATCACTTATGAAGACTGCTTTCACACTGGAGCGGGCAGGCGTTGATGGTAAAACGCAAGTTTTAGCGGCTCTTTACCATCATTTTAGCGGTGCTATTTGGCTGCTAGTGGGGCACATATAACCCAGCTAGCGGCCAAGGAAGAGGTTAAATGCGCCCATGAAGCACTGCTGCCAAATCGCATTGCATGCGCTTTGGCAGTGGTGCCCATTCATATCAATGGGCAGGAGTGGTGGAGGAGCGGTATACACCACTCCAAACATGCTGCTTGCAGGACTTTTTTTTTTAAGATCCTGCCAGCGCATTGCCTCAGTGTGAAAGCACTCTGTCTTTCACACAGACTGCAGGGGAGCCATTTTACAGGCGCTATTTTTAGCCCAAAAGCGTCTGAAAAACGCCCCAGTGGGAAAGGTGTGTTAGATCAAGGGGGATTAAAAAATAAAAAATAAAAAAGGAAAAAAATAAATAAATAAAATCGGCCTAACATATCGGCCCAAAGAAAATCGGCATCATATATCGGCTATCGGCCGCCATGATTTCTAAATATCGGCATCGGCCAGAGAAAAACCCATATCGGTCGACCTCTAGACATCACTAACGATTTTTTTTACTATCGTACGAGAATTTGTGACTTTATTTAGCTATTCAATTTCTACTTGCGATTATTAACGGAAAACTGTTGTGAGATCGGTCATACGATATTCGGATCGTGTGTAGTTTTTGGTGAGTTTTAAAGGCCCGTACACACGATCTGACTTTTTGGAAACAAACATGCAAATTAGCCGTTTTAAGGCAACATCCGACCAGGAGTTGGCTCCATCGGACAAACGTTTTCATCTGACTTTTGTTGGCTGTACGAACAGGGCAAACTTTGACAACATAAGTCCGATGGAGTGAAGTCCAATCGTGTGTACAGAAGCTCATCGGACTTTACAAACACACATGCTCAGAATCAATGCAAAAGATCAGACAACAATACAGAAGTTGACCAAAAGGTGGCGGTAAAGAGCAGAAAAACCACGCGATTTGTGAAAGTTGGCTGAAAAAGTCAGATTGTGTGTATGCTTAACAAGTTCAGGGCCAACGCCCTTTGTACAAAAGTCCACAGGAAAGTTTGTATAAAGTGCAATTGTGTGTATGAGGCTTTAGAATCACATGAACATTCTTTACAGGTGGCCCAAAAATGCACCAGAAACACATCTGAAACCCAGCAAATTCACACAGCAGTTTTGCTACAGAGCAGTGTACTGTAGCAGCAACTTCAGATTGTTCAATTAAGTTGACAAAAAATGTAAAAGCCGATTGGTTCCTATGCAGAGCTGCACCAGATTTTGCACTCTCCAGTTTTAGTCAATCAACCCCATAGTATTGCCTACTAAGGATGAGCTCCGGCGTGTTCGCATGCTCTAGGCGCAGAGCATGCCAGGAAGTCGGCGCAGTGCTGCGCTAATCATAGGCAGTGAGACATTGCCCTGATGCGTGGCTGCAGAGATCGGACAATATCTCACTGCCTGTGTTTAGCGCAGCGCCAACTTCCTGGCGGGCTCTGTACGTGGAGCATGCAAACATGCCTGAGCTCATCCCTATTGCCTACCAATTTTACCATAAACCACCACATTCTAAACCGGTGTGTCAATTTGCTTATGATGAAATAATGATTTCTATTTTTTAACCCACACATATACAAAAGAAAATATATTTGTTCCACAGATTTATGCCAGTCAAATTAGTTGGAAACTCACTCAAATACTTCCAAGGGGACAGTGATGTCATGAAGCTGTTGCCGACACTTGTCTATATCTGCCAATCCAGTAATCATGAAATTCCTAGAGAAAAAGCAAAAAAAAAAAAAAAAAAAAAATTAGTGACAACACAAGAAGCTAGCATTATTAAATTACAATCTCAATGTAAAATTGAGAACAATTACCATCTGATTTTTCAAGACAAAATTCACTACAGCCCACTATATTTAAAGTGGTTATAAACCCTTACATAGATACTAGGGGTGTTGAAAATGACTGGCGCATCGATGCATCACAATTATACCCTTCCCGATTTGGCATCGATGCGGTATCCAGCATAATTGATTATGCATGACGTCATTCCGGCTCCTCCACCTCCCCCCACACAGCAGTGTCTTTGCTGGAATGACAAGCCGCTGATCGGCTGGCTGCGCCTGCCTCTGTTCCCTCCTCAAAGGACAATCTAGCCTCAGAGTGCTGCCCCCACCCATGCTCTCCCCCTCCTCTGGGATTTGTAGTGCTGGACAGTGACACTGGTCATCTCCCCGATGGGGGGGGGGCACCGAGACACACAGATCACTGCACGGAGCGGGGACACACAGAGATCATGGCATCTGTGTTAACATCCTTGGGATAAGGCACAGAGTCGGCTTCAGGAAACGAGCTGTGAGAGGAGGGGGGGTTGGTAGGAATAGGAGTACTCCGGAGGTGAGAGATCAGTCTGTCATGCTTGATATATGTGCAGGGTGAGTGTATAGAAGTGTCACATCCATGCAAGCAGTATATTTCTTGCTGATTGGAATGTCTTTTTGCAGTGATGTTGACCCGTTTACTATCCAAGTTGCTGCCAAAAGACTCAATGGATTTGTTAAAAAAAAAAAAAAAAAAAAAAAAAAGGGATGCTGAAGGGTATTAAAATTTTTCTTTCAACTAATATAAATATATATATCTTCTGATCTTCTGTACCATGTCTGCAGTCCCTGACCATCTCCCCTAGTATTTTGGGAGAGAGAGTCTGGAGCTCCATTAAGTTGTTGTGTTTAGACTTTGCTACATACAGGGAGGGTTTTTTTTATGATTTTTTTTTATGAAAATCCACAAGAAAGCAGCGACAGACATCTCCCCTCATCGAAAAGGGAGAGGAGATCAGTGTGACACAAGCGGGCATGTCAGGCAGGCTGAAACCCTCCGTCACAACCGCGCCGCCTGACAGAATATTTCAGCCGCATGGAGCAGAGGGACAGCCGAGATGCCACCGGCCACACATCGCCGGCAGGAGAACATCACGGCTGAATGAGGAAAACCCCACTCACAGCCACAAGATGCTGCGGAAAGGCAGGGAGAGAGAGCCAGAGGACATGGACAGCCTCCCTCCTCCAGAAACAGATCCCACAGAAACCCATCAGAATAGAGGTAAGAGGCTTGCCTCATCCCCCTGCAACTCTCCCAATAAATCACACCAGGCTAAAAAGCACCATGGCAATACCTCAAAAGTGGTCTCTCACAGCAGGGGTTGACAAATTTGCTTTGAATTTAGGAGCCAGTTTTTTTTTTCAGCTCCCGGGGTAAGGCCACTCAGTTTCACCCCCTATCCCTAACTCACAATGGAGCACCCAGTCAATAACTCCATTGAAACACTGTTACATCAGGGGTATGGGCTGACCAGAAAGAGTAAGGCTGGCAACAGATGGAACTGGCTGGCACTGGCAGGTGGCACTGGAAGGCACGTGGAACTGCCAGATGGCACCGGCAGGTGGCCCTGGTTTGGCGCTGGCAGGTGGCCCTGGTTTGGCGCCGATTGGCGGTGGCACCGATTGGCGGTGGCATTGGTAGGTGGTGGCATGTGGCACTGGTTGGCGGTGGCAGATGGCACTGGCAGGTTGCACTGATTGGCGGTGACACTCGGCACTGGCAGGTGGCACTGACTGGCAGGTGGTTGCAGGTGGTATTGATTGGCGGTGGCACTGGTTGGCACTAGCAGGTAGCACCGATTGGTGGTGGCAGGTGGCACTGGCACTGATTGGCAGTGGCAGGTGGCACTGGTTGGTGGTTGCAGGTGGTATGGATTGGAGGTGGCACTGGTTGGCACTGACACTGGCAGGTGGCACTGATTGGCGGTGGCACTGATTGGCACTGGCAGGTTTCACATGGAGCACTGTTACTAAAATGTAACAGAGGAGCTGTCAGAATTGAGCTTAAAGCGGGAGTCCGCCGTTTATTTTTATTTTATTTTATTTTTTTTAAAGCCAGCAGTTACAAATACTGCAGCTGCTGACTTTTAAAATAATGACACTTACCCGCCCAGCACGCCCGCAATGTCGGCACCCGAAGCCGATCTCTCGATCGTCTCTCGGGTGCTGCCGCCGTCATCTTGGGTATGGGAATCAGGAAGTGGAGCCTTTCGGCTTCATTTCCCGGTTCCCTACTGCTCATGCGCGAGTAGCGCTGCGCAATAAGGATGGTCCCCGCTGTCTCTGGGATCCGTGTGTTTCCCAGCAGGCAGCGGGGGACTTTCGGAAAGGGGCGTAGATTCTGCGGAAAGGGGCGTACCTAATGCAGAATCTACGCCGGAAGTGGGTGCAGATACCTGTACTGTACAGGTACCTGCACCCGCCTGAAAGGTGCCAATTGTGGCACCGGAGGGGGGGGGGGGGGGGGGTGGGAGGGAGGATTCCAATGAGCGGAAGGTCCACTTTAGGGTGGACCTCTGCTTTAAGGTCGGAATGGGCGGGACCCAGCCGGGGTGTGAAACCGACAAGTAACAGAGGCGGATATTTCAGATTTCAGCCTGATGTCGGGGTGGGCGGGACCAGGCCGGGGTGGGCAGGACTCAGCAGCTATCAAACACCAGCCAACCATTGGGCTGCTTAAGAAAAGGGGCGGGCCACATACACGTAGCGGCCTGCCCAGATCCCATTGGCTGGTGTTTGATAGCTGCTGGGTCCCGCCCCCACCTCGGCCGGGTCCCGCCCACCCCGGCATCAGGCTGACAGATCCTCCTCTCTCCATTGCTTGTCAGTTTCACACACTCAGGGCGCTGCTGAGTGTGGAGGAGTGAGGAGGACGGCAGTCAGTGTTAATGCTGCTGCATGTTTGGGGCATCGATAGTGAGTGGGCTGGTGGCAGCTTAGGCGCCAGGTTGCGATTTCTGGTCGCATTGGCGACTTGGGGTTTGTCGAGCCCTGTCTCACAGCACAGCTCACATGTCCTCCCGAGCCAACATACCCCTCACTGACAATCCAGTTTCAGAAAGCATGCTGAAATCGATGTTGCTCACATTACAAAAAGACCTGCATAGAGAATTACAGCCGTCTCTCTCACAAGTGCATGACAGGGTTGATTGCCTAGAAGACAGGGTAGATACAGCAGAGGAACATGTCAGAAATGGGTAAAGCACACAATGAGCTTCTGGATGCCCACGAGCACCATTCAGATGAAATCCAGGAAAGAAAAAAAAAAAAAAAAAAAAAAACCACAGTAGACCGAGGACAGGGCCAGAAGAAACATCAAATTCAGATGGATTCCTGAGACAGTCCCACCTAAAGAGCTCAAAAAATACCTACAACAACAGCTTTTTACTACGATGATCCCAATTTATCTCCACACAACTCAATCATAGACCGTGCACACATTCTTGACCAGTCTGGTGACTGCCACATCCACCGTTGGTGGGTTAGATAAAGGAGTCGCATCCTCCTCCGTTAGTGGATACAACTTCTGCAACCTATTGGTTGAGGAGGATTTTCCCTCCCCACTTTCCCATTCCTCCTGAAACAGGTCTCTTATTTCGGTCTTAAGAGGAACCCAAAGACTTGTTCACACTTGCAGCAGGCTCTGCTATCGAACTGAAAAGCAATCTGTGTTTAGGTCACTTTTCAGAGGCATTTGATATCACGTAGAGTGGACAAGTGTCCTGCTATGCGATTTTCAAGGAGTGATTTGTACGCAATATTGCAACTCGCATTGGGGGGCGGCCCATTCACTTGGGTGTACGTGTGCAAAAAGATGCCCCTGCTTCTATTTAGGGGCGACCAGCTTCACACAATGTTTTTAAAGGCGCATTCTCCCACATGACAAATCAGCAGAATCACATCTCATTTGGGGTGCCCTGAAAGGCTAAAAAGGGACCTAATGTGTGTTGTGCAGCAATTGCCACACAATTATTGTCAGGGTTAAACCCTTCCAGATTCTTTGCAAAAGATGTGGCAGAAGTCAAAACAGAGGGAAAGCATGAAATAAGGGAGAACTGGTCTCTAAGGTGTTACCAGTGCATCTACCACTATTGCTAGTGGGACCCTCGTCCCAGACACAACCTGTTCCAACCTTTTGTAGAACTTGGAATCCAGTAGATTCACTTGCAAAGTTCCCCCACCACTATTCTATAACTGGACTATGTACTAACGATAGACAGCACTTGTGCTTTCCCCAGACAGAATGTGGTTCACCATCTTGAGCCACATGACTCCTGGTGCCACCCTGGTGGTTGATATATATGCCCCTGCAGAGGCTTTTCCAGATAGAACCTACAACTGGTTTGTACCATAATTCAGAGCAGGGCGTACTGGCCAAAAGCTCCAAGATATTTATGGGCAGTATACGCTCCTGTGGAGACCAAGAACTGTAGCCACCCTCAAACCAAATGGAGAAACTGGCCTTAGTGCCCATTATCTTCTAATACCTGAAAGGAAGAATTCAACCTTTCTAGATTCCCAACCATCGACCACCAATCTTTAGCTGTGCAACACCACAGGAACAGAGCCCTCCGGCAATCCAATGCCTGAATATTACATTTTTACAGGCAGAGAACCTCTGCCAAGACCTTGAGTAGGACTGTATGTAGGAAATGTCCTCCGAACCTAAACACAGCTTCCTCCTGCAGAAAAATAAATCGAAGGAACCCCTGAAATTGACTGCTTCCTGAGCAAAGATTATTGAGTATCGAAGCATTATGGGTGGAACTGCATACAAATGTGCGTAGTTCAAAGTTAATCATTGGAGTTTGTTATAGACCACCCAATGTTAATGAGAAGGTGGAGACTCAGCTCCTTGCAGATAGAAAGGGCTGCAAGGGCTGGGACAATGATAATAATGGGGGATTTTAACTACCCAGAAATTGACTGGGGTAATGGCACTGCTGGGACAGTTAAAGGGCAAAAATTTATAAACCTATTACAGGACAATTTTATGGTCCAGTTTATTGAGGCCCCAACTAGGAATGATGCTCTGTTGGACCTGGTAATCTCAAACCATGCAGAACGTATTACTAATGTTCAGATAAAGGAACATCTGGGTAGCAGTGACCATAGTATGATTAAATTTGATGTTAGCTGTAAGCAAAAATCACATACGGGAAAGAAAAACACTTAATTTCAAGAGAGCAAATTTTCCAAGGATGAGGGCTGCTCTCCAGGACTTAGACTGGGAGAGAATATTGGCATCAATGGGCACAAAACAGAAATGGGAATTCTTCAAAAAAGACTGTGATCTCACGGCAAAGTATATTCCCATGGGCAATAAGTTTAAAAGGCTAAAAATAAAACCGATGTGGCTCATGGCCAAAGTTAAAAAAAGAGCTTTTTAAAAATATAAAAATGAAGGAACGCTAGTGTAATTTAAATGTTACAAGGAATATAACAGAATACGTAAAAAGGAAATCAAGGATGCAAAAATTCAAAATGAAAGATTGCAAAAGATATGACAAACCCCCAAAAAATCTTCAAATATATGAATAGTAAAAAGGTTAAGTCTGAGCATGTACGCCCTTTGCAAAATAATCTGGAGTGGGTGACTGGGGACAAAGAGAAGGCTAACTTCTTAAATACTTTCTTCAGCTCTGTGTATACAAAGGAGCATGAGGGAGCTCATGTCCATAATGGGGGTGGTAGTGACGCAGCCCCCAAATCCACAATGGCTCAAAAGTGATATGGTCCAGAAATATTTGGACAGAATAAAGGTGGATAAAGCACCTGGACCTGATGGCATCCACCCACTGATCCTAAAAGAATTGAGCTCTGTAATTTCAAAGCCATTGTATCTAATTTTTAGGGACTCATTAATGACAGGAATAGTACCACTAGATTGGCGCAGGGCCAATGTGGTGCCTATATTTAAAAAGGGAACAAAGTCTTTACCAAGTAACTATAGATGCGTTAGTTTAACTTCTATAGTTGGGAAGATACTGGAGGGATTAATAAAAGACTACATAGACGAGTTCTTGCAGGAAAAAAATATTTTAAAGCAACAGACAGCATGGATTCATGAAAGACAGAAGTTGTCAGACAAACCTAATTTCTTTTTATGAGGCGGTAAGTAAAACTTGGACAGAGGGGTGGCGGTGGACGTGATATACTTGGATTTTGCAAAAGCGTTCGATACTTTTCCACACACGGCTCATGTGTAAGGTAAAGTCTACAGGTTTGGAAATATCAGTTTGTAAATGGATAGAAAACTGGCTAAAAGACAGAATTCAGATAGTAGTGGTTAATGATTCTTACTCTGAATGGTCTAAGGTTATTGGTGGTGTACCCCAAGGTTCAGTGCTGGTACCCTTACTTTTTAATATCTTTATAAATGATATTGGGTCTGGGATCAAAAGTAACATTTCCGTGTTTGCAGATGACACCAAGCTATGCAGTGCAATAACGTCCTTACAGGATGTCTCCAATTTACAAGCCGACCTCAATGCTCTGTCTAATTGGGCGACTATGTGGCAGATGAGGTTTAATGTTGAGAAATGTAAAGTTATGCACTTGGGGGCTAAGAATATGCATGAATCATACATGCTAGGGGGAGTAAAACTGGGGAAATCCATAGGGGAGAAGGATCTGGGGGGGGGGGAGCATACTAGCTCATTATGAATAACTTAACTGAGAACGAAGCCCCCGAAGCGGTCCTCCGTCTTCATCTTCGCTGCCAGAGCCGCGATGACGTCACTCCCGTGCATGCGCACAGGAGTCGACACGAGCGGCATATCACAGTGATCTGCTGCCTGGTCAGTGCGCCTTATCGCCATAGACAGCGGTGCCTTTCTTTTTGTAAATATTTCCTAAACCGTATATTACTCTCCCGCCAACGATGCAGATTTTAAAAAATTCCTAGTATTCCAAAATGCCAATTTTGGTGCTTTGAATACTTTTAAAGTGCAAAGGAGGGATTTTGGGTCTTATAGACCCCAGATACCTCCCTAAAGAGTACCTGTCACAAGGGATTGTGACAGCAATAAAAATGCTTTTAAGAGAGTGAAAAAAAATTAAAAAAATATAAAAAACACACACACACACACACACACACACACACACACACACACACACTTTAAAGCACCCTGTCCTTCCGTGCTTGCACGTCGAAGTGAACACATACGCAAGTAGCGGCCCCAAATTTAAAGTGATGTTCAAACCACACGCGAGGTTCTCGCCACAAATCATTAGAGTGAGAGCAATATTTCTAACACAAGACATCCTCTGTACCTCTAAACTGGTAACCTGTAGAAATTTTGAAAGTGCCGCCTATGGAGATTTTTTTGGTACTGTAGTTTGTCGCCATTCCACAAGCGTAGCATGTTGTTAGGTATGTATTTACTTGGCGTAACATTGTTTTTCACGAATATATATATATATATATATATATATATATATATATATATATATATATATTGTAAGGGATCTTCCCGGGGTAGGGTGTGTTTGGACACAGTTCACAGCAGACTTGGAATTTGATAAAGCAGATCTTGGCGTTTATTCGTGGTACAAACAGTCCAGCAAACAAAATATACAGCAACACCGTGCTTTCTAAGTACAACAAAAATAAAAGTCCTAGCCCGGCTGGGCGCTTACTAACAGGTTCTGCTCACCTATCTGACACTTACAAACACAGCGTCTTTCGCCTGGACATCGCAGGGTGAGTTTTAGCTCCAGCAGTGGCTGTGCTTGCAGATTCCTTCAACACACAGATTGTTCATTCCCTGGCTGAGAAGCAATCACCTGCAGACCCTACAGAGCCTTTAGCTTCCCAGGCTAATTAGGATCCAAGCTCACCTGATCCCAAACCCAGAACTGGATCGGGGGATGTGGAATGACAGGTCCCTCTACCAAACCTACCTGCCATTCCATATAAACCCAGGCCCGGCAAAATTAAATAACAACTCAGCAGCATATCGCTGCTGAGAAACTGATCCATCCTGGATTTACCATCTCACACTGTGTAGCAACCTAGGTGAGATGTACACCCCCTCGATCACTTCTCCAGTGACATGTCTACATATCCCCCCCCTCTTTTTCAGACCGGAGGGCTGAGCCTTTTGTCCCCACAGACAACTTACCCTTGACAATGCGTCAGCATTTGCCTGTAATTTCCCTGGCCTGTGTTCCACAGTGAAATTAAAGTTTTGTAGGGAGAGAAACCATCTAGTCACTCTTGCATTTCTCTCCTTGTTTAACTTCATCCATGTTAGGGGGGCATGGTCTGTCACCAACTTGAATTTCCTGCCTAGCAAGTAATACTTTAAAGATTCTAGGGCCCACTTCACTGCCAAACATTCTCGCTCCACAATGGCATAATTTTTCTCGGCCGGGGTTAGTTTTCTACTCAAGTACGTCACCGGATGCTCCTCACCATTCACTACTTGTGAGAGTACTGCACCTAAGCCTGTGCTAGAGGCATCTGTCTGGACCAGAAATTCTCGCCTGAAATCGGGGGTGACTAACACAGGTGGTTGGCACAAGGCAGACTTAAGGCTTTGGAAAGCCTCCTCGGCCTCTGGGGTCCACGTGACCATTGCTGTCTTTCCGCCCTTTGTCAAGTCAGTTAGCGGAGCAGCAACTGAGGCAAAGTTCGGCACAAATCTACGGTAATAACCCGTAATACCCAGGAAAGCTCTAACCTGTTTCCTTGTCAGGGGTCTAGGCCAATTCTGTATTGCCTCAATTTTATTTAGCTGTGGCCTAACCAATCCTCTTCCAACAATGTAGCCCAGATATTTGGCCTCTTCTAGGGCTAGAGCACACTTCTCGGCATTTATGGTCAACCCTGCATCACTTATGGCATCCAACACGGCCTGTACCTTACAGAGGTGACTTTCCCAATCAGGGCTAAAAATGACCACATCATCGAGGTAGGCGGCTGAGTAATCACGATGTGGTCGCAGAATCAAGTCCATCAACCTCTGGAAAGTTGCAGGCGCTCCATGTAACCCGAACGGCATCACTACATACTGGAATAGCCCATCAGGGGTGGAGAAAGCAGTTTTCTCTTTAGCCTCGTCAGAAAGTGGAATCTGCCAATAGCCCTTTGTGAGATCGAGGGTGGTTATGTACCTGGCGTTACCCAACTTCTCAATCAACTCATCTACCCTGGGCATAGGATACGCATCGAACTTGGAGATCTCATTCAACTTTCTGAAATCGTTACAGAACCTCCAAGTTCCATTGGGCTTTGGGATTAGCACAATTGGGCTGGACCATTCACTCTGTGACACCTCAATTACCCCCAGAGCAAGCATACGTTTTACCTCGGCAGATACGGCTTCCCTACGTGCCTCGGGTATCCTATAGGGCTTAAGGTTTACTCTGCTTCTAGGCTCAGTTTCAATGTGATGATGGATGAGGTGTGTACGCCCTGGGAGGTCAGAGAACTTGTTTTTGTTTTTCTGTAAAAATTCCTGAGCCTCCTGTTTCTGTGACACTGATAGAGTATCACCTACCTTGACTGGAGGGATTGGTTGTGACAAATTATTAACAGTATTTGTCGCCCCCAAGGATTCCCTGTCTTTCCAGGGCTTGATCAAGTTTATGTGATAAACTTGGAAAGGCTTCCTTCTACCTGGTTGGTGCACCTTGTAGTTCACCTCACTGATCTTTTCAACAATTTCATAAGGACCTTGCCACTTCGCCAAGAATTTACTCTCAACAGTGGGGACTAGTATAAGGACCCTATCGCCTGGGTTGAATGTCCTGATTCTTGCGGACCGGTTGTAAATTCTACTTTGGGCCTCTTGAGCTCTCTGGAGGTGTTCCCTTACCAGGGGCATTACAGTGGCTATACGGTCCTGCATTTGTGCTACATGCTCAATAACACTCTTGTATGGGGTGGACTCATTCTCCCATGTCTCTTTTGCAATGTCTAGTAGACCCCTAGGGTGATGACCATAGACCAACTCGAATGGTGAGAACCCTGTGGACGCTTGGGGCACCTCCCTAATAGCAAACATGAGGTAGGGTAAAAAATGATCCCAGTCACGACCATCTTTTGCCACCACTTTCTTCAACATATGTTTCAAAGTTTTATTAAATCTCTCCACCAATCCGTCCGTCTGGGGGTGGTACACAGAGGTACGGATGTGTGAGATTTTAAATAGTCTGCATAATTCCTTCATTACTTTCGACATAAATGGCGTACCTTGGTCAGTTAGGATTTCTTTGGGGATCCCAGTCCTAGAGAACATATAAAACAACTCACGTGCAATTGTTTTAGATGCAGTGTTTCTTAAGGGTACAGCCTCAGGATAGCGGGTCGCATAATCCAGGACTACCAAAATATACTGGTGTCCTCTAGCTGACTTTACAATGGGACCCACTAAATCCATGGCAATACGCTCAAAAGGCACCTCTATAATAGGGAGCGAAACCAAAGGACTGCGAAAATGTGACACTGGGGCACTAACCTGACATGTGGGGCACGACTCACAGTATTTTTTAATGTCATCATATATGGCCGGCCAAAAAAACCTCTGGAGAACCCTCTCTCGCGTTTTGTCAGTCCCCAAGTGTCCCCCAAGAACATGGTTATGTGCCATGTCAAGCACCTGACGCCGGTACGGCTTAGGTACCAGAAGCTGTTCCACAATCTCATCCTTAACCTTATTAACCCTATAGAAAAGATCATTAGTCACCGAAAAATGTGGAAAACTGGAGTTAGTACTTACCGGTAACTCCTTTTCCGGTGGTCTTCCAGGACAGCCCTTGAGAGATGGAGCTCCTCCCATCGACCCAGGAAACACATTGCCACAGTTCAAAAGGCGGTCCCTCAGGTCCCTGGTCAGTCATTCACCAAGAACCGAAGGATGGAACTGAAAAACATATAAACCATAACAGGTAATAACATTAGTACATCATTATAATCAAATAAAGGGTGGGATCGTGCTGTCCTGGAAGACCACCGGAAAAGGAGTTACCGGTAAGTACTAACTCCAGTTTTCCCAAGTGTTCTTCCAGGACAGCCCTTGAGAGGATCCCCAAGTACTTACCAGATTAGGGGGGGACCACGGCCTGGAGGACTTTCCTCCCAAAGGCCTGATCCTGACTAGACATTAAGTCCAGTCGGTAATGCCTTGTAAAGGTGGAAAAGCTTGACCATGTGGCTGCTTTACATACCTGCTCCGGGGTGGCACCAGCTCTTTCTGCCCAGGATGCAGACAACGCTCTTGTGGAGTGAGCTTTAACACCCTCAGGAGGATCTCTATTCAAGGCCTTATACCCCTCTGCTATAGCTAGCCTAATCCATCTAGCTATGGTTACTTTTGAAGCTTTCTGTCCCCTACGCTGTCCGGAGAAAAGGACAAAAAGGGAGTCTGAAATTCTGAATGGATTTGTTACTTTAAGGTATTCTAGAATACACCTCCTCACATCCAATAAATGAAAACGTTCCTCTTTCTCATTTGCTGCATTTTGACAAAATGAGGGAAGGACAATATCTTGGGACCTATGGAAGCTAGATGCTACCTTTGGTAAGAACCCAGGGTCTGTCTTTAGAATGACTCTGTCTTCTAGGATCTGTAGAAAAGGTTCCCTGATGGAAAGGGCTTGGATTTCACTGACCCTACGGGCTGAAGTGATTGCCACCAGGAGTACTGTCTTAAATGTAACAAGCCTTAAGGAGGCCTCCGAGATAGGCTCAAAGGGTGACCCCAAGAAAGCTTTTAGTACAACTGCTAAATCCCAGGATGGGACTTTGGTGACTCTGACTGGCTTGCGTCTAGCGACTGCCTTACAGAATCTAGCGACAAAAGGATTTTCCTGTAAACGTTCATCTAGGTACACACTTAAGGCAGCTATCTGTACCTTAATGGTACTTAGGGTTAAACCCTTGTTTACACCTTCCTGAAAAAACTGTAGAATATTAGCCGTGTTTATGTCACGGCTATTCAACCAGCTATTAAATTTTTGCCAGACTTTTTTGTAAATAGCCCTCGTGACTGGTTTGCGACTCTGTAGTAAGGTCGCAATTACCTCATCTGTCAGGCCCTTACTCTTTAAGATTTCCTCCTCAGTAACCACGCCGAAAGCTTCAGTGTGGCGACCTGTGGATGGTAAAGAGGTCCCTGCGACAGGAGGTCCTGTCTGTAGGGAAGCCTTAGAGGTGGACAATCTGTCAATTGTAGCAACGTTGTGAACCATGGTCTCCTGGGCCAAAACGGTGCTACTAGAATCAAACAGGTTTTTTCCTTGAGGAATCTTGCTAGGACCCTCGGAATGAGATGAAGAGGGGGAAAAGCATACGCCAGACTGAAAGACCATGGAGCTTGCAAGGCATCTACAGCCAGGGGCCGATCTCCTGGGTTTAGCGAGAAAAAATTTGGAACCTTTGCATTGTTTTTGTTCGCAAAAAGGTCTACCTCTGGTTTTCCCCAGTGATTTGTTATGAGATTGAATGCCTCTGGGTGTAAGGACCATTCTTGGTTCGAAATCTTTTGTCGACTCAAGAAGTCCGCCGTGTTGTTCAGCTCCCCTTTCAGGTGGACTGCAGAAATGGATTCCAGATTGGCTTCTGCCCACTGGAAAATGCGTCTGGCTACTACCATCAAACGAGGACTTTTGGTACCTCCCTGTTTGTTTATGTATGCTACAGCCGTCATATTGTCTGAACGGACTTGTAGATGGTGACCCTGTATTGTGGGGTGAAAGGCTAAGACCGCTCTCAGGATTGCTGTTAGCTCTTTCCAGTTGGAAGAGAAACATTTCTCTTCCGGGGTCCACTTGTCCTGGACCCAGCTTGAGCCGAGGTGGGCTCCCCAGCCCCAACTGCTCGCATCTGTTGTCAGTGTTGAAGTGATAGGAAGGACCCAATGAACCCCTTTGTTCAGGTTCTCCCTGTCCTTCCACCACCAGAGGGAGCGTTTTATCCTTGAGGGGATCAAAACTTCCTCCTCCAGATCTCTGCCCCTTAATTGTTCTAGCAGAAACCCCTGAAGGTCTCTTTGGTGGAACCTGGCCCATTGTACGGCTGGAATGGCTGCTGTCATAAGACCTAAGACCGACATTACTTCCCTCACTGTACATTTGGGGCTGCATTGAAGAAAAGATATTCTCTGCCACAGATTCAAAATCTTTTCTTCCGGCAGTATAATTTTTTGATCTACTGACTTGATCCAGTAACCCAGATACAGGATCTCCTGTGTTGGGGTTGTCTTGGATTTCTCCTGGCTGACAATCCACCCTAACCGACTCAGGCTGAGTTGAGTCAACTCCAGATCCTGAGAAAGACGACTCTCCGAGCGTGCTGTTAGGAGTAGATCGTCTAGGTAGGGAATAATTGAGACTGACTGAAGCCTCAGTGGAACTAAAGCCTCTCCGAGAACTTTGGTAAAGATTCTTGGGGAGGATGACAGCCCGAAGGGAAGCGCTCGGCACTGAAAGTGGTAAACCCTTGTGTCTATCTGTACTGCCATTCGAAGGAATTTCTGGCATTCCTCCTTTATTGGAATATGCAGATAAGCATCCCTTAAATCCAGGGTAGCCATAAACATCTCTTTCTGCAGGAGATTCTTTATGGAGTAAATGGACTCCATCCGAAATCTCTTGTAACGGATGGAGTGATTCAATGGTCGGAGATTCATAATTAATCTGAATCTTCCTGACGGCTTTTTTACTACAAAAATGTGAGAGTAAAAACCGTCTCCTTGTTCCTGTATAGGGACTGGTGTCAATACTTCTTGATCCACCATCTCCCCTATCAGTAAGGGTAAGGCCCTGGCCTTTTCTGAGTGACTTGGAAGTTTTGTCACTACAAACTTTGAAGGAGGGCGGCTGTGAAACTCCAGCGCATGACCCCTTTTTATTATGTTTAAGACAAATTCGTTTGAAGTTGTCTCTTCCCATTGTGGAAGGAATTGGCTTAATCTTCCTCCCACAGGGACCCTGGCATCACTGGGGTTTGGGATCCTGATTGGGGCGGCTAAACAGTATGCCCCCTTTTCCTTTCCCTTTATGCCCCGACCAATGTTTTTTGGGGATTGAACTCTTCTCTGGTTTAGAGGGTTCTTTAAAGGGACGAAAAATTTTTCTTTGAAAATTTTTCTTTTTTGCGGGAAAGGTTTTCTTTTTATCCGCCGTCCTTTCTAAGGCGGAGTCTAATTCAGGCCCGAAGACTAAGTCTCCTGTAAAAGGGACGCTGCACAGGCGGGTCTTAGACGCCGTGTCTCCCCCCCAGGTTTTCATCCATACTGACCTCCTTGCTGCCACTGAAAGTGCTGCTGACTTAGCCGCAAATTTTACGGAGTCCGTGGAGGCGTCAGAGATGAAACTGGTGGCCTTAAAAAGCATAGGGAAGGATTTCAGAAGCTCCCCCCTAGGAGTGCCTGCTTTTAAATGTTCTTGAAGTTGCGACAACCAGAACTCCAGGTTTCTAGCTACACAAGAAGTGGCTAGAGCTGGTTTTAAGCCTGCCATAGAGGCATCCCAGGCCCTCTTTAAGACAATGTCAGTTCTCCTGTCCATTGGATCTTTCAGGTGACCCATATCTTCAAAAGCCAGATCAGCTTGTTTTGAGATTTTGGACAAAGGGGCGTCTAGTTTAGGATTTTTATTCCAGACCGCCTCTGGGCTCTCATCAAAAGGGAACCTTCTCTTAAGGGATTTAGGAAAGAAAACCTTTTTATCTGGTTCAGACCACTCCTTAAGGACAAGGTCAGAAAGCACCTTATGTATAGGGAAAACCCTTGCTTTCTTTTTCCCCAGAGCCTCATACATTTGATCATGTCTAGATAACTGAGTTTCTTCCTCCTCAATTTCCAGCGTATCATAGATAGCCCCCATTAGCTCATCTACTTCCTCAAGAGACAATCTATACTTTGAGGCTTTGGATGTTACTTGATCCTCTTCCTGACCCGAGTCAGTGTCAGAGGAATCGGGGCTAATCAACGTGGGGCTAGGCTCCCTGATCATACGGGGCTCCCCTGAGCTGGGTGTTGTAAGGCATGGTGAGGAAGAGATTATAGTTGCTTTACTCGTGGAGGCAGCTGCAGCTGATCCCACGTCAGTGATTAACTCCCGGAGGGACTTAAAGGTCGACGCCATTTCCTCTTTAAAGGAGCCCAAAAACTTTGCTAAAGGGGAATCTGCCTCAGATTTAAGCAAGCTTGCAATGCATTGCTTGCATAGGGCTTTGTTAGAGCCAGAGGACAACCTATTCCCACAATTAGGACACTTTTTGCGGCCTGTCTTGTCTTCCCTTGGGATATCTTTAGCCTGAAATAAGAAGACAAAGGATTTCTTAGCGTCAGCCCCATGTCCCTCCTTCAATCACCAAGTGCAAACAATCTCACTGTGAGTAAACCGCCACCGTGGGGCACTACAGGACCCAGCCTACAAACACCACCACTCCACCAGAGTAATAGCATGCCCAGCAGCCTACCTGGGATTGGCTGGTGCCTGTCTCCGCCGGAGTATCCTGGGGAATAGCCTCCATGGTCCCCCTCTGATGCTCCCGATCCCGCCGCTAGTCCGGTATTGCTGGACGCTGGTCGGGCTTCACAGGCACAGCGCTGGCTCTCCCTCTCCTCCTTGTACCTTTAGAGACCCGGAACCGGAAGTCTCGGCACGCAGTGATGACGCGGTTCCGCCGGAAGTGACGCTCGGCGTCTCCGACCCCACCGCAACAAGGAGCTGAGATGGAGGTTCCACTCACCGCTCCTGGGGGAAACCAGCGCCATTCTGCCCCTGGCCACCTCGGCACTGGAAGGAGGAGGGTAACGGGTCTGCTCCGAATCAGCTGGACGGTACCCGAGCCGTTTAAAAAAAGGTATGGACCCAAAACTGCAGCCAAGGAATAGGACCCGGTCCCTCATGGCTACAGGTTCTCAGGCAGCCCCTGAGAGGGGCCTTCAGGTTCCTGGCAACATGTTCCTCCGACGGAGGAAACACAAATGACTGACCAGGGACCTGAGGGACCGCCTTTTGAACTGTGGCAATGTGTTTCCTGGGTCGATGGGAGGAGCTCCATCTCTCAAGGGCTGTCCTGGAAGAACACTTGGGAAATCTTTTTTCAGCATCTGGTTCCTGAGGTACCCCATTCATTACAGCAACCTGCTCTCTCGCATTTTTGAGAGTGGGGTCCTGTAATTGTGCAGCCCCAAAATTATCTCTAGACACCTCTAAGTCTAGTATATTTTGCTCAGTGGGAGGAGCCTCCTCCTCCCCAGCCAGGACCTGTAAAGGAAAACAATCATTTTCATCCTGCATACTTTTATCATTCACAGTGGACAAGGCAACCCCCTTAGAGGTATCCTCACTCCTTTTGGGGATTTTTCTTTTTTCCCAGAGAGCCCAGAATAATGGAAAATCGCGCCCCAATATTACATTATGCATGAGGTTTTTAACCACACCCACTTCATATTGTACGGTGCCTTGTTCAGTCCCGACTTTAGCCAGCACTATAGGGTACAGTTTTGTATCACCATGTATGCACACAACACTCATATGCTTTTTAGACTCTAAGACCCCAGTCACCAGGCTAGCATGCACCAAGGTTACAAGGCTTCCTGAGTCCATTAACGCTTTAACAGGAAAGTCATTGATTGTAATATCGCAGATTTGCGGTTCAGTCTCTAGTCCAGGAACTGCAGCACAAGATGGTTCCGCAAATAGCGACTGACGCCGGCTAGCGTCACATTCCATGGGTTCAGAGGTAAGAGGGCAATGGGCCGACACGTGTCCCGCCTCATGGCATCTCCAACACTGGATAGGGCCTGGTCTCTTTGGCAAGGAGTCCTTTTCAGAGCCCCTTAGCCACCCGGGACCATCACCAGTCTTTTGTCCCTGAGACACCACTTGAGCCCTTTTCCCCCCATCAGCACCCTTCCACACTCCCCCAATAGATGGAAGTCTCTTACCAGCTGACGGCACAGATCTGGCGCTCCGGGGAGGTGAAGATGCTGCAGGAACATCACGGAGGTAGTCCTCAGTCGCCTGGAACCTCTCCACAAGGTTGACAAGTTCGTTTGCATTCTTAGGATCACCTTGTCCCACCCAGCGTTGCAAGTCAGTAGGAAGCGCTCGGAGGTAGCGATCCATCACGACCTTCTCTAGGATTTGTGCAGGAGTAGAAGTGTCTGGCTCCAACCACTTTCTTGCCAAATGGATTGTTCATACATCTGGGACCTCGCTGATTTGTCCAGACTGTAGCTCCAGTTGCGTACCCTCCGGGCACGGACTGCAGTAGTAACTCCTAGTCGGGCAAGTATCTCCTCTTTTAGCCGAGTATAGTCCTTAACCTCTTGCTCACTGAGGTCATAGTAGGCCTTTTGAGGTTCACCTGTTAAATAGGGCGCAATTACCTCTGCCCACTCAGCGGCTGGTAACTTCTCTCGCTCAGCCACGCGCTCAAATACTGTTAGATAGGCCTCAACATCGTCCTCAGCAGTCATCTTTTGCAGCGCTTTCTGCACAGTCCTTCTCCCAGAAAAAATCTCTGGAGCGGCTCCCATCACCACAGGCGCCTCTCGATTTGCTATCAGGTGCTCAATAAGTTGTTGTTGTGCAGCCATGGACTGTTCATGTCGTCTATTGGCCTCTATCTGAGCCTGCTGTTGTGCAGCCATCATCTGCTGTTGTTCAGCCATGGACTGTTCATGTCGTCTATTGGCCTCTGTCTGAGCCTGCTGTTGTTGCAAACTCACTTGCATAAACTGCTTCAGCATCTCCTCCATGTTGCTGGACTGTTTTTGGAGTGTAGTTGCAGCTTTCACCCAGGACATCAGCAGCTGTAGCCAAGTCTGTCCACACCGTTGCCCCTAGCAACCGCGTTGCCCGCTACCTCCACCAATTGTAAGGGATCTTCCCGGGGTAGGGTGTGTTTGGACACAGTTCACAGCAGACTTGGAATTTGATAAAGCAGATCTTGGCGTTTATTCGTGGTACAAACAGTCCAGCAAACAAAATATACAGCAACACCGTGCTTTCTAAGTACAACAAAAATAAAAGTCCTAGCCCGGCTGGGCGCTTACTAACAGGTTCTGCTCACCTATCTGACACTTACAAACACAGCGTCTTTCGCCTGGACATCGCAGGGTGAGTTTTAGCTCCAGCAGTGGCTGTGCTTGCAGCTTCCTTCAACACACAGATTGTTCATTCCCTGGCTGAGAAGCAATCACCTGCAGACCCTACAGAGCCTTTAGCTTCCCAGGCTAATTAGGATCCAAGCTCACCTGATCCCAAACCCAGAACTGGATCGGGGGATGTGGAATGACAGGTCCCTCTACCAAACCTACCTGCCATTCCATATAAACCCAGGCCCGGCAAAATTAAATAACAACTCAGCAGCATATCGCTGCTGAGAAACTGATCCATCCTGGATTTACCATCTCACACTGTGTAGCAACCTAGGTGAGATGTACACCCCCTCGATCACTTCTCCAGTGACATGTCTACAATATATATTTATAGTACACACACACATACATTCTAACTTTATTGTTTATTTTTTTTTTAAGTTTATGAAAGTATTTTTTTTTTACCAAAAAAATGCATTTGAAAGACCGCTGTGTAAATTAGGGATGCACAGAGATTTATCGGCCGAAAATGGCCCTTTCGGCAATTTGCCGAAAGGAAAAAACGGCCGATAATTGAGCCAAAAATGGGGCGGGGCCTGGGCGGGGGCAGAGCACCGCCCCCAGTGCCGCCCATCATGGGAGGTGTATAGCGCAGGAGAGCCGCCTCCGCCGTCTGGTTCAATAGAGTGCCGGGAACATCGCAGCTTTAATTTCAATAGCTGCGTGTTCCCCTGTCGCGCGCCATCGCATACAGCCCCTCCCCCTTGTCCGGGGAACTGTGATAGACAGATATCCCGTCCAATCTGGACGGGTGATCTGTCTATCAAAGTTCCCCGAACAAGGGGGAGGGGCTGTATGCGATGGCGCGCGACGGGGGAACACACAGCTATTGAAATTAAAGCTGTGATGTTCCCGGTGCTCTACTGAACCAGACGGCGGAGGCGGCTCTCCTCTCTCTTTGCTGCATCACTGGCTGCACGAGGGCATCACTGACTACACAGGGGTCACAATACTGGCTGCACTGGGGACAACACACTTATCTCTTTTATCATGCCGCCAGTCCCTGACCACCTCCTGAACCATGTCCCCCAGTCCCTGACCACCTCCTGTACCATGTCCCCCAGTCCCTGACCACCTCCTGTACCATGTCCCCCAGTCCCTGACCACCTCCTGTACCATGTCCCCCAGTCCCTGACCACCTCCTGTACCATGTCCCCCAGTCCCTGACCACCTCCTGTACCATGTCCCCCAGTCCCTGACCACCTCCTGTACCATGTCCCCCAGTCCCTGACCACCTCCTGTACCATGTCCCCCAGTCCCTGACCACCTCCTGTACCATGTCCCCCAGTCCCTGACCACCTCCTGTACCATGTCCCCCAGTCCCTGACCACCTCCTGTACCATGTCCCCCAGTCCCTGACCACCTCCTGTACCATGTCCCCCAGTCCCTGACCACCTCCTGTACCATGTCCCCCAGTCCCTGACCACCTCCTGTACCATGTCCCCCAGTCCCTGACCACCTCCTGTACCATGTCCCCCAGTCCCTGACCACCTCCTGTACCATGTCCCCCAGTCCCTGACCACCTCCTGTACCATGTCCCCCAGTCCCTGACCACCTCCTGTACCATGTCCCCCAGTCCCTGACCACCTCCTGTACCATGTCCCCCAGTCCCTGACCACTTCCTGTACCATGTCCCCCAGTCCCTGACCACTTCCTGTACCATGTCCCCCAGTCCCTGACCACCTCCTGTACCATGTCCCCCAGTCCCTGACCACCTCCTGTACCATGTCCCCCAGTCCCTGACCACTTCCTGTACCATGTCCCCCAGTCCCTGACCACTTCCTGTACCATGTCCCCCAGTCCCTGACCACCTCCTGTACCATGTCCCCCAGTCCCTGACCACCTCCTGTACCATGTCCCCCAGTCCCTGACCACCTCCTGTACCATGTCCCCCAGTCCCTGACCACCTCCTGTACCATGTCCCCCAGTCCCTGACCACCTCCTGTACCATGTCCCCCAGTCCCTGACCACCTCCTGTACCATGTCCCCAGTCCCTGACCACCTCCTGTACCATGTCCCCAGTCCCTGACCACCTCCTGTATCATGTCCCCAGTCCATGACCACCTCCTGTATAAAAATATTTTTTAAAAACAGTCATTTTCGGTATCGGTGCTGTTACGGTTTCGGCCTAGTGTATTTTTCATTTTCGGTATCAGTTTCGGCACCAAAAAAACCCATTTGGTGCATCCCTAGTGTAAATACCGTGTGACATAAAATTGCAACAATCGCAATTTTATTCTCTAGGGTCTCTGCGCTATATCTCTCTTTAAATTATATATATATATATATATATATATATATATATATACACACACATACATACATATACACACAAACTTTACCTTGTAAGCAACAAGTGTTAGGAAATGGCTCAGGCATGAGTAGCAATTTGTGTGCAATGCAGTTCCACCTGGCTATGTTTATTTCACCCCCTTTTCCATGGACAGTAAAGTGATGGATACTCACAGCTTCTGGTTGAGGCCAGCCTGGCTGCTCGGTTGGAAATCACTGACTATGATCCCCAGCTGCCGGATGTTCTCTACAAACTTTTCCAGGTGTTCTTCTAGGTTATCAAACTTTTCCGCCATGTTGTCTGCCCTGGTCAGCCGCTCTAATGACCAGTCATAACTCTATGTGCTCTCCTCTGTCCTCCTCCACCATTACATATTAGAATCGCACACACAGAGAGCAGCTTTATTCCACTTCCGTGTCCTCCTAGTCTTCCTGTTTATACTCCTCCCCCGGATTCTACACTAAGAAGGGGAGACACAAGACGACAACCAGCAACGTCACACTGCAACACTCAGCGCATGCGCCCTCTGGAGCCGACGAAGCATCGTTCTTGCGCATGCGTTGCCTGCTTGTCAGCTCATTCTCCATCCGCAGAGTGAGCCGGTGGCTGGTAGTGTTGTGTGTATTTCGGCTCAGCGATGGCCGGTAGCCCGAGCTCCTTCCAGACACAGCCCGACGTCCCTCCCCGCACCCAGCCCGCCCTGCCGAGGCTTCTGCTGATGAGAGGTGCCCAGGGCATGAGCCAGCTCCTGGACCGCCTGACAGCCTAGCCATGGCGGCTACCCGGCGGAGGAACGGCTGCGGCACCCGGGCGGTGTGCCTTCTGGCTGTATGTACCACCCTCTTTCTGCGGTGCCAGCATCCCTCCGTGCTCAGTGCTGCTTACACCCCCCTCTCTGCTGCTCTGCCTCACCCTACAATTCACGGTGGCACTCCATTCATCATGGGTGGAGGTGCCAGGGCACTAACACCCCGGATCACACTGGTGCCATCAGCACACAGCCCAGGGTGGTAGGTGCCCCAAATCGGGTACCACAATTCCCTCTACCAATATGTCTGACCCCCAAGGAAATACCTTTGATTGTCTGCTGTTCCTCAGAGAAGTGATCTACCAGATGTAGTTCTTTGTACTATCGGATAATCTGCTATTTAACACCCCAAAAAGGGTCATTCCATCCAAGTCCAGGTTATAAGTTACTGTGAACTACTGGGTTCCCAGGAGTACACAACAGCCAATTCCTGTAGTCTACAGGGGTGGAAAGGTTTGAGAGAGGCTTCTCTAGACCAACCTTTCTCAACCAGGGTTCTGTGGAGTCCTAGAGTTCCTCCAGAGGTTGCTGGGGTTCAAGATCGGAAAATGATTGTTTTAGGTGTTCCTCTGGGGGTAAAATGGTTGAAACCTGGAAATTTTTAGGGTTTCCGCTGGGGGTGAAAAGGTTGAAAAAGGTTTCTCTAGATCATCCTGGCAATGCCAGGGCTACATGGAGTTTTCCAGAGGTTGCTGAGTGTTCCTCTTGTCGGAGACACAAAATTATTCAGCCAGGGTTCCTTCAGAAGTTACTGAGGTTTACCGGGGCCTGAAAATTTATTTTAGGGGTTTCTCTGGGTTAAAAAGGTTAAGAATGGCTTCTTTTGAGCATCCCTTCTCAAGGGCTATGTGGAGTAGTAGAGTTCTCCCAAAATTTGCAGAGGGTTTCCCGGAGAGCAAAAAATTGTTAGGATTTCCTCTGGGGTGAAAAGGTTGAGAAAGGGTTCCCTAGATCATCCTTTATCAACCAGGGCTCCTCCAAATATTGCTGGGGGTTCCCAGAGACCTAGATATTATTTTACGTGTTTCTGTTAAGTTAAAAGCATGAAAGGCTTTTTTAGATCATAATTTCTAAGCCAGTGTTCCTTAGAATCCTAGAGTTCCTCCCGAGGTTGCTGGGTGTTCCACTTTCCATGGAGCTGAAAATTATTTTCATGTTTCCTCTTGGGCTTCTCTAGATAAACCTTTTTCAGCCAGAGGTTACTGGGGTTCCTTGAACTGGAACTGATTGACCTCCCTGGGCCTGGTGCCCACATAAATCAGAGGTTGACACATAATGTTTTTTAGATGGCCTTTTGTGCCCCACTGTAATAGTTGTGTTCTTCCTACAACCCACTATCGTTAGGTGATTTTGTCTCATTGACACCTGATAAATGGGCAAGGGTTCCACGAGACCTGACAATTATTTTAGGGGTCTATCTGCTAATGTCAGATTTAAAGCCCCAAAAAGGTTATTCTAAGTTATTAGTGATGATAACTTACTGGGGTTCCAGGAGTTCACATCACCAAATTCCTGTACTTTACAGGGGTAAAAAGGTTTGGAAGAGCTGTTGTAGATCATCCTTTCTAAGCCAGGGTTCCTTGGAATCCTAGAGTGCCTCCAGAGGTTGCTTAGGGGTCCTGGAGGCCTGAAAATTATTTTAGTTTTCTCTGGGTAAAATAATTGGGAAAGTCAAGGTATCTTAAATGATTGTTTGTACAATGAGCAGTTTATGCCTCTCAGATTAGTAACCCTTTGGGGCACTGTGGTCACCACTGCAAGGGTTGGATCCCTCCTACTGACAAGTGCAAGGAGCATTTGTCCTAGTGACCCCTGAAAAATTGGCTTTAGTAAGGGTTTTCTGCAACGTGAACATTTTCAGGGTTCAACTAGGGTATGAAATTTGTGAAAAGCTGCTCAAATCATTCTTAACCAGGGCTCTATGGAACCCTAGCATTTCTTCACACTTCTTAGGGATTCTTTGGGCAATGGGCAGGTCATGCCTTTTGCAGATTTGTAACCCTTTCGGGTATCTGACCACAACTGTAAGGATTGCATTCTTCCTACTTCGCTCCATGAATTGGTTTTAGTATGGGTTCCAGAAAACTGAAAATTATTTTAGGGACTCTTCTGGGGTAAAAACATTGTGAAAGGCTGCTTTGGATCACCTTCTCTCAACCAAGGTTCGGTAGAGCCCTAGGGTATTTTCAAATGTTGCTTGGGCAATGAACAATTTTTTTTCCCTCTCATATTAGTTACCCTTTAGGGTGTTCAGACCACTAATGTAAGGGGCATTTTACACATTGATTCCTGATAAATTGATTTTGGCAAGTTCTCAGAGGCTTAAAAATATTTTAAGGGTCTCTCTGGGGTTTAAAAAAAGTTTAGAATGGCTGCTCTAGATAATCTGCCCTCAACCAAGTTCCAAAGAACCCTAGGGTGTTTTATCTGACTGCAACATACTGCATGGTGTTCTAATGTGTCTACCACACTGTTTGTATTGGCAAGGTAAATGCTAATGTAATAATATATACTATACTTTATCCTATGATTTTGTCAATTGTTAAATAATATGTTGATGTCAATTCTACCTCAATGTCAATGCCTTGTAATTGGTTGTGTTATTAATAAAAACCTGTTTGATTCAATAAAGAGAACCCTAGGGTATCTTCAAAGGGCTCTTGGGCTTCCTTTAAAAAAATAATTCCTGGCTCTCAGGTTAGTAATCCTTTTGGGGCATTCTGACCACCATTGAAAGGGTTGTATTCTTCCTACTGACCACCAAGGCAAGGGGCATTTTACCCATTGACTGACTTCTGATAAATTGATAGAAGTAAGGGTCCCCCAAGACATAAAAAAAATCCTTGGCTTTTCTAAAGTTAAAAGGTTAGAAAGGCCACTCTAGATTAGTGGTCACCAACGTGTGGCCAGATGTGGCCCTTTGCTTCCCTTTATTCTGCTCTTGGGGGACTATTTTTTCCCACTGATATGAGGCACTATTCCTCCCACTGACACTACAATGCAAATGGATTCCTTCACTGACACCAATGATGAGGCACGATTCCTCCTGGCATCAAAGATTGGCCAATGTTCTTCTTGCTGACGTTGGGCATTCTTTTCACCAGTACCATTTTCTACTCCCACAGGTCGCAGTCCACCTCCTCAATGATCTAAAAGGCAGTAAACTGACCCTTTGTGTTTTGAAAGTTTGGAGGCACCTGCTCTAGATCATCCTCCTCCTGAGGTATCTTCAATGTTCCTTGGTTGGAAAAGGGAACTGCAGTCAGACTCTGGGTTTATCTACCAGGTTTGAGTTGAGGATGTATTTTGTCTTGCGAGAACTTTTGTGTAGAGAAACACCTGAACCTAATAAATATGTAAAGCCCAAACTTTTCGGGGGATAAAGTGATGAAGCTTTAGGCCCTTTGTCATTTTTTTATTTTTTGTTGCTGTCTGTTCCCAACTCCTGCTCAGAAGACTGAACCCCACTATTGGCCCTGGTGAACATTTTCTCAAATACAGAAAGTAATGGAAAAATTTAAAGTATTTGAGTTGTAAAGAGAGGAGGTGAGAGAAAATCTTCCAAGAAGCAAACCTGTTCTGGTGACAGCTGTCTAGAAAGGAGAACTTCCCACCAGTGTGTATTATATACCTTAGTATATATGTGTGTGTATTCCCACCAGTCTAAAACTGGCAGTTGCCAGTGCCATTCCTAGGGAACATTTATTATAGTGTACGTGATTACATGCACTAGTTGCCAAATCCAGTATGTAGGGTGTACTACACGCCGTTTAACCACTTTCAGACCGGACCATTTTGCTGGTCAATGACCAGAGGTCTTTTTACAATTTGGCACTGCGCTGCTTTAACTGGTAATTGCGCGGTCATGCAATGTTGTACCCAAACAAAATTTGCGTCCTTTTCTTCCCACAAATAGAGCTTTCTTTTGATGGTATTTGATTGCCTCTGCGATTTTTATTTTTTGCGATATAAACGTAAAAAGACCGCAAATTTTGAAAAAAATGATATTTTCTACTTTTTGTTATTAGAAAAATCCAATAAACTCAATTTTAGTCATACATTTAGGCCAAAATGTATTCAGCCACATGTCTTTGGTAAAAAAAAGTCAATAACTGTATATTTATTGGTTTGCGCAAAAGTTGTCACATCTACAAACTAAGGTACGTTTTCTGGAATTTACGCAGCTTTTAGTTTACGACTGCCTATCTCATTTCTTGAGGTGCTAAAATGGCAGGGCAGTACAAAACCCCCCCAAATGACCCCATTTTGGAAAGTAGACCCCCTAAGGAAATTGATAAGTGGCATGTTGAGCCCATTGAATATTTTATTTTTTTGCCTCAAGCGATTGAATAATGACAAAAAAAAATGTTTTTTTTTTTTTTTACACAAAGTTGTCACTAAATGATATATTGCTCACACATGCTATGGGCATATGTGAAATGACACCCCAAAATAAATTCTGCTGCTTCTCCTGAGTACGGGGATACCACATATGTGGGACTTTTTGGGAGCCTAGCCGCGTACGGGGCCCCGAAAACCAAGCACCGCCTTCAGGCTTTCTAAGGGCGTAAATTTTTGATTTCACTTCTCACTACCTATTACAGTTTTGAAGGCCATAAAATGCCAAGATGGCACAAAACCCCCACAAATGACCCCATTTTAGAAAGTAGACACCCCAAGCTATTTGCTGAGAGGCATGTTGAGTCCATGGAATATTTTATATTTTGCCACAAGTTGCGGGAAAATTACAAACTTTAATTTTTTTTTATTTTTTTTTTCACAAAGTTGTCACTAAATGATATATTGCTCACACATGCCATGGGCATATGTGAAATGAGACCCCAAAATAAATTCTGCTGCTTCTCCTGAGTACGGGGATACCACATGTGTGGGATTTTTTGGGAGCCTAGCCGCGTACGGGGCCCCGAAAGCCAAGAACCGCCTTCAGGTTTTCTAAGGGCGTAAATATTTGACTTCACTCCTCACTACCTATTACAGTTTTGAAGGCCATAAAATGCCAAGATGGCACAAAACCCCCACAAATTACCCCATTTTAGAAAGTAGACACCCCAAGCTATTTGCTGAGAGGCATGTTGAGTCCATGGAATATTTTATATTTTGCCACAAGTTGCGGGAAAATTACAAACTTTTTTTTTTTTTTTCCCAAAGTTGTCACTAAATGATATATTGCTCACGCATGCCATGGGCATATGTGAAATGACACCCCAAAATAAATTCTGCTGCTTCTCCTGAGTACGGGGATACCACATATGTGGGACTTTTTGGGAGCCTAGCCGCGTACGGGGCCCAGAAAACCAAGCACCGCCTTCAGGCTTTCTAAGGGCTTTACAGTTTTGAAGGCCATAAAATGCCAAGATGGCACAAACCCCCCCAAATGACCCCATTTTGGAAAGTAGACACCCCTAAATTTAGGGGTACACTAGTGAGACTAGGTAATAAATGGCGGGTGCCCTGAAACTATAAAAAAATAACTAACCAACCAGCGTCACCTGTAACAGTTATATGGTGATCACTGGTGAAAGGGTTAACTAGGGGGCAATCAGGGGGCTTTATGCGGTAGTATATGGGGGTCCCTGGCGCTATAAAAAGCTGCGGCGAACCTAAAATACCTACCTGCCTAACTAGCGTCACCTGTGACACTAATACAGCGATCAGAAAAACGATCACTTATTAGGCTGGGTTCACACTGGAGCGATGCGGGAACGCCACTAATCCGCGGCGGGTTCCCGCATCGCATGCCTCCCGGCGGCAGTTCACACTGCCCTATGCGAACTGCTGGGAGTGTCAGTGAAATGTTAATGACACCCCCAGATCAGTTCGCATATCGCAGTGCGATCTGCAAACTCGGATCGCATGGTGTGAACACCCATGCGATCCGATTCTGCTGCGGACCAAAAAAAGGGTCCCGTGCGAATTTGCGGCGGGTGCGGCGCAAATTCAGCCATACTATCTGTATGGCTGAACTCGAATCGCACAGAGATCGGATGTGATTTGCACTGCAGTGTGGTGCGAATCACATCCGTTCTCATAAACCGCTGCAATGTGAACCCAGCCTTAGTGACACTGGCGACGGGGGGTGATCACGGGGTTAAACCTTTATTGGGGGGGTTAGGGGGGTACCTTAGAACTAAAGGGGGCTAACCCTAACTGCCCTAACAGTTATTACAGTCACAAATGACACCCGCCGGGTGATCAGGGGGTTAAACCTTTATTAGGTAATAAATGGCGGGTGCCCTGAAACTATAAAAAAATAACTAACCAACCAGCGTCACCTGTAACAGTTATATGGTGATCACTGGTGAAAGGGTTAACTAGGGGGCAATCAGGGGGCTTTATGCGGTAGTATATGGGGGTCCCTGGCGCTATAAAAAGCTGCCGCGAACCTAAATACCTACCTGCCTAACTAGCGTCACCTGTGACACTAATACAGCGATCAGAAAAATGATCGCTTATTAGGCTGGGTTCACACTGGAGCGATGCAGGAACGCCACAAATCCACGGTGGGTTCCCGCATCGCATGCCTCCCGGCGGCAGTTCACACTGCCCTATGCGAACTGCTGGGAGTGTCAGTGAAATGTTAATGACACCCCCAGATCAGTTCGCATATCGCAGTGCGATGTGAACACCCATGCGATCCGATTCTGCTGCGGACCAAAAAAAGGGTCCCGTGCGAATTTGCGGCGGGTGCGGTGCGAATTCAGCCATACTATCTGTATGGCTGAACTCGAATCGCACAGAGATCGGATGTGATTTGCACTGCAGTGCGGTGCGAATCACATTCCTTCTCATAAACAGCTGCAATGTGAACCCAGCCTTAGTGACACTGGCGACGGGGGGTGATCACGGGGGTTAAACCTTTATTGGGGGGGTTAGGGGGGTACATTAGAACTAAAGGGGGCTAACCCTAACTGCCCTAACAGTTATTACAGTCACAAATTACACCAATGCAAAAAAAATAAAAATGACATTGGTGTCACTGTGACTGGGGGGCAGGGGTAATTGGGGGGGTGTGAGTGTGCCTGGCATGTTCTACTGTGTAGTGTCGTGTTGGTGCAACTCACCGATCCTCTCTCCTCGGTGTCGGAACGAAAAATACCGAAACGGAGGAGAGATTACATCACTTCCTCTCCTGTGTTTACATTACAGGAGAGGAAGTGATGTCACGGAGCATTTCCATTCGTCGGGAGCGATCGCGAGGGGGTGGCCATGAATGAATGGCCGCCCCCTCATCCCGGATCGCTCCCGAACAAATACCGACCGCCGCAGGCACCGGGGGGGGGGGCCCGATCGGGCCCCCCACCCGTGGGAAGGCAGGGACGTATATATACGCCCATATGCCTGCCCGTGCCATTCTGTCGACGTATATCGTCGTGCGGTGGTCGGCAAGTGGTTAAAAGATCGATTATACGATCACTTGTATGACATTGAAAATAATAGATCAACTAACATTGCAAAACATTGGAACCTGGTCCACTCTAAAAATGTATCAAGCTTATTTATACAGGGAGTTGAAAAAATCTTTTTCTCCCAAGAGAGTAGGAGATAAATTTTGTTTATTATGTAAATGCAAGGTCTACTGGATATTCACTTTGAACACCAGAATCCCACTTGGGTTAAACTTTGAGTGGTATGTTTCTCACTATTATGATAAATTTTTAAGTGTGTAATCATAACATTTGCATCAATATCAATTCTGACCACTCAACCTATCACTATGCCTTAAAATAGAGGGCTTTATAATAATAACTTTAATCCAGTTTCACAGTCCTCTATACATATAAAAAAAACTGCCCCATCAAAATTGCCTCATCATATTGCCACCATCAAAACTGCCCCATCATATTGCTACCATCAAAACTGCCCCATCATATTGCCGCCATTAAAACAGCCCCATCAGAATTGCCTCATCAAAACTGCCCCATCATAGTCCTCTATTGGTGTGTCTGTGCTCTCCCCCACAGCCCATCACTGTGTATAGGAAGCTTTGGTAACCATGGCAACAAAAGCCCTTATTATTTACATTCCTTGTAATAGGAATAAAAGTGATCCATTTAAAAAAAAAAAAAAAACAGTGTAAGAATAAATAAAATCAATTAAAATAAATAAGAAAAAAAAAAAGTTTTTTAAAAACACCCCGTCACGACGAGCTTGCGCACAGAAGCGAGCGCATACGTGAGTAGCGCCCGCATATGAAAATGGTGGTAAAACCACACATGTGAGGTATCGCCGCGATCGGTAGAGCGAGAGCAATAATTCTAGCCCTAGACCTCCTCTGTAACGCAAAAAATGCAACCTGTAGAATTTTTTAAATGTCGCTTATGGAGATTTTTGAGGCTAAAAGTTTGACGCCATTCCACGAGCGGGCGCAATTTTGAAGCGTGACATGTTGGGTATCAATTTACTCGGCGTACCATCATCTTTCACAATATAAAAAAAAATTGGGCTAATTTTACTGTTGTCTTATTTTTTTATTCAAAAAAGTGAATTTTTTTCCAAAAAAAGTGCGCTTGTAAGACCGCTGCGCAAATACGGTGTGAAAAAAAGTATTTCAAAAAAACAATATACAATGTTTGGGGGTTCTAAGTAATTTTCTAGCAAAAAAAAACTGTTTTAAACATGTAAACACCAAGTCTGAAAAAGAGGCCTGGTCCTTAAGTGGTTAAACAGTGCAGAGCAAAATTGTAAAAAGACCTCTGGTCCTTAGGCTGACAATTGGTCCTGGGCTTAAGTGGTTAAACCAATGCCATACATTAGTGATGGTAAAGTTTCCTCATGCACACTGGACGTTATAATAATTTTATAAAAATGGCAGTAGCTTTGCAGTGAGTTTTTCAACATTTTTGCAATAGTGTTTTTTTACAGCATTGGCTTTTTTGGCTTATTATTATTATTTTTTTACTGAGCCAGTGAGGAGCAAGAGAGCCTAGGGGGGCTGGGGGGGGGGGGGGATGCATGCATACATTTTTTTTTTTTTAGAAATGCAGCAAGATAAAATCCCTCTGCCTTTATAAGCACTTTAATTGAACCCATATAAGAGAACTGAAGTTGTCATGGCTAAAGAAAATAAAAAAACACACTTGTAGGACGCATGTCCACTGATCCCAAGGTTTTGCAAGGTGTGGGACTTTAAAGAGGCGCTCCAGTCTACCCCAAAACATTTTTAAGTCAGCAGCTACAAATACTATAGCTGCTAACTTTTAATATAGAGACACTTACCTGTCCAAACATCCACAGCTGTCCTCACCTGAGCCGATTCTTCAATCCCAGCCTCTTGTTTATAAATTCACCAGAGCAATCCGGTAGATTGATATAAAAGAGGCTGGGATTTTAGCTCAATTATAAGAAACAGCAGAGCTCTCAGCCTGAATGTGAAGAAATTGTCTCCTTTCTGCAGTGCCCCACCCCCCCCCCCCCCCCCCCCCCCCCCCCAACACACACACACTCCCCTCCCCGCTGAACTAATGGGGTAAGGGAAAGTTTTTCTTTTAATGTCTCCAGATTTCTTTCAGATGTAGGGAGTTCCATTTGCTGCTGTGGTGTTCTGATCTCAGGGCTGATAATGACACACTTTCTTGACAAAACTGCCACTCAACAAAGCCCCTGCTTAGCTGGTCTGATGTTTCACAAACCCCTGCCACAATGTACAGCCAGGCAGGTGACACCACTACTTCCTGTCACAATTTCCTTTGTGACCTGCCCACTCATTTAACTATGAAAGTGCATCATCATACTGCTAAAAATAATACACAACCAGATCACAATGAGCCGCTACCTAAGATCTTATCACTGCGCCAAAGACAAACCTGATACATATAGAGCAGCCACTTTAAAAGAAATGATATAATAAAACAGCATCTACCAAACATAGGTTAAAAGTAAATAGTGGCGCTAGGTAATGCGATAACATAAACAATACACATATATATTACACACCCAGTAAGTAGCAATGTGCAAACAATAAATACGAAAAAACAGAGAGAGCCTATAAGCTGTGATATTAATATTGGGTAGTATCTCTATGATAGATATTCAGTTGATAAAATGATCTGACACTCCACCACGTGATCAACACCATGTAATTGCTTAGCCGCCCACACAATGTGCAAAAAGCAATTACCTATGTTTGGGAAATGCTTTTTTATTATACTGCTAAAAATACTTGTTGTTGGCTTCTAAACTTCCAATCATGAAATTTTAGTCGGTCAGCATAACTGCCAGGCAATCAGCATTTTTATACAAAAGCCAACAGCAGTTTTTCCTATGTCACTGTCATGTCGGGTTAAGGGCCGGTTCACACTGCGACGCGAGGCGAGGCGACACGGCTCGCCTCGCCTCGCTCCCGCAAGTCGCCCCCATTCAGTGCTATGGAACCGTTCTGAGAGGAGCGACTCGAGTCGCTCCGACTCAGAAAAAAGGTTCCTGTACTACTTTGGGGCGACTTCGGGGGCGACTTGCATTGACTTCTATGCAGAAGTCCTCTGCAAGTCGCCGCTGACCCCCCCTGCAAGTCGCGGCGAGGAAGTCGGAGACGCCTCGCCGCGGCTCGCAGTGTGAACCGGCCCTTACTATTTGTCAGTGGAGCTTTGAATTTTTTTCTTCACAATTTGATGTTGTATAAAGAAAAATGTATGAAATGTAGGTAAAGATGCAAAATCCAATTCCTCTGGTTTTATTGCAGATGAAGGTGAGATTTACTGCAGACACAGCTCACACGGCAGGCCTGCCCCAGTGAGCAGTATTGAAAGGGACATTCAGACTGCAGAAGAGTGTGTCACCCGCGTTCAGACTGCAGAAGAGAGCGTCGCCCGCGTTCAGACTGCAGAAGAGCGCGTCGCCCGCGTTCAGACTGCAGAAGAGCGCGTTGCCCGCGTTCAGACTGCAGAAGAGCGCGCCGCCCGCGCTCAGACTGCAGAAGAGCGTGCCGCCCGCGCTCAGACTGCAGAAGAGCGTGCCGCCCACGCTCAGACTGCAAAAGAGCGTGCCGCCGCCGCCGCTCAGACTCCAGAAGAGCGTGCCGCCGCCGCTCAGACTCCAGAAGAGCGCGCCGCCGCCGCTCAGACTCCAGAAGAGCGCGCCGCCGCCGCTCAGAATCCAGAAGAGCGCGCCGCCGCCGCTCAGACTCCAGAAGAGCGCGCCGCCGCCGCTCAGACTCCAGAAGAGCGCGCCGCCGCCGCTCAGACTCCAGAAGAGCGCGGCGCCGCTCACACTCCAGAAGAGGCCGCCGCCGCTCAGACTCCAGAAGAGCGCGCCGCCGCCGCTCAGACTCCAGAAGAGTGTGATGTGCATATTGGGACTGTACCCGACGTTGAGACTCAACCAAAATGGCAGGTGAACCATGGGAACATTTCCTCCGGTAAAGATGGGGGCAAGGCTACAAGAAAGGATAAGCAGATACTGGTGGTAGGGGATTCAATTATTAGAGGGACAGAGAGGGCAATCTGTCACAAAGACCCTCAACTACGAACAGTATGTTGTTTACCAGGCGCTCGGGTTCGGGACATTACAGATCGGATGGAAAGATTGTTGCGTGGGGCTGGAGAGGACCCAGCTGTTTTGGTACATATTGGTACCCATGACCAAGTTAGAGGAAGATGGAGCAGTCTACAAAATGATTTCAAGGACATAGGGATTATGTTGAAAAAAAGGACCTCCAAAGCAGTATTTTCAGAAATACTGCCTGTACCTAAAGCCACACCAGAAAGGCAGCAGGAGCTTAGAGAGCTTAACAAGTGGCTGAAGAACTGGTGCAGAGAAAAGGAGTTTGGCTTCATGGAGAACTGGTCTGACTTTGCGGTCGCTTCCCGGTTCTATAGAAGGGATAGACTGCACTTAAATGGGAGGGGTGCAGCATTTTTGGGAGTGAAGATTGCCAACAAGTTGGAAGAAATTGTTCAGACTCCAGCAAAGTGTGTCGCCCACGTTCAGACTCCAGAAGAGTGCGACACCCCCATTCAGGCTCCATCAGAGTGCGAGGTTCAGGCTCCATCAGAGTGCGAGGTTCAGGCTCCATCAGAGTGCGAGTCTCAGGCTCCATCAGAGTGCGAGTCTCAGGCTCCATCAGAGTGCGAGTCTCAGGCTCCAGGAGATTGGGCCGATCAGGCTCCATCAGAGTGCGAGTCTCAGGCTCCAGGAGATTGGGCCGATCAGGTTTCAGAAGAGTGGGAGATTCAGGCTCCGGGAGATTGGGCCGATCAGGTTCCAGAAGAGTGGGAGATTCAGGCTCCAGAAGAGTGGGCTGCTCTGGCTCTAGAAGAATGGGCCAGTTTGGCTCCAGAAGACTGGGCCTTTTCAGGCTCCAGGAGAGTGTGACACTCCCATTCAGGCTCCATCAGAGTGTGACATCCCCGTTCAGGCTCCATCAGAGTGTGACACCCCCGTTCAGGCTCCATCAGAGTGTGACACCCCCGTTCAGGCTCCATCAGAGTGTGACACCCCCGTTCAGGCTCCATCAGAGTGTGACACCCCTGTTCAGGCTCTAGAAGAATGGGCCGTTCAGGCTCTAGAAGAATGGGCCAGTTTGGCTCCAGAAGAATGGGCCTTTTCAGGCTCCAGAAGAGTGGGCCGTTCAGGCTCCAGAAGGAGTGACACAGGGGTTTTTTTTTGCAGGCGGGAGGCTGATACTTTTTAGGTGTGTGTTGGACTGGCTATAAGGGGAGGTTGGAGGCCAGTTTTTTTTTTTTTTTTTTTTTTCTGGTACTATCAAACCAGCAATAAAACAGTGTCTGGAATAATATGAAATTTTTTCACAATAAGTGGAAATAATCTTTTTGAGTGCTAGAGACTTTCTAAATCTAACACCAGTATCACTGCGAGCACCTAAGACTTAGAGGGTTAACAGGCATATACCCTGGAAACATTACATTAGGGGGACACAGAAATCCCAATCATATGAGGTCTCACTGTGAAAAAGCACAAGCCATAAGGAAGATCTAATGGGATCCCTGGGAGCTCTATGTAGCTTCACTTATGAATGCAAATATATAAAAACCTCTGTTTTTCAATTTTTTTAACTAGTTTAGACACTCAATTTATTTCTTGCTATATATTTCTCAATTTGGAAACATTAGAGTTAGGGACTAGTGATGGACGAACTTCCGACGGGACGTTTCGCGAACGCGAAACGCGAACGGGCACAAACGTTCGCGAAAACGACCGTTCGCCGCGGGCTCCATTGACTTCAATGGGAGGCGAATTTCGCAAACCTTTAGGTCGAATTTGCGGCCACGGGGTAATTATTAGGGGGTAGCACGTAGTCCCACCACCTGGACAATAGCATAATACATGTATGAGGTGAATTTGGGATCGATAACTACAAGCATTTTTTTTTTATTTGGGAAATTGTTCTGACAATTCAGGACTATGGAGCTAATGAAGGCAATGGAGGAGAGGGAAGGTCAGGGACCAGGGTAGGCAAACAAGAGGGTGCAGGAGATACAGAGCACTGACAGCAGCACCGTAATACAGAGCACTGACATCAGCACCGTGACATACAGCGCTGACAGCAGCTCCGTGACATACAGCGCTGACAGCAGCTCCGTGACATACAGCGCTGACAGCAGCTCCGTGACATACAGCGCTGACAGCAGCTCCGTGACATACAGCGCTGACAGCAGCTCCGTGACATACAGCGCTGACAGCAGCACCGTGACATACAGCGCTGACAGCAGCTCCGTGACATACAGCGCTGACAGCAGCTCCGTGACATACAGCGCTGACAGCAGCTCCGTGACATACAGCACTGACAGCAGCTCCGTGACATACAGCGCTGACAGCAGCTCCGTGACATACAGCGCTGACAGCAGCACCGTGACATACAGCGCTGACAGCAGCTCCGTGACATACAGCGCTGACAGCAGCTCCGTGACATACAGCGCTGACAGCAGCTCCGTGACATACAGCACTGACAGCAGCTCCGTGACATACAGCGCTGACAGCAGCTCCGTGACATACAGCGCTGACAGCAGCACCGTGACATACAGCGCTGACAGCAGCTCCGTGACATACAGCGCTGACAGCAGCTCCGTGACATACAGCGCTGACAGCAGCTCCGTGACATACAGCGCTGACAGCAGCTCCGTGACATACAGCGCTGACAGCAGCTCCGTGACATACAGCGCTGACAGCAGCTCCGTGACATACAGCGCTGACAGCAGCTCCGTGACATACAGCGCTGACAGCAGCACCGTAAGCAGCCCCAGGAGGAAGTCAGCACAGCACAGGGATGGTGTGATCCCCTCATAATAAGAACCCCCAGGAGGAAGTCAGCACAGCACAGGGATGGTGGGAGCCCCTCATAATAAGAACACCCAGGAGGAAGTCAGCACAGCACAGGGATGGTGGGAACCCCTCATAATAAGCAGCCCCAGTAGAAATATGACACCGCTCAACCTCTTCAAAGAGGAGGGTAGGGGCATATAGTACGGTGTGCTTTTTTGGGTCAGGGAAGTGAGCCAAATGAATTAAGAAGGTCTGTGTGCTTGATTCCAAAAATTGTTTATAGACATATACATGGTCTACTGATCACATGTGTTGAATTCCTCCGAGATCCATGCCTCATTCATTTTTAGAAATGTGAGGTAGTTAACACTGTGGTGAGCTAGGCGAGTACGCTTATCGGTCACAATCCCCCCTGCTGCGCTGAACGTCCTTTCGGACAGGACACTGGATGAGGGGCAAGCCAACAGTTCGATTGCAAATTGGGCAAGCTCTGGCCAGAGGTCAAGCCTGCCCACCCAGTAGTCTAGGGGTTCATCACTCCTCAGAGCGTCCACATCGGCCGTTAACCCAATGTAGTCGGACACCTGACGGTCTAGGCGTTCCCTGATGCTGGATCCGGATGACACCTGTCGATGGGTCGGCTGAAAGAATGACCTCATATCCGAAGTCACCAACACATCTTCAAACCGGCCTCTTCTTGCAGGCGCTGTTGGATTGGTACCCGCAAATCCTTCTCTGGGAGTGGGAATTGCTCCTCTGCCAGCGCACGCAAAAGCAGAATGCAGCATTTCTCGAAGCAAGGCCTGGAAGTGCTGCATTCTGACAGCCCTCTGCGACGGCGGTAACATTTCCGCCATTTTGTGTTTGTACCGGGGGTCTAAGTACGTTGCCACCCAGTACTGGTCCTTGACCCTCATGCTTTTTATACGGGGGTCCCTATTAAAACACTGGAGCATGAAGGCCCCCATTTGCACTAAAGTGGAAGCGGTGTGGTGGCCTGGCTCCTGCTCATCATCCAGGATAATGTCGTCCTCTTCATTCTCCTCTCCCCATCCTCGCACAACAGGGATCCCAGAAAGGTTTAAAGCATGCTCTTCTTGCTCCTGCTCATCCGCCCCGGCACCATCCTCCTCTGACTCCTCATCAGACTCCTGTTGTTGACTTGTCTCAGATAGAGTAGCCCCCCCTGGGAATTCATCCAGCATTGCGACTTCCTCATCTTCCCGCTCCTGCTCCTCCACAGCCTGATCAATGACACGACGCAATGCACGCTCCAGAAAGAAGGCATAAGGTACCATGTCACTGATGGCGCCATGGCTGCGACTGACCAGTTTGGTGATCTCCTCAAATGGCCGCAGAAGTCTGCATGTGTCGCGCATGAGCAGCCACTGGCGCGGTGAAAAAAAACCCAGCTCCCCAGAACCGTTTCTTTCGCAGAGTTCATACAGGTAGACGTTAACTGCACGTTTCTGCTGGAGCAGCCTATCAAGCATATAGAAGGTTGAGTTCCATCGCGTCGGGCAATCGCAAATAAGACGTCTGACCGGCAGATGGTGTCGCCGCTGAATGTCAGCAAGGCGAGCCATGGCCGTGTAAGATCTTCTGAAATGGGCCGAGATTTTCCTTGCCTGCCGCAAGATGTCCTGGACCCCAGGGTATTTGACAAGGAATCGCTGCACGACCAAGTTTAAGACGTGTGCCATGCACGGCACGTGCGTGATTTTGCCCTGTTTCAATGCGCTAAGCAGATTGGCACCGTTGTCACACACCACTTTACCAACTGTCAAATTGAGCGGTGTTAGCCACTCATCTGCCTGTGAACGCAAAGCTGAAAGGAGTGCCGGGCCAGTGTGGCTCTTTGCTTCCAGGCACAACAGACGCAGCACGGCATGGCAACGTCTCACCTGGCATGTGGAATAGGTTCTGGGGAGCTTGGGCGGTGCAGTGGAAGAGACGCTAGCAGCGGAAAAGGAGGAGGCAGCTGAGGAGGAGAGGGAGGAGGATGGAGTAGGAGGAGGAGAAGAAGAGTCAGGCCTGCATGCAATCCGTGGCGGTAAAACCAAATCTACACGGGTGCCACGGGTTACATGCTTGACGGCCGTCAGAAGGTTCACCCAGTGGGCAGTAAAACTGATATACCTTCCCTGCCCGTGTTTGCTAGACCACGTGTCTGTGGTCAGATGTATCTTGGCACCGACACTGTGTGCCAGAGATACATTCACTTGCCGCTGAACATGGCCATATAGCTCTGGGATGCCCTTCTCTGAGAAATACTTCCTTCCTGGGACCTTCCATTGTGGTGTTCCAATGGCCACAAATTTGCGAAAGGCCTCCGAGTCCACCAGTTTATATGGCAGTAGTTGGCGGGCTATGAGTTCTGACAAGCCAGCCGCCAACCGTTGGGCAAGAGGGTTATCCGGCGTCATCATTTTTTTACGCTCAAACATTAGGCCCACGGAAGCCTGCCTTTTTGCAGAAAAATGTGAGCTTGGCGTGATGGAAGGTGGAGTGGAGGACAATTGTGAGGAGAGAGGAGAAGGAGAAGTAGAAGACGAGGCTGGACGGTGAGAGCCTGCAGTGTGGCTTTGTGTGTTCCGTTGCTCCCACTGGGCTCGGTGATGGCTGCTCATGTGCCTTCTTAAGGCGGTCGTCCCTAGGTGAGTATTGGGCTTACCGCGACTAACGCGTTGACTGCAAAGATTGCAGATGGCAACGCTATTGTCAGCAGCGGACACGTTAAAAAAAGCCCACACTGCGGAGCCATGTGCCGGTGTCCTGGGAGCGCCAGATGTGACCGTACATGGTCGATGACTCGCTCCTGATACATTTGCAGTCTGCTTTGTCCCTGCTGTGCAATGTAAGTCATTGCTGCTTCTCCTCCCTATCTGCTGGTCCATATCTCCCTCTGAACTCCCCTCCTCTTCCTCTCTTGTGGGCACCCACGTGACATCACTAGACACGTCATCATCAACGTCACCTTCCCCACCGCTATAAGTAGAGTAGGCAGCAACACCGGGGACCAACCTCCTCCTTGGGCTGATCTGGGTACTGGCGTCAGACTGCTGAGTAGCGCTTGTTGCTACCTCCTCTTCCTGATCCAATACCAAGAGTGGCTGCGCATCAGAAATGTCCTCTTGATATGGATCGGAAAATAATTCCAGTGACTCAAGCGGAAGGTATGTGGTGGTGGTGGTGGTGGTCGTGTTGTTGGTGGTAGTGTCTTTGGGGGTGCACATAGCAGAGAGTGAAGAAGAGGGTGCAGATCGAGAGGATGAGGAGGGTGCAGAAGAGTAAGGCTGAGCGAGCCACTCAACCAAGTCTGGTGCATCCTTTAAAGTAATTGAACGCACCTTCTGCAACTTCCCACTTTGGCTCAAGCCTGTTGCTCCTGCCCTACCCCTACCACCCCTGCGGAAGGGCCTGCCTCTTCCTCTGCATGTCATTTTTTAAATGACCCTGTGACAAAACTCTTAGTCCCTATACCGCTGAAGGACTGCTGCAGTATAGGTGAGCGGTCAGCAGTGGTGCACGTCAACCCTATCTATTGTGGACCTATAGCGGTCCTTACAGAACAGCAGACTGTACCGCACTCAAGCCTATGTACCGTAGCACCCTATACCAAGTTACCAGTCCTTATAAGAACTTTTGTGGACCAAGCAGGTTGTGTATTAGTGTTTAGCAGACTGTACGTCAGTCCCTATACCGCTGAAGGACTGCTGCAGTATAGGGCAGCGGTCAGCAGTGGTGCACGTCAACCCTATCTATTGTGGACCGATAGCGGTCCTTACAGAACAGCAGACTGTACCGCACTCAAGCCTATGTACCGTAGCACCCTATACCAAGTTACCAGTCCTTATAAAAACTTTTGTGGACCAAGCAGGTTGTGTGTTAGTGATTAGCAGACTGTACGTCAGTCCCTATACCAATGAAGGACTGCTGCAGTATAGGGCAGCGGTCAGCAGTAGTGCACGGCAACCCTATGTATTGTGGACCGATAGCGGTCCTTACAGAACAGCAGACTGTAACGCACTCAGGCCTATGTACCGTAGCACCCTATACCAAGTTACCAGTCCTTATAAGAACTTTTGTGGACCAAGCAGGTTGTGTGTTAGTGATTAGCAGACTGTACGTCAGTCCCTATACCAATGAAGGACTGCTGCAGTATAGGGCAGCGGTCAGCAGTAGTGCACGTCAACCCTATGTATTGTGGACCGATAGCGGTCCTTACAGAACAGCAGACTGTACTGCACTCAGGCCTATGTACCGTAGCACCCTATACCAAGTTACCAGTCCTTATAAAAACTTTTGTGGACCAAGCAGGTTGTGTGTTAGTGATTAGCAGACTGTACGTCAGTCCCTATACCAATGAAGGACTGCTGCAGTATAGGGCAGCGGTCAGCAGTAGTGCACGGCAACCCTATGTATTGTGGACCGATAGCGGTCCTTACAGAACAGCAGACTGTACTGCACTCAGGCCTATGTACCGTAGCACCCTATACCAAGTTACCAGTCCTTATAAGAACTTTTGTGGACCAAGCAGGTTGTGTGTTAGTGATTAGCAGACTGTACGTCAGTCCCTATACCAATGAAGGACTGCTGCAGTATAGGGCAGCGGTCAGCAGTAGTGCACGGCAACCCTATGTATTGTGGACCGATAGCGGTCCTTACAGAACAGCAGACTGTACTGCACTCAGGCCTATGTACCGTAGCACCCTATACCAAGTTACCAGTCCTTATAAGAACTTTTGTGGACCAAGCAGGTTGTGTGTTAGTGTTTAGCAGACTGTGCGTCAGTCCCTATACCGCTGAAGGACTGCTGCAGTATAGGGCAGCGGTCAGCAGTAGTGCACGGCAACCCTATGTATTGTGGACCGATAGCGGTCCTTACAGAACAGCAGACTGTAACGCACTCAGGCCTATGTACCGTAGCACCCTATACCAAGTTACCAGTCCTTATAAGAACTTTTGTGGACCAAGCAGGTTGTGTGTTAGTGATTAGCAGACTGTACGTCAGTCCCTATACCAATGAAGGACTGCTGCAGTATAGGGCAGCGGTCAGCAGTAGTGCACGGCAACCCTATGTATTGTGGACCGATAGCGGTCCTTACAGAACAGCAGACTGTACTGCACTCAGGCCTATGTACCGTAGCACCCTATACCAAGTTACCAGTCCTTATAAGAACTTTTGTGGACCAAGCAGGTTGTGTGTTAGTGTTTAGCAGACTGTGCGTCAGTCCCTATACCGCTGAAGGACTGCTGCAGTATAGGGCAGCGGTCAGCAGTAGTGCACGGCAACCCTATGTATTGTGGACCGATAGCGGTCCTTACAGAACAGCAGACTGTAACGCACTCAGGCCTATGTACCGTAGCACCCTATACCAAGTTACCAGTCCTTATAAGAACTTTTGTGGACCAAGCAGGTTGTGTGTTAGTGATTAGCAGACTGTACGTCAGTCCCTATACCAATGAAGGACTGCTGCAGTATAGGGCAGCGGTCAGCAGTAGTGCACGGCAACCCTATGTATTGTGGACCGATAGCGGTCCTTACAGAACAGCAGACTGTACTGCACTCAGGCCTATGTACCGTAGCACCCTATACCAAGTTACCAGTCCTTATAAGAACTTTTGTGGACCAAGCAGGTTGTGTGTTAGTGATTAGCAGACTGTACGTCAGTCCCTATACCAATGAAGGACTGCTGCAGTATAGGGCAGCGGTCAGCAGTAGTGCACGGCAACCCTATGTATTGTGGACCGATAGCGGTCCTTACAGAACAGCAGACTGTACTGCACTCAGGCCTATGTACCGTAGCACCCTATACCAAGTTACCAGTCCTTATAAGAACTTTTGTGGACCAAGCAGGTTGTGTGTTAGTGATTAGCAGACTGTACGTCAGTCCCTATACCAATGAAGGACTGCTGCAGTATAGGGCAGCGGTCAGCAGTAGTGCACGGCAACCCTATGTATTGTGGACCGATAGCGGTCCTTACAGAACAGCAGACTGTACTGCACTCAGGCCTATGTACCGTAGCACCCTATACCAAGTTACCAGTCCTTATAAGAACTTTTGTGGACCAAGCAGGTTGTGTGTTAGTGTTTAGCAGACTGTGCGTCAGTCCCTATACCGCTGAAGGACTGCTGCAGTATAGGGCAGCGGTCAGCAGTAGTGCACGGCAACCCTATGTATTGTGGACCGATAGCGGTCCTTACAGAACAGCAGACTGTAACGCACTCAGGCCTATGTACCGTAGCACCCTATACCAAGTTACCAGTCCTTATAAGAACTTTTGTGGACCAAGCAGGTTGTGTGTTAGTGATTAGCAGACTGTACGTCAGTCCCTATACCAATGAAGGACTGCTGCAGTATAGGGCAGCGGTCAGCAGTAGTGCACGGCAACCCTATGTATTGTGGACCGATAGCGGTCCTTACAGAACAGCAGACTGTACTGCACTCAGGCCTATGTACCGTAGCACCCTATACCAAGTTACCAGTCCTTATAAGAACTTTTGTGGACCAAGCAGGTTGTGTGTTAGTGATTAGCAGACTGTACGTCAGTCCCTATACCAATGAAGGACTGCTGCAGTATAGGGCAGCGGTCAGCAGTAGTGCACGGCAACCCTATGTATTGTGGACCGATAGCGGTCCTTACAGAACAGCAGACTGTACTGCACTCAGGCCTATGTACCGTAGCACCCTATACCAAGTTACCAGTCCTTATAAGAACTTTTGTGGACCAAGCAGGTTGTGTGTTAGTGTTTAGCAGACTGTGCGTCAGTCCCTATACCGCTGAAGGACTGCTGCAGTATAGGGCAGCGGTCAGCAGTAGTGCACGGCAACCCTATGTATTGTGGACCGATAGCGGTCCTTACAGAACAGCAGACTGTAACGCACTCAGGCCTATGTACCGTAGCACCCTATACCAAGTTACCAGTCCTTATAAGAACTTTTGTGGACCAAGCAGGTTGTGTGTTAGTGATTAGCAGACTGTACGTCAGTCCCTATACCAATGAAGGACTGCTGCAGTATAGGGCAGCGGTCAGCAGTAGTGCACGGCAACCCTATGTATTGTGGACCGATAGCGGTCCTTACAGAACAGCAGACTGTACTGCACTCAGGCCTATGTACCGTAGCACCCTATACCAAGTTACCAGTCCTTATAAGAACTTTTGTGGACCAAGCAGGTTGTGTGTTAGTGTTTAGCAGACTGTGCGTCAGTCCCTATACCGCTGAAGGACTGCTGCAGTATAGGGCAGCGGTCAGCAGTAGTGCACGTCAACCCTATGTATTGTGGACCGATAGCGGTCCTTACAGAACAGCAGACTGTACTGCACTCAGGCCTATGTACCGTAGCACCCTATACCAAGTTACCAGTCCTTATAAAAACTTTTGTGGACCAAGCAGGTTGTGTGTTAGTGATTAGCAGACTGTACGTCAGTCCCTATACCAATGAAGGACTGCTGCAGTATAGGGCAGCGGTCAGCAGTAGTGCACGGCAACCCTATGTATTGTGGACCGATAGCGGTCCTTACAGAACAGCAGACTGTAACGCACTCAGGCCTATGTACCGTAGCACCCTATACCAAGTTACCAGTCCTTATAAGAACTTTTGTGGACCAAGCAGGTTGTGTGTTAGTGATTAGCAGACTGTACGTCAGTCCCTATACCAATGAAGGACTGCTGCAGTATAGGGCAGCGGTCAGCAGTAGTGCACGGCAACCCTATGTATTGTGGACCGATAGCGGTCCTTACAGAACAGCAGACTGTACTGCACTCAGGCCTATGTACCGTAGCACCCTATACCAAGTTACCAGTCCTTATAAGAACTTTTGTGGACCAAGCAGGTTGTGTGTTAGTGTTTAGCAGACTGTGCGTCAGTCCCTATACCGCTGAAGGACTGCTGCAGTATAGGGCAGCGGTCAGCAGTAGTGCACGGCAACCCTATGTATTGTGGACCGATAGCGGTCCTTACAGAACAGCAGACTGTAACGCACTCAGGCCTATGTACCGTAGCACCCTATACCAAGTTACCAGTCCTTATAAGAACTTTTGTGGACCAAGCAGGTTGTGTGTTAGTGATTAGCAGACTGTACGTCAGTCCCTATACCAATGAAGGACTGCTGCAGTATAGGGCAGCGGTCAGCAGTAGTGCACGGCAACCCTATGTATTGTGGACCGATAGCGGTCCTTACAGAACAGCAGACTGTAACGCACTCAGGCCTATGTACCGTAGCACCCTATACCAAGTTACCAGTCCTTATAAGAACTTTTGTGGACCAAGCAGGTTGTGTGTTAGTGATTAGCAGACTGTACGTCAGTCCCTATACCAATGAAGGACTGCTGCAGTATAGGGCAGCGGTCAGCAGTAGTGCACGGCAACCCTATGTATTGTGGACCGATAGCGGTCCTTACAGAACAGCAGACTGTAACGCACTCAGGCCTATGTACCGTAGCACCCTATACCAAGTTACCAGTCCTTATAAGAACTTTTGTGGACCAAGCAGGTTGTGTGTTAGTGTTTAGCAGACTGTGCGTCAGTCCCTATACCGCTGAAGGACTGCTGCAGTATAGGGCAGCGGTCAGCAGTAGTGCACGTCAACCCTATGTATTGTGGACCGATAGCGGTCCTTACAGAACAGCAGACTGTAACGCACTCAGGCCTATGTACCGTAGCACCCTATACCAAGTTACCAGTCCTTATAAGAACTTTTGTGGACCAAGCAGGTTGTGTATTAGTGTTTAGCAGACTGTGCGTCAGTCCCTATACCGCTGAAGGACTGCTGCAGTATAGGGCAGCGGTCAGCAGTAGTGCACGGCAACCCTATCTATTGTGGACCGATAGCGGTCCTTACAGAACAGCAGACTGTACCGCACCCAAGCCTATGTACCGTAGCACCCTAGACAGACCAAGTTACCAGTCCTTATAAGAACTTTTGTGGAACAAGTGAGTTGTGAATGATTAGCAGACTGCAGCAGAAGGGCAGCAGTCAAGTATAATATTCTTTCTATATTTGGAAGAAAGAATATTATACGTGTACAAGCCTATTACCGTACCACTGATACCAGTCCTGAAAAGAACCTTTGTGGAACTAATAGTAACAGCAAGTCTTTAAAATTATCCTCACTGCCTGACACACTGCTTCCTGCCTGTCCCTATACAAATTGGCAAAAAAGAGTAGGCTGGAACGATTAGCTGGAACAGCTCTTTTGTGGACCTGATAGTAACAGCTAATGATGATGATGATGATGATGATGAAGAAAGACTAATCTGGCTGAGCTGTCCCTAAAATAGCAGCATACAGCGCTCTGTCCCTTTATCTAAACTGACAAAAGAAACTCAGGCTGCTGACCTAACACCTATACCAGTCCTGAAAAGAACTTTTGTGTACCAAATAGCTAGCGTTTTCTCTGTCCCTACTCCACACAGGATCCTTTCCCTACAGTGACAGAAGAAAGAATGTAAAATGGCCACCGGATCGGGTGTATTTATAGGTTAGGGGGAATGTCCAAGTGTCCATGAGCTGTCATGTCTCAATTGGTTGTCCTGTAACACATGATAAACGTGTCACGAAAGGTTAAAGTTCTTGTATACATTAAACACGTAAGTCCGCCGGGGCGAACGACGGAAAAAGGCGTTCGAACCCGCGGACGGCGAAAGTCGGAAATTCGCCGCGAAACGACCGCCGGGCGAACCGTTCGGCCATCACTATTAGGGACCGCACTTTGCAGAGGGGCCTTGACGTGACAGTGCGGCTTCACATATATTTGCATCCAATGTAAATTGCGGAAACAGTTTAGCCTTTTTTTCTTTATATTAAGCTGGCTAGCTGGTAAGTATGCTGGGGAAATTTGTGTTTTGGATTGTTCTGTGAACTGCCATGCTTTAGTGCCAAATCACACCATTGTGTTGTGGTAAATGTGCATTACCACAACCTATGTTTTTTTAATTCACGTTACAAGCATCAGTGTGTTGCAGTGCCATCCATCGTCAATGGTACCCCAACACATTGACCCAACGCACTTCCAACACACATGCAGTGCAATTCAACACAATCCAGTTTAACGCACTACAATGCATTGTGGTGCATCATGGCAGAAGAAATTATGTATATACTTTATTGTTATATTGTGCAAAACATTTAATAAAATTAAATAAAAATAAATAGTGTGTGTAAGAATTATTTTTTTCTTTTATTCGTTCTAAACACAATGCACCAGAACACAGGTCTGATTCCAACCTTGTAGCATCTAGTCAGAGCAGGTGCACCTCCGATGACTGTTAAGCCAGCCATAGATGGTTAGATTTAAAACCAGTGGTTGCAGGAAAGAAAATAGGTGCATTCCCCCATCAACACTGATGTTGATGGGGAATCCATCCCATGGAGCTATCGTGTTCTCTTCATGAGGAGAGCCACAGTGATTATTGCTTAACCTCTAGCAATGATCTCATGAAAAATCCAACAGGCTAGTTGTACCCAAGTGGATCATTCAATAAGCTTGGGTGCAATCAGCCTGCCCATACATGGTTTGAATCTCGGACAGTTCAGTAGGAACCGCTTCACCTTAAACTGAAGAGAGAGTCCTCTACCCTTTTATTTTTAAGGGCCCGATAGAACCCAGAGGTAGACGGGTGTAAATGGACACAAGTCTGTGTACAGCTGCTTGTCCATAGGGATGAATGGACCTTCCAATCAAGTCAGCCATAAAAACTGATAGGTGGACCTGATTGGAATGCCCATCTGAAAATGTTTTATAATAGACTTCCCTTTTCCCATCCTCCTTTCATGCGAACCTGCCACCTGATCTGTGGGCCCGTGACACACGGTGCTAGATGTCATCCCTGGGCCAAAAATACACAGTGTGGGATGCCATTTGTGCACAGGGGCCTGTTATACCTGGAATAACAGCACAGGGTATTTACAGAGGCAAACTAAAGCCAGTCATACATGGATTCAAGTTCAGCAAGGATCAGGATCAGTGCAGCTACAACAATGGTCTTGGTATTATTCTTTTTCTCTGAGCGTTTCGCTATTTGGGGAAAAATGGTCCAAGTGGCTCTACAGCCTCTCGGTCATTTTTACAGATGGAGCAAGGGGGACTCCCTCGACCTTTACTGGGCTCTCCTGTCCCATCGGGAGCCCACTACCGATATAACCGCTCTAATCGCAATCACTGTGAAAGAGTTTCTTCCCCTCTTCTGTTACATTACTTTTGTTTTGATTAGAAGCCATTACTGGTTTGTACAGCATCTGATCAAACTGATCTTGCTTTGATCACATTCTTTGGAGGCAAAAGGAGAGATATGGGCTTAAAAACTGGATATGTCACAGCCCATGAATGTTGTTAATCCCTTGTGATAGCAATAAAGTTGATCCAAAAAAAAAAAATGTAAGTGCCCCATACACCCATGCTCATGCACAAATGTAAACATGCATGTAGGTCCTGCATACTTATGTAAATAGTGATCGCACCACACAAGGCATAGCTTGAAGCTTGTGGGCCCCGATGCAAAGGTTGGCCTGGACCCCCCCCCCTCATTACCACCCACCACTTCAACCGTGCGTGCAGAAACACCCACTGCATGCCAAGATACCCAAAGTGGCTTAAGAGTTTTGAGTTCCTCTTTACATGAGAGGACAGTGATTACCGTTGGAGAATCAGAGGACAGGGACCCCTGGCAGGTCACTTGACATTGCTCCTTTCCCATCTCAGCACTGTATACAGTTCCTCGGCCCCCACACTACACAGGTCTGAATTCACATTCCTTTACACGCAGTCTCTCAGTCTTCACAGGGTGTTTCTGGCTTTTATGTTGTCCTTCTGACTTGCGAAATTCTCTGGTCAGAACGGCAGTGTAGTTGCAGTAGGCAGATACACCCTGTGCAGATCATGGCTGACTGGCTGTGTTGTAAAGGAATGTGATTTCAGCCCTGCAGAGGAGGAGCAGTATAGAATGCTGTAATGGGAAAGGAGCTCAGCAGCCAGGCATAGTATCCAGGGCAGAGGGGTGGTCAGGGGGCTTTGGGGGGGTGCAACTTAGATCTGGGAGGGCAAAGCCATGTGACATAAAATCTGGAGCCTGTAGCCCTTCAGGGGCCCCCTGATGAGGTGTTAAGGGATTTGTTTTAGCAATTTCTGAAGGTTTCTCTGTGAGTGTTGGAAGGTGTTGGGGGAAGGTCACCTCCCGGAGGTGTATATCTTTTCCCCAGTTGTCGGGGAAGTGGGGGTAAGCAGACATCCCCGAGTGGGGGCATACAGAGTATCCCAGCTGGTGACTAGAAGACACATGAAGGTCCCATCATGGCTATAGGACAGCAGCAGTCTCCTCCTCTTGCCTCGCTAAGCACGGTTACCATTCCATGTTGCCAGCACACAACACAGACACTTCCCCATCCTGGGATTGTTCTTACCTCATGCTCCTCTCCATTCAGGAAATGCTTCACAGCCAATGAGATTGGAGGGGTGTCAATTGTGGAAGGCAAAATGGAAACCCAGTACTGGAGCGTGGCTGTGGGGCCCTATGGCAGATCAGAGCTGGACTTTGTGGAGGATATGATAATATGGCAGGGAGGCTGCTGGGGCCCCCTGAAGCTAGGGACAGGGTTGCCATTGTGACCCCTGCAACCCCTTATGCTATGCCCATGGCACCACACATGTGAGGTATCGCTGTGAATGTAAGAGCAAGCACACTATTATTTAATGAATTACACTAATTAATTTATTAAAAAAACATTTAAAATTAGAGTACCTTAAGAATGAAATGAATAAATCCGGAACTGGTTTAGAAATTATGGGGATTTAACACCATGATAGATTATGCCCTTTTATTTTGATTAGTAAATAACCCATCTATAATCAAAAAATCTAAGAACAAATTCAAATCTAAATTGATTTTAGAGATTGATGGTCCACACTATCCTAGAGACACATTCATGTTATAGGTACCTCATCCCCTAATATTTTGAAAATACTATATTCGGGAAAGGGGAAGGAAAGAGAGGGAAAAATGCAGCAGGGGATTTTTGTGCGGTACAATTTACAAAAAAGCAAAATATTTATAAAAATTCATTGAATTTTATTTCAGATATATTAAAAATATTATATCAATACATTAAACACGACTACACGGATAGTACAAAATTTGCACATTCATAGCTACAAGGTATAAGGGATCCTAAAAATATTAGTTGGTTGCACTTCTTCCCGACATGTTTCGCTGTGTGCTTCTTCAGGGGAGTGTGCAGCTAGCAATAACATACAAAAAAGAGCATTTTTATATGTGCATATAAAATATACAAATACATAAGTCAATGCTATACAAAATTTATAATACATGATGTTCTCAGTATGCTTGGGCCAATAAGGAGCAATGCTTACCCAAATGGAGGAATATAGGCAACGCAATACAGAGGCCGTTCCAAAGTATGGTAAAAAATGGCGAAATAATTGGAGTAGGATCAATTGAAGACCTCCCAGGCCCAATGCAGGGCACAGATGGAGGAAAGCGGACGCTACAAAAATAATACAACAATTTAAAAAAAATAATAATTAATATTTAATTCTACTATAATAATAATAAAGAAGTCCTTTATGACATAAGAAGGTCGGGGCTGAAAAGCCTCCTTTTTGGGAATACATATTTCTGATAGTTTATGAAATGCGCCTTTAAATTAGCATTATGGTTAAATGAAACCAGCTATACATATGATTTTTGAATTTTAAATTTTAAATTAAGCATGTATTTTATATTGTATAGAACCGATGTATAAAAGAAAAGTGAATACATTGTTTCAAATAATTTTACCTGCAGAGGAAATGAAGAATCAAGGGATTGTTTGTTTGATAATAAAGTGCTGTACATATGCAGTGAATCGCCAAAGGCAGGTTAGCCAATTCGTTGGACTGCCTTTTATAAGCTGCAGAGTGCAGCTTACTACTACCCCTCAGAGCCTACTGAACCTAAGAACGAATGCAAAGAGAATGAATAGAAGTATTGGGACATATGGTAAGCATAAAATCCTATTGAGAAAATGTATTAGTATATACCTGAGCCAAGAGATCCGGCGTGGATACGCTGCCTGTATAGTGTCTGTAGTCTATGTGTGAAAACGACAGCGCCGCCTTTTATTTCCTCCATCCATCGAGCCGGCGTCTGACGTCACCGGCTCGATGCGGACAAATAGGGGGGAGGCCAGTGCGCACGCGTAGGGTCCGCAGCGTCGGCCTCCATACTACAATCCCCACAATTCCCCAGTGCTGACGTGAATGTTAGCTTTGATGGACAGCTACGGAGATGGGGCTGTAGAGGCTCTCCGCCCAAGAAGGGGGCGGGAAAGGGAAAAGCCATTGCAGGAGCAGATGTAAAAACGGCGCCTTGGGCTTCTATCCCTTGCGGGATTGCGTGCTCACAACCTGTCTCAGACTTTAAGGTAGCAGCTGATGATTTATACAGACGGCTTAGAGCACGAGGATATAGTCATGCATCTTTGAAGAAGTCATATAACAGAGTAAAAAGTAAAGACAGGACCTCTCTTCTTTTTTCTAATAAATCCAAAAATATAGAGGATAAAGTACGCATTGTTACAAGATACTCTAATCAACACCATTTATTTCGTACCATAATTCAGAGGTTTTGGCCGCTCCTAAATTGATTTTAGTTTAAGAAATAAATTATAGTTTAAAAATTATTTTTAACTGGAAAATGATTTTTAATTAAAATGAAAATCTGTGTATATATTTCACAGAAGCATCTATAGTAAGTCCATCCGTACGTGTGTCATTCTTTTTATATGATTGTTCTTATGTAATTACTTTTATGCACACTACTCTACGATCATCATTGATCTTATGTGTGTACTCGGATGTGGTTCTTTTATACAGGATCGTCTCTGGTTTTCCTTTATATAGATAATTCTATGTATCCAACCTCTTCTAACAATGCATGAATAGTAGAGCGTAAGTTATCTAATTCACCACAGGGGGCGCATCCATGTAATTGATATAATCTGATTAAGTGTCACTTACAAAGCAATTGATGTCCAATTCGATATTCAGGCCCCTAGGACTCAAAACATCAACTAAATATATCCATTGAGTCTCGTGTTTTGACAATTCCCGTACCATATTGATTCCTCTCCAATAGGGTTTGATTTGTTCAATTCCCCAAAATTGGAGACCAGTGGCATCCATATTATGTTTTAGTTTGAAATGTAATGACACATTATGATCTTTGAATCCAATTTTAATATTATGAATGTGTTCAGCGATTCTCACTCTTAATTTTATTTTTGTCCTTCCAATATACATCAACCCACAAGGGCATTTTAAAGCATATACAACGTGAGTGCTGTTACATGTAATAAACTGATGTTGAACACTTGATTATTTGATGGAGAGGAAAAATTGTCTAAGGATCTAACTGGCCTAGAGATTTCTCAGCAAGCTTTGCATCTCCAGCAAGCAAAAAAGCCATTTAGATCCCAAAGAGTAGGTGGAGATTTCGGGGGTTCAACCACTTTTTTTATAATTTTGTCACCGAAATTTGGGGCCTTCCTATAAATAAATTGAGGTTGAGATGGTAATGCAGGATTTCATTTTTTTATCTAGCAAAAGGACATGCCAATGCTGCTTGAAGTTATCTTCTACCTCTTTGTATTGCATATGAAAATCCAAAATGAATCCCCATGTGTTATTATGTTTGACTACGACTTGATCTCCTGATCCCATTTCGGTTTTAGTTGTGCCACATCCGGAAAAAATGGTTTATAAAAAGGAATCCCCTGGGGGTGGATTTTAAAGGCACATACAACTTGATTGAAAAACAATCAAAAATATTTTATTACATAAAACAAACAAGGAAGTAACATACAATATACATACATGGACCTTTACCTCCAACAAACCCAATTTAAGTAAAGGCCCTTTAAATCTACCACACCCCTCGGTTAATTCTACTCAACCAATTAGAAACACTTCCTCTTTTCCCCGTTCTACATCTAACTCCTCGTATCAGTCGCACCCCTCACATTCCCAACCTAATCAAAAATCCAAGACCACACCGAGTACTAAACATTTATATTCCGGCGATTCCACTGAAAAGCAACAAGCTAAAAAACTCACACTCTATATGACTACACATCCACAATCTGCACCTCCATCTACATCACTTCCTGGGCAGTTGGTTACACCTTCCGGAAGGCGCTCCTAACACCCTCACTAGCACTGTAAATCAAAATCCAATTACTATTACTTCTATTGACACCATTTCCAATGATCCTTCATTTTTAGAACGAATCCTTGCGGGCACCCCCCCATAATTGTCTCAACACTTACACTCCACTAGCCCTTTAGCACCCCCTCACGAGTTATTATCTGATTTAACCATAGTTAATCTTCCTTCTTACAAGCTCTCTGTTGATGAAATTAACGTCCTGAGGAAAGGCCTCAATTTTTGCCCTAACCAAGATATTGATGTATTCGACGTATAAAGACCTTCAATTATTTGTTCTTAAATTACTTCTAAAGAAACTTTTCTCCAATAAGGAAGTTCAAACTACACCCCCCCCCCCCCCCAAGAAACACAAGCCCTGGAACAACTAGTGGCCCTTTGGAAGAAAATAATCCAATTGATCAACTGGATTTGACCTCCTTGTTGGAGGACACAGTAGATCCACAGGATATCCCTTTTAAGGTCAACTAAATCCAATCTTAAGAAGAAATCTGACTTTTGCCCTGCCCCCAGTACATGCCCTAATGCTGCAGCATTTTTGAAGCTCATCTACAATGATTTGGAAGCGTTAAAAATCCGGAAACGCAGGTCCCGGCCAACCTCAGTAGACAGGAACACATAGCCCTTAAACAACTCTCACTTAACAAAAATATCACAATTAAAACATCAGATAAGGGAGGAAATATTGTCCTTCTTGACAATACAACATACATCGAAATGTGCACTAAAATACTCAGCAACACTGACTGGTACCGTTGTGTCCCTGCCAACATTGTGAAGAAGTACACCCTTGAGTTTTATGCTATTATTGATTCGGCCTTCTCTAATCAAATTATCACCCAACAAATTTGGGAATTTGTTAAAAATAAATTTCCACGTGTTCCCGTTTTTTATGCTTTGCCAAAAATTCACAAGAATGCAAACAACCCCCCTGGTAGGCCAATTATCTCAGGAGTTGGCTCAGTCAGTGACAACTCTAGCAAATTGGTGGATGAATTTTTGAAACCATTAGTTTCCTCCTTGCCTTCCTTTGTTAAGGATACTCTTCAGTTTCTTCAAATCATTGATTCCTTAATCATTCTGGACGACGCCATCTTTGTAGCAGTGGATGCAGAATCCCTTTACAACTCAATCCCTCATGACGAGGGGATAGCAGTTGTTCAACACTTTCTATCCAAGAACCCCGAGATCGACCCGAGATACGGGGAGTTTATCGTGTCAATTTTAGATTTCATTTTACAATACAATATATTCACCTTCAACGGCTCCTACTTCTTCCAGGTGCAGGGGGTAGCGATGGGGACATGCTGTGCCCCATCCTACGCCAACCTGTACCTGGGGGAGTGGGAGGCAATGGTTCTGGATGATGAGGACTTGTCGATGTACTCGGACCACATACCACATTTGTTGGTACCGGTACATCAACGACATCTTCATCATCTGGGACGGCCCCCATGACCCGTTAGAACAGTGGCTCCTGAGAATTCACAAGAATAACTTTAATCTACATTTTACTATGAACTCCGATCCTGATCGCATCACCTTCCTTGATGTGGAGATTTACAGGGGTGAATCTGGCACAGTGTTAAATAAACCATTTAGGAAGCCAACTGCAGGCAACTCTATTCTCTACGCGTCAAGCTTTCATCCCAAACCCCTAATAAATTCCAGCCAGTACCTTCGAGTTAGGCGTAATTGCTCAGATGACGTCGTTTTTCGGGAGGAGGCCAATCAGCTCTGCTAGAGATTGCTTTTGCAGGGCTATTCCCATACCTCCCTGAAGCGCGCCTTCAAACGAGCTTGCCTTCACAATAGAATCGACCTTATACATCGCAACAAATCTAAAAAGGAAACTGAGGATATCAGAATTCTAACTAAATTTAGCAACCAACAAGAGCAGGTTAAGAAAATTATTGAAAAATACTGGCACCTTCTTACATGCGATCCGTCTCTAGGCAAATTTGTGACATCAAAACCCTCCTTTACTTTCAAACGAGCCACATCCATTGCTGACACCCTTTTGAAAAGTGAATTTCGAGACGCTACAAGTTTTACACACTGCAAATACAAAGGCACTTTTATGTGCGGTAAATGTCATAACTGCAAATTTATGTTGACACAAAAAAATCCACTTTTGCCCAATGGAAAAATCTTTCACCCAAAACACTTTGCCAACTGCCGCACATTCAGAGTAATTTATTTGCTCCTGTATGAGTGCAGTTGTTTTTTCGTTGGCAAAACCAAACAGGAATTTTGGAAACGTGCATATAGGCATATTACTAGTATGCGCACCTGTGATCCGGATCTCCCCCTAGGCCGCCACACCACCTTAGTCCATGGGGGGAAACTCCCCAAAATCAAGTTCCTCATCTTGGACAGAGTTCACTCAAACCACAGGGGGGGTGATTGGAACAAAATTCTCCTGCAGATGGAATCCAGATGCATTCACTCCTTGAAAGCTACTCAGTCTACGGGTCCTAACGACACTATTTGGTTCAAACCGTTTTTGGAAGGGTTCGTCTCAGGGGGTATAGAACAATAGGGAATTAGCTACTTACTTATGCTTATGATATTTATACCACTATCTTTTTTGTCATCTTTTGCGCTTTATACATATAAGTCACCCAATATGTACTATTATTTATTTTAATGGGGTTATTGCTAAATGAACTGTTGTATGACTGTGTTATTGTTAAACTAAGCAGTAGAGTTATATTGCACTATAATAACTGATTATTGTTCTATTTTGCCAGTGTTTGAGGCTAATAATTTTTTTTTTTGTTCTGTACCTTTTAAGGGCAAGGGAGGCCTCGAGCATTTTGTGCAACTCTATTACATGACCATTTTTTATTTTTCATTATTTGTCACCCCCAAATCCATGGTATTCCCATGGTTTATATGGATTATTTTGTCGGTTTATATGTGGATTACATCTGGGCGCCATTTGGCAGGGTTCGCCCGGCACACCAAGCCGCCTGAGATTACCTCTCTGGGCGGCTTGTGGGATGGGAACGTTGACTGGCATCTCTAATGCCGTCTGTCCTCCATCTTGCTGCTCCAGCAGACATGCGCTGTCCGCCAGACCAGTCACTGTGTGTCGGTGGGGGGAGTGGGCGGGGCCCGCTCTGGCGTCATGGTCCTCTGGCGTGTGCGCCGGGGGTGTGGCTGCGCGCGGCGCCCGGGCGCCATCTTGCCACTCAGGCGGACACACCCTGTCCGCTGTGTTGGCCTTTTGGGTGGCATCGGGTGTAGTGGGTGGGGCTCCGCCCCAGCACCTGTGCCTCTTGACGGACCACGCACACACTGCCCAGGGGGCTGACCATTGCTGGGTCTACTCTTCTTTATCAGCTGGCGCAATTATCTCAACGCCAGCTGATTAGAGTTCTCTCTTCTTATTTATTTGGCACTCTGCCATCTGGCATCCTGCAGACTTCACATGTGGAATGCCAGTCGGACGACCTGCCGGTTAATCTTTACTCCAGTGCACTTTCAAGTAAGAACCTCTTTATGTGTGTAAAAATAATAATAATAAAAACCTAAAAAATACAGCGCTGTTCCTATGTAAACTTAATGTGAAGTAATGAAACAAAAAAAAAAAAAAAATAAAAAATTGTGAATTATAAACGCAGCAGCAGCTTTAACCGTGAGATACCCACAATTCAAATAATTATTCCCAAATAAGCTGCGCTATACTGATCCGATAAATGCTATGTGAAGCAAATGAGTGAATAAATAAAGCATGAAATCAAAAAATATTAACAAAGTGCAGACAGGGAAATGCATATACTAATGTTCAAATATTAGTCCATCATCCCATCAACAAAAAATGTTTTGCTTGTAATCTCCAACGTGTTTTAAACACACCACACCGATATAGGAAAAGTGTCATCAGAGTTTGCAGGAAAAAAGAGGACTTCCACCACCAACACTACTGCCGCTTACCAGCTACACTGATCCCATCTCAGAGACCAGATATCGCCAAATCAAAAACGCTTCCTCTGAGTCAGGACTGCATGGAGGGTGTATCCTCTTTAAGCGCTTGGTTCCAATGGTTAGAAAAATCCTACGGCCACACCGCTCATTGCCCAGCACATATAATAACGAAAGGAATCGCCATAGTGTGATATAGTCACGAAATTTAATATAATAAAAAAGATTGCACTTACATCAAGTAGAAAAAACTTTGCTTTGTAAAACAAACAAATTCGCCGGCCGGCTTAGTAACGCTGCCCGTCGCTTCCGGGTCCAGCGTAGATCGCGGTCAGTACGTCGCTCCTCCCTACGCCGTTTCAATATAGGTAATGTCCCCTGGAAGATGTTACCTATAACGAAACGGCGTAGGGAGGAGCGACGTACTGACGTCACACTATGGCGATTCCTTTCGTTATTATATGTGCTGGGCAATGAGCGGTGTGGCCGTAGGATTTTTCTAACCATTGGAATAAGCGGTGTGGCCGTAGGATTCTTCTAACCATTTGAACCAAGCGCTTAAAGAGGATACACCCTCCATGCAGTCCTGACTCAGAGGAAGCGCTTTTGATTTGGCGATATCTGGTCTTTATGTGTGTGCCTTGTTCTCTGTCCTTCATATCTACATTGTACATCCGCGGTCCTTTTTTACTTGGATTGTTTACTCTCAACTACTTTAACAGTGACAAGGGGCTTTATACTCCAATATCTTTATTTTATTTTACTATTAAACACGTGTATATGCCTATGCATGCACGGAGGGGTGCATGTGTGAAGGTACTATACGTGTCTATCATTTCTCATACTCCTTTCTAATATATATCTCCTGTGCTCATTTATACTTTTGTGCCAAATGTACTCTTTGACCCATCATTATATTTTCAGCCCCAGTGTTTCCCTGCTGAATGGCTCCTTATTTACTACCTTTTCCCTGTTATTTTCCCTTTTTAGGGGTTTTCTAGGGTGGCCGTCTTTTGGAGTTCCTGTCCTTTGGACGTGGGACGTTAGGAAAAGTCCTACAAGCAGCATCTTTGGAGCGGTTTGGGAGTGCTGTATACAAAGCTTCCAAAACACCCTGCCCATTGAAATGAATTGGCAGCGCTTCCAAAGAGCCTGAAAAGTACTTCGGAAGCGCCACAACACGGGCACGTTTAACCCCCTCTTCAGCCGCTAGCGGGGGTTAAACGCGCTGCTTAAACATCACTAAAGCGCAGCTAAAATGCTCACTGCTTTAGCGTTAACACGGCCACGGCTCAGTGTGAAAGGGGTCCTAATGCTGTATGGTGCCCAGGTAAATGAGCCCTTATTGTTGAACTGTAGGCCAAATTTTTTTTAATTTTTTTTAATAGAGCAAGGGAGGGTTATAACCACCCCTGTCAGTTTTCTTTCCACATCTGTGGCTCGTTGTTGAGACTTCCTTTCACATCCTATCCCATAGCCAAATACAGGAAGTGAGAGGAAATCCCTCCTGAATGAGGGAATCCCTGGGTGTCACCAGAACTAGTGCTGCCAATCCTGTTTCGGCGTCAACCCAAAATTTGTGATTTCCTTTTACCTTCACTTTCGATGATAATGGTTAAAAATGAAAGAGTAGAGGGTGAGTCTCCCTAACAGGGTCACAGATCTGATCCCTCTCCACACTATCCAAAAAAAAAAAAAGTCTTTAATTATACATCAAGGCTGCATTTACACCTGAGCAGAGGGTATTTTTGCCAGTGATTTGCCAGTGTATTTTTAGTATGTTTTGTCGCATATATACACGTTTTTGAAGCATTTTTATATGCATTATAAGCTTCAGGAGGAGGAGAAGGAGCCTAGTTGTTAGGCAGAGAAATGCTTGAAAAATGCACATAAATACTTGTGTCACGCATATTCAGACACACCCATTGAATCTGAATAGGCTAAATCTGCATGAATCTACTTGCTCAGATTTGATTGGGTCCTTAATAAAGAATACATAAAAAAGAAAGAACACAGAAAACTATTTGTTGCTCAGAATTCCTGCTTAAAGGACAACTTTAGAACCATCTCATTAATTGCAGTCTTCCTAGTAAATTTCCATTCTTCCGACTTCCATGGTCCTCATTGGTAAGTCCTGATTGACACTACAGAGCCTTTACAAGGAAAGTGTCTCAGCCAGGTCCTCTTCCTACCATGCATGCACCCAGGGGCCCTATTCATTACTATGGATGATTCCTACCAGGGTGGATTTGAATTCACTGTGGCCGTCATTCGGCCATAGCACGGATGTCAAGTGGTTAAACAGCAACTGTCATCTCTGTCCCGCAGTGGCTCCTCCTCTGACCCGCTGTTGACTCACCGACAGTCCCATTCACTTTAATGGGACGGCTGGTGATGGGGCAGTGACACAACAAGGTGAGGGACGTGGTGGCAGCAGGTGAGTGGATGCCTGCTAACAAGTGCTGCCATGATGGATCTGAAATGACAGGTGCTCTTTAAACGTAAGGACTTATTGGTAGTTAGAGTCTTTAATATTTGAAAACAAAATGAAGGTTTCTTATTTAGAATAATAAGCTGTCAGGTTAGTAAAACAGCGATATCTGAGCCTATTCAATCATACAGTTTGTAGTGTACATAGATTTGCAAAATAATGGGATAAAGGAATATTCCTGAACTTTGTTTTATCGCCTGGTTACTGTGAATACATCAATGCAGTGCCTGTTATCTCAGCTTGCAGAGCTTGGATTCATTGAATGAGTTTATCAAAAAATTTAAATATTGCAGAATATACAGCCTCATGCTACATAACTAAGCTCCATTTCATGCTGAATAAACTAAATTATTAATGTATCCTAAATAGAAAACTATCTTTAGATAGATTTTTACCCCAAAAGCATTTTATTTAAAAGAAAATTTGATATAAAAAAAAATCGATAAAAAAAAAAAAAATCAAAAAAAAAAAATCAGATAAAAAAAAAAATAATTTATTTATATCCACTCTGATTCCTACTCTGCTGGGTGATTGGTGGCTACGAAGAGTACTGTACAGATCATCTATAGGAATTAATGGAGTGATGACACGTATGCTCGTTAGGGAGATAGAACCCAGTCAGAATGTTTTCTTTGTAAAAGCTATGAATGAAGCTATGACTGAAATAAAAAATGCTATACATGATACCGTCTGTTTCCAGAATTAACAGCATTTGTTTCTGAGTTCCCAGAATAAACTGTGTGTAAAGGCATTGGGGCGCCTGCCTTTACACACACATGACATTTAATGGCATCCCAGTCTTAGTCCATAGGAAACCATGTTATATGGACTCCAGGGCAAATCTGCAAAATGCACTAAAACTGTATAGGTGTGAATCCAGCCTTAGTCCATAGGGTTTAGTATTGCGTTGCCCACCCTTTGCAGCTATAACTGCTTCAAGTCTTCTGGGAAGGCTGTGCACAAGGTTTAGGAGTGTGTCTATGGGAATGTTTGACCATTTTTCCAGAAGAGCATTTGTGAGGTCAGGCACTGATGTTGGATGAGAAGGCCTGGCTCGCAGTCTCCACTCTAATTCATCCCAAAGGTGTTTTATCAGGTTGAGGTCAGGACTCTGTGCAGGCCAGTCAAGTTTTTGCACTGGTGCACAGACATGTTGGAACAGGAAAGGGCCATCCTCAAACTGTTCCCACAAAGCTGGGAGCAGAAATTGTCCAAAATGTCTTAATATGCTCACGCCTTAAGAGTTTCCTTCACTAGAACTAAGCGGCCAATCCCAACCCCTGAAAAACAACCCCACACCATAATCCCCCCCTCTACTAAATTATTTGGACCAGTGCAAAAAGCAAGGTCCATAAAGACATGGGTGAGTGAGTTTGGGGTGGAGGAACTTGACTGGACTACACAGAGTCCTGACCTCAACACCTTTGGGATATATATGTGAGTTGAGACTGCGCTCCAGGCCTTCTCGTCCAACATCAGTGCCTGACCTCACAAACGCACTTCTGGAAGAATGGTCCAACATTCCCATAGACACACTCCTAAACCTTGTGGACAGCCTTCCCAGAAGAGTTGAAGCTGTTATAACTGCAAAGGGTGGGCCAACTCAATACTGAACCCTGCAGACTAAGGCTGGATTCACACCTATACAGTTTTAGTGCATTTTGCAGATTTGCCCTGGAGTCCATATAACATGGTTTCCTATGGAACCCGTTCTGTAGTGCAAATCTGCAAAATGCAAAAAGCATATAAAAATGCATAGATGTGAATCCAGCCTTAGACTGGGAGGCCATTAAAGTTCATGTGCTGTAAAATTTTCGGTAGTATCAATGACTATGGTGGTTGTATTTTGCTCCTACCTTAAATGGACTTCTGTCGTTTACAATTTGCTTTTGTTCATGTACGTTCACATATTACGCTTTTTACCTTTGTTGAAAATCAATGACAACTAATAAAAATTGCTATTTAAAAAAAAAAAAAAAAAAAAACAAGTTAATGTGCGTGTAAAGGCAGCTGTCACAATACTTTTGACAATATATTGTATTTCTGTTACCTGTTGATCCTGTCAATTGATCATATATTTTTCTTCCTATAACGTGACAACTCTGCAGTGAGATCATGTACTATATATATTGTACAAAATCTCATATATATAAATATATATAATAATATGTATTATAATAATAATGTACCATCACCCTGTGAGACAGAAGAGTCTAAAGCCCGTACACATGGGCTGAATGGTGGGCAGCATCGCTTGGTCCACTAGAAACCGGTCCAACAGAAGGCGGCCAGCTTCTATTAAAGGGGCATGGCAGTCCCCCCTGTCAGAACACAATAGCACAGCAGGGGAGATAGCTGTACTAACATCTCTTAGTTAGTACATCGGCTCCTCTGGAGCTGTCAGGTTTTTTTTTTTGTTCAGCTCTGAAAGAAAAAATGAGTAGTGTGTACTAGACTTTAGATGGACATGTTGTTTTGAGTTGATGGGGCCTATTTCCCCCTGCTTGCAATGCAAATTTACACTTTGAATTTAGGGGATTGTAAACACACACACCTGAGCAGCGTTTCTAACTGCAAAGGCAATGGATTGGGGTGTACATATGGCCACAATGCTTTCCACTGCGGCGCGACCAAATTTATCCGCAATGTCGCTCATGGCAGCCAATAGCGACTGCCAGATGCAACTCAACCAACTAAATGGGGTGGTGGGGTTTTTTAGGGGGTAAAACAGGCAACATAATGCCTCCTCAACACCTGTTAAACACCCTCCAAAGATCAATCCAATACTGATTGCTCTTCAGAGAGCAACACGAGTGTAAACAAGCCATGATTCTGCGAATTCAGATCTATGCAGTGCCTTGACATGCATTGGCTGAAAACATTCAGAGTTTTGAATCCACTGATGCTTTTGATGAGCTTTTCATGGGAGTTTCAGCACACGTCAATGCATGCCAAACATACCTGTCCAAGGTAATGACAAAAGAACACAGAAAACAACAGACACGCAAATGTGAAGTCAGCCTAAGCGATACTCAAATTAAAACTGGAACTGAAGTCTAAACTAAAGTGGAGCTCAGCCCAAAAGTGGAAGCTCTGCTTGTTCACACCAGACCCCCCCCCTCCCCACCCCTCTCCTCCACTGCCACATTTGGCACTTTTTGTCAAAACCAGGTACCCGCTCCCACTTCCCGGATAAGATCGCTGCACAACGATCGCTGTGATCTACGTAAATGATGCCCCCGGTTGTCTTCTGGGAGGCACAGGTCCCAGAAGACAGTGGGACCATTCAATAAGGACAGCGCAACTCTCACATGCACAGTAGGAAACAGGCTGTGAAGCCACAAGGCTTCACTTCCTATTTCCCTTAATAAGGATGCCGGCCAGGGCCATCTTTAATACAGGGCAAAAGGGGCAGCTGCCCTGGGCCCTGTCATAGTTGTGGGGCCCGAAACAGCTGCCTCATACTTGCCAACTATCCCAGTTTAAATTCCCTTGTTCCTTGAAGTTTTAGTCTTGTGCTGTGTCCCGATATCTCAGTGTGAAGTGCTGCTACTAATGCTGCCCAGCTCTGGCCTATTGTTGTGTACAGATGACTCACCTGCAGACCCGGTGTAAATAACCGGCATTCATATGTAAATATCGGCAGCATTATTAAGTAAATACCTGCGGCCGATGGCATTGATTTGTAAATAAAAGCGGCATTCATATGTATATCATGCTCCCCTGCAGTGAGGAGATGATGTGCTGTAACCTCTAGCAACTAATAAGTGAGCCATAATGTGTGCTGTAACCTCTAGCAACTAGTCAGTAAGCAGTAATGATATACTGTAACTGCTGTCGACCAATCGCAATTGCTGCCTGATCTGATACAGTAAACTGGTTTTAAGTCTAGCTGCTATTTATTGTATGTCTCAGAGCAGGTGGAGAGAGAAATTACATGGGGGCGGGCCCCCAGAATTTTTTTGCCCAGGGTCCAATCAATATTAAAGATGGCCCTGATGCTGGCACCTACACCCAAAGCTGATGGATAAATCGGCTAGGGGTGCCGACCTGGTAGGATACCAGGACAGGTAAGTATGCTTATATTAACAGCCAGGAGCTACACTATTTGTAGCTCCTGACCAGGGTTGCCAACAGCCAGTAAATTTACTGACAGTTTGTAAAAATCTGTGATTTTTTTATAACTGGCAGTAAATATCAGGGGCTGATAAGTTCATGCTGTGTTGACTTTTTAAGTGTAAATCAAGCAAATGACTGTGGTATAGGTATTGTTGGTGTTTTCATATATGTTTATACTGTTCAAATATGCACTGTTTTAGTTTTCAATAGGAGTTCTGTAATTTCTCAGGTTGCCAGTAAAAAATGTGCTCCGCCAGTAATTGTAAAAATAGTGTGGGAGGATGGAAACCCTGTTCCTGACTTTTCATTTTTTTTTATTTATACAGGCTGGAAACCCTCTTTATAAAAATTAATAAATATGTGCAGGGAGAATTTTTATTGCAGACACACACAATTAGGTTGATTAATTAACGGAAATATACTATACACTGCAAGTCCACTTGTTCTAGATCTCAGGCCGCGTACACACGCGGGGACTGTTCGCTCAACTTTGTCCGTCAAACAGTTTCAGCGGACAGTCCGCTCAAAATTAGCATGGACGGACTTGCCCACACACGACGAACGAACAGTCCGCTGAAACCGTGCGCGATGACGTGAACGGCACGTACGACGGGACTAGAAAACGACGTCCTATACACTGCAATGCAAACTTCGGCGTGTAAATCCTTTCTGAGCATGCGCGGAACTTAGTTTGACGAACAAGCCTACACACGAGGGGACTGTTCGCTGAAACAAAGTTTCAGCGGACAGTTTTTCGGAATTTCCGAAAAACTTTGTTCAGCAGACTGTCCGCTGAAACTGTCCGCTGAAAGCTCACACACGAGCGGACTGTCCGCCGAAACACTGTTCAGCGGACAAAGTTGAGCGAACAGTCCCCGCGTGTGTACGCGGCCTAAGGGGAAGCTCTGAAATGAGAGGAAGCTCTGCTGATTTCCTTCATTTAGTCTCATTTGTATATAGCACAAAAAATAAAAAACTGCAGAGTTGATCAAATCCCACCAAAAGAAAGCTCTATTTATGTGGCAAAAAAAGGACCTACATTTTATTTGCGTACAGCATTGCCTGACCGCGCAATTGTCAGTTAAAATAAGTAGTGCAGTGCTGTATTGCAAAACATGATCTGGTCATGAAGGGGAGTAAATCTTCCAGAGGGCATGTGGTTCATTTATATATATATATATATATATATATATATATATATATATATATATATATACATATATACATTTTTTTTTAATAAGCGTACAGGGGTACTCTAAGGGGGGGAGAGGGGATCCAAGTTCAGAATAGGGCTTTACAATTAATGCCAGCTAACACTTTTCGGCAGTTTTTAATATTTAACAAAATCAGTTTAAACCACATGAATTAAAGCTGACTGCTGTATACACCCTGCCAGTGTTATATTGTTTGTTTGACATTCATGGAAATTTGGATAAAAATAGAAAGTACAGCATGTAAAATAAAATATAGGAATTCAAATACTGAATACCATCATTACAGATATTAGGGCTGGTTACACACCACAAAAGCACACTCCAGATCCATTCCGCGTGTTTTTTTTATGCGTTTTTGGTGTGTTTTTGATGTGTTTCTGCTTTCCGGATACATTCCAGATGCTTTTTCTATTCATGCTTCTTCTTTTTTTTTCCAATGTACTGGGGGCGGATGTGTTTTCGATTTGTTCCAGTGCATTGCGGTGCTTTTTTGAAGCGTTTTAATGCGTTCCAGTACAGTCCAGTGTAGGAAAAATGCAGCATGTTCTACTGATTGCATTGGTGTGAACTATGCCCTTGGAGACCATATAACCTACTAGTCATGCTCTTCTGATGTATAAAAAAAATGCACTGGACTGCATGTGGTGTGTACTGGCCCTGAAAGTATAAAAAAATGAAAACTTTTTTTTTTTAATAACCCTTTCTTATTTATTTATTTATTTTTTTAAAAGGTTTTGCCTTTAGATTTACTTTGACAACAAAACTCTTTGATCTAGGTGGCATTTCATTTTCCTATGCAGGTTGCAGTTTGCATATTGCAGGTGCATTTTTCATTTTTCAATACATGCTTTTGATCCATTTAAGTCTAAGGAACCAAAAACCAGAAAAAAGTCCCTGGCCATTTCCATAAAATGCACAGATGTGAACCTAGGAAACCATGTTAATTGGACTGTAGTGTGTTTCTGCAAAACTGAAAACGCACTAAAAAATGCATAGGTGTGAGCCAGGCCTAAAAGAATGTAGCACATCAGCATCAGGTGAAATGGGCAGCTTTACATCTCAAAATGCCAATGAAAGGAGTAATTGCTTGGCATGAATTCTGTACATGATCCCCAATTTTCTGCATATTAGCAATTTCGGAGTCATTTAAAATTGGCATTGTCTTTTTGTCTAAAATTGGCATCGTCGTCTTGTCTAAAATTGGCATCGTCTTCTTGTCTTGTTTTCTCTCTAGTGTAAAGCTTGCTTGTGGGCTAATGAATCTAATAGATTCCACCATCCATGCTAAACTGCGTGGATGAAGGAATCTGCCTTTGCCAGCTATTGTATTTAGCAGCCATCAGGATCCATGGATCCTAATGGCTGATTGGATGCAGGATCCATGGATCCCCCTGATTGGATGCAGTCACTGTTGGGCCTACAATTTTACAATTTTCCATCTTGCTTCAACAAAAGTCAATTTAAAAACACACAAATATTCTTGTTGTGCTAGATGGTGTCAACAGAGCCACTCATATCTCAAATTTTGGACGACTCCAAATTTTGGACAGAATTCCAGCAGTGTAGGGCCAGCTTAAAAGTGATATTTTTATTATAATAAAGATGTTATACTTACCTGCTCTATATTGCACAGAGCAGTCCCTTACTTCCTCTTTGGTGTTCTGTGCATGTGTACTTTAGAGCCGGGCTGTCTGTGTCTATGGACATGCCCCCCTGATCCCTCCTCATAGGAGTATGACTGACAGCAGCAGGGGTCTATGGCTTCCACCACCCTCAGTGTCTCCTCTGAGACCAGGAAGAGAGGAGAGCGGTGCTGCAGTCAAACAGAGCTAAAGTGGTGACACGAGCCAGGTACGTGCGTAGGGATGGAAGTGGGTAGTGCAGAGTTTTTTGACCTTAATGCTGAGAATGTCTTAAAGAAGAACTGCAGTCTGCTCACATAGTTTGTAATAAAAACATCTTTGCCATTCTGAAGCTTCCCTCCAACCACTTTGCATATTATTTTATATATACTGTGAATCTGTACTTGCTAAATATGCTGCAGAAATCTCCCTTCGCTGAGTCTGGCTGCAACCATTTTAACTGTGGGCAGCGCTGCTGCCTGTTCACTTCCTGGATTTACACAGAGGCACACCTCCAGCTCTGCAGCACTCATTGGCCCTCTTTTGACTCATCCCTCCTCCCTTCCTGGCAAACTCTCACCAGAGTGAGACAGAGAGCTGTGCATGATGTCATAAGCCTAGGCTAATGACCAGACAAGAAACAGGAAGTTGGCTGTATAACGTATTTACTATCCGAAGTTAAAACAACAATGGCAGAGGATTTAATAGATGGAAAGATGAAAAAATTACTAAAGTTCCACTTTAAGGTAAAAAATTTTAATAAAGACTTGAACCACTTTAATGTATGTTATTTATGCATTGTTCATAGTGCTGTTACTATGGTAAAGGTTTATATTTAATAGTCATCTGATTTTTACAACTTAACCACTTGCCTCCCAAGCCAATTCTGACACTTCTCTCCTACATGTAAAAATCATACTTTCTTTGCTATAAAATTACTCAGGGCCCCCAAACAATATATATATTTTTTATCAGAGACCCTAGGAAATAAAATGGCAGTTGTTGCAACTTTTTATGTCATGCAGCAATTTTTGGGAAAAAACACTTTCATGAATTAAAAAATTAAAAAAACAAAACAAAACACAAAAGACCCCACATCTCTCCTCTAGGCTGGAAAGCCTGAAGCGATGATCTCAGCGTAGGGGCATCGATAGTTTCAAGAAACTATTAGATAAGCACCTGAACGACCACAACATACAGGGATATACACTGTAGTACAGACATATAATCACACACATAGGTTGAATTTGATGGACTTGTGTCTTTTTTCAACCTCACCTACTAGGTAACTATGTAGGGTTTACAACTGCCTTGGCCGGACGTGACATCAACTGCCTTGGCCGGACGTGACATCATAACGTCACGCCCGGCCTCCGAGAGTCATAGAGATGACTGGGGACCATCTGGCCTTGGTCAGCTCTATGGTGAAATTTCTTCTCTGGCTTGCCGATCGCATGAGCGAGACCTAAGAAGTATCGGAGAAGAACAGGAGGGTGGCAGGATTGAGGGGGGAGGATGCCCCCTCCTGCCACCTGTAAAAATAATCAAGAGGCTGAACATCCACTATGAGGCCGCGTACACACGCGGGGACTGTTCGCTCAACTTTGTCCGTCAAACAGTTTCAGCAAACAGTCCGCTCAAAATTAGCATGGACGGACTTGCCCACACACGACGAACGAACAGTTTGCTGAAACCGTGCACGATGACGTGAACGGCACGTACGACGGGACGGAAAATACGACGTCCTATACACTGCATTACAACTTTCGGCGTGTAAATCCTTTCTGAGCATGCGCGGAACTTAGTTTGACGAACAAGCCTATACACGAGGGGACTGTTCGCTGAAACCAAGTTTCAGCGGACAGTTTTTCAGAATTTCCGAAAAACTTTGTTCAGCAGACTGTTCGCTGAAACTGTCCGCTGAAAGCCCACACACGGGCGGACTGTCCGCCGAAACACTGTTCAGCGGACAAAGTTGGACGAACAGTCCCCGCGTGTGTACGCGGCCTGATTGTTCTAACGGTGCAGGGAATCATTGGCTGAAAAGAATGATATCTGAAGGATGGCTGCAGCTGCACCCATCGTTCAGATATCACCACTTCAAGTCCCCGACATCATCTGACGTGAGCCCGGGTAAAGTGGGTAAAGTGGAAGTAAAGGCAAAACCTAATTAACTTTAAACCTACTCTCAGACAAATCCCAAACCTAATCTATCTATTGCACAGATGGAAAGGGCTGCAAGGGCTGGGACAGTGATAATAATGGGGGATTTTAACTACCCAGAAATTGACTGGAGTAATGGCACTGCTGGGACAGTTAAAGGGCAAAAAATGATAAACCTATTACAGGACAATTTTATGGTCCAGTTTATTGAGGCCCCAACTAGGAATGAAGCTCTGTTGGACCTGGTAATCTCAAACCATGCAGAGCTTATTACTAATGTCCAGATAAAGGAACACCTGGATAGCAGTGATCATAACATGATTTCCTTTGATGTTAGCGCTAAACAAGAAATACATACGGGTAAGATAAAAACACTTAACTTCAAGAGAGCAAATTTTCCAAGGATGAGGGCTACTCTCCAGGACTTAGACTGGGAGAGAATATTCGCTTCAATGGGCACAGAACAGAAATGGGAATTCTTCAAAAAGACTGTTTGGGACCTCACTGCAAAGTATATTCCCGTGGGCAATAAGTTTAAAAGGCTAAAAACAAAACCTATGTGGCTCACAGCCAAAGTTAAAAAAGCTATAAACTATAAGAGAAGAGCTTTTAAAAAATATAAAAATGAAGGATCACTAGTGTCATTTAAATGTTACAAAGAATTTAACAGAATATGTAAAAAGGAGGACATGGCTTGGAGCGAGGAGGTGAGAGATCCCAGCCCAGCCAGATGCGAGCCCCCGGGGCGGTAGATCGGAAGCGGTGCAGCAACATCCCGCTGCCTTGTGCACAGCAGAGTGCTTCTCCAAGCTTAACAGTAACGGGACGTTGACCCCCCCCCTCTCCCCCACACTGGCTGACACCCCCATCCTCGCATAGGGGCTGCGGAGGAACCATCAGGGGATCTCAGGAACCCGGAAACCAGCAGGAGAGAGTTACAGCGGACAAAAAGGAAGAAAAGGACGGTAACAGTATCAGTATAACAATGTTATTGTTGTGCAATATATATATATATATATATATATATATATATATATATATATGTGAAAGAGAACAGCGTGAAATGGGATCCGAGAGCACAATGTTGTAGCAAAATGTGGGGACGAACAGATATGCCGGCAAGGGAAGTTTCATACAGGCATGTTGATGAAGCCTTTTATGTTTTGCTTTTATTTGTTGCTGTATGCTACTGCTGAGAGTAGTGGACTTGTCTGTGAGCGACATTTCCTGGAAGACCAGTCCACACACATGAGCGCACGGATACAGTGGAATTAGACATAAATTTATTTTTCCCCCACTCATTTTCTCACCTTATCGCTCACCGGGCTGACCAGATAAGAGGATCTGATTTAAAGCTTCCTCCAGGAGAGGCTGCAGCAAGGGCGAATAAACCTCAATAGAGATTGTAGTTCCGCCATACATGCTCATGACTGAATGTAATGTCAGCTATATCTCAGATCGGAACTCTGCAAGGCACCTCCCTGAGATGTTGGTAGGCTCGCTGGATAGATATACAGTGGTGTGAAAAAGTGTTTGCCCCCTTCCTCATTTCCTGTTCCTTTGCATGTTTGTCACACTTAAGTGTTTCCGAACATCAAACCAATTTAAACAATAGTCAAGGACAACACAAGTAAATACAAAATGCAATTTGTAAATGAAGGTGTTTATTATTAAAGGTGAAAAAAAATCCAAACCATCATGGCCCTGTGTGAAAAAGTGATTGCCCCCTAAACCTAATAACTGGTTGGGCCACCCTTAGCAGCAACAACTGCAACCAAGCGTTTGCGATAACGTGCAATGCGGCTTTTACAGCGTCCTGGAGGAATTTTGGCCCACTCATCTTTGCAGAATTGTCCTAATTCAGTTACATTAGAGGGTTTTCGAGCATGAACGGCCTTTTTAAGGTCATACCACAACATCTCAATAGGATTCAGGTCAGGACTTTGGCTAGGCCACTCCAAAGTCTTCATTTTGTTTTTCTTCAGCCATTCGGTGGTGGACTTGCTGGTGTGTTTAGGATCATTGTCCTGCTGCAGAACCCAAGTTCATTTCAGCTTGAGTACACGAACAGATGGTCGGACATTCTCCTTCAGGATCTCTTGGTAGACAGCAGAATTCATAGTTCCTTTTATCACGGCAAGTCTTCCAGGTCCTGAAGCAGCAAAACAGCCCCAGACCATCACACTACCACCACCATATTTTACTGTTGGTATAATGTTCTTTTTATGAAATGCAGTGTTCCTTCTACGCCAGATATACTTGGACACACAAAGAGTTCCACTTTTGTCTCATCGGTCCACAGAATGTTGTCCCAAAAGTCTTGGGGATCATCAAGATGTGTTGTGGAGAAATTGAGACGAGCTTTGATGTTCTTTTTGCTCAGCAGTGGTTTTCTCCTTGGAACTCTGCCATGCAGGCCATTTTTGCCCAGTCTTTTCCTGATGGTGGAGGCATGAACGCTGACCTTAACTGAGGCAAGTGAGACCTGCAGTTCCTTGGACGTTGTTGTGGGGTCTTTTATGACCTCTTGGATGAGTCGTCGCTGCGCTCTTGGGGTAATTTTGGGCGGCCGGCCACTCCTGGGAAGGTTCACCACTGTTCCATGTCTTCGCCATTTGTGGATAATGGCTCTCACTGTGGTTCGCTGGATTCCCAAAGCTTTGGAAATGGCTTTATAACCCTTTCCAGACTGATAGATCTCAATTACTTTCTTTCTCAATTGTTCCTGAATTTCTTTGGGTCTCGGCATGATGTGTAGCTTTTAAGGATCTTCTGGTGGACCTTACTGTGTCAAGCAGCTCCTATTTAAGTGATGCCTTGATTGTGAACAGGTGTGGCAATAATCAGGCCTGGGTGTGACTAGAGAAATTGAACTCAGGTGTGGACAACCACAGTTATAGTATGTTTTTAACAAGGGGGGCAATCACTTTTTCACACAGGGCCATGATGGTTTGGATTTTTTTTCACCTTTAATAATAAACACCTTCATTTACAAATTGCATTTTGTGTTTACTTGTGTTGTCCTTGACTATTGTTTAAATTGGTTTGATGTTCCGAAACACTTAAGTGTGACAAACATGCAAAGGAACAGGAAATGAGGAAGGGGGCAAACACTTTTTCACACCACTGTATACTGTCTCCGCAAAGATAAAATGAACAGTGTATGGTAGACTACCTCAATTGCTTGCTGTATGGCATATACAAAACAGCACGGTGGAAAAGTTGCATGATTTGATTCAAGGGAACTATTCTCAGGTCTATTCGTATCTTTCCTAGGACATGGCAAACCTTCTCAATGGGACTGTATATCTCAGCGTTGTTTAGAGGAAGTACCTAAGTGGATATATGTATTCCCCCCGGATTTTTTTTTTTTTCTCTCTTTTTTTGTTGCCTGGAACACAAGACAGCACGGCGGTATAGCTCCACGATAACATATCAGGGTGCTATTTCTGGTGTCCTACAGGTTTTCTACGCAGAGGGAGGTCAGCTTATCCCAAGGTTGCCCTACGTTTGAGCCGACTTAAGTAAAGTGCCTCCCCGACATCTGTACCCCTACTAGACAGATACGGTAGCACGGTGGGAAACCGCTAATACAAAAATTGTGGGGGAGTATCAAATCCGCTAAGAAAGGAAGTCAGCTCTGGGGGACTCTGGGTGGATTACTAATAGGGCAAAGACATACAGCAGGAGGTCCGGTGGTTAGACCCTAAGTAAAATTGGGAAGCGAAGGGATAGACAGGACTAACAGTCGTATAGAAGGTGAACTGCAGGAGGAAGCAGCTACGCCCAGGTCCTAGGATTAAAGGGAAAGAGTCACTGGGTGCCAGGTCCCATATAAGTTTGATAGAGATTGAAACATGAGTAAAGCGGCGAATAAGGCGTCGAAAAGTGGGGCCTCACGAAATTTAAAAGATAAGGGCCTAGATACGACGATCCAACAGTACATGACACAAGGAGCAAGCCCCAAAGAATTGGGAACTGATAAGAGACAACTATCCATACAAGAACACAAGAAGGGATCAGGCAAACATAAGGGAGGAGGAGCTCATCAAGCCAGAGAGGATACAATACCAGACAGCGACTGGGAGAGCAGTAAAATGGAAGAATCAAGGATAGAAGATCATCCCCCTTCAAAGGGAGAAATGGCGGAGATGCTCCTAAAATTAGAAAACGCAATTAAAACAGATATCAGGGGACTTCGAGAGGACCTGGGAGGATTATTGGAGAGAGTAGAAGCAACAGAAAACCGCATAGACCTTCAAGCCATAGAGCTAAGCAAAGTTAAAGAGCAACTAAGAACAATACAACAAACACAAAGAAACACGCTATACAAATTGGAAGACCAGGAGAACCGAAGTAGAAGGCAAAACTTGAAGATTCGCTCGGTCCCGGAAACAAAAGGTGAAGATTTAAGATTAATATTGGACAGTATTCTCTCCCCTTGTTGGGCAAACGAGACAGGAGCCCCCCCAAGGATCGACAGAATTCACAGAATTGGTAAAGCAAGATTTGGGGTTACGGAAAGACCGAGAGATATAATAGTACGGTTTACATTTTTTGATGAGAAAGAAGCAATATGGAAAAAGCTAAGGGAAAAAACCCCACTATTATATGAAGGTAGAGAAATACAGATATTCCCAGATATTGCATCCGAGACGCTTGCAAGGAAAAGACTCCTGAAACCTTTGTTAGGAGAACTGCAAGTTCAGAATATTAAATATAGATGGGGTTTTCCCGCTTGTTTAATAGGGAACAAAGATGGCAAAACGGCGAAGCTGAGCTTTCCGGAAGACCTGGAAGAATTCTGCGAGAAATTGGGAGTATGCCCTCCTGCACTCCCGGGTTGGCAAGAAGAAACAATAGGATCAATGTAGTAGGGGGGGAAGAGGATCTGGGGAAATGAAGGGGGGTGAAGGGGAAGGAAATAAGGAAAGATATGAAGTATTAAAAGGATGTTGAACGGTATTCCTCTCGTCTAAAGGAAGAGGCGGGAGAGGCGCAGGCAGAAAGAGCCCCAGGCCCTCTCAACAAATAGATTAGGAGATGGTAGGGGTATACACGACCATCAACCTAACAAGGGCCGAAAATAGGCCGCAGGGGACGGGGGAGTGGGGGGGGGGGGCTTGGGGTGGGAGGTCTGGGAGGGAAAGTATAGGGGAAAGAGGGGACAGGGGGGAAAAGAAGAAGTGGACCACCCAAGTAAATAAGATAGAAAGTACCCACATAGGGCAGAGGAGCGACAGGGCAAATAGATGGGAAACAACAAAACAGACGGCATGAAATTCATGTCCTATAATGTTAAGGGCATGAATACCCCAATAAAAAGACACAAGATCTTAGCAGAGCTGAAGCGGTATGAGGCCGATGTCATATCTCTCCAGGAGACTCATATCTCCCTCGCGTCGAACATAAGATTATATTCCAACAACTACCCGGTCTGGTATTATAGTGATACAATATCGGCCAGAAGCAGAGGGGTAGCGATAGGGTTCTCTAAAAGAACAAGATTTCAGTTAAGTGAAAAAATGTGTGATGCAGAGGGAAGATATCTGTTTCTAAAGGGTACATTGGAAGAACTGGAATGTACTTTAGTAAATATATATGCCCCTAATAGCAATCCAATCAGCTTCTTAAATAAGATATTAAATAAACTTATGAATTTCAAAAAAGGATATGTAATTATGATGGGAGATATGAACTTCGGCCTCAATCCGGAAGTAGATAGTTCATCGGAGGTAAAGAAGGTGAGAAGCGCAGCACAAAAAAACATATTACAAAAGCTATATAACAATCAATTGGTGGATATATGGAGAGTAAAGAACCCGCAGGTCCGCGACTACTCTTTCTATTCAGCAGTTCATAGGATATATTCACGTATCGATTACATATTCATAGACCATGGGTTGCTGGAACATGTAACAGATACGGGTATAGAAGTTATGTCCCTCTCGGACCATGCCCCAGTAAAATTATGCTTGAATATCTCAAGGGTCGGGAGAAAACCCTCAATATGGCGGATGAACGAAGAGTTGTTGCTTGGGGAGGAGGATAGGACAAAAATTGCGAGTGAAATTGAACAATATTTTACATATAACGATACAGCGGAAATTAAAGGCCATACGTTGTGGGATGCTCATAAAGCATATATAAGGGGAATATTGATATCTATGGGATCTAAAAAAAATAAAATAAGAGCCGAAAAGATCAAAAAATTAATGAAAGAGATACATTGTTTGGAACAGGAACACAAAAAAGGACTGAAACAAAAAGACTTGGTGCATAAAAAGTTATTAACCGCAAGGGTTGAGTTGAAGGACCTTCTAGATCAAGAAACCAAGATGGCGTTTAAAGGGTTGGCCAAGGAACGGTATATATGGGGAGATAAATCAAGTAAGTTTCTAGCTAGAATGTTAAAAAAGAAAAAAGGGAAAAATTTTATTGGGAAAATTCAGAATAAAAATGGTAACATGATGTTTACTACCAAGGATATAGCGGAAACCTTCAGATTATATTTCGAGGGGATATTTACAGATAGAAATCAGGGAGAAAAAACTGGGGAAAAAGAGAAGAAGATCAGGGAATTTTTAGGGAAAATCACACTGCCTAAAATTAGCCCCATTGAGAGGGAGATGCATGAAAGGCCAATAGTAGAAAGAAATAGTTAGAGCGCTTCTAAAATCAGCCCCAGGAAAATCCCCGGGACCAGACGGTTTCACAACATTTTATTACAAAACATTTAGAGAGGCCCTGGTTCCCAAACTTTGCAGTTATATGAACGGTCTAGGAGAAGAGTATAGAATGAGCAAAGAAGATCTAACGGCAACAATTACATTAATCCAGAAAGAGGGTAAAGATCCAGCACAGTGTACCAGCTATAGGCCGATATCGCTGTTAAATGCAGATACAAAACTATACGCTAAAGTATTAGCAGAGCGAATGAGGGATTTAATGACAACACTGGTCCACCCAGACCAGACAGGATTTATAGGAGGCCGGGAGGGAAAGGACAACGGAATAAAGACACTTCTCCTGCTACAGAAGATGCGACAGGGTGGAACCCCCAGTCTGCTCCTGTCGCTGGACGCGCAGAAAGCCTTTGACAGAGTAGACTGGGGGTTCATGTTTAAAACGATGGAGGGGATGGGGTTAGGACCGAAGATGATACAGAGGGTGAGGGTGTTGTACGATCATCCAAAGACACGCATAAAAGTTAATGGGTATGAGTCAGCATCTTTTGAAATGGAGAGGGGTACAAGGCAGGGGTGTCCGTTATCACCCCTGCTGTTTGTGCTCTCCCTAGAACCACTCCTAGCAGCAATAAGGGAAAAAATCAGAAATAGAGGGGGTAAAAGTGGAGAAAGTAGAATATAAATATTCCGCTTTCGCGGATGATATAATATTGTACTTAAATAACCCCAAGACATCCATGCCAAAATTATTAAATCTATTGGACCAGTACGGGGAGGTATCAAACTTCAATTAAATAGGTCGAAATCGGAGATAATGAACATTAATATCAACAAGCGAGAGGCGCAAAGTATGCAACGGGAATGGAAATTCCCGTGGAGGAGTGAACTTAAATATCTAGGTATAAAGCTGTCAAAAACAGAGAAAAAAATGTACCGTAGCAACTACATCCCGCTATTGGACGAGATACAGGCAGAATGCAAAAGGTGTAGTTATAGACCACTATCGTGGCTGGGGAGAATAAACTCATTAAAGATGATAATATTCCCCAAGATCTTATACAGGTTTCAGATGCTCCCAATACCATTGTCCAATGTTTATTTGTCAAAATTAAAAACTATCCTAATGAAATTTGTGTGGAAAAATAAAAAAGCTAGGGTGGCTTTCGCTACATTACGACAACCAAAGAATAGGGGTGGAGTAGCAATTCCAGATGTACAGACTTACTATGAAGCAGTTGTGCTATCTAGAGTGAGTGAATGGAGCAAAAGGGACAACACAGAGAAAAGATGGGTCAGACTGGAACACGGATTATGCAGAGCACAATTGGAGAAGCAAATTTGGAATCCCCCACACGAGAGGAATGTATTTTTAGAAGGGAATAATATTTCACGAAACACTTTGCGGATATGGGATAAGATATATAGACAATTTAATGGGAAATACAATTCACCACTTATAGCATTAAAAAACAATAATTATTTTCTACCTGGGTGTCAGGAGATTGGAGGGAATTGGGTTAAGGAGGAGGTACAATTAAAAGATGTAATGAAAAGGGAGGGAATAGCACCATATCACGAGTTGGCACAAAAAAAAGGGATGATGGCAATAGATGGATGGAGGTACGCGCAGCTCTCCAGTTTTATAAAAAAGCTGCCCCCACGGATTCGAACAGCGGAAGAATTAACTCCCTTGGAACAGCTATGTATATCAAAGACGTCAAAGAAAACTGTTTCGAGATGGTATGGAATGCTGTTGGAGGGAGTAGAGCTGGGGGTACCTGCGTACATCAAAAAATGGGAGAGGGAACTGGGGACACAATTAGATAATGTAATATTAAGAAAAATATTTAAATTAGTTCACGGTTCGGCGGTTGACGCTAAAATGGCGGAAATGAGTTATAAATGTTTGACGAGATGGTACTACACGCCAGAAAAGAAAAGCAAATTTCAGGTGGATAGTGCTAGGGAATGTTGGCGGGGATGCAGGGAGTTGGGAACGATGACACATCTGTGGTGGGGCTGTCCAAAAATAAAACAGTACTGGAACCAAATCCTAGCATATATCAAAGAGATTACAAATAAGGTTGTGAGTGCTGATCCTTGGGTAGTGTTATTTCACGGGACAAGAACTGGGCTCAGACAATATAAGGAATCGGTGGTTCCTCATCTGTTGAACGCAGGAAAAAAATTAATACCGAAAAAATGGCAAGAGAAGGAGGCGCCGTCAATGTGGGAATGGGTGGATACTTATTTCTTTTTTTAAAAAGAAAAAAAAAAAAAGAATATGTAAAAAGGAAATCAAGGATGCAAAAATTCAAAACGAACGACAGATTGCAAAAGATAGTAGGACAAACCCCAAAAAATTCTTCAAATATATTAATAGTAAAAAGGTCAAGTCTGAGCATGTAGGCCCTTTACAAAATAATCTAGAGTTGGTGACTGGGGACAAAGAGAAGGCTAATTTATTAAATACTTTCTTCAGCTCTGTGTACACAAAAGAGCATGGGGGAGCTCATGTCCATAATGGGGGTGATAGTGACACAGCCCCAAATGATCCACAATGGCTCAAAAGTGATATGGTCCAGAAATATTTAGACAGAATAAAGGTGGATAAAGCACCTGCCCCTGATGGCATCCACCCACGGATCCTAAAAGAATTGAGCTCTGTAATTTCAGAGCCATTGTATCTAATTTTTAGCGACTCATTAATGACGGGAATAGTCCCACTGGATTGGCGCAGGGCGAACGTGGTGCCTATATTTAAAAAGGGATCAAAGTCTTTACCAAGTAACTATAGACCTTTTAGCTTAACTTCTATAGCTGGGAAGATACTGGAGTGTTTAATAAAAGACCACATCGACGAGTCCTTTCTGAACAAAAACACTTTAAGCAACAGACAACATGGATTCATGAAAGACAGAAGTTGTCAGACAAATCTGATTTCTTTTTATGAGGAGGTAAGTAAAACCTTGGACAGAGGGGTGGCGGTGAACGCGGTATACTTGGATTTTGCAAAAGTGTTCGATACAGTTCCCCACGCACGGCTCATGTGTAAGGTAAAGTCTACAGGTTTGGAAATATCAGTTTGTAAATGGATAGAAAATTGGCTAAAAGACAGAATTCAGAGAGTAGTGGTTAATGATTCTTACTCTGAATGGTCTAAGGTTATCAGTGGTGTACCCCAAGGTTCAGTGCTGGGACCCTTACTTTTTAACATCTTTATAAATTATATTGGGTCTGGGATCAAAAGTAACATTTCTGTCTTTGCAGATGACACCAAGATATGCAGTGGAATAACGTCCTTACAGGATGTCTCCAATTTACAAGCCGACCTCAATACACTGTCTAATTGGGCGACTATGTGGCAGATGAGGTTTAATGTTGATAAATGTAAAGTTATGCACTTGGGGGCTAAGAATATGCATGCATCATACATGCTAGGGGGAGTAAAACTGGGGGAATCCATAGTGGAGAAGGATCTGGGGGTTTTGGTAGACCATAAGCTCAATAACTACATGCAATGCCAAGCTGCTGTTTCCAAAGCGAGCAAAGTCCTTTCTTGTATTAAGAGAGGTATGGACTCCAGAGAGAGATATATAATTTTGCCCCTGTACAAATCATTAGTAAGACCTCACCTGGAATATGCAGTTCAGTTTTGGGCACCAGTTCTCAAAAAGGATATTGGGGAACTGTAGAAAGTGCAGAGAAGGGCAACCAAACTTATAAGAGGCATGGAGGAGCTCAGCTATGAGGAGAGATTAGAGGAACTAAATTTATTCACTCTTGAGAAGAGGAGAATAAGGGGGGATATGATCAACATGTACAAATATATTAGGGGTCCATATAGTGAACTTGGTGTTGAGTTGTTCTCTGTACGGTCAACCCAGAGGACACGGGGGCACTCTTTACGTCTAGAGGAAAAGAGATTTCATCTTCAAGTATGGAAAGGTTTCTTCACAGTTAGAGCTGTGAAAATGTGGAATAGACTCCCGCCAGAGGTGGTTCTGGCCAGCTCAGTAGATTGCTTTAAGAAAGGCCTGGATACTTTCCTGATTGTACATAATATAACTAGGTACTAACATAGGTAAAGTTGATCCAGGGAAAATCCGATCGCCTCTTGGGGGATCAGGAAGGAATTTTTTTCCCCTGCTGTAGCAAATTGGAGCATGCTCTGCTGGGGGTTTTCTTTTCGCCTTCCTCTGGATCAATTGTGGGCATAAAATTGGGTATTTGGATTGTACGATTATTTTTTATTTTATTTATTTGTTTTTAAGGTTGAACTGGATGGACTTGTGTCTTTTTTCAACCTGACTAACTATGTAACTATCTAGCCCTGTAAAGAAAAACATCTCTATACTTCCCTGTTCTGTAGTCGCTCCATTCTGGTCCCAGACTGAGATGTAGGAGGCGGCTTCACTGATAGGAGAGACAGCCGATGACGGAAGCCCCATAGTAAGTCTATGGGTGATATCACTTCCTAGGAATTTTCAAACCGTTGTTGGCTTTCTCCTGCACACAGAGGGTGCTGCTGGAGACTGGACCAGAGCAGCTGCAGAACAGGTAAGTAAAGCGATTTTTTTTTCCTTTATGTTACTTTATGAATGTATGGCATACTTCTCCACATGCATCCCTCCCGTAGGTATATCTGGCTCTGCTAATATGAACTGGGATACTTGTGTTCCCCCATCTTTTGTTACAATTTTTTTTGTGTGTAATGTAACTTGTTACATTTAAATCACTATTCTTAGCTAAAATGTCCTCCAATGTTTTCTATTCTGCATGCATATGTCAAAGTACAAGTCTTATGGGTAGTGCTTGTTGTACTTAGGTTGACCACATTTCCAAACTGCCATTCAGGGCCAATTTGCCACAGACCGGGGGGAGGGGGGGTTGTGTTGAATGTAATGATTTGTTGGGTGAATGGCTGGTTTTTTATCACTTATATCATCCCAACACCAACACCCTGCTTATATCATCACTTATATCATTCCAACACCATGCTTGAAATGTATTTCTGTTATTACATTGTAATAATATACACCCCTCCCTCAGTACAGACTCCCCCCCTCAGTACAGATCCCCCCTCCACTAACTATAGACCCCCTCCCTCAGTACGGACCCCCCTTTCCACTTTGTATAGACCCTCCTCCCTCAGTACTGACCCCCCCTCCCTCAGTATGGATCCCGCCACAGTACTGGCCCCCCACTAAGTACTGACCCCTCCCCTTCCACTTGTGCTAGTAGAGAGGTGGGGGTTGGAAATGTGCTGGGGGGGGCCTGTTTTACCTTTTTCCTAATCCCTGCTTACAACAGACCTCAGATCAGTGCCAGTGTCCCTCCTCTGGCTCCTTTGTACATGTAAACAGCCGATAAGGGCGAGGCGGCTTCAGCCCACTCTGCGGTATGAGACAGGGATACAGCCAGGGGCAGAGCCATGGAGGTCGTAATGCAGAATGCAGTGCCAGTGGATTAGTGTCTTTTGGGCTTCCCCCGCTGACAGCCTCGTCCGTCATGGTGGAGAGTGTTAGGCGCGGAGGAGGAAAAAGTTAACTTCTCCTCTGCTTTGCATGCTGGGCAGAGTCGTGGCTGTGAGGTCACTGATTGCTAGACGCCAGGCACCTCTAGCAACCAGTGGCCAGAGTCTCAGGCGGAGCTGGAGGTGGAGCGAGAGCCAGCGATATGGCAGGGTTTGCTTGCCCTGTCAGTTTCATTCTGGGGCACTGTATTGTGCCAGAATGAAGGTACCCGGGACAGACCTTCCAATTGCGGGATTGTCCCAGGCAATCCGCGACACGTGAGCACCCTAGTTGCACTTCGTATTTGCATGCTTTTTCCTATACACAATAAAACTTAATTTTTTTGATTTAAAAAAAAAAGTGCCTATACTATTTAAAATCTAGTAATACACTGTCTCACCCTTCTCTGTGCATGCTCAGTTTATCTCTATTTTTTGTCACTGTGTTGAATTTGTAGTGGTTGATCTGCTGACAGCTTAACCACCTCAATACAGTGCAGTTACACCCCCTTCATGACCAGACCAATTTTAAGCTTTCAGCGCTCTCACAGTTTGAATGACAATTACTCAGTCATCCAACACTGTATCCATATGAAACTTGCGTCCTTTTTTACACACAAATAGAGCTTTCTTTTAGTGGTATTTAATCACTAGTGGGTTTTTTATTTTTTGTGCTATAAATAAAATAAAACGTAAATTTTGTGAAAAAAATGCCTTTTTCTTTGTTTCTGTCATACATTTTTGCTAATTAGTAATTTTTCTTCATAAATTTTGGCCAAAATTTACACTGCTACATATCTTTGGTAAAAATAACCCACATTAGTATATATTATTTGGTCTTTGTGAAAGTTATAGAGTCTACAAACTATGGTGCCAATCACTGAAAATTGATCACTTCTGATCCTACTATCTTCTCATTTCTTGAGACACTAACAAGTCAGGAAAGTACAAATGACCCCCAAATAACCCCTTTTTACAAAGTAGACATTCCAAGGTATTAAGTAAGTAGCATGGTGAGTTTTTTTAAGTTGTCATTTTTTCCCACAATTCTTTGCAAAATGAAGATTTTTTTTATTATTATTTTTTTTTACAAAATTGTCATATTATCAGGTTATTTCTCACACACAGCATATGCATACAACAAATTACACCCCAAAATACATTCTGCTACTCTTCCCGAGTACGGCGATACCACATGTGTGAGACTTTTACACAGCGTGGCCACATACAGAGCACCAATATTGATGTAGTACCTTCAGACGTTCTACGAGCAAAAATGACGCATCTCATTTCTCAACCACCTATTACATTTTTGAAGGCCCTGGAGTACCAGGACAATGGAATTTCCCATAAAATAACCCCATTTTGGAAAGCAAACACCCCAACGTATAATCTGCGAGGCATAATGAGTCTTTTGAATAGTTAATTTTTTTCCAGAAGTTTTTGGAATATGTGGAAAAAAATTAAAACGTATTTTCTTTTACACAAAATTGTCAATTTATAAGATAACACATAACACATAACACATAACATAACACATAACACATAGCATGTATATAGCAAAAATTACATCCCAAAACACATTCTGCTATTCCTCCCGAGTATGGCGATACCACATGTGTAGGACTTTTACACAGCCTGGCCACATAGAGAGGCCGAACATTGAAGTAGTACGTTCAGGCATTCTAGGAGCATAAATGACACATCTCATTTCATTCCTACCCATCACACTTTTGAAGGTCCTGGAGCACCAGGACAGTGAAATTACCCACAAAATGACCCCATTTTGGAAAGCAAACACCCCAACGTATATTCTATGAGACATGGGCTGCAAATAGGTACTCGGGTACTCTGATGGGCTGGAGATAGGTACTCGGGTACTCTGATGGGTTGGAGATAGGTACTCTGGTACTCTGATGGCCTGATGACAGGTACTCGGGTACTCTGATGGCCTGGTGACAGGTACTCTGATGACTTGGTAACTGGTATTTGGGTACTCTGAAGGGCGGTGACAGGTACTCATATGGACTGTGACAGGTACTCGGGTATTAAGATGAACTGTGACAGGTACTCGGGTACTCAGATGAACTGTGACAGGTACTCAGGTACTCGGACTGTGACAGGTACTCGGGTACTCAGATGGACTGGGACATGTACTCGGGTACTCAGATGGACTGGAACAGGTACTCGGGTACTCAGATGGGCTGTGACAGGTACTCGGGTACTCAGATGGGCTGTGACAGGTACTCGGGTACTCAGATGAACCGTGACAGGTACTCGGGTACTTTGATGGGCTGTGACAGGTACTCGGATGAATCGTGACAGGTACTCAGGTACTTTGATGGGCTGTGACAGGTACTCGGGTACTCTGATGGACTGTGACAGATACTCGGGTACTCTGATGGACCGTGACAGATACTCGGGTACCCTGATGGACTCTGACAGGTACTCGGTACTCTAATGGACTGAGACAGGTACTCGGGTACCCTGATGGACTGTGACAGGTACTCGGGTACCCTGATGGACCGTGACAGGTACTCGGGTACCCTGATGGACCGTGACAGATACTCAGGTACTCTGATGGGTCATGACAGGTACTCGGGTACTCTGATGGGCCGTGACAGGTACTCGGGTACTCTGATGTGCCGTGACAGGTACTCGGGTACGCTGATGTGCTGGGACAGGTACTCGGGTACTCTGATGGGCCGGGACAGGTACTCGGGTACTCTGATGGGCTGGGACAGGTACTCGGGTACTCAGATGAACTGGGACAGGTACTCGGGTACTCAGATGGGATGGGACAGGTACTCGGGTACTCTGATGGGCTGTGACAGGTACTCAAATACTCTGATGGGCTGTGACAGGTACTCTGATGGGTATGATTGGTGTACACTGTAGGCGGTAACACGATCAGTGTGTGAAGAGGAGGACCCGGTAACATCTCGTTACCGCAGTTTGTTTACATTTTAGTGATTGGCTGTGAAAGGATCACAGCCGATCACGTGGGTAAACAGCCGGCCAATGGCTGTTTACCAGCATCGGTGACGAGCAGTGTTTCCGGGGAACACGCCGCCACCGACGTGCACGCGCAGCGCGCTCACGATCGCGCGCATGCGCCGTGCACAGTCGGGGTGTGACCATCTGTGATCGGCCGTGACTTCATCACGGCCGATCACATGGTAAACAGCCATAACCAATGGCTGTTCACCCCCTTCGGTGGTGAGCGGTGTCTCCGTGACACGCCGCCACCGAAGAAACAGGGATGCGTGCGCACGATCGCGAGCATTCCCTGTTTAAACGGGAGGCCGTCATATGACGGCCTCCCGCCACAATAGGTGCGCCGCCTGGCCATCATTTGACAGCCGGCGGTCAGCATCTAGTTAAAGTGGTTGTAATTGTAGAAGTTTTTTTATCTTAATGCATTGTATCCATTAAGATAAAAAAACCTTCTGTGTGCAGCAGCCTCCCCTCATACTTACCCGAGTCCCATCTCTATCCAGCGATGTTGCATGAGAAACTCAGCTGTCCTCCTCATTGGCTGAGACAGCAGTGAAGTGCCATTGGCTCCCGTTGCTGTCAAAGTCAGTGAGCCAATGAGTAGAGAGAGGGGGCAGGGCCAGGTTGGGCCACAGCTCTGTGGCTGAAAGGACACAGGGAGCTGTGGCTTGGCTTGGGTGCCCCCATAGTAAGCTGCTTGTTATGGGGGCACTCAACAAGAGGGAGGAGCCAGGAGCGCCAAAGTGGGATCCGAAAACAGGAGGATCTGGGCTATTCTGTGCAAATCTACATCACAGAGCAGGTAAGTATGTTTGTTATTTTTAACAAAAAAAAAGAAACAAGACTTTAGTGTCACTTTAATGATTGACTGCTGTTCAGGTGCTCTGGACGTCAGCAAAATAGCAGCCTCCAGCAAAAAGAAACAGGAGTGATGCTGGGGGCAATTTACAGAACACACTTATTCTGGTAGAAATTTGATATAATTATTAATGTGGAATGTATATTGAATGTTCCTTGCTAAAGCATGTGATTTTTATCTAGTTGTTATTGGAAAAGTTCTCTTTAATACATCCCTTAGATCCCTAGATCACAGTAAATTGTTTCTCTGCAGACTGTATCTCTTTATTTCACCTACATATATTACATTTTTGCAAATTATGTACACAATGTAGCAAGTAACACAGATTTTTCACAACTCTTAGGTCCCTTTCACACTGAGACGTTTTTCAGACGCTACAGCGCTAAAAATAGTGCCTGTATAGCTCCTGAAAAAAGCGTCTCCTTTCACTCCAGTAAAAAAATCCTGCTAGCAGCATCTTTGGAGCAGTGAAGGAGCGGTGTGTTCACCACTCCTAAACCACTCCTACCCATTGAAATCAATGGGGCAGCGTGGCTATACCGCCGCTGCAGCAGCGCTTTGCAGCGCTTTGCAGGTGGTTTTAACCCTTACTGCTGCTAAAACGACGGTAAAGCGGCGGTAAAAATAGCGCCGCTTTACCAGCGACACCCACACCGCCTCACTGTGAAAGGGGCCTTAGCCCCCTTTCACACTAGGGCGTTTTTCAGGCGCTTTTGCATTAAAAAAAAGCGCCTGAAAGAAGTCTCATCTGCAATCCCAATGTGAAAGCCTGAGTGCTTTCACACTGAGGCGCTGCGCTGGCAGGGCATCAAAAAAAGTCCTGCAAGCAGCTTCTTTGCAGTGCTTTTGGAGCGGTGAATACACTGCTCCTAAAGCGCCCCTTCCCATTGAAATCAATGGGAAGTGCCTGCAAATCGCTTTTGCCAGCTGCGCTTTGTGGGCACCTTTAACCCTTTATTTGGCCATTAGCGGGGTTTAAAAGTGCCCGATATCGCTTGAAAAATGCTGGTAAAGCGCTGCTAGTTTTACGCAGAGCTTTACCAGTGTTTTTCGGGTGCTGGCAGTGTGAAAGGGCTCTTAAAGCACTCGGGCTTTCACACTGGGATTGCAGATGAGGCTTCTTTCAAGCGCTTTACAGGCGTTTTTTTAATGGTAAAAAGCGCCTGAAAAACGACCTAGTGTGAAAGGGGTCTAAGGGGGGATTAACTAAAACTGGTGCACACTGAATATGGTACAGTGCATAGTAACCAATCAACTTCTAGGTTTTATTGTGAAAGCTTAATTGAACAAGCTGATTGAAAGTTAGAGGCGGATTGGTTGCTCTGCACACCCAAACTAGATTCTGTATGCTCCAGTTTTAGTAAATCTTTCCCCTCCAGTTTTAGTAAATGTCTCCCAGTGTTTTACTCTAGAAGCTCTAAGGTTTCCGCAATGAGGACGGAATGTGGCTTCAGTAGTGAATCATATGTAAGATTTGTTTCCCATTGGGAGTATTGAATCAACAACCATTTTGCCTGAATTAAGAGCTGACTCGTGTATTCCACAGAATAAAACGCTGCCTATTTTTAGCTGTAGTAATGATAAAAAAAGATCGGGGTACAGTGAAAGGACAACTACGCTAAGCAATAAAAAAGAGACTGCAAATTTCCTCCAGATAAATATATGAAATCCCAGAAGCTTCCTCCTGCTAAATCTTTGCTTTTAGATATACTGTATGTCTTATTTCATAATTTTATAGTATTATCCTTATGAGTGATTTTATCTATAGTAACAGCTCTGATTCTGGTGTTTTGTGGCTACAGCTTAACCTACAGAGGAATTCCAAGTGTGGGGATTTCACATAGTTACATTGGTCCAGCTTAGACCAACATAACTATGGGGGAGATTTACTAAACCTGGAGAGTGCAAAATCTGGTGCAGCTCTGCATAAAAGCCAATCAGCTTCCAGGTTTTATGGTGAAAGTTTAATTGAACAGGCTGAAGTTACAATCTGATTGGCTACTATGCACAGCTGCATCAGATTATGAGTGATCCAGTTCTAGTAAATCACCTCTATGTACATCTGGTAAAATGACTGAACACATCACGTTCTTAGGTAAATCTATTTCTAAAGGTGCTATTGACATGAAATTTTCATCACATCAGTAACAACCAGTGACGGTGAGTCTATTAAGGGCACACGGGCGCCGCCCTCTCTGTCACGCCACCCCCCTCTATGAATAATGGATCGTTTCATGCATTGCATGAATCTATCCATGGTCGTCGCTGCTACCCCCCATTCAGGCGTCTGGCCCCTTTTGGACGCAGGGCGCCTGAATTCCAGCGGCGGGGTTGTTTTTTTTAAGCCCCTGATTAAAGCCATAGGCTGTAATAGGCTTCAAAAAAGGTGGACTGCGAGTGCAGAGCATTGCACTCGGAGCCCACCCAGATGTGTTAGAAAAGCAAATGAATATTTGCTTTTCTAACACTGAACCACCTCTCTGCCAATCAAGGAGTGTGGGTCTAGTACCCCTCACCTGATTATCTGAAGGCACAGGTGCCCCTATTGGAAGCCTAGCAGAATCAGAAGAGATGCATGGAGGACACAGGAGCTGTCCCACAGTTCGCTGTCATCACCCGCTGCCTGACCCGCCACCAAGATGGGGTAAGTGCCAGGCAGACAGCGGGCAATCAATGCTCCCGAAAAAAAATTCTATTTTTAAAACTTTTTTTTGCATTGACACATGTCCCCTGGGGCAGGACCCAGGTCCCCAAACACTTTTTATGACAATAACTTGCATATAAGTCTTAAAATCTAGCACTTTAGATTTCTCCCATAGACTTTTACAGGATGTTTTTCGAATTTGTCGCAAACACCCCAAATTGTTCGCTTTTAAGCGAAAAGGCGAACAGGCAATGTTCGCGTCGAACATGAGTTGGACTCGAAGCTCATCCCTATTGTACACTTGGTTGATTAATTAATGTAGCACATGACACCATTGTGGTGGTGTCTTTTATGATTTTTTGAGCACTGCTTACATATTTCTTTTCATTATATTGGCTGGTATCACAGTTAAAAAATAGGGCAGCACAGTGGTGTAGTGGTTAGCACTTTAACCTAGCAGCAATAGGATCGCTGCCGGTTCAAATCCCGACCACGACACCATCTGCCTGGAGTTTGCATATTCTCCCTGTGCCCGCGTGGGTTTCCTCCAGGTATCCAGTTTCCTCCCACACTCCAAAGACATGCTGGCAGATTAATTAGACCTTGTCTAAAAAAATTGGCCTTAATATATGGATGTGTATATCAATGTTGTATGTGTTTGTAAGCGTGTCAGGACCTTAAAGGACCACACAAAGCCACAGATGGACTCTGGTGGCAAGAAAGTGCCCTGAGGCAATTCAGTTCGCATAGGTAGCGCTATACAAGTCACTCATTCATTCATTCAAAAAATTAGCTGCAGTTTCCACTTTTCTTATTTCCAATATACGACTGAGTGCAGATTTTTCCTTATTTTTATTATTTTTATGATAGTCTGTGCTCTTTCGGTGAAAGGCATTATATGATATCGCCATTAGTAGACAGTGGGGGACCATAGGTCATATGCTCCCCAATACCTAGAAGTGCCAGGGTATCCTTATTATCATTTTTTTTTCATCTTTTCCTGTTTTTCTCCTATTTTTATGATAGTATGTGCTCTTTAGGTGAAAGAAATGACATGATATTGCTGGTAGGAGACAGTGGGGGAGCACAGGTTATATACTCCTCCAATTTCTGAAGTGCAACGATCTCCTTATCTTAAACATTTTTTTTTTATGTTTTGCTATTATTTTTATGATAGTATGTGTTCTTTAGGCAAATAGGATAGATTATATGATATTGCCATTAGTAGGCAGTGGGGCACCATAGGTAATATGTGCCCCCATACCTAGAAGTGCCAGGATCTCTTCATTATATAACATTTTTAAATCTTTTTCTGTTTTTGTCTTATTTTTATGATGCTATTTAGGTGAATATAATTATATGATATTGCTGGTAGGAGACAGTGGGCGAGAATAGTTTGTATGCTACCCCAACCTCTGAAGTGTCGGGACCTCCTTATCATAAACTTTTTTTTTTTTTTACTTTTTTTTTCTATTTTTTTGGTAGTATATGTTCTTTAGGTAAATAGGATAGATTATATGATATTGTCATTAGTGGGCAGTGGAGGGACCATAGGTCACATGCATCCCCATATCTAGAAGTGCCAGGATCTCCTTATTATAAACATTTTTAAAATCTTTTTCTGTTTTTCTCTTATTTTTATGATGCTATTTAGGTGAAAATAATTACACGATATTGCCTGTAGGGGACAGTGGGGGAACATAGTTTATATGCTCCCCCAGCCACTGAAGTTCCGGGACCTTTTTTTTTTTTTTTTTTTTTCTATTTTTTTGATAGTATGTGTTCTTCAGGTGAATAGGATTCTATGATATTGCCATTAGTAGACAATGAGGGGGCATAGCTCATATGCTCCCTTAGATTCAGAAGTGCTGGGATTGTCAGGGCTGGCTTAGCCCTTCCTTCTCTGGGCTGGCTGCTCAGCTGTCGGCTAATTGCCAGCTCTCTCCACAGTTACCAGCTGTTCCTGATCATGTTCGTCTGACCCGCCTACTTAAAGCTGTCCAGCTCACTTCATTTCTGCCTTCGCCTCGGTCACATCACAAGAAACCATCTCCTGCGGTTCTGTTTAACCGGTTCCCGACCAGCGCACGCCGATGTACGTCAGCAGAATGGCACGGGTAGGAAAATGGGCGTACCTGTACGTCCCTTTAAATTTGCCGCCCTGCCATCGCGAGCGCGCCGCCGGAGTCCAGTCACGGGACCCGCGGACTTGATCGCCGCGGGCATACCTGCGATTGTCTCACGGGGCGGGTGAACGAGGAAATGCCATTGTACACAGCATCTCCCCATTTTGCCTAGCAACTAGTGACGCTGATCTCTGCTCCATGTGGAGCAGAGATCAGTGTTCTCTAAATTAAAGCCCAGCCCCCAACAGTTAGTAACCCCTAGGAACACTTAACCCCTACACTGCCACCCACTGGTTAACCCCTTCACTGTCAGTGTCATTTACACAGGAATCACTGCATTTATATAGCAGTGATTGCTGTATAAATGACAATGGTCCCAAAAATGTGTCAAAAATGTCCGATGTGTCCGCCATAATGTCGCAGTCACAATAAAAATCGCTGATCGCCGCCATTACTAGTAAAAAAAAAATATATAAATAAAAATGCCATAAAACTATCCCCTATTTTGTAAACGCTATAACTTTTGCGCAAACCAATTAATAATCACTGGTTTGCTGGGACCGCGGGTTTCCCTAGCAACCAGTGACGCTGTGCGCATGCGCCCGCCCCCTGCTCCTGGCCGCGTCTCGGAGCTGAAGACACGCACGCTCACAGGCAGTAGGGGGTGTGACGTCACATGCGCGCTCCGCCCCCCATGCTGCCCGCGGTTCCGAATTCCCGGGTCCTGGCTCTCTGACTCCTTGAGGCAGCTTCTGTTGTGCTCTTCCTCCTGCAGTTGAGGTATGTGGGCACATTAGTGATCATGACTGTATTTGTATATTTGTAATTTGCACAATGCTGGGCTTTTTTGTAAGGGGCATGCTGATGGGTATATTTGTAATTTGCATCAGCATGCCCCTTACAAAAAAAGCCCAGCATTGTGCAAATTACAAATATACCCATCAGCATGCCCCTTACAAAAAAAGCCCAGCATTGTGCAAATTACAAATATACCCATCAGCATGCCCCTTAAAATAAAATGTGTTCATCAGAGTGCCCTTTAGCATAAAATAAGGGTCACGCTGATGGGCACCTTTTATGTTAAGGGGTACTCTGATGGACAAATTTAATTTTACGGGGCACGCTGATGGGTATATTTTTAATGTGCACATCGATGGGCATATTTTGTTAAGGGGCACAACAAAATGTGCCCTACAAAATATGCCCATTGATGTGCACATTAAAAATATACCCATCAGCATGCCCCTTAAAATAAAATTTGTCCATCAGAGTGCCTCCTAACATAATAGGCGCCCATCAATGTGACCCTTATTTCATGTTAAGGGGCATGCTGATGGGCATATTTTATTTTAAGAGCAACACTGATGGGTACATTTTATATTAAAAGGGGCACTTTGATGGGCAAATTTTAAGTTAAGGGGCACATTTTGTTGTCCATCAGAGTGCCCCTTAATATAAAATGTGCCCATCAGCATGACCCTTATTTTATGTTAAGGGACACCCTGATGTGCACATTTTGTTAAGGGGCACTGTGATGGGGACACCCGATGTAAAGGGACACTGTGATGGGGACACCCGATGTAAAGGGACACTGGGATGGGGATACCCGATGTAAAGGGGCACTGGGATGGGGACACCCGATGTAAAGGGGCACTGTGATGGGGACACCCGATGTAAAGGGGCACTGTGATGGGGACACCCGATGTAAAGGGGCACTGTGATGGGGACACCCGATGTAAAGGGGCACTGTGATGGGGACACCCGATGTAAAGGGGCACTGTGATGGGGACACCCGATGTAAAGGGGCACTGTGATTGGGACACCCGATGTAAAGGGGCACTGTGATTGGGACACCCGATGTAAAGGGGCACTGTGATTGGGACACCCGATGTAAAGGGGCACTGTGATGGGGACACCCGATGTAAAGGGACACTGTGATGGGGATACCCGATATAAAGGGGCACTGTGATGGGGACACCCGATGTAAAGGGGCACTGTGATGGGGACACCCGATGTAAAGGGGCACTGTGATGGGGACACCCGATGTAAAGGGGCACTGTGATGGGGACACCCGATGTAAAGGGGCACTGTGATGGGGACACCCGATGTAAAGGGGCACTGTGATGGGGACACCCGATGTAAAGGGGCACTGTGATTGGGACACCCGATGTAAAGGGGCACTGTGATTGGGACACCCGATGTAAAGGGGCACTGTGATGAGGACACCTGATTTAAAGAAGCACTGTGATGGGGACATCTGATGTAAAGGGGCACTGTGATGGGGGCACCTGATGTAAAGGGGCACTGTGATGGGGGCACCCGATGTAAAGGGGCACTGTGATGGGGACACCCGATGTAAAGGGGCACTGTGATGGGGACACCTGATGTAAAGGGGCACTGTGGTTGGGACACCCGATGTAAAGGGGCACTGTGATGGGGACACCTGATTTAAAGGGGCACTATGGTGGGGACGACTGATGTAAAGGGGCACTGTGATGGGGGCACCCGATGTAAAGGGGCACTATAATCGGGACACCCGATGTAAAGGGGCACTGTGATGGGGACACCCGATGTAAAGGGGCACTGTGATGGGAACGACTGATGTAAAGGGGCACTGTGATGAGGGCACCTGATGTAAGAGCACGGTGATGGGGAGAATTGGGGAGAATTGGGGAGAATTGATGTAAAGGGGCACTGTGAAGAACACACCTAATTTAAAGTGCAATCAGATGGGCACATCTGATCTGGTGGGGACACCTGATGTAAGGAGGCACACTTATGGTGACATCTAATGTAAGGGGGCACGCTGATGTGGACACCCTATGTAAGAGGGCACCTTTATATAATGGGGCACTCTGATGGTGACAAATTGTATAAGGGGGCACACTGATGGGAGACACCAGCTGTAAGGGGGCTTTCCATTGCAGAAACCTGATGTAAGTGGGCACTCTGACAAGAATGCCTGATGTAAGAGAGTAGTCTGCCTTTGGCAACTTATTTTTGGGGGTAGTCTGATGGGGCAATGAATTAATGAATTACTCTAATAGGGGCAACTGATGTAAGGGGGAAAACTAATGGGGACATTTACATTTACAGAATATTACCAAAGTGTGTGGAGGAAACCGTAGCAAAAGCGACCGAGAGCATAGCTTGTGCCAAGAAAAGGAAGGTAGACACTGAAAACCGAGTCTTCAAAGATGAATGGACAGACCAATATATGTTCATTCTTTAAAACCAGTTTGTCTGATTTGTTGCGAAACCGTGGCATTAATAAAAAGTAGCAATGTGAAGCGTCACTACGAAGCAAACATATCCACAGCATTCTGAGGTGAGGGCACGTAAAATAACGGAACTGAAAGCCCAGTATGACAGATCTACCAAAGTCCTCTCACATTCATTTACAGCCCAGCAGCGTGCAAATGAATGTTCACTTAAAGTAGCATGGATTTTGGGGCAACACAAAAGACCATTTACCGATGGTACATTTGTAAAGGAGTGTTTGAATGCTGTTGCTGAAACTTTACTTGAGGGTAAACAAAAAGCTGTGTGGAAAAATCAACCAGATCCCACTGTCAGCGTCAACAGCAACAAAAAAGACTGAAATATTAACAGAGGATGTTTTGGGACAACTTGATGCAGCGATTCAGAGTGCAGTATGCATTTCTTTAGCCATTGATGAATCAACGGATATAACTGATAATGCCCAGCTTTTGGTGTATGTAAGATTTTTTCACAAAGAAACAAAAGAACTTTGTGAGGACCTGTTAGGTGTAACACCACTTGAGACGCACACAAGACGACAAGACATATATGAGGCCATTAAGGAGATTCTGAGAAAGAGGAAGATCGATCTGAAAAAAGTGGTCTCGGTTACCACAGATGGTGCCCCTGCCATGGTAGGAAAGGAGAGAGGAGCTGTGGCACGACTGAAAGAGGACAACCCTGACATTATTTCTTACCACTGCATTATTCACCAGACTGTCCTGTGTGCCATTCTATCGGCCAAGTTTGCAGAAATCATGGACACGATGATGAAACTCATCAACTTCCTCAGGGTATCCTCATCCCATCAACATCGTTTACTAAGAGAGTTTCTTAAAGAAGTTGAGGCAAAACCTTTTACTTCACAACAATGTTAGATGGCTAAGTAAAGGCAATGTATTGGAACGCTTTTGGTCCATTCAAACTGAAGTAGCAGCTTTTTTAGTGCAACTCAAAAGTCAGAAAGCAAGACAGTTTTCACTGTTTTTACAAGATGAGAGCACAATGTATAATATCGCTTTCCTAGTGGACATAACATCACACCTTAATGAACTCAATGTAAAGCTCCAAGGCAAGAACAATTCCATCTGTGATTTGATGACCGCTGTCCGCTCCTTCCAGAGAAAACTGGATTTGTTCAAGGAAGATCTGCAAGGAGAGTGCTTGCATTTCACAAAGGTGACAGAACAGATTCAAGGAAAGAGAGATGTTTCTCCTTTTGTTGACTTCATAAATAAACTCATTGGAAACTTCAGTAAAAGGTTTGATAGCTTCAGTCTTGGACATCAGATCCTCCTGTTCATTCACAATCCATTCCTCATTAAAGATGTCAGAGTGTTTTCAAAGGAGGTGATGCAGATCTTCAAGTGGGCACATGAGGGATCTCTACAGATAGAAATGATTGACCTGCAAACAAATGTCGCACTAAGAGAGCACTTTGAAGGAACTGATCCGGCTAACTTCTGGCTACAGACTGTGCCTGAGACTGATTTCCCTTGTCTAATCAAGGTAGCACTACACACCTTGACCATGTTTGGATCTACGTACAGCTGTGAGTCAGCTTTCTCTACTATGAACATTATTAAAACAAAGTATCGTTCCAGGCTCACCAATGAGCACCTACATATGTGCATGAGAATGGCAGTAACTCAATTTAAGCCAAAATTCAAACTACTGGCAGGACAATCAAAATCCCATTTTTCTCACTAGACAGGGAAGTTTTTTGGGTGTTAAAAAATTGAAATAAAGTCAGAAGGTGCTTCTTTTACTTGAAAAATGGATGTGCTTTTTATGTTTTATTAAAGAGTTATGGATTTGCTTCCATATTTTTTTTGTTAAAAATAGTTGTTTGTTTTCCTTACAAAGACAAGAGCAAATGTAAAGCTATCCTAGTTCCAACTGTCCACATGTTTAATATTGTAACTGAAACTTGACAATAAATATTGTTGAAATGCTAAGGAAATTGTACATTTCTCATGTTTTTGATAGATATACAGTGACTACAATCTTTCTGAGTCATAGCGCAGACTTCAGATTCGGACCTCGGCCCAAAGAAAATTTTGGCGACCGGACCTCCTTGAATTTTAATTCATTACCCCTGCAGTAGATCATATTCTCCCCCAACCTCAATAGTTTTTTTGGACCGCCTTATCATTAATCTTTTTTTTTTCTAACCTGTCCTTTTTTTCTCCTTAAGCCCTTGTACAGACGGTCGGAGATTCCGACAACCAAATGCGTCGGATTTTGTCTGACGGATTTTGTCTGAAACTGTTGTATACACATGGTTGGACAAAGTTGATGGAAAATCCGACGTGATTACGTTATTTCGTTACGACCGAACTATGTTCACGCTAGTAGCCATTAGCTTGGGTGTAGGAATTTGATCTGAGCATGCGTGGCACTTTGTCCGATTGGAATTCTCTACACATGATCGGAGTATGTCCGATCGGAGCATTTTGTCGGAAAATATTTCCGGCAAGTTGGAAAAGTTGGTCCGACGGATATTCCGACGGAAACAGTCCGATGCAGACCACACACAGTCAGAATATCCGACAAAACGCTCCGATCGGACACATTCCGATGGAATCTCCGACCGTGTGTACAAGGGCTTATTGTTATAATAATCTGTGCTCTTTAGTTGCATTGAATTATATTATATTGCCAGCAGCAGACAGTAATAATATTGGAATTTTAAAAAAATGTAAAAAGTAGAATAAAAAAAAAGTTCTTTCTCCACCCCTTGCAGTCAGTGATATGCACTCATGCACAGTGCCGGTAGCTGTGATCAAACATCAGCTAAAGCCTTTTGAGCAGAATGACATGGCTTTTAAGTGCACAAACTGTATCTATTCATTAAGGTAATGTAACCTACGAGAAGTGACTCTAACACATAAATAAAGAATGCACAGCACACAAGTCTTAGCCCCTGTACACACGGTCGCAGTTTCTGCCAACCAAATCCGTCAGATTTTGTCCGTCGGATTTAGTCCGACGGATTGTGTCCGAAACTGTTGCATACACACGGTCGGACTAAGTTGTTGAAAAATCTGATCTTTCAGAACGTGATGACGTAATTTCGTTACATTCAACTAGTAGCACTTGGTCCGATCAAAATTCGCTACACATGATCGGAGTATGTCCGATCGAACCAGTTGGTCGGGAAATATTTCCAACATGTTGGAAAATTGGGTCCGACGGAATCAGTCCGATGCATACCACACACAGTTGGATTATCCGACGACACGGTCCGATAGGACACATTCCGACGGATTCTCCGACCATGTATACAAGGGCTAAGAATGAGACTATAAGGAATGTGGATTATGGGGCAGATTTATAAAGCATTTTTTTTTAATAAAACATTCAATATAGTAAGGGCTAAAATAATATATATATAAAAAAAAACAAAAAAACATTTTAGTCAGGGAAATATGAAATAAATAAGAAATATTGCTTTAAATATTTTGTATTTTAACTACCAGCAAGCGGTGGAATTCTTTTTCTCAGGTTTACCTAAATATTCTTAGATGGTCTGTTAAAGTGGTTCTAAAGACTGACTATTTTTACCTTAAAAGAGAAAAATAATAAATGCACTTTTTTTTGCAGGTAAAAAAATATGCATTTATTATTTTTTGTGTCTGTAGCCTCTAAAGCATCTAAAGCATGGCACTAATGATCTGCTGTTCACTGGCGTCATGCAGGTCTCCTGCAGACCTGTCAGTGTATCTCCATGCCTGTACATCATACAGGGGGAGAGAGATCCTCACAAGCTGTCAGAGTGTGGGATGAGGGGGAAGCGTGGGGCTGGTCTCTTCGTGATATGTCTCATGATATACCCTAAATATGGGTGTAACATGTTACGAAAGGTGAACTTATCCTTTAATGCATTCTATACGTTAAAGGAGAAATATAGTCAAAGCTTGTTTGGCTGTAATGTACTTCTCTTATGGATCACAGGAGTGCAATTCTTTTTGTTTTCAGCAGAGAACGGAGTGAAGTCTGCTCTCTGCTGACATCAGCGATATCAGTCCAGGCACCACGAAGTCTGGATTCGCCAGGTGCCTGGACTGACACCTTGCTCAGCCTCTCAGCGAGTCGCTGTGAGCATGAGATGCCTGCTTCCCGCCCCTCCACAGCTCAGCGCTCTAATGAGCGAGGAGGGAGAAGAGCAGAGAGATGTGACTGACAGTCTACAGCTCTTTGATCACAGAGCTCTGAACACTGAGTGATTTCTCTTTTAAAGAAAAAAAATTCCTACAGGAATGCCCCTATAAAAAGCCAGGAGCACTGGCAGGGGACCCAAGGAGAAAAGGTTCAGGGCTGCTCTGTGCAATTGAGCAGAGCAGGTAAGTATAAGTATTGCACAGTGGTAAGTATAAATCTCTGCTATTTAAAAAAGAAGCATTTACAATTACTAAAAAAAATAAAATAAAATAAAAAAAAATAAAATAAAAAATGCTGTTTATAGGGCTCATTATCCCAGGCTGACAATTACATTTGCGAGTGGAATTTGAGGGTTCCCAAGTATGGGCTACCTGGTTTATCAGAGCGCCAGGGAACATAACAGCTTCCATTTCAATAGCTGTGTGGTCCCCGCCGCACACTGTCAAATACAGCCCCTCCTCTTTGTCCAGGCACTTTGATTGACAGATCACCAGTCCAATCCTGGGATGGGTGATCTGTCTATCAAAGTTCTCCAGACAAGGGGAAGGGGCTGTGGAACACACAGCTATTGAAAAGAAAGCTGTTATGTTCCCCGACGCTCTGATAAACCAGGCAGAAGCGGCTCTCCTCTCTCTTCCCATGCACTGGTAGGCTGCATTAGTGACAGACTGCTCTGGGGACACAGGCTGTACTGAGGACACAGGCTACATTGGGGACACAGGCTGCACTGGCAGGCAGAGGCTGTATTGGTGACACAGGCTGTATTCGGTGACACAGGCTGCATTAAGGACACAGGCTGCATTGGCAGACACAGGCTGCACTGGTGGGCACAGACTGCATTGGTGACACAGGCTGCACTGGCGGACACAGGCTGCACTGCTGGACACAGGCTGCACTGGCGGCACAGGCTGCATTGGTGGACTGGACGCTGGCAGGCTGCATTGGTGGACACAGACAGGCTGCCTTTTTGGGCACGGATAAAAGTTGCTGTTAATATTTATTTTTATCTTAATTCTGCATAAAACATTTAAGTGTAATTTCATAAGATAATTTATGAGGGCGTGTTAAGCGGTGGAATTAGGGGCGGGGCAGGGTAGGGATTGGGTGGAGAAACTGGTGGCGGGTAATCCTTGAGGCCTGGCTAGTAGCTCAGGACTTGAAATTTTGAGCCCTGCCATACAGTGCATCTGTTAAGGTCTTCAGGTGGTGAGTCTGACTTAGTGGAAGGGGACCGCTCTTACGGCTCTGGTTCTGGTCTCACTGGAATGGGAACAGGGAGACCGGAGCACAGCGGGGTAGGAGAGTCCAGCCAGGTGCAGCAGCAGGCACTGGATAGGAGAGGATCCTCTGGAGCAGGAACTCGCAGTGGCAGGAAGGCAGCTAGGAGAAGACTGCAGACCGTGGAGACAGGATGGCAGGCTCTTCAGGATGCAAGGTACAGATGCAGGAGCAAGCAGGAACTGGCAGAGGTGTCAGGTACAAGCAGAGGTTCGGCAACAGGTAGACAGTCCAAGAGAGGTCAAACAAGCCGGGGTCGGAGCAGGAGAGGTCAACAGAGTCAGACGGAGCCGGGTCAGGTATCAGGTTGGTAGCAGACGGATCAACAGGTTTCTTCAGGCACAAGCTGCAGACGAACAGCACAGAACGACTGCAGCTGCTCCTTTAAAAAGGGCCACTGGCGCCAAATAGCGCTAACGCGCACACGTGCGTGCGTATGCCGCGCGCACATCCGAACGACGTGCACCCGCTCGTGCTTGGAGACGCGCGTGCCCACGACGACCCGCGGCACGAACGCGCGTGCGCGAACGGACACCCGATCGTGCAGAACGGGCAGATTCCTGACATTGCCCCCCCACAAGGGGCAACCTCCGGGTGCCCCTAACGACTCTCTTCTCAGGGTGTGCAGTAAAAAAGGCCTTAATTAATCTATCTGCATGTAAGTTGGCAGCAGGTTCCCAGGAATTATTCTCTGGACCATAACCCTTCCATTTAATTAAAAACTGACCTTGTCCATGATGTCTTCTAAAATCCAGAATGGCCTCCACTTCATATTCCTCATTGCCATCGATCAACACAGGATCAGGAGGACCTGTTCCTCTACCGGGAAAAGGATCAGGTACAGCAGGCTTAAGCAGAGCTACATGGAAGACCGGGTGAATTTTCATGGAAACAGGCAAAGACAGTTCATAGGATACTTCATTGATCCTCCTTTTAACTGGAAATGGACCCAGAAATTTGGGTGCCAACTTCTTAGAGGGGCAAGCTAATTTCAAGTTAGAAGTGGAAAGCCATACCTGGTCCCCGACTTGAAGGATCAGTTCTCCCCTTCTTCCCCGATCGAAGTTTCTCTTGCTATCCGCCTGAGCCTTGGTTATGGTCTCTTGGAGGATTTGGTTGTTCCGCTGCAGAAAAGATACGGTGTCCTGTACCGCTGGAACGTGGGATTCTGAAAGAATATCAGGAAGAAAGGACAGGTTAAAACCAAAATTAGCAAAAAACGGGGATTGGCCGGTGGTAGCATGGCTGGCATTGTTATAGGCGAACTCCGCCAAAGGTAAGAGGGAAACCCAATCGTCCTGAACAAAGGATGAAAAGCACCTAATGTATTGTTCAAGGGTTTGGTTGGTGCGTTCCGTTTGTCCGTTGGTCTGCGGGTGGTAGGCGGAGGACAAGGCCAATTCTATTTTCAGGGCCTCACATAAGGCTCTCCAGAAACGAGAGGTGAATTGCACCCCTCTATCAGAAACAATATTGGAAGGTACCCCGTGAAGCCTGACTATCTCCTTGATGAAGATGTGAGCCGTCTCCGATGCGGTGGGTGTACCCTTCAAGGGTAGGAAATGGGCCATCTTAGACAAACGGTCACAGATCACAAAGATGGCTGTACAGTTCTCAGAAGGGGGAAGTTCCACAATGAAGTCCATCGTAATCATCCGCCAGGGGCGGTCGGGTACAGGAAGTGGTTTAAGCAGACCCCAGGCCCGGTTTCTGGGGATCTTATTCCGGCTACACACAGGGCAGGAATTCACATATTTCTTGCAGTACTCCCTCATGCCTGGCCACCAGATGGAGCGCTGTACCAGCTCCAGAGTCTTGCGGACACCGAAGTGCCCGGCGAGAGGGTGATCGTGGAGGAGGCCCAAGACCTTTATTCGGACGTCTTCCGGGACAAAGATTAGATTGTCCTTCCAAAGCAGACCTTCTCTGGAAATAAGCGTAACTCCTGGAGGACTGGAGGACACGAGGGAAGCTCTCTTTAACAGGGACAGGAGGTCCGGCTGGACAAGCAAAAAGGTGTTGGCAGGGAGGATGGTATCAGGGGGTGCGATGTCCTTGGAGCTATCGAACATGCGGGAAAGCGCATCTGGCTTTATGTTTCTTGACCCGGGGCGGTAGGTAATATGAAAGCTGAACCGGGAGAAGAAGAGGGCCCAACGGGCCTGCCGAGGTTTCAGACGTTTGGCGGTACGGAGGTACTCGAGGTTCTTATGGTCTGTGTAGATAAGTACGGGGTGTACCGCCCCCTCCAGTAGATATCTCCACTCCTCCAACGCAGACTTGATGGCGAGTAGCTCTCGGTCCCCCACATCATAATTTCTCTCTGCCGGAGAAAGTTTGCGAGAAAAGAACCCCACGGGGTGCATCAGGTCATCTTTACCTTGACGTTGGGAGACCACCGCCCCTACTGCTACCTCAGAAGCATCTACCTCCAGGATAAAGGGTCTTGATGGATCCGGGTGCCTGAGAACGGGGGCAGAGGTGAACAGATTCTTGAGTCTCTGGAAGGCGGCCTGCGCTTCGGGTCCCCAATAAAAACGTATATTTTGTTTGGTGAGCTGAGTGATGGGAGCGATAATGGCCGAGAACCCCTTTATGAATCTCCTATAAAAATTAGCGAAACCCACAAAGCGCTGGATTCCCTTCTTGTCAGTGGGAGCTGGCCATTCGAGAACAGCAGAAACCTTTTGCGGGTCCATCTTGATGCCTGCTGGAGAGATTTCTAGGCCGAGAAATTGGATACTCTGCTGCTCAAATTTACATTTCTCGGCCTTAGCGTAAAGTCCGTGTTGCCGGAGCCGGAGCAGCACTCTGCTGACGTGCCCACGATGCTGTTCTAGGGACCCGGAAAAGATTAGAATATCGTCCAGGTAAACAATGACAAAGATGTCCAGAAAGTCTCGGAAAACATCATTAATCAGGTGCTGGAAAGTGGCCGGGGCATTGCAAAGTCCGAAGGGCATTACTAAGTACTCGTAATGCCCAAAACGAGACCGAAACGCAGTTTTCCACTCGCCGCCTGCTCGTATTCTGACCAGATTGTAAGCTCCCCTCAAGTCCAACTTAGTAAAGATAGTAGCTGACCTTAATTTTTGAAAAAGCTCCGGAATCAGTGGTAAGGGATAACGGTTCTTAATCGTGATCCGATTTAACTCCCGGTAGTCCACACAGGGCCGAAGGGTCTGATCCTTCTTTGTAACAAAGAATATTCCGGCACCGGCAGGAGATGTGGAATGGCGGATGAACCCCTTCTTAAGGTTTTCGGTGATGTAGACCTTTAGGGCTTCCTGCTCTTTCTCGGACAAGGGGAAGACACGCCCGAATGGAATCTCTGCCCCAGGAAGGAGCTCGATGGGACAATCGTAGGGGCGATGTGGGGGAAGAGAATCAGCCCCCCGTTTACTGAAAACATCCAGAAACTCTTGGTAGGACTCTGGAACTAACTGACACAAGTCCTGGTCTGGATCCAGACAGAGGAGCGTTCTGGGCTGTACCGAAGCTCCGGGCAGACAGTGGTCCTGGCAGTAAGAGGAGAGGAAACTCACTTCCCCGGAAGACCAGTCGATGGAGGGGTTGTGCGCCTGAAGCCACGGAATACCCAAGATCACAGGGAAAAGTGGTGATGAGATAACGTCCAAGGTTAGCAGTTCGGCATGTTGGCAGGAAGTGGTAGTGGGTAGCGGAAGAGTCTCCTGGGTAACTCGGCCAGACTTAATTTGTGAACCATCAGCCAGGAAGATGGAAAGTTCATGGGGCTTCTTCCGAAGGGGGATGGAGTGCAGACTGGTGAATGCAGCGTCGATGAAACAGCCGCAGGCCCCTGAGTCAAGGATAGCGCTGACGTGAATCATTCTTCCCTGCAGCTGGAATGAGAGCAGAAGAGCGACATGGAACGAGTTGGAAGGCAGAGTTACAGGGTTGTGAGACACAGAAGAAAGGCACTTACGTGTCTTAACAGGGCAGTTGATCACGTAATGTCCGGGGCCGCCGCAGTATAGGCACAAGTTCATCTGCCGGCGGCGGGCTCGCTCTTCAGGAGACAGGGTAGGCCGGAGTAACCCGAGCTGCATGGGTTCTTCAGATGCTTGGGCGGCACTGGCAGGTCTCCCTTGAGAGGATGGAATGAAGAAGGGTGCTGAAGAAGGGGTCCTGGCGGACATCCAAGCTGGTCTTTGGGATTGGGTGGAGCGTTCCGCCCTACGCTCACGGAGCCTCCTATCAATCCGAATGGCCGAAGCGATTAAGTCCTCCAAGGAATCTGGGGTTCCAACACGGGCCAACTCATCTTTAAGGCCCTCTGACAGGCCCAAGCGGAATTGATGTCTTAGGGCCGACTCGTTCCACTGGGTATCTGCGCTCCAGCGTCTAAAGTCTGATACATAGTCTTCTGCCGACCTCCGACCCTGCTGGAGCGCAGTTAATGCAGATTCCGCGGTAGCGGACCGCTGAGGATCCTCGTAGAGCTGGGCCATTCCCTCGAGAAAGGTAGCAAGGGTCTGGGTGAGGGGACTGTCATTCTCCAGGAGGTGATGGGCCCAGGACTGGGGCTCTCCTTGCAGAAGAGAGATAACGAATCCCACTTTAGTAGCCTCCAGAGAAAAAGTCCTAGGCTGTAGGGCAAAGTATAGTTGGCAGGCGTTACGGAAGGCCCGGAACTTGGAGCGGTCCCCGGAAAACCTCTCTGGAATGGGAACCCTAGGTTCAGGTGGAAGCGTCATCACGGCTGGTTGAATGGCAGGCTGAACAGGAGGAGGCTGAGGAGCGGTGATTGGAGGACCGGAGGTAGATAGGTGTTGCACACGTTCCTCCAGCCTGGAGTAACCATCCTGAAGGGACTTCACTGCTTGAGTCAGGGCCGCAAGATGAGAGCAGATCTCCTTCATGGCGGAGGCCCCTTCCGCAGACTCAGACATTTTTGGCTGTTCGTACTGTTAAGGTCTTCAGGTGGTGAGTCTGACTTAGTGGAAGGGGACCGCTCTTACGGCTCTGTGTCAGGCTGGCACTTACCGAACCGATGAGTCCGCTTGGGCAGAGGGTGGTCTCCCGTACGTGTCCGACTTACAACCCCTGATAGAGCAGACAGGTGGCTGAGAGTGCGGAGTGGTAAGAGAGCCTGTGATATGGCTCCAGGAGCAGGAACTTGCAGGAAGCTTCCGGCAGCAGGTGTGTAGGCAGGACACAGGCAAACTGGGTACAGAACAGGAGCAGAGCAGGCAAGTCCGGGTGCAGGCAGGGTACGGCAACAGGCGGGCAGCAGAAGCACAGAAGGAGCAGGCAAAAGAGAGGTCAAACAGGCCGAGGTCAGATGCAGGCAGAGGTCAGCGGTGTCAAGGGAAAGCCGGGTCGTCAGGAGATAAGCAAACAGGAACACAGGATACGAACAACGGGACAGGAACCGAGAAGCTGTTGATCAGGCAGCACCTGGGAGATGTCAGTGGCAAACCTAAATAGGCCGTTTGGCGCCAAGCACTGCGCACACGCACCCCCGAGCGCCGGCAGACACACCAGTGGTACCCGAAGTGCCCACCACAGCGCGCTGACGCGCACCAGCGCCAGCAGGGGCACGTGAGGGCACACACCGACGCGCACCAGCGCCCACAGGAGCGCGCAACACCGCACGCACAGGAACACGCACCCCAGCACGCACCGCAGGACATCGGCGCGCACCAACACGGGCAGCACCGCGACCATCCAGGTAACGACCCTGACAGTGCCCCCTCCCTAAGGGCAGACTCCGGCTGCCCAGGTGAGCCGATCTGGAAACCTGACGGTTCTTGAAGGCCCGCAAAAGTTCCTGAGCATGTAGATTGTCCTCGGGTTCCCAGGAGTTGTCCTCAGGTCCATAACCCTTCCACTTGATGAGGTACTGGGTTACATTACCCCTCTTCCTGCAATCAAGGATTGCTTCAACCTCAAACTCCTCTTCATTGTCCACTATAACAGGTTCAGGTGGGTCAGTGGTGCGGTCAGCAAAGGGATTTGGGGTAACGGGCTTCAGTAAGGTCACGTGAAAGACCGGGTGCACTCTAAAAGAGTCAGGCAGGTTAAGTTCATATGCCACTTCGTTTATCTTCCTTTTTACTGAAAAGGGGCCCATGAATTTAGGGCCTAACTTCTTGGAAGGACAGGCCATCTTAAGGTTGACTGTAGATAACCATACTTGGCTGCCGGGAGCCAGAACGAGTTCTCCCCGTCTCCTTTTGTCAAACGCCCGTTTATAGCATTCCTGGGACCGGGCCATGGTTTCCTTTAGGAGTTGGTTGTTTTTAGAAAAGAAGTCCAATGTCTCGGAAACTGCCGGAACAAGCCATTCTGGGACTGAGCTGGGCAAGAAGGCTGGGTGGAAGCCGTAATTGGCAAAGAACGGTGTCTGGTTGATGGCGGAGTGCAAGGAGTTGTTATAAGCAAACTCCGCCATGGGTAGTAGCGAGACCCAGTCATCTTGCGAGAAAGAAGAAAAACAGCGGATGTACTGCTCCAGGGACTGATTGGTTCTCTCCGTTTGTCCGTTTGTCTGGGGGTGATAAGCGGAGGAAAAGGCCAGTTCAATTTCAAGAGACCCGCAGAGCGCTCTCCAAAACCTCGAGGTGAATTGGGCGCCTCGGTCGGAAACAATACTTGCCGGGATCCCATGCAGCCTTACAACTTCTTTGACAAAGATCTTGGCCGTCTCCATAGCCGAGGGAGTGCCCCTCATCAGGAGGAAGTGGGCCATCTTGGACAGCCTATCTACGACAACAAAGATAGTAGAGAACCCCTCGGAAAGGGGGAGTTCCATGATAAAGTCCATCGAAATCATTTTCCACGGTCTCTCAGGGACAGGTAAAGGTTTCAGTAGGCCCCAAGCCCGTGTCCGGCTGTTTTTATTTCGGGAGCAAGTGCTACACAAGTCCACATAGTCCTTGCAGTCCTTAAGAAGTTGAGGCCACCAAAAGGTGCGCTGAATCAGTTCGGCAGTCTTCCGGGTACCAAAGTGTCCGGCCATCTTATGGTCCTGGCAGAGTTCCAACACGTTTACCTTCAAGGCTTCAGGGACCACAATCTTGCCTTTATGCCAGAACAACCCCTCACTACAGCTGACCTCGGGGCTCGGGGGCATTCCAACAGAAGCCTGTCTGATCCGGGAGATAAGGTCCCCTTGGAGGAGCAAGAAGTTCCCAGAAGGGAGAATAGTATCAGGAGGCCGAGTCTCTTCAGGGATAGAAAACATACGTGACAGGGCATCCGGCTTGACATTCTTAGAACCAGGTCTATAGGTGATATGAAATTGAAACCGGGAAAAAAAAAGAGCCCATCTGGCTTGCCGTGGTCTAAGTCTTTTGGCGGTTCTCAAATATTCCAGGTTTTTGAGGTCAGTGTAAACCAGGATGGGATGTGCAGCACCTTCCAATAGGTAACGCCACTCCTCCAGAGCCGCCTTAATGGCCAGAAGTTCTCGGTCCCCAACATCATAGTTCCTTTCGGATGATGACAGTTTGCGAGAAAAGAACGCCACCGGGAAAAGAAGGGCCTTGGCACCCTGCCGTTGGGATAACACCGCCCCCACAGCGATTTCCGAGGCATCCACTTCAAGAACGAAGGGTAAGGCTGGGTCCGGATGTTTTAGAATAGAGGCAGAGGTGAACAGCATCTTAAGTTTTTCGAAGGCCAGCTGTGCCTCAGGGGTCCAAGAGAATCGGGTACCCTGCCTGGTCAGTTCGGTGATGGGAGCAATAATCGCAGAGAAACCCCTGATAAATTTCCGGTAGAAGTTGGAAAAACCGACGAAACGTTGTACGCCCTTCCTGTCCACAGGTGCAGGCCAGTCCAGGATGGCAGATACTTTTTGGGGATCCATCTTGATGCCCTCCACAGATATAACCAGGCCCAGGAATTGGATGGACTGGCGTTCAAACTCGCATTTTTCGAGTTTCGCGTAAAGCCCGTGTACCCTGAGACGAGCTAGCACACTACGGACATGTCTACGATGGTCTTCCAAAGATGAGGAAAAGATTAGGATATCGTCCAAGTATGCAATTACGTATAGATCCAGGTAGTCGCGAAAGATGTCATTGACAAAATGTTGAAAGGTTGCGGGTGCATTACACAGCCCGAAGGGCATGACAAGGTACTCGTAGTGCCCAAAACGAGTACGAAACGCTGTCTTCCACTCGTCTCCTTCTCGGATACGGATTAAATTGTAAGCTCCGCGAAGATCCAATTTCGAAAAGATGACTGCAGACCCCAGCCTCTGGAACAACTCGGGTACTAGGGGTAAAGGGTAACGGTTTTTGACAGTTATCTTATTCAATTCCTGATAGTCAATGCAGGGACGTAAAGAATGGTCCTTTTTTTCGACTAAAAAAATGCCAGCACCGGCAGGGGAAGTAGACGGACGGATAAACCCTTTTTTTAGGTTTTCGTCAATATACTCCTTCAGCGTGCCTAACTCCTGTTCCGTTAATGGAAAAATTCTCCCAAAGGGGACTTCGGTACCTGGTAACAGTTCAATAGGGCAGTCATAAGGCCTGTGGGGGGGAAGAATATCTGCGCCTTTTTTGCTGAAAACATCCACAAAGTCCTTGTAGGGTTCCGGAACGGTCTGAAGCAATTTCGGATCGACATCCAAACAGAGAAGTTGAGAGGAGTTGCATGTCGGTCGGGCCAAGCAGTGTTGTTGACAGTAATCGGAAAGAAACTTGATTTCTCCTGTGGCCCAGTTAATGCTTGGATTGTGGGCCTGCAACCAGGGTATCCCCAGGATAATTGGAAACAAGGGGGAGGAGATGGCATCCAGACGCAGGTGCTCCTGGTGACAGGTGCCCATAGTAGCCAGCAAAGGAACAGTCTCTTGAGTGACAGGACCGGAACTAAGAGCGGAGCCATCGGCTAGATGTACAGCAAGCCCCTGAGCCTTGGGTATGAGCGAGATGTGATGGTTGGCAGCGAAAGTCAGATCGATAAAGCAGCTGCATGCTCCGGAGTCAATGGTGGCTGACACTGGAAAACTCCCTCCTGGAAGCTGCAAAGTGAGGAGAAGGGCAAGGTGAGAACTGGGTTTTCGTAGAACAGAGGCACACATGAAGGAAGAGGAAACACACTTACGTGTCTTGTTGGGGCAAGCCCTGACATAGTGCCCAGGTTCACCACAGTAGAGACATAAGTTAAGGGTACGTCTGCGCTGCTTTTCTTCAGGGGTCAACGAGGGCCGGAGTAACCCGAGCTGCATTGGTTCCGGAGCTTCCAGAGCGGGAGCAGAAGAGGTAGAAGAGAACTGACCAGCAGAACTGGGAACCTTGGGGAGCACCCAGGTGGGACGGAAGTGGCTGGAGGACCTCTCCGACCGGCGTTCCCTTAACCGGCGGTCAATCTGAATGGAGAGGTTGACTAACTCATCCAGGGTTTGTGGTATTCCTACCCGTGCCAACTCATCCTTAAGGGGGTCAGAAAGTCCCATCCGGAATTGGTGGCGCAAGGCGGCGTCATTCCAATCCGTGTCGGAGCTCCAGCGGCGAAACTCCACTGCATAGTCCTCGGCCGCTCTGCGACCTTGTTGGAGAGAGTGTAGTGCGGCTTCTGCAGTCGCAGTCAACTGAGGGTCCTCATAAAGCTGAGACATGGCCAAGAAGAAGTTGTCAAGGCTATCCAGGGTTCCAGATTTCTGCTCCAGTAAACGGTGGGGCCCAGGTTTGAGGCTCGCCAGACAACAGGGATATTACAAAGCCCACCTTGGTTGCCTCTAGAGAGAATGTCCGGGGCTGCAGTGCGAAGTACAGTTCGCAGGAGTTGCGAAACGCACGATACTTGGTGCGATCGCCGGAAAACCTCTCGGGTGTAGGTACCCATGGCTCTGGAGGAAGCATCACTACGGAGGGTGCAGATGAAAGACCGGTGGGGGAGGTTCCTTGAGGGTTAGATGAGGAGGACAAGGCTTGGACTTGCTCCTCCAACCTTGAGTAGCCATCCTGGAGACTCTTCACGGCTTGGGTCAGACCGGCCAAATGTCTGCATAACTCATCCATAGGGGAGGCCCCCTGCCCGGACTCAGTCATGGCTGCCTGATACTGTCAGGCTGGCACTTACCGAACCGATGAGTCCGCTTGGGCAGAGGGTGGTCTCCCGTACGTGTCCGACTTACAACCCCTGATAGAGCAGACAGGTGGCTGAGAGTGCGGAGTGGTAAGAGAGCCTGTGATATGGCTCTAGGAGCAGGAACTTGCAGGAAGCTTCCGGCAGCAGGTGTGTAGGCAGGACACAGGCAAACTGGGTACAGAACAGGAGCAGAGCAGGCAAGTCCGGGTGCAGGCAGGGTACGGCAACAGGCGGGCAGCAGAGGCACAGAAGGAGCAGGCAAAAGAGAGGTCAAACAGGCCGAGGTCAGATGCAGGCAGAGGTCAGCGGTGTCAAGGGAAAGCCGGGTCGTCAGGAGATAAGCAAACAGGAACACAGGATACGAACAACGGGACAGGAACCGAGAAGCTGTTGATCAGGCAGCACCTGGGAGATGTCAGTGGCAAACCTAAATAGGCCGTTTGGCGCCAAGCACCGCGCACACGCGCGCGCCGACGCGCGCGCGCGCGCACCCGAGCGCCGGCAGACACACCAGTGGTACCCGAAGTGCCCACCACAGCGCGCTGACGCGCACCAGCGCCAGCAGGGGCACGTGAGGGCACACACCGACGCGCACCAGCGCCCACAGGAGCGCGCAACACCGCACGCACAGGAACACGCACCCCAGCACGCACCGCAGGACATCGGCGCGCACCAACACGGGCAGCACCGCGACCATCCAGGTAACGACCCTGACACTCTGGTTCTGGTCTCACTGGAATGGGAACAGGGAGACCGGAGCACAGCGGGGTAGGAGAGTCCAGCCAGGTGCAGCAGCAGGCACTGGATAGGAGAGGATCCTCTGGAGCAGGAACTCGCAGTGGCAGGAAGGCAGCTAGGAGAAGACTGCAGACCGTGGAGACAGGATGGCAGGCTCTTCAGGATGCAAGGTACAGATGCAGGAGCAAGCAGGAACTGGCAGAGGTGTCAGGTACAAGCAGAGGTTCGGCAACAGGTAGACAGTCCAAGAGAGGTCAAACAAGCCGGGGTCGGAGCAGGAGAGGTCAACAGAGTCAGACGGAGCCGGGTCAGGTATCAGGTTGGTAGCAGACGGATCAACAGGTTTCTTCAGGCACAAGCTGCAGACGAACAGCACAGAACGACTGCAGCTGCTCCTTTAAAAAGGCCACTGGCGCCAAATAGCGCTAACGCGCACACGTGCGTGCGTATGCCGCGCGCACATCCGAACGACGTGCACCCGCTCGTGCTTGGAGACGCGCGTGCCCACGACGACCCGCGGCACGAACGCGCGTGCGCGAACGGACACCCGATCGTGCAGAACGGGCGGATTCCTGACAGCATCGATCGATAAAGTCAAAACCATCAGGGAAACAATTTGTCAGAAGAAAATATCCAAGCTCAGCCAGCAAATACATAGAGGATGTATCTGCACCAACATACCGCAACCGCCGAAATTTTCACTGTCCCCAATTACCGTAGACACCGCAAAAAACATCATTAATAAACTGCGTGACAGTACCTCACCTATTGACATCATCCCCACAAAACTACTGAAAGAATGCTCCGACATCATGGCTCCAACCATAACCCACCTCATAAACAGATCATTCCACGAAGGGATTGTTCCCAGCATCCTCAAACAAGGCATCGTCAAACCTCTACTCAAGAAACCAAACCTGGACCCTCAGGATCCAAACAACCGTAGGCCAATTACAAGCCTCAACACCATTTCTAAGATCATGGAGAAAGCTGTAGTACATCAGCTACAACTTCACCTGGATACTCACAAACTTCTGGACCCGCTGCAATCGGGTCATGGAACAGAAACAGCTCTTCTCAAGATTTGGGACGACACCCTCGAAGCAGCAGATGATGGAGAGCCGTGTCTCCTCGTACTGCTAGACCTAAGTGCAGCGTTTGATACAGTAGATCACAATACTCTACTCGTCCGCCTCACAGAAGTAGCCAGAGTCCAAGACATAGATCTCCAATGGTTCACGTCCTTCCTAGGAAATCGGTCACAGACAGTGAAACTAGGAAAATTCCTCTTCGAAACTTGGGCAGTCACCTGCGGAGTCCCTCAAGGCTCTCCTTTGTCACCCGTTCTCTTCAACATTTACATTCGCCCACTCCTTCAAATCATCAGATGCTCAGATCTCTGCTTCCACTCTTAGGGCCGGTTCACACAGCGAGGCGAGGCGAGGCGACACGGCTCACTTCGCCTCGCTCCCGCAAGTCGCCCCCATTCAGTACTATGGAACCGTTCTGAGAGGAGCGACTCGAGTCGCTCCGACTCAGAAAAAAGGTTCCTGTACTACTTCGGGGCGACTTCGGGGGCGACTTGCATTGACTTCTATACAGAAGTCCTCTGCAAGTCGCCGCTGAGCTCCCCGCAGGTCGCGGCGAGGCAAGTCGGAGACGCCTCGCCGCGCATCGCTGTGTGAACCGGCCCTTACGCTGACGACACGCAACTTTATTTCCGGATCAATGGAAAAAAAGATCACCAACAACAACTTGAAAACTGCCTCAAATCAATAGAGGACTGGATGACCACTAACTCCCTCCAGCTGAACGAATCAAAGACAGAGCTTCTTATCTTACATCCAAATCATAAGCCCACAACCAAAACCTCCTGGTCTCCACCAACTGTCTTTGGGCAGACTATCTCCCCAAAGACCAAAGCGAAGAGTCTCTGGGTTATTTTAGATGCACAAATGTCAATGGATGCGCAAATAGGATCTGTAGTCAGTGGATCTCACCATCTGCTGCGCATGCTTCGCAGATTCATCCCTTTTATCCCAAAGAATGACAAAGCAGTGGTAGTTGGAACAATCATTAATTCACGACTGGACTACGCAAATTCGCTTTACATAGGATTACCACAATATCAACTTGCGCGATTACAACTGATCCAAAACACGGCGGCAAGGCTGATAACAGGAAAAAAACCCTGGGAATCCATCTCTCATTCGCTGAGGAGCTTACATTGGCTAACCGTAAAAAATCGGATCACGTTCAGGACCCTTTGCCTCACCCACAAATGCGTGCATAGAGAAGCTCCGCAATACCTAATGGAGAAAATAAATCATTACACACCAACCCACAGTCTTTGATCAGCCAACAAAAACCTCCTCCTCGTGCCCAAAGCCCGGTATAAATCCAAGGGGGATCGGAGATTCGCTGTCCAAGGGCCTCGGCTATGGAATGCTCTACCAATCAACATCCGCCTGGAAGAAAATCACCTGGCTTTTAGGAAAAAACTCAAGACCTTCCTCTTTTAGCAGATGATCAAAGCTCGCCACAGCGCCTAGAGGCGATTCAGTTCACATTGTGCGCTATACAAGTATTTCATTCATTCATTCATTCAGTACATGACTAAATCAGAAAAGTGAACTGTGGCTCCTCTCTCCCTGCCTGCATTGTTCACACAGGCTGCATAGATTCTCACTTTAAAAAACAAACAAACATACGCCTTTGAGAGTCATCAGCTTACCCGGTATTAAACATTAATTTTATATAAAGATCATGTCTAATTTTTTTTTTAAATAACATTAGCCCAATACCAATATAACCAATACCAGACAGCACATTCGCTCCTGCCAGTGTATGTACTGTCTGGAGCTATCCATAGTGCTGAAACAGATTTTCCACAAAAAAAAAATATGACTGTAAATATAGAAGCAAAAGATCAACACCGGCGTGCAGATCAAGACCTTGGCCATCAAATTTACATGAAGTAAATTTGATGGCCAAGCAGGGGCAAATGCAGGAGGGGTCTGGAGGCTTAAAGAAGTACTCCAGGAGATGTTTTTCATTTCAACTGGCACACAATAAGTTAAAAATAATGAGGCATACATACACCACCTCCTGCAACTCTTTACTACTTCCGCCACCCCAACTTTGGGTCTCCTACACTGTAGCCGTAGCATTGTTTGCAGCAGCAATGACCGTCCTTTCTCTTCCTTTGCCCAATCATAGAACAACACAAAAAGGAAACCCCCAGCTGGACTTTAACGGAACTGGCATAGTAGATTATTGAAAAAGGTAGAATTTATTAAACATAATACAACAAAATTAACATTAAAATGTATTGGAATGATTACAGTTGCTGTACAAAAAATCACCACACAGATTGCACTATGGGTTTACCCAACGCGTTTCAGATTATCAAATATCTCTTTCTTAAGGGGTGTTATGAGACAGTCAATCATGTATCTACATTATAGTGGTCACAAAAATTATTGTATAACAATCAGTGGTACAATATATGTCTCTATTAAATGTATTTGAACAAACTCACGTATATTGTGGTGGTGTCACCAATGAAACATTCCATAGAACTATTAAAAACAAACGTAGAGAGAACTGTGTCTCCATAAACCTCCTGCTTAAAAGGACTGGTCTTGTTTATATACTTTAGTATTTCATAGAAATGATGGAATTGAAATTGAAAAAATGCCAGACTCTCCCCAAGGGACAATGGACAGCTAAGGACGCTGAAGCCAGATATATAGTATAGAGTCAACATAATTAGAACTTTACTATATATCTCTTACTATATATCTCATCATTTTTACCCACAGAGCGATGCCCGCTTGTTTGGCTTCAGCGTCCTTAGCTGTCCATTGTCCCTTGGGGGAGTCTGGCATTTTTTTCAATTTCAGTTCCATCATTTCTATGCAATACTAAAGCATATCGACAAGACCAGCCCATTTAAGCAGGAGGTCTATGGAGACACAGTTCTGTCTGTTTGTTTTTAATAGTTTTTCAATTTCAATTCCATCACTTCTATGTTAGTTTGTTCAAATATATTTAATAGAGACATATATTGTACCACTGATTGTTATACAATAATCTTTGTGACCTTTTGTAACCACTATATTGTAGATACACGATTGACCTTCTCATAACACCCCTGAAGAAAGAGACATTTGATACTCTGAAGTGCGTCGGATAAACCCAGAGAATTTCATAGTGCAATCTGTGTGGTGATTTTGTGTACAGCAACTGTAATCATTCCAATACAAATTTATTGTTAATTTCTTTGTATTATGTTTAATAAATTCTACCTTTTTCAATAATCTACTACGCCAGTGCCTTTCAAGTCCAGTAAAGCCCCGTACACACGAGAGGACTTATCTCCGACAGACCTCCAAAGGAGTTCCGCCGGAGTTCCGCCGGAATTCCGACGGAGTTCTGGCGGACTTTTCGACCGAACGGACTTGCACACACACCATCACACCAAACTCCGACGGAGTCGAACGTGATGACGTACGACTGGATTCGAATAAGGAAGTTCATAGCCAGTAGCCAATAGCTGCCCTAGCGTCGGTTTTAGTCCGTCGGAGTAGCATACACACGAGCGGATTTTTCGACGGGGACCGGGTCCGGCGGAGTTCCGTCGGGAAAATTTGAAGCATGCTTCATTTCTAAAGTCCGTCAGACTTTGGCGAATCAAAAGTCCGTTGCAGCCCACACACGATCGGATAGTCTGACGGACTCAGTCCGTCGGAGTTTGGATGTCGAAAAGTCCGCTCGTGTGTACGGGGCTTTAGGATTTTTTTTGTGTGTTTAACTAGTTTGGATGTTGGCACCCCACAGGAATATGATCACCGATGCAATTTGTTAATAATAGCACTTACATTCTGTAAATGATGCATGGGCAGGGAAAAGGATGGCAGGCAGATTGTCTGTCTGCTGTGTAGAAGAGCCATTTGCCACCTCTTGGAACACTGGAGTATAGCAAAAGCTATACTAGGAGCACTCATTGAACCAGTAAATTGTAAACAAATCCAGGAGGTAACATACACCTTCTTACTCACCTGCAGATTTGAAATGCTTACTTTAATGCTTCTTTGAAGGGTTCTCTTTTAGCACAGATATTCTTCTCCCATGTTCATATTACAAACAATATAACAATTCACATTTTCATCATACTAACACATGGTAAAGTGGAACTCTATGAATTATCTTTATTTTCAATTGATATTGATCCAGCTCAGCACAGTTTAATTATCAATATCATATGCCTATGCCTAGAGGGCTGCTGTGGATGCTGAAAACCCCTGTAACAGCCTATGCTACATACAGTGATAGCAACAATCTTCCAGGTCCTCCTCAAGTGGCTTCCCCTTGGCACACTGAGAGTCGCTCGCTCAGCACTGCCACGCATCAAAGGACACCTTTTTTTACAGTGAATACAAGGCATACTCCAATTAGATGAGGTAGAAAGGACATCAGTATTGTCAGGATCTACCTTTGTCCCATCACAGAATGCCTTGTATTCACTATAAATATTAATGCCAGTTGTGCCAAGTGAGCGACACCCTGTGTGTAGAGGGTAACCCGCTCTAGCAGAACCCAGAAAATCACCGATATCACGTAAAGCACGGACTGCTACAATGGTTGGCAGCATCTCCAGTGCCCTCCAAATATCAGATATGGATGATTACATCATGCCAAGCTTGCCCAAATTTAGGTTGGTAATAAAGATGATTACTTGAGTTGCGCTTTAAGTTTTTAAAGTTTCACATGAACAATAACTGACCATTTTTATTGCAGTAACACAAATAGCCCAACAGCGATTGGCAAGGCTGTAACAAAAAGCATGGAGACATAGTCAAAAGGTTCTGTTGTTCCACAGAAAACTAGAAGGGGGTAGATGCAATGATTTAGGGGACTTTGACCATGGAATGAGTTTAGTGATTTTGCAGTAATTCTGAAACTGCTGCCTGCTTGGAATTTTCACACTACAATTTCATACAGAGAGCAATGTAAAAAAAAAAAAAAAAGGTTAGTTTTAAAGACCCTTTGTTATTTGGGCGATCTTAGAAGAGAATTACAAGCCTTGTTCTAGCTGTCAGGGAATCCACAAATGCTCATATAACTTACCTTCACATCCATGAAGTACACAAATGACTTCTGGTGGTACATGGTTATCCTTCAATAAGGTAGGCTGTAGAAGCAGGATACTGTGTTGGTTCTCACTTCTGTAGATATATTGTATATATTTTGCTGACTTTCAGTCCTGTAGATCTTCTGTGATGGCTCTCAGTCTTGTACACATATTGTGCTGGGTCTCAGTCCTGTACATCTACTGTACTGGGTCTCGGTCCTGTAGATGTGCTGTGTTGGCTCTCACTTCTGTAGATCTACTGTGCTGGCTCTGACTTCTGTAGCTCTGCTTTGCTGGCTCTCAGTCCTCTAGATCTACTGATCTGGCTCTCACTCATTTAGACATACTGTGCTGGGTCTCAGTCTTTAGATATAATGTGCTGCTCTTACTGTGCTGCGCTGGCTCTGACATCTGTAGATCTGCTGCGCTGGCTCTGACTCCTGTAGATCTGCTGCGCTGGCTCTGACTTCTGTAGACCTGCTGCACTGGCTCTGACATCTGTAGACCTGCTGTGCTGGCTCTGACATCTGTAGATCTGCTGCGCTGGCTCCGACATCTGTAGATCTGCTGCGTTGGCTCTGACTTCAGTACATCTGCTGCGCTGGCTCTGACTTGTGTAGATCTGCTGCGTTGGCTCTGACATCTGTAGATCTGCTGCGTTGGCTCTGACTTCAGTACATCTGCTGCGCTGGCTCTGACTTGTGTAGATCTGCTGCGTTGGCTCTGACATCTGTAGATCTGCTGCGCTGGCTCTGACTTGTGTAGATCTGCTGTGCTGGCTCTGACATCTGTAGATCTGCTGCACTGGCTCTGACTTCTGTAGATCTGCTGCTCTGGCTCTGACTTCTGTAGACCTGCTGTGCTGGCTCTGACATCTGTAGATCTGCTGCGCTGGCTCTGACTTCTGTAGATCTGCTGCGGTGGCTCTGACATCTGTAGATCTGCTGCGCTGGCTCTGACTTCAGTAGATCTGCTGCGCTGGCTCAGACTTCAGTAGATCTGCTGCGCTGGCTCTGACTTCAGTAGATCTGCTGCGCTGGCTCTGACTTCTGTTTATCTGCTGCGCTGGCTCTGACTTCAGTAGATCTGCTGCGCTGGCTCAGACTTCAGTAGATCTGCTGCGCTGGCTCTGACATCTGTAAGCAAACAGGAGACTTTGGTCTGAAGATTGGCAAGCCATTGCCATACATGGCATAATTCCCCCCGTCCTGTGCCTCCTCATCAGGCTTGTGGTATGATGGCCTAAAATATAACTAAAGATAAAACAGTTTATTTTTAGTAGAGAGCCAGCGGCCACACGCATTGACAACCCCGCAGTGCAGCGGGTGCACGTGCATGTCTGCTATCCCACTTAGAGGGACCGACGTACAGCTACGACAGTTCACTGGATCGTGCCGACCTGCCGCAGTATAATGACGGTGGCTGGTCGGCAAGCGGTTAAATAACGAATATGTTATACAGTGGTGTGAAAAAGTGTTTGCCCCCTTCCTCATTTCCTGTTCCTTTGCATGTTTGTGACACTTAAGTGTTTCGGAACATCAAACCAATTTAAACAATAATCAAGGACAACACATGTAAACACAAAATGCAATTTGTAAATGAAGGTGTTTATTATTAAAGGTGAAAAAAAATCCAAACCATCATGGCCCTGTGTGAAAAAGTGATTGCCCCCTAAACCTAATAACTGGTTGGGCCACCCTTAGCAGCAACAAGCGTTTGCGATGAGGCTTTTACAGCGTCCTGGAGGAATTTTGGCCCACTCATCTTTGCAGAATTGTCCTAATTCAGTTACATTAGAGGGTTTTTGAGCATGAACGGCCTTTTTAAGGTCATACCACAACATCTCAATAGGATTCAGGTCAGGACTTTGGCTAGGCCACTCCAAAGTCTTCATTTTGTTTTTCTTCAGCCATTCGGTGGTGGACTTGCTGGTGTGTTTAGGATCATTGTCCTGCTGCAGAACCCAAGTTCGTTTCAGCTTGAGTACACGAACAGATGGTCAGACATTCTCCTTCAGGATCTCTTGGTAGACAGCAGAATTCATAGTTCCTTTTATCACGGCAAGTCTTCCAGGTCCTGAAGCAGCAAAACAACCCCAGACCATCACACTACCACCACCATATTTTACTGTTGGTATAATGTTCTTTTTATGAAATGCAGTGTTCCTTCTACGCCAGATATACTTGGGCACACACCTTCCAAAGTGTTCCACTTTTGTCTCATCGGTCCACAGAATGTTGTCCCAAAAGTCTTGGGGATCATCAAGATGTGTTGTGGAGAAATTGAGACGAGCTTTGATGTTCTTTTTGCTCAGCAGTGGTTTTCTCCTTGGAACTCTGCCATGCAGGCCATTTTTGCCCAGTATTTTCCTGATGGTGGAGGCATGAACGCTGACCTTAACTGAGGCAAGTGAGGCCTGCAGTTCCTTGGACGTTGTTGTGGGGTCTTTTGTGACCTCTTGGATGAGTCGTCGCTGCGCTCTTGGGGTAATTTTGGGCGGCCGGCCACTCCTGGGAAGGTTCACCACTGTTCCATGTCTTCGCCATTTGTGGATAATGACTCTCACTGTGGTTCGCTGGATTCCCAAAGCTTTGGAATGGCTTTATAACCCTTTCCAGACTGATAGATCTCAATTACTTTCTTTCTCAATTGTTCCTGAATTTCTTTGGGTCTCGGCATGATGTGTAGCTTTTAAGGATCTTCTGGTGGACCTTACTGTGTCAAGCAGCTCCTATTTAAGTGATGCCTTGATTGTGAACAGGTGTGGCAATAATCAGGCCTGGGTATGGCTAGAGAAATTGAACTCAGGTGTGGACAACCACAGTTATAGTATGTTTTAACAAGGGGGGCAATCACTTTTTCACACAGGGCCATGATGGTTTGGATTTTTTTTCACCTTTAATAATAAACACCTTCATTTACAAATTGCATTTTGTGTTTACTTGTGTTGTCCTTGACTATTGTTTAAATTGGTTTGATGTTCCGAAACACTTAAGTGTCACAAACATGCAAAGGAACAGGAAATGAGGAAGGGGGCAAACACTTTTTCACACCACTGTACTTACCTCCTCTGTGCAAGGGTTTTGCACGGAGCAAGTCCGATCCTCCTCTTCTTTGGTTCCCCCGGCAGCGCTCCAGGCTCCTCCTCTTCTCTGGTGACCCCACGGAGAGCCACTTTCCATGGAAGCACTCGTGCGGGCGCGCTCCCAAGTCCTACTGCTATATCCATTGACACAGACAGCAGGACTCGGCCCCGACTCACTTGATTTGATTGACAGCAGTAAGAGCCAATGTCTCCTGCTGCTATCAATCTATCCAATGAGGACTTGAGACAATGGCTGGAGCTGCTGGGCTCGTCCCTGTCGCTGGAAAGATCGGGTTTAGGTAAATAAATGGGGGGCTCTGGGGGGAGCTGCAGACCAAAAAGGCTTTTTACCTTAATGCATAGAAATGCACAGAATGTGAAAAACCTTGAGGGTTTACAACTCCTTTATCTCTTTGTATATTTACCGATTTGTATGTAAAGCACAGTTTATCTATTTCTATGTATACAGGACAAATCTAACATATCTCTATCTAGCTCTCTCCCCTATACCAATCTAATCAATCTTTCTCTCTTCATACAATATAACTGGTTTTATCTGTATATTTCTCTTTATCTCACTCTCTGGGGGTTATTTACGAAATTCAAATCCACTTTGCACTACAGGTGCAAACTACAAGTGCAAAGTGCACCTGGAATTGTTCTGAAAGTGCACTTGGAAGTGCAGTCGCTGTAAATCTAAGGGGTAGATCTGAAATGAGGGGAAGCTCTGCTGATTTTATCATCCAATCATGTGCAAGCTAAAATGCTTTTTCTTTAATTTTCCTTGCATGTCCCCCTCAGGTCTACAGCGACTGCTCTTCCAAGTGCACTTTCAGGTGCACTTTGCACTTGTAGTTTGCACCTGTAGTGCAAAGTGGATTTGCCTTTCGTAAATAACCCTCTCTGTGTATTAATTGTCTAATCTACATCTGTCTATTCATTTTTCTATCTCTTTTCACTGGATCTCTCATTTCCCTTTGCACAGTATTGTCTATCTACCTGTTATCTATCAGCCACCTGTTATTCACAGCGCCTAGAGGCGATTCAGTTCGCATTGTGCGCTATATAAGTATTTCATTCATTCATTCATTCAGCCAGTTTATCTTCTTTTTTTTTATATCTGTTTTTTTAATATCTAATCTTTCTCTGTAGAATATACTTTATTAATCTATCAACCTCAATCTTATCTGTCTATCTGTGTATCTATCTGTCATTGATCTGCCTGTTATCTATCTCTCTATCCATTATCTATCCATTTGTAATCTTTTTATTATCGATCTATTTATCTGCGTGTTATCTATCTATCTGTTATCTATCAATTATCAATCTATTTATCTGCCTGTTATCTATTTGTTAGATATATAACAAATAGATAGATATATAACAAATAGATAGATAGATAGATATCCATTATCTATCTATGTGATATATATATCTATTTGTTATATATCTGTAGCGGCGGCTCCTGAAGAGTTTTCAAAGTTAAGGTTACACCTAAACTGCAGTTTGGTTTGGGTACAATTGTCTAAATTTGGACTTCAGCATCAGTCTGACTGGACTATGAGATGTTCCGCCTGGCCAAGAGGGGGCACTGTCTCTTCTGGCAGGCATGGAACTATGGTCTGGTTGGGTGCTTAAGTTACTCTCTCTCGGAGCCCGCCCAGTGGGAGTGGCGCTCTTGCTGTGCTTTCTGGGAGAGGGTATTTAAGATGCAGACGTCACGTGGTTTGGTGTTCCAGTCAAGAAGGATGTACTGACTTCATGGTCCTGGTCCTCCTCACCAGCCCCCAGGAAGGCTATGGCCTGGGGTGCAGATCCACCCGATCTTGATGTCTCGGGGCTGGCTAGCCCGAGGTAAGGAAATTAAAGGAGGATTCTGAGGTGTTTGGGTGCCGTCTCCGGTTTGGGAGAGACCCAATGACTTGAAGCATTCCAGGGGAGGACTCTTCAGAAGAAGACCACATACGGGTTAGTTTCTTGGTAAGAGCCTGGAGGAGCCGGAGTACTCAAGAGAATGCGGTCTCGTGGATATTCCCAAGCTGGCTGAAAGATCCAGGTATCTTACGAGTGTTCTACAAGTTTAGTTTCCCTACGTGTTCTACAACAACGTCTGCAGCAGAGACATTATCTTGTACATTCTACAACAACGTCTGTGGCAGAGACTTGATCCTGAGTTAAACACCTTGTTGGCTTGTAGGCCTTGTGAGAGAGGGACTGTCCAACCTGAGTGATCATCCAGTTGCGAATGGCTATTCTCTGGATGCAGTCAAAGTAAGCAAGTTCTTTAACATTTTGACTTTGACACTAAAGCCCCATACACACTATCAGATTTTCTGCTGATTATTTCCTTCAGATTTACCAAAACCATATAATATGAGGTCAAACCTTAGGAGTTTCAATGTGTGTGCAATCAGGCAGGCCCTTGCACTACATGGTTTTGGTAAATCTGAAGACAAAAACCAGCAGAAAATCTGATTGTGTGTATGGGGCTTTAGAGTACCTGAACTTCCTTTCCAACTCTCTGATCCCAATTTAAGAGACTGTTCATTGTCTATGTTTAGCAAATAAAATCCATTCAAGTGGATCTGTTGTCAGTCTCTCGACTTACTGGGCCATTTACCACAGGACACCCCTAGACGTGAAACGAGGAGAACAGAAGGTAACGGTAAATCCAAATATAACCAGCAGTTCCTTCGGGGGTTAGTGCTACATATCTATCTATCCATTATCTATTTGTCATATATCTATCTGTTACCTATCAAGTATCAATCCTTTTATCCACCTGTTATCAATCTATTTATTTGTGTGTTATCGATCTATTTATCTACGTAATATGTATCGGTTATTGATCTATTTATCTGCCTGTTATCTATCTGTAATCTATCCATTTATCCTTCTATCTGGTTGCTCTAACTTTATTCAATCCCCTCTCCCTGTAGAGTACAGTATATAGAACTTTCTCTGTATGTATTTCTCTCCCACTTTTATGTATTTATTTATACATATATCTATATATATATAGATATATATATCTATATATATATCTTTTCAGATTCCTCTCTCGGAGGGCTCATTCACACCAGGCGTGTGTTTTCCATGTGTTTCCCCCACTCTGCAGTTGTGTTATTATTGGATGCATTTGCCTGCAGTGGAATGCACGCTACCAAAGCACCATGCGATGCAGTTTCAGTGCATTGCCAGACGTAGCACATTTTGTGGCAAGGTGCAATTTGAGCTCATTCAAAATGAAAGGACTCAAATTGCACTTCAATCATACAGAAACACATATTTTGCCCGGGTTCACACCGACAGCAGTAATGAAATGGCGCTAGTTTAGCTGAACTCACACCATTTCATTCCCGCATGTCACTCCCAACTTCGGGGGGTGGGTTGTGATTTCAGAGACATCTGTGCCGTTTTCTACACAGATTATTGAAATCGCACCGAAGTCGCCAAAAGTAGTACAGGAACTACTTTTGGGAATCGGTGCGGCTCTGAAAATGCCGCATCACACCGATTTTGACGGTGTCATTGCTAACAATAGTTGCCGATTAGGCATGCAATTTGGCATCTGTCATCTTGACACCTGTTTATGGCCAGCTCACATTAGAAGCCCTGGTTCACACTTCGCAGCGACACATAAAATCGCATACCAAATCCCTGCGAAGTGTGAACCAGGGCTTCCAATGTGACCCGGCATTCAAGCTGGCCATAGACGTTTTCTTATTTTCATTTTTGGAATAAAAAAAAAAATCGGCTATTCAGGAAAAAAATAAAAAAACAAAAAAAATAAAACAAACAGATTTCTCCATCCACAGGTGTATGAAGGAATCTGAGCACGCACCGATCAAAGGTTGCCGTTGCCTTGGCGTGTAGTGTAGTGTAGAGTAGTGATGGGAAGTCCGGATCTTTAAAGTGAATCGGTTCATTTCGAACTGCTCACTGAAATGAACCGATTCAATGAATCGGTTCTTCGGTTCACTTGCTGAGTCTACTGACAAGCAAGTGAACCGAAGCTCTGATTCAACCATATTAAATGATTAGAATCAGAAGACTAATTCACACAGAAGGTTGGCAGGTCCTGGGGACGTTTACTTTGATTTAGTTCATTGGCACAGAGCACAAGTCTATTGTTGTCAGATTAGCTCAGTGTCATGAATTTTGCTGATACACAAACAGCTGTGTTAGGCTGGGTTCACACTTGTGCGATGCGGGAACCCTGCGATTCCACTACAGTTTGCTGCATCGCACCATACTCGCACAACAGTTCACAACGACATATGCGAACTGCTGGGGAGTGTCATACAATGTTAATGACACCCCCATTTCAGCTCGCATGTCGCACTGCAAAGTGTCAGTTTGGACATGAATCGGATCGCATGGGTGCCATGCGATCCGATTCTGGTGCGGACCAAAAAAAGGGTCCTGTGCAAGTTTAGACCGAATGCGATACGATTTCAGCCATACTATCTGTATGGCTGAAATCGCATTGCACGGACATCGCCCGTGATTTGCACTGCAGTGAAAATCGCATGCGATTTGCAACTATACAGCAGTGTGAACTGGCCCTGAGCCTAGGTTTCCGCGAATTTGATGGATAGCAATGTTAACTGTGAAGTTGCCCCAGAATGCAGTTCACATGCACACAAACCCCGCTTTTCATTTAGGCTCTGTTTCCACTTGTGCAACTTGTCCTGCGACTTGGGACTGCAAAGTTGCATGACAAGAAGTACCCGATTTCCAATGAGTACCATTCATATCTGTGCGACTTCAAGTCACAGCGACTTCAAAGTAGTACCTGCACTACTTTGGTCCCATTTTAATGTGACTTGAGGTCCATAAACCTCCAGAATACACAGGCATTGCTTCAAGTCGCGGCAGAATCATGCAACTTTCAGGCTTTTCAGGCTAATGCAGCCTGAAAGTTGCACAATTCTGCCGCAATTTTGATGCGACTTTAAAGCAATGCCTGTGTATGTGTGTGTGTGTCTATGGATCTCAAGTTGCATCAAAGTGGGACCAAAGTAGTCCAGGGACTACTTTGAAGTCGCACAGATACAAATAATACTCATTGGAAATTATAGAGTACAAAGTCGCAGGACAAGTTGCACAAGTGGAAATGGAGCCTAAATGAAAAGTGTGTTTTTGTGCATGTGAACTGCATTCCGATGGGCCAACTTCACAGTTAACATTGCTAGCCAGATTTGCCCATAGTCTTTACAGCACATGCGCAGGAATGATGATCAGATTTTACTACCACTACCATGGGCGAAGTACCCCTGGTAGTAAAATTCAATCGTTAAGGCTATTTTCACACTTGTGCGACTTGAAGGTCAAGTGCTTTTGCCATGATTTTTGCCACGACTTGAAGCAATGTCTGTGTAATCTTGAGGTCTCTGCCACAAGTCACATCAAAGTCGGACAAAAGTAGTACAAAAACGACTTTGAAGTCGCACAGATGTGAACTGAACTCGTTGGAAATAATGGGGTGTGACTTGTCATGTGACTTTGCAGTCTCAAGTCGCAGGACAAGGCGCACGAGTGTGAAAGGGCCTTAGGCTGTCCGTACCACCTTATCACTGCTGCTACCTCATTGGTTTAGTGTATTGTTTTACTGGTGGTGACTCGTGGTTCTTTCAGTGTACTGTGTTCTAAAAACTGATATGATTCTTTAACTCAGTAACTTGTATGATTCTTTAACCACTTCAGCCCCGGACCAATAAACGCTCTAAGGACCAGAGGTCTTTTTACAATTTCGCACTGCGCTGCTTTAACTGGTAATTGTGCGGTCATGCAATATTGCACCCAAACGAAATTTGCGTCCTTTTCTTCCCACAAATAGAGCTTTCTTTTGATGGTATTTGATTGCCTCTGCGATTTTTATTTTTTGCTATATAAATGGAAAAAGACCGAAAATTTTGAGAAAAAATTATATTTTCTACTTTTTGTTATAAGAAAAATCGAATAAACTCAATTTTAGTCATACATTTAGGGAAAAATTTATTCAGCCACATGTCCTTAGTAAAAAAAAATGTCAATAAGCGTATATTTATTGGTTTGCGCAAAAGTTATAGCGTCTACAAACTAGAGTACATTTTCTGGAATTTACACAGCTTTTAATTTACGACTGCCTATCTCATTTCTTGAGGTGCTAAAATGGCAGGGCAGTACAAACCCCCCCCAAATGACCCCATTTTGGAAAGTAGACACCCCAATGAAGTTGTGGAGAGGCATATTGAGCCCATTGAATATTTTTTTTTTTGTCCCAAGTGATTAAATAATGACACAAAAAAAAAAAAAAGTTTACAAAAAGTTGTCACTAAATGATATATTGCTCACACATGCCATAGTTATATGTGGAATTGCACCCCAAAATATATTCTGCTGCTTCTCCTGAGTACGGGGATACCACATATGTGGGACTTTTTGGGAGTCTAGCCGCGTACGGCACCCCAAAAACCAATCACTCCCTTCAGGATTTCTAAGGGTGCAAATTTTTGGTTTCAAATTTTTTTTTTCTTTATTATGAGTAATAGAAGGTAAAGAACACAAACATAAGTATTCATGACCGCGAGCACGGCACAGAACGTTAAGTACAAAAAGAGAGAGCATGACGTTCACAGCACTGTGTACATAAAGCGCTAAACATATTACTAGCGTACTTTACATTGGAACAAGGGTACATACCGATACATTCGATAGAAAAAACAGTCAGTTAGGAAGGGGAAAAAACCCCCCCACCATCATCAACCCAAACAATATAACCATCACGGTAGGGACAGAGAAGAATGTAGGGCAAACGGGCTAGTCATCTGACTGACCTTGTACATAGCATAGAGAATACCATTAGACAGAATGTAGCAATAAGCTAGAAGAAGGTAAAGAAGGGAAGGCACAGTGGGAAAAAGGAAGGGGCTAGAGAGAGAGGGGGGCAGAGGGGGAGAGACAGAGTCAGTGTCGGCAGGACCGCACAGGGCCCCCGGGGACCTTCAAGCATTCAGGTTCAGGGTGGACTGAATTTAGGGTGCAAGGAGGCTTGTGTCAAAGTCTAGGGGAAGGAAGTTATCCATCCAGGGGGTCCAAATTCGAGAATGGCGGGGGACACGATCCAGTAATGTCGCCTCAATCTTGCTATGAATCATGGCTCGGGTTACCCTATTTTTAGTTTCACTTATATGCAGGTGCGGGGTCTTCCAGGCTTTGGCAATGGTCTGCTTTGCAGCCGTAGTCAACTGAAGAAGAAGGCGAATTTGGGCTTTGGTATAGTCTCTTTGTATATGATTTAAAAGTGCAAGGGCCGGGTCAGGAGCTAGGGTATCATGAAGTAGTGTAGAAGCTATTTGAAACACTGCTAGCCAGAATCTTTTCACTATCGGGCATGTCCACCATATGTGGACATGTGTACCCCTTTCTCCACAGCCTCGGAAGCACGCCGGCGAGTAGTTTGGCAGGAATTTCGAGATCCTAGCAGGGACCAGATACCATCACATGAGCACTTTATAATTAGCCTCCAGAGCCACTATATTTTGGGTGGATGATTTGGTATTGGCCCATATTTGGGACCAGTCCTCTTCATCAAGAGTCAGTTGTAAGTCCTTGGACCACTGCGCAGCATAGAGGGGAAGGTTGGTCGGGAGAGTGGTGAGATGAGTATAGATGCTTGAAATGATACCCGGTGCGTGGGGGTCTGAGGAGCATAACTTTTCGAAGAAAGACAACCTTACGAGAGAGGAGCAGGAACCGATCGTTTCCCTGACAAAGTGGGTTATTTGAAGATATCGGAAGATTTCAGTTGGGGGTAGTCCAGCCTGAGTTTGAAGAACAGAGAAGGGTTTAAGAGAAGTATTAGTAACGAGGTCGAGTATTCTGCAAAGGCCAGCTTGAGACCAATGGTGAAAAGACCTAGGTTCCGTGAAAGCCGGGTAGAATAGGGGGTGGCCAAAGAAAAAGAGTAAAGGAGAATGTGGAGAGACCAACCTATGGGGGCCACGCAGTCTGTCCCACAGTTTCAGCGAGTGACTAGTGATTGGGTTAGTTATGGGGCCACGTGCTGAAGGCGAAATCCATAATACATTAGATATTAGTAGGGGATATAGTTCGATTGCCTCCAGACTGACCCACATGGGGACTTCGCTGGTCGCGTGAAATAAAGTGAGCTGGGCCAACTGGGCAGCTTGATAATATCGAGTAAAGTTTGGTATACCAAGACCCCCCCTGTTTCTATCCCGGAGAAGAATAGATCTCGGAACCCTGGGCTTAACTGGACCCCAGATATACTTGAACACCCGAGACTGTACAATACGGTGAAAGTAGGATGGGACAGGGATTGGGAGTACTCTATATAGGTAGAGGAGTTTAGGCAAAAGGGTCATTTTGACGGCCGCTACTCTACCCAACCAGGATACACAAAGGGACTTCCAGGATTCTAGGAGGGAAGTTAGATGTGAAAGCATAGGAAGATAATTAGCCCGAAAGAGAGTAGCGGGGTCACTAGTCAACTTTATACCTAGGTATGGAAGTGTGGTAGTAGACCATAGAAAGGGGAAGCTGTTTTGTATGTGGGCCACTTCTTGGGGTGGGAGAGATACATTCAGGGCTCGAGATTTCTGCTGGTTTACTTCCAAACCCGAAATAGTTGCGAATTTATCTAAGATGGGGATGAGGTTCGGAAGCGTTGTTCGAGGGGAGGTCACAAAAAGAAGCGCATCATCAGCAAACAGGCATATCTTATGGGAGGTAGAGGCTATTTCCAATCCTTTTATGTCCGGGGAGGCCCTAATTAAAGCGGCAAGGGGCTCAATGGTCAGATCAAAGATAAGGGGAGAGAGGGGGCAGCCCTGCCTGGTTCCTCTTTCTATAGAAAAGGCATCCGAGCGGAAACCTGAGTATTTTATGTAGGCTTGCGGTTGGTTGTAGAGGGAATTCACCCATTGTAAAAAGTGTGGGCCGAAGGTAGGGCCAAGATACTGTGTCGAAAGCCTTTTTTATATCAAGAGAAAGCAGGTGCATTGGGATTTTGCGGGACCTGGCTATGTGCTGAAGCAGGACAACCCTTCTAATGTTGTCACTAGCTTGACGCCGGGGCATGAAGCCTACCTGATCTTTATTTATCAGCCTGCCGATCAAAGGATTAAGACGAAGGGCTAAAACTTTGGCTAGAAGTTTAATGTCCAGGTTTAGTAAGGAGATGGGTCTGAAGTTAGACCACAGGGAGTTATCGGTATTGGGTTTGGGTATCATGGCTATTATAGCCGTCAGAGTGTCACGGCCAAATGTCTGATTTTGCAACAGGGCGTTAAAGGATTTACAGAGAAGAAGAATCAGGATAGAGGCAAATTTTTTATAATAAGTAGCGGAAAGGCCATCCGGGCCAGGTCGCTTGTGTGGTTTAAGAGTCCGAATAGCCGCAATTATTTCTTCGGGCCTAATAGTTGTCTCAAGGGATTCCCTATCGGAGTCAGTCATTGTGGGTAAGGAAAGGTCTCGAAACAGTCGGTCAGCCGCTTGTTGAGAGAAGGAAGGTTTAGCCTTATATAAAACTTCCAAACGGTTACGGAATTCACGAAGTACCCTGACAGGGTTACTGGTAAGAGTGTTTTTACCTATTTTGAGTCTAATGGGAACCTGGTTTCTGTCAGGGCGCCGCAGGCGCATAGCCAGCAGCGTATCTGGTTTGTTTGCTTTCGTATAAAGAGTGTGATTGGACCTACGGATAGCCTTGTCAGCAGACTCAGCCAGCAGCAGGTCCAATTCAACTCTAGCGTTCTCCATCGCCAGCCTATGGGTTTCTGTCGAAGAGGACTGAAACTGTAGGAAAGCTTGGTGAAACGTCTGTTCTAGGTTAGCCTGTCAGAGTTTCTTATCTCTCTTGAGGTGTGTGGAGACTGAGATACACGTGCCCCTGATCACCGGCTTATGCGCTTCCCAAAGAAGGGTAGGAGATATATCAGGGGTGGAATTATTCTGTACATAATCTTTGAGGAGGGTGCAAATTTTTGATTTCACTCCTCACTACCTATCACAGTTTCGAAGGCCATAAAATGCCAAAATAACACAAAACCCCCCCAAATTACCCCATTTTGGAAAGAAGACACCCCACGGAAGTTGTGGAGAGGCATGTTGAGCCCATTGAATATTTTTTTTTTGTCCCAAGTGATTGAATAATGACACACAAAAAAAAAAAAAAGTTTACAAAATGTTGTCACTAAATGATATATTGCTCACACATGTCATAGTTATATGTGGAATTGCACCCCAAAATATATTTTGCTGCTTCTCCTGAGTACGAGGATACCACATATGTGGGACTTTTTGGGAGTCTAGCTGCGTACGGCACCCCGAAAACCAATCACTGCCTTCAGGGTGTCTAAGGGTGCAAATTTTTGATTTCACTCCTCACTACCTATCACAGTTTCGAAGTCCATACAATGCCAAAATAACACAAAACCCCCCCAAATGACCCCATTTTGGAAAGAAGACACCCCAAGGAAGTTGTAGAGAGGCATGTTGAGCCCATTGAATATTTTTTTTTGTCCCAAGTGATTGAATAATGACACAAAAAAAAAAAGAGTTTACAAAAAGTTGTCACTAAATGATATATTGCTCACACATGCCATAGTTATATGTGGAATTGCACCCCAAAATATATTCTGCTGCTTCTCCTGAGTACGAGGATACCACATATGTGGGACTTTTTGGGAGTCTAGCTGTGTACGGCACCCCGGAAACCAATCACTGCCTTCAGGGTTTCTAAGGGTGCAAATTTTTGATTTCACTCCTCACTACCTATCACAGTTTCGAAGGCCATAAAATGCCAAAATAACACAAACCCCCCCCCAAATGACCCCATTTTGAAAAGTAGACACCCCAAGCTATTTACTGAGAGGCATGTTGAGTCCATGAAATATTTTATATTTTGCCACAATTTGCAGGAATTAAAAAAAATTTTTTTTTTTTGCACAAAGTTGTCACTAAATGATATATTGCTCACACATCCTATGGACATAAGTCAAATTACACCCCAAAATAAATTCTTCTGCTTCTCCCGAGTACGGGATACCACATGTGGGGGACTTTTTGGGAGCCTAGCCACGTACGGGACCCCAAAACCCAAGCACTGCCTTCCGGATTTAAATATAAAATGCTACCAAAAAAAAACTTAGCGATCGCAGGGATCAGGCCTGACTCTGCGATCGCTGCAGTTATGTGTTTAGTGTTTTGTAAGTGACAGTGATCAATCGATACTGCACTTGGGTGGGCTGGGCGGAGGGGCAAAACACAGGTGCCAGCAGGTATCTGGGCTGATCCCGCTAACAATGCGTTTTTTTGGAACCCTAAACTGCTGGGGACGCTAGTATAGATCTGATCAGATCAGATATTGATCTGTTCAGATTCTATACCACTACGGGAGGTTTATGCTTTGCGTGTGGGTGTTAGCGGTACTGGCACTAACCTAGCGCTGCCTGGGGCGAAGCAGACCCTGACCCTAAAACCTAATTGATATCACCCGCCGGGTGATCAGGGGGTTAAACCTTTATTGGGTAATAAATGGTGGGTGCCCTGATGCTATAAAAAGCAAACTAACCAGAGTCACCCGTAACACTTATACGGTGATCACTGGTGAAAGGGTTAACTAGGGGCAATCAGGGGGTTCAAATTTTTATTAGGTAGTATATGGGGGTCCCTGGCGCTATATAAAAACCTGACGGGGAACCTAAATAACTAACTGGCTAACCAGCGTCACCAGTGACACTTATACTGTGATCGCTGGTGAAAGGGTTAACTAGGGGCAATCAGGGGGTTAAAACCATTATTGGGTAGTATATCGGGGTACCTAGCGCTATAAAAACCTGGCGGTGAACCTAAAAAAATAACTAGCTACCTAGCGACAATAGCGACACTAATGCAGCGATCAGAAAAATGATCGCTTAGTGACACTGGCAAAAGGGGGTGAAAGGGTTAACTAGGGGCAATCAGGGGGTTAAAACCATTATTGGGTAGTATATCGGGGTACCTAGCGCTATAAAAACCTGGCGGTGAACCTAAAAAAATAACTAGCTACCTAGCGACACTAATTCAGCGATCAGAAAAATGATCGCTTAGTGACACTGGCAAAAGGGGGTGAAAGGGTTAACTAGGGGCAATCAGGGGGTTAAAACCATTATTGGGTAGTATATCGGGGTACCTAGCACTATAAAAACCTGGCGGTGAACCTAAAAAAATAACTAGCTACCTAGCGACAATAGCGACACTAATGCAGCGATCAGAAAAATGATCACTTAGTGACACTGGCAAAAGGGGGTGAAAGGGTTAACTAGGGGCAATCAAGGGGTTAAAACCATTATTGGGTAGTATATCGGGGTACCTAGCGCTATAAAAACCTGGCGGTGAACCTAAAAAAATAACTAGCTACCTAGCGACACTAGCGACACTAATGCAGCGATCAGAAAAATGATCGCATAGTGACACTGGCAAAAGGGGGTGAAAGGGTTAACTAGGGGCAATCAGGGGGTTAAAACCATTATTGGGTAGTATATCGGGGTACCTAGCACTATAAAAACCTGGTGGTGAACCTAAAAAAATAACTAGCTACCTAGCGACAATAGCGACACTAATGCAGCGATCAGAAAAATGATCGCTTAGTGACACTGGCAAAAGGGGGTGAAAGGGTTAACTAGGGGCAATCAGGGGGTTAAAACCATTATTGGGTAGTATATCGGGGTACCTAGCGCTATAAAAACCTGGCGGTGAACCTAAAAAAATAACTAGCTACCTAGCGACAATAGCGACACTAATGCAGCGATCAGAAAAATGATCGCTTAGTGACACTGGCAAAAGGGGGTGAAAGGGTTAACTCTAGGGGCAATCAGGGGGTTAAAACCATTATTGGGTAGTATATAGGGGTACCTAGCGCTATAAAAACCTGGCGGTGAACCTAAAAAAATAACTAGCTACCTAGCGACAATAGCGACACTAATGCAGCGATCAGAAAAATGATCGCTTAGTGACACTGGCAAAAGGTGGTGAAAGGGTTAACACTAGGGGCAATCAGGGGGTTAAAACCATTATTGGGTAGTATATCGGGGTACCTAGCGCTATAAAAACCTGGCGGTGAACCTAAAAAAATAACTAGCTACCTAGCGACAATAGCGACACTAATGCAGCGATCAGAAAAATGATCGCTTAGTGACACTGGCAAAAGGGGGTGAAAGGGTTAACTCTAGGGGCAATCAGGGGGTTAAACCTTTATTGGGGGGTGATAGGGGGCTACCCTGGACCTAACACTAACTGCCCTGACAGTTTTTACTTTTACAACTGACACTGAATGCAGTGATCAGTAAATAAATGATCAATGCAATCAGTGACACTGTGACTGGGGGGGGGCGATCGGGGGGGGGGGGGTTTGTGTGCCTGTGTGTACCTACATGTCAGTGTAGTGTTTGTGCACACTTACTTTTTGTCTTCTCCTCGTAGTCCGGTCAAAAAGACCGCCCCGAGGAGAATGACATCACTTCCTCCTTCCTCTGTATACAATACACAGTGGGAGGAAGCTTGTCATTGGCCAGGAGCGATCGAGAGGGGATGGCCAGAAACCAACGGCCATCCCCTCATCACGGATCACTCCTGCAGCGAACCGGACCGCCGTATCCAGCGGGAGGGGGTCCGATCTGACCCCCCACCCGCTGGAAGGCAGGCACGTACATGTGCCTGCCTGTGCCATTGTAATGACGTACAATGGCAATACGACGTAACTTGTATGATTCTTTAACTCGGTAACTTGTATGATTCTTTAACTCTGTGTACTGTGTACTCCTGACTCTTGTTTTAAGTTTGTATCCAGTTCCTGAGTGTCACTGTGCTTTGAGTCAGCTGATTGGTTGTAGGGAGGGGAGGAGCTCTCTCACTCTAGGATCATATTACCAGGCCTGCTCTGTTATGTACTGACTGCATAGTGAACTTTCAAACGAATCAGTTCACTCAGATGAATCAATTCATCCAGTTCACTGAAAAGAATCGATTCAAAAGAACGATTCGTTCATGAACTGGACATCACTAGCTTGTATTGCATCTAATAGACGATTGTGTTATGCGTTGTGATATTAGTATTCATCAGGTGCTTGCAGATGAGAATGCTCAGGGACGTGAAACGTGATAAGAAACACACGTGGGCTTTGTGTGACTGTGACCTTTGTCGGTTGATATAGGTGCAGATTTTTGCAGCTTGTGTGCGGTGATATTTGCAGCACACACGTGACGTCCTGTGTTTAGTGGGACCGTGAAGGATGATGGCTCATAAATATTGCATACATACATAGCATTACAGCTGACAAAAGAACACACAGAGGAGCTGGAGAATGGCATGGTCAGCCATACGTCACCGAAGGATCTATGCAGCTTTCCTACAAAAATTAAAGTGATAAATACATTTTTCCTTTTCATTTAAAATCAAATTTATAAGCACCCCTTCTTTGAAAATTACCCTTTTAGCCCTCGTTCACAATGCGCCTAGGTGCACATTTATGCCACTTGACATGCCAAATCAGCGGCTATTGCCAGCAATGGCACAGTCCAGATCAGTGCAACACAGCACCGATTCCCAAAAGTAGTTTTATGTATGTTTTATGTAGTTTTATGTAGTTTTATGTACGGAAATAGGCTGCGATTTGACATGCAGTTGGACATGTCCCATCACATGTTAAATCATGACTATGTGAACATGGGCTTAATCTATGTGCACTCCCAGCCAGGAGCTGAGCTGTGTTCACCTACACAACACCAGTTCCCTTCATCTCTCTCCTCGCACTTTTACAGCTGTAGCAGCCATTGCTCTCTGTACCCTCCTCTACAACCCAGAAGTTCAGGGAAACAGCACAGATGGTCCTGTAACCAGCAGCAGAGGACTTGGACTGTATGGGGACAGGAGGATGTAGAAAGATACTAGGGCTCTGGTTAAGGTGACCAGATTTTTAAAATGAAATCCGGGGACATATTTTTTACTAGTAATGGCGGCAATCCGCGTGCCCGTCGTCGCCCGCCTCACAGCCTGTGAAGTCTTATTCTCCGGGCCCCTGCTACTACTGGGTTAGGAGCGGAGGAAGATCACTCCGCCAGGGAAGACAAGGAGATAAGCAGGTAGTCAGCTGGCCGGGACTTGAGCCAAGGCAGAAGAACATGTACCCGATACTGAATAAAATATTCCCTCCGCTCAGGGGCACAGATAATGGAAAAAAAATACATCCCCCTAAGCTAGTAGGAGTGGCGGAGTGGGGGTGTGTAATTCAGAATTTTTATTTAATTATTTTTATGTTTTTAAAATGGCCCCAGCCTCTGTTCAAATCCAGTCTGGGGACAAAACCAGGGACAGACTTGGTCCGGGGACAGTGTTCTCAAACCGGGGACTGTCCCCAGAAACCGGGGATGTCTGGTCACCCTAGCCCTGGTGCCCAACCTTGGGCCCAAGGGCTGCATGCAGCCCTTTGGTATGTGATGTGCATCCCTTGGACCTCAGCAGCCTGTAGTGGGAACATTAAAGTGGTAGTAAACAGTACAAACCATTTTTTTTTTTCTTTAAACCTGCAAGGCAAAGTTATTATGCATCGCATACTAGAACATTATGTAAAACTTACTTTAAAACTAAGCCCTCCAGCGGCATTCTGTCACCACTGACAGGGCTCCCATCTATAATTGGTCTTCCTTCCGAGTTGGCAGGCTCTGGTCTTTTGACGGCACAGGGCTCTGAATGAATGACATCACCAGCGGATTCACAAAGTAAATATCTCCTAAAGCAGTGGTCATCAACCCTGTCCTCAGGGCCCACTAACAGGCCAGGTTTGCAAGATAACTGAAATACATCACAGGTGATATCATTTGCTGCTCAGTGATTTCAGTATTCTAGTCTGCATCTCCCCAAGGTAATACATAAAACCTGGCCTGTTAGTGGGCCCTGAGGACAGGGTTGATGACCACTGTCCTAAAGTACCTATAGGTAAGCCTTATTATAGTCTTACCTATAGGTACAAATCGTGCATGGGAGTTTATTCCTACTTTAAAGTGGGAGTAAACTTTCCATTGTGACCTTCCTCCATTTAAATCACTCTAAACCAAGGTACATAGTGCTGTTTTTATGTTCTGTTCTGTCTAACCTTCACTGTTCTCCAGATATTGAGCAATGTTTTCTCAAATGACACCACCCACGCATACACATACAAGTAACTAGTGGCGGCCCGTAATGAAGGGCGCAGGGGTGCCACTCCCCTATCCATGAGTCCGGCCAACTAATCTAAATGCTGGACACATGGATTCCAATGGGGTTTTTTTTTTGAAGCATGTGATTAGAGCCAGAGACTCTAATAGGTTTAAGAAAAGAGCGGGCCCACCCAGTTGTGGGAAAATAGCGAGAGTTCGGCTATTTATGACATGAAGGGTGGAAGTAAACTACACTGTAGATGAGTAGGACAGCAGCTAATATGGAGCCGGCTTAGGACGGGAGGCATAAAACTGAAATTATACTGCTAAAAAGTAAGGCAAAACAGAGGGGGATAAACAAGGATCCGGAAAGATGTAAAATGCTTCTTGTATTAAAGCCTACATATATTTAGGTTTCTGTAATCAGGAAATAGAAAAAAGTTAAAATATTTACTACTACAGTATAGTAATATGTATTCAAAAAATATTATTATTATTATACAGGATAGTTAACAGTTTGCACGTCACTTTACATTATAAAGGGAGACAGTACAGTTACAATACAATTTATTACAAGAGGGTAAGGGGGGCCCTTCTCCTGAGAGCCTACAATCTAATAGGGAAGTGCAAGTGGTAAAAAAGGTAACAACTGCGAGGGATGAGTTGATGTGAGAATTTAAAGTTCAGTTGTTAGCTGAAGGCGGGATAGACTTCTCTGAAGAGATGAGTTTTCAGGGATCGCATAAAAGTGATCAGGGAGTAGAAGATAGCCAGTCAGATTGGGGTAGAGTGTTCCAGAGGTTAGATAAGGCTCTGGAGAAGTCTTGGAGATGGACATGGGAGGAGGAGACAAGCTTAAAATCAGGAGGTATTGAGAGGAGTGGAGAAGGCATTTTGCATGGTATATTGAGAAAAGATTAGTGATATAACTTTGGGCAGAGTTGTAAATGAATATTGTTGTTGTTTCTTTTTTTCAATTGTATTCATTGGAAGATAGTAAAGGGATTAACAGAGAGGGGTGTAGGCAGTTTTGCCAACTGTTAGTATTTTTACTGGCAGCCAGGAAAAAACAGGTGCTTTTCTCCTGCCAGTAAATGCCAGTGACAGGGTCAGGCAGAAGCGGTGCCTGAGTGTGTCATGTGATGTCATGGTGCAAGGGTGCTAAGCAGAGTGGCTGGAGCCTTGTGTGCGGGTCTGCGGGATGGGAGTAAGGCAAGCCAGAAGCGGGACTATCAGTACTGCTTGGAATGGAGTGGATTAAAGGGACCACCTGGGGTGGAGAGAGACTGTGACTCAGGAGGGGACTTGTCATGTCAGTGATCTGTGCTGCTGCACACTGCTGTCAGTGTCACTTTGAGGCTGGGGTCACACTAGCGTGATGCATGTGATTCGCATTGCTGCGCGATGCCTGTGCAATGCGAATTCAACCATACAGATTGTATGGCTGAATTCTCACTGCATTAATGGTGCAGGTTCCTTTTTTTGATCCGCACTGGAATTGGATTGCATGGGTGTGAACACCCATGCAATCCGATTCCTGCACCATTTGACATTTCACACTGCAATATACAAACCAATCTGGGGGTGTCATTAACTTTTTATTGACACCCGCAGCATTTTGCATAGGGCAGTGTGAACTGCCTGCGAGTCCTTTGCGATACGGGAACCGACACACATCCCTCTAGTGTGAACCAGCAGAGTAAATTTCATGTGTGTATGCCTGTCCATAATTTCTTTCCTGCCTTAGTCCTGTCCCGGAGCTACTATATCAAAAATAAAATAAGAAATGTTTTTTGCCTTAATATCTACCTTAAAGGGGATGTAAAGTCAAAGTTTTTTTTTTATATTTGTAAAGCTTTGTTTTTTATTTTCTAAATAGGTTCCTTTAAGCTAGTGCATTGTTGGGTCACTTACCTTTTCCTTCGATTTCCCTTCTAAATGTTTTTTTTCTTTGCCTGAATTTCTCACTTCCTGTTTCTCCTCAGTAAACTTCACACCATCATCCGAGCGGTGTTTAGTCAGCCAGAACAGCTTACTGAACAGCTTACTGAGGAGGAAGAGGAAGCGAGAAATTCAGACAAAGAAAAAAAAGAAAAAAAACATTTAGAAGGGAAATCGAAGGAAAAGGTAAGTGGACCAACAATGCACTAGCTTAAAGGTACCTATTTAGAAAAAAAAACGACCCTTTGCATCCCCTTTAATGCATTCTATGCATTAAGATAAAAAGCCTTCTGTGTGCAACAGCCCCCCTCAGCCTCCTAAAACTTACCAGGGCCCCCTCTCTGTCCAGCGATGTCGACGAGTACCTCAGCTGTTGGGCACTTTCCCTCCTGATTGGCTGAGACACAGCAGCAGTGCTATTGGCTCCCACTGTTGTCAATCAAAGTTAAGTAAGCCGATCAGGAGAGAGAAGGGGCGGGACCAAACCACAGCTTTGTGTCTGAATGGACACACAGAGCTGCAGATCAGCTCGGGTGCCCCCATAGCAAGCTGCCTGCCATGGGGGCACTCGACAGGAGGGAGGGGCCAGGAACAGTGAAGGGGGACCCAAGAAGAGGAGGATGCAGGCTGCTCTGTGCAAATCTACTGCACAGAGCAGGTAAATTTAACATGTTTGTTATTTACATTTTTTTAAATGTGACTTTACAATCACTTTAAGTCACATTGCTAATTGCATATTGTATTTATTTGTAGTCTAAACACTGAAATTTGCACTTAAAATTTTTATTTTGTAACTTTTAACCACTTGGCGCCCATACTACGTCTATTGACGTCATGGGCTTACGGTGGTCATATCTGAACGATGCCTGAGACCACAGACATCATTTGATATCAGCGTTTTCAGCCGGCGATTCCCTGCACCATAAGAACGATCATAGCGGCTGTTCCGCCGCTTGATCGTCCTTACAGGCGGCGGGAGGGGACACCCCCCCCCCCTCCCGCCGCCCTCCGGTGCTTGTACCGACTCACCGCTTCCATTGGTGAGTCGGTGACAAAATCCGCCGGCCCCCGCCAGTTATCATGGAGATTTCCGGCAGACCAGATCGTCCCCGCAGTCTCTATGATCGTTCGGAGGCCGGGCGAGATGTTATGACGTCACGCTCGGCCTCGGAATTCAAATTAACTGCGCCGATTTGGCAGGGAAGCCAGGATCGTTTTTTATAAATTTTTTTTTTTTTTTATTCTTCCCAGCTTAGAGGTGAGATATGGGGTCTTATTGACCCCATATCTCACTGCAAATATGTCCGATCGTGATATATTCCTATTACAAGGGATGTTTACATTCCTTGTAATAGGAATAAAAGTCATCAATTTTTTATTTTTTTAAGTGTCAAACTAAAAAAATAAAAATAAAATTAACAATAAAAAAAAAAAGTAAAGCGCCCCTGTCCCCGTGAGCTCGCACACAGAAGCGAACGCATACGTAAGTCCCGCCCACATATGAAAACGGTGTTCAAACCACACATGTGAGGTATCTCCACGAACGTTAGAGCGAGAGCAATAATTATAGCTCTAGACCTCCTTTGTAACCCAAAACATGTAGCCAGTAAAAACAATTTAAAGCGTCGCCTATGGGGAATTTTAAATACCAAAGTTTGGCGCCATTCCACGAGCGCGTGCAATTTTGAAGCGTGACATGTTGGGTATCTATTTACTCGGCGTATTTTCCTCTTTCACATTATGTAAAAAAATTGGGCTAACTTTACTTTTTTTTTTTTAAGCATGAAACTGTTTTTTTCTGAAAAAAATGTGTTCGAAAAATTGCTGCGCAAATACCGTGCGAGATAAAAAGTTGCAACGACCGCCATTGTATTCTCTAGGGTCTTTGCTAAAAAAACATATATAATGTTTGGGGGTTCTATGCAATTTTCTAGCAAAAAAATTAGGAATTTTACATGTAGAAGAGAAATGTCAGAATTGGCCTGGGCGCGAAGTGGTTAAAAATGCCAGTAAAAACTTGGCTGTACCAGTAAATTTCAATCTAGTAGCTGGCAATACTGGGTGGAAGACACTGAATGGTTGGTAAGGTGGATGAGTCTGGCAGCAGCATTCATGATAGACTGAAGGGGGTAGCCGGTGTAGAGGCAAGGGGGGGAGTTGCAATAGTCAAAGCAAAAGATAGTGAATGAGTTGCTTGGTGGTTTGATTGGTTTAAAAGGAGCATATTTTGGAGATGTTAGAAAGGTGAAGTCTACGAGATTTCGGCATTGATTGGATTTGGGTCTGAAATAATAAACAGACACTTACCTGTCCCTAGATCTAGCGCTGTGCTCATGTGAAGGTTGCCGGGGACCATCTTTGGTCCCTGGGACTGTAACTGTGGGCAATGGAATTTGATAGCTTGTGGCTTCACAGCCAGGTGCCCACTGCATATGTGCAAGCCACACTGCACATTGTGAATGGTCCTGCAGTATCCTGAGACTGGTAATGTGTCCCAGAAGGCTGCGGGGAGGGAAGGGGAAAGGAGAACTTCTGCTCGGATCGCCTAGGTGATCTTTTAAAAAAATATTAGCATCATATTTGATTTTTCTCAGGAAGATGTATAAAAAATTAGAAAAAATATACAACAGATTAAAATTGAACAGCACATAAAAATAATGATGTGTGAAAGAAATAAATCAAATAATTTAGCTAGAGAATCCAGGTAAATCATTATATTCCTTCACTATGCTTGAGTTGGCTGGTGGGGTCTGAGGGCTGAACAGTAAATTCAGTACCAAAGCGCCACATGTGGCCCTTAAGCTGCAGGTTGGACCACATGGATGTAAACAGACAATGGTTAAATCTGCAATATCAATTGTATAGAAAGAATTACTGTACTGAAATCTGCTAGAACCCTTACTGGGTTAAAAAGATTAAAGCATTACACCTCTGTAATAACGACTGTAAAAAATATATCCATATTTCATCATACACAAGGTCATCATTAGAGGTTACTGTTCCATAAAGTGAAAGAAGAGATTCATTTTTCAGTATAGGGGCCTTATGGAGAGATTGCTGCCCGGCAGTTTGAATTTAATAAGCGCACACTTCTTTGAAGCCATTTGATTATATCAGAATGGTTGATTTATTGATACTGATAGGTGTGGAATTTTTACTCTTCCTACCTTGGGCTACATGTATTTGGAGAGACAGAGCCAGTGATAAATTATTGCTGTCTGCAGTATTTGAAATTTAATCATTTGATATACAAAAAGTAAAACACAGTCAAAGATTATTTAATAGAAATCATAGCCGGCAATTAATTATCTTAAAAAAAGCAATAGTGAGATCATGATTATCTCAACTGAATGAAATTTGCAAAGTTGTTTTTTTCAAAATCCCAATTCACCCATTTTTTGCTCATTTGAACCAGGGATGGAGGCACATATGTGCTTCATCTAAAGTTCCAGAGCTCTCCATTTTACATATGCTCAGGAATGGAGGTGGTTGATTTTTAGATAGGAAGTGCTCCCTGCCATCTAGAAGTGAGGTTTGTCCGGTATGGTAGTGGACCGTTTTCCGGGTCCACACAAATGGGGCCTATCAACACTACATTGACAAGACTTGGCGGTACATTTTGCAGCACACTAGCAACGTTACATAGTTACATAGTAGATGAGGTTGAAAAAAGACACAAGTCTATCAAGTCCAACCCATGTGTGTGATTATATGTCAGTATTACCTTGTATATCCCTGTATGTTGTGGTTGTTCAGGTGCTTATCTAATAGTTTCTTGAAACAATTGATGCTCCCCGCTGAGACCACCGCCTGTGGAAGGGAATTCCACATCCTTGTTGCTCTTACAGTAAAGAACCCTCTGCGTATTTTAAGGTTAAACCTATTTTCTTCTAATTTTAATGAGTGGCCATGAGTCTTGTTAAACTCCCTTCTGCAAAAAAGTTTTATCCCTATTGTGGGGTCACTAGTATGGTATTTGTATATTGAAATCATATCCACTCTCAAGCGTTTCTCCTCCAGAGAGAATAAGTTCAGTGCTAGCAACCTTTCCTCATAATTAATATCCTCCAGACCCTTTATTAGCTTTGTTGACCTTCTGTGTACTCACTTCATTTCCAGTACATCCTTCCTGAGGACTGGTGCCCAGAACTTAGAGCATACTCTAGGTGTGGCCGGACCAGAGTCTTGTAGAGCGGGATAATTGTCGTTTTATGTCTGGAGTTGATCCCCTTTTTAATGCATGCCAATATTATGTTTGCTTTGTTAGCAGCAGCTTGGCATTGCATGCTATTGCTGAGCCTATCATCTACTAGGACCTCCAGGTCCTTTTCCATCCTAGATTCCCCAAGAGGTTCTCCTCCAGTGTATATATTGCATTCATTTTTTTTGCCACCAAATGCATTATTTTACATTTTTCTACATTGAACCTCATTTGCCATGTAGTTGCCCACCCCATTAATTTGTTCAGATCTTTTTGAACTGTTTACCCCATCCTCCGTTTATGAATGAATCAAATAAGATTGGTCCCAGCACAGAACCCTGGGGGACCCCACTACCCACCCTGACCATTCTGAGTACTCCCCATTTATCACCATCCTCTGAACTCGCCCTTGTAGCCAGTTTTCATAATGATACCGTTCATTACTAAAATCTTGTATATAGTCCCTTATCATCCCGTCCAAGTGTTTACATACTATTGATGTTACGCTAACTGGTCTCTAATTCCCAGGAATGTATTTTGGGCCCTTTTTAAATATTGGTGCTATATTGTTTTTTCTCCAATCAACTGGTACCATTTCAGTCAGTAAAAATTAGGAACAATGATCTGGCAATTACTTGACTGAGTTCCCTAAGTACCCTCGGGTGCAAGCCATCTGGTCCCGGTGATTTATTAATGTTAAGTTTGCCAAGTCTAATTGTATTTCTGTCCTCTGTTAGCCATGGAGGTGCTTCCTGTGATGTGGCATGAGGATAAACACTGCAGTTTTGGTTACGGAAGCCCCCTGATTCCCTTGTGAAGACTGAGGAGAAGAATAAATTCAATACCTTCACCATCTCCCAATCCTTTGTAACCAGATGTCCTTCCTCATTCTTTATGGGGCCAATATGGTCTGTCCTCCCTTTTTTACTGTTTACATAATTAAAGAATTTCTTGGTTTTTTTTTTTCTCTGCTCCTCCGATATGTGCAACCCTGGTGGTGAATTGTAGGTACCTCGACATCAGGGCCATTTTCTGTCTGATACCTGTTGTAATATATATATATATATATATATATATATATATATATATATATATATATATATATATATATATATATATATATATATATATATATATATATATATATATATATATATATATATATATGTGTGTGTGTGTATGTCCATGTATTTTATATATGGTGTTATATGGACACATACAGTACAAGATTTACCAGGCCATATTTCAGTTGACTGAGTGACTTGTCCAAGCCAACTCAATTACACATATCAAAGGGGACTTGTTGACCAAAAGGTTGTTAAGGTGGTATCTATTAATCTAATTGCGCATATTGAAGGAAACTTGTTGATGTCAATATGCGCAATCAAATTGCTTAGCCATTCAATGTGTTGGATATATAACATGGTGTTCAGTCTTGTCTGGGTGTGTGTTCATTAGAGATGAGCTTCGTGTTCGAGTCGAACATACGTTCGACTCGAACATCGGCTGTTTGCCCGTTCAGCGAATTCCGAACGTTATGGGCCGTTCGCGCCAAATTCGTGTGGCGCTCACGGCCCACAATGCACTGCATCATCGCAGTGCATTGCTGGCTCATGATTGGCCAAGCATGCACTGTGACCCCGCATGCTTGGCCAATCACAGCGGCAGCAGCGAGGAGAGCCATGATTGCCTGTGGCTAATCATAGCTCAGGCTGTGTAGTACACGCCCCACACTATATAAGGCCGCCAGCGCGGCGGCCTTGTGTAGTGTTTTGGCGTCTGAAGCAGTTAGTGGGTGTTCTGTGTACCTTCAACACAGTATACACCGATCGTTATCGGCCGATTTTCGATCTTGCTCTTCTGTAGTGGTTGTTGTCTGCGTACCCTGACCACAGTATACACCTCTATATTCACCTCACCTATATAGCTAGTGATCTATCTTTTATAATAGAGCTTGCAGTCAGTAGTGTTAGGAGCTTGTGCGTGCTGTCTGCGTGTCTGTACCCAGTACACACCACTATATCCACCTACATAGCTCTTCTCTATTTGAGCCCACTTGCCATCTGCAGGAGTTATTGGAAGTTGTGTGTGCCTCCAGCACAGCACAGTATACATCTGTATATACCCCTTTATCTCTGGTGTTCTATAATAAAGGCATCTGCAGGAGTTAGTGGGTGTTTTGTGCCTCCAGCACAATATACACCTGTATCTACCCTTTATTGCTGTTCTCTAATAGAGCCATCTGCAGGGCTTAGTGGGTGTTGTGTTACTCCATTACAGTATACCCCTTTATCTCTGGTGTTCTATAATAAAGGCATCTGCAGGAGTTAGTGGGTGTTGTGTGCCTCCAGCACAATATACACCTGTATCTACCCTTTATTGCTGTTCTCTAATAGAGCCATCTGCAGGGCTTAGTGGGTGTTGTGTGACTCCATTACAGTATACCCCTTTATCTCTGATGTTCTATAATAAAGGCATCTGCAGGAGTTAGTGGGTGTTGTGTGCCTCCAGCACAATATACACTATCCAACTGCTGTTTTACCCAACTCCCTTCATGGCCATTACCATGTCTGGAAGGCCAGCAAGGAGAGGCAGACAGGCGCGAGCCGATAAAAGAGGGCAAGCAGGCTCTGTGTCTAGAGACAACAGTGCTGGTCGTGGACACGGTGCATTGTCATCAGCACGTGGCCATGGGACACGCTTGTCCGTCTTTTTGGCAGCTGGACATGTTGAACCGCAACATGCCAACGACTTGGTAGAGTGGATGACCAAGCCCTCTTCATCCTCTCTCACCCAGTCTCAGGGTACTAGCAAAGCAGCTGCCAATGCATCCTCTTCCCTCGTCTCAATGTCATCATCAGTGACTCCTTCCATAGACCCACCACGTCCTCCTGAGGAGTCTCCTGAACTCTTTGAGCACAGTGTTGGGTACATGCTCCAGGAGGATGCCCAGTGTTTTGTAGGCTCTGATGATGACACTCAGCTAGAGGAAGGCAGTAGCGTGAATGCAGAGAGAGGGGATGCTCAAGAAGGACAGCAATCTGGCTGTCATGTTCCACAAGCTGCAGCATATTGCCAGGTTTGCTACAGCGATGAAGAGGGAGGGGATGATGAGGGCACTGACTCCACGTGGGTGCCTGGTAGGAGAGAGGAGGAGGAGGCACATGTCCAACGAGGCAGGATGCCCTCCGGGGGCCAGCTTAGGGGCAGCACACCGACTGAATCACACCGCAGAGCTCCGCCTGTGCAGGGCACTGCCTCTGCGCGTTATTCTAAAAGTTCTTTGGTGTTGGCCTTTTTTGAGACGAGTGCATCAGATCGCACCGCTGCTATTTGCAACATATGTCTCAAGCGTATCTCGCGTGGCCAAAACATCAGCCACTTGGGCACCACATGCTTGACCAGACATATGTTGACCTGCCATGCAGCTCGTTGGCAAGCGTACCTCAAAGACCCACACCAAAGAACAAAGCGGACCTCTCCTTGCTCCAAAACAGCTGGCATCTCCAACCCCACTAGACCTTCAGTCCTCTCTGAAACCTGCTCTGAGATGAATGAAGGTGTAGAATTAGGTGTGTCACAGCCAAGTGCTTCCAGGCACTCTGCTAGCAGTACACCCACGTCCGATTATAGCAGGCAAATGTCCCTGCCCCAGCTGCTGGAGCGGCGAAAGAAGTTAGTTAGTGGGTGTTTTGTGCCTCCAGCACAATATACACCTGTATCTACCCTTTATTGCTGTTCTCTAATAGAGCCATCTGCAGGGCTTAGTGGGTGTTGTGTTACTCCATTACAGTATACCCCTTTATCTCTGGTGTTCTATAATAAAGGCATCTGCAGGAGTTAGTGGGTGTTGTGTGCCTCCAGCACAATATACACCTGTATCTACCCTTTATTGCTGTTCTCTAATAGAGCCATCTGCAGGGCTTAGTGGGTGTTGTGTGACTCCATTACAGTATACCCCTTTATCTCTGATGTTCTATAATAAAGGCATCTGCAGGAGTTAGTGGGTGTTGTGTGCCTCCAGCACAATATACACTACCCAACTGTTGTTTTACCCAACTCCCTTCAGGCCATTACCATGTCTGGAAGGCCAGCAAGGAGAGGCAGACAGGCGCGAGCCGATAAAAGAGGGCAAGCAGGCTCTGTGTCTAGAGACAACAGTGCTGGTCGTGGACACGGGGCATTGTCATCAGCACGTGGCCATGGGACACGCTTGTCCTTCTTTTTGGCAGCTGGACATGTTGAACCGCAACATGCCAACGACTTGGTAGAGTGGATGACCAAGCCCTCTTTATCCTCTCTCCCCCAGTCTCAGGGTACTAGCAAAGCAGCTGCCAATGCATCCTCTTCCCTCGTCTCAATGTCATCATCAGTGACTCATTCCCTAGACCCACCACGTCCTCCTGAGGAGTCTCCTGAACTCTTTGAGCACAGTGTTGGGTACATGCTCCAGGAGGATGCCCAGTGTTTTGTAGGCTCTGATGATGACACTCAGCTAGAGGAAGGCAGTAGCGTGAATGCAGAGAGAGGGGATGCTCAAGAAGGACAGCAATCTGGCAGTCATGTTCCACAAGCTGCAGCATATTGCCAGGTTTGCTACAGCGATGAAGAGGGAGGGGATGATGAGGGCACTGACTCCACGTGGGTGCCTGGTAGGAGAGAGGAGGAGGAGGAGGAGGAGGCACATGTCCAACGAGGCAGGATGCCCTCCGGGGGCCAGCTTAGGGGCAGCACACCGACTGAATCACACCGCAGAGCTCCGCCTGTGCAGGGCACTGCCTCTGCGCGTTATTCTAAAAGTTCTTTGGTGTGGGCCTTTTTTGAGACGAGTGCATCAGATCGCACCGCTGCTATTTGCAACATATGTCTCAAGCGTATCTCGCGTGGCCAAAACATCAGCCACTTGGGCACCACATGCTTGACCAGACATATGTTGACCTGCCATGCAGCTCGTTGGCAAGCGTACCTCAAAGACCCACACCAAAGAACAAAGCGGACCTCTCCTTGCTCCTCAACAGCTGGCATCTCCAACCCCACTAGACCTTCAGTCCTCTCTGAAACCTGCTCTGAGAGGAATGAAGGTGTAGAATTAGGTGTGTCACAGCCAAGTGCTTCCGGGCACTCTGCTAGCAGTACACCCACGTCCGATTATAGCAGGCAAATGTCCCTGCCCCAGCTGCTGGAGCGGCGAAAGAAGTTCACTCCCAGCCATCCACATGCTCAGCGGTTGAATGCTAGCTTGGCTAAATTTCAACTGCTGCCTTTTCAGTTGGTAGACTCGGTCCCCTTCCGTGAGTTTGTACAATGTGCGGTTCCTCAGTGGCAGGTCCCCAAACGCCACTTTTAGTCACGGAAGGCGACTCCGGATCTCTACCGGCATGTGGAAGGCAATGTCCTTGCCTCGCTGGACAGGGCAGTCAGCGGTAAGGTGCATATTACCGCTGACTCATGGTCCAGCAGGCATGGACAGGGACGTTACCTGTCTTTCACGGCCCATTGGGTCACTCTTCTGGCAGCTGGGAAGGATGCAGGACAAGGTGCAGTAGTGTTGGAGGTTGTTCCGCCACCACACCTCCAAAATGCTACTATTGGTTGTGACACACCTCTCTCTTCCACCCCCTCCTCTTCTTCTTCCTCCATGGCCTCTTCCAGTGCTCTGTCCTCAGAACCAGCGGTGCTCCGTAGGCGTTCCAGGGGCTATGCAAGTACGCAGGCAAAACGATGCCATGCCGTGCTTGCGCTGGTTTGTTTGGGGGACAGGAGCCACACTGGGGCGGATGTTTTGTCAGCTCTGCAGGGGCAGGCCGAGAGGTGGTTGACGCCACGCCAGCTTAAGCCAGGATGGCACAATGGCACCAACCTCCTTTCCGCCCTCCGACAGGGACAACTGACCCATGTGCCCTGTGTAGCTCACGTCCTTAACCTGGTGGTGCAGCGGTTCTTGGGCAGGTACCCGGGCTTACAGGATGTCCTGAAGCAGGCCAGGAAAGTCTGTGTGCATTTCCGCCGATCATTTAATGCCTGTGCTCGGCTGGCTGAGCTCCAAAAGGAGTTGAACCTGCCCAAGAACCGCCTTATATGTGACATGCCCACCAGGTGGAACTCAACGTTGGCCATGCTGCAGCGGCTGCACACACAGCAGAGGGCCATCAATGAGTACCTGTGCGACTACGGCACCAGGACAGAGTCAGGGGAGCTTGTTTTTTTCTCACCACGCCAGTGGGGCATGATCAGGGATGCATGCACTGTCCTGTCACCGTTTGAGGAGGCCACAAGGATGGTGAGCAGTGACAGTGCATGCATCAGTGACACTGTACCTCTTGTCCACCTCTTGGAGCATACGCTGCGTGGAATAATGGACAGGGCACTTGAGGCAGAACAGAGGCAGGAAGAGGAGGACTTCCTTGCCTCTCAAGGCCCCCTTTATCCAGACAGTGTTCCTGCTGTGCCACCCATCACACAGGAAGAGGACGTGGAGGAGGAGGAGGATTGTGTCAGCATGGAGGTGGAGGCTGGCACTCAGCATCAGCAGCAGCAGTCTTGTAGGGATGATTTACAGTCCCAAGAAACCTGTGGCTGGAAGGAGGTAGCTGGGGATCATGTTGTCCTTAGTGACCCAGAGGACTCCGGACCGAATGCCTCAGCTAACCTACGCTGCATGGCCTCCCTGATCCTGCAAAGCCTGCGGAAGGATCCTCGTATTCTTCGGATCAAGGAGAGGGACCATTACTGGCTGGCCACTCTCCTTGATCCACGGTACAAGGGTAAGGTTGCCGACCTTCTCTTGCCATCGCAGAGGGAGCAGAGGATGAGACATCTCCGGGAGGCCTTGCAGAAAGGTCTGTGCAACACGTTCCCAGAGACTGGGAGGTTACAAACTCCTGGTCCTGGACAACGTGTTGCTGAGGCATCGGTCAGAAGGAGTGGTGGAGAAGGTGGCCGTCTGACTGATGCTTTCAGGCAATTTTTTAGTCCGCAGCCCCAAGGTATGATCGGTTCCAGCAACCATCGCCAGCGTCTGATTTAGATGGTGCAGGAATACCTAGGGGCAAGGTCAGACTTGGACACCTTTCCCACCGAAAATCCTCTGGCTTACTGGGTCTTGAGGATGGATCACTGGCCAGAGCTTGCACAGTATGCAATTGAGCTACTGGCCTGTCCTGCATCCAGCGTTCTTTCGGAACGCACCTTCAGTGCTGCTGGTGGCTTTGTTACCGATCACAGGGTGCGCCTGTCCACCGAATCAGTTGATCGACTGACCTTCATCAAGATGAATCAGTCTTGGATCACCCACAGCTACCAAGCACCTGAAGCTGATGTAACCGAATAATTTGTTTTTAAATATCACATCCCTTCAAGACTGCCTATGCTGATGCTGAGTGACTGTCCTGTTATGTTGATTGTCTATCCTCTTCCTCCTCCGCTGATATGTTGGAAGAACATTTCTGGTTCTGGGTGATGCCATCAGCCCAATTTTTCTGCCCCTGTTTAACAGGGGCGTTTAAGTACAATTTTTGATGCAATGCTTTGCAGCAGGGCTAATTCCTGCAATAAAACTAGAGTATATGGGAGAGGTTGCAGTGTGGTGGCACCAGCACCAGTGCCGAAGCCCCAATTTTTCTGCCCCTGTTTAACAGGGGCGTTTAAGTACAATTTTTAATGCAATGCTTTGCAGCAGGGCTAATTCCTGCAATAAAACTAGAGTATATGGGAGAGGTTGCAGTGTGGTGGCACCAGTGCCTAAGGCCCAATTTTTCTACTCCTGTTTAACAGGGGCGTTTAAGTACAATTTTTGATGCAATGCTTTGCAGCAGGGCTAATTCCTGCAATAAAACTAGAGTATATGGGAGAGGTTGCAGTGTGGTGGCACCAGCACCAGTGCCTAAGGCCCAATTTTTCTGCCCCTGTTTAACAGCGGCGTTTAAGTACAATTTTTGATGCAATGCTTTGCAGCAGGGCTAATTCCTGCAATAAAACTAGAGTATATGGAAGAGGTTGCAGTGTGGTGGCACCAGCACCAGTGCCTAAGGCCCAATTTTTCTGCCCCTGTTTAACAGGGACATGTAATTACAATTCTTGATATAATATTTCACAGGAGGGCCCGTTCCTGTGCCCACCCAGAGTAACTGTGAGGACTTATAGTGTTGTGGCACCAGCACCACAACCACCAAAGGTCAATTTTTCTACCACTGTTCAACAATGGCATGTAATTACAATTCTTGATATAATCGTTCACAGCAGGGCGCTCCAGCGCCCACCAAGAGTCACTTTGAGGGCTTACAATGTTGTGGCAAAACCAACACCTTGTTCCACCATTTCTGCAGAGCATATAGGGCAGGCCCCTACTTTCAAACATCCAACTAACAAACATCTACTTGCAAATGGAAGGAGACAACAGCAAGTGAGATGAAAAAAGATGGACGACAAAACAAATTATACAGGGGTGATAACCCTTCCCTATGTTTTCCAAAAAGCTTAAAAATCGTTTTTTTGACTGGAGCTACACTTTAAAAATGTACCAGTTGAAAATTACAAACAGATTCAACTTAACACAACAAACCTACACAGTCCCTGTCTTGTTTGCACCGCCTGTATACTGCTGTTCTGAGTATATAGGGCCTGGGGGCCACACGCATTTCCTTTTTTTAATATGGGTACGGGGTTCCCCTTAATATGCGTACAAGACCAAAAGGGGCTGGTAATGGGCAGGGAGGGCTACCCATGCCATTTTTCTCAATGATTTTCAACCATATTGCAGGAACCAGATATAACATTAAAACCGCAAGCAGTTTTAAATGATGTTATTTCCGTTTAATGTCATTTTGTGCAGGGACTGTTCTAAACACGGGAAACACGTGGCACTTCACAGGCATACTACAGACACCCCCCAGGCACCATATTTAAAGGAATATTTCACTTTTTTTTCACTTTAATCGTCATTAAAATCAGTGCTCCCGCCAAAACGGCCATTTTTAAAAACATTTTAGGCATTGACCCATGTCCCCTGGGGCAGGAGCCAGGTCCCCAAACCCTTTTTAGGACAGTATCTTGCATATTAGCCGTTAAAATTAGCACTTTTAATTTCGAACGTTCGAGTCCCATAGACTTCAATGGGGTTCTAACGTTCGTACGAATTTGGGGTCCATTCGAAAGTTCTGGTGCGAACCGAACCCGGGGGTGTTCGGCTCATCCCTAGTGTTCATGAAGGCACCAAGGTCTGAGGAAACATGGGGCTCTGAATATTTACTAGATTGGTAGTGGTAGTGGTATTGGTTGGATTTACTCTGTTGGATTTTGTCATCTGTTGCAAGACTTTGTTCTGTGTTGGAAGTCAATAAAGTGCATCTCTCTGGAAGAATTGGGTTGCTGTAGAAGAGTACTTATAATAGCGAATTAATCATCTACCCACTACACATATAATATATCACTACATTGGTGCTGTTCAAGTGACCAGAAGAGCATTTTCAGGACTTAGTAACAGAAGTCGATGGTGACAACAATCCTGTGAGGTGGACGGAAGTCTGATGGAGACCTGTGCTGTGACTGTAATTTTGTAGATCAGACTCTCTTATGTCACAGCCAGACATTAAAGAAGTTTGGAACCCCAGAATTATTCTCTGGAGACTGGAAACAACAAGAAAAGGACTGTGTTGTGTACCAGAAGACCTGAACTGGAGGCTGAAGGAGTAACTAATGCGGTGAGTAAAATATTTCCTTTTTTTAATTATTAGTAATATAGTCAAAATGCTTACTCAGTGTGAAGCTAGTGTCAGTGATGATAAAGTTAACCGATGGGTATTAAAATGTATTAAGCGTCATGGCGGTCCTTATGAAATCCCAGAAAAATGTAAGCAGACGTGGACTGTGATGAAGGAATTTTTAGAGAAAACATTTTTTGATAGCAAAATTTCAGAAAGTAAAAGAAAAGGTTGTATTGTGCAGGGCTTATTATCTTGCTGTTTAACCATGGAAAGTTCTTTGAAGCATACGGTTGAGGAAATTACCCAGTTACAGAATGCAGTTGCTAATAGCAACAATGTTTGTGAGAGGTTATAAAACCAATCAGACACTGAGACAGTAAATTTAAAATTGCATGCAGTTACCATTGGAGGAGCTGTGCTTGAGAAATCAAAACGTTGTGATGAATTATCAAAGGAAAATGAGAGATTGAAATTAAGAATTATGGAATTAGAGAAGAGATCTCAGGAATGCAGATATGCATCAAATCTTGGATTCAACAATCTGCAGCAAAATACAAACACAAACTTTCTATCAAATGAAACAGAACCTCATATTAAATCTGATAATTCATTGCCAGCCGCACCCACTGTGACCTCCACAGTTTATAACAATAATAATAATACAGGTGAAATTCAGCTTGTAATGAAGCCTTTGAAACCAAAAGAATTAGATGCAATTCTTAAAGAAATAGGAATGATTCCCTGTCATGATTTGAACAGATTTTTAAAATGGTTTTGTGACTTGCAGAATGTCAGAGATGTGTACAGTCTAAACCCATCTGACTTAGAAAGAGTCATACAACATTCTATAGGAAGTGGACTTTGGATGAGAATTAAAGCAGGAGTCCGCGTTTTTTTTTTTTTTTAAAGCCAGCAGCTACAAATACTGCAGCTGCTGACTTTTAAAATAGTGACACTTACCTGTCCAGCGCGCCCGCGATGCCGGCACCCGAAGCCGATCTCTCGATCGTCTCTCGGGTGCTGCCGCTGCCATCTTGGGTATGAGAATCAGGAAGTGGAGCCTTTCGGCTTCATTTCCCGGTTCCCTACTGCGCATGCGCGAGTCGCGCTGCGCAATAAGGATGGACCCGCTGCCTCTGGGACCTGTGTGTTTCCCAGCAGGCAGCGGGGGACTTTCGGAAAGGGGCGTAATCTACGCCCCTTTCCGCAGAGAGCTATCCCGGAAGTGGGTGCAGATACCTGTACTGTACAGGTACCTGCACCCCCTTCCCCCCTGAAAGGTGCCAATTGTGGCGCCGGAGGGGGGGGGGAATCCAATGAGTGGAAGGTCCACTTTAGGGTGGACCTCCGCTTTAAACAGATCTGTATTAAGCCTGTGAGGACAAAGGACATATTACTGGAATTATTATGTGTTTTGTATGGTGTACGTTCTGATGTTACTATTCATGGCAAGATCCAACAAATGCAAAATTAATCTCCCTATGAATTGTCACACAGGATAGCAACTATTATGGACTTATTGGTCGGTAATAATCTTGCATTTGAGCATGGTGGCTTGATACATATGAATATGTTTCTAGATGCTTTGCATGAAGATATCAAACAAAATATTTTATTAGTTACCCCAAATCCTCATGATTTAAAAGACATATTGTTGAGAGCAGACCATTTATGGAGAAAGTCAAGTGAGCAGGCTGTCAAAATTGATTTAGCCAAATTGTTTAGGACAAATACTGAACATAAAGATCAAAAGATAATATCTTATGATAACACCCAGGGAGGAGACACCGGGTCAAACATAGGTGATATTAATTTGAAAAACAGAGCTGACCAAAATAATAATAAAAAAAGGTCCACGACCTGGATACCATTTTCTCAGTTAAAACAGAAATATGACCACCTAAAGATTGAGTATGATCAGATGAAAATAGAACATTACACATTGTTGGAAAAGTTGAACAGATTCCAGGGTGTCATAAATGAAGATATACATTCTCCAGATCTGTTTTTGAATGCAAATGACACTTCTCTAGCAGTGGGGGCAGGGGCGTAACTATAGGGGGTGCAGCAGTCGCGACTGCAACCGGGCCCTGTGCTGCAGGGGGCCCATGCAGCCCCCTCTACATATGGCCGGCAGCAGCATAGGCAGCTAGGGGTACCAGTGCACCATGTACACGGGTGGGTGGAGGGTGACTAGCAGAGCTCCATGCTCGACTATCGCACTGGCTGCTCTTTAGTTGTGCATTCCCCGCATGACCTGTGTCCTCGGCCGGCTCCTCAGAGTACCCCTCTCCTGCTCCATGCATTGCCGCTCAGTCCGATGTCTGTTCTCCCCAGCCAGAGTCCCTGGGGGCAGTAACTCCATCTGCCCTGGAGAAAGGGACCTCATCTCTTCTGGGGACGGGGATCCCATCCTGCCTAGGGACAGTCCCCCAATGGGGCACCTAAAAAAAAAATAATAATAATAAAAAAAAACTACTGATGCCAGTGGTGGAACTACAGGGCTCACAAAGTTCATACCTGTGACCAAGCCCTGGAGTTCCACCGCCGGACTCGGAGGGAAGGGCCCTGGCTTGGGTTCAGGGGGGGCCCTTCATGGTTTCTTGCATCGGGGGCCCTGAAGGTTCTAGTTACGCCACTGAGTGGGGGTGAATTAGCTTCAAACTGTAAACGTGTAAATAGTGCTTTGTTTTAACTTCAAACAACGTTTAAGGACCTCGCTAATGAATTTTTGTTGGAGAGTTTTTGTCTTTCAGATATTGCCGGTGATGCTCGTTTGCATGTGAATAGCAGAAGCACTAGAAGTATCTGAAATTGCTGGCTAGTGGGGGAGAAACGCCAAATTCATGGACTCTCTCAATATTCATCAAGCAATGGACTTTTTTTTTTTGAACATTCAAATTTATTTATTTTTTTCAATGGACTTTTCTTCCTCAATGCCCTATTTTTTATTTTTATTTTTCTCCCTTTCCCAGATATATTTTTTATTTTCATTATGTTTTATTTCTTGAACTTTATCTTAAAACCAGAGCGAAGCATTTAAACCTGAAATAATTTTCATAACATCCGTACAGATTACATATTGCATATTGATCAATATATTTGACATCTAAAGTGAGATACTGCACAATGGCTTGGCAAAGCATAAGTTATAGTATGTTGGGTGGTTTTCCTAAATTTACAAGAGGGTTGAGTGAAATTCATCACTCCAGTCATGATTTGAAACTTTGTTGAATCAGTTGTTTATAATATACTAAAGGCTATGACACATATGGATGAAAAATACCTTTCTACCTTTCATGGTGAGGATACTGGCAATAATTTCCACTGCTGCTTCATCTGGATGGAAGATCTGATAAACACTGATGTCAAGCTGATTCTATGTGAACCATCGTGTGAGGGTATACCATTCAGGTGGAATTATAGACTGAATGGTCCAAGTAACTGCTCTATTGAAAGCTATGAGGGGTCACCCTACGGCAACTTACAAAAGTAAATTGTGGCTGGCAATCAACAAATTCAGGTACTTGACAGGTACACAACAGGTCATCGTTGCTCAAATAGGAAATGGAAAGAAGCAGATGTGAATTGTAAAATGCTCAGATGGACTTATGAATGTCAAGTGCAAGTAAATAGTTTGCAGCACAGAGTTTTTACTGCCATATCCAAACCTTTTGACCTTAAAACTGAGTGCTGGTACATTGATTATTACATTTATTATGAAGATGAAAGTAGAATATTTGTATAGAAGCATCTTTAAAAATGAAAACCTTGAGCCTGGAGATGAGAGAATCCTGGACTTATGTGGATTGGAGCTCCCAGAGCATACCAAGTTTACTTTCAGTGAGATGGTGAGAGATGTGATGAAGTCAGACCGAAGACTGACTGTGACATCAGCTCGTCTTTGCATAATATTCAGGATCTTGATGTGATATAATAAGGGCTAACAGCTATACGACCACGGATGTTTACCGAATCCTTTTCCAGTCATGGTCTAAAGTTATATTATCTAATAACTGTTTCATGGGGATATTTTAGAGGCTGGTGAAGAGAGATGTAACCAGGTTCATCTTCATATTTTATATGAGCCATTGCAAAGCATTCATTACCTTAAATCATGATGATATTTTTTGTTGTTTGATTTATGGGTCAGTTTTAGTAGTTAGAACCAACCCAAGTGGGGGTATATGTTGTAATATATATATGCCACGGGATGCCAAATTCTGAAGGAATCGCATCACCTGGGTCTGATGCAATTCTTGGGTCTCAAGTCGCCAAACTAAGCTCTGCAATGGATCATCTGCAGGAAGCGGCACGTCAGCCGGGTCCATGGCTGATCAAACTGTCAGGTCACCTTGAGGCGAGGTGACAGATGCACCCCGTAGGGATCAGGAGTGCACCGCAAGGTTGTGGACCCTACGGCTGACTGCTGCAGATGGGGGAAAGATCCCACTGGGGTTAGAGCATAAGATTCCCTGGGGCGCGGAGTCTAAGAGCCAGCAGGTGTTCACCAGAGCCTCGAGTGGTGAGGATGGACTTGGCTGCAACTGGCTCCAGGTCGCGACCCCCAGGGTCCCCCAGCTCACACCCACAGTAGGCAACAGGAGGATAGGGATGGTGAGGGACAAAGCTAAGGTCAGGGCCACAAGCAGACAAGAATAGTCGGGACACACCAAAAGGTCAGGATCACAGGCAAACAGGAATAGTCAAAGACACACCAAAGTCGGTAACCGAAAACAGTAGAAGAGCACACGGCAGGTAACAGGAAGCTAACACACAAAGGAATACACAATGGTTGATCAGCACTGATGGCCTGCAGTGCACAGGTTAATATAGGGCTCCCTGATAGGGCCTGGGGTGGAGCCATGCTTGGAGGAGAGGTTATAAAAACCACCAGGTGGAAGTGGCTGGCCTCTTAGTCTGAACACACGAGGGGAGGTAAGCAAACACAGGAAGATCACTGCATAACCATGACAGTACCCTCCCTCTTACGATTCCTCCCCCTCCCCCGCCTGGGTCCAGGCTTAAAGGGACACTTCAGATGGAACCTGCTTAACAGACAGGGAGCAAAGACCTCAGATGCAGTGATCCAAGACCTCTCCTCAGGGCCCAACCCTTTCCAAAGTACGAGGTACTGAAGAATGCCTTTACGGAGCCGGGAATCCAAAACTTGATTAACCTGGTATTTTAGATTATCCTCAGAGACCGAAACAGAGGTAGGGAGAGGATGAGAGGACTTGAGGACTAAAGGCTTTTTAGGAATGGGTAAGGGCATGAGAAGATCAGGAGTCTGAGCAGGGTCCCCCACACCCTTAAAGATGAGCTGGGCATCCATAACAGGAACACCAGACACCAGACTGGGCAGAGGTCAGGGGATCCCTGAGGTCAGGTTGGTTAGAAAGTGACATGTCACAAGAGTCAAGCTGGATAGCTGCAACACAAACAGAATGCAGAGAACCCTGAGAAAAAGATTGAAAGCCCCTCCTGGCTGAATGAGGTATTCTATCCAAAGGATGGATTGAGCCTCTTAAACGGGTTTGAACGGACATAGTAGCAGTAGGGTGAGGCCAGGTCACCGAAGGTGCTGAACAAGAAGCAGGAATAGCATTGGGCATGGGCTGGACTGGCATAAATGGTGCAGAGGTCGACTGAATAGTATTGTCAGGTGTAGCGACCATCTCAATCGCATCACAGGGCATAGCAACTGTGGAACTTGCAGACAAGTTAGCCTGGCTGTACGTCCAAGGGAGATTAGGGACAGACAAAGGTAAATGGTTATGCAAACTGGAGTGAATGATCGACTCAGGTTCATATGTGGGCCCCTCTTCCAGAGTGCCACATGACCTAGAGAGTGCATCAGTCCGACTATTGCAGGACGCATCCCAGAGATCGGTATATACAGCGGGAAGAGCAGAAGATACTGGGATGGTGGTAACAGGAAGTTTCTCCTTTGGGGTACCCTTGAGTAGGCAGGAAGAGGAACAGGAGGAACCCCAAGCCAGGATCTGTCCAGCAGACCAGTCAACGTGTGGAGAATGGAGCCGTGACCAAGGAAGACCTAATATGATAGGAGATGAAGCCTTAGGTAAGACAAGGAAGGATATCCACTCCAAGTGGAGTTTCCCCACTGACATCTTAACAGGAATAGTCTGAAAGTGGATAGGGCCCCCTGGGAGAACGGTGTCATCAATCGCCAAGAGCACCAATGGCGTTGTAAGGAGCAAAAGGGTAAGTCTCATGGAGGAGGCAGTTTCCCAATCCATGAAATTGGCAGCGGCTCCGGAATCCAGATGTGCTGAGACCGAACGAGAGGAAGCACCGACATGAAGCAACACAGAAAGGAGAAGGTGAAGGCAATATTTCAGGGTCTAATACCCCACCTTCCAGATGTATTAGCCCTGAGCGTTTTTCCAGATGAAGAGAACAAGTGTCAAGGAAATTACCTTTGGCTCCACAATAGAGGCATAGGCCCAAAGTTCTGTACCTAGCACATTCTTCAGGAGATAATTTAGTCCAGCCCAACTGCATAGGTTCCTCAGTAGGCAGGGGGTGTTCCTCGGATCAAAGAGAAGGGATTGGGGGCTCAGGCTGCCTAAAGAACGGGGAGTGCTGGCGTCTTTTTTCCAAGGCCCTCTCCTGAAAGCGAATATCGATCTGGTTACACAAGGTGATGACACTGTCCAGATCAGCAGGAAGGGATCTTCATGCTAATTCATCCTTCACTCTATCAGAGAGGCCATGAAAAAAGGTTGCAACTAGGGCCTCATTATTCCAGCTCAATTCAGCTGTGAGGATACGGAACTGAAGAGCATACTGTCCCACAGACGGAGACTCTTGACGGAGACGTAAAAGAGCGCTAGCCGCTGAGGAGACACGACCCGGTTCCTCGAAGATATTCCGAAAAAGTTTCAAGAAATCAGACAGGCTAGAAACCACTGGATCATTCAGTTCCCACAGAGGGGCGGCCCAAGCTAAAGCCTCGCCAGACAGGAGGGATATGATATATGCGACTTTTGCCCGATCGGACAGGAAGTTTTGGGGCTGAAGTTCAAAATGAATTGTGCACTGGCTAAGGAACCCCCTGCAAGCCTTGGAGTCCCCAGAGAAACGGACCGGAGCTGGTAGTTGTAATGAATGTGTGGCTGCGACTGATGCGATAGGTGCAGCGGCAGATAACGGTTGAGGTTGTTGAACCGGGGGTCCTAATGAGGCCTGAACCTGTTCAACACGGGATGCCAAATTCTGAAGGAATCGCATTACCTGGGTCTGATGCAATTCTTGGGTCTCAAGTCGCCAAACTAAGCTCTGCAATGGATCATCTGCAGGAAGCGGCACGTCAGCCGGGTCCATGGCTGATCAAACTGTCAGGTCACCTTGAGGCGAGGTGACAGATGCACCCCGTAGGGATCAGGAGTGCACCGCAAGGTTGTGGACCCTACGGCTGACTGCTGCAGACGGGGGACAGATCCTACTGGGGTTAGAGCGTAAGATTCCCTGGGGCACGGAGTCTAAGAGCCAGCAGGTGTTCACCAGAGCCTCGAGTGGTGAGGATGGACTTGGCTGCAACTGGCTCCAGGTCGCGACCCCCAGGGTCCCCCAGCTCACACCCACAGTAGGCAACAGGAGGATAGGGATGGTGAGGGACAAAGCTAAGGTCAGGGCCACAAGCAGACAAGAATAGTCGGGGACACGCCAAAAGGTCAGGATCACAGGCAAACAGGAATAGTCAAAGACACGCCAAAGTCGGTAACCGAAAACAGTAGAAGAGCACACGGCAGGTAACAGGAAGCTAACACACAAAGGAATACACAATGGTTGATCAGCACTGATGGCCTGCAGTGCACAGGTTAATATAGGGCTCCCTGATAGGGCCTGGGGTGGAGCCATGCTTAGAGGAGAGGTTATAAAAACCACCAGGTGGAAGTGGCTGGCCTCTTAGTCTGAACACACGAGGGGAGGTAAGCAAACACAGGAAAATCACTGCATAACCATGACAGATATATAACATGGCATTCAGTCTTGTCTGGGTGTGTGTTCATGAAGGCACCAAGGTCTGAGGAAACATGGGGCTCTGAATATTTACTAGATTGGTAAGATTTACTCTGTTGGATTTTGTCATCTGTTGCAAGACTTTGTTCTGTGTTGGAAGTCAATAAAGTGCATCTCTCTGGAAGAATTGGGTTGCTGCGGAAGAGTACTTATAGCGAATTAATCATCTACCCACTACACATATAATATAACACTACAATACCCAGGAGCTGTGATGCACTCTGTACATCCTCCCCTTCCCCCTCCTTCTGCCATGTCTGGGGATGGGGGAACCTGGTGGGATCGGGCAGTCACCCAAAGAATATCAGCGCCACGCACAGTGCTCCACGTGTGACATCATCTATGAGCGCCATAACGGGGGCACAAGGTTTTTCCATCTTAGCCAACTTAGCTGGGGATATATAGTGTCAGTCATAGGTGGCGGACCCTTGGGCCCCTTCCCAGACATGCTGTGCTAGCATGACACTGGTAGGAGCCTCTGTGCGTACTGGGTGTATTTAAGGCATTTCCCTAGGCATAGCTCTTTCTACTTCACACTAGTAGACACTGCATCTTATGGAAACACTTTGCTTTTATGCAAACATTTAACAATGTAGTATAATCACATGGTAATTACCTTATTCAGTATGTCACTCTTTTCTCTACTTTTTCTATAGTTTCTTGGTGATTGGTGCCTTCTTTATGATGGTTTTGTATAATGCTCATCACTTCCATTCCTTACATTTCGGATGGTGTTTTATCATCATCACCTTTATGCCGCGTACACACGAGCGGACTTTTCAACATCCAAAGTCCGACGGACTGAGTCCGTCAGACTATTCGATCGTGTGTGGGCTGCAACAGACTTTTGACTCGCCAAAGTCCGAAGGACTTTAGAATATGGAACATGCTTCAAATTTTCCCGACGGAACTCCGCCGGACCCGGTCCCTTCGAAAAATCCGCTCGTGTGTATGCTATTCCGTCGGACTAAAACCGACGCTAGGGCAGCTATTGGCTACTGGCTATGAACTTCCGTATTCTAATCCAGTCGTACGTCATCACGTTCGAATCCGTCGGAGTTTAGTGTGATCGTGTGTGGCCAAGTCCGCTCAGCCGAAAAGTCTGTCAGAACTCCGTCAGAATTCCAGCAGAACTCCGACGGAACTCCTTCGGAAGTCTGTCGGACATAAGTCCCCTCGTGTGTACGGGGCTTTACTTGTAAATTCTTCACTTTCTCCATGCTCTCACTTGGCACTTATCTCCAATTCATCTTCACTTCTGCCACATTATTCTAATGGGTCTTTCATTTATCTATTACAGACCTCACTAGCAGCCATTATTCCTGCTTATTATTTCTGATCATCATGGAGATTGGAAATCTATGCTCCGGTGATGTTGCACCCTGTTTTGGGGCTTTAGACTACCTCAGCTCATGGGACAGACAACCCCTCCCGCATTGACAAACTTGCTCTTTCCTGATGTGCTCATTTCTTGTTCAAAATGTTTATTGAATTTTACAATAAAAAGAAGAATATAACATTATATTGACATGTACATAAGATTCGTAATTAACCACTACAATACAGGGCACTTTCGCCCCCTTCCTTCCAAGCCCAATTTTCAGCTTTCATCGCTCTAGCGCTTTCAGTGACAATTGCGCGGTCATGCTACACTGTACCCAAATGAAATTTTTATCATTTTCTTCGCACAAATAGAGCTTTATTTTGGTGGTATTTATTCACGACTCCGTTTTTTATTTTTTGCGATATAAGCGCAAAAAAGCGGAAATTTGGAAAAAAAACAATATTTTCTTTTTTCTATTTTAAAAGAAATCCAATAAAATCAAATTTTGTCATAAATTTAAGCCAAAATGTATTCTGCTACATGTTTTTGGTAAAAAAAATTCCGTTAAGTGTATAATAATTGGTTTGTGTGATCACGGACATATGTACGCAAATGATCATGTACATATGTGTGCAGGTGATCACGTACATATGTGTGCACATAATCATTGGGACAAGTGATTTTAGTGGGACATATGTGGGGGACATGTTTTTATTATTAGGGACATGTGTTTTTATTTTTTGGGGACATGTATGTTTTGGGGACATGTGTGTTATGGGGACATATGTGGGGACTGTGTTTACACTGTGTGGTGTGTTGTGTGTTTACACTAGACTGAAGATCAGTGAGTAAAAAGCTGTAAAAAACAGCTCATACTCACTGATCATCAGCCGGCTGCAGCAATCTGCTCTCCTCTCCTCAGCGATGTCTTCTGTGTGAGGAGAGGAGGAGCCGATTGCCTAGCAACCGGCTGTTTGTTTACATCACATGACGGCCGTGATTGGACACGGCCGTCATGTGATCAGGAGGGCCAATCACAGAGCCCTCCTGCCGATCTGAGATGCGCCGTGTCCCGGTGACACGGGCGCATCGGGATCGCGCCGCTGCGCGGGCACGCGCGCGCGCGATCCCGCTCCTCCTGATGGACGTTCCTGAACGTCCTATCAGGAGTAGACGGCTCCCACCCGGCCGTATATGTGCATTGGCAGGGTGGGAAGTGGTTAAGGAACATTGTCATACATTTGATGATACCACCTCACTTAGATAATACAAGAAAGAGCTTAAATATATGCAAAAGAAGTTGAAAAAGAATCAAAAACAAACTCGATCCTATTATTAGAGAGTATAAGACCCTAAGGCCGCGTACACACGGGCGGACTGTTCATCCAACTTTGTCCGCTGAACAGTGTTTCAGCGGACAGTCCGCTCGTGTGTGGGCTTCAGCGGACAGTTTCAGCGGACAGTCTGACGAACAAAGTTTTTCGGAATTTCCGTAAGACTGTCCGCTGAAACTTGGTTTGAGCGGACAGTCCGCTCATGTGTAGGCTTGTTCGTCAAACTAAGTTCCGCGCATGCTCAGAAAGGATTTACACGCCGAAGGTTGCATTGCAGTGTATAGGACTTCAAATCTCTCGTCCCGTCGTACGTGCCATTCACGTCATCGCGCAAGTTTTCAGCGGACTGTTCGTTCGTCGTGTGTGGTCAAGTCCGTTCATGCTAATTTTGAACGGACTGTTTGTCAAACTGTTTGACGAACCTAGTTGGGCGGACAGTCCGCCCGTGTGTACGCGGCCTAAGAAGAAAAAAAATAAAAATGGAGACAAAAATAAAATTCCCTCAGTTATCGGTACATCAATTGAGTCATTTATAGTCCCAAAGTGCAGCTCTTGTTGAAATTAAAGTTCATTCGGTGAAGAAAAAACTGTAAGCATCATATGATAGTGAGGGAGACCATCCACCTCTTCAGAGAAGTGCAAAAAGGGCACACAACACCCAGGTGTGTCAAATCTGCTTACTAGATGTCAGATAATAGTAGGCATCAAAAGATTTTTCAGGAACACATACTGTATTTCACACTCTCCACCATGATATCCAGATAGCGGCTGACCACAATAGGTATCACTCTCCCACATCAAATCCAAAAAGGTACTCAGGAAGACCAGTATGACTCCTTCAGGCCTGCACAGTTGTACAGGCTCCTCTCCAGTGCTGAAGTGTCTCTGATTTTACTGCACACTGTGAGCTTCTCAATCAATTGAGTCATGCCTCCAGACCATTCAATCACCCCGAATGGGATCAAACTGTGGACGAATGGGGGCATGATCTTAAGATAATGAATTATTAATTTACAGAATAGAGGGAATGTTTAATGTGCTCATTTCAACATTAGATCTAATCATATCTTTTTTTTTTTGTACATACCCTATAGCAGGGCACAACATTGCAAGTCCTGAGCTACTAGCCAGGCCTCAAACGTTTCTTGCTACCAGTGCCCCACTCAATCCCTACCCTGTCCAACCCTGCCTGCCCCTAATTCCGCCCCTAGACATGGCCTCATAAATTATCTCATGAAATTACACTTGAATGTTTTATGCAAAAATTAAGTTAAGTTACAAAAATATTATAAATATTAACAACAACTTTATCAGTGCAGCCTCACCTGTGCCCCTCAATGCAGCCACACTGTGCCCACCATTGCAGCAACACTGTGCCCATTTCAGCCACACTGTGCCCATTTCAGCCACAATGTGCCCTTTGCAGCCATACTGTGCCCACTGCAGTTCCACTGTGCCCATTGCAGCCATACTGATGCCATTTTAGCCATACTGTGTCCATTTCAGCCATACTGTGCCCATTTCAGCCATATTGTGCCCATTGCAGCCACATTTTGCCCATTGCAGCCTCACCTTGGCAGAGGAATGCATGGCTGGAGGAAGAGGAGAGCTGTTACCGGCCCTTATACTATCATTGTGCTCGACACAGCCCTGTCTCCTCCTGACCTGCACCTGTGATAGATAGAATGCATCGCAGCATTGGACCGGCGTTCTTTCTATCACAGGCGCAGGTCAGGAAGAGGTGGATCTGTGTCGAGCAGATAAAGTGTTCTTCTTCCCCAGGGCGATCACTGGGAGAACAGCTCCTGATCAACCCTACTGACGGTGCTCTCCTCCCCCTCTCCTAGGCAGGCAGCCCAGCTTGCAAGCCCTCACTTTCCACTTGCAAAATGTGCGTAGAAAATTTGAGGGCTGCCCTATCGCATCCGCGCCTGAGGAAATGTTCATACATGAAACATGTCATGAATTCAGGATGTAGCTATATGCATTATTAGGACTTTACACAGATACAATATCCAAATAATTTTATAATACTTTTTACTTTTATTGTCCAACATTGTCCAGTGCTGCCAAGCTGACATTTGTAAATATATGAAATATACAGCTCTATGTAACTACTTTTGCCTGCCATTTAGCGTGTTATGTATATATGAATTTATGATGGTTTTGCCATGTGTGCATCTATGTATGTGTTACTACATTATACATGATATGTACCATTGTAATGTATTTATATTATTTCCTGCCATTAAAACATGTTTGAACACATTTCTACCTCAACCAGTCAACAGCCTCATTCAAAGTCCCAATCCCTCCTTTTTTTGCTCTTCCAGTAAGCCAGGCCCCCTCGGAACAGTATAAGTTATCCTTTCATCTACTACCCCCCCCCAACTAAATATATGACCAATCAAGGTAATTCCTTTTGCTACAAGTCTTGGTCTTCCTATTAACCAGGTCCTAAGTCCACTGCACAATGGAAAGGCACCCCCATTGTTATCATTGGAGTGACAACTGCTGAACTTTGCAAACATCTGGTGGCAGAAGACCTCAGACCCCTGGGTACATGAGGTCATATCCTCCAGTTACAACCTTTAATTTCAGAGTCGTATTCTACCTTGTTTTTAGCCATCAAATGAGCATTTGTCTCTTCAACACAGAAATGATTTGCTGAACGCTGTATCTAAACTTCAGGTGTAGGAAGTGTGAGGGGTTAGCTCGGCAGCGGGTGTGTGTGACCCCCTGGATGGGTTCACAACACAAAATCAGGCACAGCAGACAGCGTTGTAAGTGGAAAAAACAAAAGGTGTGGTTTATTCATGCTACATGCAGTAAAAAATATAACAGCCAAAACAAAAGAAAAACATGAAAATAAATCCTGGTCAGCTTGACCTCTAATTACACACTTAGTTTCCCTGTCTAACAACTGAGTGCAGCCTTGCGCTGCACCAGTCCCTGTCTCTGTTGTAGAGGTTTGCCACACAGGCGTTAACTCACCGCACAGAACAGGTCTCACACTCCCCAGTCTATGCACACAAAACTGGTTCCAGGATGGAGCATCTCCCTAAGCATGCTGGGGTTTTTTGTAGAGGTCTTAATGAGCCCACTTACTTCAGCTGGGCTCATTAACTCTTCCCCTCTAGTTGTACAAGTCTGCATAAAGCCTGAATCTAGGGCACACATATTTCCCATCCTGGATACAACCAGGTGATTTTACCTGCCTGCTGCCACATACCCCCCCCCCCCCTCTTGTTTCAACCTTGGGGTTGTAACACAAGCAGTCAGACACGCATGTATCGGAGACAAAGCATCCACATTCCCCATTTTAACACCAGGGCGATGCTTAACTGTAAAGTTAAATTCCTGTAGGGCCAGGAACCACCTATTTACCCTTCTATTGGTCTCCTTGTTCTGAGCCATCCACTTTAAAGGAGCGTGATCAGTCACCAGGTCAAAGTGCCTACCTAGCAGATAGTACCGAAGGGAATCTAGAGCCCACTTCACTGCTAAACATTCCTTCTCAATCATGGAGTAATTTACCTCATGGGACTTCAACTTCCTGCTGAGGTAAATGACTGGGTGCTCTTCCCCGTTCCAGACCTGGGATAACACTGCTCCTAACCCAACGTCTGATGCATCAGTTTGTACCACGAAGTCCTTAGAGAAGTCTGGTGAGTACAACACTGGCTGGCTACATAAGGCTGTTTTTAAGGACTGAAATGCTTCTTCAGCCTCTGGGGACCATTTAACCATGACCGACTCTTTCCCTTTTGTCAGGTTGGTCAGGGGCACAGCCTGAAAAGCAAAATGGGGAATGAATTGTCGATAATAGCCAGCGATTCCCAGAAAGGCTCGTACCTGTTTCTTGCTGTTGGGACGTGGCCAACTCTGTATGGCCTCGACTTTATTGACTTGGGGTTTTATCAAACCCCTCCCAATAGTGTACCCAAGATATTTGGCCTCCTCCTGTCCAATGGTACACTTCTTTGGATTGGCCGTAAACCCAGCTTCCCGGATAGAGTCTAGGACTGCTTGTACTTTTGGCAAATGTGAGACCCAGTCTGTGCTATGGATAATCACATCATCCAGGTAAGCTGCAGCATATTTCTGATGGGGCCTCAGAATCTTATCCATTTTCCGCTGGAATGTTGCCGGTGCATTCTGTAACCCAAACGGCATTCTCTTATATTGGAATGCCCCATCTGGGGTTACAAACGCAGTTTTCTCCTTGGCCGACTCGGCCAGGGGAATTTGCCAATACCCTTTGGTGAGATCAAGAGTTGTCATATATCGGGCTGTTCCCAGGCGGTCAATCAACTCATCTATACGCGGCATGGGGTAGGTGTCAAATTTTGTAACTTTATTCAATTGTCGAAAATCGTTACAAAACCGCCAGCTCCCATCAGGTTTGGGCACTAGTAAGATAGGACTGGACCAGTCACTCTGGGACTCCTCTATCACACCCAATTCCAACATCCTTTGAACCTCCCCACGTATTGCCTCCCGTCGGGCCTCTGGTATTCTATAAGGTTTTAGTTTTACCCTTTCTCCTGGCGGGGTGATAATGTCATGCTCTACGCCAGATGTTTGTCCCGGCAGCTCAGAGAAAATCTCTTTGTTACGAAGTACAAACTCTTTAACCTCCTGTTGTTGGGCTTTCGATAAGGTGTCTGCTATTCCAACCTCAGGAACTAAGCAATCAGGCTGTGCTTGTGACAAAGTCTCTGCGACTAAGGATTTCCTATCCCTCCAGGCTTTCAGCAGATTGACGTGATAGATCTGCCCCGGCTTTCGCCTTCCTTGCTGTCTAACCCTGTAGTTCACCTCACTAATTTTTTCAATTACTTCGCATGGACCTTGCCATTTGGCCAGAAATTTGCTTTCAACCGTAGGGACTAGCACCAAGACCCTATCCCCCGGGGAAAAAGTACGGGTCTTGGCCCCCACGGTTGTACACTCTCTGCTGTGCTAACTGCGCTTGGGTCAAATGTTCCTTTACGATTGGCATTACCTGTACAATTCTATCTTGCATCAGGGCGACATGCTCAATCACGCTCCTGTGAGGAGAACTCTCATTTTCCCAAGTTTCCTTGGCGATATCCAGCAGCCCTCTTGGGTGTCTCCCATAGAGCAACTCGAAGGGTGAGAAACCCGTAGAGGATTGGGGTACCTCCCTAATGGCAAACATCAGATAGGGTATTAGACAGTCCCAATTCTTTCCATCTCTATCCACCACCTTCTTTAACATTTGTTTTAGGGTTTTGTTGAATCTTTCAACCAACCCATCTGTTTGGGGGTGATACACAGATGTACGCAATTGTGTCACTTTGTACAACTTGCATAATTCTTTCATAACCCTGGACATAAAGGGTGTACCTTGGTCCATGAGCAGTTCCTTACAAATACCCATGCGGCTAAAAACAAGAGATAGCTCTTTGGCTATGGTTTTGGCCGAGGTATTTCGAAGAGGAATTGCTTCCGGATAACGGGTAGCATAGTCCAATATAACCAAAATGTACTGATGCCCCCTAGCAGACTTCATTATCGGACCTACCAAATCCATTGCAATCCTCTCAAAGGGGACCCCAATGATAGGAAGAGGTACCAGCGGGTTTCGGAAATGTGGCATAGGTGCCGACTTCTGACACACAGGGCAGGAGGAACAATAATTTTCTGTTTCCTTCATGACCCCAGGCCAATAGAATCTCTGCAATACCCTCTCTCTGGTTTTCTCAGTCCCCAGATGACCTCCCAGAATGTGCCCATGGGCAAATTCTAACACCAACTTTCTGTAAGGTTTGGGCACCACAAGTTGCTCAATGGTTTCTTCTGCCCTTTGAGCCACTCGATACAGGTGGCCAGATAAGGTCCCTTTCCATAGTGAAGTACGGATAAGTGCAAGTCTTATCTGGGTTCACTAACTCGCCATCTATTTTCACCACATTTTCCCGTGCCTTTATTAGGGTGGGATCTTTTAACTGTTCTGTGGCAAAATTTTCCCTGTGAACCTCAAGATCTGAAAACTCCACAGACGGCATGTTTTCATCTGAGGATGTTGGCTCCTCCCCAGTTTCTCGAGTTTCCCCCGCCAATACCGACAAGGGAAATTCAGGAGAGTCCTCACCACTCCCAGAGGAATTCTGGTCATCTTCCTGGTCTATAGGGGCACCAGTGGGGGGCTCAGGACAATCCCAGAGTTCCCAGAACTTTGGAAAATCCCTTCCCACAATAGCATCATGTGGTAAGTGAGACACTAACCCCACTTGATGAGAGAGGTTACCTTTGGGGGTCTCAAAAAACACTGAAGTTACAGGATACTCTCGGGTGTCCCCATGCACACAAATAACAGCCACCTTGTTCTTCCCAGAGACCTTTGTAGTAACTAATTCAGCTTTTATCAACGTTACCAGGCTTCCTGAATCCAGCAACACATCAACATTTCTACCATTAATACACATTTTACATAAATGTTTCTCAGGTCCCCGAATGGCAGTGCATGCAACTGTCGCAAACAGCGACTGACGTCTCTCCCTTATAAAGTCACATTGCATAGGCTCATCCACAACTGGACAATTGGCTGCAATATGTCCCTCTTGCCAGCAGCGGTAGCAAATAATCTTTTTTGCTGCCTCTTGCAGCATGGGCTTCCTGGGCTGCTCCCGCCAGACCTTAGGTAGAACTCCCACCCTCTCACTCTCTCCACCCTCACCCCTTGGAGTCATCTTACTCGCCACTGGGGATGATCTGGTCTTAGGGTAGAAAGTCCATGAGTCCCTGGAAGAGGTGGTCAGGTTCTCTGTAGCCAAGTACCTCTCAACCAGATCCACAAGTTTATCTGCATTTTCTGGGTCTCCATGGCTTACCCATTTTTGGATGGCAGTAGGAAGAGCTCTCAGGAAACGATCCATGACAACACGTTCCACAATGTTTGGTGCGGTCAAAGTCTCTGGCTGCAGCCACTTCCTGCTCAGGTGAATGAGATCATACATTTGAGACCTGGGAGGTTTTCCAACCTGAAAAGTCCAATTATGCACACGCTGAGCCCGGACGGCCAGGGTGACACCCAGCCTTGCCAATATTTCTGTTTTTAGTACCACATAGTCTTTTGCTTGGTCAGGCTCTAGGTCATAATAAGCTTTCTGCGATTCCCCAGTTAACAGAGGGGCCACCAGTCCAGCCCATTGCTCCTTAGGCCACTTTTCCCTTTCAGCAGTCCTTTTAAATGTGGTCAAAAACACCTCCGGATCATCCTCTCCAGTCATTTTTGTCAGTAAACGGCTCACACCAAAGGATGCAGTATTATTGTAACCACTTGCTTCATTGGTCTGTGGACGTTGCTGTATCAATGTCTCTATTTTCTGTTGAAAACTCTGCTCTTGCTTCTGCAACAGGTCTATGAAGCGGGCTTCAGATTGCTGCTGGGCTTGTTGCTGAGCTTCCAGACTCTGCTGCAAAGTTGCATTTGTCTGCTGCTGGGCTTGTTGCTGAGCTTCCAGACTCTGCTGGTGAGCTTCTGCTAAGCTTCCAGACTCTGCTGCAAAGTTGCATTTGTCTGCTGCTGGGCTGCAAGGCTCCTTTGTAAACCCGCATTTGTTTGCTGCTGATTTGCATATGCTAGAGCCAGCTGTCTCAGTATCTCCTCCATGCTGGCCTTAAAAAAAAATAGAAAAAAAAACTGCCAAAATTCTCCACCAACTGTGAGGGGTTAGCTCGGCAGCGGGTGTGTGTGACCCCCTGGATGGGTTCACAACACAAAATCAGGCACAGCAGACAGCGTTGTAAGTGGAAAAAACAAAAGGTGCGGTTTATTCATGCTACATGCAGTAAAAAATATAACAGCCAAAACAAAAGAAAAACATGAAAATAAATCCTGGTCAGCTTGACCTCTAATTACACACTTAGTTTCCCTGTCTAACAACTGAGTGCAGCCTTGTGCTGCACCAGTCCCTGTCTCTGTTGTAGAGGTTTGCCACACAGGCGTTAACTCACCGCACAGAACAGGTCTCACACTCCCCAGTCTATGCACACAAAACTGGTTCCAGGATGGAGCATCTCCCTAAGCATGCTGGGGTTTTTTGTAGAGGTCTTAATGAGCCCACTTACTTCAGCTGGGCTCATTAACTCTTCCCCTCTAGTTGTACAAGTCTGCATAAAGCCTGAATCTGGGGCACACATATTTCCCATCCTGGATACAACCAGGTGATTTTACCTGTCTGCTGCCACAGAAGTTATAGCAGCTCTTCAGCTAGGCGAATCACTATCAAGGATGCATACTTGCACATCTCAGTCTTTCCTCCACACCAGAGTTAACTTCACTTTGCAGTGCATATGACTGGGATTAACATTCTAGGATACCAGGATGATCTGCTTTTGTGAGAAAGGCCAGCTCTTGCCTTAAGTGAGAACCTCCAGTTCAAGATTCTGGTCTTGAATAGTTTCAGCTGGATTCTCAAGCTTAAGAAATTAGTTCTGAAGCCCTCTCAATGTTTGGAATACCTGGGATTGGTGTGGATATGATCCAAAACAAGGTGTTCCCACCACAAGAGAAATGTGTATCCTTATGAAATTAGCTCAAGTCCTTTGACCCCCATGAGTCCCTTGGTTAAAAAATCCACGAGGATCCTGGTCCCATATGTTCAGTGGCATTCCAGACCCCTGCAGTACAACATTTGTTTTGTCTGCAACTGTAATCTAGAGCCAGAAATGTGCTGATGGTTGTTGGGGCAGCCATGGCACAAGGGACTCTGAGGGAGGCTCAAATTCCTATCAGCATATTTGACCTGAGAGAGGTTTATCTTTCATTTCAGATAGACCTTCTCAAGTGTCTTCTTGTCAAAATACTTTTTGAAAACCCCACAGTCGTGCCTTACAGCAACCACCAAGGAGGCACAGGAAGTTGTTCAGCTCAAAAGGAGATATATGACATCTTATATTGGATAATTGTTCTGGCCATTTCTGGCGTGCACATTCCACAAGTGGAGAATTGACAGGCCGACTTTAGAAGTCAACAGGAATTGATGTATATGGAATGGTTGCTACACCTAGAGGTGTTCAGAGAGAGCTGTCATCTTTGAGGGACTCCAGATGTGAACCTCCTAGCATCCAGATTCAACAAGAAGCTGAACACCTTTGTGTCAAGAACAAGGGATCCTATAGGATTGGCAGAAGATGCTCTGGTGACTCTGTGGAATCAATTCCATTTGATTGCTGCATTCTTCCTCTTCAGTTGTTACCTCATCTCTAAGATGATTCTGGCAGCCCCAAATTGCCCAAGACGGGATGTTAGCATCAAATCTGTCCTTTGCTGCATCATCCAGGCTTCCCGTCTTAAGGTCCAATTTACCACACTGCTTCATGATTGCTAGCTGTAAGGGCATGAATATTGAGGCCCAGGTCCTAAGGGACAAGAGCATCTTGGAAATTGTGATTCCTAAAATTTTTAAGGCTAAATAAGGCCACTTCTTGTAAGGTATGCCATTGTACCAGGAAGGCATATTTTCATTGAGTTGAGCAGAAGAACTTAAACCCTCACCCTGAAAGTTCATGTCTTGGCATTGACCATTTTTTTCCTGAGGCCCATAGCCTTGATATAGGCACTTGTTAAAGTAGTTTCTAACATTGCGCTGCTTCTTCCAGGATATTCTGTTAGCGGATCATAAGGTGGCTTTTCTAGTTTCTATTACCTCTATTACCTTACTTTTATTAGCTCCGCCAGACAAGTTTAGAAGTTGCACACCCTGTCCTGTGGGGATTTCCTCTTCATTTTGCCTGATGGAGCCAAAAAGGGTTCTTCTGCATTGTGATTCACAATTGCAAGGTGAATTAGCAAAATCATTTCTTATTCCTGTTCCCTGAAGGGTAAAGACCTTCCCTTCCCAATTAAGGATCCTTCTACTAGATCTGTTGACATCAGGCATCTGTTGATCATTTGCAAGGCAGCTAATTTGTCTTCTGTGCACATTTTTACTAGCTTGGGGAACGTATGGGGAACACACGAAACTGAAGACTTGCTGGGACCTATGGTCTGCTCTGGAAAGCTGGTTTTCAGTAAGAACCCTAGAACATGAACGTCTCTGTTAGAACATCGACAAGCATGGGCTTTTCTCAAAGATAGTTCACATGGACAGGTAACCTGGGGCAGCCACAGTTGGGTTCAGTTAGTGAAAGAACGTTATTGCATGTCATATATGTTTATATGTTTTGCCAAGTTTACATTAAAAGTTTATTTAACTGCTCAGAGCCTGGTCTTAAGTTATTCAAGGGGTACATGTAAGGTCTTGGCATATTATTAGGACTTGGGTTTATGACTAGAATATGGGGTATGTGTGGCATCCCAGCTACAGAGGTTCGCTCAGCAAGACAAGAAGAAAGTGCTAATTACCATGACTAAACACAAGGAAAAAAACAGTCATTGGCGTAGTACCTGGTTAGGTTACAGATTCTCTGGTAGCGAGGGGGTTGGTGCTTTGACTCCCTCCCTAGCCATCCATCTCTGCCAGTTCCCAGGAGTGGACTAGCATTATGGAGATGTATGGCCTGGTCACTAGGTACGGGAAGACAAGAGTTAAGTGAGAGCACACATGATAAATCACAAATAAATGTGGTTGACGTGCCTCTATTCTTTTACTGGGAGTGAGGTAAGAGAGGTACACTGACTGGTGGAATGGGCATAGGCTCAGCCTGTCCTTCCAAGTGCAACACATAGATCAGTACTAGATCATCTACTTTCCAAGGCTGGGCTCCTGCTATTTACTAGAAGCTCTTTTTTTTCAGTGCACAGAGATTGCTCAGTTGTCGGTTAATTACCAGACCCTTTTGGCTATTTAAACAGCTTTGCTCATTTACTCCATGCCCTTGCATGGTCTATAATCTCCAGTGTGTTTCTGTGTATGACTTGGCCTGACTAACTTCTCTTCTGATATCTGTTCCTGTTTTTGATCCTTACTATGCTGAATTCTGGCGTCCTGACGCCAGCTCATCTGATTATCCAAGTTCTGCCCTCAGTTTTTGACATTCTTGAACTGTGCTATTTTTTGCTATTTTATTAAAGGTTTGACTTTTCTGTCTCCATCTGGTTTATGGTTCCTGACACCACTACACATGTGTAATAAAATGGACATTTAAATGTAGACCAGAGCCATCTGTAACAGCCATAACCATCAGAAAGCATATCCAGAGTAGTCCCTGCAGCAGGTCTGTGGCATTTTACATTTGGCCCCATCACCTTACATCATTGTTCTGGAAATTTTATAGATAGGCAACTCCTATCCTCATATTGATTAGTGGTTCCAAAATATTAATAACTACTGCAGTAGGGAACAGACACAAAAAGATACACAATTAAAGTTTTTTTATAAATATGATTAGGTAGGTATCACATTAATATTACAATTGTACTTTTATGGATGGTAACAAGGGGCATTACATAGGCAGGCTGATTTCTAATCAGGACTCGAAAGAATGCAAACATGTAGTCAAAACATTATTAGTGCCGTATGCAAAATGAGTTCAGTGTGCAATACTTAGGCAAACATACAAAATAGAATACAGTTATATACAGAACTCCTACCACTACAGCTATCCCTCATCTTCCTCCCCTAAAGAACACCATACCCACTTATTACATCTGTCCCCCTTCCCTCCTCCCCCCCCCCCTGGTTTTACCACCTCTCTCATATGCCCCCTCTTAATTCAACAGTGCCTGCCCCTGCACTCTCTTTCACTGCACCCATGAATCCCTCTGTAATCTCTGCAACAATACTAATGTTCACTTCTTTGCCATCTGCCGGTGCAGTAAGGCGCCCTTCTGTATTCAGCCCATTCAAGGAAAGGGCACACTTACGCTAGCATACTGTATGAAGATATACATAATGTGTGTGGGAGAGTGACTGAAGGGTCAACACAGGAGTGTAAGAAGGGGGGGGGGGGGTTAAGTGAGGTGACTGAGAGAAAAATATGGACATGTGACTTCTTCAACAGATAACAAGGAAAATGAAGCCACCTAAAAAGCTGGGTAAAAGGGCAAACTGTATGGAGCACATTTCTGCATCATCTGCTATATAAAGTGGAACCTATAATAACTTGATAAAAAAATAATGTTCTTTAGCAAGGAACATACATTCCTCATTAATAATTATGCTACCAAAGTTAGTGTGTGCTGTACATTTCCTTTAGCATTGGTACAGTTTGTTCTTGCTGGAGGCTGCCATTTTGCTGAAGCCCAGAGGCCCTGAGGCAGCAGTAGCTCTTTAGGCTGTTAGAAGATCAGCCTCTACATTATCGGCAGTACCAAAAAATATAGAGCAATTGAGCATGTGAAGAGCAGAGTGGGACAATGTATTATTGGATTTTAAACAGTACATGCATCTGTTTTTAATGTTTTACATAGCTATACCTGCAAAAGGGGCCAGCCTGAAGAGATCTAGCAGGACTTAATTTTCTGACTAAAGTTCTACTTTAACATAAGGGCAGGGCTTGGTGGAAGAGGGCAGAGCTTTGTTTTCGCTACAACTATGCCACTTTTCTAAGGTGGGAAAAATATGTTTTTTGAAACCTTCCCATCTGGCCTATAGCAGATTGATGGTCAGGCCGGCCACAGGGCAGTGCAGCAGCACAATCTGTCACCGGCTATGTCCATAAGAGACAACCGATGACTGATCAGTGTACCATGTGACCAATCACAGCAGATTACATGACAATTGTAAACAATGGATGCCTGCCTTTCATGTCATCCATTGTGTACAATTGCGTTGCTGTGATAGGTCAATGTAATCACATGGTTCCGACAGCGCCAATCACAGCCCAACTATACCATGTGATTAGCTCTGGCCAATCACAGCTAATCACAACAAAACAATCAATTTGATTCAGTAAAATGCTTGCTAATAGCAATGAAATCATAAGGTGTGAAAGAAAAATCCTGATCACTTCCACAAAGTAGTACAAGGTTACTATGGTAACATTATATTGCTCTAGTCACAGTGTGTTAAAGAATGCTGAAATTGTAAAAAGCTAAAGAAAAAGAAAATTTGAAAAAAAAATATTACTTTCTTTTTCATACTGTCACCAGTCAGTGTCCCTGATTGCCACCACACCAGTTATATGATGACGCTGTACTGCACTGGTGACAATATATAAACAAAAATTGTTTTTTTAATTTCTTCATTTTCTAAAACGTTATGACAAAAAATGACAACTTCAAAAAAATCACCATGCCTCTTACTAAATACATTGGACTGTCTACTTTCCATAAAGGGTAATTTGGGAGATATATGTACTGTACTGCCATTTTTGGCCTTCAAGAAATGAGATCATCACTACATTAAGATTGATTAATTTTCAAATACAGTATAGACGATAGTTGTGGACTCTATAACTTTCCTACAGACTAAATATACATTGATTTGGGTTATTTTCACCAAAGAAATGTAGCAGAATACATTTTGGCCTACATTTATGAAGAACAAATATTTATTTGTAAAATTTTATAACAGAAATTAAGATTTTTTTTTTCAAATTGTTCAATTTCTTTTAGTTTATTTATAAAAAAAAAAAAAACACCAGTGATGATTAACCACTTAGGCCCCATTCACACATGCGGACGATATGTCCGTATTTCATCCATCCGTTTGCGGATGAAATACGGACATACATTCATCCCTATGGGATAGCGGGTGTCTGCGGATGAGCATCCGCAGACACCCGATTTCGTCCGCCTCCGCAACAGTCCGATTCTGCAGACGGAGGAAAATCCTATTTTTCTATCCGTCTGCAGAGCGGATCGGACGAACACGGACAGATGGTCCGTGCTCGTCCGATCCCCATAGAGGAGAGCGGAGAGCTGACAGGGCGGTCCCCGCACAGTGTGCGGAGACCGCCCTGTCCGCAGCCGGCTCAGCGGGGACAACGGAGCGATCCCCGCTGAGCGAGCGGATCTTCACGGGGCGGATCATTACTGATCCGCCCCGTGTGAAAGAGGTCTTAAGGACCACCACATGTAAATATACGTCAGCAGAATGGCACGGACAGGCACAATTACGTACCCGTACGTGCCTGCCTTCCGGCGGATGGGTCCGTTTCACTTCAGGAGCGATCCGGGATGAGGGGATGGCCGTTGGTTTCTCGCCATCCCCTCTGGATTGCTCCTTCCCCTGCCTGTGTAGTGTAAACACAGGCAGGAGGAAGTGATGTCACTCTCCTCGGGGCGGTCTTTTTGACCGGACGGCGAGGAGAGAAAACATAGTAAGTGTGCACCAACACTACACTGACATGTAGGTACACATAGGCACACTGTCACCCCCCCCCCCCCCCAATCACAGTGTCACTGATTGCAGTGATCATTTATTTACTGATCACTGCATTTAGTGTCAGTTGTAACTGTAAAAACTGTCAGGGCAGTTAGTGTTAGGTCCAGGGTAGCCCCCTACCCCCCCTAATAAAGGTTTAACCCCCTGATTGCCCCTAGAGTTAACCTTTTCACCCCCTTTTGCCAGTGTCACTAAGAGAACGTTTTTCTGATCGCTGCATTAGTGTCACTGGTGCCGTTAGGTAGCTAGTTATTTTTTAGTTTCACCGCCAGGTTTTTATAGCGTTAGGTACCCCCATATATAACCTAATAAAGGTTTTAACCCCCTGATTGCCCCTAGAGTTCACCCTTTCACCAGTGATCACCGTATAAGTGTCACTGGTGACGCTGGATAGCCAGTTAGTTATTTAGGTTCCCCGTCAGGTTTTTATATAGCGTCAGGGACCCCCATATACTACCTAATAAAGGTTTTAACCCCCTGATTGCCCCTAGTCAACCCTTTCACCGGTGATCACCGTATAAGTGTTACGGGTGACTCTGGTTAGTTAGTTTGCTTTTTATAGCATCAGGGCACCCACCATTTATTACCCAAAAAAGGTTTAACCCCCTGATCACCCGGTGGGTGATATCAATTGGGTTTTAGGGTCAGATAGGGTCTGCGTCGCCCCAGGCAGCTCTAAGTTAGTGCCAGTACTGCTAATACCCACGCGCAAAGCATACACCTCCCTTAGTAGTATAGTATCTGAACAGATCAATATCTGATCTGATCACATCTATACTAGCGTCCCCAGCAGTTTAGGGTTCCAAAAAAAGGCATTGTTAGCGGGATCAGCCCAGATACCTGCTAGCACCTACGTTTTGCCCCTCCGCCCAGCCCACCCAAGTGCAGTATCGATCGATCACTGTCACTTACAAAACACTAAACACATAACTGCAGCGTTCACAGAGTCAGGCCTGATCCCTGCGATCACTAACAGTTTTTTTTGGTAGAGTTTTATATTTAAATCCTGAAGGCAGTGCTTGGTTTTCAGGGTCCCGTACATGGCTAGGCTCCCAAAAAGTTCCCCACATGTGGTATCCCCGTACTCAGGAGAAGCAGCAGAATTTATTTTGGGGTGTAATTCCACTTATGCCCATAGAATATGTGAGCAATATATAATTTAGTGACAACTTTGTGCAAAAAAATAAAATAAAAAAGTTTGTAATATTCCCGCAACTTGTGGCAAAATATAAAATATTCCATGGACTCAACATGCCTCTCAGTAAATAGCTTGGGGTGTCTACTTTCCAAAATGGGGTCATTTTGGGGGGTTTGTGCTATTTTGGCATTTTATGGCCTTCGAAACTGTGATAGGTAGTGAGGAGTGAAATCAAAAATTTGCACCCTTAGAAATCCTGAAGGCAGTGATTGGTTTTCGCGGTGCCGTACGCAGCTAGACTCCCAAAAAGTCCCCCACATGTGGTATCCCCATACTCAAGAGAAGCAGCAGAATTTATTTTGGGGTGTAATTTCACTTATGCCCATAGCATGTGTGAGCAATATATAATTTAGTGACAACTTTGTGCAAAAAAAAAAAAAAAAGTTTGTAATATTCCCGCAACTTGTGGCAAAATATAAAATATTCCATGGACTCAACATGCCGCTCAGTAAATAGCTTGGGGTGTCTACTTTCCAAAATGGGGTCATAGGGGGGGGTTTGTGCTATTTTGGCATTTTATGGCCTTCGAAACTGTGATAGGTAGGGAGGAGTGAAATCAAAAATTTGCACCCTTAGAAATTCTGAAGGCAGTGATTGGTTTTCGGGGTACCGTACGCGGCTAGACTCCCAAAAAGTCCCACACATGTGGTACCCCCATACTCAGGAGAAGCAGCAGAATATATTTTGGGGTGCAATTCCACATATAACCATGGCATATTTGAGCAATATATCATTTAGTGACAACTTTTTGTCAACTTTTTTCTTGTCATTATTCAATCACTTGGGACAAAAAAAAATATTCAATGGGTTCAACATGCCCCTCAGCAATTTCCTTGGGGTGTCTACTCTGGGGGGGGTTTTGTACTGCCCTGCCATTTTAGCACCTCAAGAAATGAGATAGGCAGTCATAAATTAAAAGCTGTGTAAATTCCAGAAAATGTACTCTAGTTTGTAGACGCTATAACTTTTGTGCAAACCAATAAATATATGCTTATTGACATTTTTTTTACTAAAGACATGTGGCTGAATACATTTTGGCCTAAATGTATGACTAAAATTGAGTTTATTTGATTTTTCTTATAACAAAAAGTAGAAAATATCTTTTTTTTTCAAAATTTTCTGTATTTTTCCTTTTATATCTTAAAAAATAAAAATCGCAGAGGCAATCAAATATCATCAAAAGAAAGCTCTATTTGTGTAAACAAAAGGACGCAAATTTCGTTTGGGTACAACATTGCATGACCGCGCAATTACCAGTTAAAGCAGTGCAGTGCGAAATTGTAAAAAGACCTCTGGTCCTTAGGCTGACAATTGGTCCGGGGCTTAAATGGTTAAATACCACCAAAAGAAAACTCTAGTTTTGTGAACAAAATTAGAACAATTTAGCTATTTAGTTTGGATACAGTGTTCCATGACCGCGCAATTGTTATTCAAAGTGCTACAGCGCTGAAAGCTTAAAATTGGCCTGGACAAGAAGGGGGCAAAAGTGCCCTGTATTAAAGTGGTTAAATATTTGAACCATATATAACTAATTATCAGTTCAGAAAATATGACTAATCAAAGCACTTCTAATATTCATGCTGATATATATTTTTCAAACCACTAAACTGTCTTATGATCTTTAACAATTTTACACTGTTTATCCTTTGCCATTTTTTTTTATTGTAAGGGTCTGCCAGAAAGACCTTTAACCACAGAGCTAAAGTCTGTTATCCTTGTCATCCCAAAGGAAACTAAAGAGTAAACTCCAGTCCTTTTTTTTTTTGACATGACAGCAGGCATGTACTGGCCATTGGGACTACCGGGAGTTTCCCGGTGGGCCGATGGCTCAGTGGGCCACTCTGATGTAAGGGGGCTGGTGATGGGACACTCTGATGTAAGGGGGCTGCTGATGGGACACTCTGATGTAAGGGGGCTGCTGATGGGACACTCTGATGTAAGGGGGCTGGTGATGGGACACTCTGATGTAAGGGGGCTGGTGATGGGACACTCTGATGTAAGGGGGCTGCTGATGGGACACTCTGATGTAAGAGGGCTGGTGATGGGACACTCTGATGTAAGGGAGTGCTAATGGGACACTCAAAATGTAAGTGGGCCGGTCTGGATGAAGTCCAGGGCCAAATTTCTGTCCCAGTCCAGCCCTGCATGACAGGTTGTTTAGGTTTTTATGTGCTGATCCAGCTCTTTTTAATAAAAATAATAAAATACAATTATTAGTTCAGTCAAATCTAGCAAAAGGCACTTTATCACACACAGGTACCTCCTAACTTTGTAACGTGTGAAAGAAGGAAAGCTTAGGATGCAAAATACCTACAGTGTACCACAGCAAATGTGAGTGTGGCTACATTGCACTCTAGTGGAACTAAACGCATCAGTTTAACAGTTTCTCAAAACAGTTACATTCAAGGCATGTGGTGAATGATAACTGCCTAATTGTTTCTGCTCTCAACTGAACAGTCAACAATCAAATGGCTTGTTTCAAAACTAATAAAGGTGAAAGGTGGGGCAGAAAGTTCCCATCCCAACACCTATGGGATCATGGCAGACAAATAATAAGTCAAATTAAAGTTTAATAAAAAAAAAATACTTACCTGATTGGCAGTTGATTGACAGTTAACCAATTAAAGACTGGCTGTCATGAGCATTTATCTTTATAAAGTAAAGAGATGCTTCACCAGCAGGCAGACAGAGAGAAAAAGACAGAATACAACTTGTTCATATGCCTGCTGTTATGGAATCCTTGTTGCGCAGGATGATGGATTGTGCCTCCACAATGATGGGGATGCCGGGATGCGCCGCTGCCTGACGATGACCATGTTGACTCCATTGTCTGATGCCGGTGGAGATGTTTTCAATGCTGCCATGAACTTTGATGCCTACAGGGGCGGTATTGTACATTCTGAACCCGGGATGCCTTCCATTCGTATGCCCGCCCCTTCTGCTTCTTGTTCCAGGTTAGGTTTTCAGGCATGTTTCTCTCCTGCAGGTCCGCCTTCAGCCAGTGTCACTTCGGGTCCATCTTTTGAGTGCATCATAGCTCCGCCTGCTGATCAGTTTGATTGTTATTGAATCCTTGTTGCACAGGATGATGGATTGCGCCTCCACCGATGATGGGGATGCCTGGATGCGCCGTTGCCTGATGATGACCATGTTGGCTCCATTGTCTGATGCCGATGGAGATGTTTTCAATGCTGCCATGAACTTTGATGCCTACAGGGACGGTATTCTACTTTCTGAACCCGGGATGTCTTCCGTTCGTATGCCCACCCCTTCTGCTTCTTGTTCCAGGTTATGCGTGTTTCTCTCCTGCAGGTCTGCCTTCAGCCAGTGTCACTTCGGGTCCATCTTTTGAGTGCATCATAGCTCCGCCTGCTGATCAGTTTGATGGACAGGGCGATGACGCAGTTAGGCCTGGAAGAAAGTTACAGAGGACGCTCAAGAAACCTCACCGGTTTGAATACCCTGTAGGTCATGTGACTGGGGATGAAGGAAAAAAGAAGAAAGGTAATTTAAATGGTACAAAGAATTCTCAGGATATTTCTTATGCTACCAGATTGTTTAACAAATGGAGTAGTGAATCTTCTTCTATTCTGCATTCATCTTTGAGGAGTGTTGATTGTATTGATTCTGAGTATAATATGTTTTCAGACATGGGCCGTGTTCCTATGGAATCGGATATGATGGCATTGCACCCGGTACTACATGAGGCTAAGAATGCATCCATCCCTACTGCTATTCCCACAAGTGCAAGAGAACATTTGTCTCAATTAAAAGCTATTTTTTCTTCTTTTAAGGATTTAATTAATACATTTACAGAGACTAAAAATTTTCAGACACAAAATGACAAAACTGACACGGGAGTTGCTCAGGTATGGCTTGCTCCTCCGATGACGATAAACAAAAGTCGCCACCTCGATCATTTAACAATTGGCTGCATGCATTTTGTATCTATTCGAGTGTACTGGGAGAAAAGCATTCTGACTTATGCTGTGGTTTATTTCAGCATGTTGAGATAATACTTGAGGCTTATAAGAATTTTCCGGACCTCTCCTGGTTCGCTTATGACGAATCATTTCGCCAAAAGTTGTCAGTACATAGATCATTAAAGTGGGGCGTTAAAGACGTGGGTTTGTGGCTTAATCTTTTAATTCCACAAAAGCAATTTCCAAAACCTCAAGTATCTAATACACATACTTATCGCCGTGGAGATGGCTTCCACTTTAATGATGGGCAAGTGTAATTTTTGTGCGGGTTCTCATTCGGCGTCACATTTCGTTAAAAGATCTTCTTCTAATGTATCAGTCTCTACAAAGGAGCCCTTTCTCAAAAGCAGCCTCTCCGGTGAGGGTCATAAATATGTTGCCATATCTGTTTGGTTTTATTCTGCCTTCCTTTACTGGCTCTGGTTGTGTGTTTTTTGGGAATCTGCAACATTCAACAAAAATTATTGAAGGCAATTAAAGAAGACAGGATTATTGACCCTTTTCAGAAACCTCCTTTTCCAAATTTTCGGGTATCCCCTTTAGGAATTATACGTAAAAAGAAACCAAATACTTATAGACTGATACACCATTTGTCGTATCCATATGGGCTTTCATTGAATGATGAAATTCATCCAATTTTTTGCTCAGTTCATTATTCCTCTTTTGATGATGCGTTACGCATAATTAGAAGCATTGGTAGTTCGGCCTTACTTGCAAAAGCTGATATTAAGTCAGCATTTCGACTGCTTCCCATACACCCTTTGGCCTTTAATTCTTTAGGTTTTCAATTTAAAAATAATTTTTATTTTGATCGATGTCTCCCAATGGGGTGTCCTCTGTCCTGCCATTCCTTTGAATTGTTCTCTTCCTTTATTGATTGGGTAGTTCGCCATAAGATTGGTTTGCACTCAGTTTTACATTATCTCCATGATTTCTTGTTTATTGGTAGTTATGATTCTAATGATTGTTTGTTTCTTTGAGTTTCGGATTGTTTGCAAAGACTTTGGTGTTCCTTTGGCAGAAGAGAAGTCTGTGTATCCTACTTTGTGTCTAGAATTTTTGGGCATTCAAATTGATACAGTTGCCATGGAATTTAGATTGACGATTGATAAAGTTTTGCGCATTCAAAAATTGTTGGTTTTTGTTATCGCTAGGACGAAGGGGTGTTTGAGGATTTTGCAATCGATGCTGGGTTTGCTGGCCTTTGCTTCCAGGATTATGCCAATTGGTCAGGTTTTCTCAATACGTCTTTATTGTGAGATTTCCTGTTGTTCTTCTCCATCTCATTTTGTGCTTGTTACTTCTGACATTGTTGCAGATTTGCGGGTTTGGCAGGAGTTTATTCGTGCATACAACGGTTGTTCCATGCGGCAATTTCCATTTGTTCAGCATCTGCTTTACATTTGCATACTGATGTTGCTGGATCATATGGATATGGTACATTTTGGATTTGCCATTGGTCGGCTGCGGTTTGGCCTGATACATGGAAATCTAAGGGTTTGACAAGTAATATTGTATTAATGGAACTGTTTCCAGTTTTAATAGCTCTAGATCTTTGGGGTTCTCAGTTGGTTAATAGGCGGATATTAATTCATTTGGATAATAAGGGCGTTGTTTTTGCTATAAAATGTTTATAGTCAAAATCATTACCTGTTATTTCTAAACTACTACGGATTGTATTTAGATGTTTAATACTTTTTTTTTTAGATATGCGTTTTTATTGATTTTCCAAAAACACGTACAAAAAAGAAAAAATAATTGTGACAATTACAAAAACAATATACATACAAAACCAGGGACAAAGAAAAAAAACCCCACATACATATATTGCTCATACATGGTATTTATGCCAGTTTAATTTAAAAATAGTGCAGTACTATGGTACATATGCCAACCTAAAATTTTCGAATGGTCATGAGTATTTGCCCGGTAGCTAACGAAGAATTGGCCAGGAGTTGTATTCCTCTAAGAGGCTACTGAGGCTGTGGAAGGATCTGTGAGCCATTTAGACCAAACCTTTTCATATTTGAAGAGACAACCCCTATTTATATATGTTTCCTTAGATAATAGTAGGCTGTTGTTAATGAGTTGTTTCCACCTAGCCAGTGATGGGGGGGGGGGGCGTAGTTTTTTTCCAACTAAGAGCTATAGCTTTATGAGCATAGAACAAAAGAAGCCCCACCAGAGTACGCCCTGCTGCCATTGGAATAAATTGCTCTATTAGACCCAGAATGCATATTGCCATTGATCATTGCAGTGGGATATATGTTATTTGGAATATAGAGGCTAGTATCTCTTCCCAATAACTCACTATAGCTGGACAGGTCCAGAATATATGAGTAAAGTCTCCAGGGATCTCCCCACATCGCCAACAGCCTAGGGCAAAGTCTGGATTGGTTTTATATAATATATAAGGGGTGTAATATGCCCTGTGAACTATCTTGAACTGAATCAGTCAGTCTCTTAGGGAGACAAGAGAATTAAAAGGAGAGTTCCATATGTCATCCCAGTCATCATTGTCAAGTTCGGGGATATCCATTTAAAGAGGAGCTGCACCTAAAAAAAAAATATTAAAAGCCAGCAGCTACTAATATTGCAGCTGCTGATTTTTAATAAAATCACACTTACCTGTCCCACATTCCAGCGATGTCGGCAGCAGATGACGAGCGATCGCTCATCTCGCTGCTGCCACCGCCGCCATCCTCTGTCAGGGAATCGGGAAGTGAAGCATGACGGCTTCACTGCCCGGTTCCCTACTGCGCATGCGCCAGACGCGCTGCGCGTCTCTTATGGTCCCCCGCTGTGTCTCTGGGAACTGTGTGTTTCCCAGAACACAACGGGGGGGCGGAGCGTCTGCGGGGGTCTGCGGCGGTCTGGCCGGAAGTGGGTGCAGTTACCTGGATTATCCAGGTAACTGCACCCCCCTCCCCCCTGAAAGGTGCCGATTGTGGCACCGGAGGGGGGGAGGGATAAGATTAGCGGAACTTCCCCTTTAGGGTGAAGAACCACTTTAAGTCTTCATTTCTCTAAATTAGAGAGATAAACAGGCAGCATTCTTTGTACAGTCCAACCTAAGAAGCTTCTCTAAGGCAGATTAAACTAGTTGTGGAGGAGAGCCAGAGAATTGACAACTGAAGGCATGGGAGAGTTGAAAAAAACAAAAAGAATACAGCTGAGGAATATTGACGTTGGAGATTATTTTGGAAAATTAAATCAAGGATTTGATCTGTGTCATTATTTTTATCTTAAATTTAGTCCAAGCATAGGGGTCGCGCAATGAATAAAAATGCACCAAAGTGGGATTTAACCAGAGGGGAGCATTGCGTAAAATCACCTGTAGGGGATATTGTTCAATTTTAAGACTCTCTCCCCATTCACATACACATACACATAGACAATGTCAATGAATAGGGAGCACAAAGAAACCACCCCCCCCAGATATTTAAAGTGCTCCACCCATCTCAGAGGAGTATCAGTATAGGCAATGGCATGGGCTGCAGAGTTTATAGGAAATAAAAGTGACTTTTTCCAATTTACTTTAAAACCCATGACTGAGGAAAAAGAGTTTAGGACCTGTAAAGCCCCCTTAAGTGATGGGCCTGCATCATTAAGAAAGAGGAGTAGATTGTTCACGTACAGGGCAACCCTTTCCTCCAGCCAGCCAAAATGCAATCCTTTAACATGGAGGGAAGTACGGATAGCTGCCACCAGTGGTTCCATTGCTATGGCGAACAAGGCTGGAGAGAGAGAGCAGCTCTGTCGATTACCTCTATACAGAAAAAAAGACTGTGATAGGCTACCTCCCAACTTAATAGCGAGGTGGGATTTTGATAAAGTATCTGTATCCATTTAATAAAAATCAGGGGGAACCCCATCCTTCTAAGGACCTCCCAAAGAAATGGCCATTCGATAGTATCAAAGGCCTTTTCAATATCTAAGGAGGCCACCACCCTAGAACCTTCATTCAAATGTTTTGCATGTATATTGGTAAACAAACGCCTCAAATTTACATCGGTTGACCTATTGGCCATAAAGCCAATTTGGTCAATATCTACAACAGATGGTAATAATGGTTGTAGTCTGGTGGTAAGTAGTTTACTCAGAATTTTTAAATCTGTATTAAGTAGGGCAATTGGTATTGATGGAAAGCCGCTAGTATATCTGGTAATGAAGAAACCGATACATTTGAGGCAGACACCACAATGGAAATCACTGTTGGAGGTTAATCAGACTGTGTCAACATCGACAGAAGATGACCATTACGGTCTCCCTGTTCAAAGAACGTTTGTTTATTCCGATGTAGATCTAATCGAGTGATTTCTGTGAGATGGAGATGTAGCTCACATTTTGCAGCATTCGGGAGGTCAAAATGAGTGTCAGTAGGGTCAGTAATGTAAATATCAGACTGATGTTGCACAGCTAGCTGTAACACTGTCGCAATGGCGGCCTGTTCCCTGCGAATCCCAGCAATAGCGGAGATATATTGTCCCCTGGAGAAGGCCTTGAATACGTCCCATATCATTGCGATAGAAGAGGATCCCTCATTAAACTCCCAATATTCCGCCAATCATGGTGAAATAATGGTCGTTAGGTTGATATGAGAAAGCCAGTGGGCCCCCAAACGCCATAAGGCTGCAGTTCTAAAGGATGGGGAATGAATCTTAAAAAGTAACGGAGAATGGTCCGAGTGCCTGCTGGGTAAATATGATGCATCCAGTACATCAAACAACATAGTTGGGTTAGCAAAAGTGAGGTCAATATGAGAAGAGGTTTTGTATGGGGCAGAAAAACAGGAATAAGCTCTAGTCTCAGAATGCTTCCATCTCCAAACCTCTGTTACGCCCATTACCTGAGCCCAAGTGAGTAAATCTGTAGAGAATTGTTTCGGGGGGAAAAGGTCTATCTACGTCGGGGGCCATAATGGCGTTGAAATCGCCCATCAGTAACAACTTTTCCGGATAATAAGGAATTACTTTCTCCAATAGAGGGTGGACGAAGAAAAAGGAGGGGGAATATGCACCCCTGCTACTATATATTGAGTGTCCCACACCGTAAATACTATTATTACGTATTTGCCCTGCGGATCAGTATGGACATGTTCCATTACACATGGAAAATATTTACTGATTAATATCGTTACTCCTCTTGCATATGTAAAATAAGAAGAGTGAAAGGCTTGCTGAATGCCATGTATTTTTTAATGCCAAACACTTGCTGCCCCTGAAATCCTATCCTGAAGAAGCACCATATGTGGAGAATGTAGTTTGAGGTATCTAAAAAGTATCGCCCTCCTTAATTTAGATTTGAGTCCTAGGACATTCCAGGATAATATCCAGAAAGTGAGGGTATCACGTGCCATCATTATACATCGGATTATAAATGAAAAAAGGAGAAGTTGATGTTTAATATTTGGTTAAAAGCTAACTACCGTATATACCTAGTGTTGAGAATATTATAGCGGATTCTTTGTCCTTTTCACAGATTAAGGAATTTTGGCGGTTGGTGTCGGATGCAGATCAAGTGGGTATGGATTGTACTCTGCACTTATGGGCAGTGGTGTGACCTCAGTCGCTTCCGCGATTAAAAGTTCAATTGCGCCTTCTACCTGGTCATCTTACTGTTCAGCGTTGAATTTATAGCATTCCTTTTTAGCCTCTTCCAATTTAGCTTGTGATCCTTTCTCTGAGAATTTGGTATTGTAATTTTTGGATTATTTGATGTCAGCTTCTTACTCTTACTCATACATAGTGAAGACATTGCCTGGCATATCCTTTTTTAAGCGTTTGATGGAAGCAGCTTCTTGCATGCAATTTTTTGCTGTCAAATGTGCTTTAAAGGGATATTGAAAGAACCAGATGGTTGCTTATTCAAGATTACCAATATCAACTGATTTATTGTTTAGGATTGGTGAGTCTACCAGCAATGTTTGTTTCTCTCCATTTGAGGATTTGCTGTTTAAGTTGGCATTTTACTTTTTTGCTTTTTTTAGTTTTTTCTGAGTTTTTTGTATTTCTGAGAATTGGGGATGGCTACGGTATTTTGATCCAGGATGTTTATTTAGAGTTTGACTCTTTCTATCTTTTTGAGAAAGAGCAAAACTGATTCCATCGGGAAAGGACATTGGATCAAGTTACAAAAAAAAGGGAAGGATCTAGTATTTGTGTTCTAGATTTAGTTTGTAAATATTTGCAGTTAAGTCCGCCTACTTCCTCTTCCTTTCTACTACATGAGAATGGGAATCCTTCGACTGTTTATCAATTTAAGGCTGTATTGAAGAAATGTCTGTTGCACTTGAAGTTAGGTCATCTACATATCAATTCTCACTCATTCTGCATAGGAGCAGCCACCGAAGCAGCTAAGCTAGGTTTAAACGATGAGATAATTAAACGTATTGGTAGATGGAAATCTAACTGCTTTCGTTCCTATGTTAGACCTAATATTTATTTTTAATTTCAGGTCGCGTTAATATCTGGATAATCGGCCATTCTTTTGTATTTTGGGCCAAGCATAGAGCTGCCCGTAGGAACTATTGTTCGAACCTGAGTATGGCATTTAATTCATTTAAAGTACATTGGTGTCAGGTCACCTGAGACCAGGTGACAGATGCACTCCGTAGGAGTCGGAAGCGCACCGCTAGGTAGTGGACCTTAGGACTGACTGCTGCGGATTGTACCCAGGGAGATTCAAGACACAGGTCTACAGGATCACTAACAGATCCCAATGGGAGCTGGAGCATAGATCCCTCAGGGCGCGGAGTCTAAGAGCCAGCAGGTGTTCGCCAGAGCCTCCAGTGGTGAGGATGGACTTCACTGCAGTCTGGCTCCAGGTCGCGCCCCCTAGGGTCTCACAGCTCACACTCGCGGTAGACTACAGGAGAAGGAAGCAGCAGGCTTGGACGACAAGGATAGTAAGGGGATAAGGCAGAGGTCAGGGCAACTAGCAGACAGGAACAACAGAGTACACGCCAAAGGTTCAGGATCACAGGCAGACAGGGATGGTCAGGAACATGCCAAAAGGTCAGGGTCACAAGCAGACAGGAATCGTTGAGAACACGCCACAGTTGGTAACAGAGACAAACGTAGAGCACACGGCAAGCAGGAAACAGGAAGCCAAACACACAATGATACACAATGGTTGATCAGCACCCCTGGCTTGCAGTGCACAGGTTAATATAGGGTTCCCTGATAGGGCCTGGGGTGGAGCCACGTTTAGAGGAGAGGTTATAAAAACCACCAGGTGGAAGTGGCTGGCCTCTTATTCAGAACACGAGGGGAGGTAAGCAAACAGAGGAAGATCACTGCATAACCATGACAATTGGTTTGGAAGAAAAGGAATGCAATGTAAAATACTTTGCAATACCATGTTTCGCTTACATGTTTTCGTTTACATGACAGGTGGCTGGTGCCTAATGTTCTTATTATACATTTATCAGACAATGATATTGGTAGATGTAATAAGTTGGAGTTGATTGCTAAAATTTAATTGGATTTACAATGCATACATGCTGTTTTACCTAATAAGATTTTATTTTTTTTCCAAAATAGTCCCTTTGGCTTGGCTTATTTTTACAGAGTTTTGTTACTTCGATAAAATTCGCAAGCGTGTAAATAGAGCAATGGCTAAATTTACACCTTCTGTAGCTGATTTCTCTTTCTGGCATGGAATAACTTGGAAGGAGGACTGTCAGGCTTCTACAGGTATGAGAATGTCCATTTGCCTGACATTGCTCTGGACATTTTCAACCTTGATATTCAGACCTGTGTTGAATTGGCTGTCGCCCGAAGGGTGTGCCAGGCTCTTTATTTATGCCTAGCGTATGGGGTGCTGTTTTATTGAGTTATATAATAGCTTGAGCTTATCTATAGCTGAGCTATATTTAGTATCATATATATTATAGATATATTTTAAGTTGTACTTAATATATTTAAGTCAATTAAATATTTTATGTAAAGATGTTGATAATAATTTAAAATATATTATAACTATAATAAAGGGCCATGGCCTATTACACCACAGGTGCTGCAGTAATGTGCTTCATTAGTATGAATGTTCGCTCTGTCTATGATCCCATTACACGTCCACCACCAAAGCATTGCACTACACATCAACCACACATACACTGCATATCAACCACAGGCCAGGATGGCAGCTTCCTTAGTTGTAAAGGATAGGAGGGTTTGGTTCCGCTTTAAAGGGGAATGGTCGGGGGGGTTGAGCCGACTGCTGGGAAGATGGCTGCAGTCTGAGAGAGCTCTAGAGCCAGGCTCACACACAGTGACTCTCACAGCATCAGGGACAGCACGGAATGTTCACCGCTTCGGTACAAACACCTCCAGCATCCGCAACACCAATGAGGGAATGCAAAAACCGGGAAGGTCCCCGTAAATTAACTGACTTTTTCCCAGCGGCTGGAGCTTCTCCCGGCCAAGATAGTGTTGGCAGTAGACATGTGCAGGATGACAAAATGTGTTTTGTTTTGTTTCGATTCGTTATTCAACTAAATTAGAAAATTTTAATCAGTAACAGCCCTAATATATGACCATTTGACGAAATTTGAAATTCGTATAGAATTCATTTGAATTTGAATAGAAAAGATTAGAATAGAGTAGAAAATAATAGAAAAAAAATAGCATTGAAAAACAATAGAACAGGATAGAAAAAAATATAATATATTCTATTCTAATTTTTCTATTCGAATTCGAATTAATTCTGTACCAAATTTGAATTTTCGGAAGCTGGTTTTATGTATATATACACACACACACACACTCACACACACACACACACACACATAGAAAGAGATTAGATTAGAATAGATTAGAAAATAAGAGAAAAGAATAGCAGAGAAAAACAATAGCATGGAATAGAAAAAATATAATATATATTTTATTATATTCTTTTCTATTGTATTTCTATGCTTTTCGTTTCTATTATTTTCTATTCTAATCTTTTTTAGTCAAATTTGAAATAATTCTATCCGAAATTAGAATTTCGGAAACCATTGAATTTTGTATAGAATGAATTTTGCATTAAAATAGAAAAGCATAGGAAAAATATTATATATATATATATATATATATATATATATATATATATATATATATATATTATTACACTCTATTTTATTACAGTCTATTAAATTCTATTCTATTCTTTACTATTCTTTTATTTTTATTCTATTGCTTTATTGTTTTATATTCTATTTTATTGTATTTTTTAGAAAATTGATTTCTATTTTTTCGTATTAGTTTTCAAATTCGATTCAAATCTAATTTTGTTTGCTTTTTTCGATTTAAATCATTATTTCGAATTTGTTTACATTTTTTACTTTTGTAATTCGGATGTATACGAATTTCCAAACAATGAAAAATGTGTCTGAATTTCGATTTGGAATGAAATGAGATGCACATGTCTAGCCGGCAGATCTCTGGCACACTCCAGCAGTGGGACACCTTCGTGGAAGGCAGGGAGGAGATAGCCCTCAAAAGGCTTCTGGAAACGGTAATAAACATTCTTAAAGCGGACCTCCACCCTGAAGTGGAAGTTCTGCTCATCTGATCCCTCCCCCCTCCGGTGCCACAATCGGCACCTTTCAGGGGGGAGGGGGGTGCAGTTACCTGGATAATCCAGGTATCTGCACCCACTTCTGGGACAAGACCGCTGCAGACCACTGCAGATGCCCCGCCCCCCTGTTGTGTTCTGGGAAACACACAGTTCCCAGGACACCATGGGGACCAGCAGAGATGCGCAGCGCGACTCGCGCATGCACAGTAGGGAACCGGGCAGTGAAGCCGCAATGCTTCACTTCCCGATTCCCTGACAGAGGATGGTGGCGGGGGCAGCAGAGAGATGAGTGATTGCTCATCATCTGCCGCAGACATCGCTGGACCCTGGGACAGGTAAGTGTCAAATTTATTAAAAGTCAGCAGCTGCAATATTTGTAGCTGCTGGCTTTTAATATTTTTTTTAAAGGTGCAGAACCACTTTAAAATCACAGCAAGTACTAGTTCTAGTGCCAGACCTCCTGTTTAAGCTCAAACTGGTAACCTGTAAAGCATTTAAGACTAATTGTCAATGTTAGGCCTCACCACAGGGAAGCACTGTGGATACCAATAGGATACACTATGCCACGTCCTAAAGGCTAAATATGATGGACTTCTCAGGCACAGATGTTATAGTTAAAAATGTTTACATCTTTATGTTAAATAGGAAGTAAACCCTGATGGGTTTACTTCCTCTTTCATTCCCTGCAAAGGCAAAGCATAATGGACTACTATGCATCGCATAGTAGCCCATTATGTGTCACTTACCTCTCACAGGAGCCAGCGATGTCACCGCTGTCCCCTGTAGTCCGGTGCATCCATCTTTTCGGTGGGGTCTCGCAGCTCCGCGGCTGTCATTCGGCGGAGCCGCGATGACGTCACTCCCGCGCATGCGCACGGGAGCCGACACACGCGGCAGCTCCATTGTTGGAAATGCCGCGCTCAGTGCGCCTGCGCGCCGCTGTCTACGCCGCATGCGCCGTAGACAGCGGTGCCTGTCTTCGGGCAAATATCTCCTAAAATGTATAGGTTTAGGAGATATTTCTTGGACCGACAGGTAAGCCTTAATCTAGGCTTACCTGTAGGTCAAAGTGGTTTGTAAGGGTTTACAACCACTTTAAGCATGTTATACAAATAGAAATACAAAAAAGAGAACAATCTTTAAAATTGGCTAATATCAAGGTGTGTGTCCAAATGCTTTACAATAATATGGATCAATAATACCCATTAGGTTGATTTGTTGCCCCGTTGCAAGGTAACCTTGTAAAAGACACATTGAGGTCTATCTCATGGCATATCAAAGGTGGCTCAAATTGGGCATTATGGAGGTTTTTGGGAATATTAGCCTGCAGCCCCACAGGGCCTATATATCCATCAGCAGGTGTCCCAACTTCCATATTTACAGTGGCTATATTGACCTACTCCACTAGAATTATTTGTTGTCATTCAAAGACTACTACACTTTGATAGTCAATCAAATCTCTATTATATTTTTCTTTTTTCCCTTGTCCTCTTTCTCCAGTACCTTTAAGAGTGATTGGGATCTATCTTTATATTCACTGCCCTCCCTAAGGGATAAAGTTTCTCTTTAATTGTTTTAATTTCCTCATGCAACTGGTTTTGTATTTTTCCTCTTGATGAGGAATTTGAGGAAATTCACCCCAGCTGTGTTAAAATATTTAAACCAGTTTTCAAGTTCGATGTCACCCTTTTGCGGGCTGTACTCCCACCTGAGGCTCCTAGGAACCATGGCATTCTTGACATATGTCTCCAAATAGGCAATTTGGAGGCATGTGTTTCAGAGACAGTCAAATTCTTGAGTCTCATAAACAAACCACTTAGCTCTCCCTCATCATCTTTATATGTCTTGTATACACCCTCAGTGTTAACCACCCTGGTGGCTCTGTAATCAAAAATATCCATCCCACCAAACACAGGCCCGATAAAAAATACAATAAAAAAGGATTGTGATTACCCAAAACTAAGCACTAAATATAAAACAACAGTATATGTATATAAAAAGTGCCAAAAGGTAAAAAAGGAGGGTAAATACTGCGCTAAACTATAAATAAAAATAAAGATATAAATTAAGTAAGTGCAGTACAAATTTGTAAGATAGATGGATATATGATATAGGAAAAAGAAAAACCTGCGCAAATACATAAAATAAATGTGAAGTGATAAGATATAGTATATTGCAACAACTTAACAACCAATATTAAACACCAAATGAATATTCGATAATAAATCCTAATATTAGATAAAAAAATTATGGATAAATATTAAAGAACAGTCCAGTGAGGTGAATAAAAGTAAATGAATTCTTCTGTGCAGATAAAAAACACAGATAATTGTGAACCTCCACTACACACAATGCACGCTTAACAGAGGGCAAGCAATATCAAGTCTGTAATATAGATCAGCAGGAGATCACAACTCGGCAAATAGACCAACAGGTAAGGATCAGGATCCTGGGAAGATGAAAAGAAACACACCATAGTGTGAATCCATAAATCATCGGTTTATTAAAGATAAAAAATTGCACTTATATTTGCATAGAAGTTAAAAAGCTCATAAAAATTTACGGCTAGCTTGCAGACACCCATCCACACATACGCTACACCGCGATGATGTCAGCACACCTGCCTCCCAACGTACGTTTCGTCATAAATTGAATTAGTCATGGGGAATGGGCGACGCACTGACTCATCGCTATAAATACAATACCAGGCAACCATATATATATATATATATATATATATATATATATATATATATATATATATATATATATATATATATATACATATATATATATATATATACATACACACACCATATTAATTGGTGTATAACACAGGCATCCCAATTTAACCACTTGCTTACTGGGCACTTAAACCCCCCTCAGTCCCAGACCAATTTTCAGCTTTCAGCGCTGATGCACTTTGAATGACAATTGCGTGGGCATACAACACTGTACCCAAATGAAATTTTTATCATTTTTTTCCCACAAATAGAGCTTTCTTTTGGTGGTATTTAGTTACAGCTCGGAGTTTTATTTTTTGCTAAACAAACAAAAAAAGATGCAAAAAAAAAAAAATCATGTTTTAATAGTTTGTTATAAAATTTTGCAAACGGGTCATTTTTCTCCTTCATTGAAGTGCGCTGATTAGGCGGCACTGATGGCTGCATTGGTGGGCACTGATGGGCTGCATTGGTGGGCACTGATGGGCTGCACTGGTGGGCACTGATAGGCATAGTTAAGGCGGCACTAATAGGCACAGATAAGGCGGCACCGATGGGCACAGATAAGGCGGCACTGATGGGCAAAGATGGGCACAGATAAGATGGCATGGATGGGTGGCACGGATAAGTGGCACGGATGGGTGGCACGGATAAGTGGCACGGATGGGTGGCACGGATGGGCACTGATAGGTACCACTGATAGATGGGACTGATGGGCACTGATAGGTGGCACTGATAGGTGGCTCTGATAGGTGGCACTGCTGGGCACTGATGGGCGGCACTGCTGGGCACTGATGGGCGGCACTGCTGGGCACTGATGGGCGGCACTGGGTCGCAGCACCTTTGAGGCAGATTGTGGGCACTGTGGGTGGCACTGTTGGTGGCACTGCTGGATGGCACTGTGGGTGGCATTGTGGGTGGCACTGTAGGTGGCACTGTGGGCACTATGGGCACTGATGGGGGGCACTTACTTTTATTCAGGATGGCACGGCGGTGGGCAGGTGGGCACTGGCAGGGGTCAGGTGGTCAGCTGTATTGTTGGCCGTGATCGGGACTGATGTCCCGATCACGGCCGCCGGTGATCGGCTTTTTTTTTCTCTCCTCGCGCTGTCAGCGCGAGGAGGAATAATAGCCGATTATCGGCTCCGTTCTATCACATGATCAGCTGTCATTGGCTGACAGCTGATCACGTGATAAGGGGTCGGGATCGACCCCTTGCACGGATCGGTGATCAGGCGAGTCTCACGGACTCGCCGATCACAGAGCGCGCCGCGCGCGCCCCTCAGGGGGCGCGCAGGCCGCTCGTATCCGGGACGACGTCAATAGACGTAGTCCCGGAAATGTAGGTCCGCGCTGATGCCGTCATTTGGCAATAGCGCGGATCTGTAGTGGTTAAGAGGCACGTTTCAGGGAAAATTTTTTTTTTTTTTAAATAAACCACTTTGAACCAAAATAATGGTCAGTGAGCATCAATGCAGCATGATTAGTGCCCATCTGCAGCCTCAATGCAGCCTAATCTGTGCACATCTGCAGCTTCAGTGTAGCCTGATCTGTGCCCATATGCAGCTTCAGTGCAGCCTGATCTGTGCCCATCTGCAGCCTGATCTACGCCCATCTGCAGCCTGATCTGTGCCCATCTGCAGCCTGGTCTGCGCCCATCTCCCCTATCTCCGTCAATGGCATTGAACCAGTGTTCTGTCTATCACAGGAGCTGGTCCAAAGGAGATGACGGAGGTGGGACTGTGTATGTGACTGCTGACTGAGAGCTGAGTAAACAGGAGATGACGGCTCTCAATGCAGGAAATCACAGAGCCGTCATCTCCTGTTTACTCGGCTCTCATTCGGCAGTCACATACACAGTCCTGCCTCCATCATCGGCATTGGACCAGCTTCTGTGATAGACAGAACACTGGTCCAATGCCAGTGGCAGAGGTGGGAATGTGTGTGTGACTTGAGAGCTGAGTGAGAGCTGAGTTAGAGCTGAGTGAGAGCCAAGTCCCCCTCATTTCCCTCCAAGGTACGCTGTCGGCCTATAGCACACACCCCTGATTTACCCCATATTTTCAGGGGAAAAAACTATGTGTTATATGTGTTATTCGGTATATATTTTTTGCACCTTTTTCATTTTACGATTTTGATATTCTGTCCAGGCTTTTGTTGCCATCTGCTTAGAACCAGGAGAAAGACTGGGCCCTATTTTGGGTAAATCCTAAGGATACCAGCCAGGACTCACTTCACCACGTGGAGGTACCTGTTTGTCTCCTCCCCTAAATCACATTTCCTAGCACTCCTTGGTTGCTTTTAGTGACAGACGAACTTTCGACGGGGCTTTTCGCGAACGCGGACCCGGAACGTTCGCGGCGGGCTCCATTGACTTCAATGGGAGGCGAACTTCGCAAACCTACAGGTCAAATTTGCAGCCACAAAATAATTAATAGCTGTGCAAACATAGTCCCACCACATGGCCAATGACATAACACATGTATGAGGTGAATCTGGGATCGACAACTACAAGCATTCTTTTTTTATATGGGAAATTGTTGTGACAATTCAGGACTGTGGAGCGCATGAAGGCAATGGAGGAGAGGGAAGGTCAGGGACCAGGGTAGGCAAAGACACCTGCACCGTGATAGAGTCATCTGACAACAGCACCGTAATAGAGAGCACTGACATCAGCAGCGTGACATACAGCAATGACACCTGCACCGTGATAGAGTGATCTGACAACAGCATCGTGATAGAGAGCACTGACATCAGCAGCGTGACATAAAGCACTCACACCAGCACCGTGATATACAGCACTGACGGCAGCACCGTGATAGAGAGCACTGACATCAGCAGCGTGACATAAAGCACTCACACCAGCACCGTGATATACAGTACTGACAGCAGCACCGTGATAGAGAGCACTGACATCAGCAGCGTGACACAAAGCACTAACACCAGCACCGTGATATACAGCACTGACAGCAGCACCGTGATAGAGAGCACTGACAGCAGCGTGACATACAGCAATGACACCTGCACCGTGATAGAGTGATCTGACAGCAGCACCGTGATAGAGAGCACTGACATCAGCAGCGTGACATAAAGCACTCACACCAGCACCGTGATATACAGCACTGACAGCAGCACCATGACAGAGAGCACTGACATCAGCACCGTGATATACAGCACTGACACCTGCACCGTAAGCAGCCCCAGGAGGAAGTCAGCATAGCACAGGGATGGTGGGAGCCCCTCATAATGAGCATAGCACAGGGATGGTGGGAGCCCCTCATAATAAGCAGCCCCAGGAGGATGTCAGCATAGCACAGGGATGGTGGGAGCCCCTCATAATAAGCAGCCCCAGGAGGATGTCAGCACAGCACAGGGATGGTGGGAGCCCCTCATAATGAGCATAGCACAGGGATGGTGGGAGCACCTCAAAATATGCACAGCAGAGGTACAGCCCCAGGAGGAAGTCAGCACAGCACAGGGATGGTGGGAGCCCCTTATAATATGCACAGCAGAGGTACAGCCCCAGGAGGATGTCAGCACAGCACAGTGATAGTGGGATCCCCTCATAATATGCACAGCAGAGGTACAGCCCCAGGTGGAAGTCAGCACAGCACAGGGATGGCGGGAGCCCCTCATAATATGCACAGCAGAGGTACAGCCCCAGGAGGATGTCAGCACAGCACAGGGATGGTGGGAGCCCCTCATAATAAGCAGCCCCAGTAAAAATATGACACCGCTCAACCTCTTCAAGCAGTAGGGTACGGGCATATAGTACGGTGTGCTTTTTTTGGACAAGGAAGTGAGCCAAATGAAGAAAGAAGGTCTCTGTGCTCGATTAAAAAAATTGTTTATAGACATATACATGGTCTACTGGTCACATGTGTTGAATTCCTCCGAGATCCATGCCTCATTTTTAGAAATTTTTAGAAATGTGAGGTAGTTAACACTGTCGTGAGCTAGGCGAGTACGCTTATCGGTCACGATCCCCCCTGCTGCGCTGACCGTCCTTTTGGACAGGACACTGGATGAGGGGCAAGCCAACAGTTCGATTGCAAATTGGGCAAGCTCTGGCCAGAGGTCAAGCCTGCCCACCCAGTAGTCCAGGGGTTCATCACTCCTCAGAGCGTCCACATCGGCCGTTAACCCGATGTAGTCGGACGCCTGATGGTCTAGGCGTTCCCTGATGCTGGATCCGGATGACACCTGTCGATGGGTCGGCTGAAAGAATGACCTCATATCCGAAGTCACCAACACATCTTCAAACCGGCCTCTTCTTGCAGGCGCTGTTGGATTGGTACCCGCAACTCCTTCTCTGGGAGTGGGAATTGCTCCTCTGCCAGCGCACGCAAAAGCAGAATGCAGCATTTCTCGAAGCAAGGCCTGGAAGTGCTGCATTCTGACAGCCCTCTGTGACGGCGGTAACATTTCCGCCATTTTGTGTTTGTACCGGGGGTCTAAGTACGTTGCCTCCCAGTACTGGTCCTTGACCCTTATGCTTTTTATACGGGGGTCCCTATTAAAACACTGGAGCATGAAGGACCCCATTTGCACTAAAGTGAAAGCGGTGTGGTGGCCTGGCTCCTGCTCATCATCCAGGATAATGTCGTCCTCTTCATTCTCCTCTTCCCATCCACGCACAACAGGGATCCCAGAAAGGTTTAAAGCATGCTCTTCTTGCTCCTCCTCATCCGCCCCGGCACCATCCTCCTCTGACTCCTCTTCAGACTCCTGTTGTTCACTTGTCTCAGATAGAGTAGCCCCCCTGGGAATTCATCCAGCATTGCGACTTCCCATCTTCCCGCTCCTGCTCCTCCACAGCTTGATCAATGACACGACGCAATGCACGCTCCATAAAGAAGGCATAAGGTACCATGTCACTGATGGCGCCATGGCTGCGACTGACCAGTTTGGTGATCTCCTCAAATGGGCGCAGAAGTCTGCATGTGTCGCACATGAGCAGCCACTGGCGTGGTGAAAAAAACCCCAGCTCCCCAGAACCGGTTCTGCCGCAGAGTTCATACAGGTAGACGTTAACTGCATGTTTCTGCTGGAGCAGCCTATCAAGCATATAGAAGGTTGAGTTCCATCGCGTCGGGCAATCGCAAATAAGACGTCTGACAGGCAGATTGTGTCACCGCTGAATGTCAGCAAGGCGAGCCATGCCCGTGTAAGATCTTCTGAAATGGGCCGAGATTTTCCTTGCCTGCCGCAAAATGTCCTGGACCCCAAGGTATTTGACAACGAATCGCTGCACGACCAAGTTTAAGACGTGTGCCATGCATGGCACGTGCGTGCCAGATTGGCACCGTTGTCACACACCACTTTACTAACTGTCAAATTGAGCGGTGTTAGCCACTGATCTGCCTGTGAAAGCAAAGCTGAAAGGAGTGCCGGGCCAGTGTGGCTCTTGGCTTCCAGGCACAACAGACGCAGCACGGCATGGCAACGTCTCACCTGGCATGTCGAATAGGTTCTGGGGAGCTTGGGCAGCGCAGCGGAAGAGACACTAGCAGCGGAAAAGGAGGAGTCAGCCGAGGAGGAGAGGGAGGAGGATGGAGTAGGAGGAGGAGGAGAAGAAGAGTCAGGCCTGCATGCAATCCGTGGCGGTAAAACCAAATCTACACGGGTGCCACGGGTTACATGCTTGACGGCCGTCAGAAGGTTCACCCAGTGGGCAGTAAAAGTGATATACCTTCCCTGCCCGTGTTTGCTAGACCACGTGTCTGTGGTCAGATGTATCTTGGCACCGACACTGTGTGCCAGAGATACATTCACTTGCCGCTGAACATGGCCATATAGCTCTGGGATGCCCTTCTCTGAGAAATACTTCCTTCCTGGGACCTTCCATTGTGGTGTTCCAATGGCCACAAATTTTCAAAAGGCCTCGGAGTCCACCAGTTTATATGGCAGTAGTTGGCGGGCTATCAGTTCTGACAAGCCAGCCGTCAACCATTGGGCAAGAGGGTTATCTGGCGTCATCATTTTTTTACGCTCGAACATTAGGCCCACGGAAGCCTGCCTTTTTGCAGAAAAACTTGAGCTTGGCGTGATGGAAGGTGGAGTGGAGGACAATTGTGAAGGAGAAGTAGAAGACGAGGCTGGACGGTGAGAGCCTGCAGTGTGGCTTTGTGTGTTCCGTTGCTCCCACTCGGCTCTGTGATGGCTGCTCATGTGCCTTCTTAAGGCGGTCGTCCCTAGGTGAGTGTTGGGCTTACCGCGACGAATGCATTGACTGCAAAGATTGCAGATGGCAACGCTATTGTCAGCAGCGGACATGTTAAAAAAAGCACACACTGCGGAGCCATGTGCCGGTGTCCTGGGAGCGCCAGATGTGACCGTACATGGTCGATGACTCGCTCCTGATACATTTGCAGTCTGCTTTGTCCCTCCTGTGCAATGTAAGTTATTCCTGCTTCTCCTCCCTATCTGCTGGTCCATATCTCCCTCTGAACTCTCATCCTCTTCCTCTCTTGTGGGCACCCACGTGACATCACTAGACACGTCATCATCAACGTCACCTTCCCCACCGCTATAAGTAGAGATCTCAGAGTAGGCAGCAACACCGGGGACCAACCTCCTCCTTGGGCTGATCTGGGTACTGTCGTCAGACTGCTGAGTAGCGGTTGTTGCTGCCTCCTCTTCCTGATCCAATACCAAGAGTGGGTGCGCATCAGAAATGTCTTGATATGGATCGGAAAATAATTCCTGTGACTCAAGTGGAAGGTATGTGGTGGTGGTGTTGTTGGTGGTAGTGTCTTTGGGGGTGCACATAGCAGAGAGTGAAGAAGAGGGTGCAGATCGAGAGGATGAGGAGGGTGCAGAAGAGTAAGGCTGAGCGAGCCACTCAACCAAGTCTGGTGCGTCCTTTAAAGTAATTGAACGCACCTTCTGCAACTTCCCACTTTGGCTCAAGCCTGTTGCTCCTACCCTACCCCTACCACCCCTGCGGAAGGGCCTGCCTCTTCCTCTGCCTGTCATTTTTTAAATGACCCTGTGACAAAACTCTCAGTCCCTATACCGATAAAGGACTGCTGCAGTATAGGGCAGCGGTCAGCAGTAGTGCACCTCAACCCTATGTATTGTGGACCTATACCAGTCCTTATAGAGTAGCAGACTGTACCTCACTCAACCCTATGTACTGTAGCACCCTATACCTTACCAGTCCTTATAAGGACTTTTGTGGACCAAGTAGGTTGTGTGTGAGTGATTAGCAGACTGTACGTCAGTCCCTATACTGATGAAGGACTGTTGAAGTATAGGGCAGCGGTCAGCAGTAGTGCACCTCAACCCTATGTATTGTGGACCTATACCAGTCCTTATAGAGTAGCAGACTGTACCTCACTCAACCCTATGTACTGTAGCACCCTATACCTTACCAGTCCTTATAAGGACTTTTGTGGACCAAGTAGGTTGTGTGTGAGTGATTAGCAGACTGTACATCAGTCCCTATACCGATAAAGGACTGCTGCAAAATAGGGCAGCGGTCAGCAGTAGTGCACCTCAACCCTATGTACTGTGGACCGATACCAGTCCTTATAGAATGGCAGACTGTACCTCACTCAACCCTATGTACTGTAGCACCCTAGACAGACCAAGTTACCAGTCCTTATAAGGAGCTTTGTGGAACAAGTGGGTTGTGAATGATTAGCAGACTGCAGCAGAAGGGCAGCAGTCAAGTATAATATTCTTTCTATATTCGGAAGAAAGAATATTATACGTGTACAAGCCTATTACCATACCACTTATACCAGTCCTGAAAAGAACCTTTGTGGAACTAATAGTAACAGCTACTGATTAAACTGACCCTCACTGCCTCACACACTGCTTCCTGCCTGTCCCTATATAAACTGATAAAACAGAGGCTACTGGAACAATAATTGAAATAGCACTTTTGTGGACCTAATAGTAACAGCTAATGACTAAACTGGCTGTCCCTGCAGCACACACCGTCCTGTCCCTTTCTCTAAACTGACAAAAGACACTCAGGCTGCTGCAACAATCACTAGCACAGCACTGCCTATCCTGAACTACACCTAACACCTATACCAGTCCTGAAAAGAACTTTTGTGTACCAAATAGCTAGCGATTTGGGTCACTGTAATCTCTCCCTGCTCCACACAGCAACCTCTCCCTATAGTGACAGAAGAAAGAATGTAAAATGTCCGCCGGATCGAGTGTATTTATAAGTTAGGGGGAATGTCCAAGTGTCCATGTGCTGTAATGTCTCAATTGGCTGTCCTGTACCCCATGATGGATGTGTCATCATAGGTCAAAGTTCTTTTACACAGTAAACACGGAAGTCCGCCGGGCGAACGGCGCCAATAGTCCGCCGAATGGGCGGACCACGAACAGCCGAAATTCGCCGCAAAACGACCGCCAGGCGAACCGTTCGGCCATCACTAGTTGCTTTAACCTACACACTCCCTGGTGTTTTGTCCCAGCAATATCTATATTTTTTTCTGTTTTTTTTGCACACTTTCTATTTATTTTTTTATTTCCAGGAGTCCATGCTTTTGTCCTGTTGTCCCACCCCTTGTGCTGCCCCCAGGATCTTTGGAATGATGTAGGGCACTGCTGTGAGCCAGGGACACACAGGATATTTCCATTGTGTGTATGTGTGTATCTGTATATATATATATATATATATATATATATATATATATATATACATACACAGTGGGGGTTGTTTACGAAAGGCAAATCCGGTTTGCACTGCAAGTGCACTGAGTTGCAGTCACTCTAAATCCAAGGGGTAGCTCTGAAATGAGTGGAAGCTCTGCTGACATTATCATCCAATCATGTGCAAGCTAAAATTCGGTTTTGTTATTTTCCTTGCATGTCCCCCTCTGATCTACAGCGACTTTACTTGCAAGTGCACTTTCAGTGCACTTTGAAGTGCACTTGCAGTGCAAAGTGTATTTTCCTTTAGTAAATAAACCCTGTCTTTAAAAAAAGAAAAGTATTCAACCCCCCTTGGCATTTTTCATGTTTTTGGTTGCCTCACAACCTGGAATTAACATGGATTGTTTGAGGAGTTGCATCATTTGCTTACTGTGCTGTGGAACTCTGCAGCTCCTCCAGGTTTACCTTAGGTCTCTGTCCTGCCTCTAATGCCCTCCTTGCCCAATCCATGAGTTTTGGTGTGCGGCCGTCTCTTGGCAGGTTTGCTGTTGTGCACTGTTCTTTCCATTTGATTATGATAGATTTGATGCTGCTCCTAGGGATCATCAAAGATTTGGATTTTTTTTACTAATCCAGCCACTTCCATTAAAGGTATATCCCTTTTTTACAACTTTTTGAATCAGAAATCTGAACTTTCCAAACCCCCATCCATGAAAACCTTGGATTTAGAATGAATGTCCTCATACTCCATAGAACAATAGCAAAACTCAATTAAGATCACCAATGTAGCCACCAAATGCGTCAATCTATGGGAACTCTCAAGTAAAATTCTCTTGAGGTGGTATCTAACATCCACAAGAATAGCCGGATTTAACCCTCAAACATCTCCACTCTGTTGGAGACAATGTGGGACCAGAGGTTCACTCATACATATACTATGGGCTTACCCACTAATAAAAACCTTTTGGTCTCATGTCTATGATCTAATTAGAAAACTCACCAACACCGCTCTTCCCAAAATTCCAGAACTTGCTATACTATCACTGGGAATAGAGAAGTCCCTCCAGCTTTCAGAAATATAGTCTTTCATGTCCTTGCGAGTGCTAGACTGGCAACAGTTAGAAAAACACTGAAGCCCCAACCCTCATAGAAGTAATAAGAACTGCTAACCTCCATATAAACTATGAATTAATGTTTGCTGCCTCCCAGGGTAACTACCAATCAAAATACCTGATCTGGCATCTGTGGCTTGAATGGTTTCAAAAGAACAAGACTCAGTGGAATAATTAAATAATTGTCAAACTATACATATGTGAAGAGATTTTCACCATGGCATTCTGTATAAAGTTGGAATGAAAGAGTGGGCCCAGTCGAGCTTGGGCGTTGGGTGCAGTATGTTCCCGTTGGGGCATTCGGCACTCGGGGCCATAGCAGATAAGCACACTCATGAGAGGAGGTCTGCACTTCATCGAAGTGTGGAATTTCTGGATGAAAGACATTGCCAATATACCTATGTTTCAGTTTATTGTTAAAAATCTGTTATGCGTACTCACTTCAATTGGAATATACAAATGCTCTTACATGATTAACTTCTTGAATTATGATGCTCTCCAACTTGGCATTATATCTACTATTTCTTCATTTTTATATTTTGTACTCTAGTACCTGTTTTGTTAATGGTATTCTGTTAAACATGAAAACATTTTCTCAATGAAATGGAAGATTTTTTATAACCTAACCCTGACTTGTACTTCTCAACAACATTGTCCCTTGCTTGTTTGGAGAGTTCCTTGGTCTTCATGGCAGTGTTGCTTAGTGGTGCCTCTCGCTTAGGTGTTGCAGCCTCTGGGGCCTTTCAAAAAGGTATGTAATGACAGATCATGTGACATTTAGATTGCACATAGGTGGACATCATTTCACTACTTATGTGACTTCTGAAGGTAATTGGTTGCACCAGAGCTTTTTATGGGCTTCATAACAAAGGGGGTGAATACATACGCACATGCCAATTATCATTTTTTATTTCTGAAAAATTGTTTTATGTATATATGTTTCTAATTTTACTTCACCAACTTAGACTATTGTGTTCTGGTCCATCACATATAATTCAGATTAAAAAAACATTGAACTAAAGGCTGTAATGTAACATGTATATATATTGTGAGGGGTTAGCTCGGCAGCGGGTGTGTGTGACCCCCTGGATGGGCTCACAACACAAAATCAGGCACAGCAGACAGCGTTGTAGGTGCAAAAAAAAACAAAAGATGCGGTTTATTTATGCTACATGCAGTGAAACATATAACAGCCAAACAAAAATAAAACATGAAAATAAAACCTGGTCAGCTTGACCTCTAACTACACACTTAGATCCCCTGTCTAACAACTGAGAGCAGCCTTGTGCTGCCCCAGTCCCTGTCCCTGTTGTAGAGGTTTGCCACATAGGCGTTAACTCACCGCACAGAACAGATCTCAGACTCCCCAGTCTATACAACACAAAAACTGGTTCCAGGATGGAGCATCTCCCTAAGCATGCTGGGGTTTTTTGTAGAGGTCTTAATGAGCCCACTTACTTCAGCTGGGCTCATTAACTCTTCCCCTCTAATTGTAAAGGTCTGCATAAAGCCTGAATCTAGGGCACACATATTTCCCATCCTGGATACAACCAGGTGACTTTACCTGCGTGCTGCCACATACCCCCCCCCCTCTTGTTTCAACCTTGGGGTTGTAACACAAGCAGTCAGACACGCATGTATCCGAGACAAAGCATCCACATTCCCCATTTTAACACCAGGGCGATGCTTAACTGTAAAGTTAAATTCCTGTAGGGCCAGGAACCACCTATTTACCCTTCTATTGGTCTCCTTGTTTTGAGCCATCCACTTTAAAGGAGCGTGATCAGTCACCAGGTCAAAGTGTCTACCTAGCAGATAGTACCGAAGGGAATCTAGAGCCCACTTCACTGCTAAACATTCCTTCTCAATCGTGGCATAATTTACCTCATGGGACTTCAACTTCCTGCTGAGGTAAATGACTGGGTGCTCTTCCCCGTTCCAGACCTGGGATAACACTGCTCCTAACCCAACGTCTGATGCATCAGTTTGTACAACGAAGTCCTTAGAGAAGTCTGGTGAGTACAACACTGGCTGGCTACATAAGGCTGTTTTTAAGGACTGAAATGCTTCTTCAGCCTCTGGGGACCATTTAACCATAACAGACTCTTTCCCTTTTGTCAGGTTGGTGAGGGGCACAGCCTGAGAAGCAAAATGGGGAATGAATCGTCGATAATAGCCAGCGATTCCCAGAAAGGCTCGTACCTGTTTCTTGCTGTTGGGACGTGGCCAACTCTGTATGGCCTCGACTTTATTGACTTGGGGTTTTATCACCCCCCTCCCAATAGTGTACCCAAGATATTTGGCCTCCTCCTGTCCAATGGTACACTTCTTTGGATTGGCCGTAAACCCAGCTTCCCGGATAGAGTCTAGGACTGCTTGTACTTTCGGCAAATGTGAGACCCAGTCTGTGCTATGGATAATCACATCATCCAGGTAAGCTGCAGCATATTTCTGATGGGGCCTCAGAATCTTATCCATTTTCCGCTGGAATGTTGCGGCTGCATTCTGTAACCCAAACGGCATTCTCTTATATTGGAATGCCCCATCTGGGGTTACAAACGCAGTTTTCTCCTTGGCCGACTCGGCCAGGGGAATTTGCCAATACCCTTTGGTGAGATCAAGAGTTGTCATATATCGGGCTGTTCCCAGCCGGTCAATCAACTCATCTATACGCGGCATGGGGTAGGTGTCAAATTTTGTAACTTTATTTAATTGTCGAAAATCGTTACAAAACCGCCAGCTCCCATCAGGTTTGGGCACTAGTACGATAGGACTGGACCAGTCACTCTGGGACTCCTCTATCACACCCAATTCCAGCATCCTTTGAACCTCCTCACGTATTGCCTCCCGTCGGGCCTCTGGTATTCTATAAGGTTTTAGTTTTACCCTTTCTCCTGGCGGGGTGATAATGTCATGCTCTACGCCAGATGTTTGTCCCGGAAGCTCAGAGAAAATCTCTTTGTTACGAAGTACAAACTCTTTAACCTCCTGTTGTTGGGCTTTCGATAAGGTGTCTGCTATTCCAACCTCAGGAACTAAGCAATCAGGCTGTACTTGTGACAAAGTCTCTGCGACTAGGGATTCCCTATCCCTCCAGGCTTTCAGCAGATTGACGTGATAGATCTGCTCTGGCTTTCGCCTTCCTGGCTGTCTAACCCTGTAGTTCACCTCACTAATTTTTTCAATTACTTCATATGGACCTTGCCATTTGGCCAGAAATTTGCTTTCAACCGTAGGGACTAGCACCAAGACCCTATCCCCCGGGGAAAAAGTATGGGTCTTGGCCCCACGGTTGTACACTCTCTGCTGTTCTAACTGCGCTTGGGTTAAATGTTCCTTTACAATTGGCATTACCTGTGCAATTCTATCTTGCATCAGGGCGACATGCTCAATCACGCTCCTGTGAGGAGAACTCTCATTTTCCCAAGTTTCCTTGGCGATATCCAGCAGCCCTCTTGGGTGTCTCCCATAGAGCAACTCGAAGGGTGAGAAACCCATAGAGGATTGGGTACCTCCCTAATGGCAAACATCAGATAGGGTATTAGACAGTCCCAATTCTTTCCATCTCTATCCACCACCTTCTTTAACATTTGTTTTAGGGTTTTGTTGAATCTTTCAACCAACCCATCTGTTTGGGGGTGATACACAGATGTACGCAATTGCTTCACTTTGTACAACTTGCATAATTCTTTCATAACCCGGGACATAAAGGGTGTACCTTGGTCCGTAAGCAGTTCCTTACAAATACCCACGCGGCTAAAAACAAGAGATAGCTCTTTGGCTATGGTTTTGGCCGAGGTATTTCGGAGAGGAATTGCTTCCGGATAACGGGTGGCATAGTCTAATATAACCAAAATGTACTGATGGCCCCTGGCGGACTTCATTATCGGACCTACCAAATCCATTGCGATCCTTTCAAAGGGGACCTCAATGATAGGAAGAGGTACCAGCGGGTTACGGAAATGTGGCATAGGTGCCGACTTCTGACACACAGGGCAGGAGGAACAATCATTTTCTATTTCCTTCATGACCCCAGGCCAATAGAATCTCTGCAATACCCTCTCTCTGGTTTTCTCTGTCCCCAGATGACCTCCCAGAATGTGCCCATGAGCCAATTCTAACACCAACTTCCTGTAAGGTTTGGGCACTACAAGTTTCTCAATGGTTTCTTCTGCCCTTTGAGCCACTCGATACAGCAGGTCCCTTTCCATAGTGAAGTAAGGATAAGGGCAAGTCTTATCTGGGTTCACTAACTCGCCATCTATTTTCACCACATTTTCCCGTGCCTTTATTAGGGTGGGGTCTTTTAACTGTTCTGTGGCAAAATTTTCCCTGTGAACCTCAAGATCCGAAAACTCCACAGACGGCATGTTTTCATCTGAGGATGTTGGCTCCTCCCCAGTTTCTCGAGTTTCCCCCGCCAATACCGACAAGGGAAATTCAGGAGAGTCCTCACCACTCCCAGAGGAATTCTGGTCATCTTCCTGGTTTATAGGGGCACCAGTGGGGGGCTCAGGACAATCCCAGAGTTCCCAGAATTTTGGAAAATCCCTTCCCACAATAGCATCATGTGGTAAGTGAGACACTAACCCCACCTGATGAGAGAGGTTACCTTTGGGGGTCTCAAAAAACACTGAAGTTACAGGATACTCTCGGGTGTCCCCATGCACACAAATAACAGCCACCCTGTTCTTCCCAGAGACCTCTGTAGTAACTAATTCAGCTTTTATCAATGTTACCAGGCTACCTGAATCCAGCAACACATCAACATTTCTACCATTAATACACATTTTACATAAATGTTTCTCAGGTCCCCGAATGGCAGTGCATGCAACTGTCGCAAACAGCGACTGACGTCTCTCCCTTATAAAGTCACATTGCATAGGCTCATCCACAACGGGGCAATTGGCTGCAATATGTCCCTCTTGGCGGCAGCGGTAGCAAATAATCTTTTTCACTGTCTCTTGCAGCATGGGCTTCCTGGGCTGCTCCCGCCAGACCTTAGGTAGAACTCCCACTCTCTCACTCTCTCCACCCTCACCCCTTGGAGTCATCTTACCCGCCACTGGGGATGATCTGGTCTTAGGATGGAAAGTCCGTGAGTCCCTGGAAGAGGTGGTCAAGTTCTCTGTAGCCAAGTACCTCTCAACCAGATCCACAAGTTTATCTGCATTTTCTGGGTCTCCATGGCTTACCCATTTTTGGATGGCAGTAGGAAGAGCTCTCAGGAAACGATCCATAACAACACGTTCCACAATGTTTGGTGCGGTCAAAGTCTCTGGCTGCAGCCACTTCCTGCTCAGGTGAATGAGATCATACATTTGAGACCTGGGGGGTTTTCCAACCTGAAAAGTCCAATTATGCACACGCTGAGCCCGGACGGCCAGGGTGACACCCAGCCGTGCCAATATTTCTGCTTTTAGCACCACATAGTCTTTTGCTTGGTCAGGCTCTAGGTCATAATAAGCTTTCTGCGATTCCCCAGTTAACAGAGGGGCCACCAGTCCAGCCCATTGCTCCTTAGGCCACTTTTCCCTTTCAGCAGTCCTTTCAAATGTGGTCAAAAACACCTCCGGATCATCCTCTCCAGTCATTTTTGTCAATAAACGGCTCACACCAAAGGATGCGGTATTATTGTAACCACTTGCTTCATTGGTCTGCGGACGTTGCTGTATTAATGTCTCTATTTTCTGTTGAAAACTCTGCTCTTGCTTCTGCAACAGGTCTATAAAGCGGGCTTCAGATTGCTGCTGGGCTTGTTGCTGAGCTTCCAAACTCTGCTGGTGAGCTTTCTGCTGATTTTCCAGACTCTGCTGCAAAGTTGCATTTGTCTGCTGCTGGGCTGCAAGGCTCCTTTGTAAAGCCGCATTTGTTTGCTGCTGATTTGCATTTGCTAGAGCCAGCTGTCTCAGTATCTCCTCCATGCTGGCCTTTAAAAAAAAAACTGCCAAAATTCTCCACCAACTGTGAGGGGTTAGCTCGGCAGCGGGTGTGTGTGACCCCCTGGATGGGTTCACAACACAAAATCAGACACAGCAGACAGCGTTGTAGGTGCAAAAAAAACCAAAAGACGCGGTTTATTTATGCTACATGCAGTGAAACATATAACAGCCAAACAAAAATAAAACATGAAAATAAAACCTGGTCAGCTTGACCTCTAACTACACACTTAGATCCCCTGTCTAACAACTGAGAGCAGCCTTGTGCTGCCCCAGTCCCTGTCCCTGTTGTAGAGGTTTGCCACATAGGCGTTAACTCACCGCACAGAACAGATCTCAGACTCCCCAGTCTATACAACACAAAAACTGGTTCCAGGATGGAGCATCTCCCTAAGCATGCTGGGGTTTTTTGTAGAGGTCTTAATGAGCCCACTTACTTCAGCTGGGCTCATTAACTCTTCCCCTCTAATTGTAAAGGTCTGCATAAAGCCTGAATCTAGGGCACACATATTTCCCATCCTGGATACAACCAGGTGACTTTACCTGCATGCTGCCACAATATATACATATATAAATATATATATATATATATATATATATATATATATATATATATATGTTTATATCTAGATAGATATATATCTATCTATATACGTGAGTACCCTACACCATTACTGTGGCTTACAGTATTTACTTAATTTTTATTTTTTATTGTTTTCATTGAATACTTATCTGGATATTGTTCAGTATTTTTTCAGCTATAGTATTGCTGTGTGGCTCTGTATAGTTTATATATTTTAATTACAGTATCTTTTATGAAACCTGTTTGCCTTTTTAGAGGACTTTAAACATTAATCTGAATGCATTTTCTATATATTTTCTAAAAAATTTAATTTCTACTCATTGGTATTACCTCCTGGGTATATCATAGAGTCTCAATTCCCTCTTTTGTTCCCCTTGTGAGTTCTTGTATATTACATACACACTAATCTCACTCAGCTCTTTGTATGTAGATTTTTCACTATTTACAGTATGTGTGTGTTGTATGTTTCTTGCACAAAAGCATAAAGTTGTTTCTTTTGGTTTCTATAATATGGTTTTAGAATGATGAAAGCACTCCACTATATGAGGAAATCTTTTACTTCATATTTTGGTTTAGGGCTTTATGCTTAGTCTGTGTTTCCTACCCATTTTTTATTTTGATCTTCAAAGACTGTTTACCAGTCATTGTGACCTTGGCTACAGGAAATCGAACTTGATGACTTAGTGAAACATAACAGTAAGCATAAAAAGGAGCACTGACTATGACATTGCAATGTGTCAACATTGAAGACCTCTTTTAAACAATGAGCATTCACAAACATATAAGATATAGGACATTTAATTGTTAATAAGGAACACTGATCTCCAAAAAAAGCACGTCTTTCTTATTAAAATTTAGTTAACATGTCTTAGTCTTAAAAAGACTAATGCCCATCGGTGCCACCTATCAGTGCCCATCAGTGCCGCCTATCAGGGCCCATCAGTGCCACCTATCAGTGCCCATCAATTCTACATATCAGTGCCCATCAGTGCCAACTCACTAGCTTTACTAGTTTCTCTGCCAGTCATTTACTTTGCATGTCTGTTTTTACCAATGTTTTTTGTATGCTACTGTAGGTATACATTTGCAATGTTATGGGAAATATTGGTGTAAAAGAACATATTTTGCATGTAACTACAAAACTGTTTATGTTAAGACACAATGTCCTTTGGTATTGTGCTTGCTAATGCGAGTTGTAGCAGCAAAATGATGAGGTTGCACAAAATACCAACCTTTTTATGCAATAAACAAATCTTTTTATAACGATTCCTGAGCCACCTGGGACTGTGGAATCCATTAACATTTATTTTACATTACACTTTTTTTGATTGAATTACAAGCAATTCTACATTTTGAGCACAGCGAATAAAGAGTGCAGCAGCAATGCGACAACATTTAGCTTTCAGAACATTTAGAATCTAGGCATGCCTTACAAAGCACTGATTTGTTTTGTATTCATTTGACTTATATTACACCCACAGTCATCAATATGTCTTGTCATTCTCTGGTGTTTACTGTAGCTGGCCACTTGTTAGGTAGATCTGAAGTTCTGCTTTGTTCACTCCTCAACCAGTGAAAGCCAGGCTTATTCAATAAGGCAAACAGCTTTGTGCAAACAATAGTAACCTATTATATCTAAATCAAAATTCATCTTCACCAACAGAAATCTGGTAAGAGCATAAATTATGGGTTACTGCACTATCATTATTGCTCTTTGCTTTATTGAAAAAAAAAGCTGATTAATGTGTAGACATAAATCTTTTAAGCTAGGCTGACACAAGCGTAGGCGTAATCTGATCTTCAAATGATCATTTTTCTGAAAAATCTTTTTATAACTATAAAGCCAAGTGCCTGCTCATTTAGTGGAAAGCATGAGCAATGTAATGGGCACTGAGGGTTCTTCTCAAGAAATCTACTAAATGTTAGATGTTTGCCTTTCAGCAAGATGGTGTGGAATATGCATGGACTCCAACATCACAAGCCCTGGGCTTGTCAGACTGGTAATAAGTGATGAGAAGAGAGGCAACTGAAGTATCAGACATTTTTTTAATCTATTAACTAGCAGAGGTAAGAACAGACAGATTGTAGATACGTTGAAGGCTTGCAGAACAATGGGAAAACACAAAGAAACCACACAGCATTTTTAGTGTGGACAAGAACTCTCATGGGAGAGCCTAATACAATGAGGAAGGCCTCTCTTACACCTCTGACTCGGGGGCCCCTGATAGTGTAGACAGGAGGCACAGGAGTACAGAGTGGCACAAGTTCCTGTAAGTCTTGCTAACAGCAGAGCAGGTGTCCATGGTGGGCAGGTGAAGTCATCAGACGGCTCCCGTAAGCAGGCAAGCAGGTGGGCAGCTGATTCTGGTGAGAGAAGGCAGAATTCTAAGTCAGACAGGCCAGGTCATACACAGACAGGATGGATTGGGTACAGGGCACAGGCAGGAGCATAGTCAGGAAACAAGCCAGGTCTGGAACCAATCAGTAAAGCAGGAGCCAATGGATCAGACAGAAGCAGAGATCAGGGGACAAGCCAAGGTCAGTGCAGATAGAGTTCAGAGAGTGGTCAAGACAAGCAACTGGAATCAGTATACAGAATAACAGGGTCACTACTTTCCATCCGCCATATAACAGAATGATGTGCGCAAAGTGGTTAAGTTATCCTGACTGGACCTCATATGACATCCAGCAGGATAAGAAACAAACTCCACCCGCGGGAGTGGCGATCAGTGGTGTGGTGTGTGACTCTGACACACCGCAACTCTGATCATAGTAAAGAGCCTCTTAGTGCCCATCAGTGCCACCTAATAGTGCCCATAAGTTCCGCCAATCAGTGCCCATCAGTACTGCATATCTGTGCCTCCTATCAGTGCCCATCAATTCTACCTATCAGTTCCTCCTCATCAGTGCCCATCAGCGTCACCTTATGAGTGCCAACTCACTAGTGCCCATCAGTGCAGTCTCATCAGTGCCCATTAATGAAGGAGAATTTTTTTTTTTTTTTAACAGAAACGAAGAAAAACGTTTATTTTTTTTAAATGTTGGTCTTTTTTAGTTTGTTTAGCAAAAAATAAAAACCCCAGTGGTGATCAAATACCACTAAAAGAAAGTTCTATGTGTGGAATGAAAATGATAAAAAAATTTGAGTACAGTGTTGCAGGACCACGCAATTGTCATTCAAAGTGCGACAGCGCTGAAAGCCAAAAATGGTTCTATGCAGCAAGTGTCCTGTATTGAAGTGGTTAAATACAGTGCCCAATTCTTGTGAGAATGAAAGGTTACATGTATTAGCCTGTGCACAGAAGACCGTCCGGAGGAGTCATCTCATCTATTGGCAAACCTTTCCTTACAAGAACACGGTGATCAGAATTTGTAGCTTCCACCTGGTAAAAGTAAAGACACAGTAAAATGTGCCTGCATGGCAAGCGGATGATGCTGGCACCTGAGATCCATGATTCAAGATTCATTCCATGTTTGAGCTGTGCGAATTAGATGCAAAACTTTTTCAGAGAAAATTCACTCTACTCTCCTGCACATATTTTTTACTCTTATATCACCTTTTCCAACCTTCTCTTTGGGGAATTTTTCCTTTAAACACCATGAAAGAAAACCCATCTTGAGAGAGTCCTAAAGGCTGCCATTCCTAACAATTTATTCTGAAAATTGCAGTTGCCTTGCTGTCATACTGATGCATTGGCTTCAATGCTTTGAGTCTTTGGCTAAGACTAAGTGCCTTGTCGAGCAAACAAGAAATGCCAATTTTTGGCTTCCAGAGATGATCTCCAAATTGATCCACAGAAGGTGTCCGCTTTCAATAATTGCCCATACCTTACCAGCCTGAAAGCAACTCAATGATTTGTAGGCTTCACAAACTATTATTGTCAGTTTATCAAGGGTTACTTCTCTCTGGTGGTACCTATCACTGCTCTGGCTCACAAAGGTGTTGTCCCAAGAACAGGCCTTTTGAAGCCATGGAAGCTTTTGATGTACTGAAAGATGCCTTTATAATTGTTCACCCATAATAATCTTATTGAATCAAGATCTAGGTATCACCATTTTTGTAGTTTATGGTAACTACCCCTTGGTCCCTGCTTCTTTCCCACTGGCTCATGCCATGTCTGAACTAGTCACTATGTAGACCTTTTAGAACTTTAACCCAATGATAGGATTTTTTTTTATATGACTATAACTTTTAATCTCACTGGCTAAGTATCACTTTTCTGAAAATAAGGTTCCTTATACTAGCATATCAGCTTTGTGAATTGAACCTATCATCCGCTATTATTTTGCAGGCAGAAATTTCTTGGCACCTTCATTGAGATACAGATTTCAAACTTTTTAATGAAGTGGCAGGAAAAGTTTCTGTTTGCAGCACACATAGATCGAGAACACAGAAGCCTTGAAATATATTATTAACAGCTCAATATATGAGAGTGAGTTCCCTTGGATTTTAGATTATATAAATAAATAAGGGTAGTGTTAATGGAGAGTGTGATTATCTTATTTAACAGATGTTAGCACATTCCAGCACTGAACTGCATTCTGCTATTATAGAGGTATCTCACCTGTACTACATGTCTCTAGCTCCACTATTTTTTTACTGGATCTGGATCGCCGGAGCTGAAAAAGTAGAGATGGGGCTGAGCCAGAGCTAACTAGAGCAGGTGATAGAAGCAATGTGTGTGTGTGTGTGTGTGTGGGGGGGGGGGGGGGGGGTTTAAAAATGTAACAAAATAATCTGCACCAAGCATCTGTTCCATGCCTTGCAAGAAGAAATTTCACTCTAAAAACAACAGCTTCCTGTGTAAGAAAAATGCAATTTATTGCATAGTCATAAATTTCACACATCTATGTATGTAATTGCTGAATGTTCCTTAAGCTAACTGCAGCCAACTGGAGCATTTTATAAAAACAAATAAAAATGTAGCAGCTTTTCTGTGCATGCATTTTTTCTGTCATCAGTACAAATTGGCATTTCATACAGTATAAGGTTATTTATATATTATCACAATATTGTAACATGGAAGGAACAAGAAAACAATATAACATTTTGTGCAAAAAAGGCGGTTCCAGCAGGAAGGTGACACCTAGATTAACAAATGCTGTGTCCCTGCAATTTATATTGATGAAAATCTGGTCCTAAACATTGCACAAGAAATTCTCAAATAAAGTTTCCTGAAAGTAGTTAATTTTGTTGTTTTCTCTGGGCATTGAGAAAAAAAGAAATTGGAGTGATTCTGATAGGAATTAGGTTGCTGTGGTGGCACACGCTCTGTGCAATACCATGTCCCATCTCCCCCTTCTTGCTTCCATCGTCCTTCCCACTCAGATGATGTCGATCCATGTACTTATCCATATGATCGCCCTAGCCTAGGTGACTGGTCACTTCCCTTACTCCCCACACCAAACAAAACGGATGAGACTGCGCCCCATACAGCTTCACTCCACCTTAACGGTTCTACGCCCCAATACCTACTAAGGTATATACAGTTAGACATATGCATATAAGCCTAACACCTCTATACAACAGGACCCATACTTCAGGAGATATGCTTAAAATGGCTACCCTAATTTTTCTGGTGGTGGATCTCAAAGCATGGTGGAGATTTCTAGCTTTCTTAACAGCTCATCTGCCCAGCTAAGTTCTTGAGAGTAAGATCATATCATATATGTAAATGTTTCTGTTGTTTGAGCACCCATTGTTTATATAAAAGCTATGTACTGATTCCTTGTTCACAATGTAGCACTAACCCCCGAAGGAGCTGATGAAATTTGATTCGACCCTGCACTCTGCTAATGAACCCCCCTGAATTGGCTCAGACCCCTTGACACAGCTGTGGTGCAATACAATAAAGTACAAGAAAATATAATGCAATATACCTGTATTGTAACCTCAGGATCCACTGGCTCCACCTGCTGGGAGAAAACAACACTCCACACAACTGGATACTTAACCAAATATATTTTACTGTGAATATGTTTCAAGAGGTGATTACAGTAATTGTGCTGTCATCCCAACATAGAACAACAGTACAATGGATTTCAACATAAACAATTGCAAACAATATATATATATATATATATATATATATATATATATATATATATATATATATATATATTTAGAAAAATAAAACAAATTCCCCCACCAACGGGATTTTTAGGCAGCAAATTTTTTGCTGCCTAAAAATCCCGTTGGTGGGGGAATTTGTTTTATTTTTCTGATTTATAGGGGTGAGCAGCACCCTTCTTGCTCTTGTTAGCAGTGTGTTCTTTCCAATATTATATATATATTTATACCCAGGAGCTCCCCCTACTTTTAAAGCAATGCGTGAGATCTCACTTAAAGTACTTAGTCCTTGATCTTCTTGTCTTCGCTAGCTAAAGAAACTCCTTGTGATTTGTAATCCACAGGTTAAATTAAGTTAAGTTGAGGTAAAGGTGCTCCTGTGTAACTTCAGTAACTATATTACGAGGCTTAAGACGTCAGAGTAGATAGGGCTCAAGTCTGCTCAGTGTTAGTTGCTCTGCTCCTCCTCCGTGGAACTATAAATCCCAGTGAGGCCTGTGTATGAGTCTAACTGCGTGTGAAAGTTAACAAACTGTGGGCCGTAACCGCTCACCAACTGGATCAGAGCTCCTTGTAGTAGCTTTGGTCCGGTGACTGTCTGCTTTGGTCTGGTGACTGCAGCTTGCTTCTCCATCAGCTGGGTTCGTCGCTCCGTTCCACTCTGCAGTGTGAACCCGGTCCTCTGATGCTCAAACGATTGTCTCTGGATCTCTCCAATCCAGTCACTGTGTCTCTGGCACCGTCAGGTCACTCACGCAAACTGTTGAAGTTGCGCTCTGCGATGGCTGTAGGCCCCTTCTCATGGGAGGCCTCCTCACAGATCTTTACAGGCAGGCCATGCGATCCCAAGAGACCTAAAATGGCCGCTCGGGCTCCTTTTATGTCCTACCCAGCATGCAGTGCAAGAGAGGGTGTCCATGGTGTAATATTGGGGGTTGTTTAACTCAAGTGTAGCACCCGCTAGCGAGACCAATCCACACCGGAAACTCAATTTCAGGGCTTTTTGACCCACTTTTATTTAAAAAGGAAAAGAAAAATGTCCATCAATAATTCCCACGCAGGGGTTTCAATTTCACAGCAGTAGTAAACAAAAAATACCAAGCCACCTGGCTTTATGGTCAGCAGTACTGCCGTTTGGGCTTTACCCTTCAGCCCTCTTGGCCATATAACAGAGATCACGGACTGTACCTCTTTTACTCTTCCTCACTGCTCATCCCACAGCTTTGGGCCCTCTGACTACACCATGCAGACATGCATGCTTCTCCCTTGCTTGCATGGACTCCTCGGGAGGGTGGAGCCCAGAACCATGGTCAGGTGTCTAGAAATAGACCAACACACACCTGACCAGTCAGTGTGCTGGTGACTCCCAAAATCTGGACCCAGGACTAGGGATTTCATCCCACCCGGATCACTATGAAATCCCCGGGCTCCAGATCCCAAAACAGATTTTAGTAAATAATGAGGAAACTGAAAGTCAGTTTCCTCCTAACATTGCAAGCTCCCTGGAGCCCCTCAACTCACCTGGTTGAAAATGCTGGGTCCATACACTGGTGGGGTACCACACTACCACAATGGGTAAAAAAGGTCAACCTTCAAATGTAAATCAGTCACTTCCTGTATTCCGTCTTTGTGCTTTGTGAAAGCAATATTCGTTTCCATTCACTACCTGTCCATAGGCTTACATTGTAAAACATCAACATTAATAGACAAAAGTTATCAGCACTACAACAATAAAAACTTTTATGGAAAAAAAATACCATGTCCCAGCCTATCTCCGGGGTGGCCATCTTGGTGCACCCGCCGTTTGCAATGTGATAGCTCTGTAAAATGACGGAGCAATCACTTGTAAACAAACCGACGTCATGATGACGCCGGTTCCTCTCTCCCCTCTGTACAGATCTGTACAGTGGAGGGGAGAGATCAGATGGCAGCAGCGCTGTGGGCTGCATCTGTAGTGCCTGCAGCGCTGCTCTGTGACAAGTGCAGTCACAGCCATCTCTCCATACCCTGCCAATACTCTGCAATTCCCTGCCAATACTCTGCAATTCCCTGCCGATACTCTGCCACACCCTGCCAATACTCTGCAATACCCTGCCAATTCTCTGTCAATACTCTGCAATACCCTGCCAATACTCTGCAATACTTTTCAATACCCTGCCAATACTCTGCCAATACCCTGCCAATACTCTGCAATACCCTGCCAATACTCTGCCAATACCCTGCGAATACTTTGCCATACCCTGCCAATACTCTGCTATACCTTGCCAATACTCTGCCATACCCTGCCAATACTCTGCCATTACTCTGCAATACCCTGCCAATACTCTGCAATACCCTGCCAATACATAGTTACATAGTTACATAGTTACATAGTTAGTCAGGTTGAAAAAAGACACAAGTCCATCCAGTTCAACCAAAAATAAATAAAATAAAAATAAATAAAATAAAATATACTATACATATATATTCACATATACAAACATATATATATACATATATATATATATATATATACACATACATATACCAGCCCATATACCCAATTCTATACCCACAGTTGATCCAGAGGAAGGCAAACAACCCCAGCAGAGCATGATCCAATTTGCTAAAGCAGGGGAAAAAATTCCTTCCTGATCCCCCGAGAGGCAATCGGATTTTCCCCGGATCAACTTTACCTATAAATTTTAGTACCCAGTTATATTACGTACACTTAGGAAATAATCCAGGCCTTTCTTAAAGCAATCCACTGAGCTGGCCATAACCACCTCTGCAGGGAGTCTATTCCACATTTTCACAGCTCTTACTGTGAAGAAACCTTTCCGTATTTGGAGATGAAATCTCTTCTCCTCTAGACGTAAAGAGTGCCCCCTTGTCCTCTTTGTTGACTTTAAAGTGAATAACTCGACACCAAGTTCCCTATATGGACCCCTTATATATTTGTACATGTTGTTCAAATCCCCCCTTAATCTCCTCTTATCAAGAGTGAATAAATTCAGTTCCTCTAATCTTTCCTCATAGCTGAGTTGCTCCATGCCTCTTATCAGTTTGGTTGCCCTTCTCTGCACTTTCTCCAGTTCCCCGATATCCTTTTTGAGAACTGGTGCCCAAAACTGAACGGCATATTCCAGATGAGGTCTTACTAATGATTTGAACAGGGGCAAAATGATATCTCTCTCTCTGGAGTACATACCTCTCTTAATACAAGAAAGGACTTTGCTCGCTTTGGAAACCGCAGCTTGGCATTGCATGCTATTAATGAGCTTATGATCTACCAAAACCCCCAGATCCTTCTCCACTATGGATTCCCCCAGTTGTACTCCCCCTAGCGTGTATGATGCATGCATATTCTTAGCCCCCAAGTGCATAACCTTACATTTCTCAACATTAAACCTCATCTGCCACATAGTCGCCCAATTAGACAGAGCATTGAGGTCTGCTTGTAAATTGGTGACATCCTGTAAGGACGTTATTGCACCACATAGCTTGGTGTCATCTGCAAAGACGGAAATGTTACTCTTGATCCCAGACCCAATATCATTTATAAAGATATTAAAAAGTAAGGGTCCCAGCACTGAACCTTGGGGTACACCACTCATAACCTTAGACCATTCAGAGTAAGAATCATTAACCACTACTCTCTGAATTCTGTCTTTTAGCCAGTTTTCTATCCATCTACAAACTGATGTTTCCAAACCTGTAGACTTTACCTTACACATGAGCTGTGTGTGCGGAACAGTATCGAATGCTTTTGCAAAATCCAAATATATCACGTCCACCGCCACCCCTCTGTCCAAGGTTTTACTTACCACCTCATAAAAAGAAATCAGGTTTGTCTGACAACTCCTGTCTTTCATGAATCCATGCTGTCTGTTGCTCAAAATATTTTTTTCCTGCAAGAACTCATCTATGTGGTCTTTTATTAATCCCTCCAGTATCTTCCCAACTATAGAAGTAAAACTAACGGGTCTATAATTACTTGGTAAAGACTTTGTTCCCTTTTTAAATATAGGCACCACATTGGCCCTGCGCCAATCCAGTGGTACTATTCCTGTCATTAATGAGTCCCTAAAAATTAGATACAATGGCTTTGAAATTACAGAGCTCAATTCTTTTAGGATCCGTGGGTGGATGCCATCAGGTCCAGGTGCTTTCTCCACCTTTATTCTGTCCAAATATTTCTGGACCATATCACTTATGAGCCATTGTGGATTAGGGGCTGCGTCAGTACCACCCCCATTGTGGACATGAGCTCCCCCATGCTCCTTTGTATACACAGAGCTGAAGAAAGTATTTAATAAGTTAGCCTTCTCTTTGTCCCCAGTCACCCACTCCAGATTATTTTTCAAAGGGCCTACATGCTCAGACTTAACCTTTTTACTATTAATATATTTGAAGAATTTTTTGGGGTTAGTCCTACTGTCTTTTGCAATTTGTCTTTCATTTAGAATTTTTGCATCCTTGATTTCCTTTTTACATATTCTGTTAAATTCCTTGTAACATTTAAATGACACTAGTGTTCCTTCATTTTTATATTTTTTGAAAGCTCTTTTTTTATAGTTTATAGCTTTTTTAACTTTGGCCGTGAGCCACATCGGCTTTATTTTTAACCTTTTAAACTTATTGCCCATGGGAATATACTTTGCCGTGAGATCACAAACAAGCTTTTTGAAGAATTCCCATTTCTGTTCTGTGCCCATTGGTGCCAATATTCTCTCCCAGTCTAAGTCCTGGAGAGCAGCCCTCATCCTTGGAAAATTTGCTCTCTTGAAATTAAGTGTTTTTATCTTTCCCGTATGTGATTTTTGCTTACAGCTAACATCAAATGAAATCATGTTATGGTCACTGCTACCCAGATGTTCCTTTATCTGAACATTAGTAATACGTTCTGCATGGTTTGAGATTACCAGGTCCAACAGAGCATCATTCCTAGTTGGGGCCTCAATAAACTGTACCATAAAATTGTCCTGTAATAGGTTTACAAATTTTTGCCCTTTAACTGTCCCAGCAGTGCCATTACCCCAGTCAATTTCTGGGTAGTTAAAATCCCCCATTATTATCACTGTCCCAGCCCTTGCAGCCCTTTCTATCTGTGCAAGGAGCTGAGTCTCCACCTCCTCATTAACATTGGGTGGTCTATAACAAACTCCAATGATTAACTTTGAACTACGCGCATCTGTATGCAGTTCTACCCATAATGCCTCAGACTCATCACACTCTCCGCCCACCAGGTCCTCTTTCTCACTTGCTTTGAGATTATTTCTCACATACAGACAGACCCCTCCACCTTTCCTTTTTACTCTGTCTTTCCGAAAGAGTGCATAGCCAGGAATATTAATAGCCCAGTCATGTGAGGAATGAAGCCAAGTTTCAGCAATACCGATTACATCATAGCTCTCCTGATGCACCAGAGCTTCCAACTCGCCTATTTTGCTTGGCAGACTTCTGGCATTGGCAAACAAACATTTTAATGTATTAATATATTTTGACCGGTCACACACTATCCTCTTGGGTGTTCCAAGATTACAACTAGGACTTGCTACTATATTTACCTTGGGTTTATGTGCTTCGGTTACCCCACCACTAATGCCCCTAATATTACCCTCTGGAATATGCTCCACGCTGACTATCTCTGTCTCTGAACCCACCCCCCCATCACCTAGTTTAAAAAACCCTCTAACTTTTTGGCCATCCTCAATCCCAGCTGATCTGCACCCTCCTCATTTAGGTGCAGTCCATCCCTTCTATAGTACCGGTTGTCGACTGAGAAGTCGTCCCAGTCCTCCAGGAACCCAAACCCCTCCTTACTACACCAGCTTTTGAGCCACTTGTTTACTTCCCTAATCTCCCTCTTCCTTTCTGGTGTGGCTCGATGAACTGGTAGTATTCCTGAGAATACTACCTTGGAGGTCCTTTTCCTCAACTTAGCTCCCAAGTCCCTAAAATCATTCTTTAGGACACTCCATCTGCCTCTGACTTTGTCATTGGTGCCAACGTGCACCATGACAGCTGGGTCTTCCCCAGCCCCTCTCAGTAATCTGTCCACCAGATCCGTGATGTGCCGAACCCGAGCGCCCGGCAGACAACATACAGTTCGGCACTTCAGGTTGTTGTTACAGATTGGCCTCTCTGTCCTCCTAAGAATTGAGTCCCCTACCACCAGAATCTGTCTTTCCTTTCCCTTCTCTCCCCCCCCACTCTCACTGGAGGAGTTCTTCTCCTGGCAGCTAGGAGAATCCCTCAGCTCCAGCAGTGCTGGTCCCTGACTGGGATCACCAATGTCACTCAATGGAGCGTACTTATTGGGATGCAATACTCTGCAATACTCTGCAATACCCTGCCAATACTCTGCCATACCCTGCCAATACTCTGCCATACCTTGCCAATACTCTGCAATACACTGCCAATACCCTGCCAATACTTTCTATGGTAATGGTCACTCTGCATTTTCTATGCTAATGGTCACTCTGCATTTCATGGGCACTGGAAAATATTTTAGTAAACCATTTGGTTCAGAATATTTTTTTTTCTTGTTTTCAACCTCTAAAACCTAGGTGCGTCTAAAGCCGCGTACACACGGGCGGACTGTATGGCCTACTTAGTCCGTCATACAATCCGACGGACAGTCCGTCATACTTTCGAATGAACGGACTTGACCACACACGGATGCACAAACAGTCCTTCGAAAGCTTGCGCGATGACGTGTACAGCACGTACGACGGGACTAGAAATAGGAAGTCCAATACACAGCAATGCACCCTTCCGCCGTGTAAATCCTTTCTGAGCATGCGCCATTCTTAGTCCGTCGAACTAGCCTACTGACGAACGGATTGTCCGCTGAAACCAAAGTATGACGGACAGAATTTCGAAAAATCCGAAATACTTAGCACGCCAGACTGCACGCTGAAAAAGTCAGCTGAAGCCCACACACGAGCGGACTGTCTGCTGAAATGTGTTTCGACGGACTAAGTAGGCCATACAGTCCGCCCGTGTGTACGCGGCATTATGGTCAGGTGCGTCTTATGGAGCGAAAAATATGGTATATTTGCGTTTTCCTACTGAGTAACCTCAATCATATATAAATATGTCTAAAATAATACCACATGTTAGTTTGACCCTACTATTGGAAAGCCACTGATCTGATACAAAATAGTGTATCAGTGAAAAAGAAAGGTTAATGCCGCATACACACGAGCGGACTTTTCGACATCAAAGGTCCAACGGAACGATTCCGGCGGACCATTCGATCGTGTGTGGGCTGCAGCGGACTTTTGATTTGCAAAAATCCGACAGACTTCAGAAATGGAACACGTTTCAAATTTTTCGTCCGGAACTCCGCCGGACCTAGTTCCGATGTAGAAATCCGCTCGTCTGTATGCTGTTCCGACAGACCAAAAACGGCGCATGCTCTGAAGCAAGTACGCGATGGAAGCTCTCGATCTGGTAAAACTCCAGTTCATATTGGAAGTAGCACATTCGTCATGCTGCAAATTCTGTGCTCGTTTAAATGCAGCGCATCTTCTATATAGTTGCTTTGCTGCTCATATTCACACAGAGTTCTCACAAACACATTACTGGATTATTTCTCCTGATCTCATGAATGATATTGTTTTTATTTTAAAGTCCCATCTCAGTAATAATGTATTTTAAACTATTTTTTGTAGTCCTCTTTTATTATTTTTTATTTCATCCAGATTTTGTTATTTTTTATTTCCAAATTATTTTCTAGTGATCTCCAAATTTTATTTTTCTGTCAAGTTAACACAATAAACATTTTCTTTATATATTTTTTTTTTTTGTGTCATTACCACAATAACCTTTTATTTTTTGTGTGTCATTACCACAATAACCTTTTTATTTTTTGTGTGTCATTACCACAATAACCTTTTTATTTTTTGTGTGTCATTACCACAATAACCTTTTTTTTTATTTTGGTGTCAAGTTACCACAATAATATTATATTTTTGGAACCTCAAAGAGGTTGGTGTCCCTTGTTCATTTCACATTGTCTTTTAGGAATGTATTTGACTAAAAACACATAGGCAAGTATATTTTCAAAATAAAATATCCATTTATTCTGGTTAACAAAATAAAGATGAAGGCAACGCTGGAGAAACTTGAGCAATTTGTGTAGCCTTTTGGCCCCAGGGCACACATCAAGTCTGTGCAAAAGAAAATTGGGATATTGAGAAGTACATATAATGGGGAGCACAATCTGGTCCATGAATCCCAGAGATCAAGAGCAGCAGCAGATGGTACTGTATATATGTCCCCAGGCTGTGGTACAACAGGCTGCGTCTTTGGTCAGACCAGACTGAAGCCAGGTCATCACTTTCTTCTCTTCGCTCCACCCTTCACTGCACCCTTCCCTGCAGACTTCCCTGCAGCCTGCCTGTGAGGCTGTGTCTCTGGTTGTGTACTTGTGGCAGGAGGAGGAGGAGGAACAGGAGGAACTTGATCCAAGATTTGGCTTGTGGCAGTTAACTCGCCACTCAGCCCCTTCTGAAAGGCAGAGAAAATGAGTCGCTCACATTGGAGGCGTTGGCCTGCTGCAACCGGCTGGCTATATAGCAGCCATAGCGCGGCTCCTTAGGACATTTGTAGCCTCTCTAATGAAGCACAGTGATTCCTCCTGTGTGACCGTCCCCTTCTTGGGCCTTTTTGCCTGAAAATGGAGGGGAGGCACCTGCGACTGGGTGAGGCTCCTGCCTGCCACTTTCCACAACTTCCTCCTTGCTGATCTCATCCTGTGTATAAAAAAGAGACATAGTTTTAGTTTTTTGTTCATCAATCATAAACAATTTTCAGCTCATGACTTTAAATATCTGTTAATACATATAAAAGAATATCATTCTGACCCCAGTATTTTTTTTTTTTGCTGGTGACAAACAGTTTTGGCCACTACTGTAAATTGATATGTATACTTAATTTTTTTGGTAAAATCAATAATATTGTTTAAATTATAACATCTAGTTAACATCATTAATATTAGGACAATAAATGTCTTGTATGTAATGTGTAAAATGTATTGTAACAATATGCCTGGCTCAAGCTGGGTGCATCCGCTTCTTCCATGATGGAAGGCCCAGGTTGCTCATCAGCCTCTGCTGGGGAGGAGGGAAGGGTGGAGGGAATGCTGCAGGGAAGGGTGGAGAGAAGGATTGAAAGCGATTCCCTGGCCTCAGTCTGGTCGCCAAGGAAATGCAGTTTGTCAAAGTACCACAGCCTGGGTACATATACAGCATCTGCTGATGCTCCTGATCTCATGGAATTCATGATTTTATTCTGCTCCTTTCTGTACATATTTCTCAATATGCCAATTTTCTTTTCCACAAAGTCCAAGTATGCCTCTAGGATCCAGGTCTGCACAAATGCCAAAAGTCTCTCCAGCGTTGCCTTCCTTACTTGTTTATTATAGTAAGCACTGTGCTTTACTTCCCACAAATTTTTCATCTCCTTGTACTTCTCTATAAATTGAGTCAAGAATTCTGGATCTTTAAATTTCTTATTATTCATTTTTCTGAAAGACAATACACAAGACCAAAACAATAATGTTAGCCCAGACTCTCCTAATCTTAGCCCAATATAGACCTCAATCTACAAGCAGTATATGCCACTGTTTTGGGGATATTTTTTTAACTTACCTTTGTTTTCCGCGCTCGCAACTTTCGTTCCTATTTCCTTCTTGCACGTACGACATGTGCATGTTGGTGTTATATACAGCGCGCACGTGTAAAACCCCGCCTGTGTCGCCCCCCCATGACGTTCTTTTTCTAAAATGTTTCCCCACCCTTTTTCTCTATGCACAGAACGTATGTACATATGTACGTACGACAGTAGCATATTAGCTATATATATATATATATATATATATAGTGTGCATTCGTGAACCCCGCCTGTGTTGCCCGCCCATGACGTTCTTTTGGTAAACTTTTTCTCCCGCCCTTTCGCTGCACACAGAACGTACGTAAGTACGTACGACAGTTGCATGTTAGCTTTATTTTCACTGCGCATGCGTGAACTTCACCTGCATTGCCCGCCCATGATGTTCTTTTCCACAAATATTTCCCGCCCCTTTTTCTCTACAGTGCGCAGTAGGAGAAACATGGCGGATACACAGCAGGTGGATATTATTAATGACTCCAGTAGTCAGGAATCCCCAGAGCAAAAAACGTGCCGACCGGGAAGAGGAGATTTAAGGCCTCCAATATGGCCTTTGAAGAGATGGTGGCAATCTTGAGGAGTAAGGATTATGATGGGAAGCATGGACCATACACCCATCCGAACTTGCGCAAGGCCAGAATCATGGCAAAAGTTGTAAAGACCCTGCAAAATATTTTTGGGGTACGACGGTCAAAAGACCAATTGAGGAAACGGTGGTCCGACCTTAAATTGAGGGAGCCGGATCAGTACAGAAGAATAAAGAAAGTTCTTCAAAAAAGTAAGTACTTGTCGTGTGTTCCTATTATGATTATTGCATACTGATCCATGTGCTTTTCTTTACATTTGTACAATTTAAAATTGCTGCTTTCATGTTGGTGGATACAGTAATCGTATCGTTCATAAGAAACCCTCATTCGTTGTTTGTGGGAAACATCGTTTATGATACAGGGTTTAAACATCAATTTTGTTCTTGGTAATTTGTCTTAAGAAAAAAAAGATTAGGGCATTGTTGTTTAGATGTGTTTGAAACTACAATGACTAGAAAACAACATTCAGTGGAATTTAAGAAGAGGACACTTGGCAGCTGGTTAACACAAACACCAGAGAACATTTATTAGGGTAAACCACACAGGGGTTCCATGGTATACTTGGGGGGGGGGGGGGCATCTGTGAAACTTGGCCAAAAAAGGTAAGTATTGTAGTTGTTTGCAAAGTGAATTGTAATCATGTCTTCAACTTTTGCATCTCTTCTTAAACAGACAATTGTACAACACTTCTTTTTTTTTTTTTTTTTTTTTTTTTGTTAATTCTTTATTTAGTTTTCTTTTTTTTTTATTCCCTTACACATAGAATAAGACAAAAAATACAATGAAAATACATTCAATCCATATCTCATTCTTTTCTTAAAATCTTTTACAGACGTACAAAATAGACATTTCCTATCCCTCTTCCACCCCCCCCCCCCCCTCCCCGTCTTGCAGTGGGTTTGGAGAAATATCCCCCCTAGCCAACCCTATGTATATCTTACCCAGACTTATTTTACCATTTCTTCAACATACCTCCATGATTTTTTTAAATTTATCCATGCTACCCATTTATCCTTACGCCCCTCTCCAGCTACCCATTCTTCCTCCTCTCCCTCTGAGCATTCCATATTCTGTATTTCATTTACCCTAAGTATCCAGTCCCGTATCTTAGGACTGTCCATCTCCCCCCATTTTTTAGGGATTAGACTTTTTGCGGTGCTGAGCAGTATGGGGATTAAAGAGGACATATATTGTCTCACAGAGCTTTCGGTCCCGTGAAACAATACAGTCCAGGGGTCTTCTGCTATGTCTTTATTTGTTACGACTTTTATTAGCTCTAACACCTCCTTCCAATACTTTTTAATATTCGGGCAATCCCACCAGATGTGAGCCATGGTTCCTATTGTCTTGCACCCCCGCCAACACTCTGGGGATTGCGCGGTTACGAATTTACCTAGTTTGTCTGGGGTCGCATACCACCTTGCGAGGCACTTATAATTTAGTTCAGTCAACTTATGGTTAACCGTCGCGCTGTGTGTTAGTTTCATTATTTTCTCCATTGTCTGTATACAACATCGAGTCCCCAGCTCTCTTTCCCATTTTTTAATGTAAGGCGGACCATCCCGACCTTCCCCCGCAGATAGAATTTTGTATATTCGACCTATGTTATTTTTTGATTTCTCTCTACGGCAAAGCCGCTCGAGAGGCCTATAATCTTCCTCGCTTCTAATTGGATGGGGCAATTTTAATATAAAATGTCTTAACTGAAGGTACCTCCAAGTGTCTATACTCATAAGTTCCGTGTTCGTCCTTAGTGCTTGAAACGTGTTTATTTTACCTCTGTAAATAATATCTTTTACTTGTGCATTGTTATTTATTATCCAATTTCCCCCCACCTCCTGCTTCCCCGGCATAAAAAAATCATTGTCTTTTAAAAAAATCAAAGGTGAATTATAACTCCATTTATTTTGTGCATGTGTTCTATCCCATAATCTAAGAGCAATCCGTGTTATTTCGTGTGTATTTGGCCCTATTGACCTGTATTGAGGGGGATTCCAAATAATTCGTCCTAACTGTGCTTGACTCATTGCCTTTTCTACTTTTACCCACCTTTTATTATTTACCTCTTTTCCCCATTCCACCACTCGAGTGAGTACCACCGCATTGTAGTATTTTTTAAAATCCGGAACGGCAAGGCCCCCCTTTTTTTTTTCTCTGCTCAGTACCGCGAAGGCTATTCTTGGTTTTTTATGTTGCCAAATATACCTTGAAATCAACCCCTTTAATGTCCTGAAGAAAACTGGGGGGAGCGATATGGGCAGCATTTGGAACTTATATAGAATCTTTGGGGTCAAAACCATTTTGACCGCATTGATCCGCCCCAACCAGGAGAGGTGGCTTATTGTAATTTTTTTTAATTCTCTCTTAGTTTCCTCTAGTAGGGGGATGTAGTTGTTAACATATATTTTCTTAATAGTGTTGGAGAGGTAGACTCCCAGATATTTGATCTCCTTTCGCCATGGGAACCTAAATTCCTCCTGGAGTCTTATCTTTTCCTGACCTTCAATGTTGATATTTAGGACTTCGGACTTGTTGAGGTTTATTTTTAAATTCGAGACTTCCCCATATTTTTCCAGTAGCCTCAACAGGTTCGGAATCGTGATCCTTGGGTTGGAGATATAGAACAGCACGTCATCCGCATAAGCTGCGAGTTTGTGCTCTTCCTCTCCAACCGTGATCCCTTTTATGTCTGGGTTCTCTCGGATAGAGGCCAATAATGGTTCCATGGACAGGACAAATAAAAGTGGGGACAACGGACACCCCTGTCTGGTGCCGTTCTCCATTTGAAAAAGGGAGGAAGACAGCCCATTCACTTTTACTGACGCCTGAGGGTGATTGTATAACACCTTGATCCATTGGATCAATCTTGGTCCCAGACCCATCACTTTCAGAGTTTCAAACATGAGTCCCCAGTCTACCCTGTCGAATGCTTTTTCAGCATCTATCGACAGGAGTAGTCCTGGGGACCCATTCGTTTTTAAGGCCTGTAGCAGGAGCAGCGAGCGTACTCCGTTGTCCCTACCTTCCCTCTCAGGGATAAATCCGACCTGGTCCGGGTGCACCAGGTCGGACATCCTGTCCTTCAGCCTCGATGCTAAGACCTTGGCAAATAATTTGGTGTCAGCGTTTAGTAAGGCTATTGGCCTATAACTAGAACACAGCGTACTGTCCTTGCCCTCCTTTAACAACACCGTGATTGAGGCCCGCAGGGCCTCTCCTCCCAACCCAACTTTTACTGACGCCTGAGGGTGATTGTATAACACCTTGATCCATTGGATCAATCTTGGTCCCAGACCCATCACTTTCAGAGTTTCAAACATGAGTCCCCAGTCTACCCTGTCGAATGCTTTTTCAGCATCTATCGACAGGAGTAGTCCTGGGGACCCATTCGTTTTTAAGGCCTGTAGCAGGAGCAGCGAGCGTACTCCGTTGTCCCTACCTTCCCTTTCAGGGATAAATCCGACCTGGTCCGGGTGCACCAGGTCGGACATCCTGTCCTTCAGCCTCGATGCTAAGACCTTGGCAAATAATTTGGTGTCAGCGTTTAGTAAGGCTATTGGCCTATAACTAGAACACAGCGTACTGTCCTTGCCCTCCTTTAACAACACCGTGATTGAGGCCCGCAGGGCCTCTCCTCCCAACCCAAAATCTTTACCTAAGCCATTCATATACTTACAAAGCTTGGGGACCAGCGTCTCTTTGTATTTTTTCAGATACGAAATCGTGAAACCGTCTGGTCCCGGGCTTTTCCCGGAGGCGGTATCTTTCAACGCCTTGTAAATCTCTTCTTCTGTAATGGGTCTGTCTAAGTTACTTCTATCGTTCTCATCTAGAGTAGGTAATTTCACTTTGTTCAGGAATTCCTTAATTTTATCTTTTTTCCCTACATCTTTTGCCCCTTTCTGGCCTATGTTGTACAGAGCTTCGTAGTATTGCTTAAACACTTCCGATATCTCCCTGGATGTGTGGGTCATCTTTCCATTCTTATCTTGTATTTTATCTATAAAATTATTCCCACTCTTCCTTTTCAACTGCCTAGCTAGATGTCTACTTATTTTATTTCCCTGGTAGTACCTCTCTCTGGTTCTCCTATCCAATGTCCTTTTTGAATCCTGTTCCATCATATCTTTAAGTTCATCTCTCTTAGTCACCAGTGGATGGAAATATTTCTGCTGTTGCCCCCCTGTTTTTTTATGGGCCTGTTCTAGTTTATAAACCTCTTCTTTTAGACTTTCAATTTTTTCTAGTCTTTCTTTTTTTTTCCTTGTGCCCATGGAGATGAGGATACCCCTAATGTATACTTTATGTGCCTCCCATAAAGTGGCACCCGAAATTTCTTCTGTATCATTAACAGAGAAATAAAATTCAATTTCCCTTAGTACTGCCTCCGCAATTTTCTCGTCCTGCAAGAGGCTCTCGTTCAGGCGCCACGTGAACGGTAGCCTCTGCATTTCGAGTATCCTCATCCTCACCGACACCGGAGCATGATCTGACAGTGTAACTATTCCAATCTTGGATTCTGTTACGAGATCCAACAGCCTATGGTCAACAAGTATGTGGTCCAACCGGGAGTACGTCCCGTGTACGGGGGAAAAAAAGGTGTAATCTTTTTTTTTATCGTGCTGCAACCTCCACACATCCATCATTTGGTGTTGTTTCAACCAAAGTTTAATCATCTTCCGAGCCTTCATATTTACCCCCTAGCACGGGACGTACTATCCCAAGATGGGTCCATACAAAAGTTGAAATCTCCTGCAAGGACCACATCCCCCATCTTAAATTCCTCTAGCTTCCCCAATACTATCTTCAAATATCTTATAGGGTTTTTGTTGGGGCAATATACATTTGCTAGGGTGAGAGTCTTGTCCCCTAATTTTCCCTTTACAAACAAATAACGGCCATCGGGGTCTGTCTTCCTGTCCATCACTGTGAACTTTATACCTTTCTCAAACCCGATTGCCACTCCCTTAGCCCTCTTTATCGGTGAGTCCCCATATAGCCAGTTTGGATAGTTAGCCGAGTATAGTTTAATATTTGAATCTTGCGACAAGTGAGTCTCCTGCAAAAATACCACCTCTGCTCTGTACAGCTGTAGTTCCTTTAACAATTTGTGCCTCTTACCCACAGAATTCAGACCCTTTACGTTATATGACAAGAAATTTACATCTGTCATTTAAATTTTTCCGGTTAAAAAAAAAAGAAAAAAGCGTGATCTGTGATACCTTGGTTGACTCTGCAAGACACCTCCCCCCCCCCTGACCACCCCCCCTCCCTACCTTCCCTCATCCCCCCCTCCCAACCTCCCCCCCTCCCATCCCCTGGCCAATTCCTGGCCTCTTTTCTGCAGCTGAGGATCTCCTCCATTCTGCAGACTTCTCCCACTAGGGTGTGACTCCGACTAAGGCCCCCCGTGTCTGGGTCCCCCCGACCTCCTTCCCCTAAGGGGGAAGGGGGTCCCCATGCAGATGGGGTATGATGTCCCGGGGTCCCACATGATCCTTCCACCACCCTCACCTCCCACCCCTCTCACCCCCCCCCCTCCACCCCACAAGAAAATAACCATCCAAAAGTCATGCTCCCCCGTCAAAGACCCCCATGTAAGTCCACTAGGGAACTTTGATGTTCGTTGGGACTGGGATCCCTAGATTATTGCAGAAAACCTCCAACTCATCGAGGAATTTTAATCTAAATGTTCGTCCATCTCTTTGAACCAATAGGGCCGCAGGAAATCCCCAGCTGTATCTGATATTTGCCGCTCTCAATAGTTCTAATAAAGGTTTTAAAAGTCTCCTCCGGGCCAGTGTACCTGCCGACAGGTCAGAGAAAATCTGTATAGAGACCCCTTCGTGTATTAACGGGGGCAACCCCTTGAGCCTACTCCATATCTTAACTTTGTCTTCATAGTGGCTGAATTTGATGATTACGTCTCTCGGGACCTCTTCCCTCAGACCTGGGGGTTTCCTCACCCTGTGTACCCGATCGATCTTTAAGACCTCTCCTATTGCTTTTCCCAAAATGGGGTTAAAAATTTTTCCCATCTTAGCTTGTAGATCTTCTCCCTGTTGTTCAGGCAATGCTCTGACCCTCAGATTTTGCCGTCTATTCTGGTTTTCTTGTTCATCCAGTTTATACAAAGTGTCCCGCTGATCTGTTTGCAATTTCTTTACTTGCGTTTGCAGTTCTAATATTTCGTGGGCCTGTTTTCCTGTTAGTTCCTCTGCCTCTTCCACTCTCCTCAGTAAATGGCCCATGTCCATCCTGACATTTGAGATTTCGACTTTGATGGTATTTTCAAGTTTGGCGAACATTTCCAACATTTCACTTTTTGTGGGGATTTGGGCGATGTCCCTCTGTCCCCGCAAATTACCATCCGTTTCTAAGTCCGATTCCTCCCCTGAATTAGCTCCCGGGGCCCCTGCTGTCTTGGATCCTTCTCTCTTTTTCTCCTTTACCCCCTGCTGTTTTTTTTCTATTCCGGGGCTTTTTAAACTGGTTTCCTTCAGGTACTTCTGAATCGTGCTTGTGTTCAGATTCTCTTTTGGATCGTTCGCCTTTTGATTTCTTCCCCTCATGTTTACCCCTTTTGTCCTTTGCCTCCCCAGGTTTATTAAGGCAGAGAAAACAACACACAAAAAAGAAAAACAACAATTCTTTGTACAGTCTCTCCTTAGTTGTGTCCCCTGCCCTGCGCTGAAAGCTCCGGCCTCAGATCCGCTTTCACCTGCTCTGTGATTTTAAGCGGGGAAAAACCCTCCCATATAGCTTTTGCTGCGATTTCGCACGCTATCAAGATGGAAATTGCAGTGCGATTCCACGGCAAGGGCCACACATTGACCCGCTTAGCCTTCCGGCAATTAACCACTGTACTTTGTACTCAGGGCAGCTACTTCAATTTGTAGGTATATAACCTCTTGCGCATCATTTATAGTTACATTCCGTTTAATCCTGTTTTACATCTTGATCTTTAATATGCAATCCTCTGGCATCAGTTCGCTGAACCCCTGCTGTTCCTCTCCTCACTCCCCAGAGTCTCACCAGCCCGGGTCTCCGTGGGCATTCAACAGGTGTTAAACAAATCAGGATCAGGTAAAGTTCTACAAATATTCAGCAACTGTAGATCAAAGTAAATAGTAAACAAAAAATAAATACCTGGGGAGGGAGAGGGATCTTATCGAGTGCTTATGGGGTGCTCCAACCTTTAATCTGCGTTCCGAATAGCGCTCCTTTGCCCACCCCACCTCCGGAGGGGGGTAAGCAGCAAGTGTCCACTTAGGGCTCCGCTGTCTTCCAATGCTTCAGGGTAAACTTGAGGCTTTGGTTTGATTTATCTTTCCATCTGGTCCTGGAGCATGGCTGAGCTCGTTTCCTCTTTGGGTCTTGAGTGTGTGCAGCGAGCGCTTTGCGGGGAAGTGGAGGGAGAAATCGGCGATTTCTTGCCGGTCCGTTAGGGCCCCGCCACACTATGGTTGTGCTCTCCTGCTCATGCCCGCCGTGTGCTTCGGGATGCGGGAGGGATGGGGAGGTACGAGCCGGGCGGCTTCATGCATGGAGCTCAGCGTCCTTTCCCCTCGCGCTGCTCCAGCTGATCGGTGGGACCGCCCCCATCTGCTCACGCTGGCGCCGTCATCGGGTCCCTCCCCTCTCTCACGGACAGCTCTCCATCATCTGTACAACACTTCTAAGCAATGTTTCATCTTCCTAGTTCTGGCCTCAAATATCTGTGTGCTAAGTATACCCTTTGTTTTGTTTAATTCTCATAGGGGAGAAAAGACTCAGACAGCAGGATCCCAGGGACTGTCGACCTTGCCAGCATGAATGTGAGGTTAGCCCCATCCCCCCCCCCCCCGTGGATGTGCATGTGGAGAAAGGAGAGGTGGAGGAAGTAGAGGAGATGGGCACCCCACCAGGTGAGTGTCTGACACCACAGCTTCAGGTAATCGATGTATGCCTGCATGTTTTTACATCTATTTTGGGTGATGTTCTGGTTGGGGAAAGGGACCCATTTCCAAGCACCAGTGCCCCCCCCCCCCCGAGGATGTGGAGGAAGGGAGGTGGAGGAAGGAGAGGTGGAGGAAGTAGGGGAGATGGCCACCCCACCAGGTGAGTGTCTGGCAGCCCACTTCATTTACTCCATGTATGACTGCATATTTTTTAAGACATTTTTTATCATCTATTGCAGGTGATGTTCTGGTTGTGGAAAGGGCCCCATTTTCGAGTGACAGCGCACAAAGACTGATTGGCCAGATAATAGGCTGGAATGGCGAAATAGATGCCATGCGAGCTAGCCTGGATCTCATGAGGAATCGGCTTGACAATATGCAGCAGGAAATGAAGAACATGATCGATATTTTGGGGAGAATATAATCCCTTTCTCCAGAATATCGATCATGTTCTTCATTTCCGTTATAGTTGTTATTAACATTGGAACTTACAAAGTTCAAGATTGTGGCTGATTGTTTTTCTATTTTAACAATATTTTTTTTTTAAATACAAAAAAAGGTTTGAAAAACCCTAAAAAAATATATATATAAAAAAAGTAAAAAAATAAAAAGTAAAAAGAAATTATGAAATAAAAATAAAAACATTTCTATTAAAATGTTTGAAAAATAAAAAAAATTAAATTTTTTAACAAAAAAATATATATTTTCCAAAAAAATATTAAAAGGCACATGTGAATGTGGCCATATTAAAAAGTTTTAAAATCAACAATGTGTGGCGTCTTCTTTCAATGCTCAATACCAGTTTGGTAAAAGTGATTTGGTGTTTCCAGTGACAATGGGCCTTATTTAATAAATTAAAATACACTTGGCACTACAAGTGCCCTAGGAGAAAATAGGAGACAGCCCAAACGAAAAGCAAGCAATAAAAACATTTCCTGATTTTATCTTCTTTATTTATTTTTCTTTTGTAAAATTAAACATTGTCTGGCATCGCAATGGCCCCCCTACCGTTAAAATAAGTCACATATTTTTCACGAACCTCCCGGCACTTTGGAGGGCCAAGCCAGTACGGCCAGTATCCAGGCCCATCATATCATTTTCGGGAACAAGTCCGGCCTCAGGACCAAATGAAGAAATATAGTTTGAAGAGTTCTTATTTAAATAATTGTGCAAGATGCAACATGTAAGGACAAGATTATTAAGTTTGTATTCCGCCATATGTATGGGAGTAAGAAAAACGTGGAACCGGCTGGCCATTATTCTGAAGGCATTTTCCACAACTCTTCTCGCTCTGGCCAGCCTCATCATGTGCTCGCCCAGACTGAAGGCTTCATCAGCTATGAAGTCGAAGGGGAGTCCTTACACATTATCTGTATCAGGTGGCAATCCCAGGCCACCTGTCTGGAGACGCTGGTAGAACTCCGTCTGGGCGAAGACTCCTCCATCCGACATCCAGCCATTCTTCCCCATGTCCACATACAGAAATTCATATTGTGCCGACACCACCGCCATTAACACAATACTATGAAACCCCTTATAGTTGTAATAGTATGACCCCGAATGGGGTGGTGGCACGATGTGCACGTGCTTCCCATCTATCGCCCCTCTGCAGTTGGGAAGGTCCCAATGGGTGGCAAAATAGGATGCCACAGTCTGCCATTCCTGTGGCGTTGAAGGAAACTGGGGAGTCAAAGCAGAAGAAAACAAAATAAGTACTTTTGCACATTAACATTGCAAGTACATTACAACAAAAACATTCTTTAACAACATCAGTCTAACCTTTTTAATAAAAGCTTATTTAACCACTTGGTAATTGCTGTCAGCAAATATACGTTGGCAGAATGGCTCGGCTGGGCAAATTAACATCCCCATACATTACTTTGAAATGCATGCGCGCCTGCCACAAGCTCCGTGACCATGCTGTGGAACACGCAGACTCGATTGCCACTGGGATAAACACGATTGTTGTCACGGAGCTGAAGAAGGGGGAGATGCCGGTGTAAACAGCATCTCCCCCTTCTGCCTAGTGACAAGACACTGATCGTCTGCTCCCTGTCATCGGGAGCAGTGATCAGGGTCATGTCACTGCTAGCCCCTCCCCCAGACAGTTATAAACACTCCCCCAGAACACACTTAACCATTCCTCCGCCCCCTTGTGGTTAACACCTTTACTGTATGTGACATTTTTACAGTAATCAATACAATTTTCTAGCATTGATCGCTGTATTAATGCCAATGGTCCCAAAAATGTTTCGAAATTGTCCGATGTGTCCGCCATAATGTGGCAGTCACGATAAAATTCAGTGATCACCGCCATTACTAGTTCAAAAAATTGGAATAATAAAAATGCCATCAAACTATACCATATTTTGTATACGCTATAACTTTTGCGCAAACCAATCAATAAATGCTTACTGCGATTCATTTTATCACCAAATTTGTGGAAGAATACGTATCAGCATAAAATGATGTAAAAAATATTATGGTTAATATATTTTGGGGGTATATTTCTTATAGCGAAAAGTGAAAAATAATGCGTATTTTTAAAAATGGTGTTTGGTTTTGTTGGTGGTTAATCGCCAAAAATAAAAAAAACAGAGGTGATCAAATACCACCAAAATAAAGCTCTATTTGTGTTAATAAAATGACGTAAATTTACTAGAGGAGCCATGTTGCAAGGATGCACAATTGTGAATTCAAGCAACGTACTGCCAAATCGCCAAAAGTGCTGATGGTCAGGAAGGGGGTAAATCATTCCAGGGTTTAAAGTGGTTTAAAACTACAATATATAATTCAACAATAATTTAAGGACACACAGACCATTTGGAATAATATTAAGGGGGGGGGGGATTCAGTTAAGGACACACAGACCATATGGAATAATATTAAGGTTTTTTTTAGGATAAAACAATACAATGGAGCTGACAAAAGACATTTTAAGTGACTAGACTAGGTGGATATGGGCCCACCATAGCATGCTGGTGAGGTTAGTGAAGGCAAATATGCATGAAAGACAAAAAGGAGCATTAAAAGATTAAAGCATGAATGAGGACAAAGGGGACATTCCCAGCATATTGCAATCCTGGTAATTAGAGATTGAGGAAAGAAATACAATACATTAGCAAACATTAAAGACAATAAAATGTGATGTTAAATGATAAATCTTACCTTAATATAGTTCTCCTGCAGGACCTGAATGATGGCAGAACAGGTCTCTGGGATAAGGATCCCCAGAGCCTGGGGGGAGATGCCTGTCGAGAACTTGAGGTCCTGAAGGCTTCTCCCCGTCGCCAAGTAACGCAATGTAGCGACTAGCCTCTGCTCCGGAGTGATGGCTTGCCGCATGCAGGTATCCTGCCTGCTGATATAAGGGGTCAGCAAAGCCAGCAGACGGTGAAAAATGGGGTTCGTCATCCGGAGATAATTCCTGAAATCATCAGGATTATTCTCCCGGATCTCACAAAGCAAAGGCATGTGCGAGAACTGGTCATGATGGAGTAACCACTTCTTCGTCCATGAAGGCCTCCCCACCCTGTTCAAAGATTGGTATTGGGTTGAAGAATGAACTGCAACACCAAGCCCAAGCAAAGCACGAACTTGACGACGAGTATGTACATGCAACATGGCTTCAAAACGGTCAGCTTGTCGGAACGAACTTAACAGAAGGCACTGAAGAACAGCAAGGCCTATGAAGAGCGAGCTGAAAGTCAGCAATGAGCGCAGAAGATCACACTGCAAAATACAGAGACGAACTGACTACATGCACTGAAAAACAGATACAAACCTCACAAGCACAAACTGAAAAGCAGTTAAACAATCTGAAAAATACGAGTCTGAAAAGCACGAAACGTCTCTCACCAAACTTCTGCTAACACGAGGTAAACACGAAATTAGCAGAAGGAGCCCAAAGGGTGGTGCACTTGGTATTGAACTTCCGTTTTATAGTCTCGTCGGACCCGGTGTACGTCACCGCGTACCAGACGGGCGGACTTTGTTGTGATCATGTGTAGGCAAGTCCGTTTTGGCGGAACTCTGTCGGAACTCCGACGGAACTCTGGCGGAACTCCGTTGGAAACTCCATCGGAGTTCAGTCCGCTCGTGTGTACGCGGCATTAGGAGTATCATGAGGCCAATAAACCCAGCTGCATGCACCCATAATACAAAAGGCAAGGGAGAAAGTGAAGTGGCAGTGTTCATACCAGCAGTAGCCACAAACACAGTTGTTGCCACTATGCTTGTAAACATCTAGTAGACCTATTTCTTCACAAATTATTGACTGCAAAATAAACCTATAATCATTGTAAGCTAGCAGAAGCCTCATTGCCTCCAAGGGGATCCTAACACTGTAGCTTGGTATGCCTGCCTTTGTAGCAGGGAGGCAAAGACTTATAAACATGAACAATTTACATCAACTTGGGGCCAGGATACCTCTAAGCCCTTGTACACACGGTCGGACATTCCGACAACAAAATCCGTCGGATTTTTTCAGACGGATTGTGTCCGAAATTGGTGTTGCATACACATGGTTGGACAAAGTTGACAGAAAATCTGATCGTTTGGAACGTGATGGCGTTCGTTCGTTGCGACGGGACTACGTTCAGGCTAGTAGCCAATAGCTTTGGTCTCGTAATTTGATCTGAGCATGCGTGGCACTTTGTCTGATAGGAATTCTCTACAAATGATTGGATATTGTTGTCAGAAAATTTTATATCAAACTCTCAAACTTTGTTGGTCGGACATTGCGACGGAAAAAGTCAGATGGAGCCCACACACGGTTGGATTCTCCGACAACATGGTCTGATCGGACATTTTCCGTCGGAATGTCCAACCGTATGTACAGGGGCTTAGGCTTGTTTCATCTATGCTCACACTAATCCCGTTGGTCTACAATGTCAGTCACCACTCTTCAGTTTCAATCTACTGTAGGTTTTGCATATAGAAATAACACTACTAGATGTTTATGTTCAGACAAAGTGATGGCAGGCAAGAAGAATCAAATGTAAAAAGTTCTGCTACATCTGACATCTCTCTGTTACTATGGTAAAAAGCACAGTGAAAAGCCTGATAATAAAGTGGCAGTTGTAAGGAGGTTAAAGCAGTGTAATACATCTCTCTACTTTTCTTTTTGATTGGCCATTATCAATGGCATTGGATGTAAAGATTTTGCTACCTTAGCCTTGTCCAAAGCACATCATATTGTTATTTGACTTATTGCCAAACACCACATTTATTTGGTTGCCACAAACACCACAAGGGGCTGCTAATATATAATAGCACAAACATAGACACTTACGTTTAAATATATGCAATCATGGGGCGTGTCCGGATGTGTTTGAGTGGAGCTCCGGGAATTCTAAATACAATTATTTCCATACATTCATCTAACCACCCAAAACAATCTGCTAACCTGCCTGCCTGTTCCTCTCGGTCCCCTGCTGCTTTCAAAGCCAATATTGAGCAGAGATTCGGCCCGTGGTCATCTAGGGTGCCATAGCCATTACACACCTGTGGCCGCCACCATCTTGCAAGCCTGTGCCCTACTGGAGCGAGCTGATCCCGGCCTGGCCACAAGGTAAGGGGCTCCCATCCACCATCCTGCCTGCCCTTCCATCTGCCTGGCACAATACTGTAGTCCGCAAGGCTGCTGAGACGGCTCGTGATGGCCGCAGCCTAGTGTGGCCTAGTGAAGCCTGCCAATCACTGCTGCTTCTTGGGAGTGCTCCGTGGGTGGCCTGCCCTGGGCTCGGGAGCGCGGACCTTGCTGTTTCCACCTGCCTCATCATCCATTCACCTACTAGCCATATCCTGCTGTGCTGTTCCCCAGAGACTCTTGTGTGGGCCAGCTGTGGAGCCCTGGGCCTAGAGTCTTAGAGAATTATCAGATGTGCTCCTCCTCAAAAAAGGGGAAGAGGAACTCCAAAAGTCGCTAGGATCAACTCATCGCTCCGCCGCCCCCTTCACCGCAGTCAGGCCCCATACTGGTTGGATGACTCCGAGCCTTGTTGGCTGAACTGGATATCTCAAGACAGTACGGCCATGATCCTTGCTGCAATCGAGCAGAGTAGGACCTCACTTCCGGTGCACATTGACCACCTTGCTGAGGAGTGTAGTCTTATAACGAATGACCTCGACAAGATAAGGGGGAGAATGACCAAACTGAGTCCAGAGTATCAGCCACCGAAGATCTTACAGCCACCCATGCCACCTCCATTGCTGAGCTGCAGGGCACAGTACAGACCCTTGTCGCAAAGTTAGTCAATGCTGAACACCACCTCAGGCGCACCAATATCAGAGTCCTGAGGCTGCCTGAAAAAGAGGAAGGGGATCCTCTGAATTTGCAGAGGAGTTCTTTAAAAATCTCCTGGGCCTTATGGATGTCCCTCCTGCCTATGTGGTTGAATGGGCCCATCCCAGGGAACCTTCCCAGGCCTTTTATGGTCCGCTTCCTTAAGTATCGGATAGGGACAGGATTCTCTCTGAAGCCCACAAACATCCCACACTCAAATATGGCAACACCTCCGTTCTTCTTTTCCCTGACTTTTCGGCTAACTTGCAGCGGAAGAGAAAAACCTTCATTGATCTTGAAATGTATGTACAATGCTGGGCTACAATTGATTCCACTGTGCAGTATACTATTTTCACCAAACTTGCCCCCCTCCAGATCCACAAAATTATAGTTGGGGGGACCATCCTAGATCACACTAAAGACACTTCTAATCCTCTTAGATCTGCCCAACCTGAACTGGAACTATGAGCAGACACTCTTGGCCTTCAAGAGCTTTGGCGGTGAAGGTATCCAGAGGACAGGACTTATTTGCATATTTCAGCTACACATAAATTTGGATCACGCATAGATTTGTCGTTTGGGTCTGCTTCAACTCTGTCTCATGTTGGGGCGGCCTCCTACCTCCCAGCAGGCCTTTCAGATAACTCCCCATTTGAGTTATTCTTTACCCTTGGCACCTCCCATGAGTCAGGATGCTGGAGGTTGGCTTCATATTGGATAGATAATCCTCAAATCCAGGAGGTGGTGGGACCCAAACTTACAGAATATTGGATGTGCAACAAGAGTTCAGCTTCTCTTGATGTGGTTTGGGAGGCAGGCAAGGCTCATGCCAAGGGGAATATGTCTCCGCTATTAAGGCAGTGAGATCCAGTTTTGCATCACAGACCACTCAATTGGAACAAGGCGAAAAAATGGCATTGGAGCTCTTCACGGCGTACCACACACCTGAACACTATGCCTCCCTAGCCCGAGTAAGAAGAGCTTTTGAGGTTCCATTACACCTCACTGGTGCAAACTGATGCACAGAAGGTTTGTTGCCAAACTTTTCGAATCAGGGGACAAGAACGGTAAAATGTTAGCCAACCTGGTGGCAGAACCCTCACTCCAAATAGTAATTCCTAGGATCCAGACTTCCATGAGTGGTCAAATTACAGACCCTGAGGGTATACTGATAGGATTCAATTTTTCTATAGTAAATTAATTGACAAACCGAACCCTACCCCGGTTTAAGCCATACTTGAGGAACTGGGAGGAATCACCTTGCCTTCTCTTGCTGAGGAGGACAGGGACACACTAGAAATGCCCTTAATGCTCCAAGAGATAGAAAATGCAATCTACTCTTTACCCAACAACAAATCCCCAGATCCGGATGGACTACCCAGGAAATGGTATAAAACCCACGCGACTCTTCTGGTCCCCAGGCTAACTCAATTTTTTGCAGAGTGCCTGTAAACTGGGAGGTTGCCAGACAGTATGTACCAGGCACACATTGTACTGCTACCCAAAACAGGGAAGGACCCCCTCTGTTGTTCATCCTGTAGGCCCATAGCATTACCGAATTATGATCTTAAGATACTTACCTAGGTGCCAGCCAATAGGATCATTGAGGTGTTACCGTCCCTTGTCAATATAGACATAAATATTAGATGAGTCTTCACCCATCTCCAGCTCCCAACTGAGGAGAACTCCTCTCGGGTCTTGATAGTCCTCGACATAGAGAAGGCCTTTGACACAATCAGATGGTCATATATGAAGCAGGTTCTCAAGGGTTTCGGCTTTGGTCCAACCTTCCAGAAATGGATCGGCTTACTCTACAAGTCACCTATGGCCTATATTAAATTGAATGGCAAACTTTTGCCCCCTTCTTGATTAGGAGGGGGATGAGGCAGGGGTGTCCTCTCTCCCCTGCATTGTTCACCATGGGGATGGAGCCTTTAGTTGAAAAACTAGCACTATATGCAGACGATCTAATCCTCTTTTTGCAAGACCCTGGTCACGGTCCCTACTGTGTCTTTTGGATGGCCAGGCGTGGTTGCTCCCCAATTGGCTCTAGGTGGTATTGAACTAATGACTGTTTGTTCTTGCTCCTGTTTCTTTACCTCTGAGCCACACCTCAGTTCTATTCTGCCTGCTTTCCAGCCATGCCTAGTTTTAAAGTACTGTGGGCAATTCTGTTTGTACCTGTCACTCTTGGATCAGCTGTGGCAGGTTACCTAATTAGCTGGGTATAAAACCCTGTCTCACTCTGAGGGCTAGGTCAGTTCATTGTCTCTTCTCGCCAAAGGTTCCTGTGTTCCTGTGTTCCTGTGTTCCTGTGTTCCTGTGTTCCTGTGTTCCTGTGTTCCTGTGTTCCTGTGTTCCTGTGTTCCTGTGTTCCTGTGTTCCTGTTACAGTGTTCCAAGACTGACCCCGGCTTCCTACCCTGGCTTGTATATCATTTATTCTGACTTCTGGAATCCCTGACTACTGCTTTACCTGCACAATCCTTTGGCAAATTCCTGTAAAGCCCCTGTGCACAGATTCACAGCCCAGGTAGCTCATCTCTTTGTTACCGTGAGCTATGTCTATTTGCAAGGGTGAGCCTACATCTCTGCGCCATTTACTCCAACCTAGGTAAGCCCTCACAGCGGTGCTCCAGATTCTGGATCACTTTGCAACACTTTCTGTCTTCCACACCAAATGGCGTAAGTCATTCATTCTTCCCATAGATCCAGGGGCGAAGCATCTGAGTAATCCTAATTTACCTCTGCAATGGGCAATATCTCTCCCAACACTTAGGATTTCAGCAAACTTAATTTGTCCCCAGTGCTGCAATGGTGAAAATCTAAGTTAAAGGCTTGGTCGAATCTCCCACTAACTGTTATAGGAAAAATTAATTTAATTAAAATTAAACTGCTCCCATTTATATTGTATATTTTAAGGCATTCCCCGGTCTGGATACTTAAAACCCTCTTTCACAAATTAGATTCCCTAATAGCTTTCTTCTTGTGGCAATCACATCCAGCCAGATTTAACAGGAAAATTCTATGCAGGCCCTGGACAACGGGGGGCTTGCCTGCCTTCCACACGTACTACTTGGCAGCAATGGATGGTCTCGAACTATACCGGTGCGTCAGTAATCCTAGAGACGGCACATTTGGGATCTTATGAGGCCCTTTGTAAGGCCCTTTATAGGGGGATGGGGGGTTCTCCGATACATTTAACACAGGCTATGAAAGCGGTTATCAGGGCTTGGCATACGGTGATAACAAAACCTAACCTGGAGAAAGGCATATGGTCCCCTAGTACACTGCTCTGGTGTAATCCCAGGCTGAGGAAATTTCACTCTCTACAAGGCCCCAGACTTTGGGCTGGCAGGGGCATCAAATACTTGAAGGATATTTGTAATGGTTCTGGGTTGTTCACGTTTGAAAAACAAATTCCAACTTCAGAATTCTTTCTTCTTCAGGTTCCTGCAGCTCCATCACACCTTTGACTCACAATTTAAATCAGTCCAGCTCCGGACAGAGCACATCACTCTCGAAACTCTGCTAAATGATGCTGAACCCTCAAAGCCATTATCTCAAATATACCGAGCACTGCTACCGTACATTCAGGTTGGATTGGATGGGTTTTGTCATCTGTGGCGGACAGAGGCACAGGAGCTGGACAGCTGCTTGCTGGAGATGCACTGGTACCCCTGCAGGCTTCCTACATATATTCTAGAATTGCCCACAGGTTCAAGATTATTGGAGGGAGGTAACTCAATTTATCCATAGGTTAACTACCATATCTATTTCTCTTACAATCAGTGTCTGTCTCCTTGGCCTTGTGGAACAATTGCCATTAGCTAAAGCAACCCACACTCTAATAAGTATCCTGCTATTTTAAGTGAGGAAAGCCATAGTACTAAGATGGAAGTCAGCCAATCCCCCTACCCTGTCATCATGGGGAAAAATAATCAATACAATGATACCCCTCTACAAAGCAACATATTTGTCCTGATGATGCCCAAAAAAATATGAAAAAGGCTGGCACTTGTGGACCGACTCAGTCTACGACTGACGATCGGCCCATGGGGGATTGCCCTGGTTAGATACCCTCAGTTAATTACCGGTGAGTGCTGAGGTCCTTGCCCCAGACAAGTGAGTGGTGATACTAGTCCAGAGGTCAAGTGATCACACTTAATCCTAATTGTTCTTGTAATGTCCGGCTCAGACAGTTAAGAGGGATGAGAAATCCTACAGGAAAATATATCTCCTATCATCATCATACCATATAAACCCTGGGTACCGAATATGTGGCAGATAGGGGTATCCAACGCATTTTAAAGTATGAATAAAAATAACTCCTTCCTTGGGGATAGTACCACCTCTGTAATGTAGAGAATATTACTTACAACTTGGTATTCTATATATATACTTCTATATCTATACATAGAGTCCATTTAGACATACTCATAGCATAGTGCATGCCTTGGCTTAAAGCACTCCCATAATCCCAAGAAAAGGTTCCCATAGGTCCACTGTACCACTGCTCATAAAGCTGTACAAAGACCGCAGACAATTTTCCAAAAATTAGGTGCAGATGCTTTGAAGAAAAAATATATATCCATGCATTAATGACAAGACATATATAAGTCCGACAGTGCATGAATACATGTGTGTCAGTGTCTTATATCGGGGGGCAAAGACACTTACTAATGCCAAATGTTATTTGGAGAGTGCAGGATGAACCCACTCCATGAAAGTGCTGAATTCAGTCCCCACTTTAACAGTTCCTATCCATGTGATTAGGAAATTACATCAATCCTGTCCCACACCGTGCTGGTGGGAAGAAGGAATGACACAATGTGGTCTCCGGCATTATCATATAGCGCACATGTCCCGTGTGGTGATGTAACACATCATTGCGTCATTGACCACATCACATCCACATCCGGAGACCACCATGGCCTCACATTGGATAAAAAAAAACACAAGATACTAGCGCTTTAAAAGATACTGGTGTGTCCTTTTCAGTTCAGTCTGTATTGTTCATTAAAATAAATTCAAAACAGTTTTTATCAAAGCAAAATGTTTTTTTTTTTAAGTTATCTGAGAAAACAGTACTTGGAATTTGCTGAAAATCCAGAAAGGTTGCTTGCTGTCCTTAGAGGATAGGGGATGTATGTGCACAATCACCTGCGGCAGCTGCTTCTTTAGAGTGAAGTCATCTCATGAATAGGATTGGAGACCATGTATTCCAAGTCCATTAGAGAATTAGTGGCCCCAAGCAGAATTTGCAGTTGCCGACCTGTGCTGGTTACAGCCATGACCAGTGTATGGGATTGGGAGGCTGAAGATTCTAAGGTCACAAGAGTGCATACACCAATATGTCCCAATTCATTAGAAATTGGGACTCAATTAGAAAAAAAAACAGCAAATCATCATAGAAGTATGAGAAATAAAAATTATATTGACAAAAAAGGAATTTATATATAAGAAATAAAGAAAACAAGAACAACCCTAGAGATGCAAACTTTCTGTCTATTTCCTCACCCTAAAGATATTAGTATGTGTGGTCCCTCCAGAGCACAAAACAATAGCAGAATTTCTATCGCAATCAAAAAGAATCCAACATAAGACTCTCTTTAGTTAGTGATTAATCAGTTTTACCTGAATTAAAACCCTCCAAAAAGTGTTTATAGCTTTCTACTTCATTTAAACCAGGGGGGAGTTGTAGCGTTAATATATCTGATCCATCGCATTTCACACTGCAACAGAGTATTATTCCAAGCACCTCCTCTGGGGATGATATAAACCCAGTCTAGTACTGTGAAATTCACTTTGGCCATTCTGTACCTATGTCTTCTAGCCACGTCGGCCAAGAGGTAAATACAGATTGGCAATCTGCATGCTATGCATATGTTGCTTTTCCTAGTTCTTGTAAAGTCTTTCCTTTATAGAAAGCACAACATTGGCATTGCATCAAGTAGACTACCCCCTTGGTTCTACAATTCGCAAAATGTTTTGCAGCAAATAATTCACCATTGGGTAGAATTACTTGGCTCATCCTTTTTACAACTGGACAGTAAGAACATGATCGACGTGTGAAGGTTCCACGTGCTTTAAAGGGATTGTTTCTAGATTCCCCCTCATATTCACGTTGTATTAAAAGATCTCCTATGGCTCCAGCTTTTTTGTAGGTTATTTGGGGACCTTTAGTGACCAGATTTCCCAAAACAGGGTTCTCTGTGAGGATGGACCAATATTTTGTGAAAATGTTTCTAATTTTCTCATGTTCATTTGAGTATCGCAATATTAGCCGTGTATTATTGTCCTTCTCCACCTTTTTATTTTTTGATTTAAAGATGAAATCCTGTCTATTGCTATTCTTTACTCGGTTTAAGGCTTTTCTCAAAGATGACCTAGTATAGCCTCTCATAAGTAATCTTTTAGTGAGTTCATCTGCCTCCCTTTGAAAATCTTTGATGAATGGTACAGTTATATTTGATACGCAGGAACTGACTAAAGGGAATGGATTTCTTAAGTGGTTCAGGATGGAAGCTGCTGGCATTCAACAGGCTATTGCCGGTGTCTTGTAAAATAGGGTCCTCCATCAGATGCTGTCCTCTGCGTACTGCGCATGCGCAGTACACAGGAGCACAGATTCCGAAAATTGCCGAGGACGAACGGCGCCTGCGCCGTGAGTCCAGGTTCTATCCCCACTATCCAAGTGGACATAGAGTTAGAATAAAAAAGAGCCGAGCGCAGCGAGGCCGAGCCCGAAGCGTGGCGAGCGAAGCGTGGCGAGCGAAGCTCGCCCGCGAGGGGCCCTCTAAAATTCTAAACCCTATGTCCGCTTGGATAGTGGGGCTACCTCCTCCACTCACGGCACAGGCGCCGTTCAGCTTCGGAGATTTTCCGAAGCTTCGTCTGCTCCGTACTGCGCATGCGCAGTACGGAACGGACACATATCGATGGTCGGACTCAATTGGGCAGAACACCGGCAGTCTCCTTCCTAAAAAGATTACTTATCAATCCCCTGTTTCAATCCTTTACAATGCTGATATCAAGAAAGTCAACTCGGTTATTCTCATAAATCATTGTAAAAAAAAAAATTCAAATCATTGTGATTCATTCGGTAAAGACCCAGCTTCAGCTTGTCTTCTGGGCCATCCCAAATCAGGAATATATCGTCTAGGTATCTTTGCCACACAACGATGTGGCAAGTATACACAAACAACTGATCATCTGACAGAGTTTTTTTTTCCCACTTCCCCAGGTGCAAGTTTGCATATGAGGGGGCACAACATATCCCCATAACTACACCCTGTAGCTGGAGGTAGCCCCCAAAAAGAAAAATGTTGCGATACAGGATTAAATCTGATATTTGTAGAATGAATTGTTTAAGAACATGTCTAACGGCAGCAATTTATGCAGAATGCTTCCAGGAAGCGATTCCACATCCACAGTTACCAATATTGCTGATTCAGGAATGTCAAGATTTTCAAGTATTTGTTGCATGTGAATTGTGTCTTTCTTGTAGGAGGCTAGGCTAGTAACATGTGGTCTCAGATGGGCATAAATAATTTGACTGATGCCCTCTGATATACTACCATTCCCTGAAATAATTGGTCTCCCTGATGGATCATATATGTAGCGCCGGGCTCCCAATGAGCACGCGCTATTTGTTTTGTAAATTTAAATGTTTCTAAAACCACAGTTGGGTTTTGGGGTTAATTGTTCTAAATTATGGTCTCGGTGCCAGTTTGGCTGGAATGCACTGTGTTCTGCTTGACCATAGGTGTCGGTGTCACCTCTGGCAAGCATAAGAACGCTGTCTGGTTGGACGCATTGGGTGCCAATCTCTCTCGGAGCCAACCAGTGAGTGTGTCATATTGCTGGGCATTCTGGGAGGGGGTACTTAAGGTGCTGAGATCAGGTGTTGTGGGGTTCCGGTCCAGAGGATTTCTCCATCTTCTTGGTCCTAGTCCTCCTGACCAGCCCTCAGGGTCCCTCATGGCCTGGGGTGTGGATCCATCCATTTCCAAGTCTCTGGGCTGGCTAGCCCGAGGCACAGTAACTGGAAGGAGGATTCCAATGTGGTCCTGTGCCGTCTCATCTTTGGAGAGGCCCAGCAACTGAGAATGCAACCAGGGGAGGACTCTTCACAAGAGGGCCATGCAAGAGGCTGGCTGCTTGGTAAGAGCCTGGAAGCTAAGTTGATAGACACCAGGTGAATCCACACTCTTATGGTATCACCGGACTGGCTGCAAGATACTGGTACCATACGAGGGTTCTCTAATTTCAAATATCCTTAAGTTACAACCAAGTCTGTGGCAGAGACTTTTCATTTACAAGTTCTACAACCAAGTCTGTGGCAGAGACATTTCGGTTGCTAAATCTGCTGAGGGGATGGCTGTAATATCTAGTTGCGAATGACTATTCTCTGGATGCTATGGTGAGAGATTTATGCAGTTCCAAGAGTACCTGAACTTCCTACCCATACCCACTATCCTTTATTGAGAGACTGTGTTTTGTCTACTATTTAGCAAATATAAATCCCTAAAGTGGATCCAGGGTCAGTCTCTACAATTCTTTGGGCCATCTACCTCGGGGAAACCCCTAGATGCATACGAGGTCAAGAAGGTAACGTAAGCCCAAATTTAACCAGCAGCTCCTTCGAGTGCTACATATATATTTGTATGCACTTTCGGAAGCGCATAAAACGTTAGAGTACGAGGATACTTTATCCGAATAAACTCCCACATTTGTTTGGTAATTATTTCTTCACTAAGAGCTTCATCTGCTGAACACAGATTTTTTTTTACCTTCGTGCATACAATGCATGAAGGTAAAAAAAAACTTGAGCCTTCACAACTACTGTAAACTGTCCATAAGCATTCATTTGAATTTCCCAGTGATAATAAATAATGACCAAAACTTCCATCCAGTTCATGCATATAATCCACTGTGCTCCCCTCCACCAATGAAGATTTTGCAGTCACCAGGTTGCTTTTCCTGTCTTTTTCAAGAAAGGCAAATAGATTTAAATTGCTCCCCTGGACACAACCTCATAAGCCTGCATTTTTTTTTTTGGTAAGGAAATTCATAGTTAGGTCCATATATATTTGGACACAGGCACAATTTTCATACTTTTGGCTCTGTATACCACCAGAATCAAATTAAAACAAAATAATTCAAATGAATTTGAAATGCAGACTTTCAGCTTTAATTCAAGGGGTTGAACATAAATATCAAGTACAAGAGGAACTGCAGCCTTTTGTATACACATTATCCCAATTTTCAAGAGCTCAAATGTAACTGGACAAATGAATATAATCATAAATAGAATGTTTTTTTTTTTTATAGTTTGTTGAGAATCCTTTACTAGCAATGACTGCCTGAAGTCTAGAACCCATGGACATTACCAAAGACTGGGGTTCCTCCTTTCTGATGCTTTGCCAGGCTCTAATTGCAGCTGTCTTCAGTTGCTGTTTGTTTGTGGGCCTTTCTGCCTTTAGTTTTGCCTTCAGCAAGTGAAATGCATGCTCAATTGGGTTGAGGTCAGGTGATTGATTCAGCCATTGCTTAATATTCAACTTATTTTCCTTCAGAAGCTCCTGGGTTGCTTTTGCAGTGTGTTTTGGATCATTATCCATCTGTACTGTGAAGCACCTTCCAATCAACTTTGATGCATTTTGCTGAATCTGGATAGACAGTATATCTCTAAACACCACAGAATTCATCTGGCTGCTTCTGTCTTCTGTCACATAAACACCAATGACCCAATGCCACTGGAAGCTATCCATGCCCTTGCCATCACACTGCCTCCACCATGTTTTACAGATGACGTTGGTGGTAAGGGGATTGAGTTGCCAACCATTTCCAGGTTGACTGTGACAGTGCCAATCTATAATCCTTGTATTCCCATCCCCCCCAAGCTCCTTTGCCCTGAGTAACACCTCATATCTGATTCTTGTTTTTTTATGTGCCCAGATGAACTTCATGAACAATGAGCACAAAGTGAGAAACATTCTTTGCGGTATTTTGATTGGAAGTGTGCGTATCAAGTAAATGAGCCTGGGGAGGACAGCCATTTTAATGATGGCTGCTCGACCGAATCATGAAAAGGTTCCGGTATGCCAATGTTTTAGGTCTTTTTCAATATTTTTGAGTAGTGGTAGAAAGTTTAGGTCGTAAATTGATGAGATTCGAGGGGTCAATTTAATTCCCAGGTATTATAGAGATTTGGAGTCCCATTTGAAAGGAGAGTTTTCTATGGTAGAATTAAGAGTTTGGTCCAGCAGGGTCACATTTATAGCTTCTGACTTTGAGTAGTTTACTTTTTAAATTAGACATATAGCCATAGTGTTTAAACGCTCTTGTCAAACTAGGAAGAGTGATATGTGGTTTGGTTAACAAAAAAAGCAGGTCATCCGCATATGTGGCAACCTTGAACTCCCGGCCCGCCACCTTGAAACCGCGATCAAAGGCCTTCTCCGCATCCATGGACAGGAGAAGGCCCTCGGTGTTTGATCTGGCCGAGTGGATTAATAGCAGGGATTTGATGACATTGTCCTTGGCCTTACACCCCGGCATGAATCCCACTTGTTCAAGACCAATCAGTTTATTTAACCACTTTCAGACCGGACCATTTTGCTGGTAAATGACCAGAGGTCTTTTTACACTTTGGCACTGCGCTGCTTTAACTGGTAATTGCGCGGTCATGCAATGTTGTACCCAAACAAAATTTGCGTCCTTTTCTTCCCACAAATAGAGCTTTCTTTTGATGGTATTTGATTGCCTCTGCGATTTTTATTTTTTGCGATATAAACGTAAAAAGACCGCAAATTTTGAAAAAAAATGATATTTTCTACTTTTTGTTATTAGAAAAATCCAATAAACTCAATTTTAGTCATACATTTAGGCCAAAATGTATTCAGCCACATGTCTTTGGTAAAAAAAAAGTCAATAATTGTATATTTATTGGTTTGCGCAAAAGTTGTCACATCTACAAACTAAGGTACGTTTTCTGGAATTTACGCAGCTTTTAGTTTACGACTGTCTATCTCATTTCTTGAGGTGCTAAAATGACAGGGCAGTACAAAACCCCCCCAAATGACCCCATTTTGGAAAGTAGACCCCCTAAGGAAATTGATAAGAGGCATGTTGAGCCCATTGAATATTTTATTTTTTTGCCTCAAGCGATTGAATAATGACAAAAAAAAATTTTTTTTTTTTACACAAAGTTGTCACTAAATGATATATTGCTCACACATGCTATGGGCGTATGTGAAATGACACCCCAAAATAAATTCTGCTGCTTCTCCTGAGTACGGGGATACCACATATGTGGGACTTTTTGGGAGCCTAGCCGCGTACAGGGCCCCGAAAACCAAGCACCGCCTTCAGGCTTTCTAAGGGCGTAAATTTTTGATTTCACGCCTCACTACCTATTACAGTTTTGAAGGCCATAAAATGCCAAGATGGCACAAAACCCCCACAAATGACCCCATTTTAGAAAGTAGACACCCCAAGCTATTTGCTGAGAGGCATGTTGAGTCCATGGAATATTTTATATTTTGCCACAAGTTGCGGGAAAATTACAAACTTTTTTTTTTTTTTTTCACAAAGTTGTCACTAAATGATATATTGCTCACGCATGCCATGGGCATATGTGAAATGACACCCCAAAATAAATTCTGCTGCTTCTCCTGAGTACGGGGATACCACATATGTGGGACTTTTTGGGAGCCTAGCCGCGTACGGGGCCCCAAAAACCAAGCACCGCCTTCAGGCTTTCTAAGGGCGTTACAGTTTTGAAGGCCATAAAATGCCAAGATGGCACAAACCCCCCCCCCCAAATGACCCCATTTTAGAAAGTAGACACCCCTAAATTTAGGGGTACACTAGTGAGACTAGGTAATAAATGGCGGGTGCCCTGAAACTATAAAAAAATAACTAACCAACCAGCGTCACCTGTAACAGTTATATGGTGATCACTGGTGAAAGGGTTAACTAGGGGGCAATCAGGGGGCTTTATGCGGTAGTATATGGGGGTCCCTGGCGCTATAAAAAGCTGCGGCGAACCTAAATACCTACCTGCCTAACTAGCGTCACCTGTGACACTAATACAGCGATCAGAAAAACGATCGCTTATTAGGCTGGGTTCACACTGGAGCGATGCGGGAACGCCACGAATGCGCGGCGGGTTCCCGCATCGCATGCCTCCCGGCGGCAGTTCACACTGCCCTATGCGAACTGCTGGGAGTGTCAGTGAAATGTTAATGACACCCCCAGATCAGTTCGCATATCGCAGTGCGATCTGCAAACTTGGATCGCATGGTGTGAACACCCATGCGATCCGATTCTGCTGCGGACCAAAAAAAGGGTCCCGTGCGAGTTTGCGGCGGGTGCGGCGGGTGCGACACGAATTCAGCCATACTATCTGTATAGCTGAACTCGAATCGCACAGAGATCGGATGTGATTTGCACTGCAGTGCGGTGCGAATCACATCCGTTCTCATAAACCGCTGCAATGTGAACCCAGCCTTAGTGACACTGGCGACGGGGGGTGATCACGGGGTTAAACCTTTATTGGGGGGGTTAGGGGGGTACCTTAGAACTAAAGGGGGCTAACCCTAACTGCCCTAACAGTTATTAGTCACAAATGACACCTGCCGGGTGATCAGGGGGTTAAACCTTTATTAGGTAATAAATGGCGGGTGCCCTGAAACTATAAAAAAATAACTAACCAACCAGCGTCACCTGTAACAGTTATATGGTGATCACTGGTGAAAGGGTTAACTAGGGGGCAATCAGGGGGCTTTATGCGGTAGTATATGGGGGTCCCTAGCGCTATAAAAAGCTGCGGCGAACCTAAATACCTACCTACCTAACTAGCGTCACCTGTGACACTAATACGGCGATCAGAAAAATGATCGCTTATTAGGCTGGGTTCACACTGGAGCGATGCGGAAACGCCGCGAATCCGCGGCGGGTTCCCGCATCGCATGCCTCCCGGCGGCAGTTCACACTGCCCTATGCGAACTGCTGGGAGTGTCAGTGAAATGTTACTGACACCCCCAGATCAGTTCGCATATCGCAGTGCGATCTGCAAACTCGGATCGCATGGTGTGAACACCCATGCGATCCGATTCTGCTGCGGGCCAAAAAAAGGGTCCCGTGCGAATTTGCGGCGGGTGCGGCGGGTGTGGCGGGTGCGGCGGGTGCGGCGAATGGCTGAACTCGAATCGCACAGAGATCGGATGTGATTTGCACTGCAGTGCGGTGCGAATCACATTCGTTCTCATAAACCGCTGCAATGTGAACCCAGCCTTAGTGACACTGGCGACGGGGGGTGATCACGGGGTTAAACCTTTATTGGGGGGGTTAGGGGGGTACATTAGAACTAAAGGGGGCTAACCCTAACTGCCCTAACAGTTATTACAGTCACAAATGACACCAATGCAAAAAAAAAAAAAAAAAAAAAAAAAATGACATTGGTGTCACTGTGACTGGGGGGCAGGGGTAATTGGGGGGGTGATCGGGGGGTAAAGGGGGGGTGTGAGTGTGCCTGGCATGTTCTACTGTGTGTGGGATGTGTTGGTGCAACTCACTGATCCGCTCTCCTCCGTGTCGGAACGAAAAATACCGACACGGAGGAGAGAATACATCACTTCCTCTCCTGTGTTTACATTACAGGAGAGGAAGTGATGTCACCGGGGATTTCCATTCGTCGGGAGCGATCGCGAGGGGGTGGCCATGAATGAATGGCCGTCCCCTCGTCCGGGATCGCTCCCGAACGAAAACCGACCGCCGCAGGCACCGGGCGGGGGCCCGATCGGGCCCCCGACCCGCGGGAGGCAAAGCACGTACATGTACGTGCTTATGCCTGCCCGTGCCATTCTGCCGACGTACATCGGCGTGAGGCGGTCGGCAAGTGGTTAACCACCTCAATACAGTGAACTTACACCCCCTTCCTGACCAGACCAATTTTCAGCTTTCAGATTTTTTTTATTTTATTTTTTCAAAATTGTCTTATCAGGTTATTTCTCACACACAGCATATGCATACAACAAATTACACCCCAAAATACCTTCTGCTACTCTTCCCGAGTATGGCAATACCACACGTGTGAGACTTTTACACAGCCTGGCCACATACAGAGCACCAAAATTGAAGTGGCACCTTCAGGCGTTCTACGAGCAAAAATGACACATCTCATTTCACAACCACCTATTACATTTTTGAGGGCCCTGGAGTACCAGGACAATAGAATTGCCCACAAAATGAACCCATTTTGGAAAGCTAACACCCCAATGTATAATCTATGAGGCATAATGAGTATTTTGAATGGTTCATTTTTTTTTTTCCAGAAGTTTTTAGAAAATGTGGAAAAAAATGAAAACGCTTTTTTTTTTTTACACAAAGTTGTCAATTTATAAGATATTTCAAATATTGCAAATAGGCACTCGGGTACTCTGATAGCTTGGTGACAGGTACTTGGGTACTCTGATGGCCTGGTGGCAGGTTCTCTGATGACCTGGTGACTGGTATTCGGGTACTCTGAAGGGCGTTGATACGTAATCATATGGACTATGAAAGGTACTCAGATGAACACTGACAGGTACTCAGGTACTCATATGGATTGTGACAGGTACTCAGATGGACTGACAGGTACTCAGGTACTCAGATGAACTGTGACAGGTATTCAGATACTCAGATGGACTGTGACAGGTACTCGGGTACTCTGATGGGCTGTGACAGGTACTCGGGTACTCTGATGGGCTGTGACAGGTACTCGGGTACTCTGATGGGCTGCGACAGGTACTCGGGTACTCTGATGGGCTGCGACAGGTACTCGGGTACTCTGATGGGCTGTGACAGGTACTCGGGTACTCTGATGAGCTGTGACAGGTACTCAGGTACTCTGATGAGCTGTGACAGGTACTCGGATGGACTGTGACAGGTACTCTGATGGACTGTGCTCACGCACGCGCCGTGCACAGTAAGGGTGTAACCATCTGTGATCGGCCGTGGCTCATCACGGCCAATCACATGGTAAACAGCCATACCCAATGGCTGTTCACCCCCTCGGTGGTGAGCGGTGTCTCAGTGACACACCGCCACCGAAGGAACAAGGATGTGCACAATTGCGCACACTCCCTGTTTAAATGGGAGGCTGTCAAGAGCCGTGCCGCCTGACAGTCATTTGACAGCCGGCGGTCGGCAAGCAGTTAAATAGGGTTTTAATCTATCTGCAAGGATTTTTGGGAATATTTTTATGTCCAGGCTTAATAAAGAAATTGGCCGATAACTTGCACACTCCGAGGGATTCTTGTCTGGCTTTGGTATAACCATAATGAAGGCTGAGAGTAGATCTGGCGTTACCTCTTTGGGTTTTGATAGGGAGTTCAAGGCTGCCGCCAAAGGGTCTGTCACAAGATCAATAAAAGTTTTGTAGTAAATAGCTGTAAACCGTCAGGGTCCAGGCTTTTGCCTAATTTAAAAAGATTTGATAACATGTCTAATTTCAGAAGCATCTATTCGGTTTTCAAGGTTGCTGGCCTCTAAATTGCCTAAAGAGGGTAAACCGATCTTGTCTAGGAAGTCCTTAATAATTTGAGCCCTGTCACCTTCTATGTCTGGGTGTCTATGTTTTTGTTAAAGATTGTAGAGATTGGAGTCGTAAGTGTGGAAGTGTCCTGCGATAGCCTCCGTGGTGACATCTAGTGTGCCGTTTGTCTGTTTAATGCCTAAAATAGTGTTGCTGTAGGTCTGTTCCCTAAGGGCCCTGGCCATAGTGCTGCCTACTTTGTTACCCGATTCATAATAAATCTTTTTCCTGAAAATAGGAAACGTTTGGTTTTAGTTTCAAAAATTTTCTAATTTTTTTCCTAGAATCTAATAGTTCCTTGGCAGAGTCTACTGAAAGAGACTGTTTGTGAAGGGTTTCTAATTTGTTAATGCAGTCTGTCAGTTTCTAGATTTCCCTTTCACCTTGTCTTTTACGGAATGCTCCCATTTTTCAATATTTCCCCTCTTATTGTGCATTTGTGAGCCTCCCAAATAACTAGAGGGTCCATTTCAGGGGTGTTAAGTTTGAAGAAAGTTTTAATACTGTCTTTTAATTTAGGCAATAATGATAGATCTGAGATTATGGAGGAGTTAAGTCTCCAGGTCTGGGATTTAGGAGGTGACTTCATGTCATGTCTAAAGCTAGTGCGATCGGCGCATGGCCTGATATTGAGTGTAGGCCTATGCGCATGTCTGTCAGTTTGGTTAGGTCATTTTGTGAAATGAAAAGGTAATCCAAGCGGATATATTTTGCGGGATTGAATAAAATGTAAAATCTCTACCGTCTGGGTTATGAAATCTCCACGAGTCGACCAGCTGTAGGGAATGCATAAGTAGTTTGATTTGTTTGAGTGTTCTGTATCTGATGCTAGTTTTACCTGTGGAGGTGTCCATTAGTGGGTTTAAAGGGATGTTGAAATCCCCTCCCATAATCAAGCATCCTGTTGTGAACCCCTGTAGCTGATGAACTAGATGTTTGCAAAATGTCAAGTGTGCCTTATTCGGAAAATATACATTTTAGGATGGGCATTCCCCCATATTTCCCTTTTAGAAATATGTACCTTCCTTCTGTATTTGCCAATTGCTCTGTCAGCTCAAAGGGTGCATTCTTGCTTATTGGAATTGAAACCCCCTTTAGATTTTGCAAGGTTGTTGGTGGCATGAAAAGCCCTGGTGAAGATTGAGTCATGAGTCTAGGTACATGGTGAGTTTTGAAATGCGTCTCCTGCAATAGCACAAAGTGCGGCTTACCTTTTTTGATTTCTGAGCAACGTGGTGTGCTTTTCTGGGATATTCATCCCCCTCACATTTTGCGAGATCACTGTAGGGTTGCAGCCCAAGGAGGCGTAGGCCATGATGCAGACTCAAGAGAGGTAATGTCCTTGTGCACTCTATAGAATCAAAAGGAGAGAGAAGCACAAAAGAAAAAAAGGAAAAGCAGAAAAATTAATGCTTCGGTTAGGGAACTGTGTAAGAGTAGTTAGACGGTTGACCCAAAGTCCCTAGAAGGAAAAGGAGAGATAAGTAACTTAAGGAGAGTGTAGGTCTATCTCTAGATAGGGCCCTAAAATTGTAGTGTCTCTGGCAGGACCCAGAACACTTTGTGGGGAGAGAGGGAGACGGCTACTCGGTGAGTGGACAGATATGTCCGAAGTTCAACTCAAAATAGTAGAGTATGCAACTAGCCAAACACGTCTCAAATGGCACACGACCTAAATAAGTAAATCATATGAAAAATTAACATTAACAATAATCAACTCTATCTCTGAGACCCTGCGCCCCACAGCCGTGGGCCGCAAGCTCCCAGATTCCACTATGTTATTGAACAAATTTATTGGTGATACCAACTTAGCCCCCAGTGTGGTCATCGCCTTCAAAGCATCAGGACAACTAAGAGTCCCTCCTCCCACTACAGTCTCAGTAGCACGTCTTTCTAACATGGTACAAGTTAAGCTGCTTTTTGTCTAAAGCCAAAAATTGTAGACAAGTTCAAACTGATATGCCCATCTTGGTGATGTAACAGTGTCCGGCAGGTGGTGCTCAGTCCCTGATCCGAGAGGTACAACCAATGCGATGATGAAGGATGAAAAAGACCATCCCCTCTGAAAGGTTGGCGGAGGAGAGGCGATGTCATGTGAGGAAAAAAAAAAGGCAAGGTCCATGGGGGGGGGAAAAAACAATGCTAAATTAGAGGAGAGAACCGGAGTAAAAATAAATAAGAACAATTAAAGAAAGCGTTGGTAGCAGATACATCTTGCATCTACATGGCTATCTGTGCCCTGAGGGGGATTTCAATACACAGTAGTGTCCTGAGAGGACTGCTTGATCCTTAAGCCGCGTACACACGGGCGGACTGTATGGCCTACTTAGTCCGTCATACAATCCGACGGACAGTCCGTCATACTTTCGAATGAACGGACTTGACCACACACACCACTTTTTGAGCGGACTAATACGGCGTACTAAGTCCGCCATACTATCCGCCCTACTTTTGAAATGAACGGACTCGCCCACACACGCGGAGGAAAGTCCGCTCATTTCTAGCGCGTCTCCAGGTAGGCGGGGCCCGCGAAGGAGACGTCGCTGACCCCGCCGCCTGGTATGGACTTAAAGGGGAACCCCAACGCCGAAAAAAATCAGCGTGGGGGTCCCCCCCAAGTCCACAACAGACCCTTGTCCGAGCACGCTACCCGGCCGGCCAGGAAAGGGGGGCGAGCGAGCACCCCCCTCCTAAACCGTACCAGGCCGCGTGCCATCAACATGGGGGGGTGCCTTGGGGACGGGGGGGCGCGCGGCCCCCCCACCCCAAAGCACCTTGTCCCCATGTTGATGAGGACAAGGGCCTCTTCCCGACAACCCTGGCCGTTGGTTGTCGGGGTCTGCGGGCAGGGGGCTTATCGGAATCCGGGAGCCCCCTTTAATAAGGGGGCCCCCGGATACCGGCCCCCCACCCTATGTGAATGAGTATGGGGTACAATGTACCCCTACCCATTCACCTGTAAAATAAAAGTACAAAAAAAAACACAACACACGAGATAAAATACTTTATTGCACAGCTCCGGGGGTCTTCCGTCTTCGGGGGTCTTCTCGCCGGACTCCTCCGCTATCTTCTTGTAGCTCTTTTGCTAGCGGAGTAGTCCGGCTTTCTTCCTCGCCGCCGGCCTCTTCTCCCGACTTCGGGGGTCTTGTCCCCCTCTTCGGTTCTTCTGCCGGGCCACCGCGCCTTCTTATAGCTCTTTTACAGGCGGTGGCCCGGTCTTCTGTCACCGCGGCAGCCGCCTTCCGTTCTTCTTCTTCTTCTTCTTCTTCTTCTTCTTCTTCTTCTTCTTCTTCTCCAGGAGATGTTGCCTCGACGATCTCTCCGGCCGGAATACCAGGGACGCACTGCGCGGCCACTTATATAGGGACAAGGGGCGGTGTCACATGGGTTGGTCACATGGGTTGATGTCACATGGGGACTATGACATCGTAAGGGGGCGGGGTCACCATGTGACACCAACCCATGTGACATAAAGCCATGTGACACCGCCCCTTGTCCCTATATAAGTGGCCGCGCAGTGCGTCCCTGGCATTCCGGCCGGAGAGATCGTCGAGGCAACATCTCCTGGAGAAGAAGAAGAAGAAGAAGAAGAAGAAGAAGAAGAAGAAGAAGAACGGAAGGCGGCGGCGACAGAAGACCGGGCCACCGCCTGTAAAAGAGCTATAAGAAGGCGCGGTGGCCCGGCAGAAGAACCGAAGAGGGGGACAAGACCCCCGAAGTCGGGAGAAGAGGCCGGCGGCTAGCAAAAGAGCTACAAGAAGATAGCGGAGGAGTCCGGCGAGAAGACCCCCGAAGACGGAAGACCCCCGGAGCTGTGCAATAAAGTATTTTATCTCGTGTGTTGTGTTTTTTTTTGTACTTTTATTTTACAGGTGAATGGGTAGGGGTACATTGTACCTCATACTCATTCACATAGGGTGGGGGGCCGGTATCCGGGGGCCCCCTTATTAAAGGGGGCTCCTGGATTCCGATAAGCCCCCCGCCCGCAGACCCCGACAACCAACGGCCAGGGTTGTCGGGAAGAGGCCCTTGTCCTCATCAACATGGGGACAAGTTGCTTTGGGTGGGGGGGGCGCGCGGCCCTCCCTTCCCCAAGGCACCCCCCCATGTTGAGGGCACGCGGCCTGGTACGGCTCAGGAGGGGGGGGCGCTCGCTCGCCCCCCTTTCCTGGCCGGCCGGGTAGCGTGCTCGGACAAGGGTCTGTTGTGGACTTGGGGGGACCCCCACGCCGATTTTTTTTCGGCGTTGGGGTTCCCCTTTAAGTCCATACCAGGCGGCGGGGCCAGCGACGTCTCCTTCGCGGGCCCCGCCTACCTGGATACCCGCTCGAAATGAGCGGACTTTTCTCCGAGCGGGAAAAGTCCGCTCATTTCAAAAGTACGGTGGACTGGCATACACACGGCCGGATTGTCCGCCGAAATGCGAGTACGACGGACAGTATTTTGAAAAATCCAAAATACTTAGTACGCCGGACTGCACGCTGAAAAAGTCCGCTGAAGCCCACACACGAGCGAACTGTCCGCTGAAATGTGTTTCGGCGGACTAAGTAGGCCATACAGTCCGCCCGTGTGTACGCAGCATTAGTCTTCTGCTTGGTCCCATTCAGATGCATATCTCGGGTTTGGGGTGCCGATTTTAGATCCTCCCGACTTTCCATGTTTTGGTTTTTTAGTAGATCTCTTCTCGGTTGTAGAGAACGGGGAGCTTGTCGGCCTCCTGTCAAGGGGTGGTAGAGCAAAATCCACATACCAGTCAGGTAACTCCACTATGTCCAGGCCCAGACCAGAGCAAAATCAGACAAGTCTACTGGTGTGCGCAAAACATGTTGATGCCCGTTAGCCGAGACAATGAGCGCAAAGGGGAAACACCAAGTGTATTTTAATTCCCTGTCTCTCAGCTTCTCGAGTAAGGGACATAAGGCCCTGCGATTCCTTAGAGTTATCGGCGACAGGTCTTGGAATAACATACTCTCACCATTGAAAATTATCCTGTCATTTCTTCTTGCTCTGCGCATTATGTTCTCTTTTAGTTGAACATTTTGGAGACGGCATATCACATCTCTGGGCAATGTTGTATCTGAACCCCTTGGTCTGAGAGCCCTGTGTGCTCGCACAAACTCTATCTCCATGTCCTCCTGTCTGTCAAGGAGACTGTTGAACACTTTTTGGAGGGCAGGGGCTATTTGGTCTGTATCAACTGATTCAGGTATACCTCTCACCCTGATATTGTTCCTCCTGCCTCTATTATTGAGGTCTTCCAGATGCCTGTTCTTTTCAGTGAAAGTTTGTGCATGAGAGACTGCAACCTTGTCCAGCCTGTGGAGTGCCTTGTCCCTCTATCTTCCTGCATGTTCGGTTGCTTACAGTTTTTCAGTTAAAACCACAAGGTTCATTTTCAGGTCGGTGATAGCAGCCAAAAACGTGGACTTAATGTCTGCTGTGAAGCAGGACATATCTGCGTAGGTTAGGGGTTTGCTCGCTTTAGATTTTCCCCTACCTGAGGCTAACGCGGCTGAGTCCGAGTCTCTGCTGTGCTCCTCCTCGTGGTGCTGTGTCGGCGCCATCTTAGGACCGGCCGTCTTGTTTCTTGCCGGGAGTCTCTGTTTAAACAGATCCGTGATGTTTCTCACAGCGGCAGATGAGTGTCCACGGTGGGGACAGGACAGTGGAGCAGTGTGTAGTTTTCTGCCCAACATTAAAGGGGTTCTGCACTCAAAATACAACATTTGCCCATTCTGTTGCCTATAGTTAATATATCTCATAATGCCACCTGTTTTTTTTTTTGATTCACCTACCTTTTGTAATCTTCAGTACTTTATTTCAAACCCCTGCGGCGATGGGCGGTCTCTTGCGGGGATCAGCGTAATTTCCTGTTGAAGCCCGCACTGTCTCCTGTGATCTCGTTCGTGTAATCCCAGGAGACATTGCGGCTAATGCACCCGACATCTCGCGAGATTTCGGGTGCTACAGCCGACATCTCGCGAGATTTCGGGTGCTACAGCCAACATCTCGCGTGATTTTGGTAATTACAGCCGAGATCTCGCGAGATCTCGGCTGTAATTACCAAAATCACGCGAGATGTTGGCTGTAGCACCCGAAATCTCGCGAGATGTCGGCTGTAGCACCCGAAATCTCGCGAGATGTCGGGTGCATTAGCCGCAATGTCTCCTGGGATTACACGAACGAGATCACAGGAGACAGTGCGGGCTTCAACAGGAAATTACGCTGATCCCCGCAAGAGACCGCCCATCGCCGCAAGAGACCGCCCATCGCCGCAGGGGTTTGAAATAAAGTACTGAAGATTACAAAAGGTAGGTGAATCAAAAAAAAAAAACAGGTGGCATTATGAGATATATTAACTATAGGCAACAGAATGGGCAAATGTTGTATTTTGAGTGCAGAACCCCTTTAAGGCTTAGTGGAAGGGTTTCAGGCATTCAGGCTGTGTGTCCGTCAGAGCTCCTCTAAAGTGCTGCCATCTGAGCCCCGTGCCAAGTCTAATCGAAAGTGACGCTGTGTGGACTTGAAACTGGAAATTGCGTTAAAGCATTTCGCCCTCCCAAAGGGCATCATCAATGACCTAATTTCCGGTTAGAAGAGCCATCCTTATATACAACAAAATAGAAACCTCCCCCTTAGGCGGCCAATCAAATACTGCATGGCTGCCATTTTGCTGGTTGGACAAAAATGTCTCCTCGACCATAGTTTGATTCCCATAAGGGAGTCCATTATATTAGTTTGCTATCCATTCCTCACTAAAACCTAAAAAATACAATGTTTTAAAATAAATGGATGATCTAAGGAAATTATAAAAACTGAGAAAAAAATTCATGAATGAAAATGATGAAAAATTAAAAATAATAATTCATGAATGAAAAAATATTAAAAAAAAAAAAAAAAAAAAAAGAAATTAAAAAAATTGGAAAAAAACTGACAGAAAACAATTGAGGTCAAGTTCAATATTTAACCCCAATGGACTCATCGTTCTAAGGCTTTTGGGAATTGCACTCAACCATCTAGGATGGTGACAACTTCCCAATGGGATGTAGCCATTTCTGTCCACTTACTTAAAATGGGTTTTAGTAAACAATTGATGATTCTCCTTAAATATTACGAGATCCAAAATATTAACATATTGTCAGTCAAATGTTGCTGTGAAGGAAATGCTGTATCTATTATTCCCAATTTCAGTCAGAAATTGCAGAAAAGAATCCTGTGTGCCTGCCCAAATAATTATAATGTCATCTATTATAACATTTATAGAATTTTAATTGAGGTGAAGTGTTGTTTAAAATGGCTTCTTTCTCCCAGTGGCTCATGAACAAATTAGCCACTGAGAGGCATACTTAGCCCCCATGGCCACGCCTTTCTTTTGTCTAAAGTACTGTTTATCATGCCAAAAGAAGTTGTGGCTCATGGCCAAATCCAAAGCCTGAACCAAAAAATTGTTTTGTTTCTTGTTATTGGTAATGTTGAGGGCCCAAATGACTGCTTCGATTGCATGTTGCTGTTTGATGTTGGTGTATAGGGAATCGGCATCAATACTTGCCAATAGATGTTTCTCATTCACCTTAACTACCTGCAGTAATTCCATGATTCCTGCTGTCTCTAAGATAAACGGGACATTTCTGTGCCAAAGGTTGCAAGAACCGATCCAAGTACTCCCCCATTCTGGCAAATAGAGAGTCAACCCCACTCACAATACCTTCATCCTGTGCCTTTTTGACCAATCGTTTCAGCTTAGCCTTATACTTGATTGTTGGGTTACCTTTTAATTTTTCATATGTTTCCACATCATCCACTAATCTATTTAGCTCCTCTAGATAATCTGATTTATTGAGGATGACCAACCCACCTCCTTTGTCACCCCCTCTGATAACAATCTGTTTGTTTTTTTCCAAACATTTTAGACCTCGTTCTATCTCCTTTTATATGTCTACTTGGTTTTGTTTGTAAATTCTCTAGATCTTGTTCCACTAGGGTTTTGAAGACTTCCAGGAAGTGATTATTCGTATTTTTGGGAATGAAGACCGAATTATTCCTCAAATTGGTATGGTCATAGTAGGGTTCCTGATCTACCTGAGTACTATATCCGTTAAAATGTTTTTTAATATTTAATTTCCTCATGAATTTTTGAAAATCAATAAAAACAACAAATTTGTGAAGGTTTCTATCTGGAGCATACTTCCAAAACTTTTAGTTCATCCACTGTTGCATTAGGTCTCTCACTTTCTTTTTCCTTTGTCCTCCTGGTATCCTCTGGGTTTTCATTTCTTTGTTCCTCTCCATATGGTCTGGGTGTGTCATGGGATACCAGGGTCTCCACTCCCCTCCTCCATTCTCCTGGGTTGAATTATATTTAACCATCAGCCCCGGCTGCTCAATGACCAGGCCATTTTTTGCGATAAGACACTGTCGCTTTAACTGACAATTGTGCATTCGTGCAAGGTTGTACCCAAACAAAATGTATGTCTTTTTTTCCCCCCACAAATAGAGTTTTCATGAGAGTAAAATGTAATTTCATCAAGAAAGATGACTATGATATATAGTCCAAAATTTGACTTGATAGATTTGAGGGAAAAGGCTACTGCTCCAAGGATCTAGCTAAAACTAAATTAGGTGGGTAGGTGAAATGAAGATAGAGGATTTGTTTAAAAAGAGAGAGGCCAATAAAAGGGACTTTGGAGTTTTTAATCATGGTTTCACATGCCAACATAAACAGATAAAAAATATCCACAAACATTTGAAAGATGCAGATCTAAATAAAATTCTACCAGAAAAACCACAGTTCATCTACACTAAGCCTCCCTCTTTATGTTAAAATTAGCACCCAATGTGATAGACCCACCCAAGGAAATTTGGAGTAAGACTTCAGAAAACGTTAACAGAATTAGGAATGTTACAAGCACCACAGTCTGTCTAACCACTTTAGACTCCACCAGTGGAGGGATCCAATTGGTTGGACATTCTGTAGTATAGACAAAATTGAGGGTCATTGGAGAGGAGGTAACCTCAAGAGGGCCATCTCTCAAAATGAGACCTAGTGGATTAATTATCTTGGAAAAATTTGTCCATTGTGGTTAAATATCGAACTTGACCTCAATTGTTTTCTGTCAAATTGGTAATTTGTGGTTGCAATGGATTTTTCCTTGTCATTTATATCCAATTTGTTAATTTTTAACTATTTTATCATTTTATTTTAAGTTTATTTTTATCTTGATTTCTCTTCAGTTTTATTTTTTATTTTTAATTTCTTATATTTTTAAATTTTTTCATTCATTCATTAATTTTTTTATTTTTATCAGTTTTTTTATTATTTTCTTAGGTCATCCATTACTTTTAAAACATTATTTTGTAGGTTATTTTATCATTTTACATGTGTTGAATCAATTTTTAACATAACTGTATTTTTAATAAAACTATAATAAGTTCATGGTGTTTTCATGTGATGAAATATTTCATTTGGAGTGAAGTCTTTTGGATCAATTATTATAACCTTCGGAAACCGGCTTCATTAGGTGAGGAATGGATATCAAATTAATATAATGGTTGCCAGTTTCCCTTATGGGAATCAAACTATGGTCGAGGAGACATTTTTGTCCAGCTAGCAAAATGGCCATCGTGCGGTATTTGATTGGCCGACTAGGGGGGAGGGGACAATTTTCTTGTATATAAGGATGACTCTTCTAACCAGAAATGAGGTCCTTGATGACGCCCTGTGGGAGAGAAAAATGCAATGATGCAATTTCCGGTTTCAAGTCCATTCAATGTCACTTCCGGTATTCGGTGCAAAGCACGCTAGCAGCAGCACTTCCCATTGCAATCCTTTACCTAAGCCCATGCTTGTTTTAACCTACATTTTGTAAGTACCTTATTTATCTGCGCAATAAATACCTTTACCAAGCAGTACTTCACTATAGTCCCCTTCCTTTGTCATTTTGGGCACTATGATCAACGCTTGATTGTCATGAGCACTGGAGATCTTCCTGGAATCCTGATGCCGGGATGCTGGAAAAGCATTTGATAGGGTGGGGTGGGAGTTTATGGTTGGAGTTTAGAGCGAGATGAGTCTGAGAGAACGAATGATGGGGTGGGTGACGGCATTGTGTGCAGATCATAGAGCAATGTTTAAGGCTAATGGTAGATTATCAGATTACCTTTAGATACAGAATGGGACTAGGCAGGGATGCCCATTGTCCCCATTGTTGTTTGCTATGGTGCTGGAGCCATTTCTATGAACGATCAGGGAAAATAGTAGGATTAAGGAGATTTGTATTGGATCAACGGAACATAAGATCTTAGCTTCATAGGCTCTTACTGATATAGCTTGGTTTACTCATTCTGAGTGTGCATACATGTCATTACTTTGCCCAAACCAAGTAGGAATTGTGGGGAAACACACTGATGTTAGGGTTAATGCTATTTCAGTAGAGACACTAGACATGTGCATTTGTTTTCGTCCAAATTTTGGGTATTTTCGTTATCATTTTAACAAACGATAACGAACATGCAGAATCCGAAACCCGAAAGATCCGACATAAACAAATGCTTTATTTTTGTTGTTATTGCGAAAACAGTTCGCTATAGATAGGAGATTTGACATGGCGCTGACAATAGCATTCTGTGTCCATTGAACTCATGGTTAAATGTGCCTAACCTTAGCTCTATTAGTCCAAGATAATTCTACATAGAGAAAAAATATTCGACATAGAGAGAAAAGATTCAACATTATAGAGACAATAGCAAAAAAGGTTGAATGTGCCTAACCTAACTCTATTAGTCCAAGATGATTCGACATGAAGATTCAACAAAGCAGTCGCCGCAAGTGGACATTTATGGTCATAGGCTATAGAAGAATTCTAATGTTGGTTGACTAATAATAATAATAATAATAATAATTAATAAATAATAAATAGCTTGTAGGCAGAACATTCGACCGGAAATGTACAATTGCGGTCGTACAGTTTAGCTACTCCGTCAAATCTTCTTAGAACAGACCCCATAAGCCTTCAATGACAGATTCAAATGCATTTTTTAATTAAACAAAATAAATAAAAACTAATTTCAGGAGTCACAAAATTTTATTTTTTGGACGAAAACAAAATTCTGCAACAAAATATTTTAGTGTGCACATGTCTAATGCCACGTACACACGATCAGACTATCCGGTGGACTTGGTGTATGTGGGCTCCGGCGGACTTTTTTTTCCCCCAAAAGTCCGGTGGAAAGTAGTAGAAAGTAGTATTGACTCAAAAATTGTCCGCCGGACTGCGAGTCCGGCGGACAATCTGCCCGTCTGTGTGCTAGTCCGCTGTACTTTTGAAATAAATGGACTTTCCCGCACACGGAGGAAAGTCCGTTCATTTCGAATGCGGCTCCAGGTAGCCGGGACTAGTGAAGGAGGTCAATGTCGCCACTTTCGGCGGCGAGATTGACACGTCACTGGCCCCATTACCTGGTATGGACTTAAAGGGGAAGCTCTACGCCGAAAAAAAAGCATGGGGGGGTCCCCCCAAGGTCCATATAAGACCCTTATCCGAGCATGCAACCCGGCCGCTCAGGAAAGGGGGTGGGGACGAGCGAGCACCCCCCTCCTGAGCCGTGCCAGGCTGCGTGCCCTCAACATGGGGGGGTGCTTTGGAGAAGGGGGGCCCTGTGACCCCCCCCCACCCCAAAGCACCTTGCCCCCATGTTGATGAGGACAAGGGCCTCTTCCCGACAACCCTGGCCGTTGGTTGTCGGGGTCTGCAGGCGGGGGGCTTATCAGAATCCGGGAGCCCCCTTTAATAAGGGGACCCCCAGATACCGGCCCCCCATCCTATGTGAATGAGTATGGGGTACAATGTACCCCTACCCAAAAAAAATTAAGAAAAAAACACCACACAAGGGTTTAAAATAATTTATTGCACAGCTTCGGGAGTCTTCTTCTGTCTTGGGGATCCTTCTCGCCGGACTCCCCCGTTATCTTCTGCTAGCTCTTTTACTAGCAGAGGAGCCCGGCTTTCTTCTTCCGACTTCGGGGGTCTTGTCCCCCTTTTTGGTTCTTCTTGCCGGGCCTCCGCTTTCTTCCTTTAGATCTTTTACTTGCGGTGGCCGGTCTTCTGTCGCCGCCGCCTCTTCTTCCGACTTCGGGGGTCTTGTCCCCCTCTTCGGTTCTTCTTGCCAGGCCTCCATCCTTTCTTCCAGCTCTTTTACTAGTGGTGGCCAGGTCTTCTGCCGCTGTCGTCGCCCCCACCTTCTCTTCTTCCTTGAGATGCTGACTCGACGCTCTCCCTGCCTGCAATGACAGGGATGTGTTGATTCCGATAAGCCCCCCGCCCGCAGGCCAGGGTTGTCAGGAAGGCCCTTGTCATCAACATGGGGACAAGGTGCTTTGGGGTGGGGGGGCCGCAGGGTCTTATATGGACCTGGGGGGGACCCCCATGCCGTTTTTAAGGCGTAGGGCTTGCCCTTTAAGTCCATACCAGGTGACGGGGCCAGTGACACGTCAACCCCTTTTTTTTCACTCGCGGACAGGGTTTTCTCTGACATTGTGAACGAAGGGAGGATTCCAGCAGAGGAGCACCAGGATCCGGAGTACACTTCTATTACACGCTTGTACCCCAGCAGGGGTGAAGCGCTCTGGTGAGTGAAAGCACAAGAGGGGAGCACAATCACTAGCACTTTTTACCCTATGAACTGTCACTATTTGGATGAAGCACTTGTCACTTTTTGGAATTTCATATGGACATATTTTGGGCATAGTTCATATCTTTATTTATGAATTTTTAATTATGGATTGGATACTGTGGCATTATATGGTTTTATCATTGTCAGTTTTATAGCGGATTGTATTAGTTATAAGCTGATATCAACATTAGCACCAGTTTATGCCTTTTCTGGTAGCACTAGTCACAGTACAGCAAATTTTGTCTTTTATTTTTGGTAACATGCAATGTTTTACTTTATTATAAATGACAGCTGATAGCTATTAATTCATGTTTGAATAGCTGCACCCTCGAGAAATGCCAGCTGTGACCCCAGAAGTGATTTAATGCACACCGCTCCCGAGGTCACTAGTCGCAAGGGGGATTGAAGAATGATTTCATAATAGAGATGGTGAGCTGCATTGATGGGGAGATGGGCACAGAACAGGCTGAATTGAAGCTGCCGATGGGCACAGATCAGGCTGCATTGACTCTCACTGACCATTATTTTGCTTCAAAGTGGTTTATTTTAAAAAAAAGTAGTTTTTTTCCTGAAACTTCCCTCTTAAATTGGTGTGTGTTACACACCGATAAATACGGTGTGTGTGTGTGTGTGTGTGTGTGTATATCTATATATAATACATTTTAGTATATATGTGTGAGCTATAAAGGTTGGTGCAGTGAAGCCATACCTGTAGTAGCACACACATGTAAACGGTATTCCAACCACACATGCAAGGTATCGCTGTGAATGTTACAGCGAGAGCAATAATCTAGTGCTAGATCTCCTCTGTAGATATAAACAGGTAACATGTAAAGGCATTTAAACCGTCACCTGTGGAGATTTTTAAGTAACGTAGTTTGTCACCATTCCACTAGTGTGCGCAATTTTAAAGTGTTACATATCTATTTACTCTGTGTACCATCATCTTTCACATTATACAAAAAAATTTGAATAACTTTTGTGTTTTATTTCTTTTTAATATACAAAAGAGTCACCCGGGGACTTTAAATGAGATGCGTATGGTTAGCCAATGAAAATATACTGTACATAAATAGATTTATTGCAACTTGTCGTGCATATGGAGCACAGCAGCAATAGTGAGCAGGCCAATAAGGTGTACATACAGTGTGAAAAGGAAACAATCCACATACAAATGTAAATTATTTGCATATAAAAACAGTATACAAACATCCAAATTTATGTACAAGCATCAGTAGTACCGATGTTTCAGGTACTACTAATGCTTATACATAATTTTGTATGTGGATTGTTTCCTTTTCACACTGTATGTACTTTATCAGCCTGCTCACTACTGCTGCTGTGTTCCATATGCACAACAAGTTGCAATAAATCCATTTTTGTATATAATCATGGTATTTTCATTGGTCAACCATACTCATTCAAAGTCCCAGGGTGACTCTTTTGTATATATGTATCTCATTGGTAATGGAGGTGATGTTGGGGTGACACCAGACCTTTCAATTTGTCCCTTTATTTCTGTTTAAATACATTAAAGTGTATTTTTTTCCCAAAAATTGGCGTTTGCAAAACCGATGTGCAAATACAGTGTGACATAAAAAATTGCAACAATAGACATTTTATTAAGGCTAGCATTTACTGCACCCCACATTGCTTTTACATATCATTTTTATCGTTTGTGATCACTTTTATTGTGTCATTGCTTATATATGACATATTTCAATAAACCTGGTTTGACCTGCACCTGGAGTCCTCTTTCACCTTTTTTTGTCCAATTTTATCTCATCTATGAGGAGCTGTTTGTGGCAACACCATCTTGTTTTTGAAAGTGTTTGTGGAGCCTTGGGACCGATGGACGGGGATCCCACACCAGATTGAATCGACTATCTCCTGGGTACAGCACCAGCTTCAGACCCCATAGGATCCTGAGCCTTTCTGACTCATTGTCTTACAACATGTGTGTCCACCCCAGTTGGTAAGAGTATTTATATACTTACATTTGAAGTACTGCTGAGAGTGACTACAGACAAGTTGTTTTCCTGTCCCCATTGGTTTGGTGTCACCCCAACAAGAAGAGTCCTTTCCCACTTTCACACTTGTGTGGACTGTTATCCTGTGTTGATTTATGCACTTAATGTGTCCCAACACTCGTATTGTTCATACACAATTTTGTTTTTGTTACATCGAGATAGATGTATGATTTCACTTTGCTGTACACATTAGTGCTACACTTTTATCTATAATAGCCATTTTATTCACTAAGGTCTAAAGGCTAAAAAAAATATATATATAATGTTTGGGGGTTAAAAGTAATTTTCTATCAAAAATTACTGATTGAAACTTGTAAACAGAAAGTGCCAGAAAAAGCCTGGTCTCCAAGTAAACTATTTTTTTTCATTTGTACCTAGTGAATAGGTAAAAGTGTACATTGAATATCTCCTAAACTTGCAGTGTTTAGGAGGGAGATATTCACACTGGATGCAGCCGGTGATATCACCAGCGAATGCATTCTGAAGGTCCGGCATACCATGCAGCTGGAGCCCGCCAACCCGGAAGGAAGACAGGGTGAAGATGGAAGCGTGGTAACAGAGCGCTGCTGGAGGGCTTTGTTTTAAGGTATTTTATAAGGTGCTAGTGTACGAGCACGTTATGCCTTTGCCGTACAAGGTTTTTTTTTTAATGCTGCAGTTTACTACCGCTTTAACAGACCTGTATTATTAGTTAGAGTGGCTTTTACAGTTTTTGAAGTAACTGTATTATGGAAATCATTCACATTTACATTCATAAGATACAATCATGCATTCAAAAGTGTTGCATTATGATTCAATTGATACTTTTACATTACGTAGCTGCTAGTTATTGCAGCTCCCTGTTGGGAATATTTGATATATTTACTACATTATTTATTACAATCAAGCTAAGAATAGAATACACATTAAAAACACTTATATACTGTACACACACAAGAAAGGTTGCTTTCGGCTGTGGCTTTTATTTCTCCTAATGCTGTACGTATGGCTATCAATCTGTTAATACTTGGTTTGCTTCTGTGGCAATAAGGGCACTTTTACACTGGGGAGGGTGTGGCGCTCTTTCTGCTGCTAGCAGGGCACTTTTAACCCCCCGCTAATGGCTGAAAAGGGTTAAAAGCTCTGGCAAAGCGCGGCTGCCGGCGCTTTGGCGGCACTGCCCATTGATTTCAATGGGCTGGGGCGCTGTAGGAGCAGTGTATACACCACTCCTACAGCACCTTAAAGATGCTGCTTGCAGGAATTTTTTGAATATCCTGCCAGCGCACTGCTCCAGGCTTTCACACTGGAGTGAGAGGAGAGGCGCTTTACAGGTGGTTTGCAGGCTCTATTTTTAGTGCTATAAAGCACCTCAGTGTGAAAGTAGCCTAAGGGATCGGTGTCTGTTCCCTTCTACTTAGACCCCTTTCGCACTGGGAGCCGCAGCCGTGCTAGTGGTAAAGCGCCACTCGTTTTAGTGGCGCTTTAACGCTGTTTTTGCAGTGCTTTTTAGATGCTAGTGGGGCACTTTGAACCCCAAAGAAGGGGTTAAAAATTCCCATGTTGCGGCGATTTCGAACCGCTTTTCAGGTGCTTCAGAAGCGCTGCCTATTCATACCAATGGGCAGGGCTTTTTGGGAGTGCTAAATACAGTGCTCCCAAACCTCCCCAAAGATGCTGCTTGCTGGATTTTCGGAAAGTCCGGCAAGCGCACCTCCTCAGTGTGAAAAGTCACAGTGAAATGAATGGGAGCTGGATTTCAGGCGCTTAGCAGAGGTTATTTCCAGCGCTAAAGCACCTGTAAACCACCACAGTGTGAAAGGGGTCTTATTCAGATAGAAATCAATGGTACACAGTGGAACACTGAGGAAATTATCTGCTGTCAATCACGATCTTTGAATAGTACAGAAGTGTCACGTGGGGCAGCTTAGACTATAAAGATTACAATTACATGACTGCCAAGGGTTTCACCCACAGATTTACAATAGACTTACTAAAGAAATTAAAAATCATGTGACTGATTAATCTGGCCATAGATGTATAGAAATTCATCTGGTTCAGTGTCCATGTGTGGCTGCTACCACGAAACAGAAGTTGATCATTATAATAATCAACTTTTATTGATCAAGTTTGTTGGAATTTAGCAATAAATGGACTTGGTTTAAATTATATGTAGCGCTGGCCCTGATCTCCAAAGACCTAATGGTGACCTCCAGAATCAGGGAGAGCTGGCATCCTTCCTTGTAGAGTGGGTTACTAGGCATAGTGGGTGTAATGCGAGATGGAATGATTGGGCGGCAGTCACTTTTTGGATGCGAACAAAAGAGATTTATTGTCTTCTAACAAGAACTAGAGGAGAGAGCGTTAGGGCCAGGACACCCTTATGCAGATGCAGTGGTAATTGGCAGACAGTTATGCAGGTTAAGGGCCTTCCCTGTATTTGTAAAACTGCTGTCTCTTATGGCAACTGGACTTGCAACAGTTAATGGTAATCCATACATGTAACTCACAGTAGCTTGGTATAGGTCTTTTCTTACATCTTACAGTGTCCCACTATAGATATTCACTCACTGAGCTCCCAGTCTCTCACTAGACTTCAAAATCGCAGTCGCCACTGGATCCTCTGAGCTCTTCCACAGCTAATCCACTGTATACTCTTCAAGCGTCACCCCTCCCCCCCCCCCCCCAAACCTGCTGGATCCCTGGCTTGTCACTTGCTGAAGCTTTCCCACTTCTTCACAATCCCTGGCTAGTGAAAAAGGCTGCTCTGGTACTCAGGCTTCCATAAACTGGTCTCTGATAACAGGAGGGATGGTCCCTTAGTGGTGACTGCTTCCCTTTTACCTTTGGCCTTGATCCGTGATTGTCGCTGGCAACCGAAATGATTGTTCCCGATAGCAACAACTTGGTTCCCCATCCAGCTGAACCTCTGCAACTTGGTTGGACTCTAGGCCTGAAGTGCCAACCCTGTGCCGCTTCTCCTACTCCTGGATAGGCCTCCGGCAGCCCGGCAAGTAGTTACTCCCAAAATAGGCCTCAGGCTTCTGGCCTAGCAACCCAGAGCATTTTGACACACATCCACCCAGACAGCCGTCCAGGTGGCACAGAACAGCTATCACCTGACTCATCCCAAATAAATAGGCTCTCCCAGCAGGCCAAGGGGCTAAATATATATATATATATATATATATATATATATATATATTACACATATTTTTAATTGTGTGCACATGGGTTTAACAACACTTTATCTTTTCTGGTCAAATGTCGCTAAGACTATTTTCTCTTAGGATCAAATGTTAGGGAGCAAAAGCCAACAAGTACAAACTAAAATTTCACACATAGTTAAAACATTACAAGTATTATTCTTCACTTTAACATGCCACACAAGCTATGGGATGCCTGACGTAGAGCAGGACCGACGCTTCAGCAGAAATCTACTTCACAGAGCTTATTGTTCGTTTCTCTAACTCCCCCTTCACCTTGTGGTAATTTGTTGGTCAATACATCACAAGTGATGTCTCATATACTAACCTTTAGACTGCTTGATCACTACTGACAATTACCCAGTGGAAATACTTAGTTTATACAAGTTTTACAAGATGCCATTCATTTGGACTTTTTTTTTTTGATAGTGCATTGCTATATGAATTGGGCCCTCTGTGTTTTATGGATGCATTTTCTTCTCTTGTCATGTACCAATAAGATCTCCGGAAGAAGATAAAGTCTAAATGTGTCACGATCCATTGGCGCTGACTAGGGATTCGACTCGAATGCAGGTTCGACTCAAACATCGGCCGTTCGTCTGTTCAGCGAATTCAGAACTTGGTGGAGTGTTCGCACCAAATTTATGTGGCACCGAACGGCCCACAATGCACTACGTCATCACAGTGCATTTCTGGCTCATGATTGGCCAAGCATGCACTGTGACCCCGCATGCTTGGCCAATCACAGCGCCGGCAGCGAGGAGAGCCATAATTGGCCACAGGCAGGATGCCTGTGGCCAATTATAGCTCAGGGGGTTTAGTACACGCCCCACACTATATAAGGCTGCCAACGCAGCGGCCTTGTGTAGAGTGTTCCGGCATGCAGGGAAAGAGCTAGATAGGCAGGGACAGTGTGTTCTTTTATCAGGCATCTTAAAGTTAAAGTGGTGTTGTGTGCCTCCAGCACAGTATACACCTGTATCTACCCTTTATTGCTGGTGTTCTCTAATACAGGCATCTGCAGGAGTTAGTGGGTGTTGTGTGCCTCCAGCACAGTATACACCTGTATCTACCCTTTATTGCTGATGTTCTCTAATACAGGCATCTGCAGGAGTTAAAGTGGGTGTTGTGTGCCTCCAGCACAGTATACACCTGTATCTACCCTTTATTGCTGATGTTCTCTAATACAGGCATCTGCAGGAGTTAAAGTGGGTGTTGTGTGCCTCCAGCACAGTATAAACCTGAAGATACCCCTTATTGCTGGTGTTGTCTGTTGCATATCTTGCATATTAGCCTTTAATCTTTTGATTGATTTGATTTCAAACGTTCGCGTCCCATAGACTTTAATAGGGTTCTAAAGTTCGTACAAATTTTAGGTCAAAGGTTCCGGTGCGAACCGAACCGGGGGATGTTCGGCTCATCCCTAGCGCTGACATTGTAATTTTGTATTAGTGGCTTCTTGCCAGAAGGCACCTTCTAGGACTGCCTTGTAAACAATCTTTTGGCCATCCATGCGATTTCTCTGTCATAGCTCCACAATTTGCTCTTTTATATGAGATAGTGTACCTTTTGGATATGTTATTTTTTTTTCCTCTGTATCTTGTGTGTTTTTATGGAATTCTAATAAATTATATATTTTTATTATAATATGAAACCATTTTTCTTTCCTATTTGGGATCTTAGTGGCAGCCTTTAAATTTATTTTTCCTCTTTTTCCCCCTTTTTTTTGTTTCTGTTCAGATATCATTGTGCCATGCCCATATATGTCTCACACTTCTTCTTCACTTTAAACCGAATGCTAAGACACTTTTGCATGAATGCTGAGACATTCACCTCTTAATTCTTTTTAGACAAACTACTGCTGCTCTTGGAGCATCTTTATTGTGACATTATTCCAGCCTATATGCTTGAAGGAAGTTTGTTAAAGTGATGTTAAAGGCCTATTTAAAAAACAAAAAACAAATATGTCATACTTACCTGCTCTGCAAGGATTTAGCACAGTGTAGCTCGATCCTACTCTTCTCGCCCCCCCCCCCCCCCCCGAGTGCTTCTGGCCCCTCCCCCTGCCAAGTGTCCCTATAGCAAGCCGCTGGTTATGGGGGCAGTCGTGTGTGCTCGTTCCCAAGCCCTGCTCTGTGTGTCCATATGACACACAGAACGGGGCACAGCCCCATCCCCACGCTCCCCCCCAATGGCTGTTAATAACATCAGTGGGAGCCAATGGCCTCCACTTCTGTGTTTGAGTCAATGAGGAGGCAGAGAGCTGGGACAGTAGCCACTTTCATGCATATTGCTGGATCGAGATCTGGCTCGAGTAAGTATTAGGTGGGCTGCTGGGGAAGCTGCAAATTGAAGTTTTTTTTTTACCTTCATTTATAGAATGCATGAAGGTAAAAAACCTTCAGGCTTTATATCAACTTTAATTGATGTCAAAAAATTAATGAGACCATACTACAATTTGCAAATGAACTGTCAGTTCTTATGAAAGCAGTAATAGAAATAAGAGGCTGCAGGTCATCAGGTTATGTAGAATCCTGAAAGTAAACTAAAAAGGGCCCTAAAATCGGAACCAAATTTTCTTTAGAGTTTAAATTCTTTAAAGTGCGTAGGCTAGCTATAGCTCTTAGGCTAGGTTCACATTGCTGCGATGCGGGAACGCCGCGAATCCGCGGCGTTTTCCCGCATCGCATACCTCCCGCCGGCAGTTCACACTGCCCTATGCGGACGGCTGGGGGTGTCAATGTTATGTTAATGACACCCCCAGATCCGTCGGCATATCGCAGTGCGATCTGCCGACTCGCACAGGAATCGGATCGCATGGTGTGAACCCCCATGCGATCCGATTCCGTTGCGGACCCAAAAAAGGGTCCCGTGCGAGTTTACTGCGGGACCGCTGCGAGTTCAGCCATACTATCTGTATGGCTGAACTCGCAGCGCTACGGAGATCGGATGTGATTTGCTGTGCGAATCACATCCGGTTCTCCCCCCGCAGCGGTGTGAACCCAGCCTTAGAGTCCTTTCACATGGGGCACGTTGCTCCCTTCAGCAAGGTATCCGTGAATGGATTGCTATATGAATCTAAACGGAATAGCATGGGTGTCAGTTTTGTGACATCAATGCCTGTGCAGTTTTTTCCCACATTTTGAAATGTAACTGTGGCAAACCCATGATGGTTTTATGGGTGGCTGGATGTAAACATATGTGTGTTTGTTTACATCAAGCTACCTCTAATCTGTCATGTTTAGGTCAGGAACAATGGAGAAGGATGCACCTGGATGGACTTAGAGATAGGTAGATGAAAATGGGCACAAGTCAACTTGCATCTGCCTGCCCTTAGAGCTGTGTGGAGCTTCTAATAAGGTCCACCTGAAAAACTGACAGGTGGACATAATTAGAAAGCCCTTGCAACAGGAATTATCATTTAGTCAATCTGTCAGGATCAGAAACAACATGTAGAACCAAGGCTACAAAACCTTGAGCAGAAAGGTAGAAAAAATGATCCGCACTCCGGTTATTGCTCTTAAAATTTCTTCATTTTATTGAATAATCACAGTGGTGGTTATGACTAGGCCTTATAGGCTGAAACGCATCAAATGACTTAATCTGCGTTTGTTCACTATGGCTATTTAATAAAATGAAGAAATTTTAAGAGCAACAACTGGAGTGTGGAACATTTTTTCTACATTACTCTACTCAGCCAGCGACTGTGGATCGAGCACCTGGGAGCTCTGCTATCTATATAGTGTATGGATAGTAGCACTGACTTTTCTGTTTATACTTGAGTAGCAAGCCAGGAGTGGTGAAACACATAAATGAAGGTTGGTTCCCAAGTGTAGACATTGCTGTATGCAGTCATTCTGTTGACAACTAATAAATAGGACAAACAAGACTAGGAGTAGAATCCGGCTCATACATTTTTTTCCTAACTTTGCATACTGCGTTGTACAAATTTTTTGTGAATAAAAGTTCCAAAGGAAGGGATGTGTTATTTGGCGTAATACATCAGAGGTGTCAGTTGTCAAGGTTACCTTGATCAACAAAGATCAAGAGATTCAATACACGATACACGATACAGTATACAGTAACCCCAGTGCTGTAAACCAAATGTCTGCAGGTGAACAGGCTTTCAGGAAAGGACCACTTTAGAGACTGCTGGACAGCATCCCTGATCCCGTTATAACTACCTAAGTTTAAATGTGATTCAGCCATGGTGCTTAGTGAACAACTCAAATGCAGTGCTACCATAGGCAGCTGGGACGCAGGAGGCAAAAAAACAACCAAATATATGGCACAATGAAATGATTCAACATGAAGTCTAGTTCTTCATCACGAGAAGTGTTTATCCAATGTTAATCAAGGGATTTAAAGTGGTTGTAAACCTTTACAAACCACTTTGACCTACAGGTAAGCCTAGATTAAGGCTTACCTGTAGGTCCAAGAAATATCTCCTAAATCTATACGGTTTAGGAGATATTTGCCCGAAGACAGGCACCGCTGTCTACGGCGCATGCGCCCTAGGCAGCGGCGTGCAGGCGCACTGAGCGCGGCATTTCCAACAACGGAGCTGCCGCGCGTGTTGGCTCCCGTGCGCATGCGCGGGAGTGACGACATCGCGGCTCCGCCAAATGACAGCGGCGGAGCTGCAAGACCCCACCGAAAAGATGGATGCGCCGGACTACAGGGGACAGCAGTGAAATCGCTGGCTCCTGTGTCAGGTAAGCGACACATAATGGGCTACTATGCGATGCATAGTAGTCCATTATGCTTTGCCTTTGCAGGGAATGAAAGAGGAAGTAAACCCATCAGGGTTTACTTCCTCTTTAACAACCAGGCATTCCCATACAGGTTTTTTTTTCCTTGTCAAATTTGTTTATTAAATTTTAACAATTAGTGTACATAAGTACATATGGTGGCAGCAAAAGAAAAGATCACATATATGGTAATAATATTGAGTTTTAGTTCCAACATAAACTAAAAGTAGTTTAACTAAAACGATTTTAGCATGGATCTAACTACTAAAAATATTGTGTCATACATTGTGCAAGAGAGGATAAAACCAACTTAGACCAGGTTAATATGACCTCAGATAAGTTTTTAAATAGAAAAAAAAGAAATAATTTATTATAGAATCTAAAATCTTATACTACATATTGGAACTATGTACAATTGGTATAATGATATGATAACCGAGGAAATAAAAGTTCTGCTACCAGAACTATGTAAAGAGTAAATTGAAAGAGGAGAGAGAGAATAGAGGGGAAAAAGTGGAACAAAGAAAGAAGATAAAAGAAAAAGTAATCTTAGGTAGGAGAAAAAATAGATAGGGAAGAAGAAATGAAAGGTAGTAGGGGTCCCCAGGGTAGTACATGATAATGAACACATACCATGAATGCAGTGAATGGAAGAATAGATCGAGATTAACAAGGTCTTAGTAGAGAAGCATCAAAATTGGAAGGCAAAAAGTGAGTCACCCAGGGATTCCATACATTCTCAAAGTTGGATATTTTATCTTGAGTTATAGCCTCTGTTTCAGCATGGATCATTGCTTGATTGACTCTATTTTTAGTTTCAGCAATTATTAAGGACAGGGATTTCCAAGCTTTGGCAATTGTTTGTTTTGCGGCTGTAGTGATCTGTAATGGGAGTTTGAATTGGTGGTAGGAGAGAGTGGCCGGTAATATGGAGCATATTTCACAATTCTGACAGGGACCAAATACCACCGTGTGAGTACTTTGTAATTTGTCTCTAAGGCAGCTATGTTTTTTGAGGATGACTTGGTCTAAATCTTATCCCAATTGGCTGCTTCCAATGAAAACCCAAGATCCGTCTCCCACTTAGCCACATATGATGGTGGGTCTGAGTTGGGTATAGTAATAAGATGAGTGTAAAGAGTTGAAATACCGTAAGTCCCTTAGTGTGTGGGTCACGTTTACATATATTTTCAAAGCACATTCATTTATCTAAATTAATTCTTCCTTATATATAGGGCATAACATTTTTTTTTAATCTGAAGATATCGAAAAAGCTCTGAATTTGGAAGTTTGTGACTTTCACATAAGTCAGGGAAAGTTTTGAATGAAGTAGAGGATGCTAGTTCACAGAGTTGAGTTAAATTAGTGGAGGTCCATGCTTTTAAAAGATTTAGGGGAAGACAAAGCAGGATGGAAAAGTGGATTTTTAAGAAATGATAAAAGAGGTATATGGGGAGATTGTAATCCATTTGCGAATTAAAATGTATGCCAAATGGCTAGTGTATGTTTAGTTATAGGATTAATGAGTTTTTTACGGTCGGAGGAATTAGACTATACAAGGTTGGTTATTGAAAATGGGTCACAATCTATTGACACCAGCGCAACCCAAAGCAGAATTTCACATTTTGCGTGATATTTAGGGATATGGGATAATTAAGCTGCATGGTAATAGGTGGTAAAATTAGGATACCTTAGTCCCCCTTTGGGCTTTGGGAGGTAAATAGTGTGTTTGGCAGATGGGCTTTCAAGAAGCCTCAAAAAAAAGTTAATGTCTTATGTTGTAGTATTCTGAGAAAGTATGCTGGAGCAGCGATAGGTAAAACTTGAAAAAGATAAAGAATTTTGGGCAGTATAGCCATCTTTATTACCTTCATTTTACCTATCCAAGATAATGGTACAGAGGACCATTGTGTCAGAAGATTAGATATTTGATGCAAAATTGGAGGATAATTGGCAGTGAAAATGTCATTAAAAATTGGGTGCGAGTTATCCCTTGGTAAAGATCCCATACAGTTTTTAACTGGTATTGTTGTTCAGTTTGATATGTTAAATGGAGGAAAAAGATCTTGTGTTGCCAATGTAATTTTATTAAAATAAGTTCTTGGGTTTACTGGAGTAAGATGTTGGGCTTATCTCACGTGTTATGGATGCTGATAAAGTATAGGAGGGTAGCAAAGAAATATCCTGTTTGCAATATACCCCAATAGGACTGAGAAACAGGCTTTCCATTACTCATACTATACCCAGAATGTATATTATTGGCCCCATATTTCAACCTACAAGACATCAGAGGACCCTGGAGTGGTAGGGACCACCCTTAACGAAACTATAATTCATGCAAAGTCTTACTGCCCAGGGGCAGATCCGGGGGGGGAGCAACGGGGCAATTGCCCCCTCCGAGAATACCGCCAGCTGGTGACAGCGCGGCCGGTTCCACGGGTGCAATCGCGGCCGGTTCCACAGGTACCAGTGCGGCCGGTTCCGCGGGTGTCAGAGCGGCCGGTTCCGCAGGTGATTGCGCTGTGTGGACGGGTGGGAGGGGGCAGCTGGGTGGCTTAGTAGGGCTGCTGGCCAATCAGTAAAGCCAGCAGGCAGGAAAGCAGGGAGATGATCATCTCTCACTGCCCTGCATCCCTCCAGTTCCGCTCTCACTGTGCGGGAAGCTGCATGCAGCAGAGAGATTACATCATCTCTCTGCTGCCTATCTTCACTCTGGACTCAACAAAAGAACACCTTAGCAGAAAAGTGACACAGTAGGTGACAATCCACAATGTGTGGCAGGCTACGTGGCAAGTGGCAATCCGCAATGTGTGGCAGACTATGTGGCAAGTGGCAATCCGCAATGAGTGGCAGACTATGTGGCAAGTGGCAATCCGCAATGTGTGGCAGGCTACGTGGCAAGTGCCAATCCGCAATGTGTGGCAGACTACATGGCAAGTGGCAATCCGCAATGTGTGGCAGGCGACATGGCAAGTGACCATCTGCAATGTGTGGCAGGCGACATGGCAAGTGACAATCCGCAATGTGTGGCAGGCTACATGGCAAGTGACAATCCGCAATGTGTGGCAGGTGACGTGACAAGTGGCAATCCGCAATGTGTGGAAGGCGACGTGGCAAGTGACAATCCGCAATGTGTGGCAGGCTACGTGGCAAGTGGCAATCCGCAATGTGTGGCAGGTTATGTGGCAATCCGCATCTGTTGGCAGGCGACGTGGCAAGTGACAATCCGCAATGTGTGGCAGGCGACGTGGCAAGTGACAATCCGCAATGTGTGGCAGGCTACGTGGCAAGTGGCAATCCGCAATGTGTGGCAGGCAACGTGGCAAGTGACAATTCGCAATGTGTGGCAGGTGACGTGGCAAGTGGCAATTCGCAATGTGTGGCAGGTGACGTGGCAAGTAACAATCCGCATTTGGTGACAAGTGATGTGGCAAGTGACAATCCGCATTTGGTGGCAGGCGACATGGCAAATGACACCCTCAGGGCTCCCATTGATTCTGCATTATGGTGAGTTGAACCATTTAATTTTATATTACAATGTATTCATAGAAATAATGCGCATCAATCATCCTGACACCATAACAACCATGGTGCTGTAATGATTGAAGCGCCAATACCAGCCATTTCCCATATAAATTGCCCCCAAAAAAACATATTTTATAGCAGTGCCCCTCCCGAGACTGGACTCTGGATCCGCCCCTGTTACTGCCCTGTTGTTGGCAGAGCAACTATTCTCCCAACTTTGATGAGCATGATTACTGTTAGGCAGAAGACTGCACGTGTTAAGGGATGGGGGACAAGGATCTACCCTGCCATTATTTAATAATGTATGTTTATACTCATTTGATTTTCCTAATGATTTATTTATTACCGTATTTGCCGGCGTATAAGGCGGCTGGGCATATAAGACGACCCCCTAATCTTCTTTTAAAATGTTGGGTTTGTGCTATACTTGCCGTATAAGACAACCCCCTTCCGACCAGTCTGTCAGCCTGCTCGATGTAACAGTTAACACTGTCCCACAGTATACATACAGTATACCTCGCTGAGCCAATCACGGCGAGCGATGTATTCTATTCATGAATACAAAGCCTGCTCGGATTGGCAGGGGCTGTAACATCATCAGCCCGTGCCTCTCTCAAAGCCAATCGGAGCAGGCTACCGTATGGCCTGCTCGGATTGGCAGAGGTGGTTACTCCAATCTGAGCAGGCTTTGTATTCACTAATAGAATACATCGCTTGCCAGGATTGGCTCAGCGGTGTATACTGTATACAGTATTACCGCATTTATTGCGAGCATCCAGTAGGCTGCCATCCAGCGGGCGGCTTGCATAGAAAATGACCCCTGCTTTATACCCGGCGTATAAGACGACCCCCGATTTTTGGCCGTTTTCTTTTAGTGTAAAAGGTCGTCTTATATGCCGGCAAATACGGTATGTTATATTTACCTTTATTTTGATGAAGCCGTAGTAGTCTTTTTGGTAACTTTGCATCTAAAAACAGAGATGAGCAGGTTTGGTTGCAACTATGAGGTAAACCCAAAGTTTGTCATTAGTGTATGCATAGTTGCTAAGTGTCCTGGATCTTGTGGAACAGTCACAGGATTTTGGACACCATCCCAAGGGGTCCATGACATTTTGCAACAATGTAGAGGGGCAGAAGGAGATGGGTGCTATACTGTCCCAGCACCCAGTAGTGAAAAAGCACTGGTATTGTCAGGCTAAGTGATTTCTTCCCAACAGTAAAACCATAGTCCTGCCACAAGGGTCAGACAGTAAGCAACATGGAAGCATCCAATGAACATGACCACCAATGAAGGGGGGGGGGGGGGGGGTTGATCCTACCAACCACTTATGCTGGGAGTTATTTTTCACTCCTTCTAACACCAATGCTGGGAGCTTTTATTGCATCTACTGACACAGATGTTGGAGGCTATTGTTGTATCCAGTGACACCAGCCTGGGGGCTATGAATGCATCTATTGATGCCAAAGCTAAAGGCTAATATTGCGTTCATTGACACCAGTACTGGGTGTTATTATTATGTCAACTAGGACCAATGCTGGAGTTTAATATTGTATCCATTGACACCAATATTGGTCACTATTATTGTGGTGACTTAGACAAATGCTGAGGATTATTGTTGTATCCTCTTACAGCAATGCTGGAGGTAACTTTGCGGCAACTGACAACAATGCTAGGGGTCCTTTTTGCTCCCTCTGACACCAGTGTTAGGGGTTATTATGATAGTCACTGACACTAATGCTGGGGAATAATACTACAGCCACTGACACCAGTGTTTGGGGTTTCAATGCAGTCACTGACACCAACAACGTGGGTTAATTTACTCCCACTCTCTCTTCAGTGTACCTACAGGTCCTATGTTGTCTAAAACAAAGGAAAGCAAAGGAAAGGTGCCATTTTACTAATGTGTCCTACATAATCATTTCAAAATGTTTGTAACTATGAGTATGCACCATTTTTCATACCCAATTTTAGCCACTACAGGCAGTTGTTAGGAAGGGTTAGTAATGATAACATTTTGATAATTAATAGGGACGAGCATTAAAAGTGCTTAAAGAGGAAGTAAACCCTGATGGGTTTTACTCTTCCTTCCCTTGCCCCAACAAAGTAAAAGCATAATGTGCTAGTATGCATTGCATACTAGCACATTATGTTCCACTTACCCACAAACAAAGCCTTCGCTGTCCCCACTGGAGGCTGCATCCATGTTCGCTCCGCTTCCTTCGGGGGCCGAGGACTCTATCTCTGCGACTGGCCAGAGCCGTGTGACGTCACTCCGGCGCTCTGATGTCACAGCATTCTTTTATGAAGAAATGGCACGGGGGGAGGTGTTTCTTCACAGTGCTTGTCCCAATGACATCATTGGTACAAAACAAAGTAAATAACTCCTAAACAGCGCATATTTAGGAGATATTTACAGTGCCTATAGGTAAGCCTTATTCTAGGCTTACCTATAGGTACAACTTCCAAAGAGAGGTTTTACAATCTCTTTAATGCTAGTGACAGATTGTAAAATATATGTAACTTCTTTATTTTGCCCAATGTTACTAAAAATTTAATATATATTATGCAGCCCTTTGAGAGAGAAGCATTGACGAATGAGTTCTTTATCCTATAATAAAGACATCTGTTTAATAGAAATGTTTCCACTTGTGTTACTTTTCCTCATTCTTTTCACTATTACAATATGAATGAGAATTGCCACACTAATGACAACCCTGTTGTTAAAACAGGTTAGGATGATGTTAGGATGATGCCACTATATAGTGCATTAGATGCTTTCAGAGTATAACCTTTATGTCTGAACTTTCCTTTACAGTGTCTCCTGAGCTGTAAAATCCTCACTTGTCTCCTGCATGTGATTCGCTTTTAGATAGCTCTGTTTTTCAACAGATCTGTTGTTAATGACATGGAAGAGACAAATAGATACTGCTGAGAGTTCAGACACATAAGTGGTTATCCTACATGCTCCACTGCATATTGCTTAAGATTAACTGCCTGACCAGTCATATTCAGTTGTCTTGGAAGGATAGTTTCTATGAGTTTTTTTGTTCTATCTAATGATGCACCATGGAGAGTGAGTGTATAGAAACATCAATATGATAGCACGTGCTATAAATCCCAGTGATGGGCTCACAGTGGAGTTCCTTTCTCTCAGTCTCGTACTAAAGTGCAGAGGACTATTGAAATTTTACACAAACTAGGTGTGTTGGTAAAGTGCTTTGGTGTGAATAACAGCACAGTACACTAACGCAGATAGCATGTAATTGCATGCATTACTGCAGCGCACAAGTGTGAAACCAGGGTTATGATGCACTTTAAAGACTACAAAACTAAAACACCGGTAGACGGCTTACAACTTATTTAACTTGCACAGACTGCAAACAGGCTACTTTTCAGTAAAATGAAGAGGCCACCTCCATCTTCAGTGCATGTTTTGCCCTGTGTGGGTCGGACAACTGGTTGTTGTTGTGCAGAGGGCCATCAACACCATTGTGCGAACCAGACGCCTGTGTCCTACCACCCAGTAATGCTGTGTGTAAACCAGTGTCCTAGCAACCAATGATGTGGTGCGTAGCATCCTTTGTTGCTAAAACACAAGTTCCCCCGCCACACAGTGTCCTTTCTTGCCAGGATGCAGGTGGCCCCCGCAGAAAACCAACAATGCCTAGCCTCCTGCATCCTAACATCCAATAAAAGAGAATTCTGGACAAGGGTGGTAAAAATTTAACTTTTTTTCCCAGCAAATCCTATGTACATTTTTTCTAAAGGATGTATAATGAAAATGCAAAAATTCCTGTGTTTTCCACAAGGTAGACAAATCCTATCAATGTCCTATCTTGTTTCACATCTTTCACATCCTATCCTAACCTGTCCTATTTTTTTCTATACTTTCTAATGCTCCTGGTCCTCATTCCAGCATCCTGGCTTTGGCTGTGGCATTTTCCTTGTCTGTCTGTCCACCTGCAAGGTGATTAATGTGGCCAGTCTCTGGATGGAGACCAAACCTGATTTAAGCCAGCCAAGCCTGCAATCCTATGTTTGTGATACATATATGTGTAATATGTGCAAGCTCTCTGTCTGTCTGTTTGCTCTGCTGTTTGGATTCACCTATTTATTACCTTGGAACAGACGTCAACTATTTTATGAACTCTATGGAGTCCAGCCTGAGGGGCAAAAAATACCATCAAAAGAAAGCTCTATTTTGTTTGGGTACAGCATTGCATAGATCCAAGGGAAGACGAAGACAGGATTGATGATCTCCCCCTGGGGCTGGGGTGAGGAATCCCATCCAAACCAGGGACAGCAGCCAGGTGAAGATCAGACCACCATATCACAACCATGTGAATCTTGTGTGTGCTTGAACCCACACTGCTCTGCAAGGATATGGAGATAAGACGATGTGAGATGAATGAACTGTTGATAAGGCCTAAACTTGGGTATTAACCACAAGCTCTGACAGCTTGTATAGCTCGTATAGCTGGTAAGCCTTCAATCTATGTGGTGGTGGATTCACAGTGTCCTTTGAATATATACCCCGTCACAGGGTGTTTTCAACTTTCATATTTCATTTCCTGTTGGGAAATTTCATGGAAGAGACTTTCATATTTATTTAATGTTTATATTTACTACTTTATTTTTAAGTTTACACGTCAAAAAAATGTTTCACTTATTATTTTTTTATAATTTATGTCACTCATTCATTTCAATGAATTGGTTATCCATTACGTCACATGTGTGTCACTCCACTGGACTATATTCATATTTATTGGTCCTTTTCTGCAGGTTATGTTTTATGTATCAACTTATGTGTTTATTTGATTATTACCTGCTTATTAGATCACTTTTATTTTTATAATGTATTCATTACCAGTGCAGCTCCTTTTATTTCTTAATAAATCTAATCTTAAAAATAATTTAAAAATAATCTTCTTCTCATTCTCTGAACTCTGCCTGCTTTTTGACTATGGATTGACCTAGACTATTCTGAACCTTGCCTGCCTTGTACCTGGACTGCCATTGAACCACTCTGCCTGTCTGCCAACCACAAGAACCCGTTTTCTTTGCTCAGAACGTGACTGACCTGATGTGGTGGCCAGGCAGTATAGCATTGTGTATAAGACCTAGGGGCAACCAAGTACCGATAGGCCTGCTTGCCTTATGGGAAAAGGGGCTGCTATAGGTTAAGAGCAAAGAAGCTAGCTATAGTGTCTGACCACCTGCGTTAAGGGGTAAGCATGCCATATACATTATTAAAGGATATTAAAACATCTTGTTTTCCTTGATTAAAGTGTATTTCTACCTTACAGCCAAATTGGTGTGATACTTTATATTCGTTATACAGTATGTTTCTATTCATATAATGTAACTTTTAAAAAAATGTAAAAACATGCTGCTTAACTTTTTTAGTTGAAAAATTCTTTCTTCATTGTTGTAATGGTGAAAACCTCCTGATAAACCCCCTAGAGATATTGTACTCTGCCTCAAAGATTTTCTTATAAAAGAGGAGATCATCAGGGTGGCCGCAACTCCCAATCTATCACTTTGGATGGCACTCCTGTGCAAATCTATCTTGACATTTCCCTGGCAACCCTGGATAGACGTCACAAGATCAAAGAAGTCACCACGGTACTAGCTGCTTCATGCATACGGTACAGATGGGGATTTCCCTTTAAACTCTGTTCCCCATAATGGCACTACATATACAGCCACCATACTTTTGGAGGGACAAGAACTCTTAGTAAAACTGAGCCTGCTGGATCCTGCCGCCATCCCTCGTCCACCAGCCACTCCCAGACCAACACTAATTTGGTGCATTCCTTCTCCAAGATGCAACAGAAGAAATATCCCTCAGGACATAGGACCTGCATTTAACTGAGTACATGAATATGACCTGACTACATCTTCTAGGAGCAATTAGTCCTTCCACCGCCTAACTGTACTTAATACTGACTATACTGAGTCCTTCTATGGTGAGATCGCCACCTTGTGCCCTTTTTTTAGGAAGTGCCTCTGCATTGTTTCCTATTACCCGGTCCACTGCTTCCTGTTACAATTTCCACTCAATCTTGTTAGATAATAGATCATGCTCACTCGGAGCAAAAGCTGGAACTCTTTAAATACTTGTGAGTCTCTAGATTATCTATATATCTAACTGGGAATATCGATGTAAGAATATCCTTTTTTTTTTTTTTTTGTGGTATTCCAGTGGACATATCTCCTTATATACACCTAAGCGGAGTAACAGACTGTAAATATATATTGACTCTTTGTGAAAACTCACCTCTAATCTCTAGTCACAGACACAGCTATTATTGGCTTTCTGTCTCTGGGCATACAGAATGGCGGCATGCACACACTATGCATGATGGTTAAGTATTGTTGGCTAGTTCGGTGGATGTCGCTACCATGCCACCCCACTGCACTCATATCGGGAGCTCTATTCGAGCTCACAATGTGACTTTTGGAGGGAGGGGCGCTTCCGCCTCTCACATAATGAATTACTTAGTTTCAGGTTTATGCGATACGCACCCTGACCCAATATTTTACCTATTCATTATAGTTATGATGGTTATTCTTGATATGTTTCTTTTGTTTGAAAACCTTCAGGTTTCCTTTCGGCAGTCTCTGAAGCATAGCGTTCACAGCATACTCTACAAGTGCCCAACACTATACACTCTGAGAAATATCTCCCCTCTGGCTTTCCCCTTGTGTTGGAGAATTCTGGTGATGCACGAAGCTTAAAATTATTCCTTTCAGGTGAGCTTAACTGGGCCCAATTTTGTAAATGGTAATTACTTGTGTTACACACAATGTGCAGGGCTTTAATTCTTCCCACAAGCGGAAAAAAGCCTTTACGACATATAAAACACTGGGAGCCAAAATTATTTTGTTACAGGAAACCCACTTTGCCTCTGATAAACATCCCTGCCATAGATCATACAAACAGGCCTATTTTACCCTATATAAAGCAAAATCCAGAGGAGTAGCTATATTGTTCCAGAATACATTTTCCTTACGCCCCGTACACACGAGCGGACTTTTCGACATCAAAGGCCCGACGGAACGATTCCGGCGGACCATTCGATCGTGTGTGTGTGGGCTGCAGCGGACTTTTGATTTTCAAAAATCCGACAGACTATAGAAATGGAACATGTTTCAAATTTTTCTGCCGGAACTCCGCCGGACCCAGTTCCGATGTAGAAATCCGCTCGTCTGTATGCTGTTCCGACAGACCAAAAACGACGCATGCTCTGAAGCAAGTACGAGACGGAAGTGCTCGGTCTTGTAAAACTCCAGTTCGTATTGGAAATAGCACATTCGCCATGTTGCAAATTCTGTGCTCGTTTAAATGCAGCACATCTTCTTTATAATGCTAGAAGAACGAAGTTGCTTTGCTGCTCCTATTCACTCACACAGAGTTCTTACAAACACATTTCTGGATTATTTCTCCTGATCTCATGAATGATATTGTTTTTAGTTTAAAGCCCCATCTCAGTAATAATGTATTTTAAACAATTTTTTTGTAGTCCTCTTTTATAAATTTTTTTCTTTCATCCATATTTTTAGTATAATTATTTCAAAATTATTTTCTAGTGATCTCCATATTTAATTATTCTGTCAAGTTAACACAAAAAAAACATTTTCTTTTGATATTTTTTTGTGTGTCATTACCACAATAACCTTTTTATTTTTTGTGTGTCATTACCACAATAACCTTTTTATTTTTATTCTGGTGCCAAGTTACCACAATAACATTATATATATATTTTTTTGGAACCTCAAGGAGGTTGGTGTCCCTTGTTCATTTCACATTGTCTTTTAGGAATGTATTTGACTAAAAACACATAGGCAAGTATATTCTCAAAATAAAATATCCATTTATTCTGGTTAACAAAATAAAGATGAAGGCAACGCTGGAGAAACTTGAGCAATTTGTGTAGCCTTTTGGCCCCAGGGCAAACATTAAAGTCTGTGGAAAAGAAAATTGGGATATTGAGAAGTACATATAATGGGGAGCACAATCTGGTCCATGAATCCCAGAGATCAAGAGCAGCAGCAGATGGTATATATGTCCCCAGGCTGTGGTACAACAGGCTGCGTCTTTGGTCAGACCGAAGCCAGGTCATCACTTTCTTCTCTTCGCTGCACCCTTCACTGTACCCTTCCCTGCAGACTTCCCTGCAGACTTCCTGTGAGGCGGTGTCTCTGGTGGTGTACTTGTGGCAGGAGGAGGAGGAACAGGAGGAACTTGATCCAAGATTTGGCTTGTGGCAGTTAACTCGCCACTCAGCCCCTTTTGAAAGGCCGAGAAAATGAGTTGCTCACATTGGAGGCGTTAGGCCCTCTCTAATTGCTGGAACCGGCTGGCTATATAGCAGCCATAGGCCTCTTCAGCTTCGGGGGGGGGGGGGGGCTCTTTAGTACATTTGTAGCCTCTCTAATGAGGCGCAGTGATTCCTCCTGTGTGACCGTCCCCTTCTTGGGCCTTTTTGCCTGAAGACGGAGGGGAGGCACCTGCGACTGGGTGAGGCTCCTACTGGGCCCGGCCACCTCCTGGCTGACTGTGGGCCCAGCCTCCTTCTGCCTGCCACTTTCCACAACTTCCTCCTGGCTGAGCTCATCCTGTGTATAAAAAAGAGACATCGTTTTAGTTTTTTGTTCATCAATCATAAACAATTTTCAGCTCATGACTTTAAAATTCTGTTAATACATATAAAAGAGTATCATTCTGACCCCAGTATTTATTGTTTCTGCTGGTGACAAACAGTTTTGGCCACTACTGTAAATTTATATGTATACTTCATATTTTTTTGGTAACATCAATAATATTGTTTAAATTATAACATATAGTTAACATCATTCATATTAGGACAATAAATATTTATTGTAACAATATACCTGGCTCAAGCTGGGTGCATCCGCTTCTTCCAGGATGGAAGGCCCAGGTTGCTCATCAGCCTCTGCTGGGGAGGAGGGAAGGGTTGAGGGAATGCTGCAGGGAAGGGTGGAGGGAAGGGTTGAAAGCGATTCCCTGGCCTCACTCTGGTCGTCAAGAAAATGCAGTTTTCAAAGTACCACAGCCTGGGTACATATACAGCATCTGCGGATGCTCCTGATCTCATGGATTTAATGATTTTATTATGCTCCTTTCTGTACATATTTATCAATATGCCAATTTTCTTTTCCAGAAAGTCCAAGTTTGCCTCTGGGATCCAAGTCTGCACAAATGCCACAAGTCTCTCCAGCGTTGCCTTCCTTACTTGTTTATTATAGTAAGCACTGTGCTTTACTTCCCACAGATTTTTCAGCTCCTTGTACCTATCTATAAATAGGCTCAAGAATTCTATATCTTTAAATGTCTTATTATTCATTTTTCTGAAAGACAATACACAAGACAAAAACAATAATGTTAGCCCAGACTCTCCTAATCTTAGCCCAATATAGACCTCAATCTATAAGCAGTATATGCCACAGTTTTTGGGAGATTTTTTTTACGTACCTTCGTTTTCCGCGCTCACAACTTCCGTTCCTATTTTTGTATGACATGTGCATGTTGGCATTATATACAGTGCGCACGCGTAAAACCCCACCTGCGTTGCCCGCCAATGACGATCTTTTGGTCAACTCTTTTTTTTCCCGCCCTTTTGCTGCGCACATAACGTACATAAGCACGTACGACATGTGCATGTTGACGTTATTTTCACTGTGCATGCGTGAACTCCACCTGCGTTGCCCGTCCATGACGTTCTTTTCCACAAATATTTCCCGCCCCTTTTTTTCTACGGTGCACAGTAGGAGAAACATGGCAGAAACACAACAGGTGCTTCATATTAATGACTCCAGTAGTCAGGAATCCCCGGAGCCACAAACGTCCCGATCTGGGAAGAGGAGATTTAAGGCCTCCAATATGGCCTTTGAAGAGATGGTGGAGATGGTGGCTATCTTGCGAAGTAAGGATTATGATGGGAAGCATGGACCATACACCCATCCGAACTTGCGCAAGGCCAGAATCATGGCCAAAGTTGTAAAGACCCTGCACAATCTTTTTGGGGTACGACGGTCAAAAGACCAATTGAGGAAACGGTGGTCCGACCTTAAGTTGAGGGAGCCGGATCAGTACAGAAGAATAAAGAAAGTTCTTCAAAAAAGTAAGTACTTGTCGTGTGTTCCTGTTATGATTATTGCATACTGATCCATGTGCTTTTCTTTACCTTTGTACAATGTAAAATTGCTGCTTTCATGTTGGTGGATACAGTAATCGTATCGTTCATAACAAACCCTCATTCGTTGTTCGTGGGAAACATCGTTTATGATACAGGGTTTAAACATCAATTTTGTTCTTGGTAATTTGTCTTAATAAATAAAAGATTAGGCCATTGTTGTTTAGATGTGTTTGAAACTACAATGACTAGAAAACAACATTCAGTGGAATTGAAGGAGAGGACACTTGGCAGCTGGTTAACACATCTGCACTCATGAGCAAAAGTGTGGGACACCAGAGAACATTTATTAGGGTAAACCACACAGGGGTTCCATGGTATACTTGAAGGGGGGGGGGGGGGCATCTGTGAAACTTGGCCCAAAAAGGTAAGTATTGTAGTTGTTTTCAAAGTGAATTGTATTCATGTCTTCAACTTTTGCATCTCTTCTTAAACAGACAATTGTACAGCACTTCTAATCAATGTTTCATCTTCCTAGTTCTGGCCTCAAATATCATCTGTGTGCGAAGTATACCTTTTGTTTTGTTTAATTCTCACAGGGGAGAAAAGACTCAGAAAGCAGGATCCCAGGGACCTCCGACCTTGCCAGCATGAATGTGAGGTTAGCCCCATCCCCCCCGTGGATGTGCATGTGGAGGAAGGAGAGGTGGAGGAAGGAGAGGAGATGGGCACCCCACCAGGTGAGTGTCTGACACCACAGCTTTGGGTAATCAATGTATGCCTGCATATTTCTAAACACGTTTTTACATCTATTTTAGGTGATGTTCTGGTTGTGGAAAGGGCCCCATTTTCCAGTGACAGCGCACAAAGGCTGATTGGCCAGATAATGGGCTGGAATGGGGAAATAGATGCCATGCGAACTAGCCTGGATCTCATGAAGAATCGGCTTGACAATATGCAGCAGGAAATGAAGAACATGATCGATATTTTGGGGAGAATATAATCTGTTTCTCCAGAATATCGATCATGTTCTTTGTTTCCGTCATTTTTATTAAGATTGGAACTTACAAACTTTAAAAAATTGTGGCTGATTATTGTTCCATTTTAACAATTTTTTTCTAAAAATACAAAAAAAGTTTTAAAATAAAAAAATATAAAAAAGTTAAAAAAATATATAAAAATTTCTATTAAAATGTTTTTAAAAGAAAAAAAATTTTTTTTTATACCACAAAGAGATATTTTACATATAAATATTAAAAGGCACATGTGAATGTGGCCAAATTAAAAATTTGAATAATCAACAATGTGTGGAGTCTTCTTTCAATGCTCAATACCAGTTTGGTAAAAGTGATTTGGTGTTTCCAGTGACAATGGGCCTTATTTAATAAATGAAAATACACTTGGCATTACAAGTGCACTAGGAGAACATAAGAGACAGCCCAAACGAAAAGCAAGCAATAAAAACATTTCCTGATTTTATCTTCTTTTTTTATTTTTATTTGGAAAAATTAAACATTGTGTGGCATTGCAATGGCCCCCCTACCGTTAAAATAAGTCACATATTTTTCCCGAATCTCACGGGCACTTTGGGGGGCCAAGCCAGTACGGCCAATATCCAGGACTGTCATATTTTCTGGAACAAGTCCAGTCTCAGGCCCAAATGACACTGGCACAGTGGTGTAGTGGTTAGCACTCTCACCTAGCAGTAAGAAGGGTCGCTGGTTCAAATCCCAACCACGACACTACCTGCCTGGAGTTTGCATGTTCTCCCTGTGCCTGCGTGGGTTTCCTCCGGGTACTCCGGTTTCCTCCCACAAACCAAAGACATGCAGGTAGGTTAATTGGCTTCTGTCCAAAATTGGCCCTAGTATATGAATGGGGATCTTGGATTGTGGGCTCCTTGAGAGTAGGGACCAATGTGAGTGTGTAATGTACGGGGATAGGGACAATTGTAGACACTCACTCAGGTTGAACTGGATGGACTGGTGTCTTTATTCAACCTTACTAACTATAAGAGTTCTTATTTAAATAATTGTGCAAGATGCAACATGTAAGGACAAGATGATTATGTTTGTATTCCGCCATGTGTATGGGAGTAAGAAAAACGCGGAACCGGCTGCCCATTATTCCAAAAGCATTTTCCACAACTCTTCTCGCTCTGGCCAGCCGGTAGTTAAAAACCCTCCTCTCCGGGGTGAGGGTTCTTTGGGGGAATGGCCTCATCACGTGCTCACCCAGACTGAAGGCTTCATCAGCTATGAAGAAGAAGGGGAGTGTTTCCACATTATCTGTATCAGGTGGCAATCCCAGGCCACCTGTCTGTAGACGCTGGTAGAACTCTGTCTTGGCGAAGACTCCTCCATCTGACATCTGGCCATTCTTCCCCACGTCCACATACATAAATTCATATTGTGCCGACACCACCGCCATTAACACAATACTGTGAAACCCCTTATAGTTGTAATAGTATGACCCTGAATGGGGTGGTGGCATGATGTGGACGTGCTTCCCATCTATCGCCCCACCGCAGTTGGGAAAGTCCCAACGGGTGGCAAAATGGGATGCCACAGTCTGCCATTCCTGTGGCGTTGAAAGAAACTGGGGAGTCAAAGCAGAAGAAAACAAAATAAGTAATTTTGCACATTAAACATTGTACATTACAACAAAAACATTCTTTAACAACATCAGTCTAACCTTTTTAATAAAAGCTTATTTAACCACTTGGCAATTGCTGTTGGCAAATATATGTTGGCAGAATGGCTCGGCTCGGCAAATTAACGTCCCCATACATTACTTTGAAATGCACGCACGCCTGCCGCAAGCTCCGTGACCATGCTGTGGAACACGCGGACTCGATTGTTGCTGAGATACACACAATTGTTGTCACGGAGCTGAAGAACGGGGAGATGCCGATGTAAACAGCATCTCCTGCTTCTGCCTAGTGAAAGGACACCGATCGTCTGCTCCTTGTCATCGGGAGCAGTGATCAGGGTCATGTCACTGCTAGACCATCCCCCAGACAGTTATAAACACTCCCCCAGAACACACTTAACCATTCCTCGGTATTGACAAACTACAACAAGATATCAATAGATTCATCTGGTGAAATAAACAGCCCAGATTCTTCAAACACATTCTCTACAAATCCCAGACTACCGGAGGCCTAGGTCTCCCCAACCTTTGGTTTTACTTCCTAGCGGCACGCTTTTCCCAGTGGAATATCCCAGACTCAAAGGTACCTTAGGTCAAATTTGAAACCATGTCCATTAGGCCTTATAGCCCGATGTCCCTGCTATGGTCACCCTCCAGCCTCACACACAAACTTTCCCTCCTTAACTCTATTGTATTCCAGTCTCTCATCCTTTGGCTCCGATACAAAAACAAACTAAACCTAATTTCACCGCCCCCCCCGGGTTCCTCCTTTCTTGGGGACCCCCTATTCGTTACTGCATTTCACCACCCAGACAGCTTTGCATGGTGGAATTCCAATTCCCTAATCACTTTAGCGAATTTGCAGTCTGGAGATACATTATTCACATTCGAACAGCTTCGTACACAGAAACAAATCCCACTACGGGAACACTTTCACTTTATACAAATAAAACATTTAAACCTTACCCCTTCCTCCCCTTCCACGACCTCTGGACGAATTTGTTGTGATGTCCTTAGATGCAAGGGCCTTATTTCCATTCTTTACAAAACTGCATTAGATTAATATTTTTCAGCTGATCCTCCGTATAAAAACAAATGGGAATCTGACTATGAGGAACAATTTTCTCCGAGGGACTGGGATACCATGCTGACAAATATACTCAAGGCTACTTAATCATTAGCAGTCAGAGAAACAGCCTATAAGGTAATGGCCAGATGGTATTACACTCCTTCCAGACTTCAAGTAATGTTCCTACGAACATCTGGTTTATGCTTCAGAGGCTGCCAACAGCCAGGTACGTTTAGACACATTTTTTGGGACTGTGCACTGCTGACCCCGATTTGGGGAAAAGTGACTGCCATGGCCTTGCAATAACCGGCACTGCTCTGCAGCTCACAATCTCAATGTGTTTACTGGGGGCGTCAATCCCAGGGACTCTCCGTAAGGAAGAATACCTTATACATACTATCTGTGTTGCTACCTTGTGGGTCATTGCTCTTCACTGGAAATCCCCTGTAGTTCCACTAGCCTCCATGCTAAATAGAATAGATGTGGTGATGATAATGGAGAGGATCTTATACACCCTACAGGATAGATTGCATCTGTTTGATCGCAGATGGGAACCCTGGAAATCCCATAGGCACATGTTATTGGAATATTACTAACGGTAGCTAAGAGTGATAATAATGTCTTGAAGGTTTAGAAACCCTTGTATGTACCCCTTCTATGGCAGGTTTTGCTATATTCTTCGGATTGTTCTTTAGGTTATCCTCATATGTAATTTCTCTGATATCAGTTATATATTGTACCATGTTACATGTTGATATGACTTTATTGACCTTTTCTGTTATTATACATTTACATAAAATAAAAAAGTTTGTAAACAAAAAAACAAGACTTTAGTATCACTTTAAAGTATAACTTAAGTATAACTAAAGGATAAAGTTTTTTTTTAGTTTTGGGTAGAGTTCAAGGGAATTAAAACATTTGTCAGTTTTTTTTGCTGACTGTGACCCCCCCCCCCCCCCCACCCCCCGTTAAGGAGATCTGACAGGGGTTATAACCCTTCCTTGCTCTGTCCAAAATGTAAAAAAAAAAGTTTTGTCTATGGTCTACTTTAAGGATTATGCCAGTCATGAGCGTCTGCATGGAGGGGGGGGGGGCAAGAGAGCCCTCAAAATTTCCACTCGCCTGCTCGCATTTGCAGAATGGAAATTATTGGAGGGCATGTGTGCAGCATGGGCGGACTGGGCTGAGAGTTTCCTGGCTGACAGTGGCGGTTATTCATATACAAGCTACATCTCAGCATGAGATCTCACCGCTCTGTGTCATCCACCGAGCAGATCCTCCTGATTCCACCCTCATGCATTGCTGGGCACTGATGAGCCTGCATGTTTGGGCAATAATAGGCTGCATTGATGAATACTGATATGCTGCACTGATAGGCAATGATACACTGCACTGATAGGCAATGATATGCTGCACTGATGGCCAATGCTATGCTGCATTGATGACCAATGATGTGTTGCACTGATGGCCAATGATACAGTGCACTGATAAGCAATGATCCGCTGCACAGATGGGCAATGATATGCTGCATTGATGGATGCTGATATGCTGCACTGATGGGCAATGATTGAGTATAGCCTCATATAATAAAGGTCAAAGGGAAGTAAAAACATGCCATCAGCCTTCTAATCCATTATTATTAAACAAATGTGATTTAACTGTACTTCTGTCTCAGTCTAATTTCATGGTTTCTGATGGGCAATGATGGGCTGCAATGATGGACGATACACTGCACTGTTGGGCACTGATACACTGCACTGATGGGCAATGATGGGCTGCATTGATGGGCAATGATATGCTGCACTGATGGGCAATGATACGCTGCACTGATGGGCAATGATACGCTTCACTGATGGGCAATGATATACTGCATTAATTGATGCTGATTTGCTGCACTGATGGCCAATGAAACGCTGCACTGATGAACAATGGTACGCTCAACTGATGGGTAATGATACACTGCACTGATGGGCACTGATACACTGCAGTGATGGGCAATGATGGGCTGCATTGATGGCCAATGATATGCTGTACTGATGGCCAATAATACGCTGCACTGATGGGCAATGATACGCTGCATTTTTGGGCAATGGTATGCTGCACTGATGGGCAATAATATGCTGCACTGATGGGCACTAATACGCACTGATGGGTAAAGATGGGCTCCATTGATGGTCAATGATATGCTGCACTAATGTGCAATGATACGCTGCACTGATGGGAAATGATATGCTGCACTGATGGGCAAAGATTTGCTGCACTGGTGGCTACTGATAGGCTGCACTGGTGGGCACTGATATTTTGCACTGATGGGCAATGATACTCTGCACTGATGGGCAATGATACTCTGCACTAATGGGCACTGATAGGCTGCACTGATGGGCAATGATGGACTGCACTGATGTGCAATAATACGCTGCTCTAATGGGCAATGATAGGCTGCACTGATGGGCAATGATACACTGCACTTTTGGGCAATGGTATACTGCACTGATGGGCAATGATACACTGCACTGATGAGAAATTATATGCTGCATTGATGGGCAATGATACGCTGCACTGATGGGCAATAATAGGTTGCACTGATGGGCAATAATATTCTGCACTGATGGGCAATGGTATGCTGGGTGAGTAGACTGGGCGTAACTCCATCCACTCACTTGTTGGTTCAGCATGCGAGGAACTGTAAGCATACATTTTCAGTGTGCGCCACATAGACACCTGGTGGCAGGCACTGTTGAATTGCAGGCACTGTCCAAGTTTAGCTTTGAAGCTGCTTCACATAACGAACGAAAGCAGGCAAACTTTGCAGCAGTCACCATTAACACAGGAACGTTTCTCCATTGCAATGTCCTACCGTAAGGGACTGACTGTGCAGACCCTGTCAATGACACCCCTTGAGGCTAGGTCACTAAGGGCAACAGTAGACATCCACAAATGTGTTCTCCACTCTCCACTGTGTTAGACAGGATTAATAAAGTCATTCACATTTTGAAAACAGTGGGTAATTCCCGCGTTTTATGCAAAGCGCCAGACATATTTGTAATCCAATGAGCACGATCGCTCGCCATGGTTTCCGCGGGAGATAGCACATGGTTGAAGTCACTGAGTTGCAGGGCTTATCGCTGTTGTGGATGTCCATTTAGTACAACTGAGTGCAGGTAGCAGGTAGGCAGCGCCGATCCTGCATGGTTACTATGGGTGAAACACTTGGCAACAAGTTTGGTTTTGGTTGCTATGGGCAACGGCATGTAACAAAGTCAGTTTAAAGGCAAACACAGTCCATTTCTTCAGTATATCCCAAACTTGGCAAAACAGGCAAAGTCTCCCCCAGCTTTTACCAGTTGCTAGGGACGACGGACAGCAGGTTAATAGTGAAGGCAGCTCTAGGTGGGACCTCAAATGTAGCGGTTGGTTACCACTAGTTACTAACATCCACCAAATCACCCTGCTGCCAGATCCCCATCTATCATCTCTGAAACAATGAGCAGTCATTTGCGTAGTTTTGTTGCGTTTATTTTGGAATACAACTTGGCTGGGGTAAAGGAAGATATGGGATGCCCATAGCATTTATTGAATCGTCATCACATTTATAGAATATTGTTTAAGCTTTAGCCTTGAAAATGATGCACTTCTAACATTCACAGTCTGTTTCCCCTGCATATCTCCAAAGCAGACTATTGCTCCTCTTCCTCTGCACTCACTCCAGCAGATTATCATTCCTCTTGTACAAATACTCTACTGCAAAACTGTTAGATTCCTGTTGCTTCACTTCCAGTAATACAAATAGGGATCACTCTGAATAACCCCAGTCTGCTGGCTGTAATTGAATGATGTTGCTTCAGCAAATCAATACGCCAGAGGTGTGCAATACTTCTCCCCGGTGGCTGAGTGAATTGGTAGCCACACATTCTCTTGGAAGTTATTACCAGAGTGCTTTACCAGGCCAGAGATACTCGGTACTTCTCCCTGATGGCCTTGCACATGGTAATGTGTCCATTACCAGTCCATAACTGCAAAAGCTGCTTTCCCCGGCCACAGAATTCTGCACTGCTCTCAACAATTCTTTTGCTTCTTTCACCGCTCTTCTCCTTAGTGCAAGTCCTGTGTTCCCGGTCACAGCAGCTTGACACCAACTCCATGGTTAAGATCTTTATCCAGGAACACATCCTAGTGGCTCCTCCATCCCTCCTCCGTGCTCGGCGTGCCCACCATGTGGGGATGCCCTGTGACAGCTACCTAAATCTCCATTCTCCTTTTCTCCTGCACTGTCAGAACCCTGGGGCAGCATGTGACCCCAGCTTATATGGGAGGCCTGTCCCCGCCAATACCGAATGGTAATTAGTCAGACCTCCCCACATGAGTTGTCTGCCACTCATACCTCAGGTCAAACCTCTGTTTCAGAACAATCTTCCTGAAAGCATGGGAAGGGGGTTCTGAGTCAGAGCACAGATGGCCACACCCACCGCTACACTAAACACTCCCAATCTCAAATCAAAACAAAAAGGCTTAACTTACAGCACAGGCCTGTCTAAATTTGTCTACACTGATATCTTAAACCAGAAAAATCCTATTCTAGCACCTACCTTCTAGTAGAGGGTGCTACACAAAGAAATGCCACCTGTTCAAACATGAGATTGAATATCTAGGACATGTCATCTCCAAACAAGGAGTGCTTCCCAACCCAGAGAAGATCAAGTTCATACAGGAGTGGAAAGCCCCAACAACTGTGACTGAAGCAAAACCTTCCTAGGGTTAGCAGGGTACTATCACTATCGACGTTTCATCAAGCACTATGCTCATCCTGCTGCATGCCAGAAAATCTTAAAAGGAGTAGAGCAGAAAGGGGGCCACAACAAGGTGGAATGGGGACTGGAACAGCAAAAAGCTTTTGATGTCCTGAAGCAGCAGTTAACGTCAGCCCTTGTATTGACTTTTGCTGATTTCTCTCTTCCCTTCTGGATACAGACTGATGCCAGTAACCAGGGCATGAGGGCCGTGCTCACACAAGTGCAAAATGGTTAGGAAAGGGTTATTGCTTATACCAGTCACAGCCTTCATGCATCTGAGAGAAACTCTGCAAACTATAACTCCTTCAAGATGGAACTGTTGGCATTGGTGTGGGCCATCACAGAACATTTTGCAGAGTATCTTACAGGGGCTGTGTTCAAGGCCTGGACAGATAACGACCCCTTAGTACATCTCCGGACAACCAAACTTGGTGCTCTGGAGCAAAGATGGGTAGCACATCTAGAGAAATTTGACTTCTACCTGCATTACCACCTAGGAAAAGGCAACCAGGTGGCACATGCCCTATCATGGTACCCCTCTTTTCAACCACAGCAAGATGTGGATGAGGAGGCTGAAGAAGAAGAGATTCCACCCTTGATGGGAGCAAGACCTAAAAGTAGACCATGGGTGGATTTCATCCATGTAATGGAAAAGTACACTGTGCAGAAACACAGAAGGATGACCCCGTGATTGCTCCAATAAAAGAGGCAGTGCAGCTACGGCAGTGACATAGTAAAAGAGAAAGGTCAGAACTGCTACCAGAAACACAGAAACTGTTGAGTGAATGGTCCCGTTTAATCTTGAGAGATGGTATATTGTATTGCAGGATAATGTTCCCCCATGACTCATCGGTAAACTGGCAGGTCTGGAAGTATAACCACACTGTGTACTCAGCGTCAGGCCTGCATATTCCCATTTATCCACCTCATCAGCATTATCTACACTTTGCAGTGACAGACATTCATTTCCAGTTTGTCGCACTGCCTTTTGGTCTATCCTCTGTTTTGATAGAATTCTCAAAGGTCCCAGGATATTTTCTTGACCTTCTAAGAACTCAGGGCATCCAAATCACAAGCTAGATGACCTTATCTTTAAATACCAATCTCCATTTCAGCAGTCTGCAAACATCCACAGGACAATTTAGATACTCCAGGCTTTTCACTAGGTGATTCATTAAAAAAAAAAAAAAATCTGTTCTCCATTCTTCTCTGCACCTGAAATACTTAGGTCTAGTCATGGATGTAACCCAAAAAAGGTTGTTCTTCCATAGAAGGAAATTCTTTATCTCTCAAGTCAAAGAGACATCCCACAATGGGATTCTCAATGTGGGTACTAGGCCTCATGGTAATCTCTTAGGCTGTTATGTTCACCTAATTTCATTCAAGACCTCTCCAACACAACATCTTGTCAGCCTAGAAGAAGCATGCTTCTTCTCTCAACTTAGCCATTCTACTTCTTAACCAAGCAAGGAATTCACTAACTTGGTGAATCTTTCCATTTTCTGGTGGTAGAGGAGTGTTCTAGTCCCTCACATTCCAGGAAACATAGTCACTGTTGGAAGCCAAATTCTCCATCAACATCCTTGAGCTCAGAGCAATAAAAATGGCTCTGTGAGACTGGACCTCCCTTGTGCAAGGAGAGTCAGTCGGGCCGAAGCTGTTGCCTACATAAACCATTAAGGGGGCACCTGGAGTCAGGGAGCCTTGAAGGAAGCATGCCAGATAATCTTATGTACAGTGACTCACTGTCCAGGGTTCTCTGCAATCCACATTCCAGAAGTGGACAACTGGAAAGCAGATAACCTGGATCAAGATCCTTCACCCACACATTTTCACGTAACATGTTAAAGATGGAAGGCCCCAGATGTTTGTATCCTGACCTCCAGATTCAACAACAAACTACCTCTCTTTTTGGCCACAACCAAAGACCCTTTAATGCTGGTAGCAGATATATTGATATCAGTTCAGGCTAATATATATTGTATAATATAGTATAATCGGGGACAGTCAGTTTAATCACTAGCTAGCTATTACTACTAGGTCCACAAAGGTCCTATTAAGGACTGGTATAGGTGTACAATATATAGGGTGCTCGTGCATTGCTGTGTTGCAGATTACTACTCATTTCTGCAGTTGTCTTTTATCAGTGTAGGGACTGAGGGACAGTCTGCAAATCACTAGCAACTAGGTCCACAAAGGTCCTTTTAAGGACTGGTATAGGTGTACTATTTGGTGTGCAGCATATAGGTGTGTAATACACATATAAAATACTTGCACATATAGAAAGCATAGTATAGTGCTTTCCACTGTACAACATTGTGACTGCTGAGTGTTTCTGCAGCGATACTACAAAGAGTGACAAACGCAATCAAAAAAAAGTATTATAACTGGTCTGATAGACCAGTGGCCCCCAAAAACAACAGATTGAAGCGGGGTGTTATATACCTTCTTCCACATACATACTGTACTTCTCTAGAGACTTTTGTCACAGGGTCATTTAAAAAATGGCAGGCAGAGGAAGAGGCAGGCCCTTCCACAGAGGTAGTAGGGGTAGGGCAGGAGCAACAGGCTTGAGCCAAAGTGGGAAATTGCAGAAGGTGCGTGCGATTACGTCAAAGGACGCACCAGACTTGGTTGAGTGGCTCACTCAGCCTTAGGCCGCGTACACACGGGCGGATTGTCTGCCCAACTAAGTTCGTCAGACAATCCGACAGACAGTCCGTTCAAAATTTGAATGAACGGACTTGACCACACACAATGAGCAGACAGTCCGCTGAAAGCGTGCGTGATGACGTGTACAGCACGTACGACGGGACTAGAAAAACGACGTCCTATACACTGCAATGCAACCTTCGGCCATGTAAATCCTTTCTGAGCATGCGCCATACTTAGTCCGTCCAACTTGCCTACACACGAGCGGACTGTCCGCTGAAACCAAGTTTGGACGGACAAAATTACGGAAATTCCGTAAGACTTTGTTCGTCAGACAGTCCGCTGAAAAAGTCCGCTGAAGCCCACACACGAGCGGATTGTCCGCTGAAACACGGTTCAGCGGACTAAGTTGGACAGACAATCCGCCCGTGTGTACGCGGCCTTACTCTTCTGCACCCTCCTCATCCTCTGGATCTGCACCCTCTTCTTCACTCTCTGCTGTGTGCACCACCAAAGACACTAGCACCACCACCACCACCACCACCATATACCTTCTGCTTGAGTCACAGGAATTATTTTCCGATCCATATCAAGACATTTCCGATGTGCAGCCACTCTTGGCATTGGATCAGGAAGAGGAGGTAGCAACAACCGCCACTCAGCAGTCTGACGACAGTACCCAGATCAGCCCAAGGAGTAGGTTGGTCCCCTTGCTGCCTACTCCGAGATCTCTAATTATAGCGGTGGGGAAGGTGACGTCGATGATGACGTGTCTAGTGATGTCACGTGGGTGCCCACAAGAGAGGAAGAGGAGGGGAGTTCAGAGGGAGATATGGATCAGCAGATAGGAAGGAGAAGCAGGAAGAACTTTTGCACAGGAGGAACAAAGCAGACTACTAATGTATCGGGAGCGAGGCATCAACCATGTACTGGCGCTCCCAGGACGCCGGCACATGGCTCCACAGTGTGGGCTTTTTTTAACGTGTCCGCTGCAGACAATAGTGTTGCCATCTGCAATCTTTGCAGTCAACGCATAAGTCGTGGTAAGCCCAACACTCACCTAGGGACGACCGCCTTAAGAAGGCACATGAGCTGCCATCACCGAGCCCAGTGGGAGCAACGGAACACACAAAGCCACACTCCAGGCTCTCACCGTCCAGCCTCATCTTCTACTTCTCCTCTCTCCTAACAATTGTCCTCCACCCTCCATCATGCCATCCTCACGTTTTTCTGCAAAAAGGCAGGCTTCCGTGGGCCAAATGTTTGAGCATAAAAAAATTATGACACCGGATAACCCTCTTGCCCAACAGTTGACGGCTGGCTTGTCAGAACTGATAGCCCGCCAACTACTGCCATATAAACTGGTGGACTCTGAGGCCTTTCGAAAATTTGTGGCCATTGGAACACCACAATGGAAGGTCCCAGGAAGGAAGTATTTCTCACAGAAGGGCATCCCAGAGCTATATGGCCATGTTCAGCGGCAAGTGGATGTATCTCTGGAACACAGTGTAGGTGCCAAGATACATCTGACCACAGACACGTGGTTTAGCAAACATGGGCAGGGAAGGTATATCACTTTTACTGCCCACTGGGTGAACCTTCTGATGGCCGTCAAGCATGTAATCCGTGGCACCCATGTAGATTTGGTTTTACCGCCACGGATTGCATGCAGGCCTGACTCTTCTTCTCCTCCTCCTCCCTCTCCTCCTCGGCTGACTCCTCCTTTTCCGCTGCTATCGTCTCTTCCGCTGCGCCGCCCAAGCTCCCCAGAACCTATTCGACATGCCAGGTGAGACCTTGCCATGCTGTGCTGCGCCTGTTGTGCCTGGAAGCCAAGAGCCACACTGGCCCTGCACTCCTTTCAGCTTTACGTTCACAGGCAGATCAGTGGCTAACACCACTCAATTTGACAAGTGGTGTGTGACAACGGTGCCTATCTGCTTAGCGCATTGAAACAGGGCAAAATGACGCACGTGTCAAGCATGGCACACGTCTTAAACTTGGTCGTGCAGCGATTCATTGTCAAATACCCTAGGGTCCAGAACATCTTGCGGCAGGCAAGGAAAATCTCGGCCCATTTCAAAAGATCTTACACGGCCATGGCTCGCCTTGCTGACATTCAGCGGTGACACAATCTGCCGGTCAGACGTCTTATTTGCGATTGCCCGACGTGATGGAACTCAACCTTCTATATGCTTGATAGGCTGCTCCAGCAGAAACGTGCAGTTAACGTCTACCTGTGTGAACTCTGCGGCAGAACCGGTTCTGGGGAGTTTGGTTTTATTTCACCGCGCCAGTGGCTGCTCATGCGAGATGCATGCAGACTTCTGCGGCCATTTGATGAGATCACCAAACTGGTCGCAGCCATGGCGCCATCAGTGACATGGTACCTTATGCCTTCTTTATGGAGCATGCATTGCGTTGTGTCATTGATAAAGCCATGGAGGAGCAGGAGCAGGAAGGTGAGGAAGTCGCAATGCTGGATGAATTCCCGGGGGGCTACTCTATCTGAGACAAGTCAACAACAGAAGTCTGAAGAGGAATCAGAGGAGGATGGTGGCGGGGCGGATGAGGAGGAGCAAGAAGAGCATGCTTTAAACCTTTCTGGGATCCCTGTTGTTGTGCGTGGATGGGGAGAGGAGAACGAGGAGGATGACATTATCCTGGATGATGAGCAGGAGCCAGGCCACCACACCGCTTCCAGTTTAGTGCAAATGGGGGCCTTCATGCTCCAGTGTTTTAACAGGGACCCCCATATAAAAAGCATAAGGATCAAGGACCAGTACTGGGTGGCAACGTACTTAGACCCCTGGTACAAACACAAAATGGTAGAAATGTTACCACCGTCACAGAGGGCTGTCAGAATGGAGCACTTCCAGGCCTTGCTTCGAGAAATGCTTCATTCTGCTTTTGCGTGCGCTGGCAGAGGAGGAATTCCCACTCCCAGAGAAAGAGTTGCGGGTACCAATCCAACAGCGCCTGCAAGAAGAGGTCGGTTTGAAGATGTGTTGGTGACTTCTGATATGAGGTCATTCTTTCAGCCGACCCATCGACAGGTCTCATCCGGATCCAGCATCAGGGAACGCCTAGACCGACAGGTGTTTGACTGCATCAGGTTAACGGCCGATGTGGACGCTCTGAGGAGTGATGAACCCCTTGACTACTGGGTGGGCAGGCTTGACCTCTGGCCAGAGCTTGCCCAATTTGCAATGGAACTGCTGGCTTGCCCCTCATCCAGTGTCCTGTCCAAAAGGACGGTCAGCGCAGCAGGGGGGATCGTGACTGATAAGCGCACTCGTCTAGCTCACGACAGTGTTGACTACCTGACATTTATAAAAATGAATGAGGCATGGATCTCGGAGGAATTCAACAGATGTATTTAATCGAGCACACAGACCTTTTTTCTACATGTGGCTCACTTCTTTGTACAAAAAAAGCCCACCGTACTATATGCCCATAGCCTCTTGTTTGAAGAGGTTGAGTGGTGTCATATTTTTGGGGCCCAGCAGCGAGTTGCTGGTATCAGTGCTGCTGTTAGTGCTCTCTATCTCGGTGCTGGTGTCAGTGCTCTCTACCACGGTGCTGGTGTCAGTGCACTCAATCACGGTGCTGTTTCAGTGCTCTCTCTCACGGTGCTGGTGTCAGTGCACTCTATCACGGTGCTGGGGTCAGTGCTCTCACGGTGCTGGTGTCAGTGCACTCTATCATGGTGCTGGTGTCAATGCTCTCACGGTGCTAGTGTCAGTGCACTCTATCACGGTGCTGGTGTCAGTGCACTCTATCACGGAGCTGGTGTCAGTACTCTGTATTACGGTGCTGGTGTCAGTGCTCTATATCACGGTGCTGATGTCAGTGCTCTATATGACGGTGCTGGTGTCAGTGCTCTATATCACGGTGCTGGTGTCAGTGCTCTATATCATGTTGCTGGTGTCAGTGCTCTATATCACGGTGATGGTGTCAGCGCACTCTATCACAGTGCTGGTGTCAGTGCACTCTATCACGGTGCTGGTGTCAGTGCTCTATATCACGGTGCTGTTGATCATCTCCTGCACCCTCTTCATAGCCTACCATGACCTTTCCTCTCCTCCATTGCCTTCATGCGCTCCTGAGTCCTGAATTGTCAAAATTTCACAGATAAAAAAAGAATGCTTGTAGTTGTCGATCCCAGATTCACTTCATACATGTGTTATGTCAGTGGCCATTTGGTGGGACTATGTGTGGCTGAAAATATGACCTGTAGGTTTTTAAAGTTCGCCTGCTATTGAAGTCAATGGGGCCCGCCACGAACTTTGTGGTTCGCAAACTTTTGGCGTTCGCGAAACGTCCCGTCGAAAGTTCGTCCATCTCTAGTGCTGACTGCCAAAGGGTGCGTGAGCTCACCATTTATCCCCATCTGTGACTGAATTCTCCCCCCTTCTCTCTCCTGCCTCCGAGTGAGTACACTAAGGTAAATCAGGGTACTCAGAGCACCCCTTACTTCAGAGTTCCCCTTTACACCAGAGGTCACAGTGTTCCCCCTTATATGAGAGCCCTCTCCATACATCAGAGTTCTCAGTGTTCCCCCTTATATCAGGGTTCCCAGAGCATCCCTTATGTTAGAGTCCCTAGAGTTCTCCATCAGAGTCTGCAGAGTCCCCCCTTACAGTGAAAGAGAATTCTGCAAGTTCAGGTGTAAAAGAGGAGAGGATCGGTAGATTCAGATGTAAATGGGGAACTCTTGTTATTAACTTTATACGATTAGGAATGTTATTTAATAGCAAAATATATGTATAAATTTATACTATTAAAAAAATTGCTGTGCGCTGCTAAAGTGTTCTGGTTTGACTTGAGGAAAAGGTGGCAACCCAAACTGTGCTGTATAGCAAGTTCACTCTGAAATAAGAAAGGCAGGTGTGTCCTGTTTTATCCTGAAGAGCCTGCTTGATTCCTCTAATGCTGAATGCAGAACCACCTTCTTCCCTTCTTTTGAGACCTGCCTGGCATTTTTAATATAGGGGATTGTCTAACTTTAAGGCTAGCTGAAGTAGCATCTGCTCGAAGTTTGCATGTTCTTTCTGTGTATGTGTGGGCTTTTTCCTGTTTTCTCCCACACTTCAAAGATATACTGGTAAGTTAATTTAATTCTGTCTAAACTGGCAGTAGTATGTGTGCAGTAATTTGTTATAGAGCCTATGTCTCAATATAGGACAATCCTCTCTGGCTTCTTGGTACCTAGAGGGTTTACTCAAAACCACCAGCTCTCTGACATCACTGTCCTCTGTGGTCTTACAAGAACCTCCTTCCCACTTCACACACTGATGCTCTCAGCCTATCAACCCCTAACTGTCTCCATAGGCTCAGTTGTCCTTTGTCCCTGGTGGGAAGAGCTAGAAGCCTGGCTGCCTAATTCTAATAATTTGTCACAGGACATTAGCCAAACAGTTTAGATACCTAGCATGTCAAACCTTAAAATTGTGTGTCCTCATGAAATGGCAAAAAAATTCAGTACCCTTTATATTAGAGAAAAGCCCCTACAAGTTATCAATTTAGAGTTAACCATAAATGGGCCTAGAATTATTGCGCTCACTCTGGAGCGGGCGGTTGTGGGGGGGATTTTAGGTGCTGGAGTGTAAGTTACATTTTTTTACTCTCTACATTTTATTTATTTTTTACCAAACTACTACGTCCCTTATATGATGCATTTTTTGGTGACAGATTCTCTTTGTTCTCCAATGAATCTAATAGAGTGCAGTTTGCATTCCATGTAAATCTTCCCCAGCCATATTGGCTGCGGACAGTTACACCAGGAACCAGAAGTGGCATTGAGAGGAATGAGAAATCAGCAAAGGACTTTCACTGATATCCCTTCCCTCTACCCATCAGCACTTGCCATGTTAGTCCTGGGTCCACTGATGAGCGTGTGGAGCCCAGGAAACATGGAGCACACATGGGAGAGAACCAGCAGCAATGGGTGACGGGGGATGTGCTGGATCACTTCCATCTGACAGCTGACAGTCCGCTTGTCTGCTTTACACACACTCTCAATGGCTGCAGTCGCCAAGAATGTGTGTAAAACCCCTCAAAGCCACCACTGTAGATTCTAAGGCATGGGCAGTAAATGGATTCAAGAGGGCTGTCTTTTTTTTAAAGTGTCTAAATATGAGGCAAATTCACCAGTATCCCTATGAATAGTATTACCAACATTATTTTGTGTTATATTATCTGTCCATGAAATTAAAACAAATATATATCCTAGTAAATATATTTGCGGTTTTGTAAAAAAAATCAAACAGTTTAGTGTAATCAATGGATATTTATTAAAGGAATTACCACTTCCCGTAAAACTGATATTGAGCCTTAAGTAGTAAAATTCTACTATATATGAAAACATTTCACATTTCAGTGTATTTAATCCACCGTGCAAAGTGTTTCTATGCATTTCCCAGCCGACATAAAACAAAGAAGCATTTTACACTTTGACACATGCCTGACAGCCGTGAAAAACATAAAATGATGGGAACTCAACGAAACTGTTAAAAATACTCGGAGAGTGATTAAAGAGTATTTAAAAAGGATTACCGGGAAAATTATTTTTCTGAAAGCTGCTGTAATTGAACAGGTAGTAAGGTGCAGTGAACCATCTGGCAAAACATAAATAATAGTTATTTTGATTGAAAACTTTCCTGATTGAGCGTAACAACAAATATGAGCAGGAAACAGGAGAGAAGAAGACTATAAGATGTTCTATTAATTGAATGAATTAAAGTAAATTGAAATCATAATGTCGGTAGTACTGGATTAAATATTATCTCATTAAAGCGTACCTGAACCCAAATACAAAAATTTATAGATGGTCTCCTACTCTGTCTATGGGTTATCCCAATCCGTTACCATTCCATCTGGTTTAGTTTTCACTCAGCTTTAAAGGTATGATCATATACTTCTTCTTTTTAATTGCCAGTTTTAACTATCGTTATTCTTGGTTATGATACCATCAACTTTTTGAACTAATTTTTCAATCCCGTTTATTGCATTCTTTTTAGCTATCAATTAAGCTTTTTTGTTAGTAGCAGGCAATATAATCCCATTGAGGCTTTTGCCCTATCCCCTCATTTAATAGAGGCTAGTCTAGATATTATTAATCATTTATTATACTGCCTATATTTTTGCAATATTTCCCCTTTTCTCATTTATTCATTATTTAATTTTTAGTGCTGACTTACCTCCATCTATGTCCTCCATAAGGCTTATTGGCCTCTGATTTGGCCGTTTGGTTGCACATATTCTTCATCTAGGGGTGATTCCTGGTTTGCGGTTGCCAATCAATGAGTGGTATGCGCCATTTTGTTCAGATCATACATGCCCGGGTTGCTATATATATCTATATGTGTTTAAGTATTGCTGTAATTACATTGTAGATTTATGTTACTTTGTATATTAATTTTATATTATATTTATTGTTAGTTGCACATTCCCCTGAAGAAGCTTGTTGCGAAACATGTTGGGAACGAGTGCTATCGGCTCATCAACTTGCTTTGCCGGGATCCCTTCAGTCTAGTAAAAATGCGCACTTTGCTTTTTGTATTTCTATGTACTATATTTGAGATTATAGTGCTTTTTAATGTACATAAATAAATGAATTTTTATTATATTTTGTTCTACTAGTATTTATAATTGCACCGCTTAAAAATCTCCCTTGTTTCCCCCTTCCATCCCCCTTCCACGGTTTGAAATTTACAAAAATTTATATATTTCAGCTTATCATTAGATGTGGTGGCTGCTTTATTTACCTTTTTTTCAGGCATTTTCCCTTTACTTACATCTGGTTATCCTGCTTAGATCACACTTCCTGTGATCTCTGCATAGGAAGCCAAGTGCTTGACAAAAGCTAAAAAAATAAATAAACCACATACAGTCCTCCATAATAAACCTGAAGCAACATGGCTGACGCTAAACCTAGCCCTAACAAATAAAGCTAAGAAAAGTGTAGCACTCTACCAGTTAGGTTGCTAGCAGGTTAAGTAAATTTAGTTTCGTACGGCTCTTCTGCTCTTCTCTTTAGGCTGCTCTGAATTCTGCAGTCTGCGGGTTTGATTGTTTTCCCTTGTCTTCTGGAGGCTACTAGAGAGTCAAATGACAAGCCTGAATATTTACTTGGTTCCAGTCAATCCCTGGGGGAGGATGCCCAGATGGTGGCTGGGAGAGTGCAAAAAATAGTTTAGTGCCTTAGATCAGCCCTTTTTCAACCAGGGTGCACAGGCACCCTGGGTGCCTTGGCAAAATGTCTAAAAAATGCCCAAAAATTGTATACAAGCCAACATATGGATGAAGCCTTTCTTTAAGCTACACAAAGCCACAGGTTTTCCTTGTGCAACATTATGACCTTCTAGATGCTGGCATCCTAACAGCCAATGGTATCATCAGTTGATAGGGAGGATGTCAGTCACCTGTATAGCATCCTTGTTTGACCCTCTCCTGCCCCTCTCCATCAGCATTGGGGTCACATTAGCTGAGTGATGGAGAAAAACTAAGGGAGAAGAGAAACATTAGAATAGCACCAGTTTGCAAAAATGTATTTGCTGTGGAAGAATACATCATTTCTAAGGTTGAGTGTCCTACCTGTATGGATGTTGCTGCATTATGTAAAACTATTAGAATAGTTTTAACAATTTATAATGGGATGCCTCGAGACTGGCCATAATTTTTAAAGGGAGCCTTGAGACTGTCCATCATTTTCAAAGGATGCCTTGGAGACGGTCCATCATTTTGTAAGGGTGTCTTGACTGAAAAAAAGTTGAGAAATACTGCCTTAGACAGCAGGGTTCTTTACTTGGAGGAGAGGTTTCCAAGCAGGAAGCTTCCCTTCTAAGCAGCTCAGATGAAGGTTCTGCTTTTGCTCATGGAGGTCTTAGCTCTGCACATTTGGGGGACCTATCCTGCTGCAAATTCTTTTAAGCTAAGAGAAGGGTTTCACTGGAGATCTGGCCTGGAAGATTCACGGAGAAAATTGTCTGCCTGAGTCTGGAGAGAGGCACCCAAGTACCCAGTGACATTGTGAATACAGACCTGAATGAAGGATCCTAGTGACGGTTGCTGCTGTTAATCCTTGGTGCACTAATACTAAGGCTTGCCTGGCTGGGAACATTACCTATGGTGTCCATTCTCTGTCCTATTGCTGAAGGGACTGTTTAGGAAGTAGCTGCAAAGAGAATAGTGTCCTCTCATTACTGTGCAGTGTTTGGAATATCCCATAACTTCTCTAAGCCCCATCCAAGTTAACTTGCAATAAACTTTGAAAAAGGCAACCCTTAAGCCTCGTACACACAATCAGATTGTTGGCCAAAAAAAAAGTGGAATTTTGTCCGAAGGGCGTTTGCCCAAATTTGTCTTGCATACACAATTGTTGGCCAACAATTACAAACATAGTGACGTACTAGACCGTACTAGGCTTACAGATTCCGATAAGCCCCCTGCCTGAAGACCCCCACAACCACAGCCCAGGGTTGTGGGGATGAGGCCATTGTCCCCATCAACATGGGGGCAAGGTACTTTGGGGTGGGGGTTGCATACTCAAGTAAGAGTCTGGTATGGCTTTTGGTGGGGACCCCATGGCGTTTAAAAAAAAAAATTGGACGTGGGGCTCCCATTAAAATCCATACCAGACCCAAAGGGCCTGGTATGTATCGGGGGGGACCCTCACACCATTTTTTTTTTTACCTTTTTATTGCCAGCATTGTGTATTTTTTTATTTAAATTCAGCTGTTAGCAGGAAAGCCCATTGACAGCTGATGACTCATCGGTTGTTAAGGATGCCATGGCCGGCTTCCCGGCCCACTCCTCAACAACCAGCTATTTACTGTGCCCTGATTGGGCAAAGCTTTGCCCAATTAGGGCTTTGAATGCAATGCGCAAACAGGAAAGTGCTGCGCTCTGAACACTGGAATACCAAAATGACAGGGCCACTCCTCAACAACCAGCTATTTACTGTGGCCCGGCCTTCTCCTCAACAACCGGCTATTTACTACTATTTACTAAGCTTTTCCCAATCAGGGCACAGTAAATAGTTGGTTGTTGAGGAGTGGGCCGGGAAGGTTGTTGAGGAGCGGGCCCCCTGACAGCTGAATTAAAGAAAAAAACATTGCCGTCAATAAAAAAGGAAAAAAAAATGGTGTGAGCCCCCCCCCCCCCCAATCCATACCAGGCCCCTTGGGTCTGGTATGGATTTTAATGGGAGCCCAATGCCCATATATTTTCCTGTGTATGAAAATGGTACATAATTTTTGTTTTTTGGTCACAAATCACACACAATTTTTAGCTCATGACTGTTGCAAATTGAATGTTAACAAATAGAAAACACTATAATACTGACCCCAGCATTTTTAATTCTTGTCCCAATAATTTTTGGCTACTACTGTCTATTGATATGTAAACCACTTTGTTAAATGAGAAATTAGTGATCAATAACATCTAGTTAACATCATTCAAATTTTGACAAGAAATATGTTCAACAATGCTATACCTGGGTCAAGCTGGGCTCCTCCACAGCTTCTTTGGGTGGAAGGCCCAGGTTGGGCTTCAGGAGCCTCAGCTGATGTGGAAGGAAGTGTTGAAGGAAGAGTTGCTAGTGATGGCCTGAGTTCCGTCAGACAAAAAACGCAGTCTGTCCTAGTACCACAGCCTGGGGACATATACGTCATCTGCTGCTGCTCCGGATCTCTGGGAATCCTGGACCTTCTTGCTCTCCCTATAATATGTGCTCCTCAGGCTACCAATTTTGGCCTTCAAATAGTTGATGTCTGCCATGGGATACACAGGCATCACCAATTCCAACAGTTTATCCAGTGCTGCCTTCCTCTTTTGCTTGGTTGAATAGTCCCTGCATTGGACTTGCCAGAGACATGGCAGCTCCCTATATTTATCAATGAAGTTGGGCAGGAAGTCAGGGTCTGTGGATTTATCCACCATTTTATCTGCAAGACACAACACGAGACAAACCCTAATGTCAGGCTAAACTCTCCTAATCTTGTCCCAATATAGGCCTCAATCTCTAAGCAGTATAGGCCACTAACCACGGATGCCCCAAGTTACAATTGTACCTTCAGTTGAACGATCAACGCTTACGATCCTCCCTCCTCCACTCACAGATCGTATGTATGTCGCTCTGCATGTTATGCTTTATATACACTGTGTATGCATCAAACTCCGCCCCTGTCCTACTTTCTAGTGTATCCACTGTCTCTTCTCTTTTGGGACAGTGGGAGAGCACATGGCGGAGACACAGCAGGTGTGTGCTGTTCTCAGCAACGATGAGGAAAGCCCGGAGAAAGACAGTTCCACATGCATTAAGAGATATAATGCCTTAAATATGTACTTTGAAGAGATGCTGGAGATGGTGGACATCTTGAAGAGGACCGACTATGATGGGAATTAAATCAACCGTACAGAAACCCAAATGCGAGAAAGGCCAAGACCATGACTAAAGTTGTGAGAAGTCTGCACAGGACTTTTGGGGTACGACGATCCAAGGAGCAATTGTGGAAACGTTGGTTAGACCTGAATTAAGGGAGCAGGATCAGTATAGAAGGATCAGGAAAGTGCTGCAAAAAAGTAAGTATTTGTCGTGTGTTCCTAATATTATTAGTACTTTTGTGCTGGTACATGTGCCTTTCTTTACTGTTGTACAGTTTAAAATGCCAAGTTTGAGGTTCATGAGCATAGTGCAATTGTTCATATTAAACCTCATTCGTTCGACCACTAATACAACATTTTTGGCAGATGCAGGTTAACTACATTCATTCATGCCTACTTTGATTAAAAGAAGTTTATTACATTGTTGTCTAGATGTGTGTGAAACTAGAATGAAATGAAAACTCGATTCAGTGTAAGGAGAGGACACTCAGCAGCTGTTCACACATCTGGATGCAGGAGTAGTAGTGTGGGACACCATAACAACCTTTTTATGGTGTCCCACGCCGGTGCTCCAGTGGATACTAGGGGTCTCTCCATGTGTGAAACTTGCACAAAACAGATTAGTATTCCAGGTTTTGTAAGGGAAACATTAATGTCTTCAGCTTGGAACAAAACAGACAATTGGACGACACTTCCAAGCAATGTTTCATATTACTATTTCTAGCTTCAAATATCTTTCTGCTAAGTATACTATTTTTGTATTCACATAGGAGAGAAATGAATTGTGACATCTGAGGACACTAAGAACCCCAGATCTCCTGAAGAAGGGGAACTCAGCACACAACCTGAGGATGTGGATGCAGAGGTTCAGGAAGTGGTCAAAATGGTGTTCACAACAGGTCAGTGTCTGAGACCACAGTTTCAGGTAATAGATGTATGCCTGCATATTTATAATACATAGTGTTTTTTTTTCTTTTTAGTTGATGTGAATGTTGTGGAAGAAGAAACTCACTTCAATAGTGCAAGTGCAAGTGCAAGTGCAAGTGCAAGTACTCATCCGTGAGATAATGGTGTGCAATCTGGATTTAGAGAAGGTCAAGCAAAATATCAATAATGTTCAAAAAAGACTGATCAACATCACTGATGTTTTAGGCAAAATCTTAAACCCCCAAAAGAACTCCAAACTGCCATTCTGAAGACGCCTGTAAAATTCTGTCTGGACCAGGATTCCTCCATCAGACATACGGCCATTATTCTCCACGTCCGTATAGAGGGACTCATAAGTCGCCGACACCAACGCCAACATCACAATACTACTGTACCCCTTGTAATTGAAGTAGTATGACCCCGAACTGGGGAGTGGGATGATCTGGATGTGCTTCCCATCTATCGCACCACCACAGTTGGGAAAGTCCCACTGCTGGTCGAAATTGGGAGGCCACAGTCTGCCATTCCTGTGAGTTGGATTGATATCGGTTGACTTAGTGGTTGGGGGGGAGGGAGGGTTCCAAATGAGTTAGGGCCCCAAAAAGAAAGCCTCTTGCACTCTGCCTGAATTTAAGGACAACGATAACATTTGTACACATTTTAGGGGGTGTTTAGGGTAAGCACTATAATGGAGCTGACAAAATACATTGTTAAGTGACTAGGCTAGATGTGTATGGGCCCAGGATAGCATGCTGGGGAGGTTAGTGAAGGCAAATATGCATGAAGGACAAAAAAGGAGCATTAAAAGCTTATAGCATGCATGTGGACAAAGAGGACATTCACAGCATATTACAATCATGGTAATTATGGAATGATGAAATAAATACATTAACAAATACATTAGCAAACATGAAATACATAGAATGTGATGTTAAAGGATAAAACTTACCTTAATATATTCCTTCTGTAGGACCTAAATGATGGCAGAACAGGTCTCTGGAATAATTAATCCCAGAGCCCGGGGGGAGATCCCAATCCTGAACTTGATAACCTGGAGACTTCTCCCCATTGCCAAGTACTGCAAGGTGGTGACTAGCTTTTGTGTGGAGTGATGGCTTTCTGCATGCAGGTGTCCTGCTTAGTAATATAGGGGGACAGCAAAGCCAACAGATGGGATCATCAGGATTATTCTCCTGGATCTCCTACAACAAAGAGAGAATATGAGAGAATTGGTCACGATTAAGCAACCAATTCTTGGTCCAAGAACTCCTCCCCCTGTTCATGGACTGGACTTGGGTCAAAGCAATAACTCCAACACCAAGCCCAACAACAACACGAACTCTATGATGAGTACGTAACCACAACATGGCTGGCACATGAATAGCTGCTCAGAACGAACTGACAGAACACACTGAATTTTAGAAAGGACCTGAGAAGAACGAGCTGAAAATCAGAAACGAGCAGACAAGAGTGCACTGAAAATCAGAAGCGAACTATAAATAGAATACACTGAAAGACAGGAAAGAACTGACAACATGCACTGAAGAACAGATTTAAACCGACAAGCACAAACTGAAAAGCAGAAACTAACTGAAAAGCAGAAGGCTGAAAAGTGTGAATCATCTCTCACCAAACTTCTACTAACATGAGATAAACACGAGATTAGCAGTAGGAGACAAAGGGTGGTACACTGGCTATTAAACTTACTTTTTATTGTCGTACGTCTTCCCACGTTCATAATTGTTGGCCAACATTTGTGTGACCGTGTGTATGCAAGACAAGTTTGAGCCAACAACATTCAAACAAAAATCCATGGTTTTGTTGGCGGAAAGTCCGATCGTGTGTACACGGCATAACACAAAAGGGATGGCAGCAGCACAGTCACAAGGATCTATCACACCAGCCTGTATTCACTAATGTAATTTGGATAATTGGCTGCCTCCTTCCAACATCTTCCAGACACTTTTCTAGTGATACCAGACTAAATTGCCAGGCAAGAAGTCCCTCAGTCTGCAAAAGCAACTTTAACCAGTTCCCGACCGGCGCACGCCGATGTACGTTGGCAGAATGGCACGGGCAGGCATATTGGTGTACAGGTACGTCCATTTTTATATGCTGTTGTAAACAGCATCTCCCCATTCTGCCTAGCAACAAGTGACGCTGATCTCTGCTCCATGTGATTGGAGCAGAGATCAGTGTTCACTAACACAAAGCTCAGCCCCCCACAGTTAGTAACACGCCCCTAGGAACACTTAACCCCTACACTGCCACCCTCTGGTTAACCCCTTCACTGATAGTGTAATTTACACAGGAATTACTGCATTTGTATAGCACTGATTGCTGTATAAATGACAATGGTCCCGAAAATGTGTCAAAAATGTCCGATGTGTCCGCCATAATGTCGCAGTCACATTAAAAATCACTGATCGCCGCCATTACCAGTAGGGATGAGCCGAACACCCCCCGGTTCGGTTTGCACCAGAACTTTTGAACGGACCCCAAATTCGAACGAACTTTAGAACCCCATTGAAGTCTATGGGACTCGAACGTTCAAAATAAAAAGTGCTAATTTTAATGGATAATATGCAAGATACTGTCCTAAAAGGTTTGGGGACCTGGCTCCTGCCCCAGGGGACATGGGTCAATGCCTAAAATGTTTTTAAAAATGGCCATTTTGGCGGGAGCACTGATTTTAATGATGATTAAAGTGAAAAAAAAAGTGAAATATTCCTTTAAATATGGTGCCTGGGGGGTGTCTGTAGTATGCCTGTGAAGTGCCACGTGTTTCCCGTGTTTAGAACAGTCCCTGCACAAAATGACATTAAACAGAAATAACATCATTGAAAACTGCTTGCGGTTTTAATGTTATATCTGGTTCCTGCAATATGGTTGAAAACCATTGAGAAAAATGGCATGGGTAGCCCTCCCTGCCCATTACCAGCCCCTTTGGGTCTTGTACGCATATCAAGGGGAACCCTGTACCCATATTAAAAAAAGGAAATGCGTGTGGCCCCCAGGCCCTATATACTCAGAACAGCAGTATACAGGCGGTGCAAACAAGACAGGGACTGTGTAGGTTTGTTGTGTTAAGTTGAATCTGTTTGTAATTTTCAACTGGTACATTGGTACATACAAGTGTAGCTCCAGTCAAAAAAACAATTTTTAAGCTTTTTGGAAAACATATCACCCCTGTATAATTTGTTCTGTCGTCCATCTTTTTTCATCTCACTTGCTGTTGTCTCCTTCCGTTTGCAAGTAGGAGATGTTTGTAAGTTGGATGTTTGAAAGTAGGGGCCTGCCCTATATGCTCTGCAGAAATAACGGAACAAGGTGTTGGTTTTGCCACAACATTGTAAGCCCTCAAAGTGACTCTTGCTGGGCGCTGGAGCGCCCTGCTGTGAACGATTATATCAAGAATTGTAATTACATGCCATTGTTGAACAGTGGTAGAAAAATTGACCTTTGGTGGTTGTGGTGCTGGTGCCACAACACTATAAGTCCTCACAGTTACTCTGGGTGGGCACAGGAACGGGCCCTCCTGTGAAATATTATATCCAGAATGTAATTACACGCCCCTGTTAAACAGGGGCAGAAAAATTGGGCCTTAGGCACTGGTGCTGGTGCCACGACACTGCAACCTCTCCCATATACTCTAGTTTTATTGCAGGAATTAGCCCTGCTGCAAAGCATTGCATCAAAAATTGTACTTAAATGCCCCTGTTAAACAGGGGCAGAAAAATTGGGCCTAAGGCACTGGTGCTGGTGCCACGACACTGCAACCTCTCCCATATACTCTAGTTTTATTGCAGGAATTAGCCCTGCTGCAAAGCATTGCATCAAAAATTGTACTTAAATGCCCCTGTTAAACAGGGGCAGAAAAATTGGGCTGATGGCATCACCCAGAACCAGAAATGTTCTTCCAACATATCAGCAGAGGAGGAAGAGGATAGACAATCAACATAACAGGACAGTCACTTAGCATCAGCATAGGCAGTCTTGAAGGGATGTGATATTTCAAAAAAAATTATTCGGTTACATCAGCTTCAGGTGCTTGGTAGCTGTGGGTGATCCAAGACTGATTCATCTTGATGAAGGTCAGTCGATCAACTGGTTCGGTGGACAGGCGCACCCTGTGATCGGTAACAAAGCCACCAGCAGCACTGAAGGTGCGTTCCGAAAGAACGCTGGATGCAGGACAGGCCAGTAGCTCAATTGCATACTGTGCAAGCTCTGGCCAGTGATCCATCCTCAAGACCCAGTAAGCCAGAGGATTTTCGGTGGGAAAGATGTCCAAGTCTGACCTTGCCCCTAGGTATTCCTGCACCATGTAAATCAGACGCTGGCGATGGTTGCTGGAACCGATCATACCTTGGGGCTGCGGACTAAAAAATTGTCTGAAAGCATCAGTCAGACGGCCACCTTCTCCACCGCTCCTTCTGACCGATGCCTCAGCAACACGTTGTCCAGGACCAGGAGTTTGTAACCTCCCAGTTTCTGGGAACGCGTTGCACAGACCTTTCTGCAAGGCCTCCCGGAGATGTCTCATCCTCTGCTCCCTCTGCGATGGCAAGATAAGGTCGCCAACCTTACCCTTGTACCGTGGATCAAGGTGAGTGGCCAGCCAGTAATGGTCCCTCTCCTTGATCCGAAGAATACAAGGATCCTTCCGCAGGCTTTGCAGGCTCAGGGAGGCCATGCAGCGTAGGTTAGCTGAGGCATTCGGTCCGGAGTCCTCTGGGTCACTAAGGGCAACATGATCCACAGCTACCTCCTCCCAGCCACGTACAAGTCCACGTGTTTCTTGGGACTGTAAATCATCCCTACAAGACTGCTGCTGCTGATGCTGCTGATGCTGAGTGCCAGCCTCCACCTCCATGCTGACACAATCATCCTCCTCCTCCTCTTCCTCCTCCTCATCCTCTTCCTGTGTGATGGGTGGCACAGCAGGAACACTGTCTGCATAAAGGAGGCCTTGAGAGGCAAGGAAGCCCTCCTCTTCCTGCCTCTGTTCTGCCTCAAGTGCCCTGTCCATTATTCCACGCAGCGTATGCTCCAAGAGGTGGACAAGAGGTACAGTGTCGCTGATGCATGCACTGTCACTGCTCACCATCCTTGTGGCCTCCTCAAACGGTGACAGGACAGTGCATGCATCCCTGATCATGCCCCACTAGCGTGGTGAGAAAAAACCGAGCTCCCCTGACCCTGTCCTGGTGCCGTAGTCGCACAGGTACTCATTGATGGCCCTCTGCTGCATGTGCAGCCGCTGCAGCATGGCCAACGTTGAGTTCCACCTGGTGGGCATGTCACATATAAGGCGGTTCTTGGGCAGGTTCAACTCCTTTTGGAGCTCAGCCAGCCAAGCACAGGCATTAAATGATTGGCGGAAATGCACACAGACTTTCCTGGCCTGCTTCAGTACATCCTGTAAGCCGGGGTACCTGCCCAAGAACCGCTGCACCACCAGGCTAAGGACGTGAGCCACACAGGGCACATGGGTCAGTTGTCCCTGTCGGAGGGCGGAGAGGAGGTTGGTGCCATTGTCACAAACCATCATTCCTGGCTTAAGCTGGCGTGGCGTCAACCACCTCTCGGCCTGCCCCTGCAGAGCTGACAAAACATCCACCCCAGTGTGGCTCCTGTCCCCCAAACAAACCAGCACAAGCATGGCATGGCATCGTTTTGCCTGCGTACTTGCGTAGCCCCTGGAACGCCTACGGAGCACCGCTAGTTCTGAGGACAGAGCACTGGAAGAGGCCATGGAGGAAGAAGAAGAGGAGGGGGTGGAGGAGAGAGGTGTGGCACAACCAATAGTAGCATTTTGGAGGCGTGGTGGCGGAACAACCTCCAACACTACTGCACCTTGTCCTGCATCCTTCCCAGCTGCCAGAAGAGTGACCCAATGGGCCATGAAAGACAGGTAACGTCCCTGTCTATGCCTGCTGGACCATGAGTCAGCGGTAATATGCACCTTACCGCTGACCGCCCTGTCCAGCGAGGCAAAGACATTGCCTTCCACATGCCGGTAGAGAGCCGGAATCGCCTTCCGTGAGAAAAAGTGGCATTTGGGGACCTGCCACTGAGGAACCGCACATTGTACAAACTCACGGAAGGGGGCCGAGTCTACCAACTGAAAAGGCAGCAGTTGAAGTGCTAGCAATTTAGCCAAGCTAGCATTCAACCGCTGGGCATGTGGATGGCTGGGAGTGAACTTCTTTCGCCGGTCCAGCAGCTGGGGCAGGGACATTTGCCTGCTATAATCGGACGTGGGTGTACCGCTAGCAGAGTTCCCGGAAGCACTTGGCTGTGACACACCTAATTCTACACCTTCATTCCTCTCAGAGCAGGTTTAAGAGAGGACTGAAGGTCTAGTGGGGTTGGAGATGCCAGCTGATGAGGAGCAAGGAGAGGTCCGCTTTGTTCTTTGGTGTGGGTCTTTGAGGTACGCTTGCCAACGAGCTGCATGGCAGGTCAACATATGTCTGGTCAAGCATATGGTGCCCAAGCGGCTGATGTTTTGGCCACGCGAGATACGCTTGAGACATATGTTGCAAATAGCAGCGGTGCGATCTGATGCACTCGTCTCAAAAAAGGCCCACACCAAATAACTTTTAGAATAACACGCAGAGGCAGCGCCCTGCACAGGCGGAGCTCTGCGGTGTGATTCAGTCGGTGTGCTGCCCCTAAGCTGGCCCCCGGAGGGCATCCTGCCTCATTGGACATGTGCCTCCTCCTCCTCCTCCTCCTCCTCCTCCTCTCTCCAACCAGGCACCCACGTGGAGTCAGTGCCCTCATCATCCCCTCCCTCTTCATCGCTGTAGCAAACCTGGCAGTATGCTGCAGCTTGTGGAACATGACTGCCAGATTGCTGTCCTTCTTGAGCATCCCCTCTCTCTGCGCTCACACTACTGCCTTCCTCTAGCTGAGTGTCATCATCAGAGCCCACAAAACACTGGGCATCCTCCTGGAGCATGTACCCAACACTGTGCTCAAAGAGTTCAGAAGACTCCTCAGGAGGACGTGGTGGGTCTAGGGAAGGAGTCACTGATGATGACATTGAGAGGAGGGAAGACGATGCGTTGGCAGCTGCTTTGCTAGTACCCTGAGACTGGGTGAGAGAGGATGAGGAGGATGAATAGGGCTTGGTCATCCACTCTACCAAGTCGTTGGCATGTTGCGGTTCAACATGTCCAGCTGCCGAAAAGAAGGACAAGCGTGTCCCATGGCCACGTGCTGATGACAATGCACCGCGTCCACGACCAGCACTGTTGTCTCTAGACACAGAGCCTGCTTGCCCTCTTTTATCGGCTCGCGCCTGTCTGCCTCTCCTTGCTGGCCTTCCAGACATGGTAATGGCCTGCAGGGAGTTGGGTAAAACAGCAGTGTAATGGAGTCACACAACACCCACTAAGCCCTGCAGATGGCTCTATTAGAGAACAGTAATAAACGGTAGATACAGGTGTATATTGTGCTGGAGTCACACAGCACCCACTAACTCCTGCAGATGCCTTTATTATAGAACACCAGAGATAAAAGGGGTATACTGTAATTGAGTCACACAACACCCACTAAGCCCTGCAGATGCCTCTATTAGAGAACAGCAATAAAGGGTAGATACAGGTGTATATTGTGCTGGAGGCACAAAAAACCCACTAACTCCTGCAGATGCCTTTATTATAGAACACCAGAGATAAAGGGGTATATACAGATGTATACTGTGCTGTGCTGGAGGCACACACAACTTCCAATAACTCAAATAGAGAAGAGCTATGTAGGTGGATATAGCGGTGTGTACTGGGTACAGAGCACGCAGACAGCACGCACAAGCTCCTAACACTACTGACTGCAAGCTCTATTATAAAAGATAGATCGTATGTAAAACAAGGACACACTTACTCTTTCCCTCCATCTATTGTGTATCACCACTGCGCTAAACAAAACCCTATACACTAAGCCGCCACTTTAAAAAAAAAAAAAATGTGTACAGTATTCCTTATCTAAACAATAGAAAAAGCGGCGCTGAATATAAATCCACACCAGTGAATTCAAAAATATTAAAGATAATAGACCCAATCCAGTGAACATGAATTACTAAATGTTACTACACTGTGCAAGCCCTGCCCCGAGCATACAGAAAAGAGAAAAAATTAATTAATAGTTTGTATCGAAATTAATTAACACAAATTATTATATAGTACATATCACCAGAAGAATAGTGATAACAAATATATACGATCTGTTGAAAAAAATATCCTGTGACTAAGGGCCGGTTCACACAGCGAGGCGCAGCGAGGCGTCTCCGACTTACCTCGCCGCGACCTGCGGGGAGCTCAGCGGCGACTTGCAGAGGACTTCTGTATAGAAGTCAATGCAAGTCGCCCCCGAAGTCGCCCCGAAGTAGTACAGGAACCTTTTTTCTGAGTCGGAGCGACTCGAGTCGCTCCTCTCAGAATGGTTCCATTGTACAGAACGGGGGCGACTTGCGGGAGCGAGGCGAGGCGAGCCGTGTCGCCTCGCCTCGCCTCGCTGTGTGAACCGGCCCTAAATATTATTCAACACTAAAAATAAATAAACAAGTAACGAGAATCAAATGAATTGTTTCAAGTTCTATCAAACAATGTCCACTTCCCAAGAACATTGTTACCAACACCACTGTGAAAAGCTCCTGAGAATATAATGTATCCCAGTAAAATCATAGTCCATACGTTGAATCTTCAGATCATAATCCAAATAATGGAATAGTGAAAAAAACGTTTAACCAGTGTCTCTTGAATAAACAGCAGATTACATCTACACTCCTCCACCACACCGCTCTAGATGTGACTCCTCTCCCCTTATGTGATTACGCTCACCCGCTGTATATGCCTCACACTTTCGTGTTTGGCTGGATGTGCTTTTTCCCTTTACAGGGTTTAAATGGGGTATCCACTCCAGAATGCAGGGCTAGTACCATGGCTGTTCTCATAGACGCCACGGATGTTTCCATAGGTGTCACGGCTGTTCCCATAGATATACTCTCATGCAACAAAGAAAAGATTTGCTTCCATAGCGTGATACAGTATAAAACTTTTTAATCACACATAAAAATCTCTCACATTGCACTCACATCAAAGGATGAATAAACACGCCAAATGTAAAAATTCACAGCACTCTTGAGTAACCCATACTGAAGCATAGGTGGTCACGGCGGACCCAGGGTATGCGGGAATAGTGGATAGTCTCTCACCGCTCCTTAACTGTACCGCCGCTTTACAGGGATCAATGTAAGATGTTCAGCATCCTATATGTATCTCTCTCATTCGCCTAGTAGCCAAAATCCGACATGTTTCGTCATAAAATTGACTTAATCATGGACCTGGTCACTAGGCAAGATAAACTGACTTATATTTCCCCCAAACTGCTCTCAATGGGCGGTGTATAATCACCACACATGCGCATCACCTGTGTCCCCAATTCCATCAATGCTTCAGTTCACACTGCTCATTAATCCAGAGTCAATCCATGATGCAATCTAACAAGCTTTTAAAAGATTATATAGAAATATCATTCCAACAATCTAAAACTCAATTGCACAAAAGTAAAAGTAGATTAGTACTCTATACAGATATTGGTAGTGAATAGTAGCGGAGAATTTCCACAAGGGGAGTCGCTCTTAACATATCAATCTGCATCAGCATATATAGCGTCCTATCTCCCCCAATTTCTATTACTATCCTATATCAGATGCTACATGCATTGGAGAAGGGGGGTGACCTGCAGACTTAAAATAAACAAATTGGAAATGGGTTTTATTGATATCTATATTTCCATTAAGGAGAACTGTGTGGTATGTAGTTCTCCTTAATGGAAATATAGATATCAATAAAACCCATTTCCAATTTGTTTATTTTAAGTCTGCAGGTCACCCCCCTTCTCCAATGCATGTAGCATCTGATATAGGATAGTAATAGAAATTGGGGGAGATAGGACGCTATATATGCTGATGCAGATTGATATGTTAAGAGCGACTCCCCTTGTGGAAATTCTCCGCTACTATTCACTACCAATATCTGTATAGAGTACTAATCTACTTTTACTTTTGTGCAATTGAGTTTTAGATTGTTGGAATGATATTTCTATATAATCTTTTAAAAGCTTGTTAGATTGCATCATGGATTGACTCTGGATTAATGAGCAGTGTGAACTGAAGCATTGATGGAATTGGGGACACAGGTGATGCGCATGTGTGGTGATTATACACCGCCCATTGAGAGCAGTTTGGGGGAAATATAAGTCAGTTTATCTTGCCTAGTGACCAGGTCCATGATTAAGTCAATTTTATGACGAAACATGTCGGATTTTGGCTACTAGGCGAATGAGAGAGATACATATAGGATGCTGAACATCTTACATTGATCCCTGTAAAGCGGCGGTACAGTTAAGGAGCGGTGAGAGACTATCCACTATTCCCGCATACCCTGGGTCCGCCGTGACCACCTATGCTTCAGTATGGGTTACTCAAGAGTGCTGTGAATTTTTACATTTGGCGTGTTTATTCATCCTTTGATGTGAGTGCAATGTGAGAGATTTTTATGTGTGATTAAAAAGTTTTATACTGTATCACGCTATGGAAGCAAATCTTTTCTTTGTTGCATGAGAGTATATCTATGGGAACAGCCGTGACACCTATGGAAACATCCGTGGCGTCTATGAGAACAGCCATGGTACTAGCCCTGCATTCTGGAGTGGATACCCCATTTAAACCCTGTAAAGGGAAAAAGCACATCCAGCCAAACACGAAAGTGTGAGGCATATACAGCGGGTGAGTGTAATCACATAAGGGGAGAGGAGTCACATCTAGAGCGGTGTGGTGGAGGAGTGTAGATGTAATCTGCTGTTTATTCAAGAGACACTGGTTAAACGTTTTTTTCACTATTCCAATATTTGGATTATGATCTGAAGATTCAACGTATGGACTATGATTTTACTGGGATACATTATATTCTCAGGAGCTTTTCACAGTGGTGTTGGTAACAATGTTCTTGGGAAGTGGACATTGTTTGATAGAACTTAAAACAATTCATTTGATTCTCGTTACTTGTTTATTTATTTTTAGTGTTGAATAATATTTAGTCACAGGATATTTTTTTCAACAGATCGTATATATTTGTTATCACTATTCTTCTGGTGATATGTACTATATAATAATTTGTGTTAATTAATTTCGATACAAACTATTAATTAATTTTTTCTATTTTCTGTATGCTCGGGGCAGGGCTTGCACAGTGTAGTAACATTTAGTAATTCATGTTCACTGGATTGGGTCTATTATCTTTAATATTTTTGAATTCACTGGTGTGGATTTATATTCAGCGCCGCTTTTTCTATTGTTTAGATAAGGAATACTGTACACATAAAAGATAGATCACTAGCTATATAGGTGAGGTGAATATAGCGGTGTATACTGCGGTCAGGGCACACAGACAACAACCACTACAGAAGAGCAAGATCAAAAATCGGCCGATAACGATCGGTGTGTACTGTGTTGAAGGTACACAGAACACCCACTAACTGCTTCAGACGCCAACACACTACACTAGGCCGCCGCGCTGGCGGCCTTATATAGTGTTGGGCGTGTACTACACAGCCTGAGCTATGATTGGCCACAGGCATCCTGCCTGTGGCCAATCATGGCTCTCCTCGCTGCTGGCGCTGTGATTGGCCAAGCATGCGGGGTCACAGTGCATGCTTGGCCAATCATGAGCCAGCAATGCACTGCGATGACGCAGTGCATTGTGGGTCGTGAGCGCCACACGAATTTGGCGCGAACGGTCCATAACGTTCGGAATTCGCCGAACGGGCGAACAGCCGATGTTTGAGTCGAACGTATGTTCCACTCGAGCACGAAGCTCATCCCTAGTCCCCAGCCTGTGGTACTACGACAGCCTGCGTCTTATGTCATACCAGAGTGAAGCCAGGCAATCACTTTTCGACTCTTCCGTGCAGCCTTCCCTCCATGCTGCCCTGCAGCCTTCCTTGGAGGCTGCGCCTCTGGTGGTAGACTTGTGGCAGGAGGACGAGGAGGAGGACGAGGAGTAGGGGCTTCATCATAAATAGGGCTGGTTTATTAAGCTGGCCCCTCAACCCCTTCTGAAGGGCCTCAGAAAAAAGCCCCGCGCAGAGGAGGAAGCATTGGCCCTTCTCCAGTTCCATCAACCTGGTGGCCAAATATGTACCATAGGCCTCTTTAGCAATGGGGGGGGGGGGGGTACTGAGGAACCTCCTCTGTTCTGGTCATCTTCCAGGGCCTTTTGGTGGGAAGGCGGAGGGGAGGCACCTGGCATACTGTGAGTCTCCTACTGGGCTCAGCCACCTCCTGGCTGCCACTGGGCACAGCCTCCTCCTGCCTGCCACTGGTCACAGCCTCCTCCTGTCTACCACTGGGCATGACCTCCTCCTGGCTGAGCTCATCCTGTGTATAAAAAAAGGGACATAGTTGTATTTTTGGCTTCATCAATCACACACAATTTTCAGCTCATGACTTGCAAATTTAATATTAAACAAATAGAAAAGGCTATCATTTTGACCCCAGCATTTTTCTAGCTGTTCACCAACATTTTAACAACATTTTTGGCCACTACTATCTAGCGATATGTATACATAATAATTTTTGTGATTAAATCATTGATTTGTAAGCAATTCAAACATTTTAGTTTACATAATTAATATTAGGACAATCAATATTTCCCCAAAAATTATACCTGGCTCCAGCTGGGCGCATCCACTTCCTCAAGGATGGAAGGGCCCGGTTCTTCCTGGGATGCCTCAGGTGGGGTGGAGGGAAGGGTGGAGGGAAGGGTCGAAAGCGATTCCCTCACTTCAGTCTGGTCATTGAGAAAACTGAGTTTGTGGAAGTACCAAAGCTTGGGGACCTAAACCTTATCTGCTGCTGCTCCCGATCTGAGGGAATTGTGCTCCCGCCTGTACATATTCCGCAAGATCCCGATTTTATTTTCCACATCCTTAATGTCTGTCTGGGAGACTCGAGTGTTGACAAACTCCAGAAGTGTCTCCAGCGTTGCCTTCCTTACTTGCTTGTTGTAATACAAAGGGTGCTTGACCTCCCACAGGTTTCAGTTATCTTGATATAGGTCAATAAAATGGGACAAATAAAATCATGCTCTTTAAAGGGAGTAATTTTTTCTGAAAGATAATACACAAGACAAAAACACTAAAGTCAGTCCAAACTCACAGTATTATCTTATCCCAATATAGATCACGCACACACACAACACACACACAGATAAGAAACAAAAACACCAATGTCAGTCCAAACTCTTAGTATCTTATCCCAATATAGGCCTCAACTTTGAAGCAGTATAGACCACTGTGATGGGCCAAGGTCAAATCTTACCTTCGTTTAGGATGCTGGCTACTTCCGTTCGGACGTCTGTACGACAGCGTATTAGCTTTATATACACTGCACATGTGTCAAGCTGCGCTGCCCACGTCGCCCGCCCCTAACGTTCTTTATGACAAATTTTCCCCACCCCTTCTTTCTTCGTTGCGCAGTGGGAGACATTTTCAGGAACTAGTGCGGAGGAAAGCCCGGAGCCCCAAACATCCAGATCCAGGAGGAGATTTAAGGCCACCAACATGGCCTTTGAAGAAATGGTGGAGATAGTGGACATCTTGAGGAGGGAGGATTATGATGGCAAAAATGGTCCGTACACCCGACCCAATTTGCGGAAGGACCAAATAATGTCCTCAGTTGTGACCACTCTGGAGCAGCAATTTGGGGTACGACGAGCTAAAGACCAAATGAGAAAGCGCTGGTCCGACCTTAAAAGGAGGGAGCCGGATCAGTATCGAAGAATCAAGAAGGTGCTTAAAAAAGTAAGTACTTGTCATGTTTTCTTATCCTGATACTTAACTTGCTGATCCATACATCCAATGTATTTAGCTGGTACAGGGTTATACCTACATGTTGGTCTTGATAATTTGTCTTATTAACTTGTTGCTGCCAGGCGGCGCAGCTCTTGTGGCGGGAGGGCGTCATATGGCGTCCTCCTGTTTAAACAGGGAATGCGTGCGATTGTGCATTCCCTGTTCCTTCAGTGGCGGCGTGTCACGGAGACACCGCTCGCCACCGAGGGTGGTAAACAGCCAGAGGCGGCTCTAGACTTTGTGAGGCCTTAGGCAAAACTTAGACATGAGGCCCCACTCACACCCATAATGGCAAAAATATTTAAAAAAACAATAAAAAATTAACTGTATAAATGCATATATTAACTTAAATCCTATGAATTCACAGTTTCTATAAATTTCTCTAACCAATTATTTTTTAATTAACTATCATTAAACATAGGGTGGGTGGGTAGGTATGATATATATATATATATATATATATATATATATATATATATATATATATATATATATATATAATAAATAAATGTTACACACACACAGATATATATCAAATTGTGCAGCTGCCTACTCATTATCCTCTGTGTTGTCTGTCTTGTAAATGTAAAATAAATTTGTCAACAAACTATGAAACCAAAAAAAGTAATTTTACAACTTATTCTTGCACATAACCTGTTTAATGCAACAAGGATGCAACAAGTGATTTTTTTTTACAAAAATGGAAAACATAAAAACATATAAATATGTAACTTGGCATATTTGCTCAGTAGTGCATGGAACATAATAGGTATAAAGTGCAATATTTTTCAAGTAACAAAATAACCCAGTTTCTTGTATTCTTTAGCAAAACATCAATAAAAAAAAAACTTAAATTGGAACTTTTGTCAGAAAATTAAGTCCTGGTAGATTTCTTCAGGCCCCTTTTTCAGGTATAGCTATGAAAATGTTTACAAATAAGTGTCTATGCTGTTTAAAATGTAGTAGTAGTAGTACACTGTCTCACCCCACTTTGTACTTCCTTAGTTGCTCTCCATTTTTAGACACTGTTGAGTTTGTAGAGGCCAATCTGCTGACAGCCTTAAAGTGACATTAAACTCTCCTATCCTGTACAGCCAAGGAAGCTGCTTCTGTTTGATCTGCAGATACCATGGTGCTGCTCCAATAAATGCCTGTCAATTCTGTACACATGTCTATTTAGGGTGCCTGCAGGAAAACAGCCTGGTGTAAGAGTGCCCTATTAGAATAAACTTATGCCAGGGTCCTTTCTCAGGCACTTACTGAAAGCCAATCAAAACAAAAACAAACAAAAAAAAACTTCGTTTCAATATACAATGCCACAATATATGTGCTAACTATAGTTGGGGCTCATGCACAAACCCCCTGGAAAGTTTTAACAGTATGGCATTTTTTTTTAATGTTTCAATATCAGAAGTTTCAAAACATTCTCCTACATTTTGCAGTTGTAAATTCATCTATCACAGATGAATAATTTAATTTTGAAGCCAGATCACGTTCAATGGACAAAACTGCTAAGGCAGATAATCTCTCTTGGCTCATAGTTGATCTTAAGTATGTTTTTATTAATTTTAGTTTTGAAAAGCTCCTCTCAGCTGATGCAACAGTAACTGGAATTGTTAAGATGACTCTCAATGCAATATAGATGTTTGGATAAACGTCAGTTAAATTGTTACCAATGAGGTATTTCAAGGAATCGGACATATTCAATTTTGGAGGTACAGTACGCATACACATTCGTAGCTCTTCATATAATTCCAGACCTCTTATGTCAGAATCAGAAGAATTAGGTAAAGTAAGTAGGGCTTCAAGTTCTTTGCAGTCTTCTAATAAGTCTTTCTCAGATTTTATGCATAAAGAGGAGATATCATATAAAAATCCAAAATTGCTGACATAGCTTTTTAAACCTTCAAAGCGAGGCTCAGCACTAGCACGAATCTTGTCGACAATAACACTGAAATATTCTGCTCTAAACCTGTCTGCAGGGTTAACAACTGCTTCATCTGGACACTCATAATCAAACATTCTTTTGGTCCTGCGTATCCTGCACTGTCTAAATTCTTTTGGAATGTCCATTTCTTCAGCAATTTCTGTGGCATTAACAATGGCAGAATTAAAGCCATGTTGGCGATATTCTTTCAGCCAGCACAGGAAGGCCTCCAAATGTTTTACTGCAGTGTCCAGCTGCATACAAGACTTTTGCCACACCTTGCCGATAAGGTTGATTTTTACTAAAATCTCATACCATACAATTAATGACAGAACAAACTCGTATGACAAAATTTCTTCTTTTAGCGAATTACATTCACTACAGAAAGCAGGATCAGCATTCATCTGTGTCATCTCTTCCAGGCACTCAGCAATTTCTTTTAGCTGGTAACGGACAGCCTTTACACTCTCGACTCTGCACTCCCATCTGGTTTCTGACAATGGCTTGAGGGTAATATTTACCTTCTCTTTTAAAATTGCCCATCTATTGGATGAGCCAGAAAACAATGTGTAAAGTCTTTGCAAAACCCCAAAAAATAATTTGGCTTTTACACAAGATGCTGCTGCATCACCCAGAACCAAATTCCAACTATGACAACCACAGGGTGTAAAAAAAGCTAAAGGATTGATATTTAATATCCTAGTTTTTACACCACTTTTCTCCCCTCGCATGTTTGCTCCATTGTCATATCCTTGACCATGGCAATTTTTGATGTCCAAACCTGATTCCTCAATTTCCAGCAGTATGGTTTTAGTTAACTCTTCAGCTGTCGTTTTCTCAACTGGTAAAAATCCAATAAAATGCTCTTCAACATCTCCAGATATTTCATCAACATGTCGTAATACCACAGTCATCTGTTCAATGTGGCTCCCATCCCTAGTGCAATCCAGAATTATGGAATAATATTTAGCTTGAAGAATCTTTTCAATTACTGTTTGCTTGACAAGTTTGGCCATCAATGAATTTAGTTCATTTTGTATGTTTTTTCCCAAGTAATGGTTGTGAATACGTTTCACTTCAATTCGTTGAAAGTGTTCACGAAGAACAGGATCAAACCTTGCACAAAGATTTATTAGATCGATAAAATTGCCACTATTCTCTTCCTCTAAATTATCTCTGTGTCCTCGAAATGGCAAGTTATGGCATGACAAGAATTGAACAGTGGCTATAAGCCTTTCCAGAATTTCATGCCAACGTTGCTTTTCCAGGAGTATTTGCTTTTGCGCCGATGCATCAATAGTTTTCCCACATCTAAATCTTTTTTCCGTTTCTATCCATGTGATGATGTTCTCTAAGTGGTCAGAACTGTGTTCATGCAAACCAAAACGATTGCTCAGGTTCTTCCAGTCATTGCAGCCATTAGACACTAAAGCGCTCCCTAATGGTGAGAACAAACGACAGGCAAAACAGAAAACACAGTCCTTGCTTTTGGAATAAACTAACCAGTGCCTGTCTTGTGTTTCCTTGTTGCTTAGAACCCTGGTGTAATGAAAGGTAGAAAAATGTCTTTTTCCACTGTCTAATGGAAAAGTTACCTTTTCTTCCCTTACTGGTCCTTTCTGTATAAAACAGATTCGGTCTTTATCTTGCACTGGAAAAGTCCATTCTCCAGGATCATAACTTAGAGGCTGATATGTAGACTCTGGTTGCTCAGAACCTGGGACATTAGGTCTTTCTTGAATTCCTTCTTCTGCGCTACCCCAAATGGTATGCGATTCAGATTCAACAGAAGTGCTTGGCTGTGAATCATCTTCTATTTCAGTCAAAACTGATTCCATCGTCTCGTGTTGATGCTCAGGCACCTCTTGACTTGTACTTATCTTGCCTGTCTTCAAAAACGTATGCATAGAGCCACGTAGCTCTTGCTTGCATTCCTCAAAAGCAATATTCTTTTTTCTTTTTTGGTGGCCAGATTCAAATTTTCGCCCTTTGTCACGTTCTCTTCCACCTTTTTGCATATTTGTTTTAAATTTATGGAAAACTAATGTAAATTCTGCTAATCTAGTAATTACACACAGGGTACTAACACACAATTTTAGAACAAAATAAACAAAATGGTAAAAAGACCAATGCTGGAACAGAATTTAATTGATTGAAGTGATTTCTGCTTCTGGTCTCTCAATTGGTCAAACTGTTTTCATGCTAAATCACTTGCTGTTGTCACACCCTTTATAAGCAAACAAATTCACTGGTTAACAAGGGTACTTGCATAATGAGTTTTTCAGTGTATATCTGACAAAAAGCTAAGAGGCAGTCCAATCCAGTTAAGAGGTAGTCCGATCTGTGGGACAGTCAAACCCAGCTGAGGGACAGCCAAACCCAGCTGAGGGACAGCCAAACCCAGCTGAGGGACAGCCAAACCCAGCTGAGGGACTGTCAAACCCAGCTGAGGGACAGTCAAATCCAGCTGAGGGATAGTCCAATCCAGCTGAGGGATAGTCCAATCCAGCTGAGGGATAGTCCAATCCAGCTAAGGGAGTGTGACAGTTCAATCCAGCTATGGGACTGTGACAATCCAATCCACCTAAGAGACAGTCCAATCCAGCTAAGGGAAAGTCCCAGATAAGGGACAGTCCGGCCCAGCTAAGGGACAGTCACAGATAAGGGACAGCCTGACCCAGCTGAGGGACAGTCCAATCCAGCCGAGGGACAGTCCAATCAGATGAGGGACAGGCCAATCAAGCTATGGGAGTGCGGCAGTTCAATCCAGCTATGGGACTGTGACAATCCAATCCACCTAACAGACAGTCCAATCCAGCTGAGGGATAGGCCAATCCAGTTGAGGGATAGGCCAATCCAGCTCAGGGATAGGCCAATCCAGCTGAGGGATAGGCCAATCCAGCTGAGGGATAGGCCAATCCAGCTGAGGGATAGGCCAATCCGGCTGAGGGATAGGCCAATCCGGCTGAGGGATAGGCCAATCCGGCTGAGGGATAGGCCAATCCGGCTGAGGGATAGGCCAATCCGGCTGAGGGATAGTCCAATCCGGCTGAGGGATAGTCCAATCCGGCTGAGGGATAGTCCAATCCGGCTGAGGGATAGTCCAATCCGGCTGAGGGATAGTCCAATCCGGCTAAGGGATAGTCCAATCCGGCTAAGGGATAGTCCAATCCGGCTAAGGGATAGTCCAATCCAGCTAAGGGAGTGTGACAGTTCAATCCAGCTATGGGACTGTGACAATCCAATCCACCCAAAAGACAGTCCAATTCAGCTAAAGGACATTCCCAGATAATGGACAATCTGACCCATTTAAGGGACAGTCAATCCAGCTGAGGGACAGTCCAATCCAGTTGAGGAACAGGCCAATCCAGCTATGGGAGTGCGGCAGTTCAATCCAGCTATGGGACTGTGACAATCCAATCCACCTAACAGACAGTCCAATCCAGCTAAGGGATAGTCTAATCCAGCTAAGGGAGTGTGACAGTTCAATCCAGCTATGGGACTGTGACAATCCAATCCACCCAAGACACAGTCCAACCCAGTTAAGGGACAGTCTGACCCATCTAAGGGACAGTCCAATCCAGTCAAGGGTCAGTCCAATCAGATGAGGGACAGGCCAATCCAGCTATGGGAGTGTGACAATCCAATTCACCTAAGGGACAGTCCAAACCAGCTAAGGGACAGTCCGACCCAGCTGAGGGACAGTCCGACCCAGCTGAGGGACAGTCCGAACCCAGCTGAGGGACAGTCCGAACCCAGCTGAGGGACAGTCCGAACCCAGCTGAGAGACAGTCCAATCCAGCTGAGGGACAGGCCAATCAGATGAGGGTCAGGCCAATCTAGCTATGGGAGTGTGACAGTTCAATCCAGCTATGGGACTGTGACAATCCAATCCACCTAAGAGACAGTCCAATCCAGCTAAGGGACAGTCCCAGCTGAGGGACAGTCCAACCCAGCTGAGGGACAGTCCAACCCAGCTGAGGGACAGTCCAATCCAGCTGAGGGACTGTGGCAATCCAATCCACCTAAGGGACAGTCCAAACCAGCTAAGGGACAGCCCAATGCAGCTATGGGAGTGTCACAGTTCAATCCAGGTATGGGACTGCGACAATCCAATTCACCTAAGGAACAGTCAAATCCAGCTAAGGGACAGTCCCAGCTAAGCGACAGTCCAATCCAGCTGAGGGACAGCCCAATCCAGCTGAGGGACAGCCAAATTCAGCTATAGGAGTGTGACAGTTCAATTCAGCTATGGGACTGCGACAATCCAGTACACCTAAGGGACAGTCCAAATCAGCTAAGGGATATGCTCATAGTCTGACCCAGCTGAGGGACATAGTAGAACCCAGGTGAGGGACATAGTCCAACCCATCCAATCCAGCAAAGGTACAGTCCCAGCTAAGGAAAAGCTAAGCCCACCTGAGGGACAGTCCAACCCATGATACAAGAGAAGGTCAGAGACTGTGTATGGACAATGATACAGGAGATGGTCGGAGACTGTGTATGGACAATGATACAGGAGATGGTCGGAGACTGTGTGTGGACAATGATACAGGAGATGGTGAGAGACTATGCAGACAATAATACAGGAGACGGTCAGAGATTGTGCAGACAGTGCTACAGGCGATGGTCAGTGCAGACAATGATACAGGAGATGGTTTTATTATGGTAATGACAAGCAAACTCTTACCTGGTTAACACGATATCAAACGCTGGAGCCACAGACAGGGAGCTGACAAACAATCGCCCCAGAAAGATGCAGGAGATGGTCATAGACTGTGCGGAAAATTATACAGGAGATGGTCAGAGACTGCGCAGCCATGATACAGGAGATGGTCAGAGACTGTGTGTGGACAATGATACAGGAGATGGTCAGAGACTCTATGTGGACAATGATACAGGAGATGGTCAGAGACTGCGCGGCCATGATACAGGAAACGGTCAGTGACTGCGCGGCCATGATACAGGAGACGGTCAGAGACTGTGCGGCCATGATACAGGAGACGGTCAGAGACTGTGCGGCCATGATACAGGAGACGGTCAGAGACTGTGCGGCCATGATACAGGAGACGGTCAGAGACTGTGCGGCCATGATACAGGAGACGGTCAGAGACTGTGCGGCCATGATACAGGAGACGGTCAGAGACTGTGTGGCCATGATACAGGAGACGGTCAGAGACTGTGCGGCCATGATACAGGAGACGGTCAGAGACTGTGTGGCCATGATACAGGAGACGGTCAGAGACTGTGTGGCCATGATACAGGAGACGGTCAGAGACTGTGCGGCCAGATACAGGAGACGGTCTGAGACTGTGTGGCCATGATACAGGAGACGGTCAGAGACTGTGCAGAAAATGATACAGGAGACAGTTTTATTATGGTAATGACAAGCAAACTCTTACCTTGCCAACACAGTATGAAAAGTTGGAGCCACAGGCAGGGAGCTGACAGACAATCACGCCACAAAGATACAGGAAATGGTCAGAGACTGTGCGGACAATGATACAGGAGACGGTCAGAGACTGCGCGGCTATGATAACAGAATGAGCATAATTGATAACTTATCAGTGTAATGCTTCTTCATCGTCAGCAGGTTTAGGGAGAGGGTAAATAAAACTGCTGTATTACTTAACTGTAATAAAAAAGGTGGTACTGTCACACCATTCTAAGTGTACTGTCTGGCAGAGGAATATGAATCACAAAAATAGCTGCACAGAATTATAAATCTTTTGGTGGAGGAAACATTTCACATATGTGTGTGAATATGTGTGTGAAAGCAGAACTGCAGCAAGATAATGAATTAAAATAATTAAAATGAAAAAGAAAATAATCCCTCCAGTTTGAATGACAGCCAGCCTCATTCAACGGCATTCAACTGGAATGTACATGCCCTCAGCCTGTCATTCAACAAGTAAGGAGAAGGGCACAATGATGATCCCATCCAGTGGTGGCTGGTGCTCAAAATTTTTTTTTGGGGGGCGCAAACTGAAAAAAAAACAGCAATTGCAGGCTCACTGTGCCCATCAAACACAGCCACTGTGCCATCAATTGCAGCCACTGTGCCATAAAACACAGCCACCGAGCCCATCAAATGCAGCCACTGTGCCATCAAATGCAGCCACTGTGCCATCAATTGCAGCCACTGTGCCATAAAACACAGCCATCGAGCCCATCAAATACAGCCACTGTGCCATCAAATGCAGCCACTGTGCCACAAAACGCAGCCACTGAGCCCATCAATAGTTGTCACTGTGACAGGGTACAGTACAGACAATGATGATGAGACCAATAGACAGAGATTGGGTACAGTACAGACAGACAGCATGTCTAAGACGCAAAGGATGGAGTGTAATGGAAGCTAATAAAAAGTAATGGAAGTCTTGGATAGGAAAGTTAGGAAAAGGTGAATATGATCCAGAAAGGAAGAGTCACCCATAATACTAAGCTTTTGCTGACTCGCACATTGTGGATCATGTTACAGGAAATGGATAAAGATATGGCTTGTGCCATGATGGGCCCATTAGCTACTAAGGTTCATAGAGAACCAACCTTCAGTATGGTGGAACTATTCTAAGCCCCTGTACACACCAACTGAAAATGTCCGATCGGATTGCGTTGTTGGATAATCCGACCGTGTGTGGGTTTCATCTGACATTTTCTGTCGGTATGTCCGACCAACAAAGTTTAACAGCTGGATATAAAATTTTCCGACAACGTGATCCGATCGGACTTGGTCCGATCGTTTGTAGAGAATTCCGATTGGACAAAGTGCCCAGATCAAATTACGAGATCAAAGCTATTGGCTACTAGCCGCAACGTAGTCCTGTCGCAACAATCGGATTTTCCAACAACTTTGTCCGACCGTGTGTATGCAACACCAGGGCTAATTCTATTGATCTAGCAAAAGGCATACCAAAACCTCAGTAAAGCAGATGACAAGTTATTATTTTTTTTTTGGGGAAAATAAAACTGTCTTGTTAACCACTTGCTTACTGGGCACTTAAACCCCCCTCCTGCCCAGACCAATTTTCAGCTTTCAGCGCTGATGCGCTTTGAATGACAATTGCGCGGGCATACAACACCGTACCCAAATGACATTTTTATCATTTTTTTCCCACAAATAGAGCTTTCTTTTGGTGGTATTTAATTACAGCTGGGAGTTTTATTTTTTACTAAACAAACAAAAAAAATGCAAAATAAAAATAAATAAAAAATCATGTTTAATAGTTTGTTATACAATTTTGCAAACAGGTCATTTTTCTCCTTCATTGAAATGCGCTGATGAGGCGGCACTGGTGGACACTGATAGGCTGCACTGGTGGGCACTGATAGGCATGGTTAAGGTGGCACCGATAGGCACAGATAAGGCGATACTAATAGGCACAGAAAAGGCAGCACTAATGGGCACAGATAAGGTGGCACTGATGGGCAAAGATGGGCCCAGATAAGATGGCACGGATGGGCACTGATAGGTACCACTGATAGATGGGACTGATGGGCACTGATAGGTGGCACTATGGGCACTGATAGGTGGCACTACAGGCACTAAGGGGTGGTACTGATGGGTGGCACTTTTACTTTAATTAGGTTGCACTGGCAGGTGGGCACTGATGACTTGGCCGTGATCAGGGCTGATGTCCCAATCACGGCCGCCGGTGATCGGCTTTTTTTTTTCTCCTCGCGCTGTCAGCGCGAGGAGGAAAAATAGCCGATTACTGGCTCTGTTGTGATCACATGATCAGCTGTCATTGGCTGACAGCTGATCATGTGGTAAGGGGTCGGGATCGACCCCTTGCTCCGATCCGCGATCAGGCGAGTCTCATAGACTCGCTGATCACAGAGCTCGCCACGCCCACCCCTCAGGGGGCACGCAGGCCGCTCGTGCATGGGATGACGTCAATAGACGTGGTCCCGGCAAAGCAGGTCCACGCTGTAGCCGTCATTCGGCTATAGCGTGGGTCTCAAATGGTTAAAGATACATGAATGAATAGGTCAACATTTTCAAATGATTCATTTCAGAAAAGAAGCACTTTGCCATGAATGCAGAAAACAATTTAAACTCCTCCAATAATTCATAATAGGACTTGTGGATGCATTGCTGTAGTTTTTTACACACACACACACACACACACACACACACACACACACACACACACACACACACACACACACACACACACACACACACACACACACACACACACACACACACACACACACACACACACATATATGTGTGTGTGTGTGTGTGTGTGTGCGTGTGTGTGTGTGAAAAACTACAGCAATGCATCCACAAGTCCTATTATGAATTATTGGAGGAGTTTAAATTGTTTTCTGCATTCATGGCAAAGTGTTTCCTTATATATAATATATATATATATATATATATATATATATATATATATATATATATATATATAAAATTATAAATATATATATATATATATATATATATATATATATATATATATATATAAATTTATAGTTATAGTAGAATACCTGCTCCTGCTCCTCGCCTCAGTCCACTGCTAAAGCCAGCAGGACAGGGAGGGGCAATACACAATGTTCTCTCTCTCTGCCTGCAGTGAAATCTGGGAGTTGTAGTCTCACAGTCTCTGCAGAGCACAGGCACCAGATGGCCCTATTGAAGTCTGTGTGCTGTGCTCTGTTGGAGAACTACAACTCCCGCCATGCATTGGGGCCGCCGTCGCCGACTTGGGGAAAGGCTAGAGGACGGCGCTGTGGCAGTGGAGCCCGAGCCTGCTATTGGATGCAGGCAGCTTGAGCCATGCTCAGCACCACCCATCCACCATGATCGATTATAGTCCCGCCTCGTCTGCCGCCGCGGATCGCAGCGGTGGCACACCAGGGCAGGCAAAGCATGAGTCAGCTCACCCTGCCGCTTGCGAGTCCCAGTGCCAGCCCAGTCACATAATCATTTATGATGACAGTGAGTCAACACACACACACACAACAACCGTAAATGCAAATTAGGCAATCGCGCGACGGCGAGGCCCTTTCTGTGGGCGAGGCCTAAGGCAATTGCCTAATTTGCCTAATTAAAGGGCCGCCTCTGTAAACAGCCATTGGTCATGGCTGTTTACCACGTGAACGGCCGTGATGATCACAGACGTTACACCTTGATGTGAATGGCGCATGCGCACGATCGCACGCGTGCTACTTGTGTACATTGGTGGCAGGCGTGTTTACCCATTGGCTGGCTGTTTACCCATGTGATCGGCTGTGAACCTTTCACAGCCGATCACTAAATGTAAACACAGAGCGGTAACTGGCTGTTACCAGCTCTTCTCTCCTCACACACCGTTTCCAGGAGAGAAGAGCCTGGAGCAGTGAGTTACCGATCTGTGTTTTGTAGTGTCTGCACAAACACCACACATGAGATCGCCCCCCCCCCATTGTCATCTGTCACCCAACAGTCACCACAGTCACCCAAAAAAGTGAACCTGTCACATAGGAGACTGCCATCAGTGACTGTCAGCAGTGCACCTGTCACCCATCCCCGTTACCCATCAGTGACCGCCAGCCGTCACCCTTCACCCATCAGTGACCGCCAACCGTCACCCATCAGCCACCGCCAGCCGTCACTTGTCACCCATCAGTCACCGCCAGCCGTCACCCATCAGCCATCACCTGTCACCCATCAGTGACCCCCAGACATCACCCGTCAACCATCAGTGACCGCCAGACATCACCCGTCACCCATCAGTGACCGCCAGCCATCAGTGACCACCAGCCGTCACCCATCACCTGTCACCCATCAGTGACCACCAGCCATCACTCGTCACCTGTCACCCATCAGTGACCACCAGCCGTCACCCATCACCTGTCACCCATCAGTGACCACCAGCCATCACTCGTCACCTGTCACCCATCAGTGACCGCCAGCCATCACCCATCACCCATCGTGACTGCCAGCCATCAGTGACCATCACCCATCAGTGACCGCTAGCCATCAGTGACCATCACCCATCAGTGACCGCCAGCCATCAGTGACCATCATCCGTCACTGTCCGTGGCCTGTCACACCGTCATCACATGCTACCCATCGCACAGCCCATCAGAGTCCGTCACCTGTCACACAGCTATCAGCGTGATGTCCAAAAGTGTATACACCAGTGAGGAGGCGTTCCAGATCCTCTCCATGACCGATGAGAGCAACGGGGAGTTCTTATCAGATTCCAATTCTGATTCTGATTCCGAATCAAATTTGGCATTTAACCCAAATAGTGAATTGGAAAATGATTCGGAGGAAGAATGGGTCCCTCCTAAAAGGGCACGGCCCTCTGGAAACCAGGATTGTATTCCCAGGCCCAGTACCAGAGCTCCTGCCAGCAATAGGCCCCGAGAACAAATTCCCAGGCCCAGTACCAGCGCTGCCACCAGCGTTAGGCCCCGGGAACAAATGCCTAGTACCAGCTTTGCCGCGGGCGATGAGCCTCACCAATGCCCAGACCCACTACCAGTGCTGCCACATCACGCCTGAGTACCAGCACAGGAAATTCCAATCCAACTACTGGAGTGTCACATCCCCCAAGAGCCAGGGCCTCTACATATATGCCAGATGGTCTTGCCAACCCAACATGGCTGCCTTCCGACTCGGCATCACCAATTATCCCCCCTTTCACAGCACAGCCAGGTGTGCAGACCAACACCCAAAATTTCTCAGAGATTGATTTTGTTCATCTGTTTTTGCCCGACACATTTCTGCAATTAGTTGTGGATAAGACAAATTTATATGCCCAGCAGTATATTGCCAATAACCCTCAGTCATCATATGCCCGTCCCTTTGAGTGGAGAGATCTCAATTTGAAGGAGTTCAAAATTTTTATGGGCCTCACCCTGAGCATGGGGATTACAAAAAAAAATGAAGGATATGCCTATTGGTCCATCCACCCCATCCATCACATGGCCTTTTTTCTGCTGAAATGTCCAGGTCCCGATACAAGAAGATAATGCGCTTTCTTCACTTCAGAGACAACACCCAGTGCCCTCCCCACAATCAACCAAATTACGACAAGTTATATAAACTTCACCCATTAATAAATTTATTTTCCCAACAATTTGCAGAACTCTATGTCCCCGATCAAAATATGTGTCGATGAGTCCCTGGTACCCTTTTCAGGCCAGCTAGGAATAAAGCAATATATACCTATCAAAAGGGCCAGATATGAAATAAAATTATACAAGCTGTGTGAGAGAGCCATGGGATATCTGTATGCGTTCCACATATATGAAGGAAGAGATTCCCATCTCCAGCCCCCTGAGTGCCCGGCCTACATGGGCACAACTGGAAAGATTGTTTGGGACCTGGCATACCCACTTCTGAACAAAGGATATCACATATACCTTGATAACTTTTACACCAGCCTGCTCTTTTTCAGACACTTATACCTTGCAAAAACCCTGGCCTGCGGAACCTCCAGAAAAAATAGGAAGGGCTTCCCACAATCACTAGCGAACAAAAAGCTGCGAAGGGGGGGAAAGAGCATCACTGAGGTGCAACGAAGTGCTGGCCTTGAGGTGGAAGGATAAAAGGGACGTGCACATGATGTCCACCATCCATGAAGACACTACAATTGAGGTTCAAAGAAGACGAGGTCCCATTGAAAAGCCAACGTGTGTCCAAGATTATAATCTCTACATGGGGGGTGGATTTCAATATTCAAATGATGCAGCCCTATTTGTCAATAAGGAGGTCCCGATTCTGGTACAAGAAAGTAGCAATCTATCTAATCCATTTGGCCATTTATAATTCCTACATAGTCTACACCATATCCATGGAAAGCCCCGCCCCCTTCCTAAAATTAATCGAAGAAGTTGTCACGTCCCTCATCTATCACCAAAGACCCCCCCAGAAGACTTTCGCTCTGAGGCTGTTTGCTGACTTCATGAGTGCCACTTCCCCTTCAACATTCCACCATCTGAAACAGGCCGAAGACAGCAAAAAAAAAGTCGCGTGTGCACCAAAAGAGGGTTTTGAAAAGATACCAGCTACCATTGTCCCCAGTGTCCCTCCCAACCTGGCCTTTGCATTGGTGAATGCTTCCAACTTTATCATACATCCCTAAAATATTAGCCCATATTTTTAACCATTTCCCCATTTTCATCATCTGTGCTGACCATTTTTCATGCTTCCCCAAATAACCATGCCACTGCCTTCCACGCGAAGTGACCCTGGCCTGTTTTTTGACTATGCCTCTGCCTACTGTTATGACTGCTTCTAAGTGAACTGACCCTGGCCTATTTTGTGTCTATGCCTTTGCCTACCGTTTGGATTGCTTCTACGTGAACTGACCCTGGCCTGTTTTATCAACTACACTTATGCCTACCGCTTGGACTGCTTGCACCTCATCTGACCCTGGCCTGTTTTATGGACTATGCTTTTGCCTACCGCTTGGACTGATCTGTTGCCCTGCTACTGTAGTACACAGGGGTTTCACATATGTGAGGGGCTCCAGAATTGTTTTTCCAGATGGAGGAAACAATTTTTATTGTTTTCTCCGGTTTTCAGATTAGGATCTGGAGTCCGGAGGCTTCATAGAGATTTGGGTGGGTCGAAGCCCCTACCCCTGTGCCCCTGTGCACAGGTCTTACCTGATTGCGGCCCTCCGCCTGCCGCTGACTTACTGCCACCATCTGTAAAAGTTTCACACATGTGGTATTGCTATACTCAGGAGGAGTAGCAGAATGTATTTTGGGGTGTCATCTTTGCTATGTACATGCTATGTGTTGGAAATATCTGATAAATGGACAACTTTGTGTAAAAAAAAAAAACGCATTTTCATTTTTTCCCACATTTTCCAAAAACTTCTGGAAAAAAATGAGCCATTCAAAAGACTGATTATGCCTCACAGATTATACGTTGGGGTGTCTGCTTTCCAAAATGGGGTCATTTTGGGGGCAATTCCATTGTCCTGGTACTCCAGGGCCTTCAAAAGTGTAATATGTGGTTGAGAAATGAGATGTGTTATTTGTGCTCGTAGGACGCCTGAAGATGCTACTTCAATGTTGGGCCTTTGTATGTGGTCAGGCTGTGTAAAAGATCCACACATGTGGCATCGCCATAATTGGGAAGAGTAGCAGAATGTATTTTGGGGTGTAATTTGTTGTATGCATATGCTCTGTGAGAGAAATAACCTGTTAATATGACAATTTTGTAAAGAATTGTGGGAAAAAATTACAACTTAAAAAATTCATCATGCTACTTACTTAATACCTTGGAATGTCTACTTTCTAAAAAGGGGTCATTTAGCTGGTATTTGTACTTTCCTGACTTGTTAGTGTCTCAAGAAATGAGATACACCTGATGTACTGAAGGCCTGATCAGATGTGATCAATTTTCAGTGATTGGCACCATAGTTTGTAGACTAACTTTCAAAAAGACCAAATAATTTACACTAATTTAGGTTATTTTTACCAAAGATATGTAGCAGTATACATTTTGGCTAAAATTTATGAAGAAAAATTATTAATTTGCTAAAATTTTTGATGGAAACAAAGAAAAAGGCATTTTTTCACAAAATTTACGGCATTTTTTATTTATAGCACAAAAAATAAAAAACCCACTAGTGATTAAATACCACTAAAAGAAAGCTCTATTTGTGTGAAAAAAAAGGACGCAAATTTCATGTGGGTACAGTGTTGCATGACTGAGTAATTGTCATTCAAAGTGAGAGAGCGCTGAAAGCTGAAAATTGGTCTGGTCAGGAAGGGGTTGTAAGTGCACTGTATTGAGGTGGTTAAAAGAAGTTTAGGATATTGTTGTGTACATGTGTTTGAAACTAGAATGATCTGAAAAATTCATTCAGTGTAATGTAAGGAGAGGACGCAGCAGCTGTTTCCACATCTGGACTTAGAAGCACTAGTGTAATTGAGGTGTCTCCATCTGTGAAACTTGGCCAAAAGAGGTAAGTATTGCAGTTTGGTTAAAAGGGAATTTGAATCATGTCTTCAACTTGGATCTTTTCCCAAACAGACAATTGTACACCACTTCATAGCAATGCTTCATATTCCTATTTCTGGACTAAAATATCAGTGTGCTAAGTACACCTTTTGTTTCATTCTCATAGGGGAGAAAAAGACCCAGACAACAGTCAGAGGATCCCAGGACCCCCCAACCTCACCAGCCTGATTGGGTAGTCAGCCTGAGTCCACCCGAGGATCTGGAGGAAGGAGAGGTGGAGGAAGTGGGTTAGATGTGCACCCCACCAGGTGAGTGTCTGACACCCCAGCTTAAGGTAATCTATTTATGCCTGCATATTTCTAAATACATATTTTTTCTACAATTTTAGGTGATGTTCTGGTTGTGGAAGGGCAAGAGCTGACAGCGACAGCGCCCAAAGACTAATTGGGCAGATAATGGCCTGGAATAGGCACATTGATGAAATGCGCAATCACTCAGACAGCATGCACAATTGCCTGGACATCATGCAGCAGGCAATGAAGAACATGATCAATGTTTTGGGGAGAATCTAATCCCTTTTTCCCTAAAACACAATCGATCGTGTTCTTCATTTCCTTTTTAAATGAGAACATTGTTATTTGTATTATAGTTTTAAAATTTACATTTTAATTTTTTAAATTTAATTTTTGAACATGTCAGGCTCTTGGAGCATGTATAGGATCACGCATAACCTATTTTTTCTATAGATTATTTATATATATGTATACATCCATGCATTGATATATGTATGGATTTTTACTTGTATGTCTATGTATTGTTTTTTCTTTTTTGAATAAATTTATATATTTTTATACTAATATATTTTGTTCGCCTTAAAAGTCCCGCTGTACCGGGGGGTACTGTTATCCCCTTTTTAAGGGGATTTTACTATTTACCAATATTGGGATGTTGGCAACAATAAGTTTAGAGAACCTCATTAGGTTCTCATTCATGGTTCATTTTTCATTTAACTAAAATTTTAAAAGCCAAATTTTGAAGATGCACACGGTGTGTCAACATGTGCTATCTGCCATCAGGGGATCTCAATGTATGCGTTTTGTATTAGCAATCCCTTCCTCATAATGCTAGTAGGTGAGAGGAAGGGATTGCACCAACAAAACACATCCATTGATCCCCCATGATGGGAGATAGCACATGTTGACATTACCCATTTGGACTCCCAATTTGTGTGCATCTTCAAAATTTGGCTTTTACATGGGTGACATCACCTGCAAGTTTTACATGTTGAACTTTGTAAGTTCCAGAGTTGAGTATGTTAGTTTTTAGTTTTTTTTAAACAGTTTTAAAATACAAGTTTTAAGAAAAAAAAAAAATGTAGAAAATACCAAAAAAAAAAAAATATTGTGGCAATTTTTTTTTTTATATTGAGTAAAAAAATATAAAACACCAAAAAAAAAAAAAAATAAAAACATTGAATGGCATTTAAAAAAAACGCACATGTTTGAATGTGCACACAGTAAAAATTTTAAATGACAACAATGCGTGTGGCTTCTTCTTTCAATACTCAATACCAGTTTTGGAATTAATTTTGTGTTTACAGTGACAAAGGGGCTTATTTAATAAAGGGAAATCCACTTGGCACTACAAGTGCACTAGGAGAACCTAGGAGACAGCCAAAAAGAAAAGCAAACAAGAATAAAAACTCTAGATTTTATCATAAAAAAGATTTTTTATTAATTGTAAGATTAAATGTGTTCTGGCATTGCAATGCACCCCCTACCATTAAAATAATTTACATATCTGTCCCGCACTTGCTGGATGGTTTTGGGGGGCCAAGCCAGTACGGCCAGCATCCAGGCATGTGAGTACAGATTCTGCACTTAGTCCGGCCTCAGGCCCAACCAAAGTGATATATGTTTGAAAATGTTTTCTTAAAAAATCATGGAGTAAGCAACAGCACATGATTATATGATTGATTTTATAGTCCGCCATATTGATGGCTGAGAGAAACAAATGGAACCGGCTGGACATAATCCTGAAGGTGTTCTCCACAACTTTTCTCGCTCTGGCCAGCTGGTAGTTAAAAACCCTCCTCTCCGAGGTGAGGGTCCTTTGGGGGGACGGCCTCATCAGGTGGTCGCCCAGACCGAAGGATTCATCTGCGATGAATACAATGGGGAGTCCCTCAACGTTCTCGGCATCAGGTGGCAATCCCAGGCCACCAGTCTGGAGACGCTGGCAGAACTTCGTCTGGACTCCTCCATCCGACATCAGGCCCATCTTCCCCACATCCATGTACATAAAATCATATTGTGCCGACACCACCGCCATCAACACTACACTATTAAACCCCTTGTAATTGAAGTAGTAAGACCCCGAATGGGGTGGTGGCACAATGTGAACATGCTTCCCATCGATCACCCCTCCACAGTTGGGAAAGTCCCAATGGTCAGCGAACTGGGAGGCCACAGTCTGCCATTCCTGTGGCATGGAAGGAAACTGTGGAGTCAAACAAGAAAAAAAATATATAAGTACTTTTAAACATAACTTTGCAAGCAGATTATACAAAAACATTCTTGCACAAAAGCAGTATAACATTTTTTATAAGTAGTATTTAAAAAAATAAAAACTATAAGGCCCACTTATATGATTCCTCACCCCCTCGAATGGCCCATTGATAAAATTGTATGGGGGGTGGGGGAGGGTTCTAAATTAATTTAAGACCACATGTTACATTTGGAGACATTTGAGGGGGTGGGGGAGGGTTCTAAATGAATTTAAGACCACATATTACATTTGGGGACATTTGAGGGGGTCGTTCGGGGAAAGCAGCACAATGGAGCTGACAATATACATTGTTAAGGGACTAGACTATAGGTGTATATGGGCCCAGGATTGCATGCTGTGGAGGTTAGTGAAGGCAAATATGCCTGTAGGCCAAAAAAGGAGTTTAAAAAATACAATCATGCATGCATGAAGATAAAGAGGACATTCACAGCATATTCCAATCATGGTAATTAGGGAATGATGAAATTAATACAAGACATTAGCAAACATTAAACACATATAATGTAATGTTAAAGGATGAAACTTACCTTAATATAGTCATTCTGCAGGACCTGAATAATGGCAGAACAGGTCTCTGAGATATTGATCCCCAGAGGTATCCTGCCTGCTGATATAAGGGGTCGGCAAAGCTAGCAGACGGTGAAAAACGGGGTCCACAATACTGAGATAATTCCTGAAATCCTCAGGGTTATTCTCACGGATCTCTCGAAGAAAAAGCATATGCGAGAATTGGTCACGCTGGCGCAGCCAATTCTTCGTCCATGAACTCCTCCTCGCCCTGTTCATGGACTGGGCTTGGGTCAAAGTATTAACCCCAACACCAAGCCCCCACACAGCACGAACTCAAGAATGAGTACGTCCACGCACCATGGCTTCAAAACGGTTGGCTGGTCAAACAAACAAACTTAAACGAATGCACTGAAGAACAGCGAGGCCTATGAGCGACCTGAAGAACAGGAACGAGCGGACCAGAATGGCCTGATATACAGATACAAACTGACCAACACGCACTGAAAACCAGATACAAACCCACAAGCACAAACTGAACCACAGAAAATGATTGAAATAAGTTGAAGTCTGAAAAGCACAAATCCGTCTCTAACCAAACTTCTACTAGCACAAGATAAACACAAGATTAGAAGAAGGAGCCCAAGGGTGGCATACTGGAGCTTGAACTTCCTTTTTCTAGTCCCGTTGTATGTGCTGTACGTCACTGCGTTTGAAACCAGCGGACTTTTGGAGTGATCGGGTGTAAGCAAGTCTGTTCGTTTGAAAGTCTAGCGGACCTCCGCTGCAAAGTCCATCAGAAAGACTGTCGGACTTAGTCTGTCGAAAAGTTCGATCGTGTGTACGCGCCATTACTTGTGCTTAGCCTGCAGGCTTCACATATGTTATATTTACCATCTCTATGCCCCTTCGATTTAAAACAGTTTTATTGAACCTAGGCAGATTTGCTTATACCTAATAATAAGCACTACACCCAAAAAGAAATAAAAACTCCAAAACATCACTCACTGAAACAAAAGCCCCCTTTTTAATTTAACATCTTACAGAGAAATTGCAAAAAAAGTCCAACCTTAATAAACAAAAAATAATGCAGGAAAGAGCCCAAGAGCATGTTAAAACTTAAATAAATTTAGTGATTGGGTTCACATCATATTTAATGATGCAATATGCTGTTGGGAAAAATATATAATAACATTATCTAATTAAAAAAAAAATAAGCCTGCAGATAATGAACAAGGATTGCAGGCATTGATGGCACAAAAAAAAAACAGCAGGGAAATCAGTTTTGAGAACACAGATAAAGTAAAAAATATCTAGCAAAAAGCAAGTAACTATCAGTAGCCATTGCCATCAATAGTTTTTCGTCAATGATCTAAGCCAAATATGTAATTTGTATTGAGAGATTTGTATTGTTTTGAGGCTAAATATACACAGATGCATGTTGACATGCATCTATCATCTATGGGAAAATGTCAGTGTGCATCCAGGCATCAAGCAGAAAGCAACATCAGCACCCACAGATGAAGGTAGATTGCAACATGCCCACAAATGCAAAAAAAACACTGTATGTTCTGCCTAAGCAAGATTTTCAATCTTACAAATTAATGTATAAGGACGGCACAGCAGGCATCTTGTGTACTCAGGAGGATGCCCGCATCATCCCGATACCACCATTGGTATACACCTGTATAGGCTTACTATAGAGTGGTGCACTGACGCACCTAATCTGTGTACGTACCCCTGAAGGGGATCTTTTTTGCTTTATTCAATAAATGGTTCAAACTGTACTTGCATTATCAAGTTTTTCCTGTTTCATATCCCAGTTGGTGTATGCTGAGGAATCCAGGAACCCAATACTATTATAGAGCCCAGAGATGGTCCACATGCGTGTTTTGTCATGCGCTCCAAGGTGAGCATTTATTTCCTAAGGGGGGCACCTGAGTGATGACATCTTAGCACAGCTTGGATCACAATACTGCATTGGTGATGCAGATGGTCACGTACATGCACATGCAGGAGACCCACCTGCTATTACTTGTGCCTAATTCTTTACAGGGGTATGTATCAAATAAAAAGTATAGCACAAATAAAATTTTGTGCATTAAGTGCTTTAGTGACAATATCTCTCCTAAAGGTAAAAACATTTTTTTTATTAAAAAACAAATAAATAAATGAATGTGTGAATCTCTACCAATATGGAATATGCAAAAAGATGCTGTAACAGACCCTGACTTACATTTTTTTTAGAAACTACAAACTTCTTATTGCAATGTTAAAGTGCTTATATAAGTTTGTGCAAAACATACAATAAAAAGTGCTACGTGCTTAAAAAAGTGCCATAATAACAATATCAGCTGTGCAAAAAGTGCCACGTGCTCCTAAAGGTGCCACAATACATAAATCCAGTCTTTTTTTGCTTATAAAATCGCTAGATAGAAGCATGCGATTTTTTCAAAATCGCTAAATGGAAGCATGCGATTTTTTGCACATTTGAAGTTGATATAAAAAATCCCACGGCAGAAGAACAATAATGCTCAAATTGGAAAGTTCTGCTAAAAGAAAGTGACAGTGTGCTTCAGTATTAATGGATTCCTGGATTGCAACCGGTGCGATTTCCGTGTGTAAGACAATTGACCGCACTCACCAGCTCCCTCTCCCCATAAGGGCTCCAGACGACGTCCAATGAAGAAACGCGTCAAAAAATGCTGTGACTTGGACATATACAGAGACACAATTTTAATTTTCTACTGTGTGAGTAACATTTTATACATCTAATAAAACGTAATTGAAAACTGGATTACACTATGTTTGCACTATTTTGCTTCCAATGAGGAAAAATCACTGAAAATTACTGGATGGTAACCGGATCAGCTCTGCAAAGCGGCACAGGGGCTCATTAACCCCTTATGGGGAGAGGGAGCTGGTGAGTGCGGTCAATTGTCTTACACACGGAAATCGCACCGGTTGCAATTCAGGAATTCATTAATACTGAAGCACACTGTCACTTTCTTTTAGCAGAACTTTCCAATTTAAGCATTATTGTTCTTCTGCCGTGGGATTTTTTATATCAACTTCAAATGTGCAAAAAATCGCATGCTTCCATTTAGCGATTTTGAAAAAATCACATGCTTCTATCTAGCGATTTTATAAGCAAAAAAAGACTGGATTTATGTATTGTGCCACCTTTAGGAGCACGTGGCACTTTTTGCACAGCTGATATTGTTATTATGGCACTTTTTTAAGCACGTAGCACTTTTTATTGTATGTTTTGCACAAACTTATATAAGCACTTTAACATTGCAATAAGAAGTTTGTAGTTTCTAAAAAAAATGTAAGTCAGGGTCTGTTACAGCATCTTTTTGCATATTCCATATTGGTAGAGATTCACACATTCATTTATTTATTTGTTTTTTAATAAAAAAAATTTTTTTACCTTTAGGAGAGATATTGTCACTAAAGCACTTAATGCACAAAATTTTATTTGTGTTATACTTTTTATTTGATATATACCCCTGTAAAGAATTAGGCACAAGTAATAGCAGGTGGGTCACCTGCAGATATAATTAACAACAGGCGAGCGCCGTTACTACCACCTTAGTATCTATTTATGTTTTTCACCTTTTAGGAGAATATATAAGGTAGAGGCAGCCCCGTTCACCATAACACACAGTTTGTTTGCATATTGTTTTTCACTTTTGGTATAGTTCATTTGTCTACTGGTTTTCGGACTGTTCCATTAGAACAATCCAGGGTCCTTAGCGCACCTTTATCCCCCTTTTCACTCTATTGTACATGCATATGCGCATTTTGTTATATTATTTAAATCACCTACAGCATAAATATAAATATAAATATATATATATATATATATATATATATATATATATATATATATATATGTGTGTGTGTGTGTGTGTGTGTGTATGTGTGTATGTATGTATATATATATATATATATATATATATATTTATATTTATTTATGGTTCAGAGCCCTATGGCCTATATGGATATGGATGACATACAGGATTAACATAAACTTACCACATGAAATTTACCTGAAAGTGTGCCTTGGCCTAACGTACGGTATACCAAAATAAGGGGGCATACCCTAGATAAGAAATGAGGAATGAATGAAATAAATATGAAATGAGATGAAATTAGTATTCTGTGAGGAGTATGAATACTTTGAGAAATGCCCTAAAATGGGGATGGGAGGGTGGGTATTGCGCACAGGAACCGACGAAGAGCACAGACGAACGTGCAGGTTAAATACCCCTCCGGGCTCCTCCCATAAATTCAGGCCACCATACTGGCCTTCTTATTTATGGTTCAGAGCCCTATGGCCGATACGGATATGGATGACATACAGGGTTAACATAAACTTACCACATGAAATGGACCTGAAACGTACGGTATACCAAAGTAAGGGTGCAAAAACATTCAGGTAGAGATAGCTCTTTATTGATTTGAGTTTAATCACTGTGTGAGTTTGGCAAAGGCCTGGGCCATTTCCACTTGTGGATTGGGAATATAGCGGGTGAAGCAGGCGGACTTCCACCTGCCTAGTCTTTTAAAAACTTGGTCCAGGACCCACTGACGGGACGCTGTTGAGGCTGCCACGATACGAAACAAGTGTCCGTAGTACTGGCTAGGGTTCAGGTGAAGGTTGCGGAGAAGTATCCTCATGTGCTTCATGAATTGACCAGTGTTTAGGAGCTTGACAGGAAAGGGTAGAAGGGGGCTAGAGTCCGGTTGCTCGGGCAGTAGTAACAACAACTGATTTAGTGTAGCAACTGGACACCAGTTGTTATTGGTTCTGTAGAAATGGATATCTGTACTTCAGCCTACTTGTTGGGTTTTAGAGACTGCTAGATGCAGAATGAAATGGTCTTTGCAGCGGACCAGGTGCCGCATAGCATTTGGCCTGCAGGGCTGCTACAAGTGAATTCTCCAGATCGTAAGAACCCGTAGAAGGCCAGATACATGGCCGCTTGCAGGACCAGGCCGGGATAGTGGCTGATACCAGTTAGGCTCCAGGCATCTGTTCAAAAAAACGATGTGTAGTTAAAATGGGAGAGAGCATCTGCTGTAAAAATTGTGGGAAACGGTGGGAATGAATAATGATATGCCGTTCCAGGAAGAAAGGAACTCCTCCCACATGGAGAGGTCCGCTACTGCTGCGGTGTCAAGACTGCGGACTTGATTGGGATCTTGCGTATAGGAAAGGTACACTAGTAGGTGGGACACGAAGGAGCGACCCTGTGGAATGATGCGCATGGTGAAATTAAGCATCCCAAGAAGGGATTGCAGTTGTTTTTTGGTGCATCCTCTGGAGTGGTTGAAGTCTCGAAGAACCGTCCTGATGCAGATCAGTTTGTCTGGGGGGAGGCTGGCCTGAATAGTGCAGGTGTCCAGGTTGACACAGAGAAACGTGATCGACTGTGCTGGACCGTCGACTTTGTGTTCAGCAATGGGAACGTTGAGATTTCTAAAACACAACCCTCAGCTTGTCGAGGTCCCCGGGGGGTGAGTCGGGCGGCTCTATCAATAAGAAATCATCCAGATAATGGATGACCTTTTGACACTGGGCTTTGTGTAAGAGGATCCATGTGAGCGATTGCGCAAATGTGTCAAACAGCCAGGGGCTGCTTTTTGACCCAAAGGTCAATTTGGTGGCAAAGTAATAAGCCTCCCTCCATTTAATGTCATGCCAGCACCAAAGGGACAGGTGGATAGGAAGGAGTTTAAAGGCGTCCGAGATATCAGCTTTGGAGAGCCAGGTACCAGTGCCCGTTTTGAGTATAGCCTGGATGGCCATATCCACAGAGGTGTATTTGAGGGAAAACTCTTCGGAGGTGATAAGGGAATTCAGACTGGGGATGGTGGAAGAATGAGGCGCTGACAAATCGTACACAAGACGTAGTTTATTGGAGAACTTGCCCTTTACAAGCCCAATAGGGCTGACTCTCCATGTGTTGAAGGGGGGCTGAGTAAAAGTGCCTATTATGAAGTCCCGATCTATCTCGGTCTGTAGGAGCTGGTCTATTACCTGCTCGTCGGTGGCCACTGAACGTAGGTACCTGCACTCATGGGTAGTGTGAGACAGAAAAAAGAGGCCAGTGTGGAAGCCTTTCCGTGAAACCTAGGATGAGGTAGGTGGCCAGGGAGGGAGTGAGGTGTGCAGAAAGATAGAAGCCGAGCCACATGACATTGACCCGGCTTAGTCATGCCTTCTTTAGTTGCTTGACCTCGCACAGGAGCCTAGGATGAGCCCTCTGGCAAAGAGTACAGATGTGAAGCAGATGACACTGGCTGAAATTACAGGAACCATAATTAAAATTATTGCAAATAGCTGCCCCTCCCATGGTCCAGACTGGGCAACCGAATTTATCCATCTGAGGCACACGTGCAGGGGCCTGCTGGCCCTGAACTGCACCAGAGGTAGAGGGACTTTTGAAGGGGTGACTCATTGTCATGTTGGCGCACCAAGTGGCAGTGTGGGTAGCCGACTGGCAGATTGCGCACAGTGGTGACCATAGGCCAGCAAAGTGACGACAAAAGAGCTCCGTGTCCATGATGCTCCAATGCTCCTGTGGGCGTCTGAAACTGCAAGAACCTGGCAGCCGCTTTGGCGTAGAAGGATTGGTGGTAGTCATAAAACCCGAAGCCCCCATACTTGTAGCCCAGGTCTACCACAGTATGGAGATCCAGATCCAGCTCGTCTCTTCTGTTGGGAGAGGCTGAACATATTACATCCCTCATCATACCGAAGGCCAACGTGAACTCCGGCACTGATAGTTTACTATTCAGCCTGGGGTCTTTAGCCTTAAGGACTACTGACACGTCTCCCCAAGAATATGCCTTATTCTCTGCCAGGTCATGAACGGAGATAAGCAGAGAGGCGAGGTTGACGTCCCTGCCTTCCAGGATGTCCTTCCTGATATTGGTTGGGGCCAAGTGGGAAGGGTACACTATGGAACTCCACCCTGTGGTACCTGCAGAAGGAGTTGTAACCGCCTGGACTACAGCAGGGTCAGGGTCAGAAACGGGCGGGCAGGTCTCTAGGAGTGCCACTCTGTTCTGAACCTCGGAAACAGACGTGGTCAGAGACGAAACCATGGTATGCAGTTGTGATATGGCAGACGAGATGGAATTCAGGGATGCTTGCTGGGTGCTGGATCCTGCCGTGATTGGTGGAGGAAACAGAAGCCTGAAGAGCTCTGCTTTCCTGGTTGTAGCGGGAAAGGGCACGCCTCAGCTCTGAGGTTAACTTCGGGTTGGTCCATCCCCTAAGTGACTGTATGCTGCCACTTTCTGAGAACGGAGAGGGGGACAAAGGGGTCGTGGGATCTTCACTGCTGGGCTGGGACATGGTTCGGTTGTCCTAAGCCTAGGTGTACTGACTTGTCCTCAGGGTTGAGTCTTTACTGACCGGAACCTAATGAGGGTGACATAAATTACAAGTCTCGCTTGTGCTCCCTAACGGCATATGTACCTAAGCGAATTGTATACCTCTCCTTATATATATTTCTCTTCCCCTTTTTTTTTTCCTTACCTGGGGAAGCACCATCCAAGCTGGTGCAGGGTGGACCTACTGAACCCAACAGACCTGAAGAAATATGAGAGGTGAAAACTTGTTGAAAGCTTTGATTACCTGTCTTAGACAAATTACTAAAATGGTGAGCTGTGAGTTGAAATGAATGAAATTAAAAAAATAAATGAAAATGTTTGCCTTGAATGAAATGAATATCTGCCATGACAGAGGCATGACTCGGTCGTGCCGCATTTGCAACTGACAGCGAACCGGACTCTGGAGCATGTACTGAAATGAGGCAATTGGTGAAATGAGGCCAACCACTAGGGCCTCCCGGGACGAATCGGAACATTGCAAATACAACTGAATTCGAAATGGGGCATGGTACGTGACAGTGAAATGAGTTGTTCTGCCATGACAGCAGGCATGTACTGGCCATTGGGACTACAGGGAGTTTCCCGGTGGGCCGATGGCTCAGTGGGCCACTCTGATGTAAGGGGGCTGGTAATGGGACACTCTGATGTAAGGGGGCTGGTGATGAGACACTCTGATGTAAGGGGGCTGGTGATGGGACACTCTGATGTAAGGGGGTGCTGATGGGACACTCTGATGTAAGGGGGCTGGTGATGGGACACTCTGATGTAAGGGGGTGCTGATGGGACACTCTGATGTAAGGGGGTGCTGATGGGACACTCTGATGTAAGGGGGCTGGTGATGGGACACTCTGATGTAAGGGGGTGCTGATGGGACACTCTGATGTAAGGGGATGCTCATGGGACACTCTGATGTAAGGGGGCTGGTGATGGGACACTCTGATGTAAGGGGGTTGCTGATGGGACACTCTGATGTAAGGGGGTTGCTGATGGGACACTCTGATGTAACGGGCCGGTGATGGGACACTCTGATGTAAGGGGGCTGGTGATGGGACACTCTGATGTAAGGGGGTGCTGATGGGACACTCTGATGTAAGGGGGCTGCTGATGGGACAATCTGATGTAAGTGGGCTTGTAATGGGACACTCTGTTGTAAGTGGCTGGTGATGGGATACTCAAAATGTAAGTGGGCCGGTCTGGATGAAGTCCAGGGCCAAATTTCTGTCCCAGTCCAGCCCTGCATGACAGAGGCCCAGATCGCCATGCCACAGTTTGCAACTGAGCACGAAACGGACTCTGGAGTATGTACTGAAATGTGGCTTGTCCTGGGGCACGCAGAGACTAATTTAGTATGTAGACCTGAC